>NC_135544.1:60212294-61573777 GCF_045843805.1 Urocitellus parryii | reverse complement strand
CTATAATTTGATTATTTATATTAATTTAGAGTCCTGTGATTTTCCTAAATTAAATCATCAATTCTAGCAATTGTTTTGAGATTCCCAGGAAATTTCTTCTGAAAACAATTGTATTATCTTCGCTCACATTTTTTTGCCTTCTGTTTCTTTTTGGTGTGCAGACACAATGGGAGACACCTTCAGGGCTTTGTGGCACAGGGGCAGTGACAGGGCCTTCCTTCCGTCACAGTGGAGAAGGCTCTTGCTCCTGTGACGGAGCTTGTTCCGGGTTTCAGTGTTGTGCCTGTCACCTCCAAATCTGTCTCTCCTTCCCCTACCTTGGGCTGTTAGGGTGGTAAACTGCAGACCTATCTTGTAATTCGTTTGGCACTGTGTTAGGATATGTTGGGGGGTGCTTTGTGCACATAGTGGGATGGGGATTCTTCTTCCTGCGTCTGTGTGTGTGTGTGCTGTTGGCTTTGGGCAGAGCATCCAGTGACAGTCATCTGTGTGATGCTGTGGGTAGCTGGAGTGCGGCCGGCTAGAGAGTCTCTTAGGCACTGGCTGGTCTGGGTGCTTGGCAGCTCCAAGTAGTAGCTTGAGCCTCAGTGGATCTTCCCATTGCCTAAAGGAACTAAGGGTTCCTTTCCAGTGGGTTCTGAATCTCAGGCAGGAAGACCTTATTTCTGGGATTTCTGTACTATTGAAATTCTGTCTCTCCCTCTTTGTAGATAATTCTCTTCTAACTAAATATTTTTGTACTACTTTTCTTATTGAAATTACTGATAGAACTTTCATAGATATATTGCAACTTGCTTAACATTTTGATGTAGATCTTCCACAAATGTCCTTTAGGTCTGACAATGTTAGGGGTTTTTTGAGGATTTTATTATGAATAAATGTTTATTTTTGTCAAATGCTCTTTTAGCATCAACTGAAATGTTGGTATTTCTTCTTTTTTTATATTCACATGTTCAGTTACATATATCAGTTGCATTTTTACTGTTGATTCAACCTTGCATTCTAGGATAAAAGTACTTAGTCATTAATTTTAAAGGTATTATTTGGTTTAACTTACAATATTTCATGCAAAATTATTGTATTTATAATTTGGCCTTTAATTTCTTTCTTTTTTTTTTGGTAAACATTTATAGGGTTTTTTTTAAATAATGGAGATATGAAATTTTAAAAAGTAAAAACAACAAAACCACAACAAAACAAATGAGTAGAAATCTCCCTCCTCTGTTTTAAGAAATCTCCTTCCTCTGTTTTAAGAAATCTCCCTCCTCTGTTTTTATGTGATTTGATGTCATTCCTTGACACAATTCAATAGGAGAAGACCTGTGGCTGATGTTTTCTTTGGGTAATTCTTAAAAATTAATTGAATGTATTGTCTAGATTTAGGACTGTATACACTTTTTATTTTTTTCTGGTGTCAATTTCAGGATATTATATTTTCCAAGTTAATTATCCATGTAATCTCTATGTTCAAACCTGTTGCTATGGAGTTACTACTAGCATGACTTCCTCTTAGGATCTGTGGGATCAGTGGTAATAATTGATCTTTCTTTTCTGATATTGCTGATTTGTAGTCTCTTTCATTTTTTTTTCTCTTTCTAGCCAAGAGTGTGTCAGTTTTCTTGATTTTTTTCAAAGACCAAACCTTGCTTCATCTTCTCAATTTTTTAAATTAATTTCTTCTAATTTTTCTCCCCATTCCCACCACTTATTTTGGGTTTATTCTGCTCTTCTTGTCCTTGGAATTGAAGTGGAATAGAAGGTTACTTATTTACTTCTTTCTTCTTTCATATTTGTTAGTTAAATCTATAAGTTTATCTCTAAATTCTATAGTATCTATGTCCAAATTTGTAGTTATTTAGTTGTATTTTGTAAGTAATAATGTTTAAAATATGTTCAAATTTTCTTTTAATTTCAACTTTATCTGATAAGAAGAGTGCTGTCTGATTCCTGTCTCTGGGTTTTTGCTAGTACTCTTGTGGCTCTTGCCATTCCATTTAATACTGCTATGGTAGGAATGTGCTCTGTATGATTTCACCCTTTACACTTAGAAACCTGTTTTGTTTGTGTGTATCTCAGCTTGAGGTAGCTTTCCCATACTTGAGCCAATATTAAAGTAAGAATACATCAACAATGGTGATCATGTACCAAATGTTACACTCTAGAAAAGCCAAATGTCACATTTCTTAACTTCCTCACAGTAAAGTGAGAATTTTTTGTGTCTTTGTTAGTATTCTGTTGAGTGTGTATACACATGTATGTATATATGCACATATGTCATTATAAAACAAATATATGTTTATAAAATTTGGGTTACCAGATAGTCACCTGTATACATATTTATAATTTCTGACATATCTTGAAACAATACATTTACCTCTTGAATATTTGTTACTGCTATATTTATTTGCACTCAGAAGTTGAATTTTCAAACAATTCTCCACGATTTCTAAACTTGCTTCTTTCTAAACTTCAAACATAGTAGACCCAGTTCTTGGTAGTCCCACTTTATTTATTTATTTATTTATTTATTTATTTATTTATTTATTATCAGCATTTGAGCCCAGGGATGCTTAAACTCTGAGCCACATGCTTAGTCAGTTTTACTTTTTATTTTGAGAGTTAGTCTCACTAATTTGCTTAGGGCCTCACTAAGGTTGGTTTCAAACTTGTAATACTCCTGCCTCAGCCTCCCAAGTTGCTGGGATTACAGGTTATAGTCCTATTCTTGAAAGACAAACTCCTATAACATATAAGTCACAAAATGTTCATATGAATAACTCTGCTCATTTTGCCCATTTGAATTTAATTCACCTATACCTGTTATCATTTAATAAAACATTCATGATTTAAATGTTTAGGAACATACTTATAATTGTACCTCTTTTGGTAGTCAATGCAAATTTCTCAGTTTATGAATATAAATATATTACTGATACTCTGCATTGTTTTGTGACTAACACTGTGCTAATATTTAAGATTTTAATTGTTTTTCCTAGAATAAAGCAAATGACTTAATTTTCTTCTTTTATTTATTTTATTTCAAATAAACTCTATGTCTTCAGTTGGTACATGCAAAATGACATGACTGTCATGGTTATGAGGGCAACCTGGTTTTCCAAGAACTTCGTCCTGAGAAGAGAAAGCAGGCATGTACTGAGTCATACTAAATCAGGGGGAATAAGAGTCCCCAAATGTTTCTTACGTGACACTTTTTGTCCCTTCATCCAGTGGCATGCAGTCTCGGTGGCTGAGGCCATGTATGCAGGCAGCAGCAGGAAATGTGGCTGCGTGTTGGGAGCGAGTCAGGAAGACTCTGCCTGCCTTGCAAGGTGCCTCAGAGCCAAGGAGGTCTGCACTGAGTCCCCTGTGGTTGTCACTCTTCAGCATGGAGGCTTTCCCCTCTTCGCCTGGTACCACACTTGCCTTCTCACACCTGCCATTGTGGAGGCCTGAACAGATTTGTTTCATGGAAAGAAGGACAAGTCCTCTCTCACGACTGCACATCTGTCCTGATGCTAAGCATTGCCAAGCCCTGAGCTGTTCATTGAAATGATGTTCCCTTTGAGCATGCTTTGCTGCCTATGCAGTTTTAATTTTATTATTACTATGTATTCAGCAGCATTAAGATGCAATGATCACTAGTCTTTGGAAAACTGAATAAAATAGACACCCTGCACCCCCCCCACACACACACAAAAGTGAATAAGAGGAAAACATTCCTTCATCTCATGGAAATTCAGAACAAAGAAAGACTGGTGAAATTCAACTCAGTATTTGTCATTTAATATTTTTTGGCATGCCTACTGAGAAGAAATGCTGGAGCAGAGAGGTAAATAGGCAAATCCTTTCTGAAATGGAATTGCATTATTTTAATCTCCTCCTGACAGTACTGAAGTTAGTGCCATCTCTGTTAGAATAAAACATGAGTTTGTTCTTGCGGTTTCATCTGTGAAGAATTCCTTCTGGCCCTCTCCATCTATTCCACTGCATGTTTTGTGCTTTATGCATGGCACCTTGGAAGTAAGGTAAAGCAGGCAATTCTGTGATGTTTTCTCCAAGTAGTGTGGTCAAAAATGCATTTGGATGCTAGGGTTGTGTAGTTAGCCGCAGAGCGCTCACCTAGCATGCATGAGGCACCAGGTTGGATCCTCATAAAAATAGTATAAAGGTATTGTGTCCACCTACAACTTAAAAACAAATAAATGTTTAAAAAATGCTTTGGGGCATCCCCAAGATTCTACAATCCCCGCCCCACAACCCCCGCCCAGCGGTTGGGAGACAACAAGAGAGCCCAAAAACTGCGGTTTGGATTCGTCAGTTTAGCTACATAATGCTTGATTGAAATCTAGAAAATATCTAACTCCTTCCCAAGGCAATGCTTCTGGCTATGAAGCCCAGAAAAACATCAAAAGCCTCATTGTTCAGTGTAAGAGAAGCCTGTGTTGCAGATAAGAGGAATCAGGAAAGAAATACACAAATAATCGAAGAAAAGCTGATCTCTGAGCTCTCAGTCCACACCAGAATATAAATAAAGGGTTAGGGGAGCCTCAGCACTGCAGCCTGGGCCACCTGGCTGCGCTGCTCAAGCCCTGGGATGGATCTGTGTGCAGCAGGGGGCTCCGCTGCAGGCCAAGGGGGACCTGTTGATGGAACCGGCTTCTCTCTGCAGGCTCAGTATCTCAGAGGGTGAGCTGCTGATGGGTGTCTGAGGGTGTCTCAACATGGCCTTGCATTCTTCAAGAGGGGAACTGGTTGCTCATAACAGACCTTAAGGGCGGTCCCCAGGTCTTTTTTTGCTTCTTGCTTTGTGTTGTGGAGGGGACAGGACACTCTCATTGGCAACTTGGCTGTTCATGTAAAAAGGAAAAATGAAGTTCAGTTTTACCTGTGGTGACTCGTCTAGCATCTAAGAGATGTTCAAAGAAAAACTTCACCCAAGTGGTAGAGAAACTTCACCCAAGTGGTAATCATTAAATGTAAAGTACATCTTTATTAATTAACAAATTTGTTTGTATTTACTGAGTATGAAGCAGGTCTCAGACATCAGTCTAGATATAGGTAAAATGTGAGCAGGAGACACAGGGTTTATGTCTCTAGAATAAATATCCTCATGATGAGGACAGAGAAGGGGTCCTGTCGTAATCACGAATGAGGCAGTGAGCCGTCTCCTGATAAGGATGGTGCCACAAAGGTAGCTCAAGAAGACGTTTGGGAGGACAGTCACAGAGGCCAGGAGATTCACCTGAGGCCTAAGCCCCGGGAATCGGCTACCTGGGGATATGGGCACCTGCACTTTTCCAGTTGCCAAGCACAAGCTCATTCTACAGCCAGGTTCCATTTCTTTCTTTCTTTATTTATTTACTTACTTACTTACTTACTTTCTTATTTATTTTACTCTTTTGGGTTACACTTGATAATAGAATTTATTTTGACGTGGAATATAATTTGCTCTAATTCAGTACCCAGTACTTCCCCTTTCCCTACTTCCTTACACCCCCTGTTCCTGTCCCTGAAACCTACAATCTTTCTGCTGTTTACTTACAGTTTTTAATCAGTGTCTTGTGGATGTTCTTGAGAGTGAGATCCCTGTGCTCAGTTCACACATGGACCTAGGAAAGTCTTCCCTGTCCCATCCGCCTCCTTCCCTTTATGCCCCTTTGACTACTCCTCTGATCTTTGCTCCTTTGTAAAAGGATCACTCGGGTCGATTGCAAGGACATATTTTTCTCATAGAGTCAGAAGCAAATCCAGATAGAAACTTCTGCCGTGGCCTGGTTGACTCTGCTCAGGGCAAGAGAGCATGATTGCTTTACTGTAAGATCAGCCTAGCTCTCTTGCGTACTTCAAAGTGTGAAGGAAAGACATGATTGCCGCACTCTGCATGATGCTAAGTGACGCAGGAACCCACTCTGGCTGCGACTCCATTCCCTGTTTTAAATTTAAATATGTAAATACTTTAAAAATATTTTTTAGTTGCCAGTGGATCTTTTACTTTATTTCTTTATTTATATGTGGTGCTAAGGATCGAACCCTTACCCTCACACATGCCAGGCAAGCACTCTACCACTGAGCCACAACCCCAGTCCCTTGAATATGTATTTTTAAAACCTGTCTCAATGTCTCTACCAAAGGTGGGAAGGTAAAAAAAAAGTTGAAGTTATGAATAATTTTGTTTATTTTTATTAATATATTTGTGCAGAAATGTGAACAGGAGTTTGAATAAATCAAAATGGCAAAAGAGCAGGTGGTGATAATAAAAGTACAACTTGTCTTAGTTTCAATAGGAATTTTTAAACAAGTTTCAAAAAAATTTTGAAAAACATATAATTAGAGTCATAACATCTATTATTTTTTTAAACAACAGGCCTATACTGTCATCAATCAATAAAATTTTAATATTTATGAATATTAGGGAATCTGTCAGGTAAAATAAAAATAAAGTTGCCTGAACAAGTGGACTGTTGAAAGGTCTATTATATTATTAATATGCAAGATAAGGTTAAATTCAAACTATAATTTAAAAATCAATCAAGCAGTAAGAAACAATGAACAAACTCACAAGAGTAAAATGAGTTTGTATTTAATTTTTTTTTCCTTGGATTCTGAGAACACTGAAGGCTAGATGTGAATTCATGCTTGTATCCTGGGAAAATGTCCAGTGATGTTCTCAACATTTGAAAGGTGACAGATGAATCCAGATGCTCCAAAGTAATCCAGTTCATGTGCGCCAACTCTGCAGTGTTGGGGTGCAGAATGAAGGCTCTCATTAGCTGCTAGGTCCTGTACCTAATATCCTAGGGTTCTATTTTCTGTTAAACCACTCTATTAAACATTACCCAAAAGGATAGTCTGCTGACATATACAAATAAGGAAGCCCTGTTTTTAGTATCATCAGAAACAGTGAGCATGAAAGGCAGGCTTGCATCCAGCTGAAATAATTATTTTTGACCATACAAATTACTGAGTTTTTGAGCTGTGTCAATGTCAAAGTTCACAGATTGCCTCCTCTGAGTGTCTGTATGAGATGCTCAGTTATTCAAAGGAAAAGGATCCATGTGGCACCTTGGTTCTTTTCCTGGAAAAAGAACACGTTCGGGAGCCCAGCATGGATTTGTAGGACAGCCAGCCCTCCATATTGCCCTCTCAGATCTCAAAGTGTCTAAGTGTAGAACATGGTGCTTTATTTTATTGGATTTTATTTCTTTTGTACCAGGGATTGAACCCAGGGGTGCTTAACCACTGAGCCACATCACCAGCATTTTTATTTTAATTTATTTTATTTTGAGACAGGGTCTCACTAAATGGTTAGGGACTTTCTAAGTTGCTGAAGCTGGCTTTGAACCTGTGACACTCCTGCCTCAGTCTCCCGAGTTGCTGAGATTACAGGTGTGCGCCACCATGGCCCACACACATGGAACTTTAAAAAGAAAAGAAGGTATATTTAAAATGTTCTCTGCAGTATGTTGATTTTTACCAGCAACAGGAGGAACACATTATAACATGATTCCTGAAGCCTGGGCAGGTGGTGTTTTGGTAAAGAACAAATCTAGACTGTTGAATTATGGTTCTTTCCTACGAAGATTATTGTAGGAATTATCTAAGCAGAGGGAAATATGGTTTCACAGAGTAATTCAAAAGTATTTCTTACTATATTCTCCATCTGTGCTTTGAAAGGGGCACTGCTCAATGTTAAACACACTTTTGAGGACTCTGAATTTACCCAATACGATGACAAGAGAATCCTTTTGAAAGAGTAATATGTTAGAAACAGCAGGATGGTTTTTATAGGTTATCAAAAGCAAAACGAAAAGAGTCATTTGACAAACATTAAATGCCATTCACCAAAAGAGAACTCTATTTTATTTTTATATTCTTAGGATCATAGTAAACTATTATAAAATTAACAAAACAGTGATGATATAAGTAAAAATAACCTCTTGACCTCATGAATATTGTTCACTTAAGAAGGACTTTGGGTGTGGTGCCTCTTTGATTTGGATTAACTTTGTATCTTTGAAGGCCTTTGGTTGCCTTGAACACCTGTTGAGTATTGACTCTTTGGGCTAATATATTAGGAATTGGAAATAATTAATCAGTTAAGTTATTCTGACCTACAAGGTCAGGAAATTGGACCGCATTTGTCAATACCTGTTGTACTTGGTACAAGTCTGTGAGCTCTTCTTCCCCTGTGTCCACTTGGAAGTCAGGAGCAAGACCTCTGCTGCCTGTGCACTGGAGAGCTTCCAGCCTCTGGGTGACGCTGCAGAGGTCCAATGTGAAGAGATGCTCAGGCGATGTGCTGGCGTCCCCAGCTCTGCGTGGTGCGAGCGCCTGTGTGCACCAGTAAGCACACACATTGACTTCTCTTCCTCTCTTTACAGCAAGAATCCAAGGGTGATAATAGATTTAAAGTAGGCAACTGTTCTTTCCTTTTACTGTGCCCCATTTATTTTATGTCATGGAGTTATGGAGGTACTAATAGATTACATGGGTTAGTGGGCTCGAGACAAATTGGAAATCTTTCTTATCTGAAAATAAAAGTGAAGTCATTTGAGTCCACCAATTCTAATTTTCAGGTTAAATTGCTTTGTGCTGCAAATATGATTGTTCTTAAGATAAATCATAGAAAATTAGTAACATGTTAGAAAATAATGTGAGATTGGTGAATGATTTTTATACCAAGGAATAAACATGTGTAGCTTTAGGTTTTCTTATGAATAAAAATATCTTTAACAAATATGAATATTTGAGGGTATTTTAATAAGATTTATACATTTAAAATTCTGTAGATGTATTCCCTGTTATTCTCTTAGATGAAAAACTGTGTGATCTTTCCAATTCAAACTGAGTATTCTGAGTGTCAGTCCATGAATTGCATATGAACTGCATGCCACTGCATGCATGCTTGTGTGTGTCTTCTGTAGTCATATGTAGGTGGTTTTCAGCTGGTGGTTTCTATGGTCTGTGCTTCTGTTTTAGAAACTTTCCCACGTGTGTCATGCTGCACAATCCTCATCAGTATCTCAGTCTCAAAAATGAGGAGATCCAGTTGCAGGTTACACCATTTGCGGAGGCACATACAGGAAGCTTGTGTTGGTGGCTCCTGGAGTCAGCATGCTCTGACTCTCCTGCTGCCAACCTCACCCTTTCTGAAGGAGCCACAATAGTAAGGGTGGGAACATCACCCTGGGAGAGGATTCTGCACATGGCCTGCACCCCAACACCAGTCCTGCGTGCCCAGGGCCAAACTCAAATGTGAAGACAACCCACATGTGCAATGCCCTTTGGTGGAGACTGAAGCCCTTTGTGTCTTCCTCAATGACCTATTTCACGTGTGACTAATTTTTCATTTTTATTATCAGATTTCACACATCAGCGGTCCTTCTCACCTCTCTATTGGGTTCATATTTGTTTGTCAGAACTCTTCCTAATCTATGCTCTATCAATTATTAATTACTTACAATACTTTTGCATGAATCCTTTTAGGCTTCCTCTTTTCCTGTTGTACTTGAAGACTCCTGGAAATTTAAATCTGTAGTACAAAAGAAATGCTTGCCAATGCTACATTTCTACCACAGAAGCAGATTGAGGAAGGAGGAAGGGGGTCTATATGGCCTTGTTCAGGCCTTCTGCCTTCAAAAGCATGGCCATATATATTTTCATTCATAAGTACCGACCTCTGTGTGGTCCTGATATTAGAAGTGAGAGGAAAAAAAAAAAAGGTGGGGGGGAGGGGGAGAAGCCAGGGACAGAATCAAATTAGTATCTAGTCTTCTACTTTTTTCACTTGGGGATGATTCACTTCTTCCATTTGCAGAAAATTGACTTTTGTTGCATATGATCTATTAAGTACTGTCAAGCAAACGTTGCTGAGGTCGCTTAGCAAAGAGACAGTGGGGAAGTGCAACCCTATGGCTAGCAGGCACTGGGCTGGAGTTGGGGTGCAGGCCAGTGTGTGTGGTTTCCAGTTTTGTTCTCTAGTGAGACACTCCTAGGTGAAATGGCCTCGAGAAGGGCACAGCAGACTTGGTTCTGAGGGAACAACTAGTTCCCAGATACGAGGTTTCTTTAGAGTGGCCTCCAACAGGCCTGACTCTTCTCAGGTTCCTGGAGGTGAAAGATGGCAGCACTTGGCCTGGCCCTCCAGGGTGTCTCCCTCACAGTAGAGGGTGTTCTGAGGCAGAGGTCACATGCCTGTTGTAATTACTGTCATTTAAATATGAGTCATAGCTTTTTCATATCCTACAAATGGTTATTGTTCTCACCAACTGATTATTTAAATGTAATGGGCTGTTATTGTTTTCTTATGGGAAGAGTGATGACTTCCATTTACAATTGTGTGTGTGTGCCTGTGTCTGGGTGTGTATCTGTGTCTGTGTCTGTGTGTCTGTCTGTATACGTATGTACCCAGCTGTAATGCAAGCCTGGGAAAGGGTATGCTCCTGCTGCCCCGCCCTGGTGTCTCAGGAGGAATATAATGGTACTGCTTTGGCTTTGGACCATCAGTTTTTCACATGATTACTACATAAAAGGTATTCCACTCATAAGCATATATTCTGGTGTGCTCTGATTCCATCAGATTGATGCTATTGCTTAGCCTCTTAAGTTTCCTCAAAGCCAACAAGAGTCAGTAGTTGATTTTCCTCTTTGTGGGTCACGTGAGCATGTGTATCCTGTCCACATCCTGAGGGCAGATTGGCACTGTGTGGGTGGGGGGCAACAGAATGGTGGTCTGAACAGGAACACTGATGCAGGCACCTCTGAGCAGCCGGCCCTGCTCCTCACGGCTCTGATTTGTATTGCTGGATAGGCAAGCGTTTATTCATTCCTGTGCTTGCTCAGTGGAACCCAGTGATGACACAAGATGGGAAGGCACAAGCCTGCACCCACCAATGTGCACCTCAGACGCCTCCACCCAGTGAATGATCCTGCTCTGCCGCGGGTATGGGACAGATTCCCAGGGGAAGAGCAGGCACTCCTCCTCCTGGCCCCCTTCCACCCTGCCTCCCACAAACAAGCGGGAATCTTCTTCTCATGCACAATAAATTATTAAAATCTTGCTATTTTAGAACTGAGCTCTTAGAATAAGAAAATCAGATCAAGTCAAATTAAAGACTAAATTCACAAGTAATTTATTAGGAATACGTTTAAAGTTGACCTTTAAATTATTATAAATACCTTAGATTCCCGCCTTGACTTCTGGTGTGAAATTACTACTTTAAACTGAGAATAAATTAATCTATGTTTAGAAAAGAAGGAAAACATTGGGTAATGTTGCTGCATTGTGATCAGATAACTCACAAGTGAGGAAATACAGTTCCAGATAACACGAACACGTAGTATATTTGGTCTGGAAATCCATACTAAAAGGATAGGAGGAATTCATTTTGTCTTAACAAAATGACATATATGTAGAAGAGCAAATGATTCCCGTGATCTCAGGTGAGGAAAAATCTGCACATTTTGGAGAAGACAACTTGGCAATATGTAGAAAAGTCTTAATACATTGTCATAATTTTACCTACATGTTTTATATCTATGCTATTTTTAAGAGAAATAAACAGGAGAAGATGCATACTGAAGAATGTTTGTGGTAGTGATGTTTACATTATAAACAGTTGTAACAAAGCAGATTTTCATTAGTGAATAGAGCACCATACTTAGGTTTGTGCACCAGGAAGATATGGTGCGACTTCATGAGTTACCTGCCACCTGCCCCTGGACTTCAGCTGTTATTACAGCCAGCTGACCTCCTAATTATAAATGAAGTAATAGAAAGTGTGGAGGGGGAACTGTCTGGTAACGTGTTAGCATTTAAATGGCTCACTTTCCCAGAGAAAGAGAACAGTGTGTGTGTAGATGAGCAATGGGAGTGTTCTTAAGGTAAAGAATTTGAAGAATATAATTTGTCATTTCTTTTTTTTTTTTTTTCTGGAACCTGACACAAGACACAGTCTACTGACAGGTTTGGCAAAGCATGGAAGTTATCATTCGTAAATAGTTAAGTACCCTCACAAATACTTGCCTGAACATTTTTTTTAATAGGGGAGGCATCCTTTTACTTTAAGAATAAATCCCACTTCCATCTCTCTTCCATTTTTACCACTATTAGAAAATGCAGGGCCGTGTCTGTGCATGGTCGCAGCATATTCCCATTAGGATCTTTATTTCTGCTGCAGTCCTTCATGCCTGGCCTTTCTTGTTTTTTGGTTTTTTTTCCATCATATTGTCATCATTCTAAGTTGGCAACTTTTCTTGTAAGATATGCCCCTTAAAATGCGTCTATCGCTTCCCATATGTTTTGAGGTGAAACCCACCTCCTTGCCTTGTCCTGCAAAGTCCCCGTGGTCTTTCCTGGCAGTCCACCCTCCCCGTGTCTTGCAGATGCCTGGCTTCCTTCTGGCTCACTTCAAGACACCCAGTGCAGTGCCTCTTCTTGGCACTTGACCTGGAACACTCCTCTGGACAAGGATCATCCTCACTCTCTCACTCTCTTTAAAACTCAAGTCTCTGGTCACTTTTTTGGGTGATGACTTCCCGATTTCTGTGCACAGTGGCATAGGTCACCATTCCTGCCCTCCTGCCTCTTCTAACATTACTATATTTTCTCATCTTTGGTTTTCTTTTAACAAGCTTCTCAGTCATTTGCTATGATCAAGTGCAGTGCAGTTTTCTGTTACATATTTTCTTTCACATTTTTTTTCTTGTCACTGACAGAATGATTTTATATTTGTCAGTTTGCTCATTCTCTACCTTGTCTACTCCTCCTCCACTAGAATTCAAGGTCTTGCTGCAATAACCCTGTCTTTAATATTTAATATATTCCTAGAATTAAAAAAAATTGAAACACAATGAGCACTCAATGAATGTTGGTTGAATGAATAAAAGTACAAGAGCATGAATAAGATAATAGTTGGAGAGCAAATGGCCCAGTCTCAGCCTTTACCACTGAGTTTCTTTAACAGGGTGCTGCATGGCAGAGACTTAACCTGCATCTTAGCATGCTTCCGACACGTGTGCATCACACCCAGAGGCATCTCCTGACCTAAAGTGGGGTGAAGCCATGCTCATGTAATGGGGAGCAAGTCCAGGGTTTGAGAGATTTTTGTGAGTCTACGTTTAATCAAAATCATGTTATTTGGTATTTGTAAAACTGACTCTGCTTTTCGACATTTTTCCCTTGGTGCCTTTCTGGGTCGGGCACATGGTACTGGAGTACAGGTGGAGACCACGGTTTGGCAGCCACAGGGCTGCTGCGCTGGCGTCCTCCCCGCTTCTGCTGACTGCAGTGGTGTCCAGCGTTACCTGGTCCTTGAGCGAAACCCGCTGCTCTCGGCAGCTGGCGGCCCTGCTGCCCTTGGCCAGCTTCCTGTGGCCTGGCTTTCGGTGCTGGCAGAGCGCGAGTGGCAAAGGGCTTGGCACTGGGCGGGTTGTCGTCTCAGAGGGAAGAACAGCCCTGGGCCACGCCATTGTGCCCACAGGAGCCAGGGCAGCGCGGGAGCCAACCCCCGGCCGCGGAGTGAACCCTCGGTTTTCTCTCCCCATCCTGAGGACTGTTATGTCCCCAGTGCACAAAGGAAACCTTTTCAAATAGACCGTGTTTCCAAGACGCAGTTCCTAGTCCGAGGGTCACTTTTCTCTCCAATCGAAGCCCCTTTCTGCGCGCAGCACAGCGCCTCCTGGTACCTGCGCGCCCTGCCCTGGGCAACTCGGGGTCGGTGTGAATTATCGCCCAGTCATTTTGGCGAGAGCAGCCAGACAGACCCTTGCCGCCGGTCAGCGGAGGCTGGCCGCCTGTCCAGCAGGTCTGGTTGCAGGTTGGCCCCTGCCATCTCGGCCTGCTGCTTCTCTCTCAGCCTCCGTCTCGGGAAGGTCCCCAGGGTCTCAACCCCAGCCTTGTTTGGCTGGACTCGGGCACAGAGAGCCAACCTGAGCACGTCACCGCCAACGTTTGAGAGGAGCGTGAACTTGGAACAGCAGCCGTAGTGCATTTCCAAATTTAGCAGTAACAGCTCCCTGAAACGAGGAAGCCATCCTTTTTACACATTTAGAAAGGCTAGATTAAAAATACACGTGAAAGCATTACAAGGAAGACTATTTTTAAAAGGATGTGTTAGAAACGTGGTGTGGTTTAATTTAACTAACATTTTGTAATTTTGCCTCGCTACCTGTTCAGTGAAGGGATAACTATCCTGTTCAGTTTTTCTGACCCATTAGATCATTCAGAGTAGGGAAGAGAGTTTAAGATCCAAGATCACAAAGAGGATCACCCCCCTGGGCCATTACAGCGTATTCCAGTGGACCTTAACTCTTGTTCTGGTCATTAAGTGCACAGGGCTGCGCCTCTGGCGGGCTTCCAGGGCTGAGTGCAGCTGGAGCCCAGATGTATGAACCCACAGCTGTCCGGGCAGGTCCTTGGGCCCTCCTCAGTAAGCTCTGCCCAGGGGCACACCCCTGTCTTGGGGCTCATTTCTCCTGGTGGGGCTTTGGTCCTGTCTGCAGAGGTTGTCATCAGGAGCAGAGGCTCACAGCTGCAGCAGGCACTGGGCCCTCTCCTCTTCACCTAAAGCCTGTTTCTCTGGTATCTGTAAGGACTTCTCAAGGCCTTGTCACCAGAACACAGGGCTGGTCACAGGGCAATTATGTTAGGTTCTCTGGTTAAGGAGAGTCACCTGTGGAAATAAGTTTCTTTTCTTTTTTCCCCCTCAAGGTAAACTTCACTGGGCTAATGTTACTATTTGTAAGGTTGATATGTCCATGTGATGGTTTTAGACTCAATTTATATTGGAAGTTGCACTCTCTGTTTTGACAGTTGTGATCACAATGATGTGATGCCACTTTCAGTGATTTTCAAACAATGTTATTTTTGTCCTGGTCACTAGGTTTCCAACATTAACTTAGTTCAGCTGGATATTGGGTGGCCAACCAGGACACCTGGTCAAGTTGTCACTTAGAGCCCTGAACAACACCACAGGAGGCCTGATTCATCTCTGACATGGGCCCTCAAGGACAAATCACATCTCTGGCAAAGATTCTAACATGTGCAGACATGATTCTGGGCCTTAAACACAATCGGACGCAAAGTAAATCATGATAACTACCATTTAGTGTCAGAGGTACCCTTAACAGAGCCTTGGACTAAAAAGAAAAAAAAAAAAAAAATATATATATATATATATATATATATATAAATCATTGAACAAGATTTTTTTTATCTTCAAATAGTACCAAATTACCCACAAATATTTTGTACATAAATATTTTCATTAAACCCATAAGAGACATGATTTGGGAGGACAATAAAAAGATGGTACATTTTTTATTGCATTTCATTCTGAGATTTTTAACTCTAAATTCATATATAAATAGTTTTAAGCTACATTTTCAGTGGACAGTTGCAGATGTAGAAAATTTTTGATTTTCACTCATTCATAGCTGTTATGATCATAATAAAGTCAAAACTTAATAAACACAAGAATCAAAAAATTGGGGACAGGGAGCTAACACAACAATAACAGAAACATGTGAGCTTGTTGGTGATTCTTTGTCTTAGATCTTCCAGATTTTGACCTTGATAATGGTGCCGTGTGCAAATAAGAATTCTTAATGATGAGTCACAGAGATGTAAGTAAACCTCAATGCCTTGAATCCATTGGATTTAATTTCTGTACTATTTATAGAATGGATGCTAGTCAATGAAAGCCTATCTTTCAGATTATAGGAGAACTATTGAAATTGATTTGCTCCTATAGAGCCAAATTTCACATATAAATGTAAGTGGAAAGAAAACAATACAATCATTTATCTATCTAGGATACAAAGTTAACTGTCAACGAAAAGTATCCCCCCAGTTTCTATAAAATAAGTACATAGTTAATAGACTATAATTTTTTTAAAAAAAAATGACCATTTCACAAATTGAAAATGTGTATGGATTGCTCAAATGTGGAAATTTTTATGCTTCATTCCAACTTCATTGGTATTGGGGATCATCCTAAATTTCTTTTGTAATCTCCTCATTAGAATGCAAGCCAATATCTAGAAATGAAAGAAAATCCCAGTTTTTGATGTGATGATCCATAGTACTTTGAGGTAATTTTGACTGAGATGATTATATTCATTTTGTTTTCATTTATTGCCACTAAATATTTCGCAAAGTCAAATAGAAGGGATTTGAAGTCACTTATCAGATTTTCTGTTTTTTCCCCTTTTATTTTACTCATTGAGTTTCGTTGGAAAACAGATTAATGCATACTTTTATTATTTATGCAGTGTTTTCAGGGATCAAACTTTACTAATTCATGTATATTTTAAATGGAGTTCTGGCATTCAGGATGATGGTGTTTTACCACATTACTGTGCTTAATGCATAAGCTTTTATTTAATAGTTTGTTTTAAACATTGTTAAGTTGGATTTTTTTAAAGTAAAAGTGCAATTGAATACATAAAATGAATTGATTGAAATGTAGACAGAATTTTAAAAGAGTTAAAATATTGATGAAAGGTCATAGTTCAAGGACAAAATTTCTTCTCTTGCCCTCGGATATGAGAAATCAATATTTACACCTGATTAGCAGGCATGCTTTTTTAAAATTCATTGATGTATCCATGTTTCCATTAAAAAAAAAATGAGCCTGAACTGCTCTCATCATACATTGAACTTCATTTCCTCGTTAGTTACTTGGAATGAAAATCATTCTTACACCTTTCTTCTTTAGAATTTCAGTTGGAGAATCAATAATATTTAATTTTTAAAACAACGTCTTCATGAATGCAAATCACAAATACTTTGAGTATCAATACCATTGTGGTACACCAATCTTTGCAGTTCTCCAGTACTAAGATCAAAAGGTGAACTTTCTTGTCATTCTTTATGAATGGAGCCACCTTGCCTCTCTGCATGCATGGGAGTTACAAGGCATTCTTTACAGATGTTCACTGCAGAGTCTCTGTGCTCTAACTGCTGGTGGCTTCCTTCTGGGTAACAACAACAGTGAAGAGAGTAAGACAACTAGAACAGTTCCATCCAGAGGTAGTTGCCACTTGTCTTCATGTGAAAGGCAAGTGGACATTCATATGCCCCTGGATTTCATCCATGTTCCTGTACTTGTGAATCTGTTGATGATTTTTTTTTTTTTAAACTCACCTCCACCACTACAGGAACACACCCATCCCTAATGTTTGCTGTTTTACCAGGACACGCTAGTTATGTCTCACCATGTTAAGTGAGTCTGGCTGTGCACCTCATGCCTCATTAACATCACTAAGCCAGATGCCACACAGTAGTCCTTGATTTCTCCTGACAGCAGAAGCTTCTATTTCAACTTTCTTTTCTATCATGTGGTATAGTTTTGCACTTCTTAAATGGCTTACTTGTATAGAGTCCATCTCCTTTTCTTCCACACTAAGGGTTTTCAACTCATAGTAGCCCAACATCAACTCTCAGGGGCATAAGGGGGAAATGCAGGGTCTCCAGGTGAGCAGCAAGGGAGACCTTCTTAAGATGGGTCCATCCAGCGTGGTGAGCTGGGGAACAGAAGGTTCTTCCTGAGGTTCTATCTCAGTGAATGCAGTCGGCTGTGCTGCTGATCCATTCTTACCCATTGCTGTGAGCACGTCTCCTTAGGAATGCCTGCTAGCAATGTGGAGAGGTGGAAGGTGGAGACAGAAAGGTCCAGAGGACCATTACTGTCTCTGAGGAGGCTTTGCCCTCACACCTACAAAGAAGCTTTCGCAGGGGATCTGGCTGTGTGGTGCCTGTGCAGACAATGTTTAACCCAGAATGGAGGATTTCCCTGTCCTGAATCCTGCTGACACACCTGGGATGTGCCATTCTTGAAGCAAGACAGAGGGAAGGCAAATTGCCAGAAGCTCCAATCTCTCAGAGTTTTTGCTCATAAATGAATAAATCAGAAGAGTTATCTTTCCATTCCATGGAGGTTGACACAGCAAAACTTTTTTCTGCATCCACATGGAGGAACGGTGAGTCACAGTGTCATAAATGGATCCCTTTACAGTCCAGGTTGTGCAGAAATATTAGTGAAAATTATACCACCACCCACACTTGTAATTCTCAGGCTGGTCAGTGCTGAGAAGGAAGCACTGGACCCTAATTCTAAAGTAGCCAGTTGTTAACAGCCCTCTTCAGCTCTATCACCAGGCACGTCACTCAGTGTCTTCCACCTCCTTTCCCCTTTTGTGGTACCGCTCCTGTCCTACAACTTAAGATCCAGGACCTGATGAGACAGTCCATGTACAAGTGTGCCAGGGGCTGAAGAACTGGCACATACGAGTTGTGGAAATGTTGATGGCAATGAACATTGCAGAGATGGCCAGGGGAAGCCTGCCTTAATCTTGGTTTCTAGGGTATAATTTGCTTTCACTTTATTGGATGAAATCAGGGCAAGGATGAGGGTGGCTGCCATCGGCCCCCATGGAGCAATTTAAAGACAAGAGGTTCAGTCTTCTAAAACAAGAGGCACTGGTTCTTTAAGCCTTAAAACTAGGAGAAACCCCCAGAGGATCCCCAAACTAACCTTTTGTTGTTATTGTTGTCTCTTTCTGTTCTTGAGCTTTTTATCAATTTAAGAGGGAAATTTCCTTGGGACACATTTACACATGAGTTTTTGTCTTAGGAAGATATTCCCCTCAAAAATCAATAATGACCTGATAAGGAAATTTTTTCATTAAAGCAAGATAGAGTTTCTTCTTTGAGGCAGATAAATTCTTGACATCTAGAGAAAATTTTCCCAAGTTTGTGGCTACCAGCTTATCCTCATGCATAGTTTCCAGAAAGAAGAGCTACCTTTGCCGTTTCTGCCTTCCTACAAGCAGAGAATACCAGTCCCCATTTTTTTTTGTGAGACACTTTTGTCAACTTCTCATTCATTCTACAGTAATATTTTGATATTCAATTTGACACATAATCTTTGATGTTGAATTCAAACAGCAAAATTGTTTTATTTAGGAATGAAAGCACTTTAGGAAATAGTTATAATCCACTATGCCTAGTATCGACTGCACACTATGGTAGATAATGTGTGTATTTAACTTATTATATATGTTAACATAATTTAGGAAAATACATTGATCATTTGAATTTATTTATTGGTTCTTTTTAGTTTTACATAATATTACAAGCATTTTGATATAACTATAAAAGCATGTAATATAATTTGCTCTAATTCAGTCCCCTGTACTTACCTTTTCCCTTCCTCCTTCCTCCTCCTGTTCCATTCTATTCTACTGATCTTTCTGCTATTTATATACATATATATTTATATGTATATTTAATATATATTTATATTAAATATACATATAAATATATCTGTACATTTAATATATCTATAGAAATATATATAATTTATATATGTTAATTAGTGCCTTATGAATGTAGATGATGGTGAGATTCATTGTGGTATATTCGTATATGTATATAGAAAAGTCAGATTCATTCCACTGTCCGTCCCTCATCCTGCCCCTCCTCTCTCCCCCTCAACCTCCTTTCTCAACTGCACTCATTTTCTATTTTGACTGCAGTTCCCCTCCTTTTCTTTTCTTCGTTATTCCCTATTTTGGACTGACTTTGCTTTTAAAGCAAGGGACCTCTCCGTCGGCAGTGCTGCCTTTATGTTGCTATCAGTAGCTATGCGTTCAGACGTTCTGCAGTATAGCTATAACTAAGTCTACATTTCCATGTCTTCAGCTTAGAGTTTCCCAGAGCATCCTGGAAGTCCAGCCAGCAGGTGGGAAGAAGGGAAGGAGGGAGTATCATCTAAGATGTTGCTAAGGGACGGGGTGGATGTGCGTGATGCCTGTGGCATGCATCCTGCTGGCCACATCTCAGCCCTGGTGTGGGCTGCTGCATGCAGGGGTGACTCCAAAGTACAAAGGAAAGGCCAGCTAGTGACTCCATGGGAACCCTGCATCCTGCAGATGGAGAGAGGAGGTGGGTGTCAGGTTTCTGTGTACCTGGGTGTGTGCAGCTCAGTCCAGACACACCTAAATTACACTGTTAACTGTGCTATTGGAGCAGTTTATGGAAACCTCTTTTAATGTAACTTCAGTTCTAAGATGGAAACAATTTTCTGTGTAGGAGGGTTATTATGATAAATGCTGTATGAAAAGCACTTAGCTGTGGTATCCACTCTGTGCATGGTGACAATTACTGTTATTGTTGTTTGGAAAAAAAAGAAAATCTCATTAGTGCCAGCTCTCAGTGGCCATTGCCTAGGTCACATCAGTGGTTAAATGTTTTGTGTATTATTCCTGCAAGTAACCAAATACATAAAATAATCCCATGGAATATATGGAAATGTAATTAAGTAGAATACATTTTCATATCTGTTGACTCATCAATGAGATATTTTTTAAAATTTTATACCTGTATTACCTTGTAGACCCATTCACTGTAAAAACTGATAGTCTGGTCTTTAAAATTTAGAAGTTCCACTCAAATTTGAGCTTCCATGCTCTCTTCTGTTAGTGATATAGAGCCTATCCCAATAAGGGAATATTGAAATTTCTCCTGCAGGGTGGCCAAGCCATTCATGACTTCCATTTCTCTTAGAGACTGCAGCCATGTGTTCATGTGGTCCCCTGCACTGTGAAGACCCCATGGTAGAGAGTCTAAATCAGGATGTTTTTTTGTTGTTGTTGTTATTGTAAGCTTTAAGGTCTCCTGGAGATTCAGTATGTTGGTCATGTTTTAGAGCTTAGACTGAGAGCATGTTCTAAGCTTTTGAAGTGGACTCTAACATTACTGTTAGTTCATCTCATATCTGTGATATAGGAATAAACAAAATGCATGATAAATTTCAAAATCATTTTAGAATTCATCTTGCAGATTTATAACCTTATTAAAAATTAACAATTGATATAAAATGTGATTTACATACAACTAAAATTATGGTGTTTTTGAAGATCTTCATTGTATCTAGGAAAAAAAGTCATTACCTTGTACCAAAATAATAACAGCTATTCCATATTTCACTAAGCTTGCAGAAGGAAACCCTCCTTCATTAAAACTTGCCCTATTCCTGTCATTAAAGAGAATAAATATTCTGCCTAGTCTAGAGCTCGATTTTACTTTAGCCAGCATGCACCATGTCAATCCCCCACCAGCATTAAAGATTATTGTCAACAAGTGTAAATCTCTCTTAAAAAATTAGGCAACTGGATTCTTTATAGAGCTCATTTTTCTTGATTTTACTTGATATGGCAAGGAATATCTCTAACGCGAGTCTTTGACAACTTCAGAGTTTCCCTTGAATTGTTTGCCAGATCACAGTGACCGAACAGTCCCCTGGTGGCTGGGATTTGACCTTCTGAGGTCATGGATCATCCACCATCTTCAACAAAACACCTTGGGGTGCAAACTCCTTTGTGAGTGGGCTTTCCTAATCTTGTGTCACCATGTGTCTTACGCATGACATGGCTAGTGCCCAGCCATGGCCCCTGGACTCCAGCAGTGTGTCAGCTACTCACAGGACCAGGGGAACAGGGCAGCACTCAGGCCCCAAGGAGGACGCATGCAGCTCAGGGTTGTGTGTGAGCAGGACGTGGGCTGCACCAACTCGAAGGAGAGTGCTCAGGCTCTGAAACGTGAATCCCTGCAGCTAAGGCAATCCCTCTTAGCCAAAGTGCCTTATCCAGTGTTCACTGCTGTTTGGAATGGAATGGCAAAGTGAGAATGGGGATAGGAGGGGTGCGTTTCATTCCCAACTTGATTCTTTTCTGTTATCTTTGGTTTCTCATTAAAGATATCCTATTTCTCACATCTTGTTGGAGAAAAATGTTTTGTTTCTAAGAGACAGAATTGGAAATGAGCTCTCCTATTGTGGCTCAGCGGTAGAGCGCTTGCCTAGCATGTGGAAGACCCTGGTTCCATTGTCAGCACCACATAAAATAAATAAATAAAATGAAGGTATTGTGTCCAGCTACAACCAAAATATAAATATTTTTTAAAAAGATATCCTATTGTGAATATGTGGCAGTTTCTTAAACAATCTCCTGTGTGATTTTATAGTGTGTATGTGTGTGTGTATTGATATCTGTGCATATCGATGTGTACATCCTTTCATATTAGAAAGTTCACACTTTAGGATCCTCGGAGGTGGAGCCCATTCCTTGACACCTGGGCCATTCTCCACATACTCTCTGATTCACCACGTCTCGTAACACCTCTTGCTACCTCCCTTGGGTGAGGTCATGCGTGCCCATCTCTGAAGCACCATGACAGAGCACAGTGACTGGCCTGTGAAAGTTACTTGATTAATTTTTCAACTGAAATAAAAGAAAAGCTGAACTACACAATTTCTCCTGTGATATAGCCAAGTGGTACCTAGGAGTCAGTACCATGATTCTTTAGGAAGTGCATTTCCTGTTGTTAGGCGGTGTGCTACAGTACATAGAGATCCAACTTTCACAGTCTGTGATGCTATATACTTCATTTCACTTCTTCTCACATCTTGTTGGAGAAAAATGTTTTATTTCCAAAAGACGGAATTGGAAGATAGGAATTCAAAAAAATGCTTATGTGTATTTTAAAAAGCAAAAGAAGGTAGCTTAGGTGAAAATCATTTAGAGAGATTAGCTGAATTTAGATTTGGGGTATGAATATACACCTTGGCCAGGCCAATATGCCTCAAACAGGTTGAGGTTTGTGAAAGAGAGGGCCAGTCCCCTGTCTCTTCAAGTGAGTTATTTGGAGGATCTAAAAAGGAAATAATTTACATTTATTTTTCAAGTCAGGAAGCAAAAGCCATTGGAGTAATATATCACCACTATCCTTAACAGAAATCCCATACCTTATTCCATATCATAGAGTCTTTATTAACGGTAGAAGTCGATTGAGGAGGGAAAACTGCTCATGGTGTCTTCCAAATGCAAGAAATAAAAAAAATGTATACTTTGTGCATTTCAGTTACTGCTTATTGCTTCTTTCAGAATTACCATTTTTGAAAGAACTGCAGTTACCCAGTCTAGAGACAGCAAATGGCAACAAGGAAAAAAAAATCAACAAAATGCTGTATTGATTTAGTAAGGAAGTATTCATTTCAGACATTTGTCTTAATTATTCTTTTGTCTTAATTATTATATGTTTTATCAAAAAGACAAATTGATGAGAAAATGACTAGTGTTAAGGAACAATATCCTATGCATTAGAAATAAAATTCTAAATATTATGTTTATGAGGAAATTAATTTACCTAGTGGCCAAAATTTCAATGTTTGTTCAAACATAAATATAAAAACCCCTCAGGGTTAATTCTAGAAATTTTCATTCTAGACTTTTCCAGAAATTGTTCCAAGACCTTTCTTTTTGCCATATGCTCTAAATCTAATCCAGAAACTGGACCACGTCTCCCCCCATCTCCCATGTGCTTCTGGTTTTCACCAAACAGTTACTACTGAACAGGATGTGATTTCCCTTTTAGGTGCCCAGGTCTGATGCCAGGGGTCACCCTTGCTCCAGAGTCACTCATGGTGCTCTTAGAGCCCTGGACCACACTGGTCACTGGGGTCAGAGTGGTGAGCAGAGAAGCAGTGTGTCCCATTGAGTTAGCAGCAGCCAAGACAGATGACCCCTGTGGGTTTGGTTACAGGAGGAGCGTGGTGTCTGGATTTGACACTTTGGGGTGCCACAGTTCATACAATGTGAAATGGCAGGAATGACCCTGGGACCCTAAGTGTGGATGGGTGAGTACGAGTCATGGCATGTGAAGAGGTCAAGGATTTGAGGAGTCTGGTGGAAGGAACACACATGGCGACCTGTCAGTGCCCAGGAGGAGCAGGAGCTCTGCAGATAGAGAAGTTGCTACAATGTTTAGCAGCCATGGAGGGAGATAAGCAGGGCATCTGCTGAGCATTCTTAAGTAGAGAAAGGGCCAGTGGTTAGGAAGCAGCTCTGACCGTGCCTGCTGTGCTCCCAGCCATGGGAGATGCAGGAAGAAGCAATCTGGATTCTCAAAGCTCTGGAACGCCACAGAAATGAGACCATTTCTCATGGTAGGGATGGATTATTTAAGCTCCTAACCACTCTATCATTAAAACCTCCCAATATAGAGACAAAAAAGTAATTTTCTAAATTGTAAATTTCACAATGATACTCAGAAACCCACACAGAGAACTAGAGCAAATCTTACCGATTCAAAACTCTTAAGTAAATATTTATGTACAATTTGGGAGTCAATTAAAATGTTAATATACAAGAAGGTTCTTTCCATCCACCGGTAAGAGAACAGGGACATTGCCACAGTGAGGGATCGTGGGGACAGCTGAAGACAGTGCTACAGTGAGACCAGTCTATCGCTCATGTTTCACAAGTGGAAGCAGCTACTGTGATGTTTAAAATCAAGGTCTTTTCAGAGCTTTCACGAATCCTGATAGTAAAAGTCACAAAGATGTTTTTGCTCTTTGTTGTTTTCTATTTTCATTATGAAGTGTGATTACTTATAAACTTTAAGTGTTGCAAATAATCACTTTATGAGGTAGTTATAATTGAAAATTAATCCAAGACTCTAAAGCATTCTCTTTAATTTTGCATTCTCAATAAATGGCCATTTTCCTATGCTGAAGGGTGTTTCAATTGAGATGAAACACTGTGCCAAAATATATCATTATAAATAACATTATATGCTAAATTTTTCCTCACAACAATAAGAAGGGTTTATCAATGCTGAGAAGTTTCTAATTAATTTGTTATGTGCATGTTAAAAGGAAGGAGAATAAGGTGGGAAAATCATATTAATGCTCAGGTTCCTACAGAAATCCCATTAACCTTACTTTTAAAAACAGCAGTTTAACCAGCTCTTTAGTGCTGCTTTTATTTACCCCAGGGAATATCCACCCCCCTCAACATGGTGAGCATGGGTCCTCCTGCACCCCCCAAATAGTTACGTAATCAAGGTATGGTACAAATGAATTACTTAAGATGTCCAAAGATGAGAGACTCCTGTATTTATAAAAAATAATGCCTGGTGTTTAGGCAAAAAATAGAGTTTTCTAAATATTTCTATGAATTTTACAAAGATTCCCTAGAAGACTCATACCAATAGAGAACTACAGCAAATCTCACTAATTAAAAGCCAACTCAAGACTTCTAAGTAAATACTGATGTAGAATTTTGAGGTAAAAGAAGATTTTGATATATAAAAGTATTCATTCCAGTAGCATTGCAATGAGTAGGAAAAAAGAAAATTCAATGTATTCATTTATAGAAAACTAAATTATTAATTAAATAGACATTGTAAATCAGTAGATAGAAATTTCATGTTGGGTTATAGTATAAGAAAAGGAAATATGCTTTTAAAAATGTTTTGTATTGTTTTAATGGAATGATTTCAAAGCATTCCAATTTAAGTGAAACATACCACTTTTGTGACTCCTATGTAATATTCTTTTGGAAATTTTAGTTCATGCAGCTAGCTAATAAAATAAAATAAGATATACATTTTAACAAATTCTCATTGAAATCCTCCATAGGAGGAATATCGACACCACAGAAATTGGCAACAGCTTCGACTCAGGAGTCCCGCAGCTGTGCTATTGGACATCTAATAAACGTTCCTTGGGCACCACGGTCATAGCGGTCTGTTGAGAAACTCCTTCATCCCCACCCCCCAGGCTTGCTCGCTGCCTGCGGTGCGTCTTGTGTGAGCAGCAGAGCCACCTGCCCAGATGTTGTTGTAGCTTTCACCTCCTCCACCTCGGTGCCCCCAGGCCCCCTGCCTCCCCTCCCACCAGCAGCTTTGCCTTCTTTCTGCTGTGAGTGTTGGTGTCCCTGTCTGATTAACTTGTTATGTGCGTCTTAAAAGGAGGTAGAATAAGGTGGGAAGTCTATTAACGATCCTGTTCCTACAGAAATCCCGCTAACCTTACTCTTACAAACAGCAGTGTAGCCAGCTCTTTAGTGCTGCTCTATTCACTCCAGGGAACACCATGAGGCTGGTGAATGAGGGGTTAAGAAGGTCTTTTTGCTCTTTGCTATTTTCTATTTTCATCATGAAGGCCACCACCTCATTGCTGAACACTTTCTACTCAATAGTATCACAGGGTGTTAAAATCAATCCGTTTAATTCTTTGCTTTGAAACTTTCTGTAACTGTCATGAAATATTCAAATTAACTAAGGCCAGTCCCAATTTAACACTATCCTGCCTTTCTGGGTCATTTCCCACCGACAGGTGGATGCCCAGACCCCATCATTATGCTTGGAAAGCTGAGTCCCTGAAAGACCCCCGGCCTGGGCCTCCTGGGCCTCTCGCCCTAATCCTGCAGCCCTGCCTTTCCTGGACCGCTCCTGCAGTTTGGCACCCACAGCTCGCCCAGATGTTTGGCCCTGTCTCCAGCCCTCTCTTCTTCCACCCCTTCTCCACTTGTTCTAGTCATAGTCGGCCTCCAGGCCTGGCTCAGCTAGATGCTCAGTGAAACTCCTGGCCTGAGTACCTCCTCCTCTGTGCTCACTCAAACCCCAACCTGGTGCCTTGGAGGTGGCTGCTCCTCCTGGCATCTGTAAATCTCTTCATGGTGAGAGAACGTTGCTCATTTCTTCATTTTTTTCAGCCAAAGCTTAATAATATGTTGCAAATATACTCAGCAGATGACTGAAGAAAGGATGTGCCCAGAACTCAACGTGTGAGGCCTGGAGGGAGTAGCTTCTTGGGAGCTCTGGTTGGACATCTGATGGGCAGCAGGGAAGGAGACACAGGCTCTCTTTAGTACATAAGACAATGCACAGGAGTGGTCCACAGCAGCCCCCAACTCTGCAGAGCTCGGGAAGCTCTGGTGACATTGCATCACAGAACTGTAAAATCGAATTTGGCAAAGTAAACATGGCTCACCATAGAAAGGTCAGATTATGTCCCATGTTCTCTTATTAAGTAGGAAAGAGAAGACTTCAGATCATCACAGAAAATATTCCCTCCAAAATTTTCATATTTACAGTGTATACTCAAGTATATAAAATAGAAAATAAGCAAAGATTTCAACAATCAGTATTTCTAATTTTTCTAAAATTCCATTGTATTTTTTTTGTTTTACCTAGAGTGTAGGTAAAACAAAATGAACAATATGAATTAAAATATGTATGTAAATATGTAGGTAAAACAAAATGAACAATATGCATTAAAATATGTAGATATGTACATATATAGTGTATATGTATTTATTTTAGATAGCATACTTATTTTAACATGTATTTTTATTTTTGTCAACATATATTTTTACTAACATATATTAAAAAGTGACAAAATTTCAGGTTCTATGCTAGGTACTTTACTTATATAAAATAAAAATTATTGACATTCTATATACCAGGACAATCTTCATTAGTACTTTTGAAAAGTTAAGCTTTAAAACATAAATATAATAATTTTAGTGTACTTTAATATTTTAAAATGTTTAAGTAATCAAGCATTAAAATTTAACATATTCTGGGTGTTTGTTTTCTGTGAAATGAGTGAAATTGTCCATGTCTCCTCTAGGAGGGTATCTGTTCTCAAGGTCATTCTCTGCACTTCTAAGGATGATGCTTAACCACCTTAATATGAATGACCAGATTAGCTGTCCTGGTTCCCTTTTTTAAAAAATGGCATAGCCATAGTTGTAAATAGGGCTGGGGCTGTAGCTCAGTGGCAGTGTTTGCCTAGCGTGTGTGAGACACTGGGTTTGATCCTCAGCAGTACATATAAATAAAATAAAACCATGCTGTCCATACTCAACTAAAAAAATTGTTGTGAATAAAATTATCTTGCATTTCAAAAAGAAATTTCATTCTAATGTAAGTTCATCTACTTACCTGTCAAGTTCATGCATTCCATAAATACGTTACTGCAAAAATAAACATAAGTTAAAAAAAGAAAACACAAGGCTAGACCGATGTTTGTTGCACTTGCACTGTTAGAGTCCCTGGAGGGCGGGCTGAGCCAGCTCCTTGCATTCCAGGTGCAGCACGCAGGCTGGCCCTGGCCTCATGACTCAGGGTCAGAAGGCAGACCTAGCCCCAACAAGGCTGCCGCGCTCTCAACATCATTCACCTGCTACATGCATTCCAGAAACGGTTAAGACGCTCTTTATATTCTTTGGCACCCCAAGTTGGCAACTGAAATCCTTCTCTTTTCCCATGCTGATTGCGATTTAAAAGTCTCATCTTTGTAATTGTGGTTATTAACACTGGCACACGGTATCGGTGCCTGGTCTTTGTGGCATGAGCACACATGCCCAACAGTACCGTAGAGTGAAGGCAGTCCTGCTCCAGCGAGGAGACAGCTGCTGGCCACAGAGCAAGCCTTCTGCTGTATACCGTGAACCCAATATCAACCCGTGGTCATGCACACAGTAAGCTGAGGAGTCGGTGGGATTTCCACCTTCCCCTCCCAGGCACTGACAGCACCCAGCTTGTCTACTTTAACACTTTAATGTTTAATCCTGAAAATAAGGAAACTTTTTACTCCTCAACTTCATTCATTTTCCAGGTCAGAAGGCCCCAGAAGACTGGGATAATGTAGTTGATACTCTGAGTCAGGCCAGGAATAAAACATGTACGAGTGTAATTGAGGGTGTACTTTTATTAATAGAATCCGTGCAGAGGTAGAATTACAAGTTTAGGAAAACAAAGCTAAGCCTTTTCACTTTCTAATATAGAAGAAGGCATCTCTTAGCTCACCATCAGGCTCACTCCCTCCCTTGTTCTGCTCTGTCCTCTTGTGCTTGTTAAGAGGAACAAATGCACCATTTTCTCTTGTAAAAGATTCACTTCTCTACTTGGACTCCAGATTTGTAGAGTGCAGTTTGCTCATTTCTCCTGTATTATGGATGTTTGTGGGCTGGGCTCTGGGCTCCACTCTGAATTAGCACCACCCTCCTCTGAGCAGCCTCCTGGGGATGGGGATGGACGGATGTGAGCACCTGGAGACCTCTTATCTCAGTGCTGGGTGCAGCAGACAGGTGTGCGCCTCTGCACTGTATCTGAAACTGTTTTCTGATATTGGGGTCTCTGTACTTGGCAATATCATCATTGAGTTCAACCCTAAAAACCACTGGCTTTCTGGTGAGCATTTGGTTGTACTTAGCACGTGCCATGTAGTTCCTCTCCATCTACTGAAATGCACCCCTACCTAGGAAAAATGTGTCATGTCATTTTCGTAGTCCTGTGAAACCAGCACCACTTAAGAAAGCTCTACCTGCCCCAGGCAGGGGAAAGCTGCAGGCATTCGGAATGTGAAATGTGTTCCATGTTCGTCAGTTACTGTGTATTTTGTTTCCTATACTAGTTTTATGTTTTCCTTCTTTGCTTAAGTAATGGGGCATTCACATTGCACTGGGGATATAGTGAATGTTCTGCTGCTTTTAAATTACGCTGAAATCTGCTGTCAATTGTTTAGTATCATTGGACATGAGTCTTCAAGGTACTTACCCCAAATTTCCAAGGGGACACCACTTCTTACATCTCTATAAAGTGCATCATCTTGCTTTCACATACAGGGAGGGGAAAGCCGTGTTTAACAGAGTGACACTGGGAAGTCCATGCTGCAAAGCTGCCCAGAGCAGCATTGATGCTGCGCACAGCCACTCAGCTTTGATGGAGGTGGACACCCAAGCTCAGCTCACAGGGCACAGACCTCCTGAAGTGAGAAAATCCTCATGAGTGGGCTGTGGTGATTTGGAAGTTAAGCTTACTTCTTCTTACACACGTGGAGGAAAGATTCTACTTAAAAGAAAGTTTTTTAGGACTTTAATCAGTTGGAATAAGAAAAAATTTGTGTACATATATCAATAACTTATCAACTTTTAACAAAAGACTGACAGTTTCAAAATTGTTCATATCCTTAGTTTTTGCACAGTATCCTGTAAAGTATCTGTAAAGCTCTCTTCAGAACTGTGCCAGTTCTTATTATTCCTTAGAAGAACATGACATATTTGAGAAAAGTCATTCTTATTAAGGATATTACATAGCCCTGAGATAGAAGACAATTGCTGGTTCTTCACAACGGGCAGCAAAATCAATGTGCAAGAGGGGGTACCTCATCCTTAGCCTTCAAAGGATATTGACTACATGAAAAGTAGAACTATGTTTTGTAGAATTAAAATATATAAAAAAGAAATACATTTAGCACAATTTTAGTGAATATCTGTCTCCTTACTTTTTAGTCATTGTTATTTAGCTGTAACTCTCTCAGACAGGACAAACTCATGTCTTCAAGTTCTCAATTATTGATTCTTTAAACAAAATAATTTAAGCCCTGCTATCAGATCCTGTGCCAGGTTCCAGATTTATACCAAGTTAAAACCTTGCCGTGGTCCTAAGGCAGGGTGGCCTGCAGCGCCACCTTGAGAGAGACCCCAGGAGCACCACAGGAAGGGGCACAGGGATGCGAGGACACCCCTGTCCCAGGAGGGCTCCTCCACATGCGTCTTGTTCCAGTGTAGGGTGTGGTGTTAATAAAACCTGAAAAGTGTTTTTTTTTAATGATAAAACTTGCCATCAGGGAATAGACTGCCTCCCAAAGTCCCAGAGGAAATAAAGCTTGAAACACAAGATGAAAAATCGAATCTCTAAGAACCTCACTGGCCTGGATTCTGCCAGGCTTGGCTCATCTGCTACAGAGGAGTGATGTGTGATTCTGACCATTACATTTTGACCGTTCATGTTTAGGTGAGATTAAATGTGATTGAGATACAGAGAATGCAGCAGGAAAGAAGGACAGGCAGCTGGTGGTGGAAAGTGCAATTCATTAAACAGTGGCCTCCCACTTCCATTCTGGAGACCATTAATGAGCTATAAAGACTAAGATCATTTATAGAACACAACTTACGGTATTTAAAAAACAAAAACAAAAACAAACATTGCATGATACTTTCCTGAGGGAGTGTAGATGTGGGAGAAATACTTTTGAGATTCAGGTCTGTAACGTAACCTATGGGAGCCCACATGCTGTAAGAGAACTTCATGTCTATTGAAGAAACTGATAAAAGTAATTAGATATTCATTAAAAGTTTTATTATTGGATTTTAGCCAATTATTTTTCATGTATTTAAATTCCACAAATTCTCGTTGGTACTATGCATAACTGACGTACTTTAAATTTACCCAGAGACTTAGCCTTTGCATGGCTCTTCCTTTATCTGAAAATATCTTACTTTTTTTTAACAGTTTTTTTTTTGACCTGGTATGGACTTCAGTTGGCCATTTTGTTACATTGTTCTGCAGATCTTGTGTGATATCTCCTGGATTTGGTTTCTCTATTAAGAAGTCAGCTGGCAACTGTTGCAACTCTTTGGCAGTCATCCTTCTATGGCTGACTCCACGATTTTCCCTCTGAGACTTGATTTCTTCCAGGTGAATCCTGTCCTTTACTTCTGCTACTTGCTGTCTTTCATCAGTTATGGAAAACGATTTCTGCCACTCTCTCTTCAAATGTTGCTTTTGTTCCATTATTTTTATTTTCTCCTCATGGAGACACACACTTAGTGTTATCTTGATACTCCAAGCTCCTCAGACAATTCTTCTTCATTTATCATTCTCATCTCTAGTCTAAATATTTTGTGCTGAGCTTTCTTCTACTTCTTGAATCCTCTCTCTAGCTTTGTCTAATATGCTACTAATTTACAAAAGTTTTAAGTTCTAATTGCTTCTTTAATTGCTGAATTCCCATTTGTCTTGCTTTTCTGTAGAGGACAATTCTCTACTGAATTTATTATCATTTCTTCTATTCTGTTGAATATATTAATCAAGCTGTTATTTTAAAATCAACCCCTAGTAACTCCAGGTCTGGACTCTCTGTGGGTGTCGTTGTGATGTGTTTTCCTCCAGGTTCTTGATCTCCTGGTCTTTTCTCCTTGGATGCTGGATGACTTTTTTCTTGACATAGGTGGTTTTGCATGGAAAATCATGACACTAACTGGAGGTTCTGGCTGGGCTTTCATTTCCCCAGAGATGATTTTTCCTTGTGGTGGTTGTACTAGAGGACTGCCTTGATCCAACCTGAAGGCCACCGGCTCAGGAGCTGGATTCTGCCTTCACGAGGGCTGCTGCACCTCCCGGAGTGGAGCATCCTCGCTGGACAGGCCTTCCAGGGTTCCCCACCGAGGTCCTTGGTGTTCCTCGCCTTTCCTACATGCTATGCTTTTTCTCACTCCTGAGGGACTGTAGAACCTGGTCAGCCTGTCCATTCACTAACTGGTCAACAGGAAGGTAGAGGCTTTGGGCTTACCTCTTCTGTCCATCATCTTGGTTCTGTCTTCTCTCTATCCATCATCTTGGTTCCTTGAACAATGGATGCCTTGAAAACTCTCCCAACATCAAAGCAACTATTTTTACTTTGTCCCTATTTTCTGTGGGTTTCCTAATTCATCCAGCAGGAATCCTGCTGTGGTAACAAGCTGTTCCATTGTAACAGAAGAACATTTTTAAAATCAACCTCTGATAGCGGATGATATTTTTAAAGTCAACCTCTACTATTAATAATAGGAATTCTAAGTGCTTAGCATGAGCCCAGTGTGCTCCAAACACCATCTCTACCCGTTTTTGCCATCGACCCTGCAATGGAGGAGTGATCCACACAGCTCCCACGGCCAGTCGGCGAAGGACCCAGAAGTCACACGTGGCCCGTCCTCCTTCTGCCCGTGCTCTTGGTTTTACCACCCAGCCTAGTGGAAACTCCCTGCTCAGCACTGTCATCTCAGCTGCCATCTGATGCTTCCTCAGCCAAACCCTTCCTCTGAGTTCACAGTCAAGGCAGGGGACATTCAGGACACATTGGATGCATCAGGGGGGTCTTTAGATTTGGGTCAGGGCTTGATGGGCCACTCCGCCCCCTGGCTCCCTGGCTCATTGACTCAGAAGCTGGCTGTGGCAGTTCCTCCCATGCAGCTCTTGGCTCCATCACGGTCTTGTTGGCCTAATGTCAGCGCCCACTGAGAACTGTCTAGAAGCTACTGTAACTAACCTCCTTATCTGTCCCCAACTGGGAGCACAGCCCAAATAAAATGCACCCCCTTTTCCACGAGCTTTTTCTGAAATCTGAGAAATCACTTTCTAAATATACGCGAGTCCTGAGGGTATATTGGTATATTGAGTGTATTGCCAAAATACATCGATATTACATTTTGTAAATAAACACAGGCTCTTCAGATCTCGTGCCATAGAGATTATCGCATGTTCTAAAATCATCCCGTTAACACCATGGAAAACAACCGCTGACAAGATCTATCAGCCAGGCTAAAAAGGATGAAATCTGAGTCACATCTTAAACACATATTAATAATGTGTAAGGAGAAGTAATAAGATTTAATTAGATGACTGTACATTAAATTCAAAATACTCTATCATTGCCATCTACCTCTGACTTGTTCTTTTTGTACATAAAATGAATATTTTGAATGCATGCTATTTTAATAGAAAACACCTTTTTCATTGGCAGATTACTTACATTAAGTCATCTAAACTATGGAAATATTATAAACATTCATTTCACATGCGTCCTTCCATCCATGGACTCCCTTGATGAGTGTTTACTGAATATCCCTTTGTACTAGGAACCCAAGACAGAGGGAGGATTGAGATGGTCCAGAATTTTCCAGTGGACAACTAAGGATCATTGGAAAGTGTGCATGAGTCTGAGAAGGTGCCAAGGTGATGGAGGGAAACGGTAGCTGGTCGTTTGCATTTATACCAAAGAAGGGGGCAGACGGCATGCACAAGAAGCCGCCCTTTCATGCAGCGTGTGAGTGAAGCAGACAGCGTGGAAGGAGACCAGCTCCCACGAGGCTGAGAGTGGAAGGGACCTGAGCTGACTTGCTCAGGGGCGCTTTGTGGAGGCCCAGTCTTGGTCTTGGCAGGTCTGTGGCCTTTAGGATCGGGTGGAACGAGGGAACCAGAACCCTGATGGGACCTCAGAAATGGTGAGAAACCCAGACTCTGGCCCTTAGGAGGAGAATCCAGGCCATCACTGGATCTCAGTTCTCTTACCTGTAGTGGGGGTGATTTGGGCCTGTCGCAACATTAGATTAACTTAAGGCCGTAGCTGATACACAGTGAGTGTCATAGAAATGCTTGGTAAATTCTGAGGAAACTGATTACTTTTTCTTTCTCCCTGTCTCACTGTCTCCCTCATTGTCTCTTTGTTCTATTCACAAAGAAACAAACAGAAACAGAAAAGCACACTCACATAGATATTTAGTTGCTACCACAAAGACATATAACAACTTATAAGGCAATGGGATTACATGTTAGGGTGTGTAAACAAGTCAGGATGGTGCCTGGTAAATGTTAGAGTCTGTAAACAAGTCTGGATGGCGCCTGGCATTTTGCAGAGGGAGTGGTTTGTGAAGTAACACCAGCAAGCCATTAAGTGTGTAGATTCCTTATTGGTTGACTGCTGTATCTAGTTTATGTTAATTAAGATAAGCTGTGTAGAATGTGTATATACCCCTCCTGTCCTACAATAAACGGCTCCCACTCCTGCTGTATCAATCTACACAAGTTGTTCGTCACCCCTCTGGTTATTTTACTGCAGCCGGACTGCGGCAATTATATGATTAAAGATTATTGAAAGTAAAATACACTTTTAGAAATAGAATCATGAAGACATAAAGCAGTGGTGCACATAGGAAGCTGTACACTTACATGCCTGTTAAATTTGCACAAATTGTGAGCTACACACTGGGAAAATCTTTATCTAAGAATTGAATCCTAGAAGTCTCCTGACTTCCTCAGAGAATTCATGCATCACTTTTTGAACTCTTAGCCTAATGCCTTATTCTAAAACTACTTTTCTCATTCTTTCATATCTTTCCACATGTTTTATTCTTATTCTTTGTAAATTTCTGCAATGGAAAATTTTATTACATTAAGAAACTCTTCCAGTATCTAACATAGTGCTATATACATGACAAATATTAAAATATATTTTTTTTCCCATTTAATTAATGAGAACATCCCATTTTAAGGGGTTACTTAATCTTTTTAATTAGATGTATTGGTTTGATATTTTTCCACATCAACTAGCCAAATGTGCTTCCTGTCATGCCTTTATGTCTGCACGTAGTGTTAAGTATCATAATGTAATAGGAACCTAATAATACTCTCAACACTTGTAGAAGCATTTATGTTCATTTAATTCACACTGGAGAATATTTTTAGTGGCTTGACAATTATTTTTAAAATATGATAAAATGTAAGAATCTTTGGACATAGATTTTAAAATATTAGAACTTTTTGATTTAAATTGTGGGCACTTGCTAGGTCAGCTTCTTTAGGACATTGGTTAATGCACATCCTTCTAGCTAAGTCCTTTTCTACCAAGTACATGAACCCTGATAGTCTAATATTTGCATGGAGACAGGATCAGCCTGTGTTTTCCACAGTGCCGTAATTGAACTCATGCTTGTTTGACATGTTATTTATTTGGAGTCTACTATGTTCTGGGGAACATGCAAGGTCGATGAACATAGTTCTTAATAACTCATCTTCTTTATTTTCCAGTGAACTTTCAGCCAGGTGCAGATATTTAGACAATCAGCTTGGACAGTATACTAGACAGGGTTCTCTAGAGGAACAGGATCAACAGGAAGTGTAATTATAAAAGGAGGACTTATTAGGTTGGCTTACACAACCAGAAGGGATAGTCCATGATGGCTGTCTGCAGGCTGGAGAGCTGGGAGACCTATAGCTGGGCATCCAGGATTACAGCAGCAATCAGGAACCCATTCAAGAAGAGTGAATCTTGCATGTGGTGCTGCTTCCTTTTTCTTCCAACTTTTATGCCAAGCCATCATCCTTTTGGACCATGCTGCCCATACTTAGGTAGGGTCTCCATTTCAGTTGTCTGTCCCACATGCCAATCATTCCTAGACACACCCTCATTGACACACCCAGAGCCTCTTCATCATCAGCATCTCTTAATCCAATCAAGTTGACAATTCAAATTGACCATTGCAGCCAGGTATGAGGGAACACTGAGCGCACTGTGAAGGAGCAAGTTGCACTGCCTTGGAGTTCAGGGCGTTTCAGAGGAAGTGAAGTCCACATTGAGAGTGGAGAACCTGTGAGAGTTATTCCTAAGAGAAACGCTGGACCCAGCCTGAGGGACCCCACAGCTCAGATTGGAGGAAAGCACCAACTTCTGGGGACAGCAAGGTGGAACCTGCTGGGCAGGCAGGAGAGAGGAGGGCAGGGGGTTCTGCAGAACCTAGAAGGAGCTCAAGCAGGTGCCTGCTCACAAAGTGTATATTTATAAAATTAGAGCACCTCCTGAGAAAGAAGATCCCCTACCTGAGATGCAAAGGGCTGAGCCACAGGCTTAGAATATAACTCTGAAATAATGTGTCTAAAATATTTTGGGCATCTTTATCATGATGATTACAGAGTCTCCCAGGAGCTCAGCTATAGAGTCAGCCAATCAGAAGGGCCTTGGAGATTAATTCAATGTCTTCATTTATCACTTTGACTTTGATACATCTTAAATAAAATTGACTTCTGGGAAGAAGAAAGAAATCAGTGCAAAAGAAAACAAACATTAGAGAAGGTTAGCATATATTACATGCATATTATGTAGAAAAAATCATAATTATCATGTAATCTGTGTTTGCTTGCTCATAATAATGAAAGCAATACTATAGAAATAAAAATTCAAAATCTAATATCTGTCACCATGGAATAGGTACACACAGTGTTATTGAATTAAAAAAAACTTAGCTGAGAGCTTTGAAGACTTATACATGCATAAATCTAAATAATAATCCTATTAATTTTAAAAAAATATATTTAATCATCCTGAAATAAGTAACCAAAATCTTGGAAAATGCATGAAATAAAGCTAACTTCTTTTAGGTATTAATATTTAAATCAATTTTGATAATGTCCTAATGTCATTTAATTAGTATGTATATGGATTGATATTCACATATATTTCTAAATAATTGGCTAAATTTTTGAAAATGGTTTTCAAATAGTTACTGCACTTAGAAGATTAAAGCAATTATTTCACATGTGTTTCTTTTATTCATCAGAAGTATTTATTGTGCACTGATTATCTTGTTTAAGCTAGACACTGAATATACAGTGACCCAATACACCAGCCCAGCAGCACCAGTAGAAAATTGTCAAATGTGGTCCTTACTCTTTGATATAGTCAGGAGAGTTATTGATTAGTCATCTTTCTGTTCCTGTAACCCAAATACCTGACGAGAACAACTTGGTGGAGGAAACATTTGGTTTCCAAAGATTCAGTCCTGGGTAGACGGCTCCATCACTCTGGGCCTGAGGCACAACAAAAGCATCATGGCAGAAGACTGTAGCAGAGGAACACCATTCAGTTCCTGGTGTCCAGAATGCAGAGAGAAAGAAGAGGGAGCCAAGAAGACAAGTCCTCCCAGGGAACACCCCTGAGATCTACTTCTTCCAACTTGGCCCATCTCCGAATAGTCCATTCAGCTGTGAGTGGATGAATCCATCACGTGGATTTTAATTCATTGATAAGATCAGAGCCTTCATGATCCAGCCATTGTTTAAAGGCCCACCTCTGAACCTGGCTGCTCTGGGGACCAGGCTTTCTACACAGAAACCTTCTGAGGGGCTTTACAGATCCCACTCATAACACCATAAGAATAAATGAAGGCAGAGCCATCACAAGTCTCGCCAGGAAGAGGGATGTGGGACGCCAGGTAAGGAAAGGCCCCAGCCAGGTGCCTTCGTACTGCTGATCGAGGAAGGGGCAGGAGTGGGGTCAGCAGAAAAGAAGAGACTGCAGGCCATGCCCTGCTCGGGTGGAGGAGCTGCGAGGGCCCCTGAAGCTCAGAAGCTGCAGTGGAGGAGGGGTGGACCAAGAGGAGCCTCAGGAGTTAAGAAGCATCTTGGTGCCCAGATCTCTAGGGTCAAGCAGCCATTGTCCTGAGAGAGAAGCATTGCAATCAACAAGAGGCAGATGGCCAAATGTGCCACCCTGGAGGAAGCTGTAAGAGTGGATGTTGGACCACCCAGTGAAGGATGGCCACTGTCCACTCAGGAGCACATGGCAGCACGGAGCCAGGAGTGGGGGTGCAGGTAGACCAAGGTAGACAGACCGAAGAGGCTGGTTTGGTGACGTGCTGAAGAGTTGTTAGATTTATGGGTAGAAGGTCACCATGTTTGAAATGGGCAGAATTCAAGGAGTGTTCTGCAAGCTGTCAGAAGGGTATAAGGTCAGTTCTCAAATCATGGATGGCTTTGAACCAGGTTGGTAACTGCCAGAGACAGTCAACAAGAATATCAGCAAGTGAGAATGGGACACAACAGAGTATCAAGATATACTTCCTTTCCCAAGTGTATTACCTAGCATGTTTAAATGTTAACACTTGTACTTTGGCAATTTTGTGTGTTTTGTTGTCAAGGGAAGCTGGCATGCAGGTAGGTCAGACCACACAAGAGAACCTTCCCGCTGGAGGTGGCCTGCTGCAGCCTGGTCAGCCTAGTAGCAAAAGGGCATGCTTTGCTCTGCTCGAAAATGCTTCCCTGAAGATAATCCTCTTTCATTCCACAGCTAGTGTTCAGAGAAGTTACACGGCCTGCTGGAAGCCACACAAACAGAAAACAGTGCACCCTCTTATGCTACTCACGGAACAACATCACGACATACAATAAGGGGGAAGTGACACCAATTGTATACAAAATGGATGAGAATGCCCATGCCTTTAAATTTCCAGGGGAACACTGGAGGCTTGCTCAGGAGAATCAGCAGAGGCTGGGGAACTGACATCAAGAGACACAGTCCTAGATTACATTGGTCAGGAGCAGACACTCATAATAATTGTTGACCAAAAAGATAAACTATCACCTTGGTTGTTAATGCATTTTGGCCCAATTCTGTTCTATAATCAATTACAAGTGTACTTTAAAAAACTTTGTTTCCCAAGGATCTTTTTCCCTTATAGTTACTAAGGAAGTGTCATATCAAAACAAAGTTTCAACTTGATATTGTAGAGGTCATTAACAATAATTCATAATAGTGAAGATATTAAACATTGCATCAAAAGGTGTATATTATTCCATCAGAAGGAAGAGCCATTGGAATTCAATATTGGATCAAGAAGCACCTGAATCTTGGAAGTGCCTGTTTTTTGTGCAGTTTTCATGTTGAATGGCACAGTGCGGGGACTTCAGGCCCTGCCTTCATTATGACCCTCTGTTCCTTCTCATGATGAAGGCGTGCTGCTCTGGAGATTCTGGAGTGGAGGAGAATTCTCCCGCATTCTAGATTCAAGGCATGTGGAGTCTTTGGTCTCCCATTATTGTATCCATGAGCACATAATTAAGACACAGAAAGCATCTTAGACATGCACATATTTTTGAAGATGAATATTCTATTTACTCTTTCATTCGCCAAACATTCACGTTTGCCGGAGAGAAATGGGAAAAACAGGTCCCCCAAAAGTGCTCTGTACCTGCCCTGTTTAAAGTTGAAGAACTGCCCCTGTGGTCTGAGGATTTCAATTAAGTGGAAATAAAAGTGCGATTCCAGGTCACTAGGGAGGTGGACTCATTAAAAAATAGAAAGACGGAAACCTCTTACTAAGCGCTTAGGCAGAGTCTGAGTTGATGATGGATGTCAGGTGGCCTATACCTTCCCACCATTTTTCCTTTCTGGAACGTGATACTTTTATGACAGCAGTATTTTAACCTTAGTACAATGTAGACCACACATGCCATCATAACTGCATTTGGTGTGATGTCAGTGTCTCTCCAAAGAGCTTCTGTCCTTCCTGGGGACCAGGACTGAAATACCACTGGCTTTGCCCAGGTGCCTTGCAATTCCTACCTTGAAGGTGGAAAAGTCGGTTGTTTTTGGTTTTATTTGTTTGTTTATTTGTTTTCTCTCTTTTCCAAGGAAGAACCTGAGGTGTGGAAAGAAGGCCCTGCGTTCAAGTGGCCCTAGATTCCCTCTGTTGCCACCATCCTGTCTCATTTCTGGTTTAACCAGGGTGTCTTCCAAGTAGAAATTTATCTTGCCCTTGTTTGCTCCACTTTCTTTTTAATAATACTGTGGGGCTTTAGAGGGCTGAGAGAGAGCACAATTGTAACAATTATAGCTGATAAACCGTGCATTCACTCACTTACCTATTTAATGCCTCAGTTTTTCAGTGCTCTGTGAAAGAGACCCAAATCAGGCTACAGGCAATTGATTGTGCAAACACCTTTGGATCACTCTGAGTAGGACTATAATAGAGACTGATTTATGAAACCTTATATTTTTATATGCTGATTAGTTTGTCATAAGCCCATTCTTAATACTTTCAGTATAAATTACCAATTAATGCTGCAAATAATATGTATAAGATATGATTTAGAAAATAGTGTTTTTCCCCTGGCTTTCTCAAGTCTTGCTTTGCTAGAATTAACTGAAAGTTTTAAGTTGTTCCCAAACTCATTTTTCTTATTGTTGAAAAACTCAGGCCAGTCAATACTTTATGAAAGAAGTAATTGATCTATGTTTTCATATAATAAGACACAGAAATTTTTGTCATTAGATTTTGCAAAAAAAAAAAAATGGGACTTTTTTATTTTTATTTTTGGTATCAGGGATTGAACACACTTAAACACTGAACTATATCCGCAGACCTTTATAATTTTTATTTTGAGACAGGGTCTTGCTAAGTTACTTAGGGCCTCACTAAGTTGCTGAGGCTGGCTTTGAACTTGCAATCCCCCTGCCTCAGCCTCCTGAGACACCAGGATTACAGGTGTGCACACTGTGCCTTGTTTATAACTTTATTTATTTATTTGAATCTGGGGATTGAACTCAGGGACATTCGACCACTGAGCCACATCCCCAAGCCTATTTTTAGATTTTATTTAGAGACAGAGTCTCGCTGAGTTGCTTATTGCCTTGCTTTTGCTGAGGCTGGCTTTGAACTCGCTATCTTCCTGCTTCAGCCTCCCAAGCCTCTGGGATTACAGGTGGGTGCCACCATGCTTGGCTAACTTTACTTTTAAGCATATATTGTGTTATATATATCTAAATATACATTCCACCTGAAATATTTGTTATAATTTAATACTTATACTAAATACAAAAATTCTAATACTAATATTAAATTTCTCATGGAATATTTCACTCTCCTGGACTCTTCATTCCTTTAATAACATATATTTTCCCAATTTATTTTTAAATCTACTTTGTCATTATCTTTTCAGATGGTGCCAGCTACTCATGTTTTAGTGAGAAGTGTCATATCTGACCTTTGGGACATATGTATGTTGGCTAGAATGTTCTTCTGTAGATATACCCACAACTTCATTCAGAACCAATAGCAAAACGCTTGCTTCTCTTCAGACTAGTGAATGTATATTCTTGTAAAGTACAATTTTTGATATAACTTCTTTAAAGAACAATAGAATTTATGCCACCAATAGGCAAAATGCTTTAGAACAGATTTCACCATATGCCTGTGTGTTCATATGTGTGTGTGTTTTGTGTGTGTGCATATATGTGTGTGTATACATACATATGTATGCATGTGTATAAACTTCAGCATTTGATAAACTCAAGTATAGATAGATAATCTTGTGACTAAGAGGGTGACGAAATAGAAGATTATTTTCTACTTGATGCAATAGCATTGTATCTGATGGGAAAACTCCACATTTCCCAACAGAAAGAAGTCTGGAGGGACTAAACTTGTCTTAAAATCTATATTTTACTTGGAGAACTGCGAATGAATCGCCCCACTGCAATTTGCACTGAAGAGGTGTGTGTGGGCACACCACAGCTGTGCACGGCGTGGTGTGGCATGGTACGGCCATTTATAGGCAGTAGGCTACCTGTCGCTGCCGGCAGCTGGTTTAGGTAATTACAGGCGTGCACTTGCCAGTCCTGTTCTCGGCACAGCACAGTGAATGAGGCTCCTAATCTAATTTCCCTGAAGTCACGACAAAGGACATAAATGAGAAGCAGTGGTTATTATTGTTTTTCTCCGTCACTGAAAATAAGTAAAAGTAGCTTGAGGAAGAATGATAAGGAGCTGTAATTATCAAAAAGTGAGAAGATTCTTGGGTGGAAAGCACTTAGTGAAAGTTTTTTCGTTGGTGCATTTTAAATCCAGGCCTCAAAATACATTCTTTTGCAGATGGAAAATATCTATTGTTACAGTAACCCCAAGGGTTTCCCATGCCCTGCAGCCCACAGTCTCTATTTTGAGACCAGTAGTTCTAAAATTTATGAAGGAGTTAGAAAACCTGCTATTAAATACAACATAGAGGTGGGGGCAAATTCAGCTGTGAGAAACAGGACATAGAAAGAGAAAGAGCAAACAGCAAAGCCGGTGTTGGACCCATGCCACTGCAGTTAAAGAGGCAAAATATTTTAAATTTGGGGTACTGGTAGAAGTTATTGCAAAATATTTTTTCTTATGCTGTGCTTTAAATTAAATCATGGCTCTATAGATACTGATTGTCATGTTCAAATATGTCAAAATGCCCTCAACACATTAGTATATTTATGCATGTTCACACTAATTATGAGTCACCAAATTCAGCATTTGGTGCTTCCTGAGCAAAGCAAGCACAAAGCTAGCCCGTATAGCGAAGTGTCCCTGGCTATCCATTCCTTTTGTGTTGATCATCAGTGTTTACACATAAAGTTTGGAATATCTGTATTTCCAACATCAATTCACAGTTGTAGAAACTAAGTTCTGGGATGAATATCTGTGTGACCCCCAAAATACCCCCGTTGAAACCCTGTCCCCCAGTGCAGTGCTCTTAGGATGTGGGCCTTTGTGAGGTGTCAGTCATGAGGATGGAGCACTGTGCTGTCATTAGTACCCTCAGGAAGAGAAGGAGACCACAACTTTGCCACTCCTATTGGCCTCGTGGAGTTGCTCAGAGACAACCTGTGAACCACAACAGGGACCTTCACCAGGCTTCGGGTCTCTTGGCTTATTGATCTCCAACTTGCAGCCTACAGAACTGTGAGAAATCAAGTATTTATTCCTTAAGCCATCCAATCTATGGTGTTTTGTTATAGCAACCATAAATGAACGAAACTATAAAATTTTCTCTTCTAATGTGCTAATTATAAATTTATAAATTTTTTTAAGAATTTTCTAAGGATTTTGTGATTATTTTTTTTTATGGATATTAGGGGAAGGGAAAAAAGTTTTAACAGCTCAGCAATGATTTGACTGTTGTTCTGGTTTATTTATGAAATGTCTCCCTAAATCTTAGGAGAGAATACAGCAAGGATCATGTGTAATGGTTAGATTATGTGAGCCAGAGCCTAATCGGTGGACTGGTCCGTTTGATGAATTGACAATTTGTAAGGACTACTGTACCGAGCGAAAACTTCAGGCAGTGGTGTGCTGGTGCAGGAGGTCACTGGGGGCCTGCCTTGGGACTCGTGCTTTATCCCTGGTGCCTTGCTTTCTCTGTCTGGACTTCAGAGCTGCCATGAGTCGCACAGCTTTCCTCCAGCATGTCCTCTGCCATGATGTTCTGCCTCCCTTCAGGCCCAGAGCAGTGGACCTGCCCAACCATGGACTGAAACCTCCGGCCTGGGAGCCCAAATAGATCTTTCCTCCTCTACATGGGTCAGGTATTATGGCCAAAGTGATGAGAACAGACTGACACTACTGACATCTAATGCAATGTAGAAACCAGGGAAGGCTCACTCATCCCTTTATTGAAAGCCACTTGTAACACTCCCAGGAAGTGTGGGCAGGGCAGGCAACGGGCTGCAGAGTGATGAGCACGGTCGCTTGAGGAAGCTGGCTTTTTGTTGAGGTGCTGCTGATGTCTGCTGATGAAATCTCAGGTGTCCCCACTGTGCTAGAATCCCCTCTGTGGAACCGTGCTACCAACACTCCTGTTCCTCCCCAATCCAGCATCTCCTGGACAGAGCCTAAACATCCATACACTTAGTGATAACTTGGACCCCTAAGGGTCACTTGGACCCCTAGGGGTCACGTGCTCAGAAGCGAAGGCACAGAGTGATGATGTAAGTGTGCCAGCAGGTCACCTGTTTTGCTCTCACAATTTGCATGTTACAGAAGGAATCTCCTCAAATTTTACAACATGCAGAGCTCTTAATCCATTTTTAGGGTTTATGCTTTAAGTAAAGCCTTATTTATTTTCATGAGATGCTCCATTTTCTTTAATCATTTATAAGAGAGCCAACAGGGCAGGAGTGAAGACAAAGTGTCAAGAACACGGGTGGAGTGAGGGTGAGGTCTGGCCCAGAGAGGATGTGCTAGTGTGGCTGAGTAGGAGACAGGCATTATGGCCATTCCTCAAGAGAGTCCAGAACTCTAGATGTCAGCAAGCAAACTCTGTTTTCCAAGATGGCTTAACAAACCTAGTGGTGTTTAAGCAGTAGGGCCCTATACCACGTTTATGGAGCAGACTTGTCCCATCCTAGGCAATTTCTGGTACGGAGACAGGATTTCCTTCTTTACATACGTTGTTTTTCCTGTGAAGGAAGGAGATTACTGATTGACTAAGTTTTCCTTAGGATGTTGGAAGGCGTATGATTTCTCCCTGTGGTCATTAGTGGTATTCTGCATTTGCAATTGTGGTAACCCTCTCAGGATGGATGATGTTGATTGTCCTAGTGGCCACCAGTGAGGAACCTGTCTGATTGCAGGATTGCCATCAACTTTGTCCTTGACTGGAACACAGGACTCTGACTACCTCTTGAGTTGCATCCCCTTAAATCCTCATATTTCCAACATGTCTTATATTTCTTAAACTGGACTTTTTAAAAGATATTTTTAATATGCAAGATATGCATATTTTTTCATTTTTTCATATTCTAGTTGATGGAGTGACCTTCCCTTGGCAAATGGCTCTAGATTTGCAGAATTGCAGTTGAGCCCATGCATATGGTGTGATTTGAACTGTGACTTCAGCTGTGACAGATATGAGAGTTGAAGTAATCTGCTGATTTGTGCTGGGCTTGTGTCTCAGCCTTTCACTGGGGGTCACCCTCTTCTTGATTTCTGTTTCCATTTCCCAGGGGTCTGGTGCAGCTGAGTGGTTACTCACTGCCGGGGCTTACTGTCCTCCCGCTGGGGTGGTTAAGCCCACAGAGTTGCTGATGGCACCAGCACCCAGCTGCCTCTAGGATGCAGCTCAGCCTCCTCCCTGCTGCCTCCTGCTCTGTGCTACAGCCTCTACTCTCTCTGTGTCACTGCTCTTGGTGACACCTGTGACTTTCTCTAGTGCTGCTCTACCAGAGAATACCCTTCCCTCTTTCTCATGTCGTTGGAATCTCATGTCAAATTGCATATGGCCTTTCTCTTTTTGGTGATTCTAAAACGCCTTCATTCTCTGTGTTTGAAGGATGGGGCTAAAGAGGGACAGGGCAGGGGCTAAGATTCTGGCTCTCGGGCATCCACTGTCTTGGCCATGTTCCTGCCTCCCCACACTTCCCGGGTGTTCTATGTGGGTTTGAAGCAGTCATCACATTTCTCTTTGCCGTGTCACGTCATGGGTAAAGTGGGCATGTTCCTAAAACCTGCCTTGTCAAGGGGAATGAAAGTGCATCTGCATCGTTATGGTCTCAAAGGCTTAAAGTGTTCCTGGGGTTGGTATTTGTTGTGTTTTTATTGTTGCACCATCACCTATGATGCTTAAGATAGTGTGGGCTAGAGGCGTAGTACATTCAGGCACTGTGCAGCGAGCCAGGGGAGGGCGTAGCCTCTGTCTGGGCACACTGTCTTGGAGAAATCAGATCCTAGATGAGTGAATCTCATCATACCCCCTGAGAACCAGACACAGGTGGGTTCCATGGGCAAGAGATTTGTTAATGGACACTCTCTGAAGGACAGAGGAGGAGCAAACAGAGGTAGTGAGGAGGAGCCTTCCAAATATGTGTAGGTCTCACATGGCTTAAGGGTAGAGGGCAGGAAGACTAGATGGGGAGAGTCTAAAACCACAGCTCAGCATGGAAAGTGTGGCCACGTCATCTGGGTTTCATGGGCATATGTTGCTCAGGGTCTGGAGCTGGCAGTCATCAGTGGCCGATGGCCAGGGCTATGTGCCCCCAGTGAGAGTGCTGATGCAGGAAATGGCAACAGGTGGAGGCTGTCTGTCCACCATTTCCTGCACTGGTCTCCTGACTGAGAGCCAGAGGAAGGCTGTCACAGCATGTATCTGGTGGTTTATGATTAGGAAACCTAGGGTGAGGAGGGTCCCGAGTTACTCAGGTGGTCTTTAGAAAAATAAGTAGAGAATGGAAAGATGAATGGGACTTAGCCAAGCAAAACTAAGGCTCAGAGCATCTCAGGAAATACAGAAGGATGAGTGATAGCTTGTAAGTACACAGTGTGATTTAGTTTATTCCAGCTGCTATAACAAAACTCCTGAGACCAGGTTACTTGCAAATAACTTGATTTCTCAATTCTGGAGGCTAGAAGTCCAAGATCAAAGGGCAGGAGGTTTAGTGTCAACTCAGGGCCCCTCTTCCTCACACAGACTTTTAGCTGGGTCCTCACATGGTGGAAAGTGACCAGCAAGCCCCACCAGGCCTCTTTTATAATGGCATTGACCTCATTCATGAGGGCTCCACCCTTGTGATCCAGTCACATCCCCAAACCCCTACCTCTCGGTCCCATGGCAGTGGAGATCTGGTTTCAAATGGGAACTTGGGGAACACAAACATGCCCACCACAGCATGGCATGAAGCTGGCATTCTAGATCATACACGCTGGTCTGTGTGTGTGTGTGGAGGAAGAGAGAGGATCGGATGAAAGATCTGTGAGGCAGCTCAGGCAAAAGCTGCAAAGTGTGTTGAAGGCTTGGAGCTTTGCACAAAGGACGAGTAGAATGCTTGAAAAGTTTAATTCTGAAAATTATCAGAAAGTGATTTGTTTTTCTAAGGCTCATTGCAGATATTGAAGGAGTAGGTTGGAGAGGAATAAGATAAAATGAAAGAGTTGGGGCTCAAGGACGAAATGACAGTGACTCGTGGCATGGGTTGGAGTGACAAAGGTGCATTTGAAATAAACAGCTGGGTTTTGTCTTTGGATGTGTTTGGGTGGGATGAATGTGCGTTCCAGGTGATTAACCCATGACACGGGTGATGCAGCAGGGTTGCCTGCCCTGTGGGCTGCACACTGACAGCACACCCCGGAGGGCTGACGAGACGTCCTGCTCAGCAGCCCTGCCCAGCACTTCACTGACCTTCAGGTCTAGATTATATAAATATGAATTTTTAATAATGATTGTACCCCTGGACATAGGGGTCATAAATTTTATGCAAACTTGAGACAACTTTGGAAGTTTTACAGCACACACAAACACCCACATGCATTTCCAACAAAAGTGGACACCAGTGTCCAGGAATAAAATGTGAACTCATCTTCTGCCTCTCTGAAGACATTTCATCTCTTGCTCTCCTATTCCAGGACTATATTTCTTATTTTCTTCTTTATTAATATGACCTCCAAATGCCACATTTTATTACATCTCATTTAAGACTGAATGTTTTTAAAATAACATTATAACCAAAAACAGATCACTAAAAAAATAAAACATCCATAAAGCTTCAGTCCAAGTCAAAACTGTTATCACTCATACATTAATCTTCCAGATCTTTTTTTTCCATTGTAAGTTATTTGCAATTTGAGACCATAACAGAATAAAGGCAGAATATGGCCATATGTTGAAAGAATGGCGACCACACTGTGATCACAGGCAAGTGCCTGTTCAAGTATTTACCTCCAGATAATCTGAGGCTCCAGTGTAGAGAAAGCATTAGCTGTGCACCACCTGTACAGCATAGCACAAGGGGCTCCAGAGGGGCTGGGCATGGTTCTAGAACATACATGTCTTAATCCAAGAGACGGTCCTACCCCAAGGCTCCTCACCAGATGAGAGGCTGTATCAAATGGAGGTTCTAGGAGGAGAGGCAGGCAGGAGGATTGGTGTCAAGTCTCTACTGATGGGGGCCTGAATTTGCCCCAGGGGTTTGCTTCAGGCCCTTCATGTTTTACTTGCAATGGGGCTGCATGGGGAAAGCTGGGTACCCACTGAGTATTTTCTGGTCTAAGTGTAGCTTGCCTTGAAGCTAGTTACAGCAGTTGCCCTGATCTAAGGTTTCACTTCCCCAGGTTTCAGTTACCAGTGAGCAACGCAGTTCAAAATACTAAATGGAAAATTCCAGAAATAAATGCATTACATTTTAAATAGTTATTTTGTTTTTTTAAATTTTTAATCTTTAAAATATATTTAGTTGCAGATGGACATGATACCTTTATTTATTTATTTTTATGTGGTGTTGAGGATTAAACCCAGTGCCTCACACATGCTAGGCAAGCGCTCTAACACTGAGCCATAACCCCAGCCCTAAATAGTTTATTTTTAAAGCACACTTTTATAATTGTTGTCCTTTTAGTTATTATTGCAATTTCTTACTTTGTCTAACTTAGAAATTAAGCTTTATCATGGACAGATGTGTAGGAAAAAGCAAAGTTCATGTGGGGTTTTAGGCATCCTCTTGGAACACAGACCCACAGACAAGGGGCTACTGGATTAAGCGCAAAGTAGAGATTGAAGTCTGAAGCTTCATAATCATGGAGTGTTTGAAATCAGAAAAAAAGTCAAGGATCATATTGTTAGGTGAAAATCCTTCAAATGTATATATATTCTGTGTTCTTTAATAACCAAAGCTGAGCACCTCATCTTTTTTATTGATTCTATACATGACAATAGAATTCATTCTGACATAATTCTAAAAGCATGTATTTAATTTGTTCATATTCGGTTCCCAGTACTTCCTCTTCCCCTCCCATCCTCCTACCTCCTGTCCCCTTCCCTCTACTGAACTTTCTGCTATTCACTTATATATGTGTATATATTTTTAAAATTAGTGTCTTGTGGACATACATGATGGTGAGATTCACTGTGCTATATTCTATGAACATGGTCTAAAATTCACCACAACGCTGATTCTGAGGTCAGCCTGTTACCACTGTGCACCTGCTTAGCTGCTGGCCCAGGTCCTCACTGCCCGTGAGGTGGCCTCTTAAGATGCACAGCATCCTTAGCACTTGCCCACAGCACCTGCTCAGCATCCGTGTGCTGGACCCATTGGTGTCTTGGTCACTGTAATATTGTTTTCTTAGGCTTAGCACAGAGAGCTGTATTTTGGGTCAAAGGCAGTTGATATCAGTAAAAATAAGTCCTCTGTCTTGTTCATCTACTTCCTAAGAGGTTGAAAGAAGTAAAAAACATCAAAGGCAAACCTTCATACCATTACCCTACTCCCACTCCATCTGTATCAAACCACTCGAATACAAAGTAGAGTGAAATGTGATAGGAATAAAGACATAAAATCTAATCTAAAGATGGGATATATTTTTGTACCATTGAAATACTTTCAATATATTTCATATTGACCCCTTGATGTATATAGATTCATTTGATCTGAATTTGTATCCCTCCTTCCTAGCCAGGATTCCACTCCTCCAAAAAATTTTAAGCATCTTAGTATTGTCATCTTCCTGGTATTGTTTATATGGTGTAAAGATGTATTTGATTTCACTACTTAGAATTTTTCTTCATTGACTTAAATGATGAAATGAATGGGTTTTTAAAAATATGTCATCTTATTTCAAAAGCTATTTAGATAGACTATCATCCTTTGTAATCTAACAATGCTTCCAAAATATCATATTGTGGCACCCCCAAAGCATGCATCGATTTTGGTTCCTTCCTTCCTTCCTTCCTTCCTTCCTTCCTTCCTTCCTTCCTTCCTTCCTTCCTTCCTTCCTTCCTTCCTTCGGAACCTATTGATTCTCATCAACATAAATACAGACCAATTTGATGCATGTGTTCACAAGAGCCACGGAGCTATCCCTAAACCTACGCAGGTCATCAGCAAATGCCTAGTTGTAGGTCATGCACTTTCAGCTTTCACCCCATCATCACTTAGACATCCCCAGCCACCTCAACACCCTGGGGAGCCAGGTGAGACTTGCTGTGTCCCAGTGATCAGCACCTAATAATGCCTCAGTAGGCCACCAAGAGAAGCATCTTGGAAACCCCACCTCACGTGTTTATAGCGATCCATATCATACCATCTTTAACATTTAAGGCTAAGAGTAAACAGTGGCTTCAACATAAGATAAATCAACAGGGAGGACAGCATATGCCACGTACAAGTCATGTACAACTCAATCGTCATGTCAGTACAACTGCACTGCTGTCACTGGGGTTATTTTCATAGTCAACTTGGTATTGAAAAGGAAAATTGTTCTGCTTCTCAAATTATCGTACAAGTATTCTATTAGTGAAAACTGATTAAGAGAAAAAACGTATCCAGAGGGACCGGTGTAGTAACTACATTGAATTATCAGAGTATGCCAACCCTGGAGTTTAGCTCTGGAGGGTGACTGCACTGAAGAAGAAGCCTTGAGACCTGGCAGCCACATCCACAGGCTCCTGACCTTCAGCCCACACTGTCTCCCGTGGACAGCCTGGATGAGAGTCGTGGGCTGAGGAGCTCCTGACGCTGCGGCCACCTGCAGCTGAACCACCCACCCGAGTTTCCATGCTGGATTTGGGGAGATTCTTTGTGCTCACCTTGTCCTGGAGAATCCAGGTGACCCAATCAAGTCCATCATGAATGGGTCCCATTTCCACATTGATCCAAAGGTCTCTCAATTCAGAAGTAGGACTGTTCTCTGTCGTACTCTAAGGAGTTAGAAATGTTCTGGACATTGATGGCATTACTCTAAAATCCTAAAAATAGTGGTGAATTTGCTCAGATAGATATAGTCTCATTGAAACATTTTGTACTATACTTTCAAGCTGCCTTGTTTAGGTAAAAAAAGTATCAAATTTAGAATTTTTGATGTGCTCTTAAATAGGAAAACTGAAAATGCTGATCCTATGAAGTGGATTAAAACTCTTTATCTGCTCTCCCTCCCTTATTTTTTAGTAGACTTCCTTTGCTTAGGCTTTATTTTAAATTTATAAATCCCCTCAGGTGTAATTAATGAAAGTAATCCAAAGCAGAGCCACCTTCCACTTCCCTATTGATTGTAGTCCTGGCGACAGGTGCATGGGAGCTCTCAGGCCTCCTGGTGGGATGCAGTGGGGAGCTGCTCCGGTTGATACTGGCACAGGCTGCCCAGGTCTCTGGGGCTGAGACTCCCGGGAGGCAGAGAGCAGCCGAGGAAATCCAGCAACAGTGTGTTGTCCAAAGCTGAAGGCTCAAAAGTACCGAGGACATGATGCTAACTAGCAGCGAGGGGCCCCTAGACGGTGGCATTTTAATATTTTAAGAACATGAGCACATTATTTATGCTTCAGGGCCTGGCTTCATGAAACCCCACAGAACCCCCAGCACATATGAGTGAGCTTCACCAGGAGCACAGAGAAATGGGAGGGAGGACATGGCTCTTTAAACAACGTGCACTTGCAGTTTGAAAACCTGGCAAGCTGCTCACCAGAGGAGCTCCTCCCCTGGGCATTCCCGTCCACCTAACCAGGGCGTGATTCAGCCAGGCTGTCCCTGTGGGCTGAGGGTTAGACGTGAAGGGCACTTTACCATGCTCCTGAGACGATTTTCCCTGTGATGGCTATCTAGTTCCACTTTAAATTTCAATACTTCTGAATGCACTTTGGGGTGATGGAATGATCTGGAACATTAGGATACATAGCTATGCTTGGGACCTCAGAAAAGAGACCCCCCCCACAATGAATCCAACTGTGATTGCAAAGGAAGTATGTTTCTGGAGTACTGGACACAGGGCTGACCCCGAGAATCTTCTTCAGAGCTCTGGAGGTGTGTGTGGTCGGTGGACATTGCCCACCCAATATATCTAAGAGATTTAAATCCTTTTATTTCCAGAATTATAGGCATGACACCTACTCCTGAACTGAAAAATCTTTGTGCTAAGTAATCCACCACATTCTGTCTTAAGGTCAGCTGAATAAAATATTGGGCTCATACCCCAAAAGTGTTGGTTTACAACCTTCCAGTGCTAATTAATCCCTCACTATCTACCACTGTTTTGTTTACTCCCCTCATTTCTATCCTCACCTCACATTTGCTGATGACCTGCGTAGGTTTAGGGATAGCATGCGGGCTCTGAGTCCTATCCCAGTTGACCAGGCAGACCCCCTTATCAGGATGCCTGTCTATTCCTCCACAAGCCTTGAAGCACTAGGAGTCATCAGAGGATGCAGGTCTTGACACAGATCTGGCTCGAGTTGGCTCTTACTGAGGAACATAGAACCTGGAGAAAGGATGGGAAGTCCTCAGGTTGGGACAGGCAGGAAGTTTCAGTGACAGATCCTCACGTCATTCAAGAGCAGGAAGAGCAGCTGCATGGCTAACCTGCAGAGGTCTAGTCACAGGGGTCAAAGGTGAGTATCTCATGATGAAAATAACACTCCCCATCCCAGTGCCCCTTGGGTCTCCCTAACTGTGTCAGTGTGAGTGTGCACCACTGGCTTGTTTCATTCCCCTGTCAGCAAACTGTGCGGACCAGTAGTTTTAAATTTGAGCTGGGAAACTGCCTTCACGTCTTCTGGGGACCAAGTGTCGAGACCTGGAGAAGTGTGGTGGTCCACACAGTCCTAGGTGTTAGGTCAGTGCCCTAGGGTTGGGAGCAACAGTATAAGGGAGGGTGACCGGGAGGTCTGGCAGCTGCAGGGAGAGCCAGGCGGAGGGACGGCCACAGGCTGGTGAGGCTCAGTCCTTCACATGGAGGTGGTCAGAACTCAGTTTCCAGCTGTTGGTGCTTCTCACCCTGGAGTACCACCCTCAGGTCAACCCTTGGCAGAATCTGAAGATCCAAGGGAAGAAGCCATAGAGCCATGGGCTGGCGGCCAGGAACCTGAGGGCAGTGGACAGAAGCAGCGCCCAGCACCAAACAGGCCTCCCAAACCAGGAGCCATAGGGATCCAGACCTGGCTCTTCCTAGAATGCGAAGGGGCCGGGAGCCAGTTCCGTTTGTGGTGTAGAAGGACAGTGGCCTCTGTGTCCTGTGACCCCAGCGTGCAGGAGCACACTGGAGCTGCATCTGTGCACCGCCATGCAGCGGCTGCCACACAGAGGCCAGGCATGTCTTCATGGAACTGAAACTTTCGTGAAGAATGAATCTGGTTTGTGAGAATTTATCGAGGACGGCAAGGTTTTATAGGTGCACTGTTCATTTGAGCGGCTTTTATTTTCTCTGTGATGGATTCTGCAACACATAGACTGCCTCTGATCAGAGACTCAGGAGGCCAGCTGAGCTGAGTCCTTGGTCTCCCTTTACTCTTATGCAAAGTGACAGTGTCAAACTTTTTCAGGGACAGCAAATAGTTTTCAACTTCTGCTGCTGTGACTCACTGGTGGTTCAAGGCGCACGGTGTGGGGAGAGATGAAACTGCTTCAGACCCAGGAGGGGTGGGAACTGATTTCAAACATCAGACACCATCGGCAGAATACTGAGACGGGGAGGGAGGGGTGTGGGTCCTCTGCCATCTTGGACTAGATGATCTGTTACCTTCCTCCTCAGTCCAGACATCTGCCTCCATCACTTAAGTGGAATTCATGGGCTTCTTCCAAAAGCTTTTAAAATTTAAATAAAATATCCCCTACAAAAAATGGTAGGCACTTTTAGTTAATACCTCTCTCATAATTAGGGTAGAAGATGAGGTATCAGGAGTTTTGCTAATTTTTTTCTTCAAATAAGCACCTGAAGTGAGCCAGCCAGGGATTGTAGCGGTAGCTGTTTCTAGGACAGCCAGAGATGAGGATTCTCCGTTTATGTGGTCCCCCACTGAACGGTGTTGTCCTTCACCCCATAACAGTTAGCTCCTGACCCCACATCCCTGGAAACAGGAGGACAAAGTGACACTAGGCAGCAACCCCTCCAGAGGTAAGTGCTGCATCCCCAGCCCCTGGCTTCATTCAGTGCCTGAGACCTCCCTTGGCGGCAGCCACTCCTAGAACCTGTTCCCACCAAACCTGGGCATTCTGGTACTAAAGAAAGAAACGACGGTTGCTGTTGTTTCTACTTTTTGCTCTACTTTTAACCCAGGTTTGCAGAGATACACAAGTTATTGCTCCTGAGGCCAAGGCATGTTGCTAATAGTCCATGAACGGGTCCATCTCCTCTCCAGGTCTGAACAGTACCAACTCCACATAATGCAAAGAGTCGTGGCTCGGGCAGGGCTTCCCGTGTACACAAGGGGGCTGCAAAGCTCTCCGTGAGCGGCCCAGTCCTGAAGAGTGGGCGTCACAGAAGCCTACCTGAGAGAAGCAGCTACACTACAGAGGAGGCTGGGCTGGAAGAAGCCACAGTCAGAAAAGTACCGTTAGCGTGACATTTAGATTCATCAAAATGCTCCATTATAAGACAAAAAGTTTCTTGTTCTTATTCTGGATGATTTCCTTCCCTCTCCTGCAAAGTCTCTGGAATGCGTGGCCTTCTGCTCCCCTGGTGTGTTTTCCTGGGCTTTCTGGATGACGACAGGATGCTGGCATGGCCATCTGCACAGAGGTTTCTTTTTCAGGTTTTTAGCCAATGTGATGCCCCCCCCCCCTCAATTCAGTCTGTGTAAAGAGGACAGTTGGGACATCATACTTCTTTTTAAAACCACCGTCTATTTTTATTAACATTTAAACTCATGCAAATTCAACTAAGTTTTATGGCACTTAAAATTAACAATGAGAGTAAAAAGACACCAAAGTTCACTTATTATCTTAAAATCTTGAAAACCCAAAATAAAATCGAGTTGTGAAACTTTACACAAAATCAACACACAGCAGTCATATTTTGGAAAAGAAATTTCTCATGTAGCAGAATTCTTGTTTTTTTAATGTTTTTCTTTTTTTCATGCAGATAGTTGGCCTCACCCCAACATCACATTGCCTTCTAAGACCCATAGGGTGTGTGCTTCCAGAGCACAGGTTGATTCAGACTTCCCTGGGAACTAATGGTAAGGCACCTGGGAAAGCAGCTGCTTTCAGAATGGCTCAGTCTGCAATTACAGTGGCAGTTGGAGATCTGATAAAAAAGTGAAATGCTTTGCAGACAGGTAGATGGAAAATCAAAGCCCTAATTGCCATGATTTTTTAAATCCTTTCATGAAAAAACCATTTGCATCTATTACTAATCAAATCATATTTAATTATATATTTAAAAAGAAAAACTTGTGCTCTGAATTCAGTGTGAAAGGAAAGGCATTCATTTGTGAGTATGTGTGGCATTTCCATTCTGAGGGCTTGTCTCTTGCTTTATATGAATGCAATTAGATTGATTTTATATTTATATGAAAATTGGGAATGTTATAGCATAACAAAGTAATAGACTATGCATCTAAATCAACACCATAAATATTCAATGAACAACAAAAAATCATAGTGCTTCTGAGGTTGGTATTATCAAAATAAAAGTGAGACATATACATAAGTAAACAGAAAAGTAGATCCTTCTCAATGGTTTTCATGGGAATATTTATTTATTTCTGTACTAAGCATTAACATTTTATTAAATGTCAATTTTTGGTGGCGATATCATAGGCCCAATCCTAGGTCATGTGGCAGACTTCACTCAGGGACACTCAATAGCATCCAATCCTTCAAGCATCACCATTGAAGTGGATTAGCTAAGAACAACTTCCAATATTTCTCTACACAGAGCCTTTCTCTGAATTCGTTGCAAGGCTGGCCAGGTTCACGTCATTTTATGCAGGGAGCAGCGGGTTTCTGGGGAGTGCCTGGCCTGTGTTTGCTCAATAAATGTCATTACCCTTCCTTTGTCTTCCATACCTAAAGCAAAAATGTTTTCTAGGCCTTTATTTTGTCCTGACGGAATTATAGTCTCAGTATTCTGAGGGGCTATCAAGTTCAATTCCCACACAACAGCCACAGCATCTGACCGTTCATTCTGGTGCTCCTCTGCCATGGCAGCTCTCTATTTTCTCAAAAATTAAATTTCTAGGCTACAACAGTTTTCGTTCAAAATTGTTCTTATTGGAGTCACCTGCTAAGAGCCTCCTATCCAGATAAGAAGTTTTGCCATTTTTCTTTTTTTGCCATGACAGAACCCAGTCATTCGTTCACAAAATTTCATTGAGTATGATACAGAGAAGATTTTTTTAATCACAGAGAAACACTAACAATGAATAGGAATTATTTAAGAGATAATGATTCATTCAAAGATCTACTAATGGGAGGGAGAATACAGGGCGGTCAGTCCTGCCCTGAAATAAGTTGGAGCATGCTGGATGGACGTCGCAGGGGCAGGTGCAGTTTCTGTGAATAACTTTGAAATTGGGTAACTTCCTGCCCGAGGGAAGAACGCTAACAGAGAATAGAGAGAGAGTGCGTCTCTTTGCAGTTGGGTCCCCTAAGGCCCTCTCCTCTTCAGCATGGCCAATGCCTGCTTTCTCTCACTGCAGAGATGTCTCCTGTTGCTAGCATCACTCGGACCCAGAGGACCTTTCCTCCCTGTGCCACACACAGGCTTACAGGAGCTGGTTCTGCCATGTTTCCTTGAAGTCTTCCCACTCCACTTATTTTAAAAAATATCTTGAAAAGCAGATACGAAGTCTCCTCCTCTCCTACCTTCACCAGTCTCCTGGCTTTTAGTGCCCTAATTAGCCAGTGCATCCATTCAAATTTCTCTCGCTGAAAATTCCACATTTAGAGGAGAATGAAATAAGGGAAGAATAAAGACTTATTAAAACTTTTCTGCTGTTAGAAACTGTTGTATGTAATTTTGTATTGGAAATAGCACTGTGAAAATGGCCACTCACTTTTATAGCAAAGATAATGGAAACTCAGTTGTCTGACTTTAGAAAGCTACTGTTTGCAATATGATTTATCAAAAGTTCTGTTTGACTTTAAAATCTATATGCTTTTCCCACTGTACCACCCTGCTTCTTCTTAACAACACCTTTCCCCCCCACACATGATCACACACACACACACACACACACACGCACGCAAATATGGAATTTAAATTTGATTATATATTCAGGTATATGTGTGTATAATGAATACATAGAGTCAAATGGACTGCATGCATGACTATAAATAATTAATGGTACATTATAATTTGAAAGTTCTCAAAGATTTTCTTCTGAATTTCAATGTAAGTGAAAAATTAAAGACTGATGGTATGATGCTGGTTTCTGCTGCTAAATCAATGCTATAACCCTGTTTTGGAAGCAGCCACACGATAATGAGCGGCTGGTAGCTTGGTTCCAGTGTGTGACTGTAATTGAAGAGCGAGTCACTGAATTCCCCCTAAGAACTGATTTACTCAGAACTGAACTGTGGCACTGCCTGAGACCCAGGAGGGGTAGAAGGCTGCCATCTGACAGTGCTGGGCAGAGCTGTGGAGAGGGCATCCTACTGCCGCAGTCTTGGCTGGGCACAAGATCACGAGCCACTCACAGCTTTGTAGATTCAAACAGCAATTCTTTATTCCCGAACTCACACCAGCCTCCACACACGTTCTGGGGAAATTCATGTTCTGCCGCAAAATTCATGTACTCCACCAGGCTTTTTTTCCCAAATACTTTCTGAATTCCATGAGAACTCAAGGGGAACTCAGGCAGCAGGATACGCCCTATTCCCAGCAGGAATAACCTTAAACCTGGAACTGCCCTAAACCCAAATTGTCCTAAACCGGGAACGCCCTAAACCCAAGGAGCGGGATACTTCCTAAAACCTGCAGGATACACCCTAAACCTGGATCCGCCCTAATCCAGTAGGATACTCCCTAAACCCTGATCCACCCTGGTCCTTGAGCAGGGTCACCTTTCTCAAACATACATGCAATGTCACAGCGAATGTCCAAGGCAAGTCCATTTCCACGGGTCCTTCCTCTAAGCAACATGGGGTATGCTGGCACGGAAATTTCCATACGTCATTCCTACTTGGAAATGGCCCTCAGCATCCTACCAGGCGGCAGTGAGGATTCCCAGCCAGAGCTTTCTGCATTCTTTTGATTGCCATACGTATTTTTCCTTCCTATGTCCTCTATAGACTTATGAGTAAATTTTAAATATCATCAGTTAATCTTAATGAATATATGCTAGCAAATCTGGAAGACCATTTCAGGACAAATTGTAAAGAAAATTTAACTAAATGTAACTACTGGGATCTTTTGAAACTATTGAAATTATGATTCTTTTATTTTTAAATTGTTTTTGTAGTTGTAGATGGACAGAACACCTTTATTTGATTTGTTTATTTTTATGTGGTGCTAAGGATCGAACCTAGCGCCTCACGCATGCTAGGCAAGTGCTCTGCCATTGAGCTAGAGCCCCAGCCCAGATTATGATTCTTATAGGTAACAAGTGCATATCCACATACAAAGAAAATTCAGGGGTTAGAATCTTAATCCCCAAATTCAACTGTTTATAGTACTTGAGGTAGAGCTTTTGGAAAGTAATTGGGGTTAGATGAGTCATTAGGGTAGGGCCTCATGGCGTTAGTGGCTTTATAAATGGAGGAAACAGACTCAAACTAGCACGCTTGCTGTGTCTCGCCATGGAGTGCCTTCTGCAGTCCTTCCATGTAGAAAGAAGATCCTCATCAGATGCAATCCCCAAATCTTAGAATTTCTGGCCTCCAGCACTGTAAGGCACACATTTGCTTTCTTTATAAACTACCTTGTCTCTGGCATTTTGTTACAGCACCATAAAACAGACTAAGACACACCTCTTGCAAAAGTGAACTCAAAATATATCATAGGCCTAACTGTAAGAGGTGAGAATTCCTAGAACATAAAATGGAGGGCAAAACTAGGTGGTGTTGGGCTTGGGATACATTTTCAAGTGCAATATACATGAAAAAACATTTGATAATTTAGACTTCATTTAAATTAAAATCTCTGCTCTGAGAAAGATAGCATTAAAAGAATTAAAGATAAGCCTCAGGATAGGATTAATATTTGCAAAACACACTTTTGCCAAGGGACTTGTGTCCAGAATACACTGATAAAAATTATAACTGCAAAACACAAAAGAGGAACCAAAATGTTAACCATGGGCCTCAGCTAACATAATGTATCACTGTTGGCTCCTCCGTGGCTGCAAAGGTGCCACACAAAAGCAGGCAGTTCCTAATGGGGAGAAGCACAGAGGGTGGGTGAGCAACTTAAATAGAAACAGACTGCTGTCCACTTTTTCTGTAAACTTAAATCTGCTCTTAAAATAATCCGTCTATCTCCTCAGCGTTGTTACAGGTCGCCAGCCTGCTAGGACTGTAACTCCTAGGGTCAGGTACCTCCATGTCCATGTCTGCAGGGTAGACACCCTGTGTGCTTTTGTCTCTCCTTAGCTGGCAGGTGTGTGTGTGCGTGTGTGTGTGTGTGTGTGTGTGTGTGTGAGAGAGAGAGAGAGAGAGAGAGAGAGAGAGAGAGATATTCTCTCTAATATTTAAAAGGATCCATAGCTACCAAACACTTACCTTGCACTTTCGTTTCTTTTTCTCGTGACTCTCCATTCAGTTACATGCTTGCTAATTTTTGATAGATTCCAACTAGCATCTGCCATGTCAAACACTGTGGTTATGCAGTGACCTCTGTTTATCCTCGTCAGGATGAATCATTAAAGTGAAGAAGTGTCATCAAAATGGTGTACGTAAAACACTGGGCAAAGTAACAATCTTTTTATCTCCTAAATTAGAATGCCATTCATAAAGTCTTCAAGAGTGGTACTTCAGAGAGTTTAGAAGAGTGGATTTGGCAATCTCTTCACCTTCCTTGTCTCGTGGACAATGCTACATAGATAATAGTAACGTTATTTATCCCAAACTTTCCTATCCTGAGCTCCATAAACGTCCAGGGAGGCTTTAGAAAGTTATTCTGGAAGGACAAACAATTAGAGAATTAAAATATCCTCACCAAATAAGTTTAAGGAACATCCTCTTTTGGGAAGCTGGCAGTTTATATTATCATTATTAGTGACCCTGTTCAACTTTTTTTACCCTAACATTTCTTTTTAAAAAGCATTTGAGTTTGAGTCTGTTCTCCGTGAGTCACGCTATGGAGCATTTGTATTCAGAGACGTCAGACTGTGTGTTGAAGGTTGTGGATTCTGGGTGGCGTTTCTCCCCAGCTCCTGAGCTCCTGATCCAGAAGAGAGCGTTTGTTTTCTTTGGTGAGATGCACTGTGAGTGCTGGCTGCTCCTTCCGGGAGCACAGTTGTTGCGTGTGGCCTTTAGCAGCCACCATGCCATACTGGGTCAGCCTGTCCTCATTTCGAAGCCCTCCAGGATTGCTGCCTTGGTCCCGTGAGCACAGAGGGAGGCGACTGCACATGAGCGGTCTCTGTCCCTCTGTGGCATTGGTGGTGCTGCCTGTAGCATTTTGTCAGGATTTATTCCTTGTACTTGTCAAACCAGGTGATACGAAAGTGGCTTTAATGACATATAGCATCTGAGATGTGTAGGGGTGGAAAGATCGGGCAAAGTGGGTAAAAAAGTAACACTTTAACGTAAATTGAAAGTCATTCCAGAAGTACTAGCAAGCACAGCTGTTGACCAACTGCACGCAGGAGCTGCCTGACAGCGCATCCCTTCAGACGCAGCAACGGAGGGCTCTGCTCTGCTCACCTGCTCTCCCACCCCGGGAATCAGTGGTGAAGCTGAGACCTCCAGTCAGGCCCAGATGCTGTTGGAAATGCTTTCCTCATTTCACGAAATAGAGCCCAGGCAGCATCCGCGGCTCAACTTGATGGTTGGAAATCAATTCACATAATCTTGCCCTCTCCACACGGTACCGCCTTTGGGGAGGACTAAATGTTCTTCGTGTCAGTCACAGTAGAACTGGAGGAGCACTTGGTCAGGTAATAGGGAAGGTGAGGAATCAGCACTCTCCGGCTTCCACTTCCCAGGACCCTGTGGCAAAGCCACGGAGACTAGAGCACACAGTCCCTGGCGGTTCATGTGGGCCGCTGCCCTGGTCTGGTCCCTCACACTCTGGGTGAGTGCAAGGGGCAGAGGTTTATTGGCTCACGGTGCCAGAGGCTGAAAATCCAGGATTGAAGGGCCAGCACCTAGCCAGGGACATCACGCTGGGCATTCTGGCGGTGGGTTAGTTCGCAGTGAACAGGTGGGCAGACGGAGAGGACGGGGAGGACAGGCACTAGGCCTGTGCTCCAAGAAGCTTCCAGGAGCTTTATCTGAAGAGGCGAGCACTGGGAAGTGAGAAGGCCCGACTTGCGCCAGGCGGCAGAGAGCTCTCATCCTCTGAGGGAATCGTGACTTAAAATCCCGGGACCCTACATAAAAAAGATAAGTATCGGGAAAGTGGGGTCTGGTACATCAGGAGCCCCCAGCTTCAGCCAATTCTCACCCTCGGGGGGGCACTGAGGTTCTCAGGTAGTGTCATCGTCATCTCTTTCAACCAGTAAGTCACAGCCGTCCTGTCAACCACAACATCCGGGCCCTCGCAGGGGAAGTCACCCAAAGGGTAGGGGAGAAGAGGGGATCGAGGCGGGAACACAGGACTCAGGTTCCTGATAACCTCCGCCGTGAGCTGCACCCTGTCCTCCCCTCAAGGCCGTCCGTGCTGTCCCTGTGCCGTCCACAACCCTCTCCTTTCACTCTCTCCACGGAACTTACTTCTGGGTTTCACCTGAATTTCTTCTGGCAGAGTCACAAGGACAGGCCCCCGAGGACTGTGTGGCTGCCCCAGCTCAGCCCTGCAGGCTCCATGACAGTTTCATGGCAGGAAGGCCCACAGACAGGGGAAGGCAGGGGCAGGGGAGAGAGCGAGAGGGTCACTCCCACGCTCCCGGACCCCAGCACCCCTTCCCCTGTGGCAGTGGGGCCTTCCTAACCTCTCACCTGTTTCAAGACCTGCCTGTCACGTCCACTGCTGTCCCCACAGGTGCCCAACACCTGCCTTCTCAGGACACATTCAAACCATGTCAGCTCCACAAAACTAAAGGCAGAATATTAGAGAGACTAAGAGCCAGATTTCCTGTGTCCCCGCATTGAGGCAGGTGGGTGCCACTTTTTGCCTGTTTTTATCATGTGTGAAATGGGGGTAGTAATAGAGCCTACTTCAGTGTCTGGAGTGTGTCATGAGGTAAATTGACAGCTGTCAAATGTCAGCCGTTACCCTGAACTCAGTCACGAACTCACTGAGGTTCTACTTGCTTCTGGACACTGTTATTTGCTCCTGTTTCTGGGTCCCTCTTCAGCTCTAGTTTTTGGTTTCACCTTCATTGTACACTTACCGTTTGTAATTAAGATGCCCCCTCTTCATGGCTGCCACGTTGTTAGGGTTGGAGACCTGTGCTCAGGGGTCTTCCCCTGCTCTACTGCCTGTGGTGGTACCATGTTGTCGGATGCAAGTGTAGTTCAAAACAAGTCCTTCCTGTCACACTCTACCCCCAGCTGAAGCCCGTGTGGTCTGGCCACCTCAGCCACGCTCCATCATTCACTGCCACAGAGCCTGGTATGGCACAAAGGCAAGACTGCACGGGACTCACCTGGAGAAGTGTCCTAGGAGCTCCTGAGTCCTCCTGCCTGCTCCATGCCCAGGTCTGAGTGGGACAGTGGGCTGAGCTGGCTCCTCCCCAGGGTGACATGGATGTGGTACATCAGGACAGGACTCAGGGGATGGAAGGAAAAGAGCCTTTTAACCAGGGAAGGAGAAGGCTTTGTGCTCTCTCTGCTGCCTCTGGGGGAAGGCTTGTTGCATTTTGCAGAAATGTTTGGGCCACTGAACAGTCAAGTCATGGATGGTGTTCTGGGCCACACTTGGATGAACATCACCTGGAACATGATATTCCGTGACGTAGACACTGTCATGTTTTAAGGGATTGCTCCCAAATTTCAGATTAGTCCTGTGAAGACAGTGGGTTAAGCCTGCCAGAGCCAATCACCATCAGCCTGAGGTGCTTAACAAAGACGTTTGTCTTTCCTAGCTCTGGAGGCTGACATCCAAGATCCTGGGGCCAACAGGTTTGGCTTCTCCTTGGACCTCTCCCCATGGTGGCCACTACCTTCTCACAGTGGCCTCGCATAGTCTTTCCTCCTGTGCACATCTCTGGTGTCTCTCTGTGTGTCCAAAATGTACTTTCCTGTAAGGACATGTGTCATCAGAGGGCTATGGGGGCATTGTAACCTGATCACCTCTATTTAGGCCTTTCTCCACATGACATCGCATTCGAGGGTCCTCAGGGTTGGTACTTCTAAGTGTGAATAAGGTGGGTGCGCAGTTCAGCCCATGACATTGAGTTTTTCTCTAGAATCTAACATTTTGATATTTAGTTTTACGAAAAGTTAATACCTTACATAACAATCTTGGCCATTGGGAGGTTTTAGTAGTTGTTTGTGCAGGTTTTTATGACATATTTATTTGTTCAATAAATATTGAGTGCATTTTAGTAACTGAATTAGAAGACTAAAGAAGATGTAGACAAAGGTAAATACCAGGTCTTGGCCCTCAACAACCTTTTAGCCAACTAGGGGCGAGTGTCCAGAGAATTATCCGATGCAAAGCCAGAGCCTAGTGGCCTGCTTGTGTTGCCAGGCGGGTGGAGACTTCAGAAGCGGGGATGATTGGAGCTGAGTCCTAGTGAGTGCTGAGACCTGGCTGTTTTTCATAAAGACAACAGTTCTTGGCCAAGGGAAGAAGCAAGCATAGGAGAATAAAGACAAAGAAAATTTGCAGAGGTTGAAGGATAAAGTGTTGATCCTGAGGAAAGCAAGTTGGCAAAGAGACAACCCAGAATTCCAGGTGGCCAGATGTGGATTCTCCGAGTTCTGGAAGGATTGCGGATAGAATAAGTTAGATGATATAGAGTTACTAACGATGCAGGGCAACGTTTCATATGGTTCCAGCGACTCGAGTTTAGAAACGGGGTGGAGAGTGGGTTAGATACTTGGCCCATGTGGAGGAAGAGGTGTGGCGTCACCTGCACGGTGCTCTCTGTGTTAACTGAAGCTGGCACAGGATTATGGACTGGGCGACTGGAGGCAGCAAGAGGGTGGCTGGGCAGTTGTGGCAGTGCCTGCTGGAGGCAGAGGCAATTGGACAGGAAGCAGGAGGATTGCAGAGGAGGTCAGTTTTCATGGGCCTGCAGGGGGCAGTGGCACTGATGCTAATTTAAGGGTGCTGTGGTGCCTCCTGGTCACACTGCACTGCTGGTGCAGAGCGGGTGGGTCTGAGGACTTGGCAGACCCACCCTCTCTCTGTGACCCACATCTGGAGCAGATGGTAACCCAGAAGAATGTGAGGAAAATGTTCAGTGAGCATGACCATAAAGCCACAGGGAAAATAAATCCAAGTACCCCAACATAGTAGAGATTAAATGACTGAAGACAAACATGTTTCCCCCTAGAATTGCAATAATTTGGGGAAACAGTCAGGTTATTTTTCCTTGTAACAAAGTTTTAATAAGAAAAATTTCCCATGATTTAACCATTTATATTTAAACTCCACTGTGATTTACCAACCCATCTTTTCTTAAGTCCCTTTTAATACAATAAGCCAGTGTAATATTGGAAAATATATGAAGTTTGCTGTCTTATCAACTCTTTCTTCTGTGAGATTCCACTGGTTGAAAAGTTGGGGGAAATGTTATTTGCTTACATTCTTTACCCATGTTTTTGCAGATGAGTGTTTTTGGAGGCTGATTAAGAACGTAATCCGTCATAAATGAAATGATTATTCTATAGGCACACTCTAAAAGCATTACTGCTGATCCATGGGCTTAGGGAAGGAGACTTGGAAGTCTACTTGGATGTCTTAAAAGATGTATTTCACACCCTGCATATGCACACTGCCTTCCGGAAATATTGCACATGGAAGCTGAGTGCAGTATTTAATGTCTGATGAGTTATGGCTGTGGCAAACCTCGAGTGCAAAAATACTGCAAAATAATTCAAATTGCATGCTAATTCACAGAAAATCCATTTTTAGCTTCTTCCAAAGAATACACTAAGCTAAAGGTCACCATATAACATTTCTAAAGAGAGAAAAATGCCAAACTCTTTTCTGGCACCTAATACTGGTGATAAAGGATGAGGCTGTCAGAGAAGGGAGCTGGTTCCTTTATTTATCTTAGCTGTGTGGATAACTGAATCCAGAATTAGTATTTTTGCTGAACAAATAAAGTGTTCTATATTCAGTATGAACTTTGGGGTTATAAGTCTCCTGAGAAGGGAAACTTAGGTAACAGATGTTCATTTTGAAAATCCTTGTATAGACTCACTAGCTAAGTGAGCTAAGTCACTTCTTTGAGCTTCTCTTTCCTGTCTGAAGAATGGAGATGAAAGTAATGATTTCACCCAATAGTTCAAAGTTGAATTGCTAGGATGTGGGTCAAGTATCTGAAAACTTCCCATGTGGTGGCGAACACCTCTAATCCCAGCTGCTTGGGAAGCCAAGGCAGGAGGATCACGAGATCAAAGCCAGCCTCAGCAATGGCGAGGCACTAAGCAACTAAGTGAGGCCCTGTCTCTAAATAATACCAAAAGAAAAAAAGAAAACCTACAGAAGATATAACATGTGTGGCATTATATTGATGGGAGCAGAAATTAAATCATAAGGAAAGGAAACAGGAAAGTGTAAGGATACTGAGAACCTGGGGTACTGTATAGTAAGAAAGGGCAGAAAATGTAGCCATCTCCAACTCAGTGTACCATCATGCATCTCTCCCAAATGACCTCATCATTGGCTCTCAGTGGTTTTATTTAAGACTGATTGATTGAAACAGCAAAAAAACCTTTCCAGCATTAGTAGAAATATGCAGAAATCAAAGGCTGTATTTATATATTGTAATACTATTCATTTTGAAGAAACATGGAGGTAGAGCAGGGAACCTGGTTATGGGGACAGCTGTTAAAAGCAAATTGCCTTGTCAGGGAAACAGATTTCCCAGGGACAGAGGAATTAATGAGAAAATAGGCATTGTAACTCCTGTGTGCCGTGGTCACACCATACACCGTGCCCTACTGCAGGAATCAGGGCACCCTGTTGGGTCAACGCTGGCTTGAAAGTTTGCTGCAACCACTAGCCTGCTTCCCTGGCCCAGGTAGACCCACTCAGCACCTTCATGGTGGAGCACATCTGATTGAACTTTCAAGTAGAAAGAAATAATGCAAATCAATACCCAGCTTGAAATTCTAATGAGGTGGTATAGGGTAATAGCCAGGCGGAGCCCAGGCTGCAAAATGTTGTTCAGCAGAATCTGAAAAGTTGCATTTATCACAGTACATTAGAACTTCTTTAAAATCACCCACACCTTCCAATTCTGGAAATACAAACACCTATACAATGAATGATAACTGACTGGTGACGACAATAGCAATGGCAGCAGTGATCTCAGAAAAGAGACTCCAGGCGACTGCATCTTCCTACAAAACCAAGATGATCTCTGCACATGGTTTCTACCCTTCTGACATTTATTCAGTTACATAGCAACAGCACTTACAAAGGTGTAAACAAGGTCCCAGATGGAATACATTATTTTTCAAAAATGCCTGCTGCCTTTAACATAAGTACCCTCTAAATCAAATGTCTTTTAACAAATTGCACTTTTGCTTTTATGTTGACATATAAATAACAGAGTTTTATATTTTAAAACTACAGTGGGCCCTAAACTGCAATACAATCAGACTTACACGTACACATTTAAGATAGGTCATATTTATTTTTATACAACTTCCTTTCTGATTGCCAAGTCATTTTTAAGTACCCACTCCTGGTGTTAAAGATCAGACCACATTAACATTTGTGTGGTATGTTAAAGAAATGAAAATTAGAATGATACCATTGCATTACTCATTTATCCAGTTGGCAAAACCCCAAAGTTTCACAGCCTCCTCCACAGCTGAGGCATTGGAGAACTGGCACTCTCTCTATTAATTGTTTAAATGCAAAATGCTGTGGCCTCCCTGAATGGCAACCTCCCGTGTCTAGTGAGGTGACAGCCCACCTGGTCCACATAGCAAACTAGTCTAGAACCTTCCATGTGCCCGGTGGGAGAGAGTGACAGGAATGCAGGATCTTCCTTCTGACAGCAAAGTGTAAAGGAACAGTTGACAGGTAACAGTTGACAGTCTCACTGTCCCCCTCCACCACGAAGCCTGCCCACCGCACACACGCACACAGTCTGAGGCTGCTGTGAAAAGAAGAGGCGACTTCTCTGCACGCGTGGTGTGCCTTCAAGACTCGCGACGTGGAAAAGAGGAGGTGGAGAAGAGGTCGGGGAGGGTTACACCACCTTGCGGGGGGGTTAAATTTAAACCAAGGATAAACACCACCACCCATGACTGCTGCATGCAGGAGGCGAGACACTGGGCGCTGAGAACCAAGAAGAAGCCCGAGCTCTCTCAACAGCTTTTGTGGCACTATCTACCTAGAATTGTGTGTGAACCATTTTACATGATCATGGTGTATGGGGAAAAACAGGAATGCGAAGGCACTGCTAAGAGCTAGCTGCAGGATGGAACAGAGAGTCCTCTGGGCTCATGAGCCCATGGCTCATCCACACAGAGGCATCTCGTGAAGCTCTGCCCCCAGCACACTACCCCCCAACCCTTAAAACTAAAATTTCAATAATAGCGTGCATCATGTTGGCACTGGTATTCTGAAGCTCCCCTTCATGTATTATAAGATAAAACAAATAATTACATGATCCTTGTGAAGATCCAACTTTCTCAATTCTTTGTCTAAACAGCAACAACAATGAATAGAGATTTCTTTTCATTTCCGCATTTTTTGTGTGTGTGTGTGACTCTAGGATCCTCCGACCTCATTCACAGATAAAAGCTGTGAATTTGGGAGTTTTGGTGAATTATCTTTTTCTATTTTGATTACTGATTGATTTTCAGTATTAATACTGATTTATATTTAAGACATTAGGACAAGCTTAATTTTTCAAAAATAAGTATATAGTATTCACAATTCATAAGAATGAGAAAGCTGATAAAAACAAATTTAATTATTTAAAATATTAATGATATTTCAAACATTTCTGTATCCTGTATAGATACCACTGCACCATTAAACTTCTCAAAATGTTCCATAAGGAGTAATATATTTCTAATATCCCATTCTCTGTCCTAGTTCTGGTAAGAATGAAAATAAAAAAAATAAATAAATATGTTGTAAATATTCCAGCAAGAAAATAAAGGTCAATGTGTGAAAACAAATAAGTTTCAGCTGACAAACCCTCCGTGCAAAGGCAGGATTTTATAGTGAAAATAGACTTGTTTCCAAGTTAGCCAGAGAGCAAGCAGCAAAGGAAAGCCCTAGAAATCAGGGTGAGCTCAGAACCCCAGGGCCCCTGGAGACAGACCCCAGCCATAGAGGCTTCTTCCTAAGGCTGCAGGTGTGACAGGTAAGCTTGCATTTCCTAGGGAATTCCTGCTTTTTCTGACTCATTCAGTTAGAAGGACTGACAAATGCAATTGAGATCCTTTCTGAGCCCACTCCCCACATACACACACAGACATGCACGCACACACACCAGCTGATCCTTTGACCCAGGGGCTGGGGACCAGAAGTGTTTGGAATTGCAAATGTTCTTGGGTTTACATATGGATGATGAGCTACCTAGGCACTGAGGCCCAAGTCTAAATAGGAAATCATTTACATTTCATGTATGCCTGGTACCGAAAACCTGAAGGTCATTTTATGTAGCATTTTCAATAATTTTTAGAGGAATATGGGTGTTTTACAGTTGAGGGGACTGGAAGGGTGCTTTCCCTGGGACAGTTTGAGTGACAGGTGCTGTGTCTGGGGTCAGGCGGCGAGTTTTCCATCTGTGACATCATGTAGGCATTCAAGAAGTTTGGTCACTGATAGGCAACAGACATATGAACATAAATGTGTGTGTGTGTGGTGGGGTGGGTATGTTTCCTATCAGTTATTTGTTATCAAGAGAATTACATACTTATATATTTAAATATCTATAAAGTAGACACTTTATATATAGATAGATAGATATAGATATTTATATATAAGTATGTAATTCAAGAGAAGTAGATATTTAAATATATAAGTATGTAATTCATATAAGTATGTTGTTCATCTTCATATTTCATGAGTCAGACAAGTTTGCCCTCTAAAAGTATATAACATATATGTATCATATTTATGATATCTAGATAAATAAATAGCTAGATAACTAGTAAAAGTATATAACTTATGCTTACATATGCATTATATTTATTATATCTAGATAGATGAATAGCTAGATAACCAAATTGTTTATGCATGTATACTATGAAATATGTTGAAACCCAGATAAAGCATTACACTTTTGTTAAAATACCCAAGTATATGATATAATTTCTTATATATAAGAAATATATATAATTTCCACCATCTTTTAGTTTCTGGTTAGTCAGTGTCTGTGAAGGCTTAAATGGTCTCTATTTCGGAGTGGGCAGGGCACCACAACCTCCTTCCAGGCTTTGTGGGATGGTCACCTGGACTGGGTTCTTCTAAGTGCCCCCTTCTCAGATTTGTCAGTCATTTGTAAGACCTGTGAGAAAATTCTTAAGCCCCTGGCCGTCTCCACAGGTGCCTGGCCATATCCCTCAAGTGACGTGATAGGTGCCCAGAGAGTGCCAAGAGAACACAGGTGTGGTCCTCACCATCAGCTCCTGTGGGTCACCAGGACAACAGCCCTTGGTTGTCAGCACCCAAAGCACATGCATCTCAAAGCTTTCTGGTCCAGGGCAGAAGACATTCCAAATGAATAATCTCATCAACTCATAGCACACACCTTATATAATGACAGCTTTGCTTTCCAAACATGATGTTTTAGAGAAATCATGAGTCTCTTCCAAAGTCTGGCTTCTGGGAACTCTACTGAGCTCTTTAAATGTCATGCTAGGAAAAAGAAATGAAGTATCAGTACACACTACAACATGTATCAACCTTGAAAACACTATGCTAAGTGAAAAAAACTGATCACAAAATTCCATTTATGGTAAGGTTCCATTTACACAAAAGTCCCAGAACTGTCAAATCTTCAGGAAGCCGATTAGCAGTGAACAGGGTCTGGGGGAAGGGGAGATGGAGAGTGATCACTAATGGGTCCAGGATTTGTTTGGGGTGATGACATTTTCTGAAAGGAGATTGTGGCAGTGGCCGTAGAGTTCTGCATATTATAAAAATGTATCGAATTATGCACTTGAAGGGAGTTAATTTTATGAGATAGGAGCTATATATTAATAAAGCTGTTACTGTAAAAATGTTTAAAAGAAGAGCTCAGTCTGACAATTTGAGCATCACACATAAAACAGTGCAGGGCCATGGAGCATCCCTGGGGCATCGTGACACAGTGATTCTGAAGCCTGGCCTCCCATTAGGGTTTTGCTTTCTGAAACACACCAAGAAGATACAAAACAGAATGACCTATGAGAACAGGGTAGCTAGGTTTTAGAATAATGATTCTTTGTTCTCTAGGGTGAAGGCCACATGCTAGATTTGTTAGGTGTCACACAGACTTAAAAACTATTTATGTTAAAAAGCTATGGATTTAGCACACAAATTATAGAAAATTAATGGTGGTTTGCCAGGAAGAGAAATGTGTCAGTCAACAGAAGAAAGACCAGGCTTCCCAAGTTTGGGTGCAATAAGAGGTAAAAGCACAGCTGAGGTTTCTCCAGGACTTCACATTCCATGGCACCTTCAATGTGTCCTGATTCCAGCCATCTCCAGGCCCGGGTGCAGGTGTGGAGGGCCTGTTATGTAGAAGAGAAGAACAAAGCCCGTGGATCCTGTGGGTTACCAAAGGATTCCCTGAAGAGGTTGGCCAACCAGAATAAGACCTACTTACCTTCCTACAGGATTTTCCCCAGTGCATGAGACACAAATCACAGTCTGACTCTTCCAGCTTACAATGAAGTGGCCTGAATACATTCCATTGCACATCTAGCCATCTTAATTAATGGATTGCCAAGTGTCCCCATGGAGATCATCTCTCGACAAGACTGAAAACAGCAGATCATGGGCGGCCCGACCGACTGCCTGGCTGTGTGTACCCGTGGGCACACAGCCAGGAGTCTCCCACCCACCAGGTGAAATCACACCCCTCCATCCTCCTGAGATGACACAGCCAGCTGTGTCCATTGATCCCACAGTTAAGACGGAGGATGGCAGAGCATCTAAGAACATCTGGCTAAGAGAGAGGGGAGCCAGGGTGAGTAGAGGATCTGGCCCCTCTTGTGGAAGTCAAAGGACATGGTTACAACTGTGCATCTGTCTCTTCTGTGTACTACCTGACCGGGCTGGGCTGCAGCCCTGGTACAATGCAGGACTTCTCAGTGACCCAGGAATAGGAGGGCACTGGAGAGGCAGTAGCTGTCAGCTGAGTTCCTGTTCAGATCTGGGCGAGGAAGGCTCACAGCAGAGACTGAGAGCAGAGCATCAGAGTGCGAAGCTGCTCTCCTCCCCCCTTGGAAGGCTGCCGTGCTCATCCAAGGCCACACCTAAAGGTTTTCCAAGGCAGCAAGCAGTTCCCTAATTTTTGGTGTCAGGATCACTTTATACCCTGAAAAAATTTGTGAAGACCCTAAAGTAGGATCACCAAATATTCCATGGGACCCACTCATGTCAATAACTTATTGGCTGTTTGGGTAGAATTCACAGGTAACTGGGTATCCTTTTAAATTTGAGTTTTGTTTTTCATCTTTGCTAAAACTGACATCTCTGCCCCAAAGAGCTTTTACTTATGTAAGTGATGTCCACCTCCAGTTGTGTCGAAAATGAAGAACAGGCATTTTAAAAGATTTATTGATACTTTTAAAAGTGACAAATAAATCCATCAAATATTGAAATAATCATCATGATTTGAAGAAACAAAAATCAATTAAATGTTAATATTCCTAGCACATTTTTAAGAAATAAAACATAAGTTTTAAATAAATCCTTTTTCACAAAAAAGAAAAACAATTTTGCAAAACCATCTGATTCAATTCAATTATATTTAAGTAAAAATTTTGATGCGTGGTTTACAGAAGACAGCTGGATTCTCAAAACTCCTTCTGCATCCATTCTGTTGTGACACTGTGCATCACGCAGTTTTTAGAAACTCCCCTGAGCACTCAGGAGAGACTGATATGGGGAAGAAAGCACCTAACATCGACATGACAGCTGTCCGGACTCTGGGTGAAACTTGGACTGCCCCAGGTCCCTGAGACCTCACTGAGACTTCAGTGGCTCAGGCTGTTGCCCGTGATAGACTCGTATCCTCTCACCAGTGTGTACCTTTCCACTCTGTCACCACAAAGTCAGCAATGACACAAAATCATCTTTCATTAGTAAATCTCACAAAGATCAGCAGAAATAGAAGGTGTTCCCTGGGACATTTTGTATGACCCACTGGATTCCAATCAATTGCTTATCCCAAGCATGCAAAGCTGATGATAGCTTTGATCCTATACCTTTTCTTAGAACATTCTTAAAAAGGCAGAATTTTTCGTGATATGTTTGGATGGATGACTATGTGTGCATCTCATCTAAAAATGGAGCAACATATACATTTAAAAATTTTCACCTACAAAAACTACATTTAGTTAATATACAATTGGAAGACTTTGAACACAAGCTTATACCTTGAAACCATCTCCACAATCTATGCCATAGATTAACTTATGTCTATACCTAGCACCTCCAAAAGTCTCCTCCTGCATTTTGACTCATTTCTTCTTATTTTTTATTATTACTTTTTTTAAATTTATTACTTATTTTTTACTATTTTCTGGCTAGGACCCTGAATTGTGTCTTAGCAGAATTTTCAGCATTCAATACAGTGTCGTTGACTCTAGGCACTATGCCCAGAGTAGATCTCTAGGACTTACTCTCATTTGATGTAGTATTTTCATGTCTGTGGAAGGTGTGGAAATCGTCCCCAAGTGTTCCTCGTTTTCTGCTCACCTGGCATCAACATGGCTTCTCCTGCCTGCCTGGCCCCCCTTTTGTTCTTGTCAAACGACTTTGTTGCAGTTGCCCCTGTTGTTCATCTCTCAAGAAAGAGAGGGACTCAGGGACCTGGGCCACAGAAGGCCAGCCTTCCTCTCCTCACTGAAGATGGAGTGTCACAGTGGGTACAGGACCCCAGGAAAACAGGTCAGAGTGAAGATGTTGAGCAATTTGGGTACTTTAGAAACAGTCCTCCAAAGGACAAGTCAGACCAGGGCATAAAAGGTGAGCCCATTAGAACACATGACAGTGAAGGTGGGGGAAGAGACCCCAGCTCGTGTGCATCCTCCCCAAAGCACGCAGGGTCCTGAGTGGGAGCAGGGGAGACCACAGGAGGCCTGTGGCACACCACGCCCCTGGGATGCAGGCACACACTGCAGGTGAGAACTAAGAGCCCATATGATCCATGAAGACTTAGGGGGGAAGAAATTAATATTTCCACCTTCTGTGTAAGAGTCCATGAGACTCCGTGCCAGGAAGAGAGAAGGACCGTGACTTCACTGTGTCCAAGCCTCTGATGTGCTGCATCCCTTACCAGGCTCCTGGACACACGGTGCATGGCACAGTCGCCACATTCTGCTGTGCACTTTCAGTGTTCCAATTTCCTCTGTAGCCCTCGGAACTATTACTGCCACATGGGCACCTACCCACTTCTCAAGCAAAAGATGCATCTCTGTACAAAGGAAAACTTATCTCTACAAACACCTGCTAGGTTAGATAGCCTGCCTGTGGAAAAGTGATATCCATTCTCTGTGCCTTGACTCACACCTGTGCAGACAGGCTCTGCCGGCAGGAGAGTTAACAGTACTCAACAGCCTGAAAGAGCTCCAAGAAAACAGCAACAGCTCAGAGTATGAAAGCCAATAGCGGTTTCTGGTCAGATTTATTGTCTGGAATAAAGGAGGGAGGAAACTTCAACAACAGTGTAAGAGTTAGAGATTCCATTTCTGACCATAAATATACTAGACAAAAGAATCCTTATTCTAATTTTGGATGAAAGTTCTGATAATTGAAGTGTCCAAAACAACTAATTGTGATTTGAGGAACACCTTGTCAGAATGATAAGAATTATAGAGGTGCCCAAGTCACTGGGTAACTTACTCATCTTGAAAAACATCTTAAGTGAAAGCAAGTGAGAATACTCTGAAACTTCTGGCTTGGATTCAGACACGAGGAATGCAAAGATAAATATGAAAGAGTCACAGGCTCTGCAGCAAGAGAGGAGCACAGAGCAGGGGCACAGTTAGCCCAACGCCACCCTCAGGAAGCCAGGGCTTCTGAACTGGGCTAAGCTTTGCTTGATGAGTGCAGTCACCTGGCGGAACCATGTCCAGTTGCCCTGTGTCTCCTCAGGAAAGCATCTGTCAGATTTCTGCTCCAGGGGTAGAGTATATTGAAAGAAAATTCAGGTCATGGAGAGTCACAGCCCTGCCTAACATTACCTGTTAGTTATCAAACATAAAGGCAGATTTCAGCACTGACAGTTATTAAAAACCCCACTCCTTTTAGTTTTCTGTTGCTTCTAGAATATTTTTGCTAAATGAGGCTAAGAAATACTTTTTGTCCCCAAAAGTGATGTCAAGTTGGTGAAAGAGGCAGGAAAGAGCCTGTCACTTCTTGTGCCTGTGGCTTTCCCAACGGAACACGAACTGTTTCAGTTACTTTGTGATTTCCACTGTCTTTTTTGTGAATATGTATTCTTGTTTGTATGAAAATTATTTGTCGTGAAAAACCATCAAGCATTTGTTCCGTGATGTTTTTAATGCTAGATGTTTGGCATTGGGAACTCATGAGTAAGATGCAATCCTTGCTCCAAGGAAAGAATCACACAAACTAGATCATAAATTCTCTCTCCAATTATTTTGCAAAAATATATTTAATATTAAGTGTTAAATTGCATATTAGGTATAGATTGATGGGTCAAGGGACATTTGCCTTTTATTTTGAATCTCTTACCTACTAATTAATAATAGAACAACGGCACTCGAAAGAATACTCTGAAATACCAAGTTGGTTCTGGAAAGTCACAAGCGTGGGCTGCCTCTGCACACCACACTTCCCTCCTTTCTGAGTTCCTGATTTTAGTTTATCTCGTTTTCCAAATAATTCTTTATTCATAAATTGTGTCCCAAAGATAACGAATGGCTTAGAGCAAAGACACATTCCTCCTGTAGCCTGCTGTGTGTGGAGCCCATGCCGAGCTCCCCCTGCTCAGGAGTCAGGGCACGGGAGGCCCAGGAGCCCTGAGGATGGCGGCAGGCTACATCACGGACCTTGGGCCGCTGGTCTGGGGCAAACATTAGGCTTGGTTGGAGAGATCACAGCGAAACACCAGCCCCACAAACTGAGTACCTCTTGGAGAGACTGCTGGTTCTAGAAGGTCTCTGGCTGGCCTCTGTGTGGACTGTCAGCTTAGTCCTCTCTGAAATCACTACAGGAATGTGATGATGCTGGTGTCTGACCAGCACTCACCCAGGAGATCCCATTATATATTTCAATGATGCCACCATGCTACTATATGGATCTTTAATGTCCCCTGAAAAGCTCATGTTTTGAAAGCATGGCCTTCAGTACAGCAAGAAAGGGCCTTTTTGGTGATGCTTGGATCATGGGGGCTGAAATTCCATTGGTGGATTAATCCATTTGATGGGTTAATGATTCGAATGGACTACTACTACCAATTCAAATGGTGGCAACTATAGACAGGTGGGATGTGGCTGGAGGAAGTGGGCCACTGGGGACATGCCCTGGGGACTGTGTCTTCTCCCTGGCTTCATTCACTCTCCTTCTCTGCTTTCTGTCTGCCATGAACTGAGCACATTCCCTCCTCCACGCCCTTTCACCATGATTTTCCACCTCATCCAGAGCCCGGAGCTCTGAGGTCAGCAGGCCACGGACTGAGCCTCTGGAACAGGAGCCAGAATAGACTATTCCTCCTCTAGGTTGTTCTTGTCAGATATGCTGGTCACAGTGAGGGACAGCTAACTAACACCATCAGAGAAGGGCAGCTTCTCTCCCCTCTGGGCCCGCATCATTCCTGGTGAATGGGCATTTCAGAGCTCTAGGAGGAGCTGCACTGACTGCAGCAGTATGGCTCGATTCTTCTCTGACAGACTGTGTGTTCTCATGTTGTGTGCTGGTGTAGCTTAAGGTTGAGGACACTACCCCTGTGTGTTCCAGTGAGCACGGAGATTGGGGGATTCCCACTCACTGTCAGCTGAGCAGCCCCGGCAGGGCCCTGAGGTCCAAAGCCGGCAACAGGACACATCTGTCTTGTCTTCCTCTCTCCCACTGCATCATGCCTCCTACAACAGAGCACTGTCTTGGATGGTGAGGAGGAGGGGATGGGGAGGATGAGCAGGTGATCTTTTCTCAAAGAATTATTTCTGAGTTGATTGCAAATTGTTCACTTTGGCTGTCTTTTGAGAAGTTTGCTATAGTTAAATTGGTTCCTGGAGCAGAACACACTGACTTCTCAATTAAAGATAACAAAGACAGTCGTCAAACTCTTCGGAGATGACATTTTCGCTCATTTTCTGATAATATGGCTTTGGAAGTGGTGACACGGTGAATATTTTGAGTCCACATAGGACTAAAGTAAGACATTTTATTTTTTATTATAGCAGTTGTTGAAAGTAATTTTTAAAAAGTGTGACATTTTGACTCACCACTGTTTCCTGGATAACTTTTAATACATTTTCAATGAAATCAGCTAATAATAATTTAGTTGGGAGGAAATTTAGTGTTAACAAATGAATTTAATTTTTAAAATTGTGGGTCTATCTGTTCATTATCTTTCGAGATAAGCATGTATGCTTCATTGACACAGGACACACTAGGTGACAAGTGTGACATTGAGAAAACACTGCCCGGTGAGCTGAGGAGTAGTAGTGATCTCAGGCTGCCGCCATCTGCACCATCCAGTTGCCAGCTTCAAGGGCTTCACCAAGGCAGTGTCCCCCAGGCACTGTTCCCATCTCCAGCGTCACTTCTCAACTGTACAGAGCCACTGGGGGGAGATCATGTGCATTTAAATGCAACTTGTGCCTATTGCTGTCACCCAGCTTTTAGCAGAGTAGAGTAGTACCTTTTCCTAGCAGGTCGTCTGCATCAATTTGTTGACTGATGGATACATTAATTGCCTTAGGTGTCATCTTCATTGCTTCCATGTTCAATATTTCTTTTAAAAATATTCTAATAGCTCCACCCACTGCCCTCTTTGTACAATAAGGATTGGTACATAGGACTGGGTCTGCTTTTCAATTCAATGCTTGGAGATTTATTTCTTGGGAATATTCCAAAGCCCATCTGTTCCTTGATTCTAAAAATAAACCACGACCCCAGAAACTATGGCAGGTGCTGTCTGTCCAAAATGTGGCCCTGTGCCTATGTGAGGAGAAGTTGAGTGGGTTGGCGGGAAACACCTGCAGGGGCACAGTGCTGCTGTCCTGCTTCCTCCTGAGGAGAGCAGGGACAGCAGTGTCCATCTTTGCAACATCCTAGGAGCAGGCAGGGGAGAAGTCGGGAAGACCTGGCAGAGCCTCAGGGACCAGTGGCTGCTTGTTCTTCTTATGCAGCTTCTGCTTCCTCACCCACACACAGCTGGTTCCCTGCACTGCCTCTGTAGCTGTGGGCTCCGTGGGGCGTGGGCCTGCCTTGGTCAGGCGTGCTCATGACTGAGGTTGCGCAGGAATCAAGTGACCTAGAAGAGAGGAAACACGGAGATGTCTTCAGGCAGAAAGGATGAACTAGATGTTCTTAACCCATTCTAGTTCTTGTCACTTGGTCTTGTAATTTCCTTGCTCCTGTGATTTGTAAGATGAGACTTTCTCACCCATGGCTCTTGTGGTGTTTCAAAGTTGACTTGATTTCTAAAATTTAATGAGAAGCAGGACAGGAGGTGGCAGGCTGTCTGGGGTCTCAGCAGTGCTGGCTTAGGAGGTGGGGCTCCCTGACCAGCCTGTGCCAGGCGGGTGCGCCCTGGCACACGGGTGCCTCAGGAGACAGCAGGGCTGCCTTCGGCCTGCCGCACTGCACACTGGGCCATCACACTCAAGTTCACATTCTGCCTCGTTTGTCTCCACCCTATCTCCCCTTCGACTTCCCTTCCTACTCCCAGAGCCCAGTTGTTCTGTTTTCTAATCTACATCTTCCATTCTTATGAACTATGTCTGTTGAAATGTTTGGCTTATCCCAGACAAAGGTAATTAAATGGACGATTTTTCTCCATAATGGGACCTAAGGGCCACATTATCTAGCAGTTCTGTTACCTTAGTCTCCCTCTCTTTCTCCACCCGCTCTCTTTTTGTCTCTATCAGACAATGAAACGAAAAGCATTTCTCCACTGGAATTATTTATTTATATCATTTATCACTGCTATATTAGATAAGGAGGAAATATTCATCCATTAAACCTTTGAAGTAGAATTTTCTTATATAAATGCAAATTTTTAAGAACACCATATAAATGCAATAGGTATATCATTCTCTATAAAAACACAAATAATGCATGCTCTTCCCAGTAGCTATCCAGCTCAGCATTATTTAAGCATTCTTGTTTCAGTTGCCCCAGTCTGCCTTACCATTGCCTGCCTCCACTGGCAATCGCCTGATTCTGCTGGAAGGATTCCCGAGTACCATTGTCTTTCCAGCTACCTTTGACCCCTTGACCATAATTCTGGTTCTCTTTGCTAAATTTAACATTGTTATATAGAAAAAAAATTCTTTAATTATACAGTGGTCCCTCAGTATCCAGGAGGATTGATTCCAGGGCTTCTCTGCCTCCCCATGGGACACCAAAATCCTTAGATGCTCAAGGCCATTCTATAAAATATTAACCCATAACCTGTGCACAGCCCACTGGACACTTTCACTGCAACCGGCCCAGCATCAACAACAGACTCTCCAGTAGTGGTGACTGGAGATGCAGAAAAAACATAGAGACAAAGAAAACACAGAGACATTATCAAGTAAAGTTGGAGCCAGGTGGGATTCTGCACTCTAATGGAGGAACAGTGACCCAGAACTAGCTCTGCAAGTTTATTATATAGGGTCTCATAATGAGGAAGTTAAACTATAGGGGCACTATAAATTGCTTAAGGCTTGTGACTTGTCAGAGGCTTCTCTGTCCAATAACAGGTTACAGATCTAGAAACAGTTTTTGCAGCTATCCTACTGTTGCAATGCTAGGAACATTCTGGTGCACTCAGGAAACCCATTGTCCTGGGATGTCTGATAACATCCTTGCCTTTGGCAAGCAATATATCCCAGGCTTGGCTTTTGCCATTGCCACAGGATCAGCCAATGACTGAAGGCTCATCCGCCCTCCACACACTTTACATTATCTCTAGATTACTTCTAATATACAATATAATGTAACTGCTATATAAACAGTTGTCATAGTGTGTTGTTTAGGGAATAATGACAAGAGAGCAAGTTTATACATGTTTGTAGGGTTTCTTCAGAGTATTTTCTGTCTGCAGTTGGCTGGATCCACAGATGTGGACCCCCTGGATATGGAGGGCTGACTTTACACATGAATCTGTTTTGGTTGAAGCTACTGTCCATTTTGCAGACTCTTTGCACAGATGACCTTTATAATAAGAAAGAAGGGGAGATTACAAAATGACTTTAGAAGCAAATAGGAGCATGTTAGTGTCTGTCACCGCTGTTTGGACTGCGATCCCACTTCTCTATGACTCAAGACCTGTGACACCCTGGTCCCAAGACCTCACTTGACTGTGCCTTACACAATGGACCTATCCTTAGCTTTAAAAAGCAGGGAGTCACGGCTCCCCCAGGGCTCCCGCAGCAGTTAAGACGCACTCTGGCTGACCACACAGGTATTTGGTCTGGGGGTAGACCCCTCCTGATGTCCACTCTCTCGTGTTTATTTTTGTCTTCACCCCTGAGCCCCGTGTCCTGCCTCCATGCCCTCACCCACTCTCCATGCCATGGGTGTTTTGTCCATCCTGTGACTTGTCAGGCCCGCCAGGTGGGCTTTGAGTGATGAAATAGACTTGTTCCCGGCCTTCAGAGAGCTAATGATTTATTGGGGAACCCTGGCTGACTATTAATAATTTGATATATTAATATTACAGAATGTGAAACATTATTGAGGTTATAAACAGGATGCTGCAATAGGGAATGAGGGTGATTTTGTGGAGATGGATTCTTGGTGTTCTAAAAGGTGAGAAAAAATTTAGATATCAGAAGTAATTAGAAAAAAAAATGGATTGTCAGGGAACATGAGAGAAAGTGGGAGCTTCTTGCGAGTAAGAAAACCTAATGATGTGACTCTCCAGGTGACCCGTTCTTGGGCTCCATCATTCCTGGACCTTGGGAATGTTTACTTGAAGACTTCTTGAGAGAAACTTCTGTATCATTAGACCTCGCCCTGTAAAGTTCTGTAATTAGATTTGATCTTGACATATTAAAACACCAGTTGTATGTCTTCATCTCAGAAAAGGATATCAAATTTGTATCCTACCGGCTCCCCCCACACCTTCAAAAACTCCGTGTACTGTACTTTTCTAATGAGGTCCTTAAGACCTTAAAGACTCCCAGTTGTCTCGCGTGGACGCCTTCGTTGGGAGGATGGGGGTGTCACAGCGTCCCACCATGCTCGCCGTGGCCGTGTCGGCACACCTGGCCGCCTGCTTGCCTCTGGGAGGGAGAAGTGATAACACTGACCCGTGACAGGGCGATGTGTGGAGTCAGCCACAGGATCTTCGCCAGCATCCTGTCCCGTCTCTTGTCTTACGGCAACACTATTTCCAGCAGAAACACAATCCTGTGATTCAGGGGTCTTCCCTGGGTTTAGTATGATTTTAAAATTCTAACAAAGCTTTCTGTGAGCTATACAGTAGTTTTCTTCCTTAAACAGAACGTGCATCAATTTAATAGCAGTCAGTATTGCTTGGAATAGATTTAGAATTCCATCATAGTCACATGAGTCCATTAAAACATGCAGGTGCCACATGGACACTGAGAAGGCAAATGAGCTCCTATTCAGTGTGAATATGATGATCTGCACAAGATATGTGACTTTCATATTGGACAACTATTGATTACGTGCTTTTCATTACCCTGTCAGAACTACACGTTCGTTTATTGTGGGTATTGAAGTTTGGCTTTAAAAGCAACGACTGGAAGCATTGAGAAGCCCTCTTTCTTACGTGAATAGTCCTTTCTAGGACAAAGTCTTCGCATGCCAAATATGTTTATTTGTTAAAATAGATTCATGCCCACTATCTAGTTTGAAATAGCATACTGGCTCTTCGGTGGTTTAAGTCTCATGCATGTTAAATATGACAAATATTTGGTGTGAACTCTATGAAATGAAAATGCTTTGGAATTAAGTGATGACAGGAGTTAGAAATCAATACTCATTAAGCCCTTTTCATGGCACAGTGACTGTCAGGAGTGTCACCCAGGTACCTAACTGAATCCTGCAGAGCCCTGCCCTCTAGGATTCTCATGGTATGGATGAAGAGGTTGTCACTCTGCAGGATGCACGGACACCCAGGACAACATGGACAGGGAGCCTGCAACCATGGAAATCCATCCTCAAAGTGGGGCCTGCTTGCCCTGGCAAAGCAATTTCCATTGCGACAAAGAGTCTAACGTCTCTCTGTGGCAGTTGTTTTATAGTGCATCTATAGAACGGGATTATAGTGTCATCTTGTCTCATAAGCTTAATTGGTCTGTTTAATGGGTATGTGCAGTTATTTATTTTTTTTCATTTGTTTCATTTGAACAGACTTATAGGAAAAGCCCACAGCATCATCTGAGTTTCTGATTCACATTAAAATGCAAAAAAAGCAGAGATCCAGAGAGTCTTTCAAATTTTGAACTCTATCTGGTATACCCCATTTCACTACTTGTGACATTTTAGGACATTGAATCTGTAATTTTGAGTCATGAGATTCATATTTTTATAACAAATATTACATGGTATTTATCCTAGAGCTACTATAAATCTAGGAAATAATTTTGCTCTATCATACCAGAAATAACCAAAATAAACCTGTTTAATCAATACTTCCTGGGTTGACCCACAGCATGTTTGCCTGAGGAACCTGTTGGTAGACACAGATTTACAAAGACCAGAGACTCTGGGTGGGAGTTCAGGGGTTGGGGGACAAAGGAGGAAAGGATACCACATGAGAGGCAGCAACACACATCAGGCTTGCAGGTCCCAGCTGCAGGACAGGAATGTCCCTCAGCCTGAGCCCAACCAAACCACCCAGAAGGGAGGAGAGAGGGCATGCCTAGTGAGGACATCAGAGCAGGCCAGGAGTCTTGGTGGTATTGCTCAGCAGCACAGCGGGTGGGTGGACCCTGGCCAGATGCCTTCCAAGGGTAGCCGTGGTATAGACATAGCAGTAATCAGCTCTGTGATCTACAGCCCCATGGGCTGGGATCCTGGGATCGGACCACAGAAATGTCTGCTTGTGGAACTGGAGGCTGAAGTCCAAGGTCAATGCAGACCTCTGGGTGCTCTCCGTGACGTGCAGATGGAAACTTCCCCTGGGCCTTCCCATGGTCTTTCTTCTGCGTGTGTCTGTCCTAATAGCCTCTTCTAAAGACCCCAGTCATCCTGGATTACGGCTACTCATATGACCTCATTTAACCTTAATTATCTCTTTACAGCAGTTATCTCCAAATACAGCAGCATGCTGAGCTCCTGGGTGTTAGAACTTCAACATGTGACTTTGTGGGGGCCATAACTGAGCCCATGACCGCATCTTAAAACTCCAAGGCTCCATCTTATCAAAGGGGAACAGCTGTCGCATGAGGTTTTGCAAGGTATGCAAAGCAGGCTGGCTCTAAATGGCCCAAAGTCTGCTAGTTTGGGCTATTTTTAAAATAATTGGATGTGTAAATATTTGAGCTTGGTGCCAGCAGACTTTTGAGTTGAGGTTCTCAGCCTGCAGCCAGGAGAGAGTACACAGTAACTCCTCCCCAGGTTCGTTTTATCTTACTTTTTGTTACTGGGGATTCCACTCAGGGGTGAATTACCACTGAGCTATATCCTCACTACTTTTCTTCTTTTAAGACAGGGTCTCACTAAGTTGCTGAGGCTGGTCCTGAACTTGTGATCCTCCTGCCTCAGCCTCCCAAGTTGCTGGGATTATAGATGCGTGCCACTGTGCTCCAACCTGGGTTCATTTACATATGTACAAGACAGGCTGCCATCCCTGCCCAGCTCTGTGGGAGGGGGCATCTGGCTCACAGTACACAAGCACTGCAAAGGGAGCAGCTCTTTGTATTTTGTTCTTGTGGCTATTCGTAAAATTTAGATTTCTGCAGCAACAATCCCAGACTGGAAGTTAACTGAGTTTATCCTTACTCAATTTTGAATAACATGCAGTTTTAATAAAACCCTACATTTCACGAAACCTGCACTGTGGGCCTTCCCTGGCTGTCTCAAGCAGAATCTTGCCTGTGGTCCCTGCTTCCTGCATCTCTCCAGTGCATTGCGGGCCTCCTCCACTGTGCTGTGATTGCCTTTGGGACTGTTTTCGTATGTTGTTCTTCGGGGCCTAAGAGCCACATCAGCTGAAGGAGCCATGTCAGATGAGGGACTGTGGCCTCTCCATGCATTTCCATTTCTAGCAGAGATTCCAACAAATCATATGTGCTCATCTAACACGATAGAACAACTTCAGGAGGAGAGTTAAGAAGCAGCTGGTAAGCCCAGGTACCTAGGAGCCACACCAGAGTAGCCCAGAAGTTCCTTTTTAGAATATCTTCTGTAAATCCTGTAAAATATCATTTGCCTCCTGGGCATGGAGAATGCTGCTTGAGATTTGCTTCATTTTTAAGAATGGAAAGCTCCATGGAACAGAAATGTAAATTATTTCCACTGGGCTTCAGAGGCCACATCCTCACCAGGGAGAACCCCAGTGAATGGGCCTGGGTCATCATTATCCAGCCTCTCTCCAGCCAGCCGTGTTGTGGTCTGCTGTCTGGTTGGGAGTGAGTGGACTTTACGGTACGCATAGAGAAAGAAAGCAACGCCTCATTCCAAAGCGTGAGTCACACAATCACCCCGACTGTGTGCCTGATCACATCCTCAGTCTTCCCTCTCAGGTTTTGAGAAGCTACTTGGGCCAGGTTTAATTTCTTTCCCTTCATTAGCGTCCAATACTGCATTTGGGCAGTTGGAATTTCCCTTTTGATTAAACAGTTTGGATATTGCTTTTATTATTTGAAAACTCAGAACCCAGGGTTTATAAAATTGACTAGGCCAAATGGCGTCACAAGCTAAGTGTTGAGCTAAACTCGCATCAGTTTTTCTCACTTCCTCACCCATGATTTTTGCTCTCCAGTAATCTCTGCATGAGTTTCCCGGGAGATTCATCTGAGGTGCTTGTTACGCATGCACAAGTCAGGCTCCCTTGACATTTGGACCCATCCTGGGGGACTGACAACATGGAGACCCTTGGATTCACAGGTTGAAACCGGATCCCCATGTGAAACTGGAGACAGAGCCTCTGAGGACGTACTTTACGTTAAATGAGGTCATAGGATGGGGCCCTGATTCGGTAGAAGTTCTCATGAGAAGAGACCAGAGAGCTCGCTGGCTCGGCCTGTGCCCACACAGCATGGAGGTGGCTGTCTACGAGCTGGGAGGAAGGGCTCCAGCAGGGACTGAATGTGCATGCACCTTGATCTTGACCTCAGCCTCCAGAATGGTGAGAAGATGAGTACCTGTTGTTGAAGTCATAGTTTATGATACTCCATAAACAGCCAAGCAGAATGACACAGAGGGAAGACTACAGACAGTTAAAAGTGCTCCAGAGGATTCTGGCCTTGGCTGGAGTCTGAGCCCTGCTCTAGGACCCTCTCACATGGACAGTACCAGGGAGCCACTGCTGAGGCTTCTCCCTGGTCTCAGGTGACCAGCCCCAAGGAAACTAAGCCTCTGCTCTGAAAGCATCCCACCATGGAAAAAACAGCTTAGCCAAAGTTCCCTACGTGCTGTTAAAATAAAGAAGTGTTTTAATCAAAAGTTTTACAGTTTGGGGGCTAGGGATGTGGCTCAAGCAGTAGCGCGCTTGCCTGGCATGCGTGCGGCCCGGGTTTGATCCTCAGCACCACATACAAACAAAGATGTTGTGTCCGCCGAGAACTAAAAATAAATAAATAAATATTAAAATTCTCTCTCTCTCTCTCTCTCTCTCTCTCTCTCTCTCTCTCTCTCTCTCTTTAAAAAATAAAAGTTATACCGTTTTGCCAAAGCTGCTGTGTGTGTGCCCAAGCCGACAGAGTGGTGCTCACCCATTCTGCAGCTCAGACCCAAGGTGCTCCTCCTCCCTTTGGTTTTGCTCCTCCTCCTTCACATTGTTTTCCTGTCCAGCCTGAACTGCCCCTGGGGATCCTCATAACTTGATGTGGCTCTATGACTTCAGTCAACCAACTTCTCTTCCAGCCAAAATGACCCCGTCCTCACGAGACGTTCCTTCCTCCCCTGGGGCCTGGAAGGTGGAAGCTCATTTACTAACGTGTTTTGGCAGGGGTCATTAGTGCAATCAGAATTTCACAGGTGATACTTGTGGACTTGTGTTCAAATGCATGGTTCTGTGGAAACTTGGAAGTTTGTCACAATCTTTCTGTAAAAATCTATATTTCAGAAATGTTTTAGGTTCATGGCAAAATTGAATGGGAGGTACAGAGACCCCATGTCCCCGCTGCCCTCACACAAGGACAGCCTCCACTACTATCAACATCATCTGATGGACAAAGTGCATAGTTATATCTGGGGTCATTGCTTATTTCTGCCGTGTATTTTACGATAAACGTGAATGGCAGGTACCCACCATTCTTATGCCATGCAGCTGGTTTCTCTGCCCTAAAAGTCCTCTCTGCTGCTTCCACTCATCACTTCTCCCCCTGACCCCCAACAACCATGGGTCTTCTACTCTCCCCACAGTTTTCCCTTTTCCAGAATGTCATGCAATGGATCATGCCCTACGTACCTTTCCAGACTGGCTTCTTTCACCTTTGTTTAAGGTACTTCATGGCTTACAGCTTGTTTCTTATCAATACTGAATCTTATCGCATTGTCAGGATCTGGCTATGCCTCATTTTACTTACCCACCCACCTACTGAAGGCCTCTTGGCTGCTCCATGGGGTTGGCCATCATGAGCAAAGCAGCTGTGAACCCCATGCACAGGTTCCAGGTGGCCATGCTTCAGCTGATTTGGTGAGTCCCGAGGAGTGTGAACGCAGCATTGTGTGGTAAGAACGTGAGGGTCCTCCAGCCTGACCACTTCTACTCCCAGCAATGAGTGAGTGATGCCTGTCCCACATACTGGCCCACATCCGGCTTTGTCAGCACGTTGGCCATGGCCAATCTGGCAGGAGACCTTGGGGTCTCAGGGTTGCTTCAGTGTACATGTCCCTGATGACGTGTTGGGTTGGCCAGGCTTTCATGAGCTCATGTGCCTTCTTGAGGTCCTCCTGGTGAAACATCTGTAACACCTGCAGCTCATCTCCTTGTGGGGTTGCTTGTGGCTTAGTTGCTGGGTTTTCAGAGTTCTGAGTTTCAGGGGCTGGCGTGCTTTGGACACCTCTGTTGTGTGTGACGTGCCTTTTGCCACGCTTCCTCCCAGGCAGCGGCTGGTCCTGGCACTCCCTCCACCATTTTGAAGAGCAGCCACAGTTTTCTTTGGTTCTTTTTACTTATACAAGACAGCAGAATCCATTTTGATATAATTGTACAAGCATGAAGTACATCTTATTCTAATTAGGACCCCATTCTTGTAGATGTACCTGATGGTGAGGTTCACTGGGGTGTGTCCCTAATGTGCACATAGGAAAGTAATGTCACATTCATCCCACGGTCTTTCCTTTTCCTGTTCCCGTTCCTTTCCCTTCATTCCCTTTGTCTCACCCAATAGACTTCTATTCTTCCACTTCTCTCTCCTTATTGTGGATTATCTTCCACATATCAGAGGAAACGTTCAACCTTTGGTTTTGGGGGATTGGCTTATTTCACTTAATATGATGGTCTCCAGATCCATCCATTTGCTGTTGAATTTCCTACAGTCATTTTTCTTCATGTTTGAGTAATGCTCCATTGTGCATAGATACCACATTCTCTCCATCCACTCATCTGTTGAAGCGCACTTAGGCTGACTGTGTAACTTAGATATTGTGAACTGTGCTGCTATAAACATCGATGTTGTTGTGTCACTACAATATCCTTATTTTAAATCCTTGGATATAACTCAAAACAAAAACAAAAACAAAACAAAAATAACCCAATCAATAAATGGGCAAAGGAACTGAACAGACACTTTTCAAATGAAGAAATATGAATGGTTGACAAATACATGAAAAATTTTTCAGCATCTCTAGCAATTAGAGAAATGCAGGTTAAAACTACACTGAGATTCCATCTCACTCCAGTCAGAATGGCAGCTATCAAGAACACAAGCAACAGCAAATGCTGTGAAGGGAAGGCCCTTGGACGTTCAAAGGCGTTGGCCTCCACGCTCTGTTCCATGGCTCAGGACACTGGGGCGGCCACAGAGAAGTCATTGCATGTCACGTCACTGAACTTCTCTCCTTGTTTTCTTCCAGGAGTTTGTAGTCCTGTGTTTCACACTTGGGTGTGTGGTCCGTGGGTAGTTAGTTTCTGTGCATTGCCTAAGATCTGAGTCTGTAATCATTTCCAGCACATGAATTTCCATTTGCCACAACAATTTCTGTTGAGAAGCCCTCTTTCTTCATCACGTTTTCCTTGCTGCTTCATTAAAGTTCAGTTGACTGTATCTGTGGGGGTCTCTTCCTCACTCTCTTCTGCCACACGGATCTGTTATTAGATTCCTGTCCAGTGCCATACTGTCTTGATTCTGGTAGTCTGATGGTGACATTTGAAAGTTGAGAACTGATAGTTGGTCTTGTATTTCAGTGTGACCTTGGTTATTCTGGGTCTTTTGCCTCTTTATGTGAAAGAATCAGTTTGCTGACATCTACAAAATATGAGATTTTGACTGGGATTTCCTTGAATTTATAGAAGAAATTGTGAAGAACTGACAGTATTGAGGTTTATTTTTTGTCTGTAATCATGTGAACACTCTCCATTTATTTAGTTCTTCTTTACTTTTTATGATCAGAATTTTATAGTTTACCTCATACAGGTTTTTGACGCGTTTTATTTGATTTATACCTAAGGGTCTCATTTTGGGGGACATTAGTGTAGATAACATTGTGTTTTTCATCTCAAATTGCACTTGTTCACGGATGGTAAAATAGGACACCAGCTGACATTTTGTGTGTTCTGCAACTATGTTGTAATTTCACACTATTTCAATCGTATTTTTTTGCTTTCAGATTGTCTACATAGACTGTTTTATTTCTTCCTTCACAAGTTTTATACCTTTTATTTCCTTTATTGTCTTATTGCACTTGGTATAGTGTGGAAAAGTAACGGTGAGGGGAGGATTCTTACCTTGTTCCTCATCTGTAGGGTAATGTTGTTGTTGATATCCACTGTAAAATTGAGAAAATGTCCCTCTATTTTTAGTTTGTAGAATTTTTTATGAGTATGTGTTGAATTTTATTATATCCATTCTTGTCTATTGATATGATCATGTGATTTTTCTTCTTTAGCTTATTAGTTGATGTGATGGATCACATTAATTATTTTCATGTTGAACCAGACTTGTCCCCTGAGATGAATATCAATTGGCTAAAATATTTTACATTTTTTTATACATTGTTGGATTTGTTTTGCTAATATTGTGTTCAGGATTGTTGTGCCTATGTTCATTAGAGAATCGTCTATAGTTTTCTTGAAATTTCTCTCTAGTGTTAAATAATGATGAAAACCTTGTTAAGAAAAATAAAATGCTCCTGCATATTTAGAAGTGGTTCCTTTTTCCCTCCCCCAGTTGAAACAGGAGGGAATCTTTCTCTACTACTCACTGTAAGAAACTGGCAGAGCCCTGGGAGGTGATACCTGATGTGCAGGCCTCCTAAGGGCTGGGCGCCCTGGGGACTTTACCTCTGAGTCGCCCACACTTCACCTCCTTCAGGAATTCATCATTCACTCTCAGGTTTCCCTACTCATCTCTGGTTCCTGCAGAGATCCATGCCTGTGGGTGTCTGCAATGGTACTTCATTCCCTGTTGTCACCTGTCTGCTTTCCCTGTCTTGGGGACAACAGTTTGCCCTGTGACTCACCTCTCTGAGTAATCTCAGAAGAGTTGTTGGTATTCCAACTTGCTCAGCTTTCCCTTGTGTTAGAACTCCGAGTCCTGCTCCCTCTGCGCCAGAATGGAAGCCAGAGACTCGCTCAGTATTCTTTCTGAAACAACTCGGTTTAAGCCCGAGAAGAAGCCTAGCAAGTTTGCAACTGTGCTGTTAGGTATCCCCCACTTTATGGGAAGGGCAGAGCCTGCCCGCCTCCATCTGGTACTTCATCCCGCTGGGCATGAGGGCAGTTGATGAGGGAGGCAGAAGGCTCATTGCTGAGGAGTGGGGCTCTCAGCCAGCTGCCAAGTCTATTCTGACATTCACCTGTCCTGGGACGAGGTGAAGGCTCACAGGCTCCCTGTGCAGGAAACACAGTCAACAACCCTGGAGAACTAGTTGGTTCAGCCACAGAGGATAGCACCTGGACACCCCTGAGAGACTGTCTTGTCAAATCCCTGCACCCTGGAAAAGGAAGGGAAGGGGGGTCAGGGAAGAGACCCACCTGAGCTGACCAAGGTGATTTTTTTCTGAGATGGAACAGAAGTCTCTTCTCATGGCCCTCAGTTAGTTCAGGGTTTGTTGGTTTGGATAAAAACTTAGATATTTTTGCTTTCCAAACTAAGGTGTTTTTAAATTGACAGCCAAAGCAGAAGAATGACTGCACAGCTGATCCGAGGCAGGTTCGGCAGTGGCAATTAAATGCTCTCACTATCAGGTCCTGGGACCCAGCTCTGTGTGTCTTGGGGCAACCACACTTTACAAGGCTTCATGGTCCTAATAGCAACCAGAGTCAGGGATGAAAAACAAAAGTGATTTTTGTGAGTGATGATTGCGTACGTGTGTGAAGGACTTGGAGTAGGGCTGACTACTTTGGGGGTGCATGCCATGGCCATCCCTGTTACTGCAGCATCGACCCTGTCCTCAGTACAACCCTCACAAGCTAGAGAAAGGCTCTGTCCAGGGGCGAGGCTGGGGGTGCCTGCTTTCCTCCTTAGCCCTGGCTGCTGACCTTTGTTATTCCCAGTGGTGGCCTGTTCAGGTGTGGCTGGTGTCTGGGCCCTCTGGTAAACGTCACGGTGCCCAGGCTCGCTGCAGAGCTGTGCTGTGCTGTATTCCTCGTCCTCAGGTCCATCCTGCGTCTCAGCCAGTTCTTTTCTCAGGAGTTTCTTCTTTATCCCTTGCCTGGTGTCTCGCTCTCCTCTCCTGTCCCTGACCTCAGGCTCTGGAGGCTCCTACCTCTCCTCACCCTCTCTCCTCCCGGGTAACAGGAGCCTTGGGAGATTCTATGCTAGGAGCTCCTGCCAGCAGGGCCTCCACTCCTCTCCCTGGCTGTCTGCAGGTGGGAGCTCCGCTGCTTTTCTTGTTAGCTTGGAGCCAAGGGCCTGGGAGAGACCAGGGGAGAGCCAGGACCTCTCTGCTTGGCCACTGCCTACTCACTGCTCCTTCCCTGTGGGAGACCTTCAGGAACACTCCTGTCTGGTCTCTGGTCTGCCCTGGGAGACTTACTCCAATGCCCTCCACCTTATTAGGAATGTTCTTCAAGGCAGAGCTGCTACTCAAACTTCTATAAAGCTTGTATTAAAAAAAGAAAACAGTTAAAGTTAATATTTTTAAATAGTTGACATATCATGACTCACTGTTTTGACATCTCACTGAAATAATTTATGAGTGTTTTACATCTTTACATTCAAATACATCTGACTCCCTTTGAAGCAGCTAAAATCTGTTCCAGTCTCAGGACCAGCTGCCTCATGCTCAGGGGATGCTGGTAGGAGGGAACAGCCCCTAACCCCCGACTCTACATAGAAGCCATGGCATACCACCCTTTCTCCTTAATCTCTTTAGTATGCAGTAGAATTAATCCAGCAAGTTTATAAGGAGAGCATGAATTTGTTAAAAAAAATTTACAAAACTATTTTTTAACCATATTTCATTGATATTTAATTGGAGTCTTTTGATTTTGAACCCTGGAAAAGGCTACATGTAGAATTCAGGGTCAGAATCCTTAGCACTGGTACTTGCACTGACTGCAAGTTCCATCCTGTCAATCCAAGGCTTTCTTGAAGGCAAGATGCACCACCATCATCTTCTTGCAGCCCTGAGCATCAGCAAAGCGGACACCCAGCTGATGAAAAGCAACCATTTGTCAAACGGACTGAGCTTCAGCAGTTTCAGAGAGATGCTAAAAATGACAACTCTCAGGAGCCAAAAAAGGAAAATGGTTGTATTTCCTCTCCTCCTCCATCTGCAGTTTCACTGTTTCCCTTTCCAGACAGCTCTGTGTCTCCAGACGTCCGCTGCATGGACATGGTCTCCTTTCCTTGTGGTGCCGAGAGAGCCCTGCTCCTGTCTTCTTTTGCAGGGTCTCGTGCTTGTCCCTCGCGTGTGTCCCTCCTATGATGGCACTTTCCCTTTCATTCATGTCATTCCAAGTGTTTTCTGCTTTTAAAATTAGCTGGTGTCTTATACTCCCCCCACCTGTACCCCCCAGCTCCAAAGAACCCCCTGAGCAGAAAAGCAAGCCTGCGGGCTGGGGATGTGGCTCAAGCGGTAGCGCGCTCGCCTGGCATGCGTGCGGTCCGGGTTCGATCCTCAGCACCACATACCAACAAAGATGTTGTGTCCGCCAAAAACTAAAAAAATGAATATTAAAATTCTCTCTCTCTCTCCTCTCTCTCTCTTAAAAAAAAAAAAAAAGAAAAAAAGAAAAGCAAGCCTGCTGTGAGGAAGGCCTGTTCCGTGACAGTTCTCATCAGAAGTCACCAAGGCAGGCTGGGGTAGACTGATCTACCTCTTACCTTCAAAAAGGCCTCTTTCTGCTCCGTCTGGTGGGTGTATCCGTCTCCATTGCCCTCTTATGATTCTTTCCCACTTGTTCCAGTTGGAAGCAGATGTCCCTCCAGCGGTCCCCATTGGAGCAGGTGCACCAGGCAGGCTGCTGAGGGGACTTCTGAGCCTTTTCCAAACAGTGGCATGAGCTGCTTGGGAGTGAGGATCTCACCTCGTGCTTTGTTGACGCTGGTGGGGAGAAAGGCAGAGCCAGGGGCCTCCTCTGTGGAACTGATGGTTTTGACTGCACACTGCAAACAGCATCAGCATCACTGAGGGGGCAAGCTCTAGAGAGCAGGGTGGAGCTCATTCCCAACCACTCTTTAATGAGATAATAATAAGGGTGAGCTACTATTTGACGAGAAATAATTTTATGGAAAATAAATGCAACACTGAGTTAATTTTTACATGGAGGGTTTCCATTTGGGTTTTTAAGCAAATGACAATTTCTTCTAGAAAAATTTCAAAAATTGGGGGTAATATATTTTTGATCTTATGAAATTGAAGTACAGGATGATAAGTAGGAATCATAGTACTGTGTACTTATTTTCTAAGAAAGGCAAGCCATTGGGAAGACCTCTTAGAAAAACATCCATAGAAATTTCTTTATTGATTCAATTTTGTTTATTGACAAAAAGTATTTGATTATCCATATATTTTAAAAGTCAGAAATTCTACCTAAAGTCAATACTCCCACACTGATTATTTCATAACCTTCTTATTCTTATTATCCTAGGCATGAATTTCTATCTTAATTTAAGAATTATCTTACAAATTAGGGCGTGCTAGTTCAGAAGTTCACCAGCAGTGTTTACACGGTCACCTCTTCAGTCCATGCCCAGGATGCCCTGTTTGTGCAGTCACCTGTCAGTCAGTGATAAGGCCGAGGTGGGTATTTGGTCACGGATCAGTTGAGGCACATGCATTCTGGGCTATGTGTCCAGGTGATTTTGTTGAGCAAATGCCCAGGAGACTTATACAAACTGGGACAGCGTAGCCTACTATGTACCAGACTGTGAAGGTACCCCACAGCATGTGATTGCAGGGAATACCTTAGGCAGTTACAACAGAATGGCAAGTAAAGGTGCTTTTAAACATTTTAAAATATAGACAATCCAGTAAAAACACTGGACTGTAGGAATTTTTCAATTTTATTATAATATCCCAGGATTCCCACCACATGTGTAGTCCATTGTTGACTGAAACACTGATATGTGTTGTATGGCTGTTGTACTTTAACCATGTTTAAGTTGGTAGAAAAAAAATGCATTTTGAAGGAAACTGACAGGCTGACTATGTTTCAGTGGAGGCGAAAATAGAATAGAAATTTCAGGGTATTACTCTATTGTTCCCTGTCACGTAAGACTCTGGTGGTAGCATTTGGGTGTTGTGGACACCTCCTCCAGGCGCCATGATGGCCTGCAGGTGCTACCGCAGTGCTCCATGGCAGAATCACGTGGGCCGGCACCTGCACTCCTTGGGCCTGCCCTGTGCTGTGTGGGCCTGCACCTGCACCCTGTGGGCCTGCCCAGTGCCACATGGGCCTGCACCTGCACCCCGTGGGCTTGCCCGGCTTCTCCTGGGCCTGCACCTGCACCCTGTGGGCCTGCCGGGTTTCTCATGGCCCTGCTTCTGCCCCGTGGGCCTGCCCTGTGCTGCGTGGGCCTGCACCTGCACCCTGTGGGCCTGCCCGGTTCCTCACGGCCCTGCTTCTGCCCCATGGGCCTGCCCGGCTTCTCCTGGGCCTGCACCTGCACCCCGTGGGCCTGCCTGGTTCCTCGTGGCCCTGCTTCTGCCCCGTGGGCCTGCACCTGCCCTCATGACTGCAGCCGTCATTGTCAGGTAGGCACCGTTGTGTTTCAGGGCCGGGGTTCTCTCAGAGTTTGAGCTATTGCTACTTACTTCCCAACTCAGACCTTGAAGACACACTTTTCCCCAACTCGGACCTCACCCCTTGGTAAGAGGGAGGTTCCCCAAGTGCTGGTTTAGAGTTTTGCTCAGAGGCTGCATTTGCCAATGAAGCAGCCACAGTCTCATGCAGGCACTTGGCAAAACAGTGATGGCCTGTGCTGGACTTCTGGCTCTGCTGATGACGGACACACACTCCTCTCAAGCAGGGCAGGACCAAGTAGCAGGTGGGACACTCTCGTCAGTGATGTTGCTTTTATACTTTATGAATACTAAGGGATCAGAAAACTTAGGTGATTAAGTGGTTCCCAATGGCATATGACCTCCGAAAGAAAATGCCAATCATGCTCTTTAAATAGACATGCATTGTTTTCTTTTCCTTCAGAATTTGAATGAATGTTTTAATCCCTCTACTTCTTAAATATTTATCAATGGCATTAGGTTGGATATTCTGTGAGTAAAGTTCTTTACTTATTTTCAGTTTCCTGTTTCCTCTTTACATCATTGATAAACTTTTCTATTTTTTAAGGAAAACATTTATTATCCTATAATGAAGCAATGAAAAGCTTTCTTCTACAAACTAAAGGCCCACTGATTTAACCAAGTATATGAGTAGTATATGACGCAAGGCAAAGCAATTAGATTTGGCAACTATTAGGTTTGGTCAGGAATTTTGCTTGTACATTTTGTGATGTTTTCATCGTGGTAAGATCACTTAACATAGCATCTCGCCTCTTAATAGATTTTTAATGCACAGTACCATGTTGTCATCTCCAGGAGCCACACTGCACAGAGGTCTGTACAATTCCGTCATCCTGTGTGACTGAGACTTTGTCCTGGTTGGGCAGCGATTCCCGACTTATCTCTTTCCTCAGCCCCCGGCAACCCACCATTCTCTCCTCTGTTTCTGAGTTGGGCTCCTAGCCTCCTCATCTGTGTGGGTTCATGCAGTACATTTGTTTCTGTGATTGTTTAGTTCAGTTGCTGCATGAATCAGGATTTTCTTGTTTTTGAAGGCTGAATAATAATCTCCTGCCTGTGAATGCCATGATCTGTTCACCCATTCCCATGTACATGGTTTCCCTATCTTTGCTCTTGTGAACAGTTCTTCAGTGAACAGGAGAGACCAGTCGTCTTTTGAGACCTTGGCTTCTCTTCTTTTGGATATGCACCCAGAAGTGGGATTGTTGGATCTCATGGTGATTCCATTATTAATATTCTGAGGACCTGCCATACCATACTTTTTTGCATAGCAGTCTTAGAGTTTAATGCTACCTAGAATATCCTCATGGAGAAATTCCTTTAAAAAGCCACATGCAACTGATGATAATAATTGACCTGTGATATTCTCTTTAGTTCACGTGATGTGACACCTTTCTGTGTCTCTCCACTTCTGTGCCATAACCTCTAGCTCCCGTGATTAGTACTCAAGTCCAGGGTCAGTGTCACAGGCCAATTCAGTGAAGGCAACATGCTACTTACTGCCTGTGCTGTTAAACAGTTGTTTCTCACATTGGCTGAGTTAAGTTGCTTTTTATGTTTTTATCATAGACCAACTCATTTGATAGTCATTTCTTGGTTCCAATAATGTGTTCTTGTAGATAGTGGGATTTTTTAAAGATACAATCATACATATAGATAAATATTTTTTTTCTCCTTCTAAACTTCTTTGAGAATATATTGGGTATATAAATGTAATTTTCATTTTATTTCTTCAGCAGATATTTCCTCCATAAGTGAATAGTAGTATAATATAGGTATGGCAATTTTAGGTAGTGGTTACTATCTAAAGAGTTATTAAATAAATGAAAGAATAAGCTTATTCCTCATAAACACCAGCAGCCTGTTTTGCAGAGCACAATGATTGTAGACCTCACAGACTCTGTGGAACAGGGTTGTTATCCATATGTTAGACAATCCATATGCTGCTGAGACCCAGGGTGTGCTGATAAGGCACAGTGTGGAAATATGTCAATTTTATCTAGACTGTAAGTCTTGAACTCACAGTCATTGTCCATGAAGGCTCCCTTACTTTATAGAACTATGTAGCTCTGTATTTAATTTAATAACAGGGTATTTTTAGAAAATTCTCAATAATAGTTTTTGTTGTTGTTGTTTTCTTTGATTTTTAGTGTGTCGTGTCAGAAAAATGTTAATTCCCAGGCTATTTGACCCTCCTGAACCGCTCAGAAACAGACGCAGATTTTAGAGGCCAGAAGGAATTGATGATTCTGCTTTGCAATCTTTTCCGTCAAACATTGAATACTCACTATGGGCAGCACCTGGTGAGAGGGCCTGGCTACCTCCTGCAGAGTTAAACAGGCCTTCTCGGGGTTCCCTGTTGGTGGCCACCCACAAAGGAGGCAAGGGTCTGATCTGACATCTGGGTGGAACCAGGGGCAGGAAGGGCAGAGGTGGGGAAATGGAGCCCAGAGTAGTGATGGGGATGAGGTTGACGAGAAAGTGCTGTTTTGGGTGAGTATTGATTGAAGAAACCGGGAGCCTTGAGGACGTGCAGCGTTCTGTGGAGAACCTGGATGCACACGAGGAGGAGGACACTTGTGGTCAGCGTGTGCCGATGCAGGCAGCAAGGCCTGGTGCCGGGCCGGCACCAGGCTCTCCCAGCTCTGTCAGTGCGTCCTCAGAAATGCTTCTGCCTGGGTGTGGACGGTGAGGTGCAAGGACGTGGACACGCCTCAGCGAGTGCCAGGGTTTGAGCCCTGAAAGTTCCAGAGCTACACCCCTGCTATTGCAATAGTAAAATATTTCCATTCTTAAGAAAGTTTACTTTTCTGAGAGGAGTGATGAAATCATTTTGTCCAATAATAACCCATAATTAGAAGCTCAGGGATGAGGGAACTTGTGGGCTTAGGAGCAACATAGGCAGAGATAGTTTTATAATTTGTTTATGAGCATGGCTTTCTGACGGACTCAAACTGCAAAGGCTGGAACCTGACTTTTCTGTTATTAAAAGGCATTTTAGTACATCTCTCTCGATGTACGTGGAAGAAAGATTATGTTGAAATAAGAAGTACTCATGAGATGTCCAAATCTGTCTACTCTTTTATGCTCTATAAAGTAGTGGTTTAAATGGTGCCTAATTAACTGCTGCTTTAAGTGAGGCAGTGAGCTTTAGGCTTCCATGACGTAAAGAAAATCATTCATGCTTGAAGTCTTCTGCCCAAGGGTGACTTTCTGAATGAATTTGCCATCAGCAGGTCTGTCTCTGGCTCAGTGACATTCTAGAGGGAAACTAGCATTCTTCCTAGTGCTCTTATTTATTGATCCTCCTTCCTGGACCACTGCCTCCCATGCCATGACATCAAGGAGCTGCTCCCAGACAAGTACTAATAACACCCACGTAGGCATCATCAACCCTCAAGAGCATATCAATCAAAGGGCAGATACTCGTGCTGCAAAGATCACTGTTCATAAACGCTCTTCTATTTCAGAGCAGCTGCAGGAGGTCACTCCACAAACAGATGGACAGACCTCCTCCAGCAACACACCCCTACTCAGATTTTCAATCAACCAATTGTCTCCCTTTTTAAAACTTCCTTAAGAAATATAACACATTCAAAAATAGGCCCAAACTAAAATTCATGGCTCAGTCCATCACGGCAAGAGGAAACCAGCATCACTCCTGCTGTGTGGAGGAATAGACCGTCCCCAGCCCCTCTCACACACCTCCGGTCTCCCTCTTCAGCAAGGGCCCTGCTCCTGAGTGTCACTGCCGTCTTCTTGTTCTTACTTCTGAGTACCAGTCGATGACATCTGAGCCTGCGTTAATAAAATCTGCATATAACTTTGCCTTCAAAGTTTAGGTTTATGCAAAAGGAAACCTACTCTGTGTTCTCTTGTGCCCAGGGTTTCGCTCAGCGTTTTGTTGTGAGGTCCACTCATGTGCACAGTGATAGTTCAGTAATTTTATGGCTATGTTCCATGAGCACATTTGTATGAGTTTATCGTTATATATTTGCTCATTCTCCTGTGTGATGGCCATCAAATACTCCTGGCAGTGCCTGTACCACCACTTGCATAATCGACATTCAGTGAAGAGCCACTTCCACAAGCTGCGTGATGCTGGTGGATCAGGCCACCCCTCCTGGGCTTCGCTCCGCCGTCCAGTGTCCAGTAGTGCTGCCTGTTCTAGCCTCTCGGACTTCTCTGCTTCTGCAGCCCCTCCCCCTTCCATGGGTCTGTTCTTTCTCCCTGATCCCTACCCTAAAGTGCTTGTGTCACATTCTCAGCAATCAGATCCACGACAATAAATTAAACTGTAAGCATTTCCTGCCACTTAATGTTTTCCATTCACTGAGTTCCTAATGTATTTGCTTGGAGATTCCAGTAGTAGATGTTGTATGCAAAGTGCCAACTTTCTTTTTTTTCCTCTTGCTCTATATTATATGATTTCCTAAATTTTACTTGCCTTCATTGGTAATGCTAGAGTCAGGCGGCAATGTGGACAGAAGTGGTTCAGAATGCTCCATCCCACTACATGGGGAGCTTATTCTGTGGTTACATCCGGAAAACGGAAGTGACATACAGAAATGGAGGTGAGGTGGACACCTCACCCTGATTGGTCAGGGCTCCTGTCTGTCTTGTTTGAACAATGATTTGAACAGCGAGCCCGCTGGGATTGGCTGAAATTTAGTTATTTTCAGAAGAATATGTTACAATCTATTTGTACATCAAGTTAGGCTAAATAGAGACCTTTAGGCCAAAGTGGACAGTATTTTGAATTTACTATTTTAAACTTGAATCATTTTTCTTAAAAGTAATTTTCTTTCAAATTATTTTTCTCTTAAGGTAGAGTCTGAACATCTCTCCACATTGCTTCCTACTAATTTAATTAATAAAAACTCTAATTAAATTTAAAATTAAGTAGATTTATTTTAAAAAATTAAATACAAATTAATATTTATTAACATGGACTTAATATTAATAATTAATATTTATTAACATGGACTCATTTTGAAAGGGATAGCATGTAAATAATAGGCGCATGATGTATATGCAATTCAATAAATACATAAGTAAATGTACGTATGCAGCCACCTATATTTAAAAGTATAGAAATTCACTTCACCCACAAATAAATAACCCATGAAAATCAATGGTCTATACCCATGCACTCCACCCAGGAGTCCAGTCTAGGAATGACCACTGTGCGACTGTGAGGGCTGAGCTTCGTGTTGGGCGCTCACAGGGAGGGTGCCTCTGACTCAGCCCCTCACCTTGGTTACCTGACTGTAGCCCAACGACAGACAAATGGGCCATTTCCACTTTTGAGTGCTGAATTAGACACAGGACACCAGAGGTCACGCTGACAGATGGCAGTGGAGCTTGGGCCCGCAGAGCCTGTGCTGAGATTGTGGTTTTAGCGTGCACACCTCACTCCCTGGTCCTCCAGGAGATCCAGGTGCTGTGGTGTCTGAGCACCTGCGGGTCTTACAGGTTCCGTAGGTTCAGATGGCAGCAGGACACCTGCACACTTCCAGGAGTGCACAGAGGAAGAGAAGATGCTTGCCTACCACTCGGACTCAGACGTGTTTCCTGCATAACTGTCCAAGGAGCGCTGTGCTGACAAGAACTTTGTATTTTTAGCTCGTGCAGCCTTTGAGTCCTGCCTTCCACTTGATTGGAGCACCAGGGCCTCCTTACTCATGCACCAGGCCCTGTTCTTGTCTGTCCTTACTCAAATGCCTACTTGTGTCTTGATGGCAGCTGCTGCCACTTCACCTCTCATCTCTCTTCCCTTCCCATTCCTCAGTAGAGCTTCCAACTAAGAAAAACCTGGATTTGGGGAAGGAGAGTAAAGAGCCATGACAGGCTGTAATTCTGTGGAACACATTTGGGCTTGAAAATGTTATGGATGCATTGAAACAAACTCAGTGTCCCCCAACTTTCAGCAAAGCATTTGCTAAAGATTTTTGGTAGCACAAGCCAGTGGCTAGCATTACAAATAGATTTCTTCTGTCAAGTAGTGCATGATAGTTTCAAAATTCCTTGCTTTGCAAAATAAATTGAAAAGAAGTTATGACATTGAGGGTCATATGAAGGTCAGTTTATAGGAAGAGTCCAGGAGTAGCATAGGCTGGTGGAGAAGTGGGGTGAAATGCTGCACGTTTTGGAATCTTCTTAAAGAGAAGCTATGGAAGATTGAGTCCAGGGTAGCTGCCCCGTGCCACTGTTCCTGAGATCTCGAAGCCACCTCTCTAGCAGTTCTGTGGAGGAAGGAGCGAGTGGAGACAGGTGCTTCATGGTGTAAGCTGCCCTCCCAGTGTAGCTCTAGCAGCAGTGTAGCTGCCCCAGCCTCCATCTCTGTGTTCTGCTTCGCAAAGCAAGCATTGCCTGGTCTGGGGAGGCCGGGAGATATGTCCTGATATTGTCAACTTCTGCAAACTCATTTTCGTAAATCTTGATTACCCATCAAAAGCCCATGTCTCTGCTCCAGGGAAAGGCTTTCAAAATGACTCCCAGCTTTGTTCAAGCAAGTGGCTTTTACTCCTTATCAGCTGATGATTGAATGCAAGTGCTGGGTGTGTTTTGTCAGAGAGGCAGGAACAAGGGAGCGAGGCCAGGTACCCAGAGTGACAGTAACAAGGGAGCAGCGCAGAGCAGAGAAGGCAGCAGGGGAATTTCAAACTGGAGATGGGCCACTGGACTGCTGGCACATACCCAGGATCACCCGTCACCCCTGTCCAGGCTCCACAGAATGTCCAGGCTTATCTTTCCCTCCTGAGATGGTACCCAAACCTGACTGTCATCCCCAGGCTCCTGTGAGAAGTGCCAGGAGCACAGGGGCAGGTCTAGTCTCTGCACTGCTGCCACTCCACTCCATGCGGCCCCAGGCCCACACACTGCTGCTCACAGGCAGCCACACCAAGTGCACTTTCTCCTTTGTAAAACTGAAAATGAGCAGGATGAGCATGGAATTTAAATCCTCTCTTGATATTATAGCTTCACAGAAACTGCAAGTCAACAAAACTGGGCATTCTCACATTTCTCCAACTGAAGTCACGTAGACCAGCCAAAATTGGATTGTCTTCATTTAAGTGGAAAAAAGTAGCAGCGCCAATTAGGTTCAAATCCAATATCTCGGTAGGAATTGCATCGAACTCAGCTGTTTAAGGCCTGATTGTTTGCATTCTGCAATATTCAGGACTTGTGTTCCCAAGCTTTACCACATAGAATCATCTGCACCTGGGTTTGAGAGGGTTCAAAGGGGCCAAAAATATAGGAAAAGTAAAAGTGCTTATGTTAATTATTTTAATATTTGTAGATAAAGATAGATGCTGTGAGGTTTTAATAACCTGCACATTTACATTTGCATTCTGCCCTTTTAGGAAAATACATTTGAAAGTTAAAAGATACTTTGTAGAGATTCAACCCAATGAGCAATCAGAATCCCTTCTCCAAAACAGGGAGCTGAACTTAAGTCTTAAGTCCAGTGATTTGCTAGCATTTTATTTACATTTTTATTTCAATTATTTCTTCCCCAGGTCTCTTTATACATTTTAATATCTGCTCCCTAAAAATCCACCCCCTTAGGAAGTGTCTGCTGCGCTTCCACTATGTGTCATGCACTCCCCTAGCAGGCAGGGATTCTACTGTTAAGAGTTATTTTTATGTGTCTCTGAATATACGTGGATAAAAGAATGGATGAACAAATGAGGAAATAAATAAGTATCCTTGGTTTCCTAGGCTGTCATAACTTCATACTACACACCATGTGGCTTAAAACAACAGAAATTTATCATTGTTCTTAGAGGCCCCAACTCTGAGGCCAAGGTGTGTGCAGGGCACTGGGGAAGGATCCACCCCAGGCATCTCAGCTTCTGCTGGCAGCCGGCACGCCTGCCTCCTTGGCCTGCAGACACGTGTTCAATCACGCCTCTTCTTCTTGGGGCTCTCTTCCTTGTGTATGTATCTTGGCAAGGAGTTTCCCTGTCTTGCTAAGGCAGTAGTTACTAGATCAAGGACTGCCTTGACCTCATGATCATTAATTATGTCTGCCACAGCGCCATCTCCACATTATGCATGAGTTTCTGTGGTCAGGAATAAACATGTCTGTTTTGGGAGGCGTATCTCAGCTCATAGGAGCAGCATACCCACATATGCACAGTTATTAGCTGATAATTTACTGAGATAGAGTGAAAGGTGGTGGTACTTTAATCTTAAAAATCCCAGAGTACTTTCATGAAGTCCTGTGGTGGCAGGGGGGCACTAGCAATTGAGCCCAGAGGCTCTACCACTGAGCCACACACCCAGGTCCCTTTTCATTTGGAGACAGGGTCTTCCTCTCAGGCTAGCCTGGGACTTGGGATCCTCTTGCCTCAGCCTCCAGAGGTGCTGGGATCACCAGTGTGCACCACTACACCCCGCTATGGAATTTTAGATAATGCTCGATACAGCACAACCTCTGCTTCACACACTGACCTTCGTGCCTGCAGGTGTTTGCACAGGGCCTGGCTCAGCTCCAGCCACCTTGGTTCTTTCTGGCCACGTGGTGAGTGGATTCTTGCTCATTTCCCTTCTCCTCCCTCTCTCTAGCACTTCTACTCTTATTTTCTCTATTTTTTTCTGTTACCTTTCAATCTTATTCATGTATTTCTGTGAGTGTGAGAGTCTTTTCCCTTTCAATTCATCCGAAACAATTAGACTTTTGAGCTTTTCTTTCTGTTTCAGGTGGAATTACCCACCCTGTCTCTGTTACCTAAATTTATTCTGTTTCCTAGGCTCTTTTTCTCAAAATTATATAAAAAAAATACATTCACAATAAGAATCGGTAATCAACAAGACAATATAGACTGGCGTTTTTGCATATGTAACCCAACTGACTGGGACTTAGTGAGCGATATTTTGGTACGGTAGGAATGGTAATGAAGAGGCTCAGGAACCCAGAGGAGGATAAAGTAAACTTTCTTTTAAAACCTGCATTTTCATGCAGTTTGTGAGGTTTTGACTTGCTTGATTTTTAAACTCAGCCCAGATAAATCTCCAATAGTGTTTAGTGGATGGGAGCAACTTATTTTGATGAAGTGAACAAAAATTCAGGTAGGACTGTCCTCACATGAAAACAGTCAGGACTTCTTAAGTAGTGCATGCCACGAACTAATCATAGGGGAACTGAGTGGTGGATGTTAAGACACAAAAGCTCTCCGTATTTCTCTCTGGTAAGTCTTAAATTCATTGTTCGATTTTCATGACCATAAAAATAGCTACCATTCTGCTGTGCAATTGCCAGTGGCACCCCCACCCCCACCCCCACCCCAGGACTTCATGAGAGTTCCCTGGGATTTTTAATAAGAAGATTAAAAGTGCCACCACCCTTCACAGGAGAACTGGTTTGGAAACAACAAATTTATGCCCCCAGAGTTCTACTTGCACAGCCTTTCTGATGCTGGGCTGTCTGTTCTCAAGCTGGTTTGGAGAGCCCACGTCCTCCTGAGTGAGAAACACAGGAAGACCCTTTTTCTTTGTGGCCCTGAGCCTTGTTTGTGGCATGTGCACCTGTGGGTGGGTCAGAACCCAGATCTCCACCAAGGATCTGAACATCAGGCCAGCTTTAGTCTTTGTTATTTTTGTTTCTTGGTCACTGCTCTTTTTATATGAGATCAGTCATGCCAGTAGCTAACTCTGAGATTTGACCTGCTGCTAAAGGTATCTTTTAGCGACTCCTTCTCAGATCAGGAAACACTACAATTTGGATAGAATGAATTATTTTAAAAATCTGTGTGTTTCATTGCTAGCTCTGGGATGTGTTTGTGTCAGTAATAACCCCTGAGTAGACAGAGCAATGCCCCCCCCCACACTTTTAGGATTTCTAGATTAACTTTCAAAAGATATATTGGCGATTATTGTTAAAGCAATTTTAAGCTCTTTTTTAACTCATTATATTTTTGCATCGAATGTAGGTATATGGTTATTACTGTATGAGCCAAGATATGTTAGTATTACCTTTAAAAAGCCTAGTCTGCTTATAGTTCAAAACTACCTTCTTCGCTAATATAGATGTTTCAGTATGAATTTATGAGCAAATTAACCTCAGAACTGAAATATTAGATATCGATCTTTCTGTTTTCTTTTTTTTTCATTTGGCCTTTACTCTGACAGAGCTGTGGTCTTCAGATTGGAGTTGCGGATGTGCCTCAACTAGACTAAAATCATTGTTTAATGAGAGTCTTCATGGTCTGTGACAGTGTCTTCTATCTGATTGATAGCAGGCCCACGTTAAATGGAAAACATATTTTCTAACATGTTCTCGGTAACACAGAATTCATTAGGGGCCTCAAATGGAGCAAAACACTTTTGTGCTGTGCATCAGGATCAAGAGCTGTATGGGGACAATCTCATGTCACACAGATGAGAGGGTGACACATGGGTCGACATTCCATGTCTCATCCTCAAAAATCTAATTTCCTTTCAATTGTATACATTTTGATCAAAATGATGCTAAAGACAGTGAAGTCCTTAATGGGTATAATTAGAACTAAATACATAGTACCTTTATTGAAAATTATTACATCTAAAGTATTCCCTCTCCTAAAAAGAAAATAGAAGCCAATATGTGAGGGATTACTAAAAGATGGCCGATCTTCCGATAACCATATTTGACAAAACGGAGAAAGGAAACCCACTTTATAACCTGAGGAGCCCACTTCAGTTTTACTTGTGATAGAAAAGGGAGTGTGCACTCCTCCTCTGGAGTTGAGCCTTTTCCACAGTGCTGTGCCGTGCCGCGTGTCGGCTGGCTTCTGTCACTCGGTGACATGCACTTGGCTGTCTCATTCTTCTCTGGTGCCTTGCTGTCCCACTATGTGCATGGCCCATAGTTTGTTTACCATTCCTTCATTAAAGGACATTTTGTTTGCTTCCAAGTCCCGGCAGTCACAAACTATTACAAACATTTTTTTGTAGGTGCAGATTTTGCAGGAACATAAGTTTTTAACCCATTTGCGTAAATACCAAGGAGTGCTATTGCTGGGTCATATGGGAAGACTGGAGCTTTGTAGGAGACTGCAAGCTTGCTCCAGAAATGGCCACACATGTCACACCTCAGCACAGTGGGGCTCAATCACTCTACAGCTCTACCAGCATTTCCTGGGATTGGGGTGTTGGGGATTTTAGTCATTTTAACTGGTGGGAGAGGTGGGTCCTTTGTAATGACGTGTGATGTGGAGCATCTTTTAAAATGCTTTGCTTCTGTGTATCTTCTCCAGAGAGGTGTGTGTTTAGGCCTTTTACGCACTTTTTGTCAAAAAGTGTGTTTTTGAAAAATGCATTTTCCAGGAGACAGAATATGATGTGAGAGCAAAGAGGTAAAATCAGCAAGATGGTTTTCTGGCTCAGTTGACAGCCATCCAGCATCCTTTCCACAGACAGCTGTGCGGAGCTTACCGTGTTGGGACACAAGGTTAATGACAGTGGAGACTTAAGGCCAGTGCTTGTGGAGAGTGCTGGTGAGCAGAGCCAGGGCAGGTTCCGCAGTCTTGTCCCCTTCTGGGTAGAACTAGGCTCCCTGGCACATCAGGCACCGACTTCCCCACTTCTCTCCCCAGATGCACTTGCCACAGTTCAGAGACGCCCTCTGGGACACTGTTCAGACCCATTGGGGGCCCTTCACATTGATGCACCCTCAGCCAGCAAGCTGTCACTATGGGTCATAATCAGGAGTCAGCCCTGGTGGCCCTTGCCCTAGGAATCTTCCTTAGCCTTGCCTCAGATGCAGGGTAGTCACAGAGACAGCTCATGAGCCTTCTACATGTTAAGTGCGTGGAGGGACAATGTTTTTCCAGTGTTACTTCTGAGGAAACCAACACAGGGAGTTGAGTCAGTCTACCCATCCTCCTTCAGCTAACTCCCTACCCGACTGGGCTTCAGAGCCGGCCGTGCGCGGTGCAGCTGCAGCTGTGTGGGCTTCTCCTGCCTGCCCTGCTGTCTGTCAGCACCGTTGGTTTCAGGTGTCAAGGGCTTATTGTCCCCTCTTGGTTTAAGTCTTTGTTTCCTTCCTTCGCTTGATCTCCTTTAGGTGGAGGATGATGCAGCTGGGCACAGTAAGTACCCTTGCTACGACGGTGGAACTAGGTAGATGTTTAAAACGTGATAAATGGATGCATACTCGGAGATTATTTAAAGGAATTATTTATGGCAATAAAATTTCACTAGCAATAGTTTGGAAATACACATTTTACTCCTTGGAGACTAAGACAGAGGTATTGGGTGATGGCCCAGCTGGCACAGAGAGGACAGGACAGATGGGGCTAGTGTGGAAAGGAAGGGGAAAATTCAAGGTGGAGGTGAGCTGCATTTATCTGATTTTGTTGCTCCCTAACAGTGACTGTAGATGGGCCTCTGTGGCAATGCCTGAGGCATGGCTGGTTGGCCCCCCTGCCTGGGGCCTAAGGATCCATGGGCAGGTTCAGTCCCTCCCACTTAGGAGACAGGTTTCACTTCCTTGCTGTCTGCAGGGGATTGCCCTCAGCCCTACAGGCTCCCTGTGTCCCTGGTCGGCTTGGGCTCACCCACAGCTGATGCAACATGGCAGCTTGCTTTGTCAGACCCAGCTGCCAGTTAGCAGAAAGCAGGTTCAGTGGGCGGTGCATATCAGGACACGTGAGGATGCACACCTCCATTCTCCTGCTGATGAGCAGCAGCTCACCAGTCACACCCACCTAAACGGAGGACACCCCAAGGGCAGGCTAGGGAGCAGCTCACAGCCAGAATCTCTTTCAGCAATTTTTTAGACCAACAGCCTCCCCTTGTTAGGGCACACAGTGCCCCCCTGCCCATTCTGTGGTTTTGCATCATCTGAAAGCTTTGAGCATCAGTTTGAAAATTGATAAACCAGACTGATGGGGATGAGTGAGAAATGAATAGATGTTTAAAAAAAAAAACAAGAAGAAAATTACAGAAGTTTCCCTTATAAATTGAATCTTTGAAATATATTCCCAGACTTTCTGAAGCTATTTGCTGAGTCTTCAAATTATCAGGGCTTCTGCTGTAGAAAATTTATCAACTGTGTTTTAATCAGTGTGTGTCAGGGGTGGGGGGCCCTGGGGGCGAAGCCAGCTGTACTGCTCCAGGTGCTCCACCCCTGAGCTGCCCTGGCCTGAGTGGGGTGATGCTTGGCTGCAGGTAGCACCTGTACGCTACATGGATGGGTCTGTTCCCCTCCTCACAGGGACCACAGCAAAGGGAGGATCTGGGAGGCCTTTATAGAAAGGATAGACCATCTTCTCTGGATGCACAGGAGGAGGCCCTCGATTGTTCCTGAGGGCCCATTCTAGTGCCAGGGTCACTGGCCAAAGTCCATCTCTCCGTACTTTAATCTGAGTGATCATGTATTTCTTTAATTTTCATTCTGTGAGGGCATAATGAATGATTTTAGTACAGATTACATGTGTCGAAGCACAGTCACTAAAAGCACCACATCTAGAGGTAGATCTCCACAGTTCTGGAATCAGAGGTCTGAGACCAAGGCTTTGGCTGGTCCGGGCTCTGGAAGGTCCACGTCTGGGGAGGGCCTGCCTCCCAGGGTCACGGATGGCATCTGCTCTCGGCTTGCTCTACTGATGGTGGGGTGAGAAGCAAACTGGTCCTCTTTCATGAAGGCACTCATCCTGTTTAGAAGGGCTCCACTGCCCGAAAGGCCCCACCTCCTAGTGTCAGGACCTCATAGACGGGAGTTCAGCCTGTGAATCTGACTCCACAGAAACGTTCCGTCGGTCACACCTGCTCTGTGTGGTGTCCCCCCTTTCATTCTCCTCTTTCCATTTGTCCCTCTCAACATTGAGAGTCTAATTTTATACACAATGAGAAGTAAAGCCTGGCTCTCCCTATCTCACATAAATTAATTAACTTTCTCTAAGTATATTCTTTTTAGATAATTAGAGAGTTACACTGGGTAAAGTTATTTTTATATCCTGTGAACAGGTACTTTTTGGACCATTTTTAAATGGATTTAATTATTTTACCAAAAAAGTTGGTTTTAAAGCAAAATCAAGGTTTTTGCGTTTTTTTCTACTTTAATTTGGAAACATTCTTCATTATTACACACTCCTTAAAATAGTTTCTTATGTGAGCTGGCATTCTTCCTTGAGGCTAAGATAACAAAAGCAAAGTCTTGAAATTAATTAGGAGGGGCAACATTTCGGCTGCCTCTCGGGGGCCTCCACAGAGGCTTAGCACCTCCACAGGAAGGCACCGAGGTTCAGGCATGTGTAGCCACCAGTGACGGGCCCTCCTTATGACCACTGGTCAGGGTCCTGCCCACTGGACAAGCGTTAATTAAATTGCAATTCCCTCCTCCACTCTGGCGTGTCTCAGATGCGCTATGTGAGCTTGGTGCATAATTAACAACCATGGGCCAGTGGACCCTTGCTCCACCTCTCTGCACAGCACAGGGACTCCCGGAACCAACCATCACTGGAGTGGTGTGGGCCCAGGGTTGCTTCATCCATCAAGGGCAACTGTGCTTTTTTGCTTTGTGTTTTTCTTTCCCTGAATGTCAGTGTTCACACTGCAGTTCCTGATCTGTATTTATTTAACAGTGTTAGGTTATTGAGTTGAACTTAAACTAATAAAGCCCCAGAATGACTGGTGATATATTAGTAAGTTTTAATATATTTGTTTAAAAATAATTTTATTATTAAACACATGGAAACATCTTATTTTTTTAATATAAAAGTAAAAAAAATTAAACTATGTTGTAGGATATTTTCATGTGATAGTTGAATCTCACTTGTTGTGTAGGCCTGAAGTCCAACCCAGCGGAACCAGGGGAAATTGCCATTCTTTGTAGTGAGCAGAAATCTCCATGTGCCCATATGTTTATGCATAGATAGAGAGCAGGAGAGACAGATAATTTTAGTACTTTGGCCAAATCAGGATTGCTAGAAACAAATAATTGCTACTTCATGTGGAATAACTCAGATGCCTATCTTCCAACACCCATTCACCTCAGAGTGATGGATTCTGACTACACACAACAGGAATGGAGCCTGGTTGGCAGAACATCAATTTTGTATTGTCTAGTCAGAGGAAGACGTCACCATGATGTATATTTTTTTAAGTTCTTTTTTTTAATGCAAGATAAAAAAAAAATAGTGTTTCCATGATGCAGATTTTGACAGCTGTGTCTATATTTTGAAGCCTTTCAGATTTTTTTTTTTTTTTTTTTTTTTTTTTTTTTTTTTTTTTTTTACCACTAGTGTTTCATTTATCTCCAGGTCTAGAAAAGGGTAGCTGTTGAACTTTGTGAGTTCAGATCATGCAAATTTATCAACATCCTGACTTGGGTCAGGTTAATTAATCCAGCCCGTACAGAGCAGAGATTGATCTTGGCTATATAAAACATTATGAATTTCCAGCTTAACCATAATTTCAGTATTTATTAAAGGAAAGGAGGTTGGGAAAGAGTTGCCTGATCCAGCGAGCCTTGGCATTCCCTTAACTGACTGTTGACAGGAAGACTGGGACGCAGGACCCAGATGTCACCAGCCCAGAAACACCTTCCAGTTCACACATTCACCTCCCTCCTGCTGCTTCTCACAGTGACTCAGTGCTCTTGGCTCCAGTGACGCTGTGATGATCTCATTGGTGAGAAGGCAAGGGAAAGTTTAAAATGAGGACAGACCGAGACATTTGTGGGTGTAAATATAAACTGGCCATCAATCTAGTTGAGCCCTGAATCTTGACGTTTTCTCAGACTGCCTTGGCACTCCGAGGTGTTTTGCTCCTTCGCAGGCAGTTCTGCGAGCTCTGGGAAGGCTTCTCAGAGGACTCCTGTCCTTTCTTGAGGGCATGTGGACCACAGTCTTGGAGGTGAGGAGGTGATAAGCCACTCTCTCTTCTATAAACTGAAGAAATCTATAGGAAAGAGGTCCAATCTGCCAAATCCCAGTATGCAAACTCGCACCATCCTATTTCTGTATAACAATTAGAAAGGGGGGGGGGGGAGTCTGGAATTAAGGCACGTGGAAAATCTCCTGGTGTCTCTGAAGCTTTGGGAAGCTCATTACAAAGAAGGCTCAAGCGGAATTGGAAATTTCCTACTGAAGTCACACACACTAGTATATGTGTACTTGAGTTGGGCAAGAAATGGATCGGAACAAAGATAATCACTTGTAAAAGTTGTCAAAAACCAGTGCATAGACTCATTGCCTGGTAGGGTACACTTCTCTGGACTGAGTACCAGGGGCTGGCCCTGGCAGTCTGGTTGTCTAACCTATGATGTAGGCCGTGATAAGGAACAATGACCTCTAGATGTTACATTTGCTAAAAGTACAAAGTTATATTTTCTTTGGTTGCTGGGCCTTTTTTTTTCAGCCATAAAGAAGTGTGTTTCAAAATCTCAAACAGTTGTTTCTCTCAGGTGGTCCCCAGAGAGGGATGGACCCAGGACTGTACCAGGCCCTCTGCCAGTTGGTACCTGCAAGCCCCTTTAGGAGGACAGGGTGCCTTTGCTCTCACAGCAGTCTCCTCACTTGGCATAGCAGAGTTGGTCTCTGTGATGCTCACATCTGAGCAGCAGCAGAGGGGAGGCCATCCGGCTTCTGTGTGTTGATCGTCTGCATGTCTCATAAATCTACCCGAGCCCTGCTTCCTGGTCAGAGCAGAAGGTTGTGGTTGCAATAGACTTGAGATAACGATACCAGAGTGCTTTACAAACTCCAATTAAGACTCACATATTCTAGCCAGGAATGTCATTTTCTTGAGAACAGGTGAAGCAGTTTTTCCAAGGGGCAGACACACAGAGGTGAAATGATTTGTGCAGGTTCACTCTGGGGGTCGATGTGGAGCTACAAGACTGTGAGAAGTCCACTTCTTTCTTGGAGCAGGAAAGTCCTTGTTGCATGTCTGTAAGATCACAATGCACTCTTGTGGTATCAGCCAAATCCAAGGAAGCAGCTTCCTGATGACAGAGCATGTGGGACGGAGGCTCTAGCTCTCCAGACTCCAGCCATTTAAAATGTGGCCTAGGTAAACTGAGGGGACTATGGATCCTTAAAAAACAGACTCTGCATAAATACGTTTATGGTTTTGTTATCGCGGAGCTGCTGCTTTTGCTCAGGTCATATTTGTTATCACTGATTGTTGGTGCTTTTAGCGTTTCTTTTAAGACTCATGATGAACTCCAGCTCTAACTGCGTGTTTACATGCTCCATGTTCACGTTGCACATCACTTGAGTCTTCCAGATAAAATCATTTCATAAAACACAAATTTCATTTCATTTCCCGTAAAGAGAAGCTTGCTCTCCTGGAGTGAGACCCATAACTGCCCCTGGAGGAGTCTGCCCAGACCTTGTGTCCCTCCCATTTGCCCCTTTCCAGTTGGGAAGGATGGGCCTCAGGACCAGTGGGCATCACCCACATCTTCTAAAGATCTGCCAAGTTCACAGGCTTATGAGAGTTAAATATTCCCTAGACTTCTAGAACAGGGTTGGATGCTTGATAAATAGGCAACAAACTTTTTTGAACCTGAAATAACAATTTCTTCACAGAAAATGTTTATAATAATGATGTGGATAAGTTTGGAAAATCATCTTTAAAACATCTGGGTAAAATTTTAGGAGAATAAAAAGTCGCTCTGTGCTCAGAGAGTGGAGTGAGTGATGACGTGCATAAGAAGTGAAGGCACCCCGAAGGCGTGGGAGTCCGCTGCAGTCCTCGTTAATCAGGTGGAAATTCCACCCCGTGTTGGGTTTTGTTCCTACGTCGTGTTGTAGTGACTCAAGCCAAGGCTGAGAACCCAGTGGCCCAGCCACGTGCCTGGGCTTAGGCAGCCACCTGCAGGGGTTCCACCCTAGGAATCTCCTTCCGGGTGACTGGCTGATGCAGGGTGTGCGGGTCGCACTCTCTGGTGGCCCAGGGCTGCCTTGTCGGGACTGAGTCATCGGGGGCTGCTCTCAGTCACCACTGCATCTCTCAGGACATGGGTGAAAATAGTAGTGTTACTGATTCTTATTTTCCCTCTGCCAGAAAAGTAGTGTTCCTTCACCCTTTTTATTCCTTTAGACATTTCATTCTCCAGATAGTATCAGCTGAGAGTCTGACGTACTCCGCGTGTTCACACAGGCTTGCTTTCCTCAGAGAGGTGCTTTGGAGAGGGCCTCAGTGTCTCTTCCTGAGAACCATCCAATGGGTTGGGAAGGCTGAGTGAAGGGCCTGGGGTCACACTGCTGGCACCTGACTTAGGTGTCCTGAGTCCAGCCTTATTTTCCAAAGACTCATAAAATGTCAAAGTCTGTAGAAATCATTGAAATGATTTTTCCTGGAGTCTTTACATATAAAATGAGATCAAGGTTTGTTATATAGTTTGTGCATTTGCTAAGGAAAAGCAGAGTATGCATCTTGGAGGGGCCATTAGCTTACAGAAGGCCACTTCCCTTGCATGATGACCATGTCAAATCCACTTGCTTTGGAAAGTTGACTGATGACACTGTGGTAGATATCACACTCTGCCAATAATATTTTTATGTTTCAATATTCTGCTTTCTATAATCATTATTGGTACATGAACAGGAGGCAGTGTATTGAATTCTTCCCATGATTCATACATATGCTATTTATAGAGTTTGGGGAGAAAATTACTAATGAAGGAAAGATTGATTCAATTTTTCATCTGCGGGAATTTATAGCTTATTGACTTAGAGTCTATTTTTTTAACTTCACAATATATCTCAATATTTTGTACTTGTATGCTTCAGATCTTGATATGTCTCACAGTTTAGAAGATGTAAAACGCATAATACTGTCACATAGACAATTTATGTTGGTTAGTTCTTTTTACTATTTTTTAACTTTTGGGAGGAATCAGGAAATAAGTGTCTCTAAGGGAGCTTCTCGGTATTAAACTGTAATGAATCATTTGATGAGCAGGAGAATATAAACAGGGGGGAGAAATGGAAGAAAACGGGCCACACTGGCTTTGTGTCCCAGGCTGACACGTGGACGTGAACACCTTTGTGAGGAGGTTGATGGCCCCTGACAGTTTGTTAAAACAACTTCAACTGGGGGAGTTTTCTGGGGGAGACTTTTCTACAGGAGGGAAGGACTGCTATGGCTGAATCTCTGTTGAACACCTGCCAGGCACAGTTTGGATCCATGGCAGGGTTCATCCCCAGTGCAAATAGGCAAGGTGAGATTTACAGAACCCGTGATTCAACTACGTGTCGGGGGCCAATATCCAGAATCCAGCTCCTGACTTCAAGACTCCATGACTGGTGGGTCCTTGAGTTCTTCTATGAAGAATGGACCCTCTCCCATTCAACCCTGAAAAGTGTCTTTATCTCAACTCTCTATTGTCATTGAGCTTGGTGGCAGGTGGCAGGCTTTTTCTCCTTGGGTCCAAAAAGACAAGAACAGGGGAAGCTGGGTGTTCCATGCTGTAAGGGGTCCATTTTGCATCTTTCCACTAATGTGTTGAAGCTGGCTCCTTGTTGTATTTGGCTAAAACAAACATAAACCATTATAAACACAAATTGGCTGTATCAATGGGCATGTCGGTAAAACGTGTCGGGCAAAGTACAGAGCGATGTGCTCAGAGCTTGCTCAAGGTGTTCCTTATGAATTTCCAGCGGACAGAGCTTCCTTCCGCTGTCCTCTGCCTCCTGTGGGACCCAGGAACCTGCCCTGGGCCTCCCACAGCACCTTTCTGAGCACAGGTCACTTCAAACAGGAACTTCACAAATTGCAATCTAATAAAATTTGATGGGATTTTAAAATATGCATGTCATTGAGCTTCTCTTGAGAATGCCAGGCCATTCACATACTGTGCTATTTCGATTATAGCTGTTCATTATAAATAGCTGTAGGATCCTGTCTCATGTCAGACCCCGTCTTTTCAGCTTCAGTTTTGCTCAGCAGCATGTTCCCCTGGTCTGACCTCAAGTGAGCAATTGCTTCCAGAGAGTCCAGCGCCTGTGGCCCCTGCTTCTCCTTGTCACACCACAGTCTCAGCTTCTCGTCCCTACTGTAAGGGTTCGTGTCCTCAGAAGGCCCAGTGCTAGGACCAATTCCTAGGACCCAAGCATCTAAATTGTAGCCAGGATAAACTCGGTTGCTTTAGCACTGCTTGCTCCTTAGTCGGTGCTTCCTAACTGATGGGAAAAGGTTTCAGACGCTAGATACTTCCATGTGCTGGGATCCTTTATAGATCCATGTTCTCAATGCTCTCTCACTGTCCCTCCCATGTGGTGGGATTAGAGGCTCAGAAACACAGAGCCATTTGATTGGAAGGAGCTAACGTGCCTGGGGTGTTCTGCAGGGTGGGTTCTGGCGTTCTTCCCAGCATGCCATTCTCATGGCTACCCAGAGGGATCCCTTCTTCACCTTCAGAGATGAAGGGAATCAAACCCCCAGGGGAGGTCAAGCAGTTTCACAGTGTCATCTGTCTGTATTTGCACAGAGCTATTGTCGATGGCACAGAGAAGTAGCAGGAGATAAATTGGCATAAATAACTGCAAAAGAGAGGGAAGAGGGGAGTGGCGTGCGCCTTTGCTTTCAAGGCACTGGGTGTAGATTGTGGCGTCTTGCTGATGAGAGCAGGGAAATGTTCCGCTAAGTCTCCAGGGTCAAGGTCAGTCAGAGCAAAGTGAGGGGGGGGGCAGCTCTCCCACACTCAGATTTCCAGTGCCCTTGGTGGGGATCCGCTGACTCCCCTTCCAGTGGTAGGGAGGGCGTGACCTTGACTTCCCCACACCCCATTAACATAACTATGGGAGTTTAAAAATTAAAAAAAATTAAAATTAAAACTGAAAGACAAATTTTAACAGAGAAAAAAAGTAATGATTGGAAATTACTTTTCAGATCCCTATGCCAGGAATTTACTATAAGGTTATAGTTATCAAAATTCTCAACAGAGACGATGAATTAGTTACACTAGTTCAGATATGTTTTCTAATAAAAGCTGAACTGATTTTACTCTTTTAAGTAATTTAAGCAATAATATATGTATGTGTGTATATGATGTACAAAATATAAGTAGATGATGATTGCTGTTGCCGAACACAAAACTGAATATAAATTATCAAACTATCATAGTTAAAATTGTCACTTTAATTTTTCTAAAATTGAGTTAAATGTTAATTGAATTAAGTGTAATTCATATGTCATCATGTTTGTAAATGTGCATATTTCAACAGTTTCTCTAATGATTATCTAAAATCAAATAAGTAGTATTTTGGAAACGATCTTCTACCCTGAAAGTCAATGTGGACTCCAAGCCAGGAGTGCAGGTGCTTGCTCTCAGTTCTCAGCTCATCGCAGCCTTCCTGGTGAGCCTCAGCCGTCAGGATTTATCATTCGTCATCTGTCTAGAATTACTTTTCTTATTGTTTGCAGTGAGAATCATGTTAAATATTTTAATTGTTCAAAGTGGAAATAATTTTCAAATAAGCATTCTTTGGAAAATGTTAAACACCATGTTGACATTTCCTTGTTTTGGAACATAAATTGTGTTACCTGTCTCCCTTCCCATTTTAATCAGTTACTTTGCCAACTAAATGAGGTGTCACCTGGAATAAATCTCCAAGTATCACCATGCAGCACTGTTACCAGAGCCGAGGGGTGGTCCCAATAACCCTAGCCCAGCCTGCTCCCCTCCTAGCAAGTGGGCTGTCAGGTGGGAAACAGAGCTGGAGTTTTTAAAATTGTAGATAAAACCATATTTTAGTTGCTAATCATTTTATTCTATTTTAATTTTTTTCATGTTTTCTAAATAGAAAAGGAAAAATAATATTCCAACACAGGAATCCCAGAGAATTCTGTGGGTATGATTCTAAACCACTGTAATAAGCTACCTATAAAATAAACCAAGACACAGGACATTTTTGGTTTCCCAGTCCATATAAAAGTCATGTTTATACTGTAGTCTATTAATTGATAGTAGTTCTGTGCCTAAAAAGAAAACCCTACAGATTTTAACTCAAAAAGACCTAATTACTGCTGACTGATTGGGGGTGGTGGCTGCTGAAGGATTGGGGGCTGTGGCACCTTGCCATTTGTTACAACTGAACGACGAGTTAGATCATGCTCCTTCAGAGTTCCCTAGCCCTCCTCTAATCCCAGGATGATCCTGGCCAGTTCTCTGACCTAGTTTCTGTAGAAACAGGCCTCAGGGTCTGGGATGATTCCTCCCTTGTTCATCAGCACCATCCCTTTCTGAAGGGCACACGCTCATGACTAACACCAGCCAGTGCTTCTGATTCTTAAGTAGCTGTGCAACCACATGCTGACCAGCCATCGACCGTCGGGTCAGGCAGCCTTGTCTTCTTGTGATGTGCACACAACCTCCTTGCAGTTCTGAGATGGTAGGTGACCATCTGGGATGCACTTACATGACCTGCTGTCCAGGAAAGCCCCAAGACAGTGGCTTGGAGTCAAAGCTACCTTCTGGAAACACATTCTGCATCAGTGATCTCTACTGCCTTGCTTAGCTGTTACTAATTTGTGGGACTTCTGTTGCCAAATTTATTGTTCTTGATTTTCTTAAGGAGGGTGCTGTTCTCATGAATTGGGAAACACAGGGTTCTACTCCCAACGCTCTGTCTTTCCATAGCTTTTATATTTGTAATTGAGGTAAATAAGACCTCATATATGATAAAGTCTCAGTTCTGTTAAAGGGTCAATTTTAAAATAATATAATCATGCTTCATATAAATATAAAATGAGTCTATGTCAAAGATTTTTTCAGCTGATTGCTTAATGAGGAAAATAATAGGATGCTATGAATTTTTAAGAGAATAAGTTGAATACTCATGTGTAGTAGAACATAACGTTGAAATTAAGCATAAATAGATACAAAACTGGATTATTATGGGAAGGAAACCCTGAAAACAATTACTCATATGTTTCTGGAAAGCTTTCACCTGCAGTACTGTGAGTTTTCTGTAATTCATAGTTTTAAACAGCTCATGAACAATGAAAGGATTCAGCCCAGGGACGTCACAGATTCAGATAGGTTGGAAGAATGGGCTAAAACAACCATTGACAGTTGTCAGGATACTCTGGGTCCACTCCAGAGCCACTCACAATTTTTTCCTCTGTTCGTTGTATTTTTCATTGTTTTTTTTTCCTTATCCTTTTACTTTCTGCCACTCTGCCCAGTTCCTCCAAGAGCATGAATCTCATTACTCAGTAATCTCTTTATTGATATGGCTGGTGTATGGGAAGGTCACTTACTGGCTCTTTCTGATCCCCAAGGGAACATTAGATCTTCCTGTGTTAACATTCCATTCTGGGGGGACGCGCACCCTGGCTCCCTGGTAGAGAGCTCTTGCCTAGAATGCGAGGCCCTGGGCCGAACCTCTGGTGTTGCCAAACAAGGGAAATCAATACAACCCACAATTTCAAGTCTTTGGACCATATTATTATCATAGTTCATTTAATGTAAAGAACTAGTTTATTCTTAAATTTCTTCATTCTTTCAATAAGTGTTGAGTCCCTACCAGCCTTAACTGACCCAGAAGAAGTTATTTTCCAGGCGATAATTCCATAGAGAAAAATACAGAAGAGAAGCGAGAGAAAGCCTTGAGGGGTCACCCTGAAGGTGGGTCCCCGGGAAGTGCCAAGGGAAGCTGGCACTGATACATCCAGGCAGGTGTCATGTGTGCCTGGAGGAAGAGGTCAGAGCAGCACCTGGGGAAGCAGTGTCCTGGCAGGATGGACATCTCTAGAGGAGATGGAGGGAAGGCCGGTGTGTGGTGAACTGAAGGCAGGCATACAGGGCCACATGGTGCCCCATGGTGCATCATCCTGGTGACTTGGATGAGTGGGTTCATCCCAATAGGAGTGCGAGGATGCACCCATGTGACAAGGTCACTCTGAGAGCTCCTTTGTGTACAGCTACAAAACGGTGGAGGAGACAGTCCTCTGATGTAGCAGTTCACCTTGGGGTGATCACAGAGGAGGGGTAGGCCTCTGAAGTGGAGTATAGTTGTCAGGGAGGAGGCAGGGACTCCAAGGTGTGGCACAGACAGGAATCAGGTTGCCATTAACTGAGAAGAGAAGTCCACAGACAGGGGTGTTCAGGTAGAACTGACTCACCTGTCTTGGTCGGAATTTGCTCTTATTGTGGTCAATTCCACACATTTTAGTCCCAGGTCACACTTCTACTCTGAAACTGTGGCAGTACCTTGACCCCAGCCACTTTTCTTCCTCCCTGCCGTTTCTTAGAATCACGTCTTTTAGTGCCAAGCCAAGCCCTTTCATGTTTGTAAGATTCCATTTACTGACTGCCAAGAAATGGCTTCCCTTGCCTTAGCCCATCCCACAGGATGCGCCTTGGCTCCTGGTTCTGCAGGCTTCCCAAGGGTACTGTGCAGGTGGCTACGGTGCTCTGTTTGCAGGTGGGTAAGGGTGGCCTTGATCCATCTTCCTGCTCCTCCCCCCTGGTCTGAGCTCATCTGAAGCGCTGAGGAGGCTGCTCCATCTGTCCACACAGGCTCTTTCTCTTCTCCGTAAAAGGCAGCATTTGTTACTGTGCTTTGAGGGGAGCATCTGGCATTGTCTTTTGAGCTTCCTTTTCCTTTAGAGACTCAGGAGAGAATCTGCCCCTCCCTAGAGAATCCACCCTTCTCATCCCAGGCTCCTTGGGCTGACTCCTGAAGGCCTTCAGGACCACCAGATGGTTTCCAGCTTCCTTTAGTCCTCTCCTGTCAGCTGATGCGCTCTAAAATCCCTTACACTGACTGGTCCAGTTCATAATTAGCTGAATGGATAATTCGATCAGCCTTTGGGCTAAATTCGATTCAGTACTTATGGGTCATCCATTATGTGGAAAGCAGTTCCAGGCTGAGGTGCGTAAGACCTGGCACAGGGCTCACTGAGGAGCATCCTTGCCGATGGGCTGGTCCCGTCCTTAGGACACAGGGCATCTAGGCAGAACCATCTACCCAGCTTCAGAAGGACAGGGGCCAAGTTACCTCAGATTGACTCTTGAAAAATCATCTGTGGTTGCATGAATGGTTAAATGAAGTAGGGCTTAGCTGGTGGAAGAGCGTGCATGAGAGCTTTTGTAAAAGAAGAAAATAATGCATGTTCAGACCTAAGTGGCGTGGTACATTGAGAGCTTGAAGCATAACCTTTGAAATGTTCGCAAGTCTCCTCAAAGCTGGTCTTTCCTGCTGTGCTAAAGATTAAGATGTTATCCCCTTCATTAATGGTTTTTAAAAGGTTTTGTTACTTGATAATGCCTTTAAAACCAACTGTTACCCAATCAATAACAAGATAAATACTTTCTCAGGTTCTTGCATGCGAGTTGGGGAGTTAGAAACCAAGGAAGCCAAAGCTCTCCTCCCTTCCCGGGGTGCTTAGAGGCACCCGCCAGGGCTTCCCTAGCACAGGCTGAGGAGGACCTCCTGGTGCTGAGGCAGAGAGCCGGGCAGCCTGTAAGCAGAAGAATGCTCCTGATTGTTTGAGATTTAGACAGCTCTTCAGAGAACAGCATGGGTAAACATGGCAGAGCCCAGAATTGGGAACAAGGACAGGAGGCACAGCCTACTGCCACCACCATTGAAAGCTGTACTTTGCAGACATCTGCCTCTGGGGACATGGTGACTCAGCCACACTGTGTCCTAATCGTCCCTCCTTTGCTCAGGGAACTCCTGCACTCACTAAACCCAGGGTTCAGTCAACTACTCTTATGCTTTTCTGGGCTTCTTTTCTTTGATTTTTTTCCTATCAACCTTTATTCTAGTTTTTACCCAAATATGTAAAAATATTATGAAAAATTTCCCAAAATATATAAAATATTTTCTAATTTTTTACATATTTTGTTAGTATTCATTTTAGGCTTGAGATTTAAAAAAAATACTAATTTGCCTAAGTCGTCTGTATTTATTGAAAGGTTTTACAGTATGTTATAGTTGTACGTAGAGTGGGTTTCATCCTGGCGTAATCATACATGTCCCAAGTACCTCCTCTGTGCCTTCCTTCCTCACCCCCTGGGTCCTCTTCCTCTACATTTCTTCCTTCAATTTGTTATTTTTCTAAATTAGTGCTTTATGGATACACATAAAGGTGGAATTCACTGTGGAATATTCATATATGTACACATCAGAATTTGGTCAACCTTATTCTGCAGTTTTTTCCTTTTCCTTCCCTCTTCCTTCTCTATCCCCTTCCCTAACTCCACTGATCACCCTTCTGTTTTCAGAAGGACCCTCCCCACCTTTTCCCTACATTTTGCTCTAGTATCTATGTATGGAGAAACCATTCCCACCCTTGACTTTTGGAGTCTGGCTTATTTCATTTAACACCATGTTCTCCAGTTCTACCCGTTTTCCAGAAAATACCATTTCATTCTTCTTTGTGACTCAGTGCAACTCCGTTGTATGTGTATACTGCATCTTAAACATCTGCTGATGGGTACCTGACTGGCCTCATGATTTAGCTATTGTAAACACTGATTTGCCTGTATTGCTATATAGTATGCTGACTTTAGCTCTTTTAGATAAATACCAAGGAGTGGAATAGCTAGGTCACATGGTGGTTTCATTCCTGGGTTTTGGAAGTCTCCATACTGCTTTCCAAGGTGCTTGTATTGATTTCCAGTCCCACGAACAAAGTCTCAGTATGCCTTTTCCCAACATCCTCACTAGAATTTGTTATGACTTGTATTCTTGATAATTGCCATTCTAACTGGAGTGAAATGAGATCTAAATGTACTTTTGATTTGCATTTTTCTGATTCTAGGAATGTTGAATTTTTTTATTCACATATTTGTTAGCCATTTGTATTTCTTCTTTTGAGAAATTTGTGTTTATTTATTTTGCCTATGCATCAATTTGGCCATTTCTTTTTTTCTTTGGATGTGTTTTGAGTTTCTTATACATTCTGAATATTACTCCCCTGTCTGAGGAGTAGCTGGCAAAGATGTTCTACCACTCTGTAGTCTCTCTTCATGCTTTTCTTGCCTTTCTTGTGCAGAAGTTTTTATTTATTTTTTTTTTAAATTTGATGCTTTCCCATTTATTGATTTCCTGGTTTTAGTTCTTGAGCTTTTGGGATCTTGTTAAGGAAGTCAATGTCTGCACCAACATGTTGTAGTGTTGACCTTATGGTTGCTTCTATACTTACAAAGTTTTTGATATTTGATACTCTTTGAGGTGACTTTTGTGCAGGGTGAGAGAAAGGAATCTAGTTTCCTTCTTCTACATATGGATATCCAGTTTTCCTAGAACTATTTGTTCTCCAACATATGCTTTTGGCACATTTTCCTAGTATCAGATGACTATATCTATCTGGGTTTATCTCAGTATCTTCTCTTCCATTGCGTTTATGCAAATACCATGCTATTTTTTGTTACAATAGCTCTGTAATATTAGTTCAGACCAGATATTATGATGCCTCCAGCATTACTCTTCTTGCTCAGGATTACTTGGACTATTCTGGGTCTTTTATTCTTCCAAATGAATTTTAGGAAATTTTTTTAAAACTGGTTCTGTGAAGAGTGTCATTGGTATTTTAACAGAGATTGCATTGAACCTGTATAACACTTTTGATAGTGTGGCCATTTTATTAATTCTGCCTATCCAAGAACATGGGAGGTCTTTCTATCTTCTAAAGTCTTCAATTTTTTTCCAGTGTTAGAGACTTTTAATTATAAAAAGTATTTTTTCCTTAGATTTATTACTATGAATTTTATTTACTTTAAGAGGTTGGGGATGAGATAGTTTTTCTGATATTGTTCTCAGCAAATTCATTATTGGAGTATAGGAAAGCTGTTGGTTCATGACTGTTCATCTTGTACTGTGCTACTTTGAAGAATTTGTTTTTTAGCTCTATAAGACTTCTGGTATAGTTTTTAAGGATCTTCTAGATGTAGGATCCTCTCATCAGCAGAGATAATTTGATCTTTTATTATTTATTTTCATTTTATTTTCCTTCTCTTGCCTGATTTCTCTGGCTAGGGTTTCAAGGACTATGTTGAATAGAAATGATGAGAGTGAACATCCTTGTCTTGTTCTTGATTTCAGAGAAATTTCTTTTTTCTCCAACCAGTATGACATTGACCTTAGGTTTAGTGTACATAACTATAGGTTAAGGTACATTCTTCTATACCTAGTATTATGAATGGGAGTTGGACTTTTATCAAAGACTTTTCTGCATCTATTGAGATGATCTTGTGTTTCTTGTCCTTAATTTTAATTATGTGGTGAATTACATTTATTGATTTGCGTTTTTGAACCAACCTTGCATCCCTTGCATGAAACCCATAAATCATGTTGTATTGTCTTCTTAATGTGTTTTTGAATGTGATGTGCCAATATTTTATTAAGGATTTTTGTGTCTATGGTCACCAGGGGTATTGGTCTATAGTCTTCTTTCCTTGATAGACTACCCAGTGTTTACCATGTTTTAATTTGTACGTTAATTTGGTTCTTTTGGATAAGAAATGTAAAGAAGTTGGATATTTCAGAAAAGGTAGTCCTAGTTAATGGACCGCTAAATGAGTGAAAGTAGAAAGTTATTTTTTTCTCTTCTAAAGTTACATATTCTCTGCAGGTTTGATTCTCTAAGTAAAGAAAAAATAAAAGAAGTTTTCTGCTCCTAAATCTAGTGTTCTCTCTCTCTGCTCAGTCTTGCTCCGGATGGTTTCCAGGCATCCAAACAGCCTAAAATGAGCAACAGTGCACAAGACGAGATGCTGTGTATCCTAGGGGAGGGCACAGGCCAGGAACGAGCAAGAATGAGGACATGCAAGTCAATCCAGGTGCAAGAATCACACATTCAGGAATGGGTCAATTAAATAATCTGTGCAGTGACTCCTTATTTCCGTGCCATGAATTGCTGTAATTGAATATGAATTGAAGTAGATTATTAGCTGGAACACATCCTTGGGAGCTTTGTGCAGACCCGAGGAAATTGTTAAGGGTTTTGAACATTGTTTACAGAATGACTCATTAAGATTTTTTTTTTTTTTACTTTTTCTGTCTTTTTTTATGACTCTAAAGAATCTAGGGCAAAACTAGAAATGTGAAAAGAAATCAAAGCTAATCACTTTTCTTCTTTTAATTTTTGTGCCAAGAAACAAATTCCCTGTTGCCTGTCTGGCCAGTTGAGCAGCATTTACAAGGTGTGCACAGCTGGACACTCACCATCAGGGAGCAAGTGACTGGTCAGGAAAGTCAAGCTTAATGCTGCAAAAGTACATTATAACCTTCCAGTAGAGCAAAAAATAACTGCAGAAGATCTCATCTTGAAATAATTCTTCTGCTGTTCCAAATTTATTTTTTGGATTTATGATTTAAATGGCTTATTTTCTTATGAATTTGATTTCTTTCTGTGATTAGTATTTTCATTTTTATAATTTAGTGATATAAAACAGCGAAATTACCAGGAAACATTTGTTACACTGTATATCAAAATTTTAAACATTCTATGGATTAAAAAGCAATTGATACTTGTTCTGCAATATTTTAAAACGATGTATTCAAACCAAAATAGAAAAAACAGAAGATCTGATTCATGGGACCTTAGATTAACTCAACTTCTCTTGATGGTAGTTGGTATTTCTTCACCCAAACTTTATTATTTATTCTGCTCCAAACACATCTCTTCATCACCTGCTAAATCAAACTTAAACTTTTTCACCGGTTCAACATTTTGGTGACTTTTCCCCTCAAGATATTTATCTGACCAAATCTGCAGGACACCTGCTTCCTTTGTCCCTTTACCTCTGTGTCTCTCCGTGGCCTGCCTTGCAGACAGCCTCCCCCACCCCACTCCTCCTCTTCCCCTTTTCTTTCTCCACTTTCTTTTCTCTCCTCCTTCCTGCTCCCTGCTCATTCCTTAATGGGGACAAAGGTTTCTGGGACATGCAGGCAGGAGGGACCCCTGCCTCACTAGGATGACACCATCAGACCCCATCTTGACATGGGGTTTCAGATCACAGGGAATAAAATTCCTCCTCAACAGTGTTGCAGTCTTGACTAAAGCATACTCCTGCTGAGTCCAGGAACGGGGTCAGGCTGGCCCTTACGTCCTCCAGAACGTGTCTGACTCATGGTGTCATTCGATGGTAATAAAAGCAATAACTTACCAATTCAAGAATGTTTCCACATTTTTATTATCTCAGTATTTTCTCACCTGTCCTTCTCTCCCCCACAAACTACCTCAAGTTCATCATTTCAGGGCTGTATTTTGTCCTCTCCCCAGTGGTCACAGTGTCTCTGTTGGCTCAGTGACTCAGCCACTTTCCCCAGTGTTGTCTGAGTTACATAAAATGCCTGAAGTCCCACTGGAACAGGGGTGTGCTGGGCAGCCACAACCACCCCCTCCTCAGAGGCAGCAGAATCTTCAGCCTCCTACAAACTGAAGTTTCCCCAGCAGCAGAGCTCTCCCTTCCTCTTCCCACATGGTGAACTTGCAAAACCACTTTGATCTCTGCAGTACCTGGGGCTTAGTGGGGTTTCGTGGATCTTCATAATCTGTTAGTCTGATCACTCTGACAGCGATCGCTCAAAGATCAGACCTTGCTTGGCCCATCCCCGTTCTAAAAGAAGAGAATGTGTGCTTCACTTCCCCTGCTCGGGTACCCTCTGGTAGGAAAGGAAAAGTCTCCATCACCTGTCAGTCATCTTGTTCACTTGACATAACGTGGCATTGCAGCCTGGAGTGGACTGGGAATGCAGGGCGGCTTTACCCGAGTAACAGCCTTTCAACCTGAGGCTTGGCTTGTTTACCTTTAGTAAATATTTGAGTATCTCTGCTCCCTTCAGGTGCAAATTCTTAGCTTCTGGGATGTAGCATTAAGGGTAAAGATGAATGAGACACATCTCAAACTTCAAAATAACGGTATGTCTTTTTTGCGTTGGCCTCCTCCTGCTTTGAGCCTTTTGCTTCCTCTGATGAGCTTTGGAGGTGATGTTATTATCCTGGCACCTGAAAATTAACTGTTGGCCTCTCCCACTGACAATCATTCCATTCAGGCAGGCATGCTCTTAAAGAAACCCTCAGATGGCATCCTGAGCAGGAGGTGCGGCTGGCTGGAGTTTGGCCTCGGCTGTAGCCCTGTGGGGCGTGTCTCACTCTGCCGTGTGTCCTTGCTGCCCTGTTTCAAGGATTCCACATCTGGAGTGAGTTGGGATCTGTTTCTTTGGAATTAGGGAAGATGCATAGATCCTGACTCAGCCCTGGCCTATGATCTGGGTCATTCTGTTATCATAGCTGGATCTCTCATCAGGATGCTAGATGTGGGCAATCCAAGCAGGGCCTATGCGTCAAGGCTCCTGTTCCCTGCAGAAGAGTGATCTCAGTCTCTCTCAAGTTCTTCCACTAAAGCTTTGAGGACGTCTACAACTCTTCTGTGCCATAGTAGGCAGCGGGAAACCCAGGGGCACGGGCCCAGGCCTGTCATTCTTGAATGCTCCACCAGGACTTCTGCACTGCTCTTACCAATCCAAGAGGGTCAGATTGTTATGCAGATAGGGGAATGGGATTAACCCTTTTGACTGGGACACTCATAAGAGTGGGAGGCAAGGTTTCGACCAAGCCAGCACACAGTGTGATGGGGTTTGGGAGACATTTCCTCCCAAAACAGGCAAGGGCACTTCTCTTACTAAGCCCCACCCCTCCCAGCGGGACTCTGCTTGAAGCCATGAATGCCAGTGATCCTGGGTGCAGGTGCAGAGGAGAGAGGAGAGAGTTACAGAGATTGACCAACCTCCACGTCAACTGCACGGTCCAGCCATTATCCACTCTGCAGTCATCCACCAGGACGAACTGGACTTGTGGGAGGGTTAGACAGAGGTGGTGAAATCTGAAGTAGCTCCTGGGAGGCTCACTCTAGGTCCTACGAGTGAAGTAGGAAGGGAGTGAAATCCCAGCTGGAGGAACATGCTGACCAATGTACAGAGCCCGGGTTCTGCCCCACCTTCCTTGAAAAATGAGGAGATCTTCTTTCTGGCCACTTTCCCTTTTCATTCTCAAAATAAATTGTGCAGGTGTCCTGGATGTAACCAACATGGACCTGGGAGTTATGGCAAATCTGACTTCCGTGTTCTTTAGTTCTCTATTCTCTGTTCTCTAGTCCTGGGCTTTTTTTCTTTTAATAGGAACAATATGGACATATAATTCACATACCATGAAGTGCAACTAAAGTATATAATTCAATGTTGTTAGTACATCATTGTTCTTGACTTTAGCGTCAGATTGTTTTGTAGGCCAACAGATAATCATTACCCAAACATTCCTAAAAATTTCTAAGCATTATTCACAGCTAATTTCCTTATTATAATTACTGACACAATAGCATTCAGCTGACCACTTCCACCACATACACACACATGCTTGTGAGCACGAACACACCAAGGAAGTGAAGGATCCTCATAGAAGCTCATTTTATATTACTCTGCAATCATTTGTCCACATGCCCCCATAATGATTTTAGCCTCCGCATTTCTTTCCACTTTATTAGTGTTGAGATCTAGAGTATCAGTCAGGGTCCACTCAGGATCACAGAGCAGCTTGACAGAGTGTAATGCAATGTTCAGCGTAAGATACGCGAGCAATGGAGGCTGCCATACAAAACCAGAAGCTCTGAAGGGTGGAGGAGCAGCAGATGTGGATAGAAGTCTCCAGCCCTGGGCTGAGTCACCTCACCCAGTAAAGGAACACGTCTGTGTGAACATCTTCTCCCAGGGCTGAGACCAGGCCTGTGCCTAGGGTTGGTGGAACTTGGACAAGCTGCTGACGGGGCTGCAGCAGGTGTCTGTGGGGAGGTCACTGCCAAGCTGCCTCCCGGGACCACCCAGGTGCTGGCTGGGGAAGCAGCTGGGGAGAGGCTTGCTGTGTGCTACTGCTTCCTGCCACTAGGTCTTGGAGAGAGGAGGGTGTGACTCCAGGAGGGCACACTCCAGGGCCCAGAACTCAAGCTTCACATGAAAGGGAAATATTTACAGTCCCCAGTACTGTTGTCAGGGAGGAGGCCATGTAGGAGGATTTGAAGCTGAAAGTCAAAGAATTATTGACTGCCCTTTGTAGCCTAGAACTCAGGTGTTCCTAACCACCTGGGCAACTCTGGCCTCTGCATGTAGTTATTTTTCCCTCCTTGCAACTTCTCTGGTGTACGAAACTCCCCTTTCAGATCACAGAAAGCCCCAGTCACTTCTGGCCACCCACATCTGTCTTGGAGGCAACACACTCCCAAAATACTAACCTGCCTCAGTGACATCCCAGTCAAATGGGCCTCACAAGCAAGAGGAGCAAGCTGGCAAAACTGCCTGGCTGCAGCCGTTCCTCTTCATGAGTTCACAGAGCCCTGTTTCACATCTGGGGCCATGTAAGACTGACCCCAGGATCAGAGGGCAAGGGTGTGACTTGTAACAGCAGGAATAAAGACAGTGGCAGTCACTTGTGTTTTGTTCCCTGCTAGGGTTTAATTGTCCCGGGAGCCTAGATTTCGGGGATCATCTGCTGATTTTTATGGAGCTCACAAGTGTATCTGGAAAATGGGGGACACTGCATTGCTCAGGATGAACAGTTGTGGGTGGTGGGGCCTGGTTCCAAGGCCAGTGCCCTCACTCTGACGTCCTGACAGTCTCCCTGGACCATTCACGAAGCCAGCAGCACACACTGGCCCAGCGTTTACGGTTCTTCTCCTGTCCTTTCCCGGCAGCCTGCGGGACAGAGACAATGATGCAGCCGAGCTCCAGGCCCCCTCTTTGCCCATGAGAAGGTAACGCAGCCTGTGGCCTGGCCCTGTGGCCCTTCTGCCCTGGCAGCCCCTCAGCATGCCCAGAGTCACCTCTGCTTTCCCAGCAGGGCAGTGTGAGGAGATACTCGGCTCGTCTTCCAACCATAGTGAAGTCACTGCTGACTACCTGTGCTATTAATGTTTGTGTAGAACCTGCAGTTTTAGGTCTGTGTTGGTGATCATTCTTATTTTGTTGGCAAACAAAAGGAAATAAAACATTTTCCAACTAGTCAGAATCTATCTTGCCTTTGGTGCCTATCCATTTGGTTAGTGACTGATGTGGTATTTTTATGCAGGTGTCCCAAACCCATGACTGATATTGCTCCCTGGGTGTAGTTCATAGCCTGCATTACTTGTCCTTAGTTTTTAGATTATACATAACATCTTCCATTTTGCATGCTGACTTTATATTTTAAATAGGTTTCTGGACAGATTATTCTGAACTTCAGAAATCTCTCTTATAAAGTGCATCATGCTCCCATCAGAAGATATGGACCAAGTTTGTAAAGTCTCCTGCCCTGGGGAATGCACATCTCAGTGTGCAATAGACATTTTGAATGTTTTGTTTTTAAATCATTAGTAGTATTGAGAATCTGAAGAGAAGATGTGCTGCGTTAAGGATAAGTTTAGCAACTTATCATTTGTCTTTTAATATCTAACGTGTTACACTTTTTCTTCTGAAAGAGAAGTGGCTTTAAAATGACTGCACAAGAGTTTCACTCACTTGTTCAACAATGTGGCCTCATGCGCAGGTGGGTGGCCCTTTGTGGAACCAGCCATGTCTCCAACAGCTGGTCCAGCTGCAGACACAAGTAGAACTTGGCTGTCTCTGTTCTTAAAGGTGCCTCCAATTAGGTGTCTCTATACCTGGTATCCTTTCCCCATTTAAAATTTTTGCTGCCTAACCATACACATGAGAATTTAATGTTTAAAATTTAATTTGATTTATTTACAGTGTAAATATTTGGAGTTGATGACCAGAATCTTCCAACTTTTACGAGTGTTACTTGTTTCTGATCCTTCTGTTGGTAACTCATGTCTAATGGAGGACTCTGCTGTGTGTACATCTCCTTTTTTTATTTTTTTTTCCTATCTGGTGAAATAGCCGAGGATCATTTAGAAGACTCTTGAAGATTTTGGAGCAAGAAAAAGTAGATAGTCACAACTGTTACTGCTCCCTTAATTCTGAAATAACATTTCCCCTTTTGCTATTGTCCAAATCCCCTGACATCATTCTCCTTTTCCTAGCTGTCAAACCCTGCCGGAACAGTCCTGGAGAGTCGCTAAGGCGCGTATCTCATTGCGGCAATACCCTGCGGGCAGCCGTGGTGACAGACGGCATAGTGTAGGCAGTGTGGGTCCCTAAATCTCGTGCCCAAGCCTAGGAGGAAGCAGAGTTTGTGGACCTGGCCAATCTGGAGAAAGGGTCATCTCTGCAGTCCCAGGAGCAGGCCCCATGTAGATTTGGAATCTTTAAGATGAAAACATCAAGAAAATGCTCCTTTCCCGTGATTGCAGGGCTCCTCTCTGGTCGTAGCTCCCATGCAGTCGGGTCAGCTGTCCACTTAATAAAAGGTACTTTGATCCACTCACTCACCAATTTCTTCTGCTCAGTGGGAGAAGCTGGAATTTCTTCTCAGTGGGAGAAGTCTCCCTGGCTGCATCAGGGCCTCCCCCACACCGCGTGCCTTCTGCACAGCCCGCCTGAGCAGGCCCTGGTGTGGCCACCTGGACAAAGGGTCCTGCCTGGCAAATCAGAGACAAAAACACACACTGTTAACTTGCAGCCCACCAACAACGTGTGAGTGTGTCTTTCCCCACATCCAGCATCTATGAGTGTTTGAATTCCTGATGGCTGCCATGGGACAGGAGTAAGATGAAATCTCAACCTAGCTTTGATTTGCATTTCCCTGATGGACAGAGATGTTGAACACTTTTAGATGTGTTTGTTGGCCATTTGTGTTTCTTCTTTTGAGAAGTGTCTGTGTAGTTTGTTGGCCCATTTACTGTGTTACTCATCATTTTGGTGTTTGTTATGATTTTGAGTTAGTACAAGCACTGGGAATCTGTATGGAGTTTCCTCAGAAGACTGGAAATGGAGCCACTGTATGATCCAGCTATCCCAGTCATTAGTATTAATTCAAAAGAACTGAATCAGCAGACTCTAGTGACAGCAATGTTATATCAGCATGTTTCACATGTTATGGAATCAGCTCAGGTGCCCATCAAGAGATGAATGGATAAAGAAAATATGGTCGTAGAAACAATGGGGTTTTACTTGGCCTCAAGAGGTGAATGTTTTCTCTCATCTGCAGATGCTAGACCAAAATAAGAAAAACCTGGGGGAGGGAGGAGAACCACATGAGAACAGAAGACCAGTGAGCAGAGGAAGGGGCTGAGGAAGAGGGAGTAACATGGGGAAAGACAGGCACCGCAGAATAAAACTGATCCAGTTACGTTATGGACGTATAACAACATAGCACATGAATTTACCTTTATGTGTATCTACAAAGCACTAATGAAAAGCAATCAATAAAGAGAAGGGAGATGAGTAGAGGACGGGAGGGGAGGGAAAGAGGAAGAACGAGAGGCTGAAGTGGAGCAAGTCACACTCCACGCACATGTGATTTTGTAGATGAACCACAGTGTTACGTATGACGATAATGCACTAATAAAAAATGAAATTAAAAAGTACATTGTCTTTGCCTCCCAGGAGCTTATGATCCTGCAGGGGAACGAGGAAATTAAACTGTTTGTTTATGCTGGGGTGGGCCGGGACCGGGAAGGAAAACACAGAGGATCCCCCAGAGATATATCCAAGCCAAATCATGGAAACCAGGAGGGATGTGTTCAGTCACAGAGGCAAAAAGGAAGAGAAAGCTGGCCACCCAAGGACGAGCACATAGACAGTGTGTGCAGGCAGTGCTCACTGAGTGCGGGGGCAGTGGGGTGCAAGAAGCAGTGTCCTGAGGAGGGAGGCAGGAGTGGGGTGATACGGAACTGTGGGTCAAGGGGAGTCTTGGGATGCATGGGATCCCGTTAGAATGGAAGCAATCAGGAATGAATTTCAGCTTCTTATTTGGGAATCAGGATGTGGGATGATGCATTTACTAGAACAGGGACTGGACAAGTGGACTGGGTGGGAGAGAAGTGGATTTATCCTGCATGTGCTAGAAGAGCCTACGATGCCCCTACATAACCAAGTGGGCTCACCATGGGACATTGACATATAGGAAATTGTTTGGGGTGGAAGAGACACAGATGAGTTACTTAAGTGACATTTCTCAGAACCTTTCGGCCAAGTCATAAAACATGAACTGTCCAATCAGTGTGAGTTCTGTTGCCCAAGCCACGTGCCTGGCTGGTTCCCCGGCAGCACTGGTGTGAGGGAGGGAGGCTCTGAAGACCTGTGGCTGGTTATCAGCTGGGCTCTGCATCACTGTTCTGCCTGTGCCAACACAAACTGGTGACCAACTGTCCTGTTTTGCCTGGGACTGTGCAGATTTCAGCTCTGAAGTCCTGCCGCTTCCGGGGTCCCCAGTCTCCAGCAAACAGGGGCAGCTGCGGACACTGTGAGTGTCGATGGTGTGCATCACACACAGCCTGGGTGAGCCTGGGCAGTGTGGGAGGGCACCTTTGGCCCTGGCCTGGACCCCAGTGGGGACACATCAGCCAGAGGAGTTGGGCTGTCCTGCAGGCTGTCCTCCCTGCCTCCTTCAACGTCCTCACCTCGAGAGTGCGTCTCCCTTCATGGTTCTCATGCAGCATGTTCTAGACCAGTACCTGTTTTCAGGTTTCCTCTAAATTTTGTTCTTCAGAGGATTGTGGGAAATCATCTGTAAAACTCCCCCAAAGCAAACAAATGTTCAAATTGAAAAGTCAACACCGTTTAAGCAAAATAGGAAGAGTCCGTTTCTCCCTCAGCGTCCTTGCTCTCCGTGTGATTCGTCTCCCCATCTGCTTCCTGTGTCACCCTGCACATCTAAATTGCCTCTGTGTCCCCCCGTGCTCAGGACTTGGGGGCTTTTTGTAATTGACTCGATAAAGTTTATTACACTTTTATTGTCCCTTGATGTATTGAAAGATGGACCCCTCGGATACAAACCCACCTGGTGTGAGTCTCTCTGCCTGCCATTGGATCACTGCCATTTCTTAGCCATAAGAATATCAAGATCTAGTCTATCTTAAGAAAATACGTAAGGGTTGTATCATAATCAATCTGGTTCTCAAGGATTTTTTTTAACATGACGGGCCTCCTTAAAGTGCTGTCATAAATATTGTGTTATTGGCTTTTTGCTGTTTGATGTTATTTGATGAAAAATGGTTGGGAGAAGCCATGAGTGAGGTTTCGTGATTGCTGAGCTGGTGACCTGAGGGCACGTCGTGGTTTGGGTGCTGAGGCGTGATCTCCAGGGAGGGCAGCGCCTGCTGCGGTCAATGACTTACTAGCTGAACCTCCCCACATACCCAGAGATTTCCAGGCTGCACCCATCTATTCTACCCTCAGCCCCACACCGGGTGGAATTTGTTTATAGTCACCGCTGTCACAAACTGTCAAAATAAGTCATCTAAACACAGTTGTTCCCTGTTTATCTCTCTTATTGTTTCTTTTGCTGAGAAAAAACTTTTTAGTTTGAGTAAGTCCCATTTGTTGATTCTATTTGTTAACTCTAGCGCTATGGGTGTCCTATTGAGGAATTTGGAGCCCGATCCCACAGCGTGTAGATCATAACCAACTTTTTCTTCTATCAGATGCCGTGTCTCTGATTTAATATCAAGCTCCTTGATCCATTTTGAGTTAACTTTTGTGCACGGCGAGAGATAGGGATTCAGATTCATTTTGGTGCAAATGGATTTCCAGTTTTCCCAGCACCATTTGTTGAAGATGCTATCCTTCCTCCATTGCATGCTTTTAGCCCCTTTATCAAATATAAGATAGTTGTAGTTTTGTGGATTGGTTACTGTGTCCTCTATTCTGTACCATTGGTCCACCCGCCTGTTTTGGTACCAGTACCATGCTGTTTCATCCTGGGAACAAATCTTTACTCCACACACTTCAGATAGAGCCCTAATAACCAGAATATACAAAGAACTCAAAAAATTAGACAATAAGATAACAAATAACCCAATCAATAAATGGGCCAAGGACCTGAACAGACACTTCTCAGAGGAGGACAAACAATCAATCAACAAGTACATGAAAAAATGCTCACCATCGCTAGCAGTCAGAGAAATGCAAATCAAAACTACCCTAAGATACCATCTCACTCCAGTAAGTCTGGCAGCCATTAGGAAGTCAAACAACAACAAGTGCTGGAGAGGATGCGGGGAAAAGGGCACTCTTGTTCATTGCTGGTGGGACTGCAAATTGGTGCAGCCAATTTGGAAAGCAGTATGGAGATTTCTCGGAAAGCTGGGAATGGAACCACCATTTGACCCAGCTATTCCCCTTCTCGGTCTATTCCCTAAAGCCCTAACAAGAGCATGCTACAGGGACACTGCTACATCGATGTTCATAGCAGCTCAATTCACGATAGCAAGACTGTGGAACCAGCCTAGATGCCCTTCAATAGATGAATGGATAAAAAAAATGTGGCATTTATATACAATGGAGTATTATTCTGCATTAAAAAATGACAAAATCATAGAATTTGGAGGGAAATGGATGGCATTAGAGCAGATTATGCTAAGTGAAGCTAGTCAATCTTTAAAAAACAAATACCAAATGACTCCTTTGATATAAGGGGAGTTAACAAGGACAGGGTAGGGACGAAGAGCTTGAGAAGAATATTTACGTTAAACAGGGATGAGAGGTGGGAGGGAAAGGGAGTGAGAAGGGAAAGTGCATGGAAATGGAAGGCGATCCTCAGGGTTATACAAAATGTCATATAAGAGGAAAGGAGGGGTAAGACAAGATAATACAAATGGAAGAAATGATTTACAGTAAAAGGGGTAGAGAGAGAAAAGGGGAGGCGGGGAGGGGAGGGAAGGGGAGGGGAGGGGGGATAGTAGAGAATAGGACAGACAGCAGAATACATCAGACACTAGAAAGGCAATATGTCAATCAATGGAAGGGTAACTGATGTGATACAGCAATTTGTATACGGGGTAAAAGGGGGAGTTCATAATCCACTTGAATCAAACCGTGTAATATGATGTATTAAGAACTATGTAATGTTATGAACGACCAATAAAAAAAAATAAAAAAAAAAAAAAAAAATAAATAAACACAGTTGTTAAGATAAGTCATCCATAAGAAGCAATTTGTTCCAAATTGCAAATGAGATTGCCTTCGACGGTCTCTGTGATGCTGAGAAACCTTGACGTGAAGGACTACAAGATGAAGGTGGGAGCCGGGGGGTGCTGCTGGGCACCCCAGCATCTGGCTCTGGGAGCTGGTCTGGGAAGTGAACTGAGATGACACAGACTCTTGCAGCGTGGCAGAGGGACCACGTGCAGGGGAAGGTTGAATCTGCAGGAGAGGAGTCCGGCCACTGAAGGAAGCGGGTGAGATCTCCCCGGTTCTTCTACTTCCGCTTCCCTGGCTTCTGAAGATATTATTTAAGAGAGCATATCACAGTGTGCCTCTGTGGAGGGTCTCAGCTCAGCATGCACAGAGGTGGAGCCCCAGGGGCACAGGGAGGCCTAAGCCAGTGGGCACTAATCCCCATCCTGTAAGTGCCCTCGCAGGTCCTGCTGAGGTCCTGTGGGCACTGGTGGCCATCTTGTGTAAAGTCTTGAGCCTGAGTTAATCTGAGTTAAGGGTTCATCTGAAAGGGCTGATGGATCTACTTGACAGTGCACTCAGTGCTCCCTGCAGAGCACCCAGGTGTCACCGAGAAGAGCCCTTTCCTGCCACACCTGTAATGCACAAGCCCCTCTGGGTGGCTTTCCTTGCCTTTTCTCTGCTGTCCGGAGATCTCTGTCTCTAGCTGGACATTGGTCCGACCTCCCTACTGAAGAGTCCCGTGAGGTTCTCGTGGTACCTCTTCCTGTGTGGGCGCACAGACCGCTGGACTGCGGCCCGTGTTCGGTAGTACTGGTGGTGACCGATGGAAGAACAGCCATGATCTCATTGTTTCCCTCTTTTCCTGGATCCTCAGAAGGTTAGCTCCAAACTCTATGCCTACCTGAAGTACAGCCCTTTAGATTTTCTTTGAGAGTATGAATACTGGTTCTTTCCTCTCTATGACTTGACATTTGTCTTTGTATTTACACACCATGTGGTGGAACGCTAGGTAGCAGGCTATTTCAGATCAACCATGAAGGTCCAGGGACCAGTGTCCAATCCAGCTGTGGGCAGCAAGGCCACTCCCTATCCAGCCACCTTTGCTCAGCCTTTGGGGTGAGTTCTTCCAACAGAATCCCTCTGTACTGCAGGGAAACCTTCTGACCAAGCCTTGGCTCTGGTTGGGGTGGGAGAGACTTGGTCCTTAACACAGCATAGCACAGGGCTGGGAGTGACTGCGGAGGTGAGTGGATAACAGGGGCTCTGATCTCATCAGTAGATATGACCATTTATGACTCAGCTGAGTGGGCTCTGAGGAGGTAAAAGCCAGTTGGAGGAAATGCCTATGAAGGGTGAATTTGTCCCTGTTCCCTTACTCTCTCTCCCTCTCTCTGTCTCTGTGTCCCGATCACCATGAGCTGAACAGCTTTCCTCTGCCACACTCCTCTGACATGATGTTCGACCTCACTCAGGCTTAAAACACTGCAGGTAGCTCACAGTGGACTGAAGCTTTTCAAACCATGAACCAAAATGAATATTTAATCTTGTAATTTGTTTTTCTCAGGTATTTTGTCATAGCAATGAAATACTGAGAAACAGTTCTCAAGGGCCGATTTAGTTACACTGCCTTTATGAATTCCTCCCTGACTGTCCCAAACAGAAGTCATTCTTTTTCTTGCACCCCACCTTCCCTCATAATATGGCAAAAATGTTTACATGGGCCATGTTTAGGTCTCATTTAAATGCTACTAAATGAAAATATGACATTTGCCTTAACTTGGCAGATCGGGATTCTGCCTTCTACCATATGGTTCATTCCTGACAAGCAGATGCTCCCTTTTTTTCTTTTATCTTGGTCTCCTTACTTATAGATTTTAATTTTCTGAGTGGCTGCCTTGTTGCATTTCACTCTGTATTTGACTATATTGGGGGACATGGGGAAGAGGGTTGACAAGCAAGGACAGCTGGGGGGGGCGAGATGCAGAGCAGAGAGACAGGATGCACGAGATCCCAGTCTGAGGAGGGGACCGAGTCCCCAGCAGGCAGGGTGCAAAGCCCGGGACAGGTGAGATGCACAGCAAGGGTCAGTTGAAGGACGAATTTGAACAAAACAAGATGGCAAGGGACGGAACAATGGTGAGCATCTTCTGTGGGCCAGCCTGATGCCCAGGCTTCACATATGCTATGGAGGATGCGGTTTCTAAGTAAAGGAACTGGGTGACTATGAAGTCATTACTGAGAGAGGGGATGTAGGAGGAAAATGCTTGCAAGGCACAATTATGTAAAGGCACCCGAGTGCATCTGCTCCCAACTTCTCGTCTCTCTGGCCCTAGCTGTCTCTCTCACCCTGTTCTCCCTCGTCCTCCCCTCCTTCTCTCTTTCCTTCCATCATTTTGACGGCCTCCATCATTTCTGCACATTGGGCCCAAATGCGTTCTGTCAGCAGCAGCGGCTGTGGGTGACCTCTGCTACAGGGTGGCTGAGCGCTCAGAACAGTCCTGTCCCCCCCTGTGGTGTAGACACAGACGAAGGGGACTCCACCGTCACTGGGTTCCTGGCGTGCTTAGTGAGGGTGGTTTCATGATGAGATTATGCATACAGTGGAAAAGCATTTGAGCTGTGTACCACTATTGCCAATACCTTCCCAGAGTTTTCCTGCATAAAGAGTAGAATCTTTCTGGGGGAAGAGAGGTAGGAAGGACTTTTTGGTTCAGCTAGATGGAAACTTATTTGAATATTTCTCTATTTCTTTCTGGTTAAACATTTCAGATTTTTCTTGAATAATTATAGTCCTGGCATGAAAGAGCATGCTTTTCTTAATAGATATTGTGATAATTCTGAGAAAATGGAAACAGCGTTCTTCTGTTTGAGTGCTCTGTGCTGCCAAATATTCCCATGGTCTGAATGGACACCTCAGCCTGGGGCATTGTTCTCTTTCTTTCTTTTTATTTCATTTTAATTTATTTTTTTTTTTGTGATTCTCTTATAAACCATTCAGTCTCCTCAGGAAAAGGTCTGCAGCAGCATTACTGAGGCCCTTTCAGTCAAAAACTCTGAATTAAGCCAACTGCTCACAATAGTAAACTGACTAATGTGCATTTGCAGCTTAGGATCCGGGAAGAAGAGAAAAAAAAAACAATAATATATTAGTGAGTTTTAGGTTCCATGGACGGGGTCTGTGTGCATGTGTGAGTTTACTGGGTCAATAAGAAAATCGAGACATGTCAGAAGGAAAATGAGGAGATGTGTTTTATACTTTCCCTGTATTTAGTTTATGTCTGTCTGTCCTTCCTGGATGACAGCATTTGAGGTTCTTCAACAGGATTTTCAGTGTGTCATTCAGGAAAACGTTCACAGGGGAAATGAAGATGGGGTGAGCTTCCTGAGCGTCAACAGGATAGACCTCGCCGTTCCTGCTGGAAGGCCAGGAGACGGCAGCGTGTGTGGGCAAAGGGGCCAACGCCAGGGGATGTCAGCGAGGTTGCTCTTTTCCCAATCCCTGGACTTAGGAATTGAACTTTAAAGTTACAAAGCACATGGCAGGGACCCACTCAGCATCTCAGGAAACAAACGTCTGCACGATTAGAAGGTCCTAAGTAGAATTCCGTACAAATCGTGTGTGTGTGTACATATCTTTTAATCTCAGATAGTTTTTATTTCTTTGAGCTGAGAACATTCAAAATACTCCAGTATTCTGAAATACACAATGACTTGCTGAGCAATGACCACCGTCGCCCTGCTGTGCTGTAGAGCCCTGGAAGCTCTTCCTCCTACCCGGCTGAGCCCCTCCCTGTGAACCACCCTCTCCCCTGGGGAACCCCGTTCCTTCCAGGCTCTGCAGATGCTCTTCCACTGTCGGCCTGGAAGAGAGCCAGGTTTCCATCTTCCACATGCAGGTGAGGACGTGCAGGCCTTGTCTCTCTGGGCCTGACTTATTTAACTAATGTCCTCTGATTTCATACAAACCACAGGACTTCACCCTTCTTGGTGGATGAAGGAGCCCCTGTTGTGTGCACACGGCCCTTATTCTCAGTGTTTGTTCACACCCTGTGGGATGCGTGTCTTAGTGTGGTGAACAGTGCATCAGGGAACACAGGGGGCAGGGGTCTCATCCGCACCTGACTTCCTCTCCCTCACAAGTGGCTCCACCGTGGAGCTGCTGGACCATTGGGCAGCTCCGCGTCTGGTTGGCTGAGGGACTTCTGGTGCTTTGCATCTGGCTGTGCTACCAGGTTCCCACCAGCAGTGCGTGGGGTCCCCCTTGATCTGCTTCCTTGCTGGCATGTTATTTTGTCTTTTTGGTCACACCATTCATGGAGGTGGTATCTTTTTATGGAGTCTTTTCGCACATTGTTGGCCATTTGTGTGTTGTCTCAGAAGTCTGACTGTTGTTTTCAAGTGGCCAAAGCTCCTCTGTACAGTGGCCCAGATGAATGATTAATTGAAAATAATTCTGGAGTGACATTTTTTGCAGTCGGGATCAGGGTAGCCAGAGCTACTGAGAGTGGGAGAGAGCCCCTCAGGTCATTTGGACACACGTTCTTTCAGAATGCAGTTCCCCTCGGTTGGGGAGTAATGACACACTCCCATTTTGTGTGTAGCTGTACTGGGAAACGCGGTACTCAGTGGACAGTTCGGAGTCTTTCACCTTACAGTGAACACAATTTAAAATGTTGGTGTGAGAGACCGACAGTTCTGTGCTCACCTTGAGGTGACACGATGGCAAAGATGGGAGGATGCTTGGAGACTGGAAACAGGGATCAGGCACAGTGTGGCCCGGGGCAGCTCTGGCAGGGTGGCTACAGGAAACCTCGAGCAAACCGGAGCGTGTGTCTTGCTTTATGGACTCACTGTACCTGCAAAGACCTCCCAAGTACTTTTTGGAGCTCTTTACTTGTCTTAAGGCTGACATTGTGAGTCTGATCGTTTCTTCACTTTGCAGGAAGCCTGTGCCTGAGCCAGGGGAGGAGGCGTGAGCCACAGGTTCTCTGCTGGTGTGGTTCCACCTTCACTCTCCAAAGCTTGCAAGGGCTGGGTTTTCTCAGTTGTGTTCTCATCTCTTAAAATTCATGCATGATCTTCAGAGGGTTTCCAATGTTGCCCCAGAAGGATTTACCAGCCCTTCCTTCCTTTCCGGAGAACCTGCCTCCTTCATATGCAGCGCAGCTAAGTGCCAAGTATCCCAGGCCTTCTTATCTCCAGAGGAGGGGTTTGGATCGGCACCCCTCCCAGGAGTGCTAGAGCTCAGATGGAAGGGTTTCATTTACCTTCTGGATAACTGAAGGCTGCTCTTCCCTGAGGGGCAGATCAAATGCTGCGTTTCCCATGGCTCCTTCCCCAGTCGCTCAGGAAGCGGGCAGGGTTTCTTTCCTCCTGACTCTGATGGCATTTAGAACGTGCCATCATGATGGTGATTATCACACCCTGATGTGAACTTCTGTTTGCATCAGTCATAGCTCATGTGAGGTGGAGTGACTGTCAGGGGCAAGAACCTTCTCTTATGTTCTATCAATTCCCTTGTCCATAAAATTTGGAAACAGTATGGAATCAATAGTTCCATAAAATGTTGGGTTTCTTGACGATTCCATTCTTGATTGGACATTGAAAGTCAGGATGGTTCCCCTGAAGGCACAGTGTCACTGCTGCGTTCAGGAGCTCTTGAAGGCTGTCTCTTCTACAGTCTGCCTGTCCCCTCTACAGTCTGCCCTGTCCCCCAAGCCTCTCGTCTCCAGTTCGCCTAGAGGCCACACTTTCTTTGATCGTTTGTTTCACATGTGTCTTAAATACAGATGATGGTTGAAAAAATAATTTTTTTCATTATATTTCTATTATGAAACATGTATTTCAAGACATCATTTTTGTAAGGAATATAACCTTAAAAAGTTTCAAAACTCACTTTCTATAGAAGGATCTGGACCATCTGTTGCGTGAGATGGTCTACTATTATTCCTGGGCTGGGTCAGAGAACCTCAGGGTCCCAAGAGTTTGACACAGGGTCAGCTGCCAGCCACCAGCTGCTGACACTTTGCACATTCACCTCTCCCTGGACACCTGGAGTAACTTCATGGTTTTGCTGTCATCAGGAAGACTCTGTGGACTCCTTATCTCTCCTCTCTCTGCCCTCACCTCTTCCCTCCCCTCAGCTGGAGAAAACCCCTGTGCTGAGGACATTAACAACCATAAACAGGCACGGAATCAGACGCTGATCATCAGTGAGCTATTTTGAAGATGTTTCCATTTGCATAGTTTCTTTTGTTTGTTTCTTTTACTTTTTCTTTCTTGTGGTGCTAGGGATTGAACCCAGGGGCGTTGTACTGCTGAGCTATATCCCAAGCACTTCTTATTGATTTTTTTTTTTTTTTTGAGAAAGGACTTTCTAAATTGCTGGAGCTGGATTTGAACTTGAGATCCTCCTACCTCAGCTCCCCATTAGCTGGGCTCACAGGCGAGAGCCATCATGCCTGGCTGTGTGCATGTTTTCTTAGTGGCGATTCCCAGAACATGCTATTCTGGAATGCTCACTGCAGTGTTATATCAAATAGAAGTTCCTTCTGAGCTGTGAGAAAATGACAATAAAATATCCTGCAGTAGTTTCAATAGCACAAAGTTCCTGTGGGTAAACACTGTGCCCAGTTTGACTGTGGATATATTGTTCTTTAGTGAAGAAACTGAATGCCTGCATATCGCTTTGATTCATTGAAACTGCTTTTATCACGCAAGCTATCTATATCAAAACAAAGCCAATGAAGTATAAAATTGACTTCACAAAAGCAAAGACTTTGGCTTTCCTAAGTGACACACTGGGCAGTATAAACTTTGAAAGAGTATTTGGTACAATGTGAAATAGTGCTGGGGAAATATCCTAAAGCCTAGACTTATTAAGACCCTCCTAAATGAGGTCTTCAGTAAATCCTTTGCAGGGTTCTGATGTGTGTAAAAAATATTTGGTTTAATGTGGTAAATATGACTAAAAGAAGTTCTCAGGTAATGATAGGTAAGGTATGTGGCTAGAAAGAGAACTGAATACCAAAGGGCTGTGGAGTGTTCTTCCTCTTGCTGCAACATCAACTGATCTTCACACCATCATGTTGGCTCACAGGGTGGGGGTGTGCATGCATCTTCTGAGCCCCAGTTCATTGAACTAACATACTCGTGGAATGCATAAATCTGCAGTGACTTGGGGTGTTCTGATTCTAACACCTAAGAAACAGGTGCACAAGAAAGGACTTAAGATGTCTTCGCCACCGTGGAACTTCTTGGTTATTTGAGTTCCTCAGTAAGAGAGCGGGAACCGTGGAGTGAGTCACAGTGCTGAGCAGGCACTCCCTGCCTGGGACCTGGGCACCTCCAGGTTGTCTTCTGTTTGCACCTGAAAAAATCAGAGCGGGAACCAACACCTGAGATTATCTGGAACTTCATTCATATCAGAAAATTCTACAGGGAAATGTGCTTGTATCCATTTACCCTGTTCCTTTTCATGCTACTGTGGTTGGAAGTGGCCCTGTTTACTATTACCAACAGGCCAGCACTTTGGCAGTCACAGGGTTATAATAACGTAACAGCAATGTTTACAGACAGTGTCTATTATTTTGCAGCCTGCTCAGGATTTTATATTCACAATCTGGTTTGATTCTTCCAAAACCCCTAAAAGATAGGCTCTACCTTGTTGTCTTTCGCAGCTAACTTTCCTGCACAGGTGAGCCATGAGAGACACTTGAGTGCTGTCGGTTGCACTCAGCTGTTTCCTTGTGCTGTTTCTGAAAAGATCACGCACATCTGTGAGTCACTTTGGAAATACTCGCTCCCTCTACCTGACCTTAGACGATGGTGTGTGCTTGTTTCCCTCCACTTTCTATCAGGATTAGCTTGATTTACTTCATGCTAGCTACCTTTGGCTCACGCTGTGCCTTGGGTGGGTACATGCATATCCAGTAGGAAGTGCCAGGGGTGGAGTCCCAGGAGCTGGGCTCCAGGTGGGAATTTGTTCATATGTAGCTCCACATCCTTCATTTGGCAGATAGCCATGTGATCATCCTACCAGGGACTGTAGGGATGTCACCCAGGCCACAACTGGGTGTGTTCAGTTTGAGAAACTATTTGTGTTTTGGATCATCTTTAGCAAGCTGTTGTGAGACTCCAGGGTAGAACTGTAGAATCCAATGGTATAATTGCTCTTTTGTTTCTGCATGAGACCTGCATAGCTGCTCTAAGATGTCTCTGTGTCACCTAAAACCACATGTTTGTTCTTGAATGTGACATTCTCTTTGATTTGGCCAGACAGGCCTGTAAGTTTCATTGTGATATTGGATGTTATATTCTCGTATTAGCAGATGTAGCACGAGAAGAAACACTCAGGTAATCTCAAAGAATCAAGCCTGATTCCACCAGGCAGTTTTCTGTGTGATTAGATAATGTGGAATGATTATCTCGATGTTCTTGAGAAAATTTTCTGCTACCTTCAGTATAAAACTCAAATATTTTGTGGAGACTGGTGTCTTGCATATTGGTAGAATTTATCTAAAATAAATTGCTTATTTTATAGTAAAGGAAGGACTTGCAAAGAAAATAGATAGATGATAATGACTGAGACTTAACCCTTTAATCATAAGCACAAACTGAGCCCCTTATTATCTTTCAGAGATGTATTTCCATAATAGCTATACGTGTTAAGTGTAGAAATAAGATTGGTCATTCCTACATGGTTATGTTGACCAACCCTCAATATAGTCCTTTTACATACAGTCATTAAAGGCAAATAACATTTCTGATTTTTTGTAAATGATCATACATCCCAAATTAGAATCCGAATTTTGTGAATGGATGATGTTTTCCTGGGAATGGAAGGACTCAAACAATAGTACTGAACAATGGAATGACTAGATAAGAAGCATCTCGCATAGTATTTCTGTTTCGAAATCCCATTCAAGAGATTTAAGTGATGACAACCATGACTGTCTTTCAATTATATAACAACACATTGACTGATTCTGTTGTAGAGGGACAGTTATTAGGGAACTGATGGTTTGGTGACATTGAATAGGGGGAAACTCAACCACGTCCAGCACACATTTTGGAGTGCGCAGTAGTTCAGAGAGACAGCTTTCATTTCTCCAGCCTTTTTGGTGAAGAGCTTAGAGTGAAACGTCATAAAGTCATAGACTTTGAGTTGCATATTGTTTGGTCTGCCATTGCAGGTGAGCCGATGGAAGGCATGGCACCTCATAGGTGAGGCGTGGGCAGGATCCACTACATAAGTCTTACCCCACACCCGTAACAATGGCTGGGTACATCTGTGTACCTGGGGCCCGGAGAGGCCAAGGCTACCTGGTGAACAGCAGGAGTCCATAGGCAGGACTGGGGATTAGGTGGATTTTGAAGAACTTCCGCATTGTATTATCTATATGTTTGTTTTCTAGCTTTACTGTGGTTATAAAGATAAAACAAAAAAAGCATAATAAAGACATATTAAAGAAAATGCATTTAGAATCAGCCCTGTTTGATATTTGCCCTAAACGATAGATTCTCCCAGAACCCTCCTCTTGTGCAGTCCTGTGCAGCCTTTGCTGAAGGAGATGATATTCAACAGAGTAGGAGAGAAAAAACAAATTCATTTACAATTCGTACAACCCAAACTCTTACAAATTTATAAATAGTAGTTTTCCAGGGCTTTGAAGAGAAAGGGTGCATTGGAATGACCCAGGCCAATACCGTGGTTCATTATTCTGTTACAGAATTATTTTGCTATTGAATTTCTCTGTACAATGGTTATTTGAGAAGGCTGAAAACAAGATTTACTAGGATGATCTTCTAACATTATAATAAGACACTAAGTACTTTGCAATGATACAGAGTTCTTTCCTTGATTTTATACTCGTTTTTATATTAATCATTCACTTTTCAGTATTTGATTGAACACTACTTTTTGGAAGATTGTGTGATGTACCCAAGATCAGTTGTAGCATTGATTGCATGCAATATTTGATTAAAATATTCTAGTTCAACACCTGTACATCAAATATTTTAATTAACATTTTAAAGACACTTGTAAATATTTCAGTCAGAGAAAATTGTGATTTTTTTTTTTGTGACACAAAAATCAGATACCTAGGTAATGAAGAACTTTAACAACATTACCAAATGCATTAAACATAAAATGTTTACATCAACTGCATATTTAGTGAAATAGCTTTTATGTTCTAATCAACGTTTAGACACTGATATTGGAAGTTTCCCATAATGCCATGTTGCATGCTTGCCTCTTGCAGAGTAACTCAAATACAATCGGTAACAGGACATGTATTCTTGTTTTCATCTTAAGTAATCTTAAAACTTATTCTGAAGAGTGAATCAGATGGTCAGGAAAAACTAACAAAAATATTGTCCTAAGATTGTAATTAGATACATATAATTTAATATTTACATTCACATCCTTAAAAATCTCAATTCAGAAATGAGATTATCTTTTCCTGTGCTGCTACCCTACTTCCTGCTCTCCATGGAAAATGACTATGAAATCCTTCAGCATCTTCTAAAACTAAGAACAGAGATTCAGATCAATGTGGCAGGGTCTGTGTTCTTTCTTCATGGTATGCGAGGAAACAGGTTTTTGTGTGAATTACCAGATGAGGAGCCATTTTATGTTCTGGGGAGGGATAATTGGATGCATATGTGAGTGACGCATGGGTGCGACCTTTCTTTGTAGTTTTACCTTATTCATCGTATCATTGTAAAAATATTATTTAAGTTTCCCCAGCTTATAGACTTTTGGTGGATTCTGTTTTAAAGCTACAATAATAACCCTGTGATGAACAGTCCTACACACATGTATTCTGTCTAGACTTGTGAATGTGGACAGGGCACTTCTGAGAAGTTACACTGCTGATGAAGGAATCACTGATTTGTTAAAGATTGTTTTTAAAGAACTTAGTTAGAAATCCACAAAGTCAAATATTGTGAAATTTTGTGATTTGGATAAGCCATACTAATACATTTTTATCATGTTAACATTCACATCAGCAAGGGTTGTTTTAAATTTCCCAGCCATATCATCCTTTCAGAATATCAGTATACTTCATATGAAGTATTTAACTAAGTTAAATAAAAGATACTTTTAATACGATGAACAATTTTATTCAGTAATAGAAAGCTTTAAGAATCAATAAGAGAGATATATATAGATGACCCTCTTATTTAACCGGTTACTTAATGAGTGTGAACCACATAAGCCAGCTGAATTGTATAGCACTGATAAGATCCACAGGAGCTGAGATTACTAAAGAGATTGTCAGTGATAATTCAGTACAAAAATGAAAATTTACTCCATATGGCTAGGGCTGAGAGAGTGTCCAAGACAGCACACTAATCAAGTTAAGGAAATTTTCAAATATATGTTGTTACTTATGCATATTTAAACTCTGCCAGAAATCTTTGCTACTCTAGTGATTTTATAGGAACAATATAGACTCAGAAAATAGATTCTTTAATTTCAAAAATTAGATCTTTAAGACTTTTCAAGTCTTCTAATACCTTGAGACTGAAGGCAGATTACTTGAATGATATCATTTGTAGCCAAATGCTTGCAGGTCGTGGTCGGTAATCTCTCAGTTGAATACTAGGGCTGCAGAGTTTGCGTAAGTGGCCCAACCCCCAGGAGCTCTAAGTCAACACAACTTCTCAGTGGGATGATGTGGGTATAAAATAAGAGGATAGAGGTAATACGCAGTGGGACACGCTGGGCGTTCCCCAAAGTCCTGTTGGTTAGAGACGAAAAGAAAGTGTGTGGAGCAAACTGGAGCTTACTTCTTCTGCAGCCAGGAGCTGCTAAAGGCAGCACGGATCCATGGCTGCCTCCAACAGTTGTGTGCAAAATATAATTCTAATCTAATCCTCTAACCTCTGAGTATTCCTGTGCTATTACCTGAGCTTACCAAGGGCACCTCATATCCAAACCCTAACCAGACGCCTACCCAGGTTTGGCACTGTGGCAGTGGTGTGCTTCCCTGTCTACCAACTTCACTGAGTTTGTTACAGGGGAAGGGACAACGCAGGACAGACCCACAGCTGGGGAATGGGTGCTGCCCCAGACCCCAAATTCATGAACCTGTGGGTAATACCCCAGATCTTTCCAGCATTTGCAATGGCTCTCTACAATAGGACTCTTTGGAAAGGACTATTTCAGTACTTTCTTGAAGATCTAACTATCTGAGTGTCTATGAATTAGTTTTATTTTTTTACAAAAAAAAAAAACAAAAAAACAAAAATATGGGGGTTGGGGCTGGGGTTGTAGCTTAGCAGTAAAGTGCTTGCCTAGCACATGCAAGGCCTGGGTTCAATTCTCAGCACCACATAAAAATACATAAATCAATAGATAGACAGATAGACAGATAAATTAAACTAAGGTATTGTGTCCAACTACAACTAAAAAATAATTATTAAAAAAGACTATCGGTACCTGAAGGAACAAACATACCCAGTTGTTCTACGAAGGCAGCGTGGTGGGCTAGACAGGGCACCATCCAGAGAGCCCGAGGAGCTGGGATGAAGACAAGCTATGCTCCTTAGTAACTAAGAGGCTGCGGCATCCCCTCATTGGGTGGTGTGAGAATTTATGAGAAAATATGTGGAAACTCTTAGTGTGAGCAGTGGACCCTCACTCCTGGTGGGTGGGCTCTCAGGTGAGGCATTTCAGTTCCTTTCAGATGGGGTGGACGGTGGGCAGACCTGCAGCGACTTGCAGATAAGTCTATAGACTGAACACAGCCCTGGATGGCCTACCAAGACGTGGGCCCAAGCTAACATCTTTCTCTCCACACCACAAACACCCATCTTGGGGGCAGGCTTGGCCAGGGTGTCAAGTAGTGTGATCCCACTATGTGCTGAGACTCCTCCACTGGGTAATTTAGAAACAGGAGTTCCACTGTGCAACTTGAGGGCCAGAGAAGCTGGGCAAAAGTATGTGGGTAAGAAGCAAACATCCTCCCGCCCAGTTTCTGCTCAGAATGTCTATAGACACCTGGAGCATGTATTCGGAAAAGCATTAAAAAATAAACATGTGGCTAGGTGACGAAATCTCAAGAGAAAGCCTTTGTGTGGTTTATTTTCTTTCTATGAATATGTTTCCATATTCATTATGGGATACCTATTCTTTACATCGTTACTGAGATACCTATTCTTTACATCACTTAGCATCTCTTCCTTACAGTGGCTAGAAAGATACCTGAACAGTTATTTCCTTCTATAAAACCAGCTTTTGACTTTTCGACTAAGCCTCCTGTTCCAGTGACCTGACAGAAGGACTCATTTTCTAGCTCTTTGTCTGGGATGTGGGTCAGGCATTAGTTTTGGTTGATTCGTTTTGTCCAGTTGTCTGCCCTGCCCTACGCAGACATCTCAAGGAATTCTTCGGCCTGAATCGATGCACCGCCGCCCAGACAGCGCCCAGCAGAAGGACCATGGAGCAGCCCTGCCTCTGGTGCCCAGGCATGCCAAGCAGGGAGGTCCTGGGAGCCGCTGAGGGCTCCCGGTGCTCATTACCTCTGCAGATGCCAGGCCACGAACCTCCACAGACACAGAGGCTGACGGTGTCACTGCCCAAGAACGGAAGAAAGAAAGCTAGTGGGATGTGGATGCTAAAAATACTTTTACTCAACTAAGAACTAATTTTCTCCCCCAATATCTTGACATTACACCTTGGAAGACTTAGACATCACCAAAAGCTAATTTCTGCAAGACACTGAGACTCTGAAATCTAATTTTCTCCATACCTATGACTTTTATTCCTTGTCATGAGATGAAGAATATATTTAGCTCAGTTGAGCTCCTGTGTTTTAGTCTTGAAACTTGGAATTATGAGATCTGTGGATGATCTTGATTGGATCTTGAATTTTAAGAAGTTGCTATAGATGATGTTAATTCAGCTTGTTCCTCATGACTGAAGATGAGAAATGCAAGATGGTGGCATGGGGACTCAAGCTGAGAATGAAGATTCTGGGTAAAGTTCTCATCATTTTCCATCAGATCTCCTTCTGGAGAGCCCTTTACTTTTTACATCCTTGAGGTTCACATCCCTTCTAAGACGCTCTGTGGAGGTACACGGTGCCCTGGGGGTGTCCTGGGCTCTCAGTCTTCTTCTGTTGTTTAGTTGAGCTCTCCGTGATGTTTGCATTCTAGTCTCAAGGCCAAGATGCCTTTTCCAAGCAGGTATAACTACACACACACACACACACACACACACACACACACCTCTCCCTGCCTGTCAGCAACACCTGGAGCCTGATCCTTTAGAGTTACCCAAGGCCCAGATCCTGCTGAGGTGTGAATTTCCCCCCAAGAGATGCCACTTTCATTAGTCACCCCGTGTCATCGAGTAGCTGATAGCCTGAGTTTCCAGATGCTGACCTGTGAGGGTTCATGTTCCAGGTCCCCTGTGCCTGGACCAATGATGCCAGTCAGAATGTTCAGAACTCGTAAGGAAGCTGGTGTCCGTGCAGCAAAGTCACGTGAACTCCCCGCTCGCAGGGTTTAGATCTGGTGACAGCCAGTCTGTGGGCATCTCCAGGAAAATGTCTCCTGGGATTTACTTTGTGTTCTTGATGACGTTTTCAGTTTTGTAGAATCACCACCGGGAGGTAGATATGTTAGTCTGTTTCCTCACTACGACCAAAATCCCTGACAGGGTAACTGAGAGGAGGAAAAGTTTACCTGACCCCCATTTTGGTAGGGGTCCCTTCGAGGTTGGCTGCCCCCATGGCCGTGCACCTGGGATGAGGCGGAACATCACCGTGGAAGGCAGGCAGGCAGGAAGTCGAGAGCAAGGGGGACAGAGACGCAGGGACAAACGTGAACCCTGCGCACCCCGCAGCAACCCCCTTCCTCCAGCCTCCCCTGCCTGTAGTTACCATCCATCAGGCAGCTCTTCAAGGTATCAGTCCACCCAAGGGGTTCATGCTGCCTGGGTTACAGCTCTCATAATCTGGTCATTTTACCCCTGGACATTCCTGCGCTGGCTAATAGGAGCTTTGGGGGCATACCTCACCTCCAACCCCAAACCCTGTGACTCAATATCAGAGGGATTCCACATTCTACAGCCCTAAGTTTGAGTTTAATAATTTAAAAAAACCTCAATACTCCATGACGCTGCATTTTATGTGTCTCGTGAAAGAAGTGCCTAAATCTGTTAGGAGCCTCCAGTTTGGGGACGTGTAGGGATAGTAAAGATATTAATGATAAACGCAGGGTTTTTTTGCCCAAGGTTTACTTTTCCGAGGATGAGGGTGATTGTGTTGGTTGTGATTCACATTCTCTATTTCTCACCTGTAAGTGGTGGGAATGTTGCATTTGCTGCCTCCTTTTTTTCTGTTCTAGTCCATTTAGGGCCCCCTTCAAGGTGGGGCAGAGCAGCCTGGCTCCTTCCCTGGATTTTGGTATTCTGGCTTCTGGTGTTTGTTGCTTATTCTGTTCAGAGGAGCAGTGGGGTCGTGGTATGGTGGGATCCACAGGCATAGGGCCGAATTGAAGCTTTTAATTCTGAGATTCGAGAGAGAAAAGATCTCCTTGGGCCCACAGTCAAAAAAGCACGAGTCTCCACATTTGCATCTTTCCCGTCTCCTCCCCAGTCCGCTCCCGCGCGCCGTGTTGCTAGCCCAAGTTTCGGTGCCCATGTGCTTTATGTTTCAGTCTATTTTTCCCCTTTCTTCCCTCCGGGATCTCTAGGGCTCTATCTTGTAAAAGAGAGAGGTAAATGTATGCAAATTTTAAACTCCATCTTTAAATTCATAAGGGTGCAGGAATAAATAGTGTTTTTCAATCAAAAGATGGGAATTTTACATATTCACTTGCCAGGTGAATGACTATACATGAGAAAGTTTTCGCTATTCCAGCAAGGGCAGATTTGAGCATAAAGAAGACGAAGCACGTCCATTTCCCTTTAACAAATAAAGTCAAGAGAAGGGAATTGGCTTTATTAAATTTGCCATTCACCATTTACAGTGTGCTGCACGTCACGGCTGCCGTGCTGGGAGCTGATGGATGGGCGGCAGCGGGTGGTCCTCTCTCTTGCCCCCAACTGCTCTGCAGCCAAGGCACTAACTTCACAGAGGATTGCCCCAAATGTATTCCCTCTTCCTTGTTCAAATTTTGATTCTTTTATCATGAATTGCCACAATGATTTCAATTCAACAATTTGATTAACTGTATATACCATGGTGATAAAGCCCATGTTATTGGTTAATCTCCAATCTACAGGCAAAATTACCATCTACTTACCTATTGTCATGACCTCTGTGGCCCTGCTTGAAGTCCCTCCTGAGCCCTCAGGAGGTAAAAGCCTTGGCACTGGAGAGAGCTGGCCAGTTTGCATATTGTCTCTGGAACTCACCACCTGTGTGGTCGCCAGGACTTTACGGATCCCTCTGAGGCATAGTCTCCTCACCTGTGAATCTAGGTGCCATCGGTCTCTAGGTCATGGCTATTTTAAGGATTTCATGAGAATGTGGCATTCACCAACCATAAGAGCAAGTGGCATTTAGTAAATGCTGCCCAAGATTGACTATTTTGTGTGCATTGGTATTTCTTTGTGCACAGCTTCTGTGCTAGAAAATCAATACAATGTGAAAATTACTTTGACCTATATAATCACTTAGTTCATAGTCAGGGAAGGAAATTCTACAAGCGATCGTTGCAATAAGTGACTTAAGCTGCCCTGGTCTTGGGCTTGGGCTTGAGAAACAGCTACAAGGAGGAACAGCCCAGGTCCTGAGGTTATGGGATGAAATTTTTGAATTCAAGTTTTATTTTTCCAAGTTTCTCAGAATATACTAACCAAGCTTTGTAATCTGTGTATGTTTTACTAAGAATTTGTTTCATACAAATAATTAGGTTCTGGTTATTTTACCCAACAGACAATATTTCTGGATTGGAGTCGTGGCCCTGTCTATTCCAGTCTATGAAATTCACTAGGGCTGTCCAGGTGTTTTTACAGAACACATCAGCAAATATAAAGGAGTGTATAAAAGTGGATTGTGTTTATGGCCTTTAAAAGAAAGGTGTTTATCTAAAATAGTTCCCCTTTACCAATTTGACACATAAATATTGAAATATTTTAAAATTCACATAAATTCAATTTTCACACCAAGACTATTGCAGAATTATTTTCCAGAACTTTCTGGTATATGTTCATTTCATGAATCCAGTAAACATTTGCCACATTTCTAATCTGTACCAGACCCCCACATGTTTGGCCTCAGAGTTTTTGGAAGAAATTGTGGGATCCTATTGTCATGATGCCCAGTTCCTGTTTCTGTGGGTTTGTCCCCATCCTTCCCAATTGGCCTCTGTTTTCACCAGGCAAAGACCCCTACAGAGTTATAGTGGGAAGGTTAGAGAAAAAACCCGAAACGGGGCTGAGGGCTGTGTGTCCTCAGAGTCAGGCATCGTCACAGTGTGACACATTCTACATAAGTGTACAGTGATTCAGAGTCATTCTGCATCTGGCCTTTCTCCTTCCTGCTCCATTTTTCTCTTTTTCTCCTTCGTGTGTGTGTGTGTGTGTGTGTGTGTGTGTGTGTGTGTGTTTGAGTGTGTGTGAGTGTGTTTGAGTGCGATTTTTAATGCAACGGACTCCCCTTAACTGTTGGATTCTGGTTTCAATTGTACACAGGTTACAAGAACAAAGTTCAATTTAAAAAGATGCTTTGTCAGATACCACCATGAGATAAATTTGCAGGTTGTTATTTAACCTCTTGGAACCATTTTACCATTTTCTTAATGTTACTATGACTGTGAAAAAATATAAGTTGGAATAAGGTCTTGGGGTTCACTGCCTAGTCCCTTCACTTGCCCATGGGGAAATCAGGGCCTCGCCTCATTCCTCACAGCCACGCTGTCTATTCGATTAGTACTAAACAGACCAACTCCTAGAGGAGAAAATACCATGGGAGCCCTGTGAGTTATTCTAAAGTAGCACAGGGCTTATCTAAAATCTTAACATGGAAAAGTGGCATATCTGCAAGAAAACAGATTGTAACGAGATCTTGATATAAAAATCCTCCTAATGGCTTTTGCACTAGAAAGACAATTTATGGATCCTTATCACTCAGGTGGAGCTGCAGCTGATAACACAGAGGCTCCAGAGTGGAGGATGAGAGTGCAGGAAAGCAATTGCAATCACATCTGTGAGATCTGGGGAAACACTCCGACTGTCCTAATGTAATTTATAAATGGTGCTATTCTATTGTCATAATAAAACCATATCAAGAGGATATTATTTCATGCTTGGGGGCAAAATCTGTTTAGATTTTTGCTTCCAATAGTGTATTACAGAAACTGTAATTGTGAAACAACTTTCTCAAAATAACTTGCTGCATGGATAGAAAGCATCGGTGGAATTAATTCTTGGCAAATATGTCTAGAATATAATTTGGGAAAAATTTATGTTTTTTTCCAGAGGCACTTTTATTGGAGAGTAGTGTTTAGCAGAGAGTGGAATCCCACAGGAGGGAATTCTTGCTTAATGCAAACTGAGAAGTGCCATGTGTACTGAGTCACTACGACAGGATGAGGGTCCTCTCAGGACTTGGGAGAGTGACCTGTGGGGGGCATGATATGAGCCATGGCTCATGTGACTGAGCAAACAAAGAGCCTATAACCATGAAGCCCTCTTTGGGGGGAAAGCCATAAGTTGAAGCCAAGTGCAGTTGGTTTCATTTTGAATTTTTTTTAAAAGCACCCAAACAGAAAACATAACTTCAGAAAATGTCTCCTCCCTCCAGGCTCCTGCAGACAGCATGGGCAATGCTGGGCTGGCCTCAGGAGAAAAGGCAGAAGCTCTCTTAGGAGGGAGGCTGGGGGACACATGGGACAGACAGTGACATGGCTTCTGTGGGGGTGACCAGTGTTCTCCATGGTATTATAAACCAGTTTCCAAGCGTTAAAAGGTAGATTGATTGTTGGAGACACCTGGCTCTTTCTGCATGTCTGGCTCCTCCGGGATGGCCATCGGGAACAGTGACTCTCAGTGTGCATCTCACTGCAGGCTCCGTTTGCCTCTGCTCTCCCGTGTTTGCTAGTTGACAGGCCCCTACCATGTGAGCCTTTGGAAGAAGAGGACTCTTACCCACAGAGCTCAACCCAGTGGGGCAGGCCTTCACCCTGACACATGCCATGGGTTGTGGTTCTGGTGGGGGTCACAGAGATGCTACAGCACACACGATCTGTATCCCAGCCCTCAGATGTCCTGCAATCTCAGTGTATGGCCATGAGCCCCAGTGAGCATGCTCATGTCCTCCTGCAGTTTGGGAACCTGGAGACCAGATGCTCTGGGAACTCAGCACAAGACCACCCTTTTTCTGCCACCATCCCCCTCTCTAGCCTCTATGCCTACACTGTCTCTGCCTTCTCCACCAACGTACACCCAGTCCTTCTGTAATGCATCGAGCTCAATTATTTTGTAATTTTCTGATCCCATGTGGATTCTATACATTCTATAGGCTGATCTATTTCTGGAAATTTCCAGGAGGCAGAATGCCAAATTTATCTGGCTTATAAAATAGGTTGACATGAATGATGAGTGTTTTCTTTATCCTAGGGAGATATGCTATGTACACATGCACATGTATGCATGTTTGTGTATCTACATGGCATACACACAAAGCATTTGGAAAGCAGTGAGACCAATATTATGAGGAGCAATGGGTACAGTGTTCTCACTTTCAAGAAATTAAAGGAGCTACTTCACATCTCCTAGTAGTTCCAAGATAAAACCAAACACATTCATATAACAGATGCATGATCCTTTTAGAGTGTAAATATCTGTCTCTCTGCAGAATTTATGATACATTAAATTGTGCCTTGTATACTTAACTGTCTCTCCCTTCAATGATTTCAATATTTTAAGAGTTCTGCCAATTTTATACATATATATGAAAAAATGATAGTAATCATTTCACTCTGTGTAAATATCATGTTGTACACCCAAAATATGTACTCTTGTATCAAAAATAAATAAGGAAGAAAATAACCAAATTTTAAACTTATTTAGGATCTTTAATAAAATATTTTCAATTCTAAAACGTCCTGAGCTTTTTTTCCTTATTTTTAAAGCAACTTGTACAGATGGTCATTATGACTACAGACTGCATCATTTCCTTTCTAATTTACCATAGGAAAATTGCTTCTATGTCTATACATCCACAGACACACAGACAGATACACACATCCCCTAGGTACAGGGACTTATTTCAGAAATGGGTGTGGAAAACTTTGAAGGGCCAGGGATTCCTTCTGGGCTCTGGCTCACACAGCAGACAAGGAGCTACCTGGAATTGCTTTCTGGTGCTCCTAAGAGCCAGGTAGAAAGGCATCTCTACAGTGACAGAGGCAGCTGTCTGGCCAGAGACATCCTGAGTTTTCTTTGTGTCAAGATGAACCATGTTTAGAATTTGTGGCTAAGTGGACAAATACCAGGGAACAGAGTTTTTTCTTGGGCTTTGTAAATGTGCAACTTCCCACGATGTTTTGCCTCTAGACTTTTCTCAGTCTACTAAGTTAGAGTCAGAGCTGCTTCAAGGGCTGTGATGGAGGAGCACTTGACTGTGCCAAGGCAGACTCAGGCTGATGCTGAGAGGACTTGGGAAAGGAGAAAACCAAACCAGGCAGACCCACCACAGTCACCTCCGGATGGTCTAATGTGTACGCAAGATGTGGAACGTGGACGTCTTAGTAACAACAACAGAGGAAGACTTCCAGGCAGGGTCTACAGGAGGCTCTCCTGCAGGGTCATGCAAGTCATTCATCAAGGAGCTCAGACAGTGTAAAAACCCAGATTTGAAAGAAATACGAGGGGTTCAACTCATCTGTGCCCAAGAGAGGTTACATTAAATGGCAGTCTTGGCAAAACGTGTGTTAGAACCAGAACTCTGCAATGGATGAACCATGGATCTGTGTATAGATTCATCCATTTTATCTGTTATATTTATGTTAATTTTTACAAGGGACATGTTGAACAGAGCAGAGAAATACACGAGTGTACTAGGCACCATATTCAAAAGATCCGAAATTAAAATGTGAAAGAATATGCTACTTTAAAAAGGTAATTACGGTGCTTTCACCTTGCATCTCTTCCCAGACGATGGCACCTTCCCTCTGGCCAAGGCCACACGTGGCCACTGAAGTGGAGGGTGTCTGACTGTCTTTTGGACTTTGCCTTCTTTGGTCCCCCTTCCCTGCTGGCTTGCCAGAGGGTGTTGGGTGGCCCAGAGCAGTGGGGAGAAGAGGCACTGGGTCCCAGATCACCCTCTGCTGTCCCTGGCCCAGGTGAGCCACCCTCATGGCCTCCGGTCTTTCCAGAACCAGCCAGATGTGCCCCAGGGCGATGCCGCCCACCTTTCTCAGGTGTGAGCATCCCTCTGGGCATCCTTACTTTTTGGACTTAGAAGCCTTTTATGGTCTCTGCACACTGATCTGGACTCAGAAAGGCTTGACTCCAGACATGGCAACTGTGTGACTCCATTGTCACCACTCAGCCCTGGCAGGAGGGAGTTTCCAGGAGGGTTTTGACCTCCCAGAACTCTTCCTCAGATACAAGTCCCTGCCACATCTGGTTCTAGACCTTCTGTCCTCCCCAGGGTCCTATCTTCATGTTCTCTTGGGGACAAACTCACTTCCTGTCATCCAAACTGTCTCATCCCGACACCAGGCAAGCCTCATCCAGTCCCCAGAGGGGGATATCACCTGATTTTCTTAAAATTTTACGATTTGAAACATGAGCCTTAATCCCTGAAAATCTATTTAAAATAAATATTCATCAAACAAATCCAGCTTTTGAGGCACTGAATTTCAAGAATCTGTTTTGGACTTGAAAGTTACAGATTCATTCTTTGTTCATTATATTCCATGGTAATTCTTCCCTGAATACAGGGATGTCAATAAGTTTTCTAAATTAGGAAGGGATTTTAAAGAAGAAAAAACTTAGTATCTCAAGTTTTCATCCCAGTGGACAAGCCACCTTGGGATGGTCAATAGCAGGACCACGAGCTTGGAAGAGAGATGAGTGGGGACAAACGTACAGTCCGTGACACTCTATGCACAACATGGCCCCATCACTACGTATCTCTGAAACTTCTCTTTATAAGAGACAAATGTTGAAACTCCTGGTGTCCAGTGATACCTGATGCCCTGCACTACTTAAAATTCTACTGTAGTAAAGAATATCTTTTAGACCCCATTCACTGCCTTGCTGGAGGTGCGAGAGCTCACCCTGTGTGCTGACTTTCTGCTGTGCGGAGAGGATGACAAGAGCTGTGCTGCAGCTTCCTATCCATCAACTAATGGCTCCTCCCAAGACTACCTCCATCTTGAAACACTGCAGCCACTGCCATAGCCCTCCCTATGTGGTAACCTCCACCATGGGACAACAGACAGGGCCTGGAGGCAGCTGCATCACTGGACAGACTGCCCAATGCCATTGCATGGCCTGCCTTTGCAGCCCCATCTCTGAAAATGGTTGCTTCCATCTTGGGAAAACTCTGCCGCCATCTTGGGTTACTTCCGCTGCTGTCTCCACCATCTTTATTTGGGCAACTTCCACCTGGGAACACTGTCTGGGGCCAACATCAAGGTACCTACAAGTTAAATACTATGGCCACCACCAGCTAGGGAGATGGCCGCTTCCATCTAGGCACAACAACAAGGACCTGGAAGACCATCACCAAGGTCCCTGCAGTCCTGGTAGCACCAGAAGTATCCCTACTAGGTGTACTCTTGGACACCATCTTGTTGCAGAGGCAAAAGAGGAGAGGCTTCATGGGGTTGCCTCTTTCTCTTTTTTCTCCTACTAACAGCCAACTTCTTTTGATTCCTCTTTCATGCTTCCTATAATCTGTCTATATCCTCACATCCTACCTCATAAACATCACATTCTATACCCTCCCATTCTCTCCCTGTTCACCATTATGAACCATAAACCCTTATTCTTACCTACTTTCTATATAGTAGATAATAATCAAATATACGTTTCTCTTTATTGTGACAAAACTATAATGTGTAGGAGCTCTTTGATTTAAGGCTGCATATTGTTTGCATTGGGTACTGTGAATATTGATCTCCCCCTTAAAAGTAAGGTACTAGTAACCTGCAGGGATACTACAAGGATATCGGGTAGAAACTGTAATATCTTGAATTCACACTGCTAGAGAGGAAGACACATGGACAACATGAAAAAATAAGGGAAGAAAGTGTCCAAAACAAACCAAGATGAGACAATCATAGAATCCATTGACAGAACAGTAGATGAAATGTCAGAGGAGTTCAGAAGGTACATAATTAAAATGATTTGCAAATTAAAGAATAATATAAGAGAGCAAATATAAGAGGCAACAATTGATCACTCCAACAAAGACGTAAAAGAGCAAATACAGGTAGCAAAAGATTACTCAAGAAAGGGATAGAGATTATGAAAAACAATACAAACAAACTGAAATCCTTTGAATGAAGAAAACAATAAACCAAATAAAAAATTCGATAGAAAGTATCACCAACAGAATAAATCACTTGGAAGACAGAATCTAAGACAAGGAGACAAAATATACAGTCATGAAAACAAAGTTGACCACACAGTGTAGATCCTAAGAAACCATGAATTATGGGATATTATCAAAAGATCAAATCTAAGATTTATCAGGATAGAGGAATACACAGTCTTTTCAATGAAATAATATCAGAAAGTTTTCCAAACATGAAGAATAAATTGGAAAATCAAAAGCAACACATAATGTACAAAGTTACAGCAGTTCTATGCCAAGGCACATTATAATGAGAATGTCTAGCACACAGAATAATGATAGAATTTTAAAAACCATAAGAGAAAAGATTCAGACTACTTATAGGGGGAAACCAATACAGATCTCAGCAGATTTTCAACCCAGACCTTCAGAAATAGGAGATCCTGGAACAACATGTATCAGCTCTGAAAGCAAATGGATGCCAACCAAGAATCTTACATCCAGCAAAATAAGCTTCATATTTAATGACAAAATAAAAACCTTACATGAAAACAAAAGTTAAAAGAATGTACAACAAGAAAGCCTGCACTACAAAATATTCTTGATAAATACTCCATGAGAAGAAAAATGAAAAACAATAAGGAAAATCATCAAAACAAGGAACTATAATAAAAGAAAGGCCAATCAATGGAGAAACAAGTAAAATTAAAAACCAAAAATAAACCAAGATGACCAGGAATAGAAAACATATTTCAATAATAACCCCGAATGTGAATGGCCTAAACTCATCAATTAAAAGACATAGACTGGCAGATTGGATTTTTTAAAAAAGATCCAACAATATGCTCCTTTCAAGAGACTCAGCCCATAAGACATCCTCAGACTGACGGTGAAAGGATGGGAAGAAACATATTATTCACATGGACTGTGTTTTCAACCTCATATCAGATAAAGTAGACTTCAAAGCAAAGAAAAGATAAAGGGATAAAGAAAGGGTAATGAAGGACATTTCATACTGCTTAAGGGAACCATACATATACAGCAATTGTAAATATTTATGCATTAAACAATGGGGCATCTATGTATGTTAAATAAACCCTTATCAATTTCAAAAATAAAATAGATCACAATACAATAATTCTGGGTGACTTTAGCACACCTCTCTCACCACTGTATAGATCTATAGAACTCAATAATATAATCAATGATTTAGGCTTAACCAACATATACAGAATATTTCATCCATCAATGAGTAAATACACTTTCTTCTCAGCAGCACATGGATTCTTCTCTAAAATAGACCAAATGTTGTGCCACAAAGCAAGTCTTAGCAAGTACAAAAAAATAGAGATACTACCCTGCATTCTATCAGACCATAATGAAATAAAATTAGAAATCAATGATAAAATAAAAAATAGAAGATACTCCAACACCTGAAGACTAAATAATATTCTATTGAATGATGCTTGAGTAACAGAAGACATCAGGGAGAAGACAACACACACAAAAAATTCTTAGAAGTAAATGAGAACTCTGATAGAATATAACAAAATCTCTGGGACACTATAAAGGTAGTGCTAAGAGGAAAGTTCATTGCATCAAGCTCATTCATTAAAAGAAGAAAAAGTCAACAAATAAACGACCTGGTATTACATCTCATAGCCCTAGAAAGAGAAAAAATCAACACCAAAAGTAGTAGAAATCAGGAAATAATTAAAATCAGAACTGATATCAATGAAATAGAAACAAAGAAAACAATTGAAAAAATTGACAAAACAAAAAGCTGGTTCTTTGAATAAATAAATTAAATTGATAAATTCTTAGTCACCCTAATGAAAAGGAGAGACAAAACTCAAATTACTAAAATTTATAATGAAGAAGTATCATGACGGACACTATTTAAATAAAAAAGGCAATTAGAAACTATTCTTAAAATTTATTCTCCAGTAAAATAGAAAATATCAAAGACACAGAAAAATATCTAGAGGCATATGATCTGCCCAAAGTGAATCAGGAGAACATACACAATTTAAACAGATCAATTTCAAGCAATGAAGTAGAAGATGCCATGAAAAGCCTACCAACTAAGAAAAAACCCAGACCAATTCAGAGCTGAGTTCTACATGACCTTCAGAGAAGTATTAATATCAATACTCCTCAAGTTATTCATGCAATAGAAAAGGAGGGAACCCTTCCAAATCATTCTATGAGGCTAGTTGATACCAAAACCAGGCAAAGAAAGCATCAAGCAAGGAAAATTTCAGACCAATATCCCTGACAAACAGATGCAAAAATTTTCAATAAAATTCTGGAAAATTGCATAAAAAATTATAAAGATAGTGCGTTGTGATCAAGTGGGGTTCGTTCCAGGGATGCAAGTTTGGTTCAACATACAGAAATTAATAAATGAAATTCATCACATCAATAGACTTAAAGAGAAGAATCATATGATTATATCAACAGATGTAGAGAAAGCATTTGAAAAATTATAGCATCCTTTCATGTTCAAAACACTAGAAAAACTTGGGGTGGTTGGAACATACCTCAACATTGTAATAACTATCTATGCTAAATTCAATTCCAACATCATTGTAAATGGAGAAAAATTGGAAGCATTCCCTCTAAAAACTGGAAGAAGACAAGGAAGCCCTCTTTCTTTCATCATTGCTATCCAATATCATTCTTGAAAATCTAGGCAGAGCAATTAGATAGCAGAAAAAAAAACTTAAAGGGATATGAATAGGAAAACAAGAACTCAAACTATCACTATTTTCCAACAACATGATTCTATACTTAGAGGATTCAATAAATTCCACTAGAAAACTTCTAGAATTAGTAAATGAATTCAGCAAAGTAGCAGGGTATGAAATCAATGCTAAAAATCAAGTGCATTTCTATGCATCAGTGATAAATCCTCTGAAAGAGAAATTATGAAAAATCCCCCATCACAATAGCTTCAAAAAACCAAACATTTGCAAATCAATCTAACAGAAGAAGTAAAGACCTCTACAATGACAACTACAGAACACTACAGTAAGAAATTGAAGAAGACTTTAGAAAATGGAGTCATCTCCCATGTTCTTAGATAGGCAGAATTAATATACTCAAGATAGCCATACTACCAAAAGAGATATACAGACTCAATGCAATTCCAATTAAAACTCCAATGTCATTCCTTGTAGAAACAGAAAAAGCAATCATGAAATCAATTAGGAAAAAATAAGAGACCCAGAATAGCCAAAGCAATCCTTAGCAAGAAGAGTGAAACAGGAGGCATCACAATACCAGACCTTAAACTATATTACAGAGCTATAGTAACAAAAGTGGCATGGTACTGGCACCAAAATAGATATGTAGACCATTTTACAGAATAGAAGACACAGAGACCAATCTACATGAATACAGTTGTCTCATACGAGACAAAGGCACCAACAACATAAATTAAAGAACAGACAGCCTCTTCAACAATTGGTGTAGAAAAACTGGAAATCCATATGCAACAAAATGAAATTGAACCTCTGTCTCTCACCATGAACAAAACTCAATTCCAAGTGGATCAAAGATCTAGGAATTAGATCAGAGACCCTGCACCTCAAAAGTGAAAAGATTGGCCCAAATCTTCATCACATTGGATTAGGCCCTGATTTCTTTAACAAGACTTCTAAAGTGCAAGAAATAAAATCAAGAATCAAAAATAGGATGGATTCAAACTAAAAAGCCTCTCATCAAAAGAAACAATCAATGAAGTAAAGAGAGAGCCTCCAGAATGGGAGGAAATTTCTACCACATGCACATTAGATAGAGCACTAACCTTCAGGATATATAAAGAACTCAAAAAACTTAACATACACACACACACACACTAAAAAAAAAAAAAAAAAAAAAAAAAAAAAAACAATAAATGGGCTAAGGAACTGAACAGACACTTCTCAAAAGAAGATTTACAATCAGTCTACCAATATATTAAAAAATGTTCAACATCTCTAGCAATTAGAGAAATGCAAATCAAAACTAAGATTTCATCTCACACCAGTCAGATTGGCAATTGTCAAGAATATAAGCAACAATAAGTGTTGGCAAGGATGTGGGGAAAAAGGTACACTCATACATTGCTGCAGGAATTGCAAATTGGTGCAACCAATCTGGAAAGCAGAATGGAGATTCTGTAGAAAACTTGGAATGGAACCACCATTCGACTCAGCTATACCCAAAGGTTTTAAAAACAGCATACTATAGCAAAGCTGCCACATCAATGTTCATAGCAGCTCAAATCACAAAAGCTAAACTGTGGAGACAACCTAGATGCCCTTCAGTAGGGGAATGGATAAAGAAACTAACATAACATACATACACACACAATGGAATATTAATTAACATTAAAAGAGAATAAAATTATGGCATTTTCAGGTAAGTGGATGGAGTTGGAGAATTTCATGCTAAGTGAAGTAAGCCAATCCCCCCAAAACAAAGGTTGAATGTTTTCTCTGATAAGTGGATGCAGATTCATATTGGGGGATGGCACTGAGATGAATGGAGGCACTTTGGATTTGGCAAAATGTAGGAAAGAGATGGTGAGGGACCTGGGGTAGGAAAGATGGGGGAAATGAAAGAGACGTCATTGCCCCAAGTTCATGTATGATTATACAAATGGTATGATTCTACTTTGTGTACAACCAGAAAAGTGAATCAGAAAATCGTGCTCTGTGTGTGTACATAAATTCATTCTGTTGGCATATATGACTAATTAGAAGAAATTTAGAAAAGAATACCTTCTATACATACACCCAGTCAAGGAAGCATTCTAATCTGCAAACTTGAATAACTTTAAGGTGTTAATTAAATTGTTGTTTTACAGAGAATTTAATAACCATAAGTACACACTTCTGAATTTGCAGACATTTTATTTGTTGATTATCCCAACTCTGAATATCCTGGCTAGACATTAGTTTCAGTCTTCTTGCTACATGGATCAGGGATCCTGATTGTTGTTTCTATCACAAAATAATTCATTGTATTTAGAGGCAGTGCTCTTTCCTTCCCATTTAATTAGATATTACTTCACTGACATACAATGCACATTTTTTAATTTAAAGTATATATTGTTCATTATTGGATGACATCTCTCTGATTAAAAGAGATATTATCTCCAAATATTGCCCCTGCCTTTTTTCTCTAAATGCAAAAAGGAAGTTAGTGATGTTGAGAGCTTTATATGTTGTATTCTGTTGGAAGTTCAAAGATTATGCATAGCTTTGTGTATCCCTGTTCTGTCTTGGCCAACTAAACCTGGGTGGAGAAGGTAGAAGAGCTGCTGCAAGCCATCATTGTGGATTATTTCACTTACCTCCTTCTAGAAAGTTCTTATTTGTTTTCCAATCTTTCACTTCAGATTGTCTCTTGAATGCAGCAAATGTGTTAACTGCACATTTATCTTTTGGTAGGCATTCAATTAATTATTTTAATGAATGAAAAACAGACCTAGATTAACTAATATTGTACTTCAGACAAAATGTATAGTAAGTTGCAGACTCAAAGCTGTTTGGATAATAATTGTCAAAATAATATTAGCTAAACATGGACAGCTTTTTGAAAAACATTAAGTCTCATACTTTATCCTTGGCATGAACTCTTCCAAATGACATGTAATGGGACCAATAGATGAACACAGTACAGAGCGGGGGATTTCACAAAAATCTAATGAAGCTCTCAGTTAATAGTGGGAGGAACTGCCTGGTGGAGTCCTTATTTCTCAGTCTTAAAAGCTTTCGTGCAAGCCCTGGGTACTATCTTGCTGAAAAACTCTTCTTGAGGAAATTAATTTCTTAGGCCAAGTCTTCATAAGCTATATTTTGAGGATAGTCATGTTGCCATATGTCCTGAAGTATGATATTACCAAATATTGAGGATTAATGTCAGTTTGGCAACATTTGGCTTTACAGAAATTTTCTTTAAAGCAATTATTATTTCATAAAAAAGATTTAACTTAGTGGTATTTCCCAATTTACTTAAAATATGCACTTGACATTTTAACTAAGCTGTAGTTTTAAATATATTTGACATTTTCAAATCACAAACACTGTAGATTATGCAATAAATACGAAGTGTAATTTTGAAGTGTACCTCTTTAATGAATTCATAACTCCCTCATTAATTTACAGAAAATTAACAATGCCTACTCTGGTCTTCTCGTCCTCTGAGCTTATCACTGAATTTGCCTTTTTTTCTCTAGCATTACCACTTCTAACATTTGAGATTATTGCAATGGTGTTAGTGATTTAAATATCTTAAATGATAATGCGTTGCAAAATAGTTTGGATCTATTACTAGGAGCAATCCATCCTAGTAATTTCTTGAAAAATGGAAGAATAAACTTCAGTTGTGAAACTTGTGCTTCTGCTGAGTGAACATGTAGGTCCTAGAATTCAGAATGCAAAGCAGTCCTTCCCTGCTTTACCCTGCCATCACTCCCGTTTGACAGGAGTGCTCTGTCAATTACCCACATTGCTGAAAGTAGAGGGGAGGAGGAAACAGAGTAAATGAGATTCTACAGGACAACAGAACAGGGGTGCAGGTAGAAAAGACAGAAAGGAGGGACATGGTTGGACTGACACCAACCATACATTATTTTTTTTTTTAACTAGGAATGAAATTGATTTGTTGTCACTGTCCTGAAACCAAATTCCTTTTCCTAACAATTCTCTTTTTCCTCTTGCAAACATTTTAGCTAGGGCCTCAGACAGAAGCCTGATGCTGTGAGTGAAACGTGTGGTTTCCATAGTGGAGACCACAGCATAAACTCAGACCCTGTACAGCTCAACTCTCAGTGCCAGCCCCTGATTAAGTAGGCCAGGCTGTGTGTGGGGAGGCGAGTCTGTTGGGCAGGTGGTAGGGAATGACCACCAACAGAAAGGTGGACATTTGTGACTCCATGTACACTCTGGTCATCCCAAATAATTTCAGGATGTCATCACCTTAATTCTCTCTAACTTTTGAAGTTGCAGCATATGAAGAAAGGGGTCAAATTTTCACACGTTGTAGGTGATACCAATTTGATAAAGAAGAATGAAGAGAGGACAGCTGATGGACTTCTCTTTTGTTTGGGTAACTCTCATTAGCATAGTACTTTAATGACCATGACATGGTCAGCTGGAGACCCATCTCTCTCCAACCTGCTCAATTCATGTTAGATTGCATTCTTTTGCCCTCAGGTACGATTGAGTCCACCCCATTCCAGCAGGCGAAACACATGCACGTTTTGTCTGCACATGTTCATGCTGAGCTCCTTTTAACCCCGTCACTGACATTGTCTTTAAGAGTCCTTAGCATCATGGTGCTTTTACCTGAGATAATGTAGTTCAATTGTGGCTGTCCTTAATCTCTGTCCTTTAACGTAATCCCTGTTCTAAACTCATTAAGTAAAGAGAACACAAAATTGTATTTTTTATAGTGCTGTCATGTGATTTTTTTTATCTAACTTATTCTAATAGAGATTTAAAACTTCAGAATGGTCAATTGCCAAATTAAAAAATCCTCAATGGTTTTTGGTTATTATTTTGGAAATAAATGACATTTTGTAAGTGTTTAAATACTAATTGTTGGTTTTCTACTAAGTTGGTTACTATCATTTTTATGAATGTTTTCCTGAATGTCTCTCAGACTCTAACGTTCTAATGTATTTTTAATTAAACTGCTTAATGTGAGATGATCATAGATTCACATATGCTTATGATAAATTTTGCAGAGAAATTCTGTATACTCCTCACCATTAACGCCAGAAAAGAGACCTTAGGAAGCTGTAGTAAAATCACATTCCCAGGATGCAGACTGGGTGCAGTGTGGACCAGAACTCCCTGGCCCAGGAAGGGTTGCTGGGTGTATGCCAGGGGAGTGGTACCTGGGTACTGGTGGGGGCACCTGTGTGTTTAGCCTGTAGGACAATCAGAGACACCTCTCCAGGGTGTCTGCACCACCTGTGGGTCCCAGGAGCCCCATACCAGCGGTCAATTGTGTCTTCATCCTAAGCAGCCTTCACTGGCATCGTAGAGTGGTGTAGTGCTATTTCTAACTGTCCTCACAGCTGGTGAGGTGAAGCCTCTCACATGTTGGCCGTCTTCATGTCTCTGGGTGATGTCATTATCTGTGGCTTTTCCCAACTTCTAATTGCTACTGTTCTTCCACAGACAAGCCTTGAAGGTTTAACAGATATTCTAGATGCCTGACCATTTTTCTGATGTGGGGTTTGCTCAGATTTTTTCAATCTTTCATCTTCTTAACAGGGTCTTTTCCAGAAAGTGTTTAAATTTTTATACTGTCCAATTTATTAGGTTTTACTCATTTGGATTCTAATTCAGGTGTCAAGTCTCAGAACTCTTTCCCTGAACTAGACCCTGAAGACTTTGTCCTATATTTTTCTAAAGTCATAGATTTTCATTCAAGATTGTGATCCACCTTGAATTAATTGTCACAAAGGTGTTAGACTAAGGTCCTGGGCATTTTTTGGCAAGAGACTGGCAGGGCCATTCAAAGTTCCAGCCTAATCTGTCAAACTCTTCTACCAAGTTGATTTTATACCTTTGTCAAATTGGGCATATTTGTACAGGTCTTTTCCTGGATTTTTGGTTTTGATCTATTGTATAATAACAAATATTGTATGGGTTTATCCCTTGGCCAGTGCACCAATAACAAATATTTTCACTGATGTAGATCCTACAATTGGGTAGACGGTGTCCTTCTATTTTACTTAATTTATTTGTTATTCTGTTTTTTTTTCCTGCCTTCCCATAAAAAGTATAGAATAATCCTGTCTATATTTACAAAGGTATGGCTTAGACTCAGAATTCTCCTTCGAGACACCTCCCCGAGCCCAGTGACTGCTTTGCCTCTGGGGTGATGGCCAACTGCACTATTCTACGCCCTGCTGGTGGCCTCCTTTCCCCAGAGCACTGCCCGGTGTCTGGCTGCAGCACAAACATTTCAAGAGTGAAATGTAATTAGTCAACTACTTGGTTTCGTACCATCTTCGTGTTTTCTCATAAATTTTAATATACACACATATATAACTTGGCTTTTATTTGTATTTCAATTAAGAAAATGACTAAAATTGATTTATAAGAAATTGCGGCAGTATATTACAGTCATGTAAAACTAAAGAAGTATTGATTTTTTAAAAAATAAAACCCATGTAGAAAACTTAAAGTGATTGACACAAAATGATGATAGTAAACAACAAAATAACATAAATAACATCATAATTTGTGCAATTATTCTGTGACTTAACCCCGATCTGCTTTTAAGCTTGCTCTGTAATTTTATTAATGCATTGTTGTTTTATCTGTGCACAATCAATCATGACGATTGGCTCCAGAGCCTGGATCCCACCACCTAGAGGAGCTGTAATGAGGCACTTAGTACTGCAGGGTGCTGGCAGGCTCCGTTCTGCTGCTGGGCACACAGGCAGGCACACTGCCTTTGCATCATAGCTTGTGCTCAGGCCACCCTCTGGCACATATCTGCACACAAACCCACTTAACTAGGAAACTTTGGGTAAAATATAAATTGATGTAGTCTCTCTTTGGGCTTTGGAAAAACTGTTAATTTTCAAGTACTGTGCATATTAATTACTATACTAGTCTCCTCACACAGATTTCTGGGTTTGTCATCCTTAAAACTTTCAAATATACCCAAGCGTAGTGATCATGGAAACCACTTAGAATCCAAAAGATATTTTCTTGTAAAATGAAGGATGGATTCCTTTGACCTCAGCACAAGCAGAATTGTATGTATCTTTCTCTCAAGAGAAGCCAAAAATTTATTTAGCAGAGTAATAATTTAGGAGAGAAAGAAAGAATTCAAAGCACATGCAAAGTCACAGGGAACTTGAATAAAGGGGGCTGTGCCTTCCTGTGGTCGCTTCCCATCCTGCGCGTAGTACAGTGGTGCATAATTCCTTCAAGAAGTGTCCTCAAAAGTTACTTAAGTAAACAAATTCTGGTGCTTGGTCATGCTTCCGTTCAGTCACTAGCGAAGTCCCATGTGTGGACTGTCCAAGTGTTCTGCGGCATCCCGCATGGGTAAGACTTAAAACGACTTCATCAAGTTCGGTTTTCAGGAAAATGTGTGCCTTTTCCGTGTGCCATGTTCCCTTCAGCCAAACTCTGCTTCACCATGTTCCTCTTCTTTTGACTTTAGGCTGTCGGGATTTCAGCTGCCGTCCTCCATAGTGAGCTCCGGGTCTGTCCTCACTCTGTGGTTCACCACCGACTTCGCAGTGAGCGCCCAGGGCTTCAAGGCACTGTATGAAGGTAGGAGACTGCACTGGGCGCGCACACTCACTGCCTCCGTGACCTGACATGCCACTCGGGGTCAGCCATGTTAGGAGGAAGCTTGCTGTGTGCGTGGTTGGGTAATGATTGGCAGTTGGAAAACACTATTTCCTACAATTGCCAAATTTTCGAGCACTAAATATTCTTAAGTTTTCTGTTATTAATGGTAAATTTCTTGCTTGGGTTGTCCTTTTGTTGATGTGTGGTAGGGAAGTTTTGAAAATATTGGATATAAATGTACTTGCATCACTGACTGTTCAGTGTGAAGAGTTCACTCACAATGTCCAAGAGTTGTATGAGACTTTTCTGGTTCTGTTGCTGATCAGGGTCTGAGGAAAGGCAATTGTGTGACATAAAATTTTGCTATCCAAGTTGAAGGTTTTTTATTTAAATTTATTCCAATTTGTTACATGTGACCACAGAAATATTTTGGTGTTACTGTTGTTGCATCCTTGCAAAGTGTGGTTATTTTGTTTTGTTTTTGTGTCTTCATATTTTGTAGTAGATACCTTTGAATTTTGCTATCATTATAAAGCTTGGTTTTGGGTGGAAATAAAAAATACAAGATTGAACTATAATAGAGGAAATGATTATTTTAGGCACTATGTTTGAATTGAGCTAGTGACACTAAGTATAGAGGCTGAAGTGAGTCTACTTTAGTCTTGTTTGGCACTGAGATTTTAAATTTTCTTTCCTGTGTCATAAAGCAGCTATCATGGTTAATATAAACTCTGGAGGCTCTAAGTTAAAAAGCAATAATTATAAGTGGAATTATAAAGTAAGTCAACATTGTTTAGTTTGGATGCCAAACTCTCCTAAGCCACATCTGCTCATGTTCTTATTTGTAATCCTCAGTACACCTGGGCACAAACATGCTTTGTGGAGAGTTTCAGTTTCATGTGGTTAGTGTAGGTGAACTCAGCGGTAGGAGATTATCAGAAAATTTGAGGACAGAATGTTCTCCTTACACAGATAGATGAACAGAATGATTTTTTTCTTTGATTTAAAGTTGTTTTTGGACTGGTGCTGAGGACTATCTATTCTTCATATCCTAATAGCTTTGAGGATACTGCATTTGTGTATAAACCCACATCAATATCTGAAAAGTGTTAACCACCTTTAAGTAATTACTGTCAAGGAATAGTGTAATGTTTTGAAAGAAACAGGTAGTTGAAGGTTAATGGATGTGGTTCTCTTTCAAATTCAGTCCGACCTACATAGTACTGCCTGTAAACCATACCATCACATGGTTTATTTCCTACTAAGTTTGCAAAAGTATCACTAAAACCACCCGTACCAGCTCCTTGTGAAGCACGCCGTCTCTAACCAACATGGTGACAGTTGCTCAGAAGTCTGATCATGCCCCCCATGTTCTAGAAAGCCTGTGAGCGGCTCCCCTGTCCTGGCTGACGTTGACACTTCAGGGCCCTGTGCTGGATCCCTCCAGTTGATGTTGCAGGAAAGGTTGATGTTCAGTGGTTGCCAGGGGAATAATTCTATCCCGTCTTCTTGGAACATAATTGGTGTTACTTGTTGTCAGGATGGTACATTTAAAAAGATTGTTGGAACTGTCTCTGTTGGAGAAATATTTTCACGTTATTCAAAAAGATCAAATAGGAAAATGACTAGAAAAGTCCATAGGACTGTAAGTTCTAAAATAAATGATTTTAAAAATGTGTTTTATGAGAAAGCTTTTGTGTAATTTAGATTTTGAATAATAATATAATAATATTGTCTGATATTTACAGGTAAGTACAGCCAGTATTTTGAAAGAAAAAATTTAAAAGAACAGTTAAATACAAAAGTGCTTTGTCAACAAAGCCAAAATTTCCTCCATCACTTAATATCTGTATTTAAAATATTCCTCAATCAGCTTGAAGCTCTTCTGGGAAAATGGAAGTGCTCTATCAGGAGAAAACAAAGACCCCGTCGTCCTCATGTTAGCCTGTGGAGGGAGGGCTCTTCTGCAGGTGGGGGAGGCTCCCCGTGCCCTCCCCCCTGTTGTGTGGATCTTCCCAGTTCTGAACCAGCCGTGCCTCCCCAAGGCAGGGCCTGGGGAAAGCAGAGGCTTTATCAAGGACAGTGCGTCAAACGTGCAGACACGCTGCTTGAAAACGCAGGACACCTGGTAGATGCACCTAGGGAGCAGGGCCACCAACAGTGCAGAGACAGGTCTCAGTGTGGTGACAGTTGTACTGTGATGATTCAGATTTCCTTCCACCCCAGCCCTTTTTCTTTGAAGAGATTGCTCATCTAGTAATTCTTTGAGCCAAATAATATAATACAATTTTGATGTATGATCTAAGAGCTCCAAAGGAAATTGAATTTAGATTAAAATACTAAATCAACTATTAAAAATAAAATTTTATAGTTCTTAAAGTAGGACTGCTTGCTTCCCATTCAAATTAAGACTTATTTAGTATTACCAGATTGTTATTTATTTATTTTTTTTTAGATTTAATTTATTGGCTTCATCTGAGGAAATCTTCTAAACTTCCAAGATCCGTTGAAACATGATAACCTTGGCAGTGATCCTAATATGGGCACTGAACTCCAGTGCTTTTGGCAGTAATTTTGAATAAACATTATTTACATAAATTATTATTCATATGTGGAAACATTAAGGTACATAATGAATGTGAAAACAATGAATTAAAATATTCCAATTAATGTGTTCAGCCGTTGAATTTAACTCTGAAAATCAAATAGAAACACTTATAAATTTCCTCCTAACATTGCTCACTAAAAGTATTTGACTTAGGGTAGTTTTGATTTGCATTTCTCTGACTGCTAGCGATGGTGAGCATTTTTTCATGTACTTATTGATTGATTGTATGTCCTCCTCTGAGAAGTGTCTGTTCAGGTCCTTTGCCCATTTATTGATTGGGTTATTTGTTATCTTATTGTCTAATTTTTTTGAGTTCTTTGTATATTCTGGTTATTAGGGCTCTATCTGAAGTGTGTGGAGTAAAGATTTGTTCCCAGGATGTAGGCTCCCTGTTTATCTCTCTTATTGTTTCTTTTGCTGAGAAAAAACTTTTTAGTTTGAGTAAGTCCCATTTGTTGATTCTAGTTGTTAACTCTTGCGCTATGGGTGTCCTATTGAGGAATTTGGAGCCTGATCCCACAGTATGTAGATCATAACCAACTTTTTCTTCTATCAGATGCCGTGTCTCTGATTTAATATCAAGCTCCTTGATCAATTTTGAGTTAACTTTTGTGCATGGCGAGAGATAGGGATTCAGATTCATTTTGATGCAAATGGATTTCCAGTTTTGCCAGCACCATTTGTTGAAGATGCTATCCTTCCTCCATTGCATGCTTTTAGCCCCTTTATCAAATATAAGATAGTTGTAGTTTTGTGGATTGGTTACTGTGTCCTCTATTCTGTACCATTGGTCCACCCGCCTGTTTTGGTACCAGTACCATGCTGTTTTTGTTACTATTGCTCTGTAGTATAGTTTGAAGTCTGGTATCGCTATACCGCCTGATTCACACTTCCTGCTTAGTATTGTTTTTGCTATTCTGGGTCTTTTATTATTCCATATGAATTTCATGATTCTTTTATCTATTTCTACAAGAAATGCTGTTGGGATTTTGATTGGCATTGCATTGAACTTATAGAGAACTTTTGGTAATATCGCCATTTTGATGATGTTAGTTCTGCCTATCCATGAGCAGGGTATATTTTTCCATCTTCTAAGGTCTTCTTCTATATCTTTCTTTAGGGTTCTGTAATTTTCATTGTATAAATCTTTCACCTCTTTTGTTAGGTTGATTCCCAAGTATTTTATTTTTTGGGGGGATATTGTGAATGGAGTAGTTGTCCTCATTTCCGTTTCAGAGGATTTGTCGCTGATATACAGGAATGCCTTTGATTTATGCGTGTTGATCTTATATCCTGCCACTTTGCTGAATTCATTTATTAGCTCTAATAGCTTCTTTGTAGACCCTTTTGGGTCTGCTAGGTATAGAATCATAGATGCGGGGAAAAGGGCACTCTTGTTCATTGCTGGTGGGACTGCAAACTGGTGCAGCCAATTTGGAAAGCAGTATGGAGATTTCTTGGAAAGCTGGGAATGGAACCACCATTTGACCCAGCTATCCCCCTTCTTGGTCTATTCCCTAAAGACCTAATAAGAGCATGCTACAGGGACACTGCTACATCGATGTTCATAGCAGCACAATTCACGATAGCAAGATTGTGGAATCAGCCTAGATGCCCTTCAATAGATGAATGGATAAAAAAAAAATGTGGCATTTATACACAATGGAGTATTACTCTGCACTAAAAAATGACAAAATCATAGAATTTGGAGGGAAATGGATGGCATTAGAGCAGATTATGCTAAGTGAAGCTAGTCAATCTTTAAAAAACAAATATCAAATGACTCCTTTGATATAAGGGGAGGAAACAAGGACAGGGTAGGGACGAAGAGCTTGAGAAGAAGATTTACATTAACAGGGTTGAGAGGTGGGAGGGAAAGGAAGTGAGAAGGGAAATTGCATGGAAATGGAAGGCGATCCTCAGGGTTATACAAAATGACATATAAGAGGAAAGGAGGGGTAAGACAAGACAATACAAATGGAAGAAATGATTTACAGTAGAAGGGGTAGAGAGAGAAAAGGGGAGGGGAGGGGAGGGGAGGGGGGATAGTAGAGAATAGGACAGACAGCAGAATACATCAGACACTAGAAAGGCAATATGTCAATCAATTGAAGGGAAACTGATGTGATACAGCAATCTGTATACGGGGTAAAATTGGGAGTTCATAACCCACTTGAATCAAACTGTGAAATATGATGTATTAAGAACTATGTAACGTTTTGAACGACCAACAATAAAAAAAAAAAAAGTATTTGACTTTCTGCATATGAACCCTTTAGGGTAGTTCATAGTTGTTGAAATCAGCACATTTTCACTAGAAATGCTGAATGAATTTAAAGTTACTAAATTAATAGAGTGCTCTTGTAATTGTTTATCTGCTAGTTCCATCCTTCAAAAGCATTCTCCATTGTGAACTAAATAATTTGCATAAATTGCTGATGAATTTAAAAACAGAAAATATTAAGGTTATATATAATTTAAAGTAGGACAAATGACTATAAAATTTCCTATGTGTGCCCAAATTTGAAGTACCGTGTCCATGAATAGCATTAATTCCTAAGTTTTTGCCTATCTTCTTTCAAGGTCTTAGTTAATTAACATATAATGATTTGGTCATTAAGCTTATCTGTGTTCTAAGAAAGATGTCATCTGGGAGATAAGAAAACTGTGGAAACATGGAAAACCTTAGGGACGAGGAGTTAGCACATCTACCCAGCCACACAAGGAGAAGGCTCTCCAAAGCTGGCCACTCTGCAGCTGTATCTGTGTGTCTCAGGTCTTAGAAGGGAATGCCTTTATTTTCCTAAAGCTTCTACTTTTTAGTAACAAAATAATTTAATAACAAAAATGTTTAGTAATTTAGTCACAAAAATGTTGGAAACACTGGTGAATACATAGTGAAATCTCCTGGGCCAAGCATTTTAAATAAAATCCCATTTGTTACTGTGCATCTTTACTTACTCCAGAACTCTTTCCATGTTTCATGAAATACTGGGTGATTTTTCAAATGCTGACTTTTAATAATGTAAGCACTGAATATATTTTTAATATTCAATTTTTGTGAATTATTTACCATAATTTAGGTTGGTTTCTTAGGGATTGTTTCATTTTATTTTGTTTTACATGAAACAAGTTTTCTTTGAAATTGCATTGTTTTCTGTCATCCAGTTATTTTGTGAATAACAAAATTTGTGTATAATACAACTTACATTTGGATCGAAAACAACAACTCTTTAAGTCCTTGGGTCCTGTGAGTGTTTATCCACTAGGATCAATACTTGCTGCACATAGGACATTTCTCAAAAGTCAAGTTAATTCCATAGATTTGGAACCAAATTTATTTTTAACTATTAGCAAATGCTTTATTCATGGAATGCCAGATTAAAAAAAAAACATAAATGAAAATCTATGCATTTTGAGATGGATACTTTTCCATAATGAAATTGGCAAAGCAGAGGAAAGGGCCGCAAGGATTTCTTACTTAAGCAAAGCCAATGAGAAACCAAGGGAACACACAGCCTCTAACCCACCCAGCCTGCAGCGGGGATCACAGAGTCCTGCCTTCACACACTCAGCATTTATCTCAGCTTCCAAGGTGCCATCTTCAAATCTGTTGGCCTTCAATTTTATGCATGAAATTATATGAATCAGATTATCAGAATTTAGTTTAATGAACAAATCCTGGAGGTATAGTGTGGAGGAATTCCATATTACTAAAAAGCAAAGCTTCGCATATGGCAGGAAATTGCTCTTCATATAAAATAAATAGCTTGTTTATTGAAGTGGGAAAATGCAATTGCTGATAAAGATGATCTAAGGGACTCCCTTGGATTCTAAGGAATTCCATCATGTTTGTTTTTGTCTTAAAATCATTCATTCTATCAGCCATAACAGTATGTTCTGCCAATTGAAGTATATGCCTCTGTGGATAGATGATAAATGATTGATAGATAGACAGATGGATGGATGCCTGGGATTGTGTAATGCTCTACATGTATTTCCTATGCTGAGGCTGTAAACTACAGTAATTAAATTTCTTAAAATCCCCCAAGTACTAACTAGTGAAAGCAGGAACTCAACATCAGTCTACATAACTTCTGAAGTTGTATTTCATAACCACTCACCATCCTCTCAGATATGGTTTATCTGTGAGTACACACCTGTGCGAATACAAATCCATGCACACAGGTACATATTTATTTGTGAACGTCCATGTTTGCACAGAGAGGGTATATGGCGTGTGGCTAGACAATGGGACACATTGGGTCACCCTACATACTTTCCAGGCTTTCACTTAGCATGTCTGGAACCTTGGAACAGAGCCTGTCCCCAGCACCAGTGTCAGGAGGGAGGAACGGGGCCCAGCACTCAGGCTGCCCTAGGAGAGCAGGCAGGAGAAGGAAAGTCAGCCCCCCCTGGCAGGGTGATCTTGAGGTCCATACTGACTTCCTCTGGAGGCACACGGTTCAAGCTCTGGTGCTGGGGCCTGCTTTATGCCAGGACCTGAGCTGAAGTCCCTGAGGAAGGTAGACAGGAGGAGGATGTTTCTGAGTGAGGGAGAGACATGCAGGAATGTGGGAAAAGCAAGCGAGCAGCCCTGAGCAAGACAGGCTAAATTGACAGGAGAGGGGAATGGGTAGGGGAGCTGGAGTTGAGGGAACTGGTTCCCAGAGGCCACAGGGAGCCTGGATCAGCCTGGCCTGGGCTCTGTACATTGTTCAACATGTGAGACAGGAAACTTGTGCTGTGAGGTGCTTCAAAACAAAAACAAACCGACAAACAAAACTGAATTCATTTCATTGCACTATGAAATAAAGTAGAACATTTTTTGTAGGTCTATGCTTCAGTTTTATAACTTTGTCAACTTTGGGTTTGTAATTCATAGTTTTAGTGTCCAAGATACATGCAGGCAGAAGGAGGAGAGATGGGCTAAGTGAATTCTGAATTGCTGCAGCACTTTGGAGCCGTCAGATGGCACTTACTATGCCCTCTCTTGTGGCCATTTTTCTTTATGACATTGAGACAAAAACTGAGCCTAAGAAAAATGTGAATCCTTCACATTTGACAGAGTAAATATTCAAAGATTCCTTTCTACAAAAACTGAGGAACAATAGGTCAAAAAGTATAAAGTGACATGTCAGGTGGTAAGTTCCAATGTTCAACTGCATGCTAGGATAACTAGAGTTCAAAATAGTAGTGTGTATTTCCAAACAGCTGGTAGAGACAGTTTTGAATAAACCTTCCAAGTAGAAACAATGAATTCATGAGGTGATGGGTGTTAAATATGTTTTGATTATTATTTGATTACTGTTCAATATATATTTGTGCTGAAATCAATACACTATGCCCCATAAATATATACAATTATAATTTTAATTGAAAACAAAAGTTAGTAGTTGCAGAGTTCTGGGGCGATCTTGAGGTCTGTGATCCACTTTGAGTTGACTCTCATTCAGGGTGAGGGATAGAGACCTAGCTTCATTCCTCTATGTACAGTTAGCCAGTTTTCTTAGCACCATTAAACAGGCTGTCTTTCTCTAACTTGTATTTGGCACCTTCATCAAGTCCTGTGCCCACATGGGTCAGTCTCTGTGTCTTCTCTTCCATTGGTCGACGTGTCTATTTGGATGCCAACACCATGGAGTTTCTGTTACTATAGCTCTGTAAGATGATTTGAGATCAGGTTTTGTGAGGCCTACTGCGTTGCTCTTCTTGCTCAGGATTTCTTTGGATATTCTTGGTATTTTATTCTTTCAAATAATTTTTGAGACTATTTTTCCCCCTAGTTCTGTGAAGAATGTCATCAGTATTTTGATGAGGATTGCATTGAATTTTGGTGGTATGGTTGTTATGACAATATTAATTCTGCCTATTCAGATCCCTTCTAAGATCTTCTTCAGGCTCTTTTCCAGTATTCCATAGTTTTTAATATAGAAATCTTTTTACCTCTTTGGTTCTATTTATTCCCAAGTATGTGTTTGCTTTTGAAGATATTGTGAATAGGATAGTTTTCCTGATTTATTTCTCAGCAGATTTATTATTTGAGTATAGGAAAGGGATTGAATTACATATGTTGAACTTACATCCTGCTAATTTTCTGGATTTATTTCTCAGCTCTAGAAATCTTCTGGTAGAGTCTTTTTGGACCTTATAGGTAGAGGATCATGTCATCAGCAAACAGAAAATTTGACTACTTTTACAGTTTGTATCTCTTTAATTTCCTTCTTTTGACTGACTTTTCTGGCACTTTTCTGGCTAGAGTTTCAAGAACTGTGTTCAACAGGAGTGATAATAGCAGCCATGAAAATCAAAAGTACATTGAGATTTCACCAGCTAGAGTGGAAGCCATCAAGAGCACAAATAAGAATAGATGATGAGTAGGATATGTCAATAATGGTAACTCATACATTGTTGGGGGGACTGCGAATTAGTGCAATCCCTCTGGAAAGCAGTGTGGAGATTCCTCAAAAGAGTGGGAATAGGACCACTGTATGACCCAGATGTTCCACTCCTCAGTGTTTATCCAAAATAATAAAATAAGCATACTAGAATGATACATCCACATTAATGTTTATAGCACCACAAATCATAATAGCCAAGCTACGGTACCAGCCCAGGTGCCTGTCAACAGACGAATGGATCAAGAAAAATATTGTATATATATACACAATGGAGTTTTGCTCAGCCATAAAGAACAACAAAGTCATTGCATTTACTGTTAAATGTATGGAACTAGAGAACCTCACGGTCAGTGAAATATACCAGACTCTGAATGTCAAGGGTCAAATGTTTTTCTCATATGCAGAAGCTAGATCAAAATAAAGGGGAAAGAGGGATCACATGAAAAGAAAGAGAGAGCAGCAGAGTAGAGAAAGGGAATAGACGGGAAAGGAGGGGGATGTGAAAAGGGGTGAACGGTGCAATGAAATTGACCGAATCATGCTGTGTACATATATGACTATACCACAGTGAATTTCAATTTTTTTGTGTATCTGTGAAGCACCATTTAGGAAAACGATAAGTAAATAGAAGGAAGACCAGTAGAATATGGGAAGAGGAATGGGGGAGGTAGGAGGGAGGGAAAAAGGAAGTACTAGGTACTAAAATAATATTTCTTGCGTGTATGATATATCAAAATAAACCATACTGTTTTGTAAAACTATAATGCAAGCATTAAATTTTTAAAAAATAATCTACTCATCTCTAATTTAATTTTAGCAAGTAGTTCATATTCCTTTCCTTCAAAACCTAAAATAAAAACTGCTGGTGAGTGTTACAGCTGAAAGAATGGAGTCTGACTTTCTCTCTGTTAGGACTGCCTGTCATCCAGAAGTCTCTGCAAGGGCACTGGAGGGATGTAAAGACTCAGAGGTTCTATGATCCTCTAAATGGATCCTCTCTAGAATACAATCATCTCAATATCACCCACCAAATTAAACACAAACCAGAAATGAGTGAATACTCATTTATTCATTCATCATAATTTACTTTTCTGAACAGAGTGGCCTATATCTTCATACATCCCTTAAACTCCCAGCAGAGAAAGTGAATCTCCTAAACAGAGCCTTGTGGGTCTGGGTCGGATTGAGTAATTGACTCTGGGGCCAGGCGGGGCTTCGGGCTGCCAGTGTGTCTCTTTGTGGGTTGAATATATTTGGCATTTCCCTCTGACACATCCCGCAAGCAGAATTTTCTTTCTTTTCACATCCATGGGTCTGGATTTAGAAAGAGCAGCTAGATTATTACCCTTCAAGCTCCAAGCTTTATTTAGAATGTCAGCACTGATTTATTTCCCCCTTAAAGTGATTACCCAAACTCAGCCTGAATTAAAGCATAGCGCGGGATGGATACACCTGAAAGGAGAAAGGGTGAGGACCGAGATAGCCACGGAGCGGCCATCCGCTGTCCAGGCCTGCTCTCGGATACTGCTCAGATTTCCAACAATCGCAGAGGCTGCAGCAAATGTTCACCTCCTAGAACCTGTCTCCTCCTGAGGTCTCAGGTGTCCTAGGCTGGTGAACGCTGGCTTCTCATCAGTTAGGACACCCTGTCACCTCTCTGCAAGAAGAGCCAGCAATTATCACACTAATCCTGCTCAGGCTTAGTTACCAGTACCCAGGCATCTCTGTGCTCATTCTGCAGAGTTCTGCACCACCAAGTATATCACCAGCAACGTGAGATGGTATGACAACACTTGAAAATACTTACCACATAAGTTCTATAGCTCTGACATACACAATTGTATACTTAAAATGCATTAATAGGGTAGATTTCATGCTGTGTTCTTACCACTGTGGAATAAAATTTTTAAAAAACTAATGCTTTTAGTATGTTAATACTAACATTTCCAAAATACCAAATAGAGAAATGAGTATTTTCCAAAGACAAACTTTAAAACACTCAAATAGAAGACGCATAGCTGCCACAGAAAGAAAATTTATCCCACCAACCTAGGCTCACCTGTTACCTGTGGCAACTGATAGATCTGATGGAGGAATAATAGATAAAGATACTTTGGGCAGTCTGGGAGCCTAGTGAATGCACAGTGCCACAGGAAAGTGGTTTCCAGCCCAGCTCAGAGCAGGATGGAACCTTTGCCCACAAGGGGCTGCACCTGCATGCAGCACCTGGGTGTGGGCATGCCTCACCTTCCAGTTCTTTTTGAGGATGCCTGTGATTGATCTGATCTTCTGAATTTGGGGTCATGGAAAACCATTAAGCTTCTATGAATCTTTGAAGTTATATGCCCACATTTGTATGCATTTGTGTTTTTCTGAGAAAAGTGTTTCTTGGACTTGAAGTTCTCAAAAGTTCTCCTTCTAATGAGAAGGACAGAATGGCATCTGCTGACACAGGCCTGGCCTGTTGACCTGCGGCACTATGGTCTGATTACTGGAGCTTATTCTATGACTCATTTCTGCTCTTGTGACTCCGGGTTGGAGCAAATACTCACCCGGTTGTAATTTGGCTTCACATAGAGGCCTGGAGTGGAAAAAAAAAGGGACTGTCATATTAATATCAATGTAAATAGTCTAGTTCCAATGAACTGTGATTTATTAGTTTGGCATTTTGATTTTATATATTGGTTCTGTGTACATAATGTGCATTTTCCCCTGAGAGATGAATCTGCTCTAAGCCCTACAAAGTCTGCTTTCTGATTCAATAAAAATAGACCATCATAAATTCAGAAAGATAAATTTCCTTGTAAGGCCAATAGAGATATTGACCTTTCAACCTGAAAACACACACACACACCTACACATTGCTGTGCACTGCTGTCCTTCAAGCATCATCCTAAGAAAGGTGTTTTATTTAAAATTCTAGCTCTATGAAAAAGAATTAGTTTCAGCCCTGTATGCATTGGCCTGAGGGGATGCAGGATGTCTGTGATACATAGAAGTAAAGAAAAATTTAGCACGATCTCATTTAGGTAAAAAATACGTGTATAAGCATGTGAACCCACACGTGTGTGTGCTGATGTGTCCATGGACATGGTATATAGAGCATACACACATGCTTGTGAGCATTGGAAATGTGCCCCGGAATGCCTCATTAGTTAATATGAATTACCTGGGGAGGAAGTAGAATGGCAGGAGAGAAGTGCCACTGGATTTTTTTCTGTATGACTGCATTATTTAGGTCGCGGCAATGAACATTGAAAAAGTTAGATAATGAACATTATAAAGTAAGAAATTTCTGAAGATGATGTGTAAATTAATATTCTTAAGTGGATCTCTGGCTCTTAACTGGAAATTGAATGAAAAGTTGAATCAGGTAATTAAAAGTCCTCTGATATATTTTTTCAAATGATTGAGTTAATGAGTTCTAGGACCAGCACTGTAGCTGAATTTTTTTTAATAAGAAAAAATGCATACTCTTTAAAAATCTACTCTCACAGAAAATAATAGCCTGTCTAAAAGAAACACAATAAAAGGCAAGTTAATTCCACAGAAAAATTACCTCCAAAAATATTATTCAGAAACAAATTAAGGTATGTTTTTTATTTGTACTGGGAAGGGATTCCCAAATCATGAGTAGTTGCACTGTCAGTCCTTGACATATTTCATCTTGATTCATAATTAAGATTTCATCATTTGTAAACAATAATCTCCAAGGTTTTTTACTTTTTTACTCATTTTTCTCCCTACTCTTTTGTGTTATAGACAAATTGCTTACATGCTTACATAAACAGTATTTGATAATATGTAATCTTAGGCAATGTTTGAAAAACAAATTTAAAAAAACCCAAAACTTTATGAGTAAAAATGAGATGCTTCTCTCTCTCTCTCTCTCTCTCTCTTGTCTTCTCTTCTCTCTCTCTCTCTCTCTCTCTCTCTCTCTCTCTCTCTCTCTCTCTCGTTCTTGTCCTTAATATGGTATTTCATTGCCAGATAGGTGTCCTCTCCATTAAGTATCAGCAAGCCTTGACTATTTAACACTTCAAACAGAGCTAGGGAAAATTAATTGGTTACTTCTTCTAATTGTGAATTGTCTAACCTTCTTCCAAGTGATGTCCCTCTCTCCTTTTGAAGCGATGCCTCCTTGCTCCTTTTTGGAACACCCATGTCTGCCTCTCTTCCCACTTCTCTGGGCCTTGTCTGGTTTGCCTAGCGGATTCCCAGCAGTGGTGACCCCTGCTTTCTCAGCATGCAGAGGACATGTCGTGGCTCTCAGTGGCTCCTCTTGGTTCCTAAGGAGCCAGCAGTTGTGTTTTGGCTAAGGTTACTTTCTGTTGTTCTCAAATCATATATAGTTTTGCTCTTCTATTGTTTGTTGTTTATGTATTCCTTTCTTTATTTCCAAATTAACAAGGATACACGGTACAAAACACCGAGGAAAGGGGACATTACCTTTCTTAGACTTGCTTCCAATTATAAACAGTTAATTTGAGGCAATATAAGAGGATGTGAGAGAATGACATCAATTTAGATTGTAACCAGAGAAAAATGTGGGCATACATTGAATTAAAAGAAAAGGAACCAAGACTGCTGAAAATAAGCACTAAATATTAAAATTAGAACAAAGATGTATGATAGTTTCATACATAAATTCATTGTAGTTTTAGAGAGGGAGAAATGTCTCCCTTTAAGAGTCGTTAGTGAAAGACATGCCTCGTATATTAAATATAAGTAATCTGTAGTCATATGCATATGGCAAGAATAAAAACAAAACAAAACAAAAAAACTTCCCTGTCTGGCAGCTAGTGAATTCAATGAGAGATGTACATCTAAGTCATAAAAAGAGATACAAAGATTAGTTGCATCTGCAGAGTCCCCAGATCAGTCTTTAGGAAAGTCAAGGTTCATTTCCACTAAATTAGCGCTGAACATGCAAATTGTCTTTATTTATGGTATTCTTGTTACCTGAGGTTGACGGGTCATGTTTCTGCATCTAAGTAGCTTTATTCTGCAGTTTCTTTCTTCTTTTCATTGGTCTTCTTGGATGTATCCAAGGAATGGCACCTTTCAACCTCACTTGATCACAGATATGGTCTTTACCACCACAAGGTTCATGTTCACAGCCATGAACACTTATGAGTTTATTCTTGGTTTCAACAAAATGAAGCACTGATATTATTAACAACTAGAAAGATGTCATGTAGAATTGTGCCATTGGGTCTGTGAGTTTTCCTTGATCAGATAGTTCTTTAATTGTACATTTCACTTCTCCTTCCTTAGTGCTAATCAGGGCAATGTCAAGCTAGATAGGATGTGCCTCCAATTGAGTCCCATCATTGATCCAAAAAGTGACATACAGAGGGGAAATTCACTTCAAATAAAGAAGACTTATGATTTCTGCAATTATTTGCATTAGCCCCAATCTTTTCTTTAACAGCTAACAATAGGGGCTGGGATTGTAGCTCAGTGGTAGAGAGCTCCTCTAGCATGTGCAAGGCTCTGGGGTCCAATCTTCAGCACCACATAAAAATAAACAAATAAAATAAAGGTATTGTGTCCAACTACACCTAAAAAATAAATATTAAAAAAATGCATCGATGTTTTAAAAAAGCTAACACCAGCTAATATTTAATTACATGAGTAAGCTCCAATACCTACATGGCGAAACTACAAGTGGCCTCCCTATATGTTTTAACTAGTTTCCTTGAAGATCTTTGTATTTCCATGACATGATCTCATATTTCATTCATACCTTCAGAGGACGGGGAGAATAACCCTATTTAATGAAGAGGGAGTGTCTAGGTCTATTCAACTTAGAATATGAACTTATATGTATCTGGTGAAGCTTTGGTAATCATTTCAATCAAACTTATCTTGGAGATTTAGGTTTTGTTTTTTCAATTATTCATGTATTTTCCCTAAAACATGTTTTTTAAATATTAGAATAATGCATTGGAAAGCTACATTTGGGGAGGAGAGGAGGGTGGGAGAGTGGACAGCTGGTGTGTGGGATATTTCAGTTTCCTCCTGCAGATCTGCCAGGGTGTAGGAGGAAAGCAAATGGGAGAGTTTGTGGAGGAATAAGATGCTGGGCACATTTCAGCTTTGGATGCATTATCCATCTTAACTCACGATGAGATTTCAACATTCTGCATCTGATTTTTCGTTTCGTAAGACTTTCACACTTGCTCAGAAACTTCCCATATGTCAAAATACTGACATGTATATCAAAATTTATGTATTTACTTGACTTTTTTGGGAAGAAGATCTTAGACTCATGAGTCATGGGAACATTTGCATCTTCATCTGAGCGTAGTGATAACAAACTTATATTTGTATTACTTAAATTCACAAAGTCAAAGGAACTAGCTAACATGTCATTACAATTAATCTTTATACATGTATTAATGATGATTCAGAAATATAAATGTTATCACTTTTTTAAGTGATTGTATGTTTTTTTTAATATATATTTTTTAGTTGTAGTTGGACACCTACTGTATAAAATTAATACAAACATGTTGGAGTCTACATTTAAACAATTAATTAAATGAAACATTACAGTGTCATACAACTTTACAATATCACAGGTAACATTAGCATGTTTAGCATATTTAGATTGCATTTCAGAAAAACTGAAATCCATTGTTTAAATTTTCCCCAGCTTTAATAGAAGTTACTATTTTGCCCACTAAACTATTGAGTCACATCAATATTTTACAGTTTTAAAAAATGTGCATGATATGTGATTTTTCATGTAATCCTTACAGGTAGAGACTTTATCCTACAGAGTTATTCTAAAGTAGAAGTTTTCTGAATGTCACATCGGCGTCCTGTGGCAGAGAGGAGCTGTGATGCAGGTTGTTTTTTTTTTAATTGGCAGCTTTCCTGTGGAAGGCCGGAGAGTGGATATTTTGGGCTGCACGGCCCATCTGGCCTGTGCCCCTCTGCTCAACTCTGCTGCTGGGTGTGAAAGAGCCACAGCACTAAGGCACAGGAACGTGGCGGTGCCCCAGCAAAACTGTTTGCAGAGATGGGGGTGAGGGCTGTGGGGAGAGTGAGGGGGAGTGTTCCCTTCTCGGGACCCGGGTGTCCTTTCCTTCTAGGTCAGCGCAGCTCCCCAGTGTGTCCCGCTTTCTCAGTCCAGCAGACAACTGAGCCTTGAGCAAGAGGACCGAGAGGAGCCACATCTCCAAGGTCCATTTACCAGGTCTGCTGTCACCGTTAGGGCAGCTCTGTGGGCACCTTCCTCTGACACCCGACGGCTCAGGAGTTTCAGTGAACTAAGTCTCTGTATTGGGGTTGGCAGTCAAGACATGATTCAGCGTTGTCTGAAAGCACAGAACTTGTGGGGGTTGGGTACAGGGGCTGTGTTGGGCATGGGGTGGGCATCTGTGAGTCTCTGGCCTCCCCACCCGCTCTTCTGACTTCCCATGCCTGTGTTCTCTTCCTGAATCCCCCATTCCTTCAGAAGTTGGAACACTTTGCTTCAGTTCCTAAAGTTCTTAGAGGCTTTAGGATGAAAGGTGATACCAGCTAATTAAAGTCCTTACTTCTCTCTTGTCATGGCCCAGAGGATCGTGTGTAGATTTATCAATACATTTGGCTACTGGGGTATGATATTCATGAGGTTGGGGGAGAGAGTCAAGTTCCACGGATCATCTAATGGTCCACTTATATTTCCCTATATTTTGTCACTTTGAATGTGGAGAACCAGCAGCTGGAGGCGCACTGTGAATAGCTCACATCTTTGTACTTACTCTCTGAAGGCGAGTGCACTGGGTGCTTTGCACCACTTGGGAAGAACATGGGGCACCTTACAGTATAAAATTGTCCCGGTGGAAAACGCCCGCTCAGCACAACTGGAGTGTACTGTGTGCATTCTGACGCTCACTGCCATCTGACAGCTGCTTGGTCCCTCTGTGAAATGAATCAGTGCTGTCATTTTACTAATAGACCAAAAATAAAACCAGTGGCATTGTTTCCAGCAGGCAGTTCTAACAGAAGCCGGTCTGAGCACATCGCCTCCCTGCTCCTCACAGCCAGGCCTGTTTCCGGAAGAGCCTTTGGAACATAAGGCAGCTCCCAGGTACAAACTGAGGGACCCAAAGCCCTCTCAGAGCGGGATTGCTTAGAGTGGACTCAAACTGGGAATAACAATCCTCGGTTCACAAACAGGGACTGAGGTTGACTACCCTCTTTATGCTCATGTGACTAGTGTGTAGCTTCTGCCAGAATTTAAACCATTTTTACTCTTAGAAAATTGAAAGCCAAACCTGGGTGGGATGCCTTTGATATATTCAGCTGTCATTTTTCCTTTGGCTCATGCATTCTAACCTGAATATCCCCAGTTGACGGGGGCCGTCAGTTACCCTCCTTTGAAGGAAACACAGGCTGTTTTGTCTTTTCCAAGGAACTGCAGCAGTGAGAGGGTGTCCCAGATGAGCACTGAATGGTGGGGGTGACAGCTGGGACCCTGTGTGGCTCTGAAACTAGGCCCCTAGTTGGCTGCAGCCCACTGCAATTGCTGACTCCTGGGCCTGGGGCAAAGAACTGAATCATCGTGTGCCTCCATTTTCACATCTCAAACCCAGGATAGTAGTTGTCAGAGGATCAGCATCCGCACAGGCTGCCCATGAGAAGTGAGATGTGAAAAGCTCGGGAAAGGGCCCGGCCCACAGTGAGCGCCACCTGCTCACAGTGAATGCCACCTGCTGTGATGACTGGCTCCTGGTGTCACAGCACCAAGGTGGCCTGTAGTTCAGGTCCAGCTCACTGATGCTCAGCTTCAGCTGGTCAATAATATTGGCCATCCTAATGTTGAATGTGATTGAAATGAATTTTTAGCATAAATAATATAAATATGAATGGATCATAAATATAAGTCATACAAATAAAATAACATAATGCTTTTAAAAATTTGTTTTAATTAGGTATATAGGACAGCAGAATGTATTTTGATTTATTGTACACAATTTCAGCACAACTTTGATTCTATGGTGGTACACAGTGACTTACCATATCTTAATTAAAAAAATCTTACTATTGGCTAAAACTCACCTGGGTTTTAAATTTTTGTATTGAATGATATTAAGTATCATCTCCATCAAACTCATTTCTCCATATCCAGAGGCCTCCTATTTATATTTATATTCAATATATGTCCAAGCTCTAGAAAAGCCTTTATTGAATTTTGTTATGAAAAATGTATGCACACAATTTTAATTAATACTAGAATAAAAAGTAAATGCTTATAAAATGCAAGGCTGGCTGGGCAGGGGATCACATACCTATGTTCCCTTAGGAGGCTGAGGCAGGAGGATTCTGAGTTCAAAGTCAGCCTCCGCAACTTAGTGAGGCCTTGGGCAACACAGTGAGACCCTGCCTTAAAACATTTTAAAAAAGGGCTGGGGATGTGGCTCAGTGTTTAAGCACCCTGGGTTCAATCCCTAGTACCAAAAGGAAAAAAAAATAAAAAATAAAGTGCAAGGCTGGTAAGTGGTTTCCTTGACCACCAGATGACAAAGATGACCCCCCCTGGAGTGTCCCACACCCTGTGGCTTTTCAGGAGGCGCTGTCCTGAGCAGTGTCACCCCAACTTCATGGGACTAGAGCCTGGCCTCCCTGGACAGCCTCGCGAGTTTGGGGTCTGGGAATACGCACTTGAGAAAAGTGCCCTGAACCTCCCACTCTCCCAGTCCCTGGGAGCCCCTGAGGTCCCTTCTGCAGAGAGCACGCCACCCTCCCCTGGACGCCCGGTTCCCTTCTCCCTGGGTGTGCTACCTGTGGCAGGTCGAGGCGAGTAACGATGAGACCTCTGGGTGCCGGCACACCTGGGCTACAGTTTACGGCTGTCGATGAAGGACATCCCCCGACGCAGGCTTCACGGACCTGCTGCACAGGTAGAAACCCTAGCACCATGTACCCTGAGAAAGGCCCTTTCCAGAGGGCTTCCAGAGGGTCCAGCTCTACTCTCCCTTGGTATTTACACAAAAGAACTAGAAGCAGCACGCCAAAGTGATACACGTGCACCCGTGTGTGTCTCAGGACAGTCACAGTGGCCAAGGGAGGGAACCGACCTAGGTGTCTGTCAACAGATGAATGGTAAAGGACAGTGGCATGTTCACATAAAGGCATATGCTTAGACATCAGGAAAAACGAACTTATGTCCTCTGTAGGAAAATTGATGGAACTTCAGACCATAATTTTGAGCCGAAATAAGTCCGATTCAGAAGAGAACCGCATGTTTTCCTTCACAGAGGGGAAAAGGGAATGTCCAGAAAGTGGGAGAGTAGCCATTAGGGGAGAGGGAGGTGACAGGGAGGGCAGAGGAGAGTGGCGTGCTGGGTCTACACTGAGGTCATTGTGTCTTTAATGCTGTGCCAGGATGCTGCAGTGGACCCAGCATTCTGTGTGACCGAGACACTGGAGAAGCAAAAAGGAAAAGGAGAGACTTGAAGCCAGGCATTTGCCCAGAAGACTGTTCTATTTCTTATAAATACCCATATTTATTAATCCACTTAAAAAATAAAGACCTATTATTGGGGATAGTTTTAATAAGTAGATTACAATAAATAAGAACATGCATTTTGATTCACTCAGACTTTGACATTGACTTGCTTTTAGGGTATTTACGGTCACTTATACAGAAAACTATGTTAAATTTAAGCTATCACTAAAATTCACCTTTTCTGGGGTTAAAGACTGCCAACATTAAAATTAATAGAATACAAAAAATGTATTCTATTTTCTTCTCATAAAATCGATATTTCTGTTGCTCTACAAGTATTTACCGACTACCTAATATCTAATAGACCTTTCCTAGGAGTTAGATATTCAGCTTTGGGCAAAATAGACAAAACCCCTTGGCTCATGTCTCCCTGCTCCTGTAGGTACCCCTAGGGAAAGAAGGGTGGGACTGAAACGCGCAGCCCGTCGCCCGTGAGAACTGTTAGGACACGCTTGGAACCAGGGTCAGTAAGGGTGGAGACCAGGGAGGACCTCTGGGTTAAACAGCACTGTCTGTCGGGAAGGTTTTCAGGAGAGGAAGTAAGGGAGCAGGCAGACGGATTCAGGGCATTCATTCCTGGAAGCAGAACCAGGAAGCATCCGGGAGCCTGGGATGGGCTCTCTGTGGTTAATTTGGGATAAACTTTAATCTTGCCACCAACAGAATTTACTAGATGAAGCCTTGAGAAACAGGAATCTGGGGGTGACTGAGGTTTCTGGAGGTGGAGGACACGTCCAGGGAAGGAGAGGTCTCATGGGTGGTGTGTGGGGAGAGGACTGGGGGGTCCTTTGTAGGTAAGGAGCATGGAAATGACCATAAGACACCCAGGGCCGACTCATTGCCAGCGGCTGGGTTTACAGTGTGGATCTCAGCAGAGGGAACCAGGACGGAGATGAGACCCTGGAGGTCTGGCCATCAGATGAGCTCCCAAGGACAGAAAAAGTGCTGGCCACTCCAGGGTTTGGCACCAGAGAGATGAGGGGTCCCCGTGCCCAGACAGGAAGTGCAGCTGGTGAGGAGGAGGAAATCTGGAGGGAAGAGAGGAGAGCCCAGCTCTGTCCAGTGGTTCTACAGTGGTGATGCATAGACGACGGGGTAATTGCTACCAGCCCTTCGCCACAGGGAGGTCACAGTGGCCTGCACGAGGACAGTTTGGAGTGGAGTGGAGTGTGAGACTGACTGGGATGAGTCAAAAGAGCATCAGAAGAGAAAAGTTTGGAATAGCAGGGAATTCTGCTCAGAAATAAAAAAGTAGAATGGAAAGCTATAGAGCAGGGGTGGAAAGAGGCTAGGGAAAGGAAAATGTTTTCCTTTTTCTTTTTTGCTCTTAAGGTGGGAGAAATTATATGATCTTTGCATGGTCATGGTGATGTGTGAGTAGAAAGAGAAAAACCAACAAGGATGGGGAGAACAGCTGAGCAATATCTCTAAGCAAGCAAGGCTTCCTCTTAGGCAAGGGAGAAAGGGCACTGGGGCAGATGCCCGCAGATGGACAGGTGAGGGCAGAGGGCTCATGGTAGCTGTTTTCTCATCCCTTCTGTTTTCTAGGGGAGTGCTCTTTGGGAGAATGCTCTTTGGGAAGGATGAGGGGGAGATTGGGAGGAGGACACACATGGGCAAGCGTTATTTGCTTGTCCTGTGGTCGAGATAGGAGGAGAGAGGGCCGTCTAGGTGTGAGCTGCTCCCCAGCCTGGCAGGGCACCAGAGAAGGGAGTGGTCTCCAGAGAGGAGCAGAGGAGCTGAGACCCACTCAGTGGAGTGCGAGGACAAAGCGTAGACCTGAAGTCAGGGCAGGTGGGGGACTCAGCGGCAGGAGGAAGATCGCAGAGTTGTAGGTTCTGGGGTTCTCCTGGGAAGGAGCTGGAAGGAGAGACAGGAAGTCCAAGACTCAGAACGGAACTGTGGGTGTGACCCAGTGAGTGACGAAACAGGGCTGAAGACAAGTGCATTGGAAAAGAGGAAGTGAGAACCCAGGAAGCCACAGGATGAGAGATCTGAGGGCACCAGGAATTGTGACAGGTGGCCCAGAGGCCAGGCGAGGGATCCTAGAGCCACAATCCTCACGGTGCGAGATGCATCTGACAGAGCTGGGGAGGGGCTCCAGTCAGGGGAGGGTCAGTGGGCCATTCTTCAGACAGAAGATCCAAAGCTGGGAACTCGGTGTGGGAATGAGACGGAGGGGCACACCCAAGGAGCAGAGGGGCGCATGGAGAGGTCAGGCTGTGCACAGCAGGCCGGAGAGAAGCAGCAGAGAGGTCCCTGGTGTCAGCTAGGAGGTGAAGAGCACACTCGCAGAGCGGAGGCTGGCGGGGAGGTGAGGTTTCCTTGTCTGGGATGAGAATAAAATGAGAGACAGGTTTGTGAGCCCCTCAGAGACCTAGGTTCCGGAGGTGACTGGGGTGAGAGGGAGGGAAGGCAGCTGATTAGTTCCCGGGCTGCAAAGAGGATGTCAAAGACAGAACTCCATGCTGTCATATTATAATAAGTATAGGATTATTTAGGTCATATATTATCTATTGCTCTTATAACATATTGGTAAATATTATTAAAACACATGATTGTGGGTTTCAAGACATATATATTATATGTGATTTTTAAAGTAAGCCTACTGCCAGGCACGGAAGCACACACCTGAGACAGGAGGATCCTGATTCCAAGGCCAGCCTCAGCAACAGTGAGGCCCTAAGCAACTCAGTGAGAGCCTGTCTCTAAATAAAATACAGGATAGGGCTGGGGATGTGGCTCAGTGGCTCAGTGGCCCTGAGTTCAATCCCTGGTGCCCAAATAAATAAAGTAAGTAAGTAAGTAAGCACACAGTGCCCACATTGTGAAGCCCTGGTGGAGCCTTCCTCCCACCCTGATGGAGACATGTTCCCACGAAACCTTAACTTTCCAGCTTCAAACCACGGCTCGTCAGTGCTTCCTGCCTATAGGCAAAGCCCTTTCCTTCCTCTAGAATTTCCTATTGCATGCTCAGATTTGAATGTCAACAGTGCACTTTAAGAATTCATTGGCTCTTGTTAAATTACTGTTGGAATATAAAACTTAAATTTTATTTAAAATAAAGCGGTGGAGTTGGTATTCTACATCAAACACTGCACTGCGAGAAAAATAAACACCTGGTAAACCCATGGTGAGTTCAATTCTCCTACCATTAAATTAAAAAATGTACTTCCAATGAGCTAATGATCTTTTAAAAGCATTAGCTCATCAAGGCATTTCAAAAGAGCCAAAATAAAAATATAAAAAACATGCATACACTCTGCAAGAGAGGCACTCATAGAAAAAAAGTGTCCATTAAAAAATTTGAAAAAAATAAGAAGAAATTAGTGTGAACCAGCCTAATTTGTATTAGATTTGAAGACTAAGAGGCTGCAGGTCAGACTGGTCTGCCTCCATGGTACTCAGCTCCACCAGTTCTCAGGAGAGTAATTGCTGATGTGGCTGGCCCCAAGCCTGTGTGTCGGTGGGGAGGGAGGGCCACTGATTGACATTGCTAGGACCAGGAGCCTACCTACATCTTCAGTGTACCATGTGTATAATGTACGAATGCACAGGAAGTACAGCATGGTTGTGTAAGGGCTTCCAGGTGGCAGCAGGCACATGGCATGCCTGATGGGGCAAGGAGCTGAGAAATCCAGCGTGCCTGCATCTTGCTTATTTTCACTCACAGGACCAGAGAAGCAGACTTCTTCCAAGTCCATAAGTTTTCAACTACTGTCCTTCCAAACGGCTTTGTCTACAGCGTGTATTCAATCAGTCATTACTTCCCCAACCACAGCTATGCTTTCCCATAGAGTAGAGGCCATGTACTACTTTAATTTATTTGTATTTAAATCTCTATTTTGGCCTGGTGGTATTATGCATAAGTTATTTATGTACGTGTCTGTGTACCTCCACTAGATGGTGTGGATATTCAACTTGGGAAGAGAGGCGTATTAGTGTGGTACTGACGTTGCAGTGTGTGGAGCTATAGGTGAGGTCTGGGGAGTTGAGCCAACTCTGTACTTCCCATGAGAACTTCACATAGGTGACATTTAATTACCTTGGTGAACATTTAATCTGGAATCATTTTCTCACCCATTTGACTTAGGAAACTTACTTCAATAGTCCACAAAAAGCCCATGAAAATTTTGCAGATAGACTCACATTAGCAAAGATCAGAGGCCCGATGTATAAAACAAAAATTATTCATTAGCTTTGATATGAAACTGCTTTGTCCAGAAAAATTTCTATAACATTAAATTAAGCTACTAATTCCTATGCACTGTGATTTAAGCAGCAAATGATGGGGCCCGTTGAGGAGGCCTAACAACATCTATGGCAAGACCTTGGTGGGGCAAAGATGATCAGTGGTTGGAGGATCTAGAGAGTAACGAGCCTATGTGTTAGGTTATGGGGATCATATGTAAGCAGAAGACCAGATAGAGGACCCCTGATCTGTAAAATTGAGGCTGATTTCTTACATCACTACGTTAACCTGCTTACACGTCACCTAGGGTGCACGTGCTTCACTTCTTATTCTATCCGTAACCTAGCATGTCATTGTGTTCTGTCTTAAATTGTTTTGGTGGTCTTCCAGGTAGAATTGAAGGTTCCCGTTAGTCCTGGTGGTCCTTTGGTGGTGGTGGCTTGTGGGGAGGAGTCACACACAAGGGAAAAGGTGTTTTACATTGTGTTCTCCACGTGAACTGCCACAGCAAGCTCCGGCACACCGTTCTTTTTTTTTTTCACTATATGACAGTGGAATGCGTTATGATTCTATACACATACAGAGTGCAATTTTTCATATCTCTGGTTGTACACACAGTATATTCACACTAATTCGTGTCTTCGTACCATATTTTGGATAATAATGATCATCACATTCCACCATCATTAATGACCCCATGCCTCTACCTTCCCCTCCAATCCCTCTGCCCTATCTAGAGTTTGTCTATTCCTCCCTTGTTCCTGCTCCCTGTCCCACAATGAGTCAGTCTCCTTATATCAGAGAAAATATTCAGCATTTGTTTTTGGAGATTGGCTACTTAGCATTATCTTCTCTAACTCCATCCATTTACCTACAAATGCTATGATTTTATTCTCTGTTATTGCTGTGTAATATTCCATTGGGTATATATGCCACATTTTTATATTCATTTATCTATTCATCAATCTATCTAGGTTGGCTCCACAGTTTAGCTATTGTGAATTGTGCTGCTATAGACACTGATGTGGCTGTGTCCCTGAAATATGCTGTTTATAATTCCTTTGCGTGTAGACTGAAGAGAGGGATAGCTCGATCAAATGGTGTTTCCATTCCAAATTTTCCAAGGAATCTCCATACTACTTTCCATATTGGCTGCACCAATTTGCAGTCCCACAAGCAATGTATGAGTGTGCCTTTTCCCTCACATTCTCACCAACACTTATTGTTGTTTTATGCATAATAGCTGACATTCTGACTGGAGTGAGATGAAATCTAACAGTGGTTTTGATTTGCATTTCTCTAATTGCTAGTTATGATGAACACTTTTTCATGTATTTGTTGATTGATTGTATACCCTCTTCTGTGAAGTGTGTGTTCAGTTCCTTGGCCCATTTATTGATTGGGTTATTTGGTTTTTTGGGGTTAAGATTTTTGAGTTCTTTCTGTTCTGTGGGGGGTAAGGATTTGCTCCCAAGATGTAGGCTATCTATTCCCCTCACAGATTGTTTCTTTTGCTGAGAAGAAACTTCTTAGTTTGAGTCCATCCCATTTATAGATTCTTTTTTTTTCTTTTTTTTTATTGTTGGTTGTTCAAAATATTACATAGTTCTTGATATATCATATTTCACATTTTGATTCAAGCGGGTTATGAACTCCCATTTTACCCCGTATACAGCTTGCAGAATCACATTAGTTACACTTCATTGCTTTACATATTGATATACTCATGTCTGTTGTATTCTAGGGGAGGAATGAATTACAGTAGTGGGGGTAGAGAGAGAAGAGGGGAGGGGAGGGGAGGGGAGGGGGGATAGTAGAGGATAGGAAAGGCAGCAGAATGTAGATTCTTGATTTTAATTCTTGATATACCCAGAATAGCTAAAGCAATCCTTAGCAGGAAGAAAGAAGCAGGTAGCCTCACTATACCAGACTGTTAACTATACTACAGAGCAATAGTAACAAACAGCATGGTATTGGCACCAAAACAGACTGGTAGACCAATGGTACAGAAAAGAGGACACAGAGACTAACCCACAAAACTACAATTATCTTATATTACACAAAGGTGCTAAGAGCATGCACTGGAGAAAAGACAGCCTCTTCAACAAATGGTGCTGGGAAAACTGGAAATCCATATGCAACAAAATGAAATTAAACCCCTGTCTCTCACCATGCACAAAACTCAACTCAAAATGGATCAAGAACTTAGGAATCCAACCAGAGACACTGCATCCAATAGAAGAAAAAAGTAGGCCCTAATCCCCATCATGTGGGATTAGGCCCCAACTTCCTTAATAAGACTCCTGTGGCATACGAATTAAAATCAAGAATCAATAAGTGAGATGGACTCAAACCATTCTGTATTAATCTGCATAATAATGTGTTTAGCATCATCTATCTTAAACACTGGTCTCCTGAAGTTCTAAGCCTTTATGTAAGTACCTGAAAGTCATAAACCAGCAAGTGCCAGGACTGAGACTCTTACACCAAAGCTTTCTCTCAGTGGTGCACCATTCTGTGTGAGTATCAGGTGCTCAGGAGTTTTTGACAGATTCCTGAAAGAAGTTATTTTAAACATAATTCCCTAGAGTGTGTTCTGGAGCTTTGCAAATGAATCTGTGAATGAGAGGCTTCTTTAAAAAATAAAAAAGAATGTTGATTTTTTTGTTTTGAAGTCTCAGATTTCCCTCTTCGAGCTTTTGAAACAAAGAAGCCTGAGACACAAGGTAGGTAGGTTTATAGGTGGAAGAACTGTGCTGCCTAGTCTTGTGATGATGAGAAATCAAGAGGTGAATCTGTTGGGGCTTGTTTTGTAACTGGTAGCTGAATGCTGCAGCAAGGAAATCACAAAGGAGGATAATTAAGGTTTTTAAAGCCACGAGTCTTAGACAGTCCTTAAGGCTTCCTGAGAGCAGAGGTGCTATTTTCTGTCCCTGTGACGCAGGGGTGACCTGGCACACTTTCATTTCAAGCCCGCTAGGGGCAGCATTCACCCACTCTGTGGCACCCTCCCTCATTCTGTGCCACTTGGAGATGGGGTGCTAGGAATGTGGCCATTGAAGAACCACCTGCTGCAGACCCCTAGTCAGAAGTGACATAGGAACAAAAATTAGGCAGATCCTTCACTTGACTGGTGCTGACACTAACTCTAGCCGGTGATATATCTAGAGATGCCACCTTGTGACCTAGCCAAAGACGAGGGACGTACATTAGGACCTCCTAAGACTTTGAAGTAGGAGCATGACGACCCTTCTTCCTGACCTAGAATATTTTAGAACAAGCTTAAAATCGTAACAAGAGAAGACAACATAATATTGGCAGGAAGCTTTTCTAATTAGAGGAAACTGCATTCTAATAAAATTTTATTTTGTTGCTATAAATTTTGTATAAATAACATCTAGATACATGTCACTATTAAGGTCTTTCATTTTGGCTACTTATCATTTTTTTATATTTCTTATATTTGTATTTAGTATCAAATTAATATTTAAAAACCTATCAATATCTGTGCCCTATTTCATAGTACCATTTTTTTGCCATAACGTTAGGACTAGTGTTACATGTTGTTTCTCTTTTATTGAAATAATAATAATAATAATAAAATAAAAAGAGTGTCAATTAGAGTGCCTTGATCCAAGGTTACATAGAAGATCAGAAAAACCTGCAACAGGCTCTTGTGTCCTGATGTGTAGATTAGCAAGAATTTCTGTGTATCAGCATTCCCAGTATTTTCTTGTAGGTATTTAAAGAATACTTTCTTCTTTTTAACATGATCTATTTTGGATTTTTTTTAATGGATAACCTGTGGAGAATCCACCGACCTCTTCATGATGGGAAAACCATGATTTGGTGCTTTAGGAATGCAAGCCCAGTTCTGATGACAGTTTGAATTCTCCATGTCAGGTAACCACAACATAAATGTTCTTTTAATTTAGCAGTAAATTTCTTTTAAATTCAGTATATATTGTCACTATAGAAGTGGAACTGAGAGCTATTTAACACAGTTTAAAAGAGAAACGTGATAGATGATAATAGCTAGGTAGAACCTCTGCACAATTAGTAAAATTGTGATTAAATATGCTTATTCTAAAAATGTATTTTTTTTTTCTTCTTGCCACTAGGGATTGAACTCGGGTATGCTCTATCACTAAAATTCATCCCTAGCCCTTGTTATTTTTTTATTTTTTTGAGAGGTTCTCACTAAATTGCTGAGGCTGGCCTTGAATTTACATTCTCCCTGCATCAATCAGCCTCCCAAGTCACTGAGATTAGAGTGTGTGCCACTGCACCTGCCTTAAATATTACTATTTAAAGTATTCAGAATTAACAAAAAATATTCATAAGTTAATGATATAACTCGGGTATGTCTGAACTATTGGAATATCTGTCAAGAACTTCCTTTCAACTGCACTTATTTTTAAAGCAGCATCATTTCAACAGTTATTCTTGTTTTCCTAAATGCTACCTAATTTAAGGCCACAACGCTGCTCTTTCCAGCACTTTCCTATGTTAACGCGCAGACCTACTCTGAAGGCACATGCACAATTCAAAGGCGCCTCTTTTTGTGCTGACACTCTGCACTGACACCTGTTCTCTCTCTGTGCCTCAGCACGCAGCCAGGCTCTCGTCACACAGGTAGGAGTGTGGCACAATAGAGTCAGTATTTCTCTTTGGCTCTGAAACCCTTATTCTTCGTGGCTTTGCCCTCAGATGGTCCCCACTGCAGAGGAGGACTCAGGGGAAGGTCAGGGGCAGGCAGGGCCGGGCCTCTAGGCTGGCTCCTTTTCTGGAGAGAAGTCGCTTTGCTCCTCCCGTGGTTCTGCAGCACTTCCAGAGACAGGCCAGTGGACAAGACAGAGGTCCTTCTCCAGACCTGATGTAAGTGCCCCTGGCAGATGTTAGTGGTGGCAAGGGGTGAAATGGGCTAGTGGAAGCCCCTTGTAGGGTGGCCTAAAGGGAAGAGAGGAACAAGGAGGAGAGAAGATTCCCAGCTCGGAGAAGAAAATCAGCCAGAGTGGGACTTCCTTGGCCAAAGGAACAGGTTGTGTGAGACAGTCCTAAGGAAGCCACAGGGAACTGCTTCCAGGTCTTGTCTGGGCTTTAGAAGGGAAACCAAGGTGGAGGAGGAGGCGACCTGCACAGCGGACACACCGGTGGACCAGGTGCTTATGAGGCCGGTGGGGACTTTGTGTGCCCTGAGGAAGGGGCGAGCATCCGTGATCTTCCTCAAGAGTGAGCACTAGAATCCCAGACTGAAGAGGAGTTTGTGCTTGCCGTGGCTGTCTCTAGCAGGGCTCATGTTGAGCACATTTAAAACCCTGCCAAATAACTTCACTGTGAAAATCAGAATTCAGGGGGTCACATCTTTACCCTACTTCATTATAAATAGCAGTTCTGAAATTTCAGTTCATCCTATTTAAAACAAGCAAACAAAAACAGTGATAAGATCGCCATTTCTTCCGAAAATCAAAACCAGGGCATCTTCTCGTGGGCACACAGTTGTCTATTGAGTAATGCTTAAGTAGCTCTGAGTCATAATGCTTGGAAGAAATTCTGTAACTTCAGCATTTTCCCAGGGCACTGAGAAATGTGTTTCAGAAATGAGCAACTGAGGGTCACCAGTCCTTCATGGTGCGTCCCTGGCAGGCAGCCATGTCCTCGTTGCTGCTGGTGGCCTCCTTACCCAGCAGCAGGAATTCCATGCTTTACCCTGAGACACCGTCACTCCCAGGAACCTGCACAAAACCCTGAGAGAGCGACAGCACTCCCTGTGTCTCCCACTGGCTTGAATGTCCCAGACACCCGGGTTCTGGGACTTGGAGAGGTTATGGAATCTTAAGAAAATATGGCAGGAGAGGCCCCACTGTGGTTGACACTGGCCTGTCTGCACTGCCGGTGGGATGTTTGAGCTCTGCTCTGGTGCTCTGGCTCCTGGCTGATGGAATACTGGAAGTGCCAGCATCACTTCACCATTGTCACATCTAGACAATGGCACTTCACCAACCTTGTCACTTAGAGAACATGGCCAGTGTGGCTTTCCTTTGCTACACCCAAGTCAAGATGGGCTTCAGGAAGGATGGAAATGATGGACATCTATTTAGCCATTGCTAATACCACACATAGCACAGATGACAGTTTATGGAACTCTACTACTGGTTCTATTTTTTTTTTAACCTATGTGAGTAAATCATCTCACAACTGTAAGGCATTTCTGTTAAATTCTTGGCATTTATGTTGTAGAAGTGATTGATTTAAACTTGCTATTGTCCTGTGTTCTTCTTTCCATATTTGAAGTACCTGATTGGAAGCTGCTTTCTTTTTCCTCATGGTCTATTCCACTGTTAGGGAACTGTCTTCTAATTTGCTTAAAAGCAGTTCAGAAAATTTTCCATCTTTAAGATAGTGACATTCTGACCAATTACCCTCACCCCTGTTCCTTGGTTCCTTTGACTCAACAGTGTTTGACACTTTGGAAGCGTATTCTTTCAAAATTTGAATTCCCTGGATTTGTGCTGCTCAAAGGAATTTGAGTACCTTTTTCTCTAGGATTGTAATTTTATTTTTGGCTTCCCTCCTCCTGTTAACTTTCCCTAAACTCTGGCTCCTCGTGGTGACCATGTGACCCTCTCTTATTTCCAACATCTCTTCACCTACGAGCATGCTCCCTTCCAGGGTCATCTTGGCTGTGTGCCCCGATTGTGACTGTCACTGCCTCTGCTCCCAGTGAGCTGCCAGCAGCTAACACCTTAAAGGCTACTCCTCAGGACTTTTGTTCAGTGTTTGGGTTTCCTTTGCCCCATTTTCATGGGTGCTTTGGGGACATGGGTCCCAAGTGAGGCTTGATTATCTGGCTGTCTCTCCATAGTGGAGCAACATGGATGGTTGAGCTTACCTTTAGGTAGACACTCAGTCTACAGGATGAGCGTGTACTTCACACCCACAGGAAATCCACCTTTCGGGCCTCCAGAACCTAGTCATGCCCCACCCACCCTGCCACCTGTCCTGCACAGCCAGTGTCTGTCCAGATTCATTCAGTGACATGGGACTCTGGCTCTAACTCCCATGTGCAAGTCCTTTGAGGATGCTGTTGCAGTTTCCTTGGCTGAGCAGTGTGCCCCAACCACAGGGTTACAGGTGTGCTCCTGAGCACCCCACAGCTTCCCCTGCACACGTCCACCCTCTCTCCCGTTTCCTCCCTATGGATGTCATGCTGCAGGATGGTCGTCCCTGGGTTCTCTCATCAAGCCAGGATTTCCTGTTCTGGAGGGTTTGGATGTTCACCTTGCAGTGGTCTTCTCTGGACGGCGCCACATAGCACTGCCTCTCCTTAACTAAGCGTGCACACTCATCGACTACATGACTGCATAGGGGAGCTTGACTTCAGGATGGCACACAGATAATAAGTATCCAGTAGAATCTGTACTTCAGATTTTGAGTATTGACCTTGTCTTCGTGAGCAATAGGTGCTAAGATGCTCTTTTGTGATCAGCCACGTGGGCCAGAGACTCTCCAGAGTGCTGTGCTGCAGCATGTTCTGGATGCAGGTATTGAATTAAGAACACAAGATATTCAACACCTCCGCATAACAGTGGCTATACATGGCATGGTCTTGCCTACCATAGGCCAGTGTAACTGTTGTGAGCACTTTCATGGTGGGCTGGGCTAAACTAGGTGGTGGTAGGTTTCATTTGCTGTATTAAATACATTCTGGATGTGATGTTTTCCACTTAAGATGATAGTATTGGGATGAAACTCCTTTCTAAGGACCATTCCCATATCCTGTGCTGTGTCTGCGTAGTACATTGCACATCATGTGGCACACATGCACAGAGCAGATACACAGGTGCATCTCTTTCTCATATATTGTTTTCTTTTTAATATCTCTGTTCCATGGGTAACTGAGAATAATTTGAGAAATAAACCATTCCCCAGAGTTAGTAAGTGTTCTAAAATCATATTTAGGAATGAGATAAAGATAGTAAAAAATTCTAGTTTTTTTTTAGAAAAGTTGTGCTTATAAATGTGTGTGTATGTGTTAAGAATATTAAAGTAAATTAAATGTTTCACTAAGAGAATTATAACTAGTAATATTTAAACCAGAAAAGGATATAAAAAGAAGCAAAAAAACCCTACTATATCAATGGAATAAAGAAATGAGAACAAAGAAACAAGGAAAAAAACAGAAAAAAAAGAAATTAATAGGCATGAATCATTCTTTTAAATAAAAATACTTGTGAATGAATTAATTTCACTGGAGAAAACAACCAAATCAAAGTATTCCTTGAACACAAGATACAAATAACAGAAATAATAAGAATTTAAAAAAAAATAGAGCATATACCTATTCAAATAAAGCTGGTTCAGCAATGTTATAACCAGACAATGTAAGATAAATGCAAAATAAGAAGAAATGCACTAATAAAGAGATAAAGGAAGTATACAATCATGAAATAAAAATTCACCAAAATTATGTAAGAATTAAACTTTTATGTAGATGATAGAATTCTGAATATAAATGAAATATAAAACCCAAACTGGTAGAATTATGAGGAGAAATCCACAGTTCTATTATTTATTTCTTTTAAAAAAACTAAGATACCTACATCTAAAACCCATAAATTAATTATTTTTAAAATATTAGATTCTTATTACATAACTTATCCCACAGTAAATTTCAGATAGATTAAACATGTAAGTCTAAAAGATAAACCTTTAAAATTATAAGGCAGAAATGAAGAAATGGATTTTGGGCTTTATGTAGGGAAGAATTTTGTTTAAGTGATGAAATATTTTTCAACAAAATAAAAAATACCTACAACATCAGAAAGATGGGCAATAAAAATCCAACAAATGGCTTGGAAGGTAAATTAGCTGTGAACACTAGGCATCCGGTAGTGACATGTAGTCGGTGCACACAGCGAAGAGCCACAGGCTGGCTGTGCCGGGGCAGAGCCAGGGTAAGTGCCTGGAGGCAGCATGGGAGACCCTGGTGTGTGGGAAAGCTTCTGAGAAAGCAGGGAGACTCAAGGAGAGCTCAGGGGTACAGGCTGGCTGACCGCACCTCCGTCCCTCTCGGTGCTTTGTCCTGTGGTGGCCAGCTGGACAGGGGACAAGTTTCCTTTCCACAGTGCCCTCAGTTCTTCCCCAACCCCACTCAGAGAGGGCTTTTATATGTCAGGCTGTGGACACAGTGACACCATCAGCATCGGCTTGCTTAGGTCACTGTCCTGACCAGCAGCATCCCTAGGAGCAGCTGTGCTGGTGAACATGCAAGAAGATGGCGTTCTCCAGGTAACACTGACTTGCCCTGGCTCCCAGTGCACCCCAGAGAAAGCAGCGTTCTTCAAGGGTATCTGTCAGCCCAGGCTGCTCTCAGTGCTCCTTCAACTTGGCTGGGTTTTTCAGAACAGAAAAGGGGCATTCAGTGGCATGGTGTTTGGTGCCCTCTTTGCCATGGGGATGATACAGTAAGCAGAAGAGAAAAATTGAAGATAATAATGATGGAAGAGCAAGACAGAACAGGAAGCTGACTGTGAGAGAGTGTGGTTCATGATCTACCCAACAGGAGAAATGCAAATTAAAGAGCAAGGAAACGAAAACAATTGCCACCCAATTGGTGAACATTAGATATTAAAACATAGAGTCCAAATGATAAGGAGAATGTGTACAGTGATGATTCCAAAATTTCTCATGGAAATATAAATTAGTGTAGTGATTTTGAAAAGCAAATTGGCAATATCTAGTAAAGCTAAAAATATTAATAATATACAAACAAGTGATTCACATGCCTGTAGGACTGTCCCTTCCAGAATTGTTTTCATAGTGGGAAAGTGTAAACAACACGTGAGTCTGTTAGGTGGGCAGCAGATGCATGCAGTTTGTAATACTCAGGCAGACTTGCCACTTTATAAGAGTTAAAGTACTTGCATAGCTTTCATTTTTAATAGACTTCTAAAAAGTAGAAAAGCAAAAGTGTGTGTGTGTGTGTGTGTGTCCGTGCAAATTTAAGGAAATGAATTTTATGAGTAGACATATATACAATGAAATTATAAACTCTTAGGAAGTATTTGCCTCAACTTAACAATAAAGATGGAGCTTAGGTCCAGGCAAGGTTGTGTACTCCTATAATCCCAGCCACTCAGGAGGCTGAGGTAGGAGGATCACAAGTTCAAAGCCTGCCCCCAGGGCCTTGAAATAAAAATTAAATGTACTCTGGGTGTAGCTCATTGGTGGAGAAGCCCTGGGTTCAATCTCTAGCATGAGAAAGGAACTTAGGAAAACGGGGGAAGACAAGTCTAGAATTTATGGAAGAAGGAATGTGGAGGACTTTGGCTTCATTAGAAATTATCTATTTCTTAAAAAACACCCGATGCTCATTGGATACACTTCTGGGTACATGAGTTATGTGACAAGTTGTTGTTTTTTCTTTGGAAATCCTGAGACTAAAACACCAAATCCTGCTTTTCTTTTCTTGTGAGACACTGGTCTTGGCCTCCTTTGTTCCCTTCCCAGGGACTTCTCAGTGCTCAATCTCGGTGCTTCCCCCAGGTAAGCGCAGGGTGCGATTGAGAAGGGGTGCCCGACAGGGCTTTCTAATCCCTGTGGTTCTGACATCTCTGCTCATGTCCAGTGCAGGATGCGAAGGAGCAGACAAAGCAGGGTGACAGAGGTAGCCCACTCTCCAGAATCGCCACAGGCCAGCCAGTGGTGGTATTTGGTGTTTTAAGTTAGACGGGTACGTGCATTTTAGTATTCATGACGCGGGTGGACGCTCACTGGAAGCCTTCCCATAGTGTGGAACCAGGGACAGCAGAGGCGTGACAACACCACACAAAGAGCCCTTTGCTCGGCTGCGGGTCACACCTGGCTGATTGTGCTCCATTACAAAGACAGGGACATGCTGAAGCGTGTGGGAGGGGAGCGCCCAGGTGGCCACCGGTTCAACACCTGCCTTCCTGAGCCATGGTGGCTGCATGCGAGAGGACGCAGAGGCTTTGTAGCTGGCTTCAAAGTCTAAAACTGCTCCTGTCAAAGAGGAGTCAGGCTTGTGCTGGGCAGCCTCCAGGAAGGAGGAGCATCGAGGACAAAGGTACAGACAGGCAGGTTTCTAATTCATGGGAAGAAACAGCCCTTGAAATAACTGGATTCGTCTGTGCACGGACTGACCGTATCTCAGTCCTGGCCCCTGACACTAGTCCAGAAGAGGGAGGTGGCGTCCATCAGTGATCTGGGACACAGGCGTGGCTGTAAGATAACCCTGGGTGCCTTCTGCATTCTTTTTCCCTCTCAGACTCCAGAATTCTAATTTTCAGAAATGAGATCTATTATCATGACTTGATTGTCAGATTCTGTACTTTATGTAACCTTAGCAGGGATGTCTTGGAATGAGAACATGAAAGAACATTTGTTGACAGTCATCAGGAAAAGATGCTCTTTGAAGAACATGTGTATTCAACTCTCGTTGTTAAATTCTGAGAAACCCTCCGATGTCATTTTGAATGAGTTACATAAATATGTCCATTTTAGCTGAAATAAATGCGGTTGCCTCAAGGCTGCTTCTTAGGAAAATCCCTTAATTGATGTAGGTTTTCATTTCTAATTACCATAAATAGTGGAGTTTTAAAAATCAAATCCTTAAAAACACTACCAATTGCTTAATATTTTTTCCCCTAACTTGGATGTACAAGCCTGTCCTTCCTCTTGTGGAAGATAAGCTTGCATGGAGAAGATTTTTAGTGGAATATTGTGCAAATATAGTGTAAGAATAAGTTCAGTTTCCTGATTGCGTAGACTCAGCATATCTGGACATTTAGCTCTGAGTCATAACTATTTAAAGATATTTCACATAGTTATTTAGCAAAAGCCAGACAAGTTTGCACCACTCAATATGGGCTGATAGTCCACTTATCACATTTTTTAAAAACCAATATAAAAAGTAGAGCTGCTTATTTTCAAAATAGTCTGTTTCCCCAGCTTGAGGAAACAGTGGAGGCCAGATGTGATTTGTTTAGCACAGTGGACCACACCTCGATTGCTCCTGTGCACTGGTGGCATTTTAGTTTTTTCATTTTCCAAACCAATGTGCTGCTCTTCAGCTTGTTGTTTGGAAATCCCATTTTATCCTGGGCTTCAGTATGTGCCCTTTCCTGTCTCTTGCCTCTCTTTTCATCCCTAGAATCAAAGGATATTGTTCATTCTCCTCCTCTAGGTCAAACCTCCTCCTTCTACCCTAACTGAAGCTATCACCTAGACTCGGCCTCTGTGCCTTCTGTACTGATGTAGCCCAGGTGACCCACCTGAGAGGCCCCAATGCCTCCCTTGGTCCACGGGTCTCTCTGATAGAACAGAGTGTCCACTCCACTAGGTCCTTCTCTACTGTGGCCTGCTTTGTCTCCCAGACGAGTGTGATGGCGGATGGAATTGAGATCCTGGGCTGGGGTTGGAAGGCAAGGAGGGAGGGTAGTCCCAGGGGTGGAAACACTGTAGAGCCCAGATTCCAGGAGCAGACAAGAACGGCCAGTACAGCAGCATCTGGCAGCCGGGGGGGGGGGGTTGGCACAGATGGACAAGGAGCCGGCTGGGAGTGCAGGAGGAGAGCAGCCACTGTGAAAGAAGACTAAGTTAGTAATGACGGAAACAGCTGTAGGAAGAAGGCCGCAGCCGGGGTGGCGGGCACTGCTGAGGATGACAGACTTCAGACGTCACAGAAGTCAGCTGAGAACGGAGCAAATTCATTTATTGCCTTTATTTATTTTTAAACTATACACATTTTAATATTTACTCAGAGTTTTAACATTTTCTAGCACCACAAATTAACTATTATGCTTTGAAACATGATACCCTACAAATACATATAATGATGAACACTAGGATAAGTTTCTCTTTAGATTTTAATGTTTTCAATAAAGTAAGCTGAATCTGCTATACAAAAATACTTACTATTATTTTTCTGTAAAGTGTCTTTGGAAATCCCCATTTTATCCTAGGCTTCAAACTGTGGTGCTATTATACTTTCTTTTTATCCAAAGCATCAAAGGACAGAATATGTACATGCATATATATATATATATATATATATATATATATATATGCACATTCTCCGCTGCTTACACCTCCATCACAGCACCTTGCCTTCCAACCCCCAGCCAAGGATCTCAATTCCATCCGCCATCACACTCCTCAGAAGCCAAAGGTGGGCCTGGGAGACAAATCAGGCCACAGTAGAGAGGGACCTAGTGTAGTGGACACTTTATATTCTATCAGAGAGACCATGGACCAAGGGAGGCATTTGGGCCTGTCAGGTAGGTCACCTGGGCTACATCACTGCAGAAGGCACAGAGGTCAAGTCTAGGTGGGCGGGGTCATTGCTGATAGCTTCAGTTAGCGTAGAAGAAGGAGTGACAATACCCATGAGATGATACAGATTACCTTAGTCCTTGGTGTAAAAGCACATAGTACATAAATGTCAGCCTTTGGTAATGTTATTCTTTAAAGAGAATACACAGACTGAAGTCTAGTCCATAAAATGACGGAACAATACTTCTAAGTTCAAAATGCCCATTTTAAACCCCTCTTTAGAAATAGCTCTAAGAAAAAAGTCAGCCCACAGCAGCAGGGCCCACCTGTTCTTGGGGCAGGATGAAGGTGGACCAGGGGGCCAGCGCCTATAGCATCAAGGGCTGCTTTGGACTCACCAGCACCCTTGATCCTGGGTCTGGCAGGAAAACAGAAACTGTGCATCAAGTCTGATGAGCATCCACCTGGTTTTGAGAATGTTCTTGATAAGGTGGAGGGCAGAGAACTTGACCCTTCAGCTAGAAGTCCTCCAGCCTTTGGGTTGGATCATCTCTGTGATGCGGACAGGTGGAGAGGTCTGCTGCAGTAGCTCTTTCTCCTCAAAACCAGGTGGCACCATTTTTACATTCTTTGGGGGCCTACTGGTGACCTGGGTCTGAAGTGCTAGCATGAAGCCACAGAAAATGTGCACTCCCCCGACCCTGGGAGATGTCTGCAGAGGTCTATTTCTACTCAGTTTTGGAGGAAACATGCAGAGGTGGGTAGTTGGAAGAGGAACAGGTATCTCCTACTTTCACTATTTTCTAAAAATAAATGTATTTTCTTAGCATTATTGTTAATAGGATTGACATATAGGGTAGAGCTTTATAAAATAGTTTGAGTACATTGTTTGTCAAATAATTCTAATAAACTATCTGTCAAAATATCAATTATCTGATCTTCAAATTAATAGGTAATTAAATCTTCTCCAGCTTGACAAAATAAACATTGAACAAAGAATTATTTAATTTTATTTGGGAAAGTGAGTAATACCATTGGAAGCATTCAGAAAACATACAGAGTGTTGAGCTTGATGTGTTGTGGATTTGCCGAGGCTATGTGACGTCTCACTGTGTTTCAGCAATGACCTCCAAGGTTGTCTTCCTGTCCTTCTGCTCCTAGGTGTTTGCTTCTCCTCTGGGGATGCTCACTGATGGCTCTGGGGTGACCAAGGCTCTGCTGACTCCTTTGTCAATGGCGTGAAGATTGGGCTTGCCATTTGTTTTTCTACTCTGAAACTACAGGAGCACGGAGATTCCAGTATTGCACAGGTGTCTTCTGGGGGAATCCTCTTTAGCACCAAGGAGGTGCTCTGAGCAGACACCTGCTCAGGGGCCCAGGCACTGCGGGTTCGCCTCCTGCAGTGCTAGAGAAAGGGTGTGTTCTTGGGAGAGAAGTTTCCATGAAAAAAAAAAAAAAGATTTTCTTGGTGTTTCATAAACATTAAGGTGACTGTCTGAAACATATGAAGCAAGAGGTTTTCATTTTAAAAATCCCATTCATTTCAGTGTTATAATCTTCAAGTTCCTCTTTCACAAATGTTGTTATTATAACATTTGACATTTGAAAGCAGGGTGATTTATCTTTGAGAAAGGAACTCTTTTTATCTACACATGCCCAATTTCTCCTGGGATTTGCTTTTGACAAGGTTTCCCATGTGATAACATTTTGGCTTCTTTCTTTGGGCTGTTTTTCTGAAATCCTAAGTACACAGCTATCTCCCAGGTGGCTCCAGAGAGCAGATATCTGCAGACACCTCCTGTGTAAGGGCCACTGACAGGACCCTGGCTGGCAGACGTTGCTAGTGCCAGTGCCCTGTTGGCAACAGCGATGGCTTTGGTGTCTTGAAATAAAGTGACAGAACTCAGAGGATTCTAGTTTAGAGAACATTATTAACTGCTGCTAAGTTCATGAGAAGGGGGGAGTGGAGGTCCAAAGTGGTCCATCTGAATTACACTCACTGAAGGGAGAACCAAACACTCCCACATCCAAGTTTTTCCTTTCACTCAGAGGGTCCCTCACTCCTTCTCCAGAGTTCTTCTTAAAAGGGCTATGGACCTGAGTGGACCCTGGCCCAGAGTCCCGTCTACACCCACTGTTAGCTGGAGATAGAAGCTTGGAATTGATACAGCCCCTGGAAGTCACCTGGAGCTGAAGGGAGACGGGATGGATGAAGGCACCTCTGGGGGATGGGGTAGAATCCACCTGGGAGCCCCCAGTGCAGGAGCCCCCAGTGCAGGAGCCCCCAGTGCAGGAGCCCCCAGTGCAGGAGCCCCTGTGGAGTTACACCGCAGCTCTCACTGCAGAACCCTAGTGCTGAGAGCCCAGCGCGTCCCACCAAGTCCCACGCAAGCCACAGGTGCAGAGGGTACCAGGACCTTTCGGTTCCTTGCCCAAGCATCTGGAAATGCAGGTTAGAAGATGAGGCCAAGGTGAAGTGTCCCCTCACCGACAGTGACAGTGCTTTCTTGAACAGCCCATTAACTTTTCAGAGCATTGAGCTCCTCATAGGCAAATATGTGAAGTTATTGTCAGGCCCGGCTGAGATCTTCTCAATGGATGTCACACCCAGGAGTCACTATTGTTTTCCTTTTAGACATAGTGCGTTTATAGACCTCATGGTGTCAAAACATTAAAAACATAGTGGATTCAAATCTACTTTAATATGCATTGCCTATGCTGAGAACTGGTGTGGAAATTTGATTTTCTGCCTCTAAAGACAGGGTATAGATCATCTTTAGGATCTGATGGACACGAGTCTTTCATTTCTCTGTCAAGGAATACCTATACTCTAATTGTTTTCGTGGCAAGTCTTGCAGTTCAGTTTAAAAGAAGAGCTTTGGGCAGAGAACTCAGATGGTTAGAACGTGGAGCTGACGGGTCCACTCTAGAGTAATGCTGGGCCAGCCGCTCTGCTGGGTTCTTTGACCACAGACTCTCCCTTAGCGTTATCTTCCAGTATGGGCCATGCTCCTTCACGGGCATCACTGAGAAGGCACACTTGCCCCCACACGCTGCTTTCTGGACAGGGAACGCAGAAGGTCCTCATACTGTCTGGTCGATCCCCATTATGTCTTCGGTAACGTTTGGTGGAACTGAGTTTCTGTTGGACGGGGATCTTCCTGTTTTGAGGCTGTACCGCTGTCTCAGGAAGAATGCATGCCTTCCATGGTCAAGGAGGCCTGCCCGTCCTGAAGGGTGCTCTGTGCCGACTGTAGTCAACAAGAGGACGTCTCAGCAGAGTCCTGCTTCTGTGCCGAGGCCATCCTCACGTGAGGGAGACAGTGTCTTCCATCACACGTCTCAGCTTGGGGAGGTTTCCTACGCCCTTCTGTCTTTCCCCCCCTCCGTGGCCAGGCATTTTGGTGCACTGCTTAACAAGCAGCATCGGCCAAGCAGAGAGGGGCAGGGTGAGGCTGAGCTCTGGGGAAGGAGGAGGAGAGAAAGATGAGACTAACTCATCCCCAGCAAAGGTGAGGCAGAAAAATCCATCGTCGCACTGGAGCCGAGTGTCCACGCCCCACAGGGTGAACAGAGGAAGCCTGTGTTAGCTTCCTAGGCAGAGAACTGTCGAATGGCATTGGGGGCCACTCATGGGGGGCTGGGGGAGCAGTGAGGGAATAAGAGGTGATGGTCATTCCTGGTAGGCCAAGGAATCACAACAACGCTTCTGGAATGGCCCCATCCACCCATCTCCAACCCTGCCGTAGCAGGGTGGTGTCACTGTGCACACTGGAGGCCTGGCAGCCGAGGAGCACTGGGCTCAGCAGACTCGAGGGTCCCCACTCACGGGCTTTGCTAACAGGAAGTACATCTTGGTCTCTTTCCTCAGTTTGTTCTTACAGTTGTAGAGAGTCCAAGATGCCTGGTCCATCCACAACACCAGACAGAGCCATGGAGGCTGCTTCCGTTCCCTGTTCCTGACTCTACATTCCACTGACCTCACCAAAAGAGCATCTTCCTCCATGTCCACAGCTTAACACCTCAGAAAGCAGGAATAAATGTTGAAAAGGAATCAAGTTTTGGACCCTTAAGTCCTTGACATTTTATATCCCCAAATACCCAGATGTCATCAGCACATGGGCAGAGGTCCCCGGGGTGTCCCAGGTCTAGGTCCTGATCAAAGAATCAAGTGAGACACAGAGTCTGGAAGGCAAGGCAGGGATTATTAAAAGCCAAAGTACATGCTCTTGGCGAGCAAGGCGGGCTAGCTGTGAAGGAGCCCAAGGCTCGTCCTGCACAGGGAGCTCCTGTTATTGGGCTGTGCTAGTTATCTCCCTTCTTCCCTCGGTGGATCTGGTTTCAATTGGCACCTTGATTGACATCTGAATTTTAAAGAATTTGTACTAGTGAAAGTTTCTTCCCCCCCTAGAAAATGCACAGCTGGGGAGCGAGCTGCAATGCTGATAGTGTGTTAACTAGCAACAGTGATCATCAATCAGGTCAGTCCCTCTGGGTACTGCACATGCCAAGACTGGGACTTCCCTTCAGGGTCTTCATTCCCCTTTGTGGTCATCTTGCTTTCTCACTTCAACTTCAGTGCAGGATGGCCCAAGTTCAGGTGCAGTGTTGGGTGGGAGCTGAAGGCTTTGGGCGAAGCTCAGTGACCTAACGGTTGGTCTCTGTCTCCTACCTAACACAGAAACCCTTAGAATTAACCAGAGATCACCAACTGGAGAGAATATACCAGAAGATGAATAACAATAGCACATCTGTATTATTTAGCATATAGAGATGAAGCAATACTAAACTAAACATGTAGTGACACTCTAATTCAATGTGCCTTGTTTCCAAGGTTTAAAGATGCTTTTTGTTTTAGAACCTCTGCAGAATAGTTGTGAGGACTGCACAGGGGCCCACAGGACTGCATCCCTTCCCCTGTGTTTATCAGTGCACATTGCTATGCTACATTTATCAAACCTAATGACCTGCTGTAAATAGCAATACTAAAGGTCCCTACTTGATTTACCTTCCTCACTTTTTACTCCTGTCTCAGTATCCCCTCCAGGATTCCATAGGACATTCTGTTGTCACTTAGGCAACTCTGGGCTGAGATCTCATTTTCTATGACTTTGACAACTTTGAGGAGCATGGGCCAGGAATTTTTCAGAATGTCTCTCAATTGTGCTTTTTCTGTGGTGTCTCTCATGATTACCCGGGTTTGTAGGTCCTGGGAGGAGCCCAGAGAAAAGCCATTTCCATAGCATCCCCCGCAGAGCCCAGAAATGAACATGTGTGTCTCTGTGAGGCCGACCGTGGCCACCTGGGGCAGAGGTGCTGCTGGTCAGGTCTCTCTATTGCAGTGTTCCTCATCTCCCCCGTGCACCCTGCGCTCTTGGGAGGAAGTGACTGAGTCGTCTTAACAAGTGGCAGCAGCGGCTGCAGTGATGCTGTGCCTCACAGGGCAGGGTGTGTTTGCATTATTTAGGATTCTTCTGTCCATCCACTGTTTTCCACAGCACGGATTTGTGGACATCAGTTTCATACTCTGGTTCACTCAAATGTAGTGTCACCCATCTCATTGCAACGAGTAGGCAGTGTCCACTCTAGCCCCCCTTTAGCCCAGGCGGTATGTGAGGGCCTCTAGTGCCGGCATGGGTTCCAGCAACACCTCCCCGCCAGCCCCTCTGAATGTCCTCTCGGCAAAAGTGCCTGCTTCCTCAGGGATCGCCATCGACCTAGAGGGGTTGGACCTGCTTCTCAGGTGTGGACATTGCTCACTGACCAAGTCTCCTGCCACCATTTGTCCTTTGCCCACTGTCTCTTTAAATAACCTTGGGAAAGGCCCCGCAGATTCATTTTTACTAAGAGGCTAATAAATCTCAGGGATTAGCGTGTCTGTTGGCTTAAGTTTGTATTTTGAAATAATTTGAGACTTACCCAAAAAATGCAGAAAGAGTACAGACATCCTGTATGACCTCCGCCCAGCTTCCTTCCACATTAACATCTTACATAACCAAGTGCAGTGACCACAATGAAGAAATTAATGTTGACACAATGTTATTAGCGAAACTATGTTCTTTATTGGAACTCATCATTTTTTTCCACTGTCACTTTTCTGTTCCAGGATCCCACACTTGAGTTAGTTCCATGTCTCCTGGGTCTCCTCCAGTCTGTGACAGTTCCTCAGTCTTCTTTGTTTTTCCTGACCTTGAAAATTTGGAACAGTACTGAGCACATATTTCATACACTGCTGCTCAGTTTGAGTCTGTCTGGTATTTTATCATTTATTTGGTTTTGGCCAGAGCACCACAGAAGACTGAGTCCTTTCATTGCATGAGACCTGGGGAAGGCCTGTGGTAGACCCCTGTCTTCTCATAGTGTAAACCCTAACTGCTTGGTGAGGGGCTGTAGGTGGAGTGTCTCCATGGAAAGACACCCTCTCCTCTTTTCAAATTCATGGAACTCTCAGGAGAGCTACTTTGCTACTGTCAACATCTCCTATATCCTCAAAGTTGTGTCTTAGCATCCAGTTTGACCAAAGATATGTAAAACTTACAAAGGCAAGTATAAAGCTGAAAGGGGTAGTGACTACATTCCAGCTCCAAAGGGTCATTAGTGGAGAGAGGGAGAGAGGGGGTGGGGAGAGAGAGAGGGGGAGGGAGGGAGGAGGGAGAGGGGGAGGGGGAGATGGAGGGAGAGAGAGGGGGGAGGGAAGGAGGGAGAGAGAGGGGGATGGAGGGAGGGAGGGAGAGAGAGGGGGGGATGGAGGGAGAGAGGGAGAGGGAGAGAGAGAGGGTGGAAGAGAGAGAGGGAGAGGAAGAAAGGGAGAGGGAGAGAGAGGGAGGGAAGGAGAGGGAGGGAGGGAAGGAGAGGGAGGGAGGGAGAGGGAGAGAGGTCTTTCTCCTGGCGATTTCTCCAAATCTCATCATGCAAACAGCTTACATATTGAGTCAACATACTTGTAAATGAAGCAGCCATTTTCTCATGTTTGTGTCACACCAATGTTAATTCAAAGCCCAGTTATTAATTCAGCACTTATTATTGTACAACAACTTGATTTTGACTGTGCGTGGCTTGTGTAGCAGAGAGGTTTTGGAACAATCTATTTACAAATGTTAATAGAGAAAAGAGATTTTAAAAAACCCTCGCTTTTCACGAATAACAACTAATCTGTTGGAAGCCAATGAGAACCACAATAGTATCTAGAGTGTAAGTGAACCGTGGAACTATTTAAGCACATACACTCTATTCCATCCATAAAATTGGATTTTGTATCTACTATATTTTGCATTTATTTCACCTGCAGGGTTTGAAATCAAATACATAGTGGGAGTTATATTTTCCTATGGTTTAAAAGGAATAAGAATAAGGGAATTATAAGTTTATTTAAATATTGTTGCTTGCACTACACTTCTATTTTGATTTTCCATGATCAATATTATAAGGGTCATTTATAAGCACCTTTCTTAAGTATTGTGAAAAGAAATTCATGGTAATTCGCTTACTTCATTTGGGCAACCACAATTAGAGAAATGTATTAATTGTGAAAAAATATTCAGATATGTAACAATTTAAAAAATAGTTTTTAAAAGGTACCCAACTAAACATTTTTCTTTATAGTCTAATAGTTTGTGTGGGCAGCCTGTAAAATATTATAAATCAAAATTATACAACAAATAAAATTTTTGAAAGCTTAGTGGCAATATATGTATTGTTTTAATCAGCTGTTTGCTGCTATGACCAAAATATCTAACAAGAACAATTAGGGGAGGAAAAGTTTATTTAGGGATCATAGCTTTAGAGTTCTCAATCCATAGATAGCCGGCTCTGTTCCTCAGGGCTCTAGATGAGGCAGATCATGATAGAAGAGTCGGGTGGGGGAAAGTAGGTCAGAACATGGTGCCAGGAAGCAGAGAGACTCCACTCACCAGACACAAAATACATACCCCAAAGCTTGACCCGGTGATCCACCTCCTCCAGCCACACCCTATCTACCTCCAGTTAGCACCCAGATAATTAGGGGATTAATGCACTAATTAGATTAAACCCCTTGTAACCAGATCATTTTACCTCGAAACCTTCTTGCATTGTCTTACACATGAGCACTTGAGGTCACCTCACATCCAAACCATAACACTGGCCTTCCCCAAAACCAGGGCATATTCACTTACTATTCTGCTCTGACTATAAACCAAATGTAATCTCTGAACACAATCAGAATATACTCAGGTTGACTAATTAGTGATTTAAGGGGAGAAATCAGTTTAAACTCTCCTATGGAGAACTGGAATAGATTATTTAAAGAGTTTAGATAGAATGATTAAAAAAGAAGAAAAGGAGCCAAACTATTGGGATCAGCAGGCAGCTCTGCCCGCCCCTGGTTTCTGGGCTGTGGGGACACCACCCCTCCTGTTGCTCCCTCAGCCTCAGGGGTGACAGCGTTGTCTTAATTACTAACCTGTGATCAAATCTCTTCCTCTTGAGCTCCCTTGGTCCTTTCGAAAGACATAGTCAATTCTATACATTAAAACCCACTAAATCACCTAAGGATGGAAAATAGCAGGACAGCCTTGTGCTTTGTTGGTGCTCAGTGACCGTGTGTGGAGTCAGGAGTGAGCACTGAACCAGTCACTTCAAACTCCCAAACAGTGCCGTGTCCAAATTTCTCCAAATCACAGGCAAGGGTCTCTAAAAATGTACCCCACACAGAGGCACGTACCATGGAAGACATCCCCCATGAATCAGGAGCATGGAGACCAGGACAGACACAGGTCGCACAGCTGCACAAAGACCTGCAACCCAAGAGAGTTTTCAGAGAGTTAAAAGGCGGGGAGGTTAGAGGGTGGGAGAACGATTGGTGCCCCCCTCCTTGTTTATTTTCCCCTAGAAATGGTCAGGCCATTGACCACACACATAAACCAGCCACCCAGGTGTAAGATGGAACACAGTGACGTGAGGACCTAGGAGGAGATGTGTGGTGGGGTGCGAGAGTCACACAAAGAAATGCTTTGGAGTCTTTGCTAGTGACATTTCTATGGAGTTAGCAGAAAATATTTTAAAATAAACAATTTGCAGAAGCAAATCCCAGTATGGGTCATATATAGTTATTAACAGTAGGTATTTCTAAAAGATGGAATTACAATAATTTTTATTTTCTCCTCAAAAAAATGTCTCAGCTTTCAAAATTTTCTAAAATGGCCATAGGTCATTTTGACAATCCAAGAAAATACTATTGGTATGGTCAGATATCAAAAAGTGAAACACAGATGGTTAAAAAAAGAACCAATTTAAGATTTTTGATATAATTATTAAGAATATTGATGTTAGAGCATAAATTCTACAGTGTATTTCCATTTCTTTTGGTAAGTTGCATGCTGCATACTCATGATATACTGAATTATGGAAATATCATTCTCTAACTTCCAAACACATATCAAGGCTTAAAGGCAGGCACTTTCTACCATGGACATCCTTTGCTACTCTGTGAAACAGTGGATTCCCTGCACCAGGAGGGCCTGGGGAAATCTCTGCACATTCAAGAGCAGGCGTGAGGTGCTGTACCCCAAAGGCAATGTCCCGTGTTCAGGTGGACAGAGGGGTTGTGCATAGCTTCCCCTCAGAACTCTAGTTGGGTTTAAAAGCCTTAGAGAGTTAAGAATGCAGAGCTGATGTGGCCACAAGGGCAGCAAAGGTTGGAGGGAGGAGCATGGGCCGTCTGCGGCAGATGCCCCACCCACCCCAGCTGCACCTGTGCTTGCTCCTGGGCACTGCTATCCCACCACCTCTGTGCCATAGGCGTTTAGCCAGTGGCCCTTCATTCCTTTTGGAAGCTGACAGTGGGAAAGCTCATCCTACTCAGAACTTAGTACAGCTCAGGACCAAAGCTACTCTGATGGAGTTTCTGAGCCAGGAGGCTGAGGTGGATTATGGAGCTACAGAGGAGCTGGGGACTGGATCAGGTTGGCCCAGGACAAGGCAAGGTGGGAACCATTATCCCCACATCATGGAGAACAGAAAGTATTTTCCTTTCAGAGTGTCCCTTTGTGAATGACAAATAGAGAGGTCACTGTCCCTGTGAACCAGAACAAGGAGGCTTTTGGAGGAAGGAGACTTTGTTTTCTGCAAATCGATTCACAGATGTGGCAGGCTCCACTTGTCCATACCAACACCCCACGTCTCCAGCTCAGCGTATGTGGACCTGAAAGCTCCAAATGTCCTTCTGTTTTATGAGCTGACTCTCACAGTGTTCTGTATGGTTTCAGTAGAGTTAGGGTTTTATGGCTGTTCACAAGGGTCTCAGACCTAATGCCATCTCTCTGACCTATCTGTGGTAGTATTTTTTAATCTTCCTACCACGCACCTACCAAGGAGCATGCTGGAAACTCGTCACTGCTCTGCATAGGCCAGCCTGTCAGCCCTCACCTCCTTCTCTGAGTCCTGTGGCTCTTCTGTTCCATGCTTAGACTCAAACACCTGGGACATTTGCTTTGGCCTCATTAGCTATACTTAATGAGCCGAGTGTTTTGTCCAGGACTCCTGCTGTGGCTTCCAAGGGAGGCCCTCCTCCCATCCACAGGAGCAACAGGACAACCTCTGTGCTCCTGCTCAGCTATCCCAGACTGACACCTTTTTTTTTTTCCACTTAAAATATCTCTCAGCTGGCTGCAGTGGCCCATGCCTTTAATCTCAGCAGCTTTGGAGGCCGAGGCAGGAGAACTGCAAGTTCAGAGCCAGCCTCAGCAGCGTAGTGAGAAGTTAAGCAACTTACTGAGACCCTGTGATGGGGATGTAGCTCAATGGCATGGCACTCAGGGTTCATGGGTTCACTTCCCAGTACCAGAAAAAAAACAAAAAAAGATCTTTCTTTATACCTGCCCCCCACCCCCTGGGGAAACCCTTCATGATCCACGTGGACTTCATCCCTCAGGTTTCAAGACGCACTCTGACCTTCTCCTCTACTTGTGGGACACTGCTGCTCATTTCTCATCAGCTGGTGACTCCGCTGGCCCACCCTGCCCGGGCTCAGGCCTGCCGCTTCCTGGCTGCTGGCCAGCTGTTCTTCCCTCTGCGCAGCCAACAGACCTGTCACTTCCTGTTTCCCTTCTGAGTGGCTGTGGCCCACAGTGACCTTTTCTTTTTCTCACTGTGCTCCCCTGGTACCTGTCATCTCTCCATGCTTGACAGGAAAGGAGTTGGCTACATCCAACTCTAATTCTTAGCATGCTGCCGCTTCTTCTATTCCATGAGAAGACAGTGGTCCTGGGCTTTGGAGACAGTAGTGCTCCTCTGCGTTGGGGACAGTGCTCCTCTGTGTTGGAGACAGTGGCTGTCAGGTGCTCCGGGCTTCCTTTCCTCCACGCCATTTCTGTTCCACGCTGCAGGTCTGCGGGGTGCAGAACACAAGGGCCAAGGTTCGCCTATCTGGCACTTGGTCAGTAAGGGGACACGTGAAGCTACTTCGAGGTGTATGATGCACATTTGATGGCTAATTATAGTCTTAGGGTTTCAAATCAATTTGGCTTTTTTTTTCCTGAAAATGATTCTTCATTTATTGCAGCATATTATATAGACTGTTCCCATAATGGAAATTGTTAAATTTATTCAGAGGACACACCAAAGCCCTCTGAAAAAATGAGAGTGAGAATTTTCTTCTTATTGCCTCATTAAGGGCTTCTGTTTAAAAGAAAATACAACAATATACATATGTGTATATCGTTGTACATTTCCATATATATATGTATATGTGTATTTATGCACATGTATGGTCTTATATAATCTTTCAAGGATTCTTTAACTATATTGAATTCATCAAAGAGAAGTGCCCCAGGGAGAACTTGCTAATAAGATGACACAATGTTCCCTCCCTGGAGGGAATGAAGAGAGTGCAGAAGTGTTTCCTTCTAATTTAATTGAAGTGAAATCTTTCATTAAACTATCATAGCTCCCATAATATTTTTAGAATGGAAATCTTTGATATGTTCATGAATCACCACTGCACATAGGGAAATCAAATAAGATTAAATTAAATGATAATATTTAAGTACCAAACAGAAGTGAGCAGGATAATGCAGTGGTTTGGAAAGTTTATCAGAATAAAACTTTATTAAAAAAAGTTTTAGAATTATAGAAATTATAGAAAAATTGCAAAGAAAGGGCAGAGTTCCCCTCTACTCACATGCAGTCTCCCCTGTTATTAGCATCTTCATTACTATTGGTTGCAATTAATAAACCCATATAAATGCATTAATATTAACTGAATTCAGACATTGCATACTGTCCTTAGTTTCTACCTAATATGCTCTTGCTATTCCAGGGTTCCAGCCTGGTCCCACAGGACATTCAGCTGTCATGTATTTTTAGGATCCTCTTGGCTGTGACAGTTTCTCAGACTTTCTGTATTTTTGATGACCTTGACAATTCCAAGCAGCCCTGGTCAGGTGTAATGGGATTTTGCTGGTGATCTTAGGATTGGGTTGTGGCTGGGGTTGGGGGAGGTGGACACAGAGGTAGAGTGCATTCTGAGTCATTCCCTCTGAACATGACACATTGCTGAGGATGCTCAGCTTGGTCGTGGGCTGGGGTCATGTTCCTGGGGTCTCTCCCTGTGAAGTCAATACCTCTTTCTCTCTTATCTTGCTGTATTCCTTGGAAGCAAGTCCCTGCATGACCACACTGGAAGGCGGAGGAGTATGGTTGCCTTGTGGGCACGGAGAAACTGTATGAAGCCTTCTGGGATCTTTTACACCATATGTTTATGTCAGTATGGACCCGAGTATATTCATATGACACTTTGGGTTATAATCCAGTCCCCCCTCTCCCCACGTTGATTTTCAGCCTCGGCCCTAGGGCATTTTCTCCATTGGTCCCTGCATCCTTGGGCATGCTTCCTCCAGTGTGGGCTGGGGTAGGTTAGGCTTGGTTAGGAGTGTGGGCCCTTTCTTACTTCCTGGGAGTGCAGGTGCTCATCTTGCATGTTTCTGATCCCAGTCCTAACATGAACATTTCTCCAAGGAGCCTGCTTCCTTTTGTTTGGAAATAGATTATAAATTAACATCTAAGTGTGCTCTTGAGTTGTTTTTTTTTTTTTTTATCTATTGCCAGTCTACAGTGTTCAGTAATCATCATGCAGAGAAGCACATGTGAAATACAGATGTGATGGTCACTTTCTGCAACTGGCTATAAGAAACACTTCTTTGGCTGCAAAGCACTGAGCATCTCATTTCACAGTCATTGCGCTTGGAAGCCTTCTCCTGAGATGCTTTCCTGAACAGAATCAGGAGATGGAATGAGAGGGAAGCACATGCCCAGGTCTGTGCTTTCCACACGCTTTTCCTTCCTTCTGCTGAATGGCTGAGAGTGAGGTATAATCATCTCTGTATGGATTTGCAGAGTAGAGAATACAGTAGGAAAAATCTTTGTTTCCAGTCAATGGACTTTGAACAAAGTCCAAGTCTGGCTCTTTCCTGCTGTGAGCACCCCACTCACTGCCTTCAGACCGTGCTGCCACTGGCAACTACCCAGACCCCCCCAATGAATCTCACCATCATGTACCTGCATGACCCTAACCCAAAAGAGAAAAATACATAAAAGTAAATAGCAGAAGGTCAGTAGAGTAGAGGGAAGGGCACCGAAGGAGGGAGGAGGGGAGGGAAAGGGAAGACACTGAACTGAATTTGAGCAAGTTTTATTCCATGCTTTTTAAATCATGGAAAAATGAATCCTAATGTTATATAGAACTAAAAAGAAACCAAAAAAAGATTCAGAAATACAATAAAGAAAATAAGTTTAAAACAAAATATTTTAAAAACTTCATTTTGAAGCTGCATTTAAGATAATAACTAAAGGAAAAGACTCATGCTTCACGGAAGCTACTGCTTCTAGGCTCTTTCCTTAGTGGAAGCTCAAGCAGACAAAGCACCAAAAAACTGGACAGTGAGTCCTAGAGTCACCAGGACCTGGGTGTGAGCTGATCCCGGGAGCAGAGGATTTGGAAAGAAAAGTCCAGTGTGACGTGCCAGGCGGGGTGGAAGGGCCCAGGCAAATCAGAGCTTGAACGGGCCTTAACTCTGTGGGGCAGCTGCTGCACACTCACCATCAGTGTCAGGGAAGGACATCAAGCAGCCTGATAGAAAGCACGTCACCACTGGCGTCGACCAGGAGGAGCAGGGTCATGCTGGGTCTCGGCGCCCGCGTCCCTAGCCTGGCCTCAGGTTGCCACGGCTGGAAAAGGGAACAGCCTCTGAGGAGGACTGTCAGCAGAGCTAAGATTTAAAAAGAAACCCAAGCAAGGAAATGTGTGTGTGTGGGGGAAAGCACACATGATTTTGACTATTTCAGCATAAGTCCACACTATGTATGCAGCAGAGCATTGACAAATCCCTTTTTTAAAATCTGCAGCAAAGGTGCAAATTTATTTTCAGCAAAATCGCCAAAAGGATAAGATATGAGCATTCTGCATATTATTTCATTCTTTTAAATCCTTAAAAATAATTGAGATTTCTGTGTGTATTCACCGTCACCACCCATTAAAATGGAAAATGTCCTCATGAGTAAACAAGAATAGAGTTAATAAATTGCCATCTGGGCTCTGTCAGAACAGAGGTATTTCTAAGTAAAATTTAAGCATATGAAATCCTCTTAAATGTGATTGTTGAGTGCCTTGATTAGGAGTCTCCATTTGGGCTTTATTTTAGTCAGAGATATTTCAATATGCAGTATTATTGTTTTTTTTAAACTGCAAAAATATAGAAAATAAGATAGGAAGTTGCTCTACTAAAATTATACTATTTAGAAACAATTCATGGGGGAAAAAAAAAAAACGTGTTTTAGAATCACTAGGAATATGTGGGACCAGATCATAGTAAACATGAGCTGCAGGGGGCAGGAATTTGGGGTACGTTTCCTAGTTGTTTTAAGGCCCTGAGCAGGACCAAGAGGGCCTTGATGTCCCCTTATCTCAGATAGTGCATAATTGTAAAGCCTTTCTGCTGTTTGAGATGCAGCGATCATGAAATCCTCCTGATGGTTCAGCCCCAGGTCTGTTTCTCCAGGACCTGGAGGCATCTGTCCAATGTAAGTCTTCCAGGGAGCAAGTTGCTGTCTCGGGTCTGCAGGGCAGGGCCCAGCTCTGGTCTGAAGCAGTCCTTTCTCCAGGGCCTTAGCTCTGCACACGATGAAAGCAAGCTTCACTTACTTCAGAGGAGAACTGGGAGCTGAGAGATGAGCTGAGACCCTCAAAGACCAGAAGCCGGAGTCAGATTTTAGAGGGCAGAAAAAAAATTAGGTACACAGTACGGATACACACATTGTGTACATATGTACGCAGTGCACTTGTGGTACAAGACTTTGGATGGGGCAAGGAGATGCCTAGAAACAAAATCGTTTTACAAGATGTGTTAAGGGGTGATAAAGGGAAATCTATGGTTAAGCATTGACTCTGGTCATCATGGAAGAACTACCACATACAAACAGGAACAGCTTTTACCTAGGGTTTGTTTGAGGCCATGTCACCTGCCCCTTGTTCTGTAGGAGTCTAATGCAGAGACATACTCAAAGGTTCACTGTGAGCCTGAGCTCTGTGGAGAAAGCTAAATATTCTTTTGTACAACAGAGGAAACACATTAAAAATGTAAATCTCTGTAAAGGTTGTCACTAATAACTTAGGTATGATTTTTAGATTCTTATGTTAAATTATATGAATTCAATTCTCTTGGTAACTTCAAAACTAATCCTTTATACTTAACTACTTAAACATGAATTTTGTAACTCAAACGAGTTATGGGTTTAGGTCGCCCTGGTGCACACTGAAGGGAACTATCCCGAGTTATGAAATCAGATTACAAAACAGCTCCCTTTTCTTTTAAAATTTAACCAATAATCTCCTAAATTCCTCAATCTATAAAACTGATCAATCACTGTATAAAAACAGTGGCCTTCCTTCTGTAAACCTGATCAGTTCTGCCATTACTGCTTTTATTTTACTGTTTTATGGTTCTGTTTCTGGTTTTGAGGAGGTCCAGAGGACCGTCAACCAGGGATAAGACAAGATTAAGTGTTTGGAGCACCAGTCTCATGCCACCCTCTTTTATGATCTACTGTAGGCAGTAAATTTAATAACTCATTCTCTTTTGCAAATTAAAAAGCAAACCCACGAAAGGCCCCCTTGAAGGAAATCATAAACCTATAGCAAGAATCCCCCAAAAGGGGCTTGTCAGAGGGCAAGGCTGACTTTGGAGCTCTTTTAGGCTGATTCCAAGCCACAAGGGACAGAGCAGGTGGAGGAGCCTTGCAGGTCTGAGCATCAGCTAAGCTGCTGGGGCCCAGGGGTCTATGGGAGAGGACTCTGCTGCCTCTGTCCTGGAAATAACCACCTCACCCCCAAAGGCCAGTGTTTGTCACCAACAGGGCTCATTCCCTCCAGGGAACGATCCAGCCGGACTTCTTCCTTCCTGTTTAGTTGCCATTTGAAATTCCCTGATCTGGCCTTCACCTGCTTGGCCTTCCTGATGTTATTCATTAAATCCCCCGAGAGCCTTTAAAAAATACAGACTTCGTGGACATTTCCCTCCTTGTACTCACTTAAAGGAGGACACTTCTGTCATGATTCCCTTTTTATGACGTACTCACTGGAATTTTAATTTAGTTCTCAGAATCAAAATCAATCACATAGCCCGAGTCTGTCCTCATATGTTGTTCTGTACTGGATCTCAGATTCTGGGCTCACTCTTTCTTTTACTAAGAAAAACTAAACTAAAAGGCTGCAAAGATAGAGTCAGGAGAGCACAGGAAGGAATCAGAGTTTGAACTTGAACTCCGTTACCTTGTGGTAGTGCATAGGACCATGGGCAAGTTGCCAGACTTTCTGGGTCTCAGTTTTCTAATCTGTGAAATGGAAGTTCGGATTCTATCTGTCTCATCATGCTGTGATGGAACTCAGAGGTGTAAATAAATTCAAGTGTTGAGAAATGTGCCCTGCACGTTAAGTGCTACACAAGTACATATTAAGCCAATTAAATTTCGGATGATGAAGTACATAAAATAATTTGTATCTTATATTATTTCTGAACCTTTAGCAATTTTTCTTTGTTTTTGCCATTTTATCCCGATTTTTGAGTGATTTACTATTGCTCTAAATTTATGTTGTCTACTTTAAACCTTATAGTTTCAAAGGTTAACAAATTTTTCCATTCTACAAAGGATAAATCTGGAACTCAGAGATTCAGTAACTATTTCAGCAACTGTGGAGTTAGCTGGTGGAATAGGAGATAAAAGAACATCTGCTAGGCACCCAAACTCCAGATTTTCTTTTCTATCTAGCATTAATTTGAAGTATTTTAGTTTTACAAGAAATATACTCAACAAATACTAATCAAACTTCCTTTGTTAACTAAGAACTATTCAAGTCCCATGAAATATATTGAATTATTAAAAATATTTAAAATATTCACCTGCCCTGAGAAATCTAATTTTAATCTTAGAAGTCTTGCAATGATTAAATAATAGTAAAAAGAAAAACACTATAAGCCTGGCTGTAGATTTTGCTGGCAAATATGTGGTTAAGGACAAGTTAGTTCAGTAAGTGCAATACAAACTTCAGGAGACTGCGGATCTTGGAGAACTTAATAAAGTCTACTTATTTAGGTTTTTTTATTAAAGTTTAAATTTTTTTTTTTAGTTGTAGATGAACATACTACCTTTTTATTTTTATTTTTATGTGGTACTGAGGATCAAATCAGTGCCCCGCACATGCAAGGCAAGCACTCTACTGCTGAGCTGCGACCCCAGCCCGTACTTAATTAGTTTGAAAAACACGGCTTTGCCAGAAGAGCTTTGCAGCAGCTCAGTGCTAGGGCAGGAATGGCCATGGTGTTTACAGAGGAACAGGGCAACGGAGGGAAGCCAAGTGGCACGGCTCATGAACTTGCACACATTTGGAAACTAAACTAGAGGCAGTTGCTGGGACAGATGTTGCTCTGTCCAGCAGAGGCCACTTGCTGCAACAGTGACAGATGCCACACGTTTGCCAGGTGACAGTCAGCCTGACACAGAGTTTACCCTCTCAGATCATCATCCCCCAGCCTGCAAAGAGGAAACTGAGCACACAGGGAGGTTTAGTACCTTGCCAGATCCCAGGTGCTAAGACACTGGAGGAGTCCCGCCCAAAGGAGGTGCTCAGGAACAAGTAACCTGAGACCTCAGACAGGTGTGGGAGGGCTTGCCCAGCTAAACTTCCTCACCCACTTGGACAGTCTCCGATGGACAAGTTTGCCTTTTTTGAATGTTGATGATTAATCTTGGGAGTGCTTAGGCTTGTGAGCTGCCCCCTCTGCACGGCGAACCACCCGTGAGTCTGAGTCCACAGGAGAGGGCTGGGGCTGCAGCTAATTTCTAATTTTAATCTTAGAATTCCTGCAGTGCTCATGGTGCATCCTCTGCCCTTTTGTTGACACAGACCACTTGGCATAGACAGGAACAGGATTGCGGGCCCGTGTGCACCACCCATGTCTGTAGGCAGATACTTGCCACCCCCATACCTAAGGCTTCACACTTGGATTAATTCTGGTACACTGGCAATGGAGTGCGCTGCAAACACAGGCCCACTAACTCTGGAGCTAGACCAGACCTTCACATGTTAGTTCCCAAGACCCAGCAACCCCTCAGCACCGGACAGGTGTCTCTTCATGCAGCCCAGGGAGCTTTATTTGTTTACTAGTGTTTGGGGAATTCATGGAAGACAAGGGGTTTAATCCTGTCTTTAAAAGATGGCTTGGGTTTAAACAACAGAGAACATATGACAGAAAAACCACTTCTTTAGTTGGTATGCTGATGAGGTATTAAGCCCCACTTTAACCTATGCTGGAGAGTCTAGTGCTTAGATACGCGCACCTGAGTTGACCTTGAAGAATAACAATGCTGTATCGACTGCGTAGAGAGGAGCATTGAAACCATATGTACAAAGCATTGACCTATTGAATTAAAGTTCTTTTAAATAAAGAGTAAAGAATTTCAGAAGGACAGACTCCCCTCTTTTTACAGGCTATACAGTTCTGGCTTTAGAGCTTTTAGTACATTGTTGAAATAGCTTATTACCAACTGAACTGGGCTAGAACCCTGATTTCTAGTTATCTACTTAGTTTCCTGAATTTTTCAATATTTTATGTTCCCCTACTGAATATTTTATCAGCATGTGCACTTACTCGCTCTCTGTGTATATGTGTGTATACATATATATATACATTATTTTATACACACACACACACACACACACATACACACACATATACCTGCATGTATACATGTCTGTATAAATTATATGAACATGTGCATAAATATGCATTAAGGATTATGGAAGTTTTGTACTAAATATATTAATGGTTTGTTTTTAAAAAATATGTTCCCCATCTTGTATTTACATGATTATTGTGATCACTGGTAAAACTATATTTAAAATTCTTAGAGCATTTAAATCAAGGAATTTTGAATGATTTACAGTTTGTTTACCCTCACCTTGGTTTACACAACTTACACAACTGGATAAAACATGATTGCTTTTGAAGTTACATACTTTTTTTTGCTGTTCTTTGTTTGGTACCAGGGACTAAACTCAGGGACATACAACCTCTGAGCCAGGCCTGTTTTGTATTTTATTTAGAGATAGCATCTCACGGTTGCTTAGCACCTTGTCATTGCTGAGGCTGGCTTTGAACTCTCCATTCTGCAGTCTCAGCCTCCTGAGCTGCTGGGATTACAGGTGTGTGCCACCTGCCTGGCTGTGTACTCTTAAATTGAGAGATATTTTCTAATTATGCTATAGATATCTGACTTTTTATAATGAGAATGAGTATGTAAAACAAAGCAAGTCAGCAATAAAAGGAACTCATAAATTATCACATGGTATATTTATTTCCTGTTAGTCCACTCTTGTCATCAAAGATTTTCTTTAAAGGACAGGACAGTAAATACCTTAGGTGTGTGGGCCCATATACTTACCATTACATCTTTGTCACTTGCTGTTAGTGTAAAAAGATCCATAGATAATAAAGGAAACCATGGGTGTGGCTGGGCTGCAATTAAACTTTCGGTGTAAACCCTGAAATTTGAATTTCATTTTTTAAATATGCCTCAACCATTACAACCATTTAAAAATATAAAGTCATCTATTAGATGCCGAGTCTCTGGTTTAATTCCTAGGTCCTGATCCATTTTTGAGTTAAGTTTTGTGCATGGTGAGAGAGAGGGGTTTGATTTCATTTTGTTGCATATGGATTTCCATTTTCCCAGCACCATTTGTTGAAGATGCTATCTTTTCTCCAGTGTTTTTGGCACCTTTGTCTAATATAAGATAATTGTAATTTTGTGGGTTAATCTCTGTGTCCTCTATTCTGTACCATTGGTCTACCAGTCTGTTTGGTGCCAATACAATGCTGTTTTTGTTACTATTGCTCTGTAGTATAGTTTAAGGTCTGGTATAGTGATGCCACCTGTTTCACTCTTCCTGCTAAGGATTGCTTTAGCTATTCAGAATTTCATGACTGCTTTTTCTATTTCTATGAGGAATGCCATAGGGATTTTGATTGGAATTGCATTAGATCCTGTATGGTGCTTTTGGTAGTATGGTCATTTTGATAATATTAATTCTACCTGTCCAAGAGCAATGTAGATCTTCCCATCTTCTAAGGTCTTTTTGATGTCTCTCTTTAGGGTTCTGTATTTTTTATTGTATAGATCTTTCATCTCTTTCATTAAGTTGATTCCCAAGTATTTTACTTTTAGGCCCCAACTTCCTTAATAAGATTCCTATAGCACAAGAATTAAAACCAAGAACCAACAAGTGGGATGGAATCAAACTAAAAAAAAAAATTTCTTCTCAGCAAAAGAAACAATCTGTGAGGTGAACAGAGAGCCTACATCCTGGGAACAAATCTTTACCCCTCACACATCAGATAGAGCACTAATCTCTAGGGTATATAAAGAACTCAAAAAGCTAAGCACTGAAAAAAACAAATAACCCAATCAACAAATGGGCCAAGGACCTGAACAGACACTTCTCAGATGGGATATACAATAAATCAACAAATATATGAAAAAAAATGCTCATCATCTCTAGCAATCTCACTCCAGTCAGAGTGGCAGCTATTACGAAGACAAATAACAATAAATGTTGGCAAGGATGTAGGGAAAAAGGTACACTCATACATTGCTGGTAGGACTGCAAATTGGTGCAACTGATATGGAAAGCAGTATGGAGATTCCTTGGAAATCCATTTGACCCAGCTATCTTTGGCTTACACCCCAAAGAATTAAAAACCGTATACTACAGGACACAGCCACATCAATGTTTATAGCAGCACAATTCACAATAGCTAAATTGTGGAGCCAACCTAGATGCCCTTCAGTAGATGAATGGATAAAAAAATGTGGCATATATACACAATAGGATTTTACTCAGCAATAAAAGAGAATAAAATAATGGCATTTGCAGGTAAATGGATGGCATTGGAGAAGATAATGCTAAGTGAAGTTAGCCAATCCCAACAAGAAAAAAATGTCAAATGTTTTCTCTGATATAAGGAGGTTGATTTATAGTGAGGTAGAGAGGGGGAACATGGGAGGACTAGATGAATTCTAGATAGGGCAGAGGGGTGAGAGGGAAAAGGAAGGGGCAGGAGATTAGCAAGGATGGTGGAATGTGATGGACATCATTATCGAAAAGTATATGTATGAAGACACGAATTGGTGTAAACATACTTTATATACAACCAGAAATAAGAAAAATTGTGCTGTATATGTGTAATACGAATTGTAATGCATTCCTCTATAATTTTTTTAAATAAATAAAAAATAAATAAAAATGTAAAGTCATTCTTAGCTCAGAGGTCTTACAAATTTAAGTATCACCCAGATGGTACCCTCCAGATCTGGCCTTGACAGTTTCCCCACCACTGATAAAAGCAAAGCTTGAACAAGATGCATAGTGACACTCATTTGGAACTTAAAATAATATTATAACCCTCCAAGCACCATCCATCCCTGAATTCTGTAAAGTCTTCATCATTATACATGCATGGAAATTTTGAGAACAAGTCAAATTTGCTCATCATAGAATATGCATGATAGATACATGCAAGTATGAATACATGAATATGAACAGCAGCTCTCTTGTTCTCAGTCCAGGACAAGGGAAAGTAAAAGACACTTACATACATGTTACACCTGAGTTCTCATGCATTTCATAACAAGTAATGGGCTATTTAGTTGAAAATGTATCTTTTTCTTCTGCATATATAATTACGTTCATTAATATTTTTCATTAAAATATAAAGATTTAAACTAGATATATAACACATTTTTACTTTTGTGTAAATTGTTTTGATATATCTAGCTCAACTCTTCTCACACTCCTCTTTCTTTCAGTATTTTAAAACAGACACTCCATATACTCCAAATATTTGGCCTGCATTCTTCTTTATAACAATTTAATTCGGACCTACTAAACTTTTGATGTTTTACAATGAAGAAAGCATTGAAAAAACTCTGTGTGTCTTCAAGCTATTTGAGAATGCTGCTGACGTTTCCTGAACCCTAGTATTATGCAGAAAATGGTGTTTTGCAGTGGTTTCTTCTGAGTTACCCATTTCTAGCTGACTTAAAAATGACATGTGGGAAATAGCCCTTGGTAAAGTGGTACCATGCTGTTGGAAGGTGGAGAAGAAAATGCCTGCATGTGCCAATCGGTAAGTTCTTGACATTCTGGTCTTGCAATTGATACTTGACATCTCAGAAGATTGAATTATTTGCTGAAGTGCTGTGGGCCCAGTTCTGCTGCTCTGTGAGTGGCTTAGACAACTGGCAGCATCTGGGGAGGCAGATCAAGGACTAAAGTGCCAGATTAGATCTGTAAGTTTCTTGTTTAGCCCCTAAGACTCTAACTCTAATAATGGAAGAAGATCTTTCATTTGAAAGTATTTAACTGCTCTAAAAGGAAATGCATTACATGGATGAGAATTTACACACCAAATCCTATTTAAGATCATGCACTGAGGTGAATTTGGATCGTTGATGACCAGTTCGGCATTTTAATCATAGCACTCCTCTTTCTATTGGAAAGTATTTTCTGAGCTTCAAATACTTTACTTACTAGTCTTACAAGTCACATTTTGAAATCAAAAGTAATGTGTTTGTTTCGATTTTAGGGGATCTGTTAATCATAATTTCAATGTCTAGTTATTAAAGAAAGGAACAGAAATATCTCAACAATTACTAAGTAGCCCAAGTGTGGAAATGGCTCAGGGTTTTTCCCCGCTTGATCCCTGTAGCTTTCAGCAGATGTCCCATGTTAGTGGCATATCTTAATCTTGGGGGGTCTCCATTGCAGCTTTGGCTTCATTCTTCTATCTTCACACATAATGCCCTGCTACTCTTTGCTTGGCCTCCCAAATCTTCTTTTGAAATCTCAGTGTAAGCCTCCACAACCTCCTAACTCCAGCATTCTGTATTCCTGCAGAACAGGCACCATGTGTTTGACACTAAGGTGTGCTGCCATCCCAAGGACCATGGCTGCAGGAACCTCTGCGTGCCTGGGCAGCTGAGCAAGCTGAAATGACTTCCTAGGTGTCCCTGTGTAAGCAGAGTACCCCTATGGTCTCCTCTCAGAGGAATTTTCATTTTTACATGCTTGAGCCTGAGATGGGTTTGGTGTTGCCAATTCCTGAGATGCCCTCAATTCATCTTTACTATTGTTTCTCAGTAAATTATTTAGCATCTCTTTAGTGGCTATCATCTCTATGACAACCATACCTTTCTTAGCCCCAGTTTTACTTGGACATTTCTGGCCAAACTTCAAGAATTTCAAATATGTTGGCTCTGCTTTCTGTGCCTGATTATCACAATAACCTTGGCTAAAAGCCACCAGCAATATTCATGCCACCTCCAAATGCTGCACTGCCTTGATGTTTCCTTCACCAGGTTAATTACTCCATCACTTTTAAATTCAGTCTTGAATCAAACCGTGTAATATGATGTATTAAGAACTATGTAATGTTATGAACGACCAATTAAAAAAAAAATAAAAAAAAATAAATTCAGTCTCACAGAAAGTCTCAGAACATGAGCAAAATGTAAACATTTTTGCCAAAATGTAGCATGAATGGCTTCTAGTTCAATTTTCAATAGAATCCTCTTTCTCCTCTAAAACCACAGAATCCCAGTCTTTACTGTCCGTCCGCAGTCCAATCATCATTCCAGTTATCTAAGCTCTAATCAGAATCACTCATAAATTTCAGCTCACAATTCTAAAGCTTTTCCAGTTTGTATCTCTAAACTTTTCAAAATGTCTCCCCTACTCAAACCAGCTGCAATGGCTTCTGAGCCACATGCCCAGGTTAGTCAGAGAAATTGCCCCCCTCCTAACACCAATTTCTGTTTTAATTAGCTTTTTGTAGTTATGATTGAAAGGCAAGAACAACTTTAAGGAGGAAAATTTATGTTAACTTATGATTTCAGGGGTTCAGTCCATTGTTGGCAAATTCCATAGCCCTTGGCCTGAGGTGAGGGAAAGCATCATAGCAGAAGGTCATGGGAGAGGAAAGCATGTCTGAACTTGACCACCAAGAAAAAGGAGGAGGAGGAGGAGGAGGAGCAGGAGGAAGAGGAGGAGGAGGAGGAGGAGGAGCAGCAGGAGGAAGAGGAGGAGGAGGAGGAGGAGGAGGAGGAGGAGGAGGAGGAGGAGGGAGAGGAAAGAGGGACAGCTTTCTCTCTGCTCAGCAGAGAGAAAATCAAGACCTCAAATGCATGTGCTTGTGACCTACTTTTTCCAGCTACACTCTATCTATCTATAGTTTCTGCCCAGTTAATCCATATCAGTGGATTAATCCACTAATTAGTTTCTACCACTTATATTCTAATAATTTTACCTCTGAAAATACTTGCATTTTGTCACATGTGAGGTTTTTGAGGATACCTCCTATCTAACCCACAGGGTGAGTTCTTTTTCTTTTTTTCCCCCCCTTAAACATGGTGCTCAGTGTTCAAGGCCAGATGGGAAGTGGAGACTTGGTGAAGCCTAGCATCTATGTTTATTGCTAATGTACCCACCAGCTCTTCTCTACAAGAGTCAGTGATTAAAATTCATGGCTCTGATTTCCTCTTTGACATTCCAAGCCACATATTATAATTTTAGTTGAAGCAGATGTTTGGTTTCTCCCCTAGCATGCCATTTCAGTTGTTTTACTGGGAAACTGTGGGTTTTAATAGATATGAAATGAGCAGCTTAGTGAATATTAGAATGGATTTTCTAACCCCCAAAGGAGGTGCAACTATTGAAGTATCCTGTCATTTAACACCCAATAGTTGGCTGCTTTGGCATGTAAAAACTGCATGGGTCAGGGCTATAGCTCAGTTGGTAGAGTGCTTGCTTCACATGCACAAGGCCCTGGGTTCAATCCCCAGCTCCACCGAACCAAAACAAACAGAACAGAGAGCCTAGGGGATGTGCTGGACACCCTGGCCCATGTGAGGAAGCAGTGTGTCATGTACCATCATAGGGGGCTAATGACTCAGAAAGAGTTCCTGAACACCTTTTTGGCTGGCAGTTTCTGTGAACCAGATGAGCCATGATTAAGTATGGGTCACCAAGGAGAGAAACTGGTTTAAATGATGGAGTCATTTATAGGGCAGCAAATAAGTAAATCAGGTGTGCCTTGTGAAGGGAAGAAATCTCCATGACCCCCCAAAACTCTGCTTCACTGAGCAGATGTTTTTCTGACTCTTGCTTTGGAATTCTGCAAGAAAACTCAGGAGAGGGATCTGAAGTGGGTCTGAGTAGGTCTGCCCGTGGCCAGGGACCGTGGCTCTGCTCCTTTGCCTCCTTGGCCTCTCTGGGCACTTGGCACTCCTCAGGTGCTTAGCATGTTCCTCAGCTAACCAAGCTCTAGTCCACCCCCCCCCCTTCATTCCTTATTTCTGAAATCAAGAACAAGTCTCAACATGCCAAATCGAGCTCAGGAGGTAAGATGTTTCCTAATAAAGGGGGAAAATTGTAACTCAAATAGTGGAAATGCCCCTGTGCTGGTGAGTCCACATAGGCACTCCGTGCCTTCCAGCCCACCTCTGCCGTGCTTCAGGACCCTCTACCTGGCTTCAATCACTGTTGAGTCTCCTAGGAAAAGTCAGATTTGATAGCAAGATTCCACATGCAGGACTCAGGTGTAGCTCAGTGGCTGACCACTTGCTTGGCACCTTCAATGCCCTACTACCGCAAAAAATAAATAATCAAAAATTAAAATGCAGTCAATGCGTTTGACCAATTTCACTTAGATAAACCAAATTCTGCAAATTAATGTGATACTACTTCTTATAAAAATTAAGTGAGGTTGATAAAACCTGTTTTTACACTATTTTGATAACCTAATACATTATGACTTGGGAAGTACCACCCTCAACAAATGCCGTTACTGTCTTCTTTAGTGTGTGGTGCTACTCGGCAGCTTTCACCATGACTTACTCTGTGAACCCTCACGTATGATGATACATGGTTGCCTAATCCCTTCTTGCACCAGCTTCTGAGATGATCGTGGCTGACAACCAATACAAACAAAAATAAGCAGACACTCCTTATTTGAGCCAATTTGAAATTGATGGCCATGCAGCTTCTGAGGGGAAGTGTCCACAGTTTGTACCAGAATGACTGGTGACTCTCAGAGCTGCGTGTCTCATTTTTGTTTTTAAAAGTAAGATTTGAAGTGTGTTTATTCTTTTAAAGGGCTATTGTTGAAAAAAATACATGACACAAATTTAAATAACTTGCTTTGTGTCACTCTGGACAAACAGTGTGATTTTTTTCTCAAATTTTGTTACTTATAATCCAATGGAGGGGATCACATAGGCATCTTGTACCATCTTTTCCAGGAAGCACATTCTATGTTCCTTGAAACTTGACTCACTAAAACTATGTTTGAGGAATATTTCATACTCTCTGTGGGTTGGGCCAAGCAGCATCTTTGGAGCCCTGTTCTTCAGCGTTTTCAATAGCTCTTCCTCTGTGGTAGATGTACCACCTGGCATCTGATCTCCAGGACTGAACTTGCACTGTGAGGAAGAGGAGGAAGGAGACAGGAGGAACAGGAGTCACACAGATTTTCTGAATAGCCTTTTACTGCAGTGGAGGAAATGTTTGGCACTGAGCAATCACCCCTTCCCAGCCGTCTCAGGCAACCCGGGTTTCCAGAAGGACAGGTGGGATTCTGGGACATGGAGCAGGTTCAGGAGAAGCAGAGAACCTGGATGGTGCTGCTGAGGAGCAGCACACCTGGAATAAACTGCCAGCTGAGCTGTTCTGTGACTTCTAGGAGGCTCTGGACTCCTCTGAGGTTACCTGCTCCCTCCGCCCCGCCAATCCCCAGCCAGTGCCTCAACCGCGCTTTCCCTTGCAGGTGCAGGAGGGTGAGTGAGTCCATGTCGATGAGGAAGGTCACATCCCACCTTCCACCAGGGGCAAGGCCCTTGCTGCTCAGTCTCATGTGTGCCTGGGACGTAGGAGGCCGAATCAGTGTGATTCTGAGGATGGAGATTGATGAGATAAACCAGAGCACCTTCTAAGCTTCCTGTGCCTTCTCAGCGTCTGCAACACCACTGTGTGCCCTCTGGGCAGCTGGAGCTCAGAGCTAGTGCACTTCAGAGGCTGACTGTGGGTTCTGACCTGTTGATGGCCAGCCCACCCATGGCTCCAGTCCTCCTGAGTGAGGCTTCAGGGCTCCCCAAAGCTGCCTCTTGCTTCACTCAGGTTCCTAAACAACTCACAGAGCCCTGCAGACACCAGGGAGGGGGTCTTAAGGCCAGAAGGAAGGACCATGGAGATTTCATGGTAAGGACCAAACTTTTTTGGATGCACCTAGCCTGGCAACAAAGGGCTGCTCACACGCTAGAGCTCAGCTTTCAGAGAGTCTTATTTGATCTGAGCTAAAGGTGAGCCTCTGAGTGAAGGAAAAGGCAGGATTCCAGAGCTTGGGGACCAGTGCTATTACTTTGGATCCCTTAAGTCTACAGCATACATTTGTTTTGCTAAAGCTTGGCATTATAAAGGTCATGGCTCAACCTTTTCTCTCATGTGAACATTTTGGTTCCCTGAATTTTCTTAAAGGTAACATCACATGCTTAAAAAATAATCTGACTGCAAAAATAACCTGCAAGGCCATATAGCATTTTAGTTTTTAAAAATTTAGAGAGGCAAGTAGCTTAATGTCAGAAAGATGAGCTTTGGTAGTTGGGAAATGTAAATTATCTTCTAACTATTTAGAGGTGTGAGAAATTGGCCACATTTCAAAATTTTTTGAAATATTTTGAGGGTGTGAAATTGTGAGATTTCAGAAATAAATAATAGTTTGCTAGGACTATTTGATTCCCATGTGTGAAGCTTTCACATCATTTTTTGGACGTGAGCATGGCATGCAGTGGGAAGCCAGGAGTGGGGAAAGGCAGGATCCCCATGCGGCTCTGTTTGCTCAGGGTGTGACCGCCATCAGCCCTGTGGCTGAATCTCTCTCATCATTAGAGAGGAGGTGGCAACACTTCCTGCACTTACTACAGATTTTGGTCCCTACATAACACTTGCCTCTGGTCATGCTCTTCTGTGGCACTCAGGCTTCTGCCTAAGGTTTAGAGAGGCAGCTTTCCCCTGCTGCAGAGACTGCTTTGAAAACCAATGATCTACAACAAACACCACAAAGATGATGGGTCCATGACTAAGCACTTACACTCCTCAGGTAGATTGCTAGGGAAAGCAGGGTTATCTACAGAAATGGCACCCATGCATCACATTTGCAAGTTTGTTTGGATCAAAGTGAATTTCACTTGTTTTCAAACTTCAGATGATTCTCCATTTATGCAAAGTATGAGATTTCATGGGTCCTGTTAATAATGCCTAACTGAATCAGCAAGAATGGGAGGTCTCACCTGCATGAACAGTTGGGATTCTGCCCTTTCACCTCGTCTTGATCTCATGGTACCACCCCAGAGCATGCTGAGGCCCAACTGGTTCAGAAAGAACAGCTATCATGTCACATGGCTTAGAGGATAGAGAGGCAGATGAGCCACAGGAGCATGTTTTCTCCTTAGAAGTCACATTGATTCAACTGAGTCTTGGATGAAGGAGCAGGCAGAGCGTCAAGGTAGCATGTTGGCTGCAATTTCAATTCTGGGTGCCACAGAGCATGGCCCAAGGGTCTTCTCCAGGCATGATTTGTATTTAAGCGTATGAACTTGCAACACATACACACATACATACACGCCATCTATTTATTGAGAAATGTTCAAGATACCTGCAGATAGGAGTTAGGTACTTTGCAGGTAAATAGATGGGGCTAAAGAATATCATGCTAAGCAAAATAAGTCAATCCCCAAACACCAAAGGCTGAATGTTTTCTCTGATATGCAGATGCTAATTCATAATAAGGTGGGGAGACTAGGGGAAAATAGAGGAATTTTGCATTAGGCAGAGGGGAGTGAGGGGAATAGAGGAGTTAGGGGGTAGAAAATATAGCAGAACAAATCATATATTATTACCCTATGGACATATATAACTATATGACCGGTGGGATTCTACATCACGTATAGCCAGAAGAATGAGAAATCATACTCCATTATATATGACGTATCAAAGTGCATTGTACTGTGACTGTAACTAATTAAAACAAATTAAAAAAATAATAAAATCAGGATTAGACATAGAAAAGTGCATGTGAATAATAGCCACATGTACAGCACAGCACCGATGGAGTTATGAAACAGTGACAGTTTAGGTGTCCCCTTGGTGATCCTGGGCACTGGGTAACTGCTTGAACTACAGGTGACTTCCACCATTGCTGTGGGCTGGCGGACCCTCACTCACCCTCTGGGGCCAGAGGCAGTGTCCTCCTCTCTAACCTCTCTAGGCCATCTGACTCCTGCCCCACCTCCCTGCTGTTCCTGTTCCCATGCCCCCTCCTCACCTGAACCCCCGTGGGGAAGGGCTGCACTCTGAGGCACGTGGGACAGACAGCCATGGGTACTGGTTCTGCATTTTTCATTTTCTACACGTCCTACCCAGCACGTTGCCTCAGGCGGTGGTCATATTCACTAAATATCTGTTGGGGAAAAACAAAACGACCCCCCCCACACATCGTCTCTTTAAAACTGAAGCTGGCCCGGAACTTGCCGTCCTCCCTCCCCAGCCTCTGAGTCACTGGGACTGCCGAGGTGGCTGTGCCTGGCTCTGCACTACTCTTTATGTGTAACTAACCTGTGCTTGCTCTTCCTGAGTCACTGGTTCAGGTTTACTTGGGAATATCAGAGCACCTTGTAACTGATCATTTCTTGTTTGCTCTTTGTGCCACATTATAGGAAACTCACAAGAAAAGCAGTGGCCCATTTAGCACTGGGTAGGGTATTCCTCTAATTTACCTTATTATTGTATCCTGTATGTGCCACAGTCTGGCTGCAGCAAACTAACTGGGGGGGGTGATGAGCAACTTGTGTACATTGATACAGCAGGAGTGGGAGCCATTTATTGTAGGACAGGAGGGGTATATGTACATTCCACACAACTTATCTTAATTAACATAAACTAGATACAGCAGTCAACCAATAAGGAATCTCCACACTTAATGGCTCCCTGGTGTTACTTCACAAACCACTCCCTCTGGCAAAATGCCAGGCGGCATCCTGACTTGTTTACAGACTCTAACATTTCCCCCTTTTGTTTAATTTAAATAATGACCATAGTGGTTTTTACACAAACACCATAAATAATCTGCTACAAGCAGAAGAGGAGGATACAAAATGCCACAATACCAAGCCAATTGATGGCTCCATGCAAGAAGCCCTTGGAAAAATTATACCAGCAATGACACTGTTAGCAAAGATACTGAGTTAAAATTTGTTGTAGATTACAATTTGTTGTCTCAGTCCAGGTAAAGCAGTGTCTCAGTAGATTAACTCACTGTCCAGGTCACAGTCCAGGTAAGTTCTCCAGGCAGCTAGCTTAAATCACAGTCCAGGTAAGTTCTGCAGGCAGCTAGCTTGATCCGAAGTCTTGTCTGGTTCTCAGCAACACTGGAAATTCTTCCACCTTCGTCTTTACCCGCACTGGGACAAAGGCAGGAACTCCAGCAATGATGCTAAAGAAAATCCTGTAGTATTCCAGCAGGCGCTAAGAAAACAACCTTCGGAACAATTTAGTACATTATCTCAAGGTTTTTTACATTTGAAATAGGCCTTAATGGCGATCATTACTCCTTAGCTTCCAGGTGTGGGAGAACCATTGTAGTTATTAGCCTTGGAAATGATCAAACTTCAGGGACAGGCCATCTTCCACCTGCAGCATCCCGGGCAGCCCCAGATGGCCCTGGGGAGAGTCCGGGGAGTGTTCCGACTCAAACTGCCACCCAGACTGTGCCTCGGGGTCAGGTTTGGATTTGGGCTCTCACAGTGGCTTCCCGCTCCCCGGAAGGGGGCAGGGAAGAGCAGGCTGCTGCTGCTTGGAAAGTCCTTGCTGCACCATGACCGGCTCATGCACGTGGCAACCACCACACCGATTCATGCACCCTCCAGTAACGAAAAGTATTCAGTAATAGCCTTTTGCTGCAACTTTTTTCCTGATAATCCTTCTTCTTCTGAACTTTGTTTTTCTTTCTGACTAGAGTTCCCAGACTTCCATCAACGCATGCCCTAACTATTCTTGGTTCCACTGGGGTGCCTCTTTCCTTTATCAATTTACTTAACACCCCTTCCATATTTTCGTCACAAAGACAATACAATACACTGAGACAAAACAAGACACAAACATACTGTATCAATCTTCTCCATTTTCTCAAAATGGCCATTTTCCTCTTACCCTATCTGTCTAGGGACAAGCAGATTTGCTCCAGTCCTATCTAGGGACAGGCAGCTTTTCCTCCTCATCAACTTACCCCAGAGTGTCCCGGGGCTCCTGGTACGGGCCACCATCTGCCACAGTCCGGCTGCAGCAAAATAACCAAGGGGTGACGAACAACTTGTGTACATTGATACAGCAGGAGTGGGAGCCATTTATTGTAGGACAGGAGGGGTATATGTACATTCCACACAGCTTATCTTAATTAACATAAACTAGATACAGCAGTCAACCAATAAGGAATCTCCACACTTAATGGCTCGCTGGCATTACTTCACAAACCACTCCCTCTGGCAAAATGCCAGGCGCCATCCTGACTTGTTTACAGACCCTAACATGTAAGGACTTTGGAGGTTTCCAGAAATCTGTTTTTGAACAGCAAAGGGTACCACAACTTCTGAAGTGATTATAGACCACCTCTGAAGTCACCAAAATCCAGTCCAGTAGGATGGCAGCAGACCCTACCACACACGTAGCCCTTGCTACGTCTTCAGACAACAGGGGGGTTTGTCAAGATAAGAGACATTGTGATTGCATGCACGTGGAAGATTACAGCATGCTAGTGCTCCTGCAGCCAGAGCCCAGAGCAGATGGCCACTGTCCACACTCCTTCTGGGTGTCTTTAACAATAGGCTAAAGAAGCGTATTTCTCTAAGTTTTATTTAGAATAAGGCTTATCTTATAATTCCATCAGTAAATTATAACTTAGTCTTATAATTTCTTTTATTGTACTGTATATCTCTGGTGTCTATGTTTGGCTAGAAAATTCAGATAATATTATATATTTAAAATAACAAAGTCTTCGAGAAATGCCTCCCACCTCCAAATCAAAGTTCATGTTATTTCGGTTTTGACTGAAGAATCTTAGAGTTGATCCATCCTCTGATTGGAGAGGGTCAATGGGAGTTTCTCCTCTTACAATCAGGAATGCCCATTTTGTTTCCTGCCTGCTGTGGCTTACAAATAGACCTAATGAAAGCTAAATAAGCTAGTTAGGAGTGAAGCTAAACCTGGGACACAGATTCTCTGAGTGTCAGGCCAAAGTTTCAAATCAACTTTCTTTCTTGAAAAAAATATAACTTCTGAGAAATGAGAGAAGAATAAGGTGGGGGGTGGTTGAAGGTAATCGTCAGTCTAGAAAATCAAAAGAGAAGCCGGGGTTTGTCTAGGTGGAGAGGATGTGGAGGGCTCTCTTCCTCTTCCTCCACGCCCCTTCCTGCAAGACTTTTCAATGTGGTCACTCGGGGAAACCAACCTATCCATTAAGAGTGAGAAAAATATTTGAGGTCCATTCGATTTTGTGATTCATGTAGGAGGTCTCAGCACCCAGCAATGAGAACCCCAGGCCCTTAAACTCCATTTCATGATTTTCTGCAAAAGAAGGTGCCTGCCAGTTTTTCACTGTTGACTTGTGCCTTTGAATTTTGGTAAGGCTCTCCTAACATGTTTTTCATATCTATAATTTCATCATAAACTCTGTGACACATCTAAGTAGAACGCTCTTTGAGGCAAATTAGACAAAAGCATTTGAAAACTGCAATGGAGATTTCGTATATTATTTATACATTTTTAACTTTATTCCTATTGAAGATCTAAGTAAAATCAATCAGAAAAAACAAACAAAGCCCAAGGATTGAAGCAAGTTCTCTATAACTGGATTTGAGTTCAGTTAGAATAACAACTCACAGGCTGTGGGAGAGGGACAGGTCAGCAGGCCTTTCCTGAAGGCCAGGTACCGTGCAGGTCCGGTGCTGCTGCTCCGTCCTGTGGCAGGAAGGCCTCGTGGACACCCTGTGGGCAGGTGAGCCCGGCTGACATCCAATAGAATGACACGCACGAGCCCTGGAATTTCAGTTCTGTACACTTTTCGCACGCCACCCAACCTCACCACTCTTTGAATTTACGTTTAGTCTCTTGAAATAGGAACCACTCTGTTTTAGTCAGCATTTTCACTGCTGTGACTAAAGGATCTGACCTGAACAATTGCTGAGTAGGAAAGGTTTATTGGGGGCGCATGGTTTCAGAGTTCTCCATCCACAGCAGTGGGCTGTATCCCTCGGGGCTCTAGGTGAGGCAGATCACCACGGAGGAAGAATGTGGTGGAGGGAAATATCTCACATGATGATTGGGAAGCAGAGAGGCCCCATTCTCCAATAGAGAATATAAATCCCAGAGCCACACCCCAATTCCTTCCTCCTATAGACAATCCTACCATTTCAGTTACCACTCAGTCAATCCCTATTAGGAGACTTCTCTTCCAGACCTTCTTGGACATCTCACACATGAGCTCTGGGGGGACACTGCATGGAGACCATAACACACCCATATCTCCTGGGTTAGACAGAAAAGACAGCAGGGAATCTGTCACACCAACAGTGGGATCCTTCCCTGGACAAGTGTTTCGCAAACCTTTGGGGTGAGGACTTCCAGGAGTAGTTCTAGAAGGCTGCAGGCCACATGGCCTTCAGACAGAGTCAAGGATAATCTGGGGGTGACAATAAAAATATCTCCATCATCTATCCATATGGCTATCTGAGGTATAAGTGACATCTGATCACCATAAGGAGACAGAGGAGGCCCTGTCTTCTAGCTCAAGGTTGAATGAAGTCACTTACCTGCCCCCACTCTGCAAGCACGGCTGACCTCAGGCCCCCCATCATAGGCTGCTGATCAGGAATCATCTCTCTGCAAAGGCAGAGGCCAGACTGTTGGAAGATTCACCGTGTTCAGCCTGCTGGGGTGTTAGAATATCCTGAAGGCTTCTGGAAACACATGTGTCCTGACCTGATTTTCATGTCATTTCACCCTCAGGTATAAAGTGGTTTAGTTGCTAACGTACACCAGTCCTCGTCCTTGTGAGTACGAGTCTGGTTCTTATTTCTTCACCTTCCTCAAATTCAGTTCACAAATTGGGCATCTCCCTAGAAGGTCCTGCCGTTTTATCCCCTTTCTTTTTTCCCCAGTGCTGGGGATTGAACCCATGGACTCTCATCGCTGAGCCATGTCCCAGCCCTTTCTATTTTGCTTGGAGACAGGCTGTAGCTAAGTTGTCCAGATTGGCCTCTGCCTTCCTACCTCATTTTCCCAAGCAATGGGGTTTCTGGTTTTCTTCTTTTTTCCAAGCTGTGACACTGGCTTATTTAACACAGGTCCTCGGTAACATTGCATGGTCCCATGCGGCTTCAAAAAGCATCAGATGTTGCTGGCTGCTTGGCCTTTACGGTCCACATACCACTTTCTCTGTGGAAGCTCACACACCATCACAGTGCCCATTTGTCCCCATGAAGTTCACAAACTGTCCTTATCTCTAGAGCAATATTTCTGAAAGTTTCTCAAAGATGACTTAAAGCTCAGATCCCGATTGGAATGTGCTACTGTGTATTTCCAACCAACAAACTGACTGTTTCTGGAAGTGCCAAACACAAATGGCAATTTTTAATGTTAGTTTCTGCGGCATGATGGCTAGACATTTTCATTTTACAAAATGTGTTTTCATGTATCTTTGTGTTTGTCACTCTGACCCTTGAATGTTTCTAACACCTCACCTGGAGCCCATAGCTGCAGTGTCACCCACAACTCAACAGGTCAACGTGAGTGCTTCTGAGGATCATCTTTGTGAAGGAATGCAAGAATTCACTAAGACACAGACAGGAACTTGTAGAGAAGATGCCCTGTAGCAGCTTGTGACTCTTAAAACGAGCCCCTTCCTTCGTCTAGGAAGAGACAGTAAGTTAGTGCTCTCACAGCCTGAGTGCAGGGTGTGTTAGGTGAGCACAGCAGCCTGGGAGAAGGGATGCTGGGAGCCACGTGGTCCGTTCCCAGGTCCACTGCACAGGTGACTGTGAACACGTGAGTGAGCCTGTGAGTGAGCACGAGCAGCCAGTGACCGGGCCATGGTGCCTGTTGGAAAGTTGGAGGGAATAGGAAATCTCCATGGAGATGGTTCAGCAAAGGGAAATCTGAAGAAATATAAAAAACGGATTGAAAGATTGCCCTCAAATACTGTGTTTTAAAATAATTATTGGTGCTTTATAATTATACATAATAGTGGGATTCATTGTGCCTTATTCTTTCATGAACACAGGACATCTCCTTCAGATGCCGTCAGGCTCAACAAGCAGGAGCTTGGGTGTGCAGAAGCACGTCCCTGTGTACATATCATATGTGCTGACTGTGCTCATCCGTCTCTCAATCCAGTGCCACGTGTCAGCAATGGCTTCAACAGCTTTACATTATACCTAAACCTATTTCTATAAACTCCTTATGTGACTTCTAAAAATAGTCTTCTTGGCAATGTTTAATACTAAACATTAGTTATTGAATTAATTATTGAATTGAACCAAGGTGCACATGCTCCTGAAGATGCAGGAGAGGACAAGCTGGACTGGAGAGTCTGTCTTTTGGGTGTCCCATGGGCACATACCTAGGGTGCCCTCTGGGCAGAGCAGAGCAGGAAGAAGCAGTGGGCAGCAGGTGCCAGGAGGAGCGTGCACTCAAAGACCACACAGAGCTCCAGGAGCAAAGCAGCACAGGACAGGTGGCCTGGGCCCCAAGGGAGAAACCACCAGGTGCATCCTCATGTAACTCTGCTCCTGTGGTCCCGGGGTTCAGGGCAGCCTTGCTTCCTCCTTTGGTGAGAGGAGATGTTCCCTCTTATGGGAAATTAAAGGAATGTCCTTGGAAAGTGCCCAGTGTGTGAATCTGGGTAGACATTCCTCAGGGGACACTTAAGAGAAAATGGAGAGATTCCAGGCAGACTGGGCTGTGTTGTCCCTTCAGCATCTGGGGGAGCACGGGGAGGCCAGCACTGTGTTGTGATAAGAAAACACAGGAAACCCCAAGGAAAGCTCCTGAGACCACCTCAACAAGCCCCCCCCCCCGACAGCCTTCCAGACTCTGTCCTTGGCACTCGGTGGGATGCCCACCTCTGCAGTAGAAGCTTTTGAAAGTGCATCCCAGGAAAAATGCCATGGCAGCACACTGAGTCCAAGAGGTCAGGCCCTGTACCAGTCCTACACCATGCCTGAGCACCCTCCAAGCACCCACGAGCACCCAGGAGCATGGGGAGGTTTGTTACCCTAAAGAAAACAAGAGCTCAAGAATTTAATGGGGGTCTTATGAGAGATAATAGAGAGGTTAATTGTCTTTACAGAGCAACTATGATTTATGAAACTTCAGCAGGGCCCACAAATCAGCATAATTCCCCAAATCCCCAAAACATTTTCAACTTTCATATTTTAGGGGTACTATTACAAGTACTTCATTGTGTCATACAGTGCACAGTCATGTGGAAGACATGCCTCCTCTAATGACCCTTTACTTCCCTGCTCACAGTTGTCTTCCCATGTTTTTGATAAAGTGTCTGAAAATCAATGACTTTCCTCTTTTGGGGGTGATAAGGAAGCATCTCAGGTCTGACCTGGCTCAGAAAGATTTTCTTAGTCCTGGCATAAAAAACCATTTAAATATTCTTATAAGAGCTTTGTTTTCTAAAATTAGATTTAAGTCTGCAAATTCTCTCTACTGACGATAATTTACGAGATACTACATTATAACTCCCATATGAAAAGATGTTTTGACTATCCTGCTGTCCTTTTCTGAGAAGGATAATTATGTAACTTTCTATATAATAAGTAGTATATGCACATATTTCTGATACAGCACCATTTCAAAATTGTAACAGAAAGGTATTTTAAAACATATAATTAGATCATGAACATGCAATTGAAGGGAGATTAGTAATATGTCTCATAACCATCTCCGAAATGTTTGTTGAGACAACATCCCAATGTGCGTGCACAAGCACACACACTCAGGCCACACTGATGCCCAAGCACTGCTCACCACCCTGGGGAATGGTCACGGGAAGGTACAGACGCAGATCCAGTTTCCCACGTGCTGAACTTCAGGCACTTGGAGGAGTTGCTGTCATGCCTAGGAAGCAAGCCTGCTTGATAATCACAGGCTTTGTGTAAACAGGGAAATTCATCTTTCACTTTCCAGGACATAGGAAAAATGAAAAAGTAGTTTAATTTTATATAGCCGCACTCTGTCACAGCCAGTTCAGGCTCCTCACTCACTATTTTACAGTCATTGAAAAATGGGGCCTCCATTCTCTCAGGACTTAGTTTTTCTTTTGTTCTACTAAAGTCTAAGTTAAATTTTGCTACATCCTTTCCCCATAACTTTATTTTTGAAAAATTATCACAAAAAATTTCCTCAACAATTAGAAGGACTTAGCTATGTGAAGTAGTTCCTGCTTCCTGAAGGGTAGATTCTATCTCAGCTTTATTTATTTATTTATTATTCATTTTCATTTTTTCCCCTTTTCCAGAGGTGTAGGCACAGTGGAGTCTGAGATGCTGAAACCTTGAGTTGCCAAATTTTGATCACCTTTCAAACCACCAGTGCAGCTAGCAGACCTCCCAGGTCCCGCCAAGCTGCTGAGTCACGTTCTAGATACCTGGACAGGCAGAAGGAGGTGTGTGTGTGTGTGGGGGGGGGGAGCTGCCCCAGCATAGGCTAAACCCCTGATGACGACTTTTGCTATTTAATAGTTTTAGATGACGAAAGGAAATCTAAAGGTGATTCAGAACATTTTTGCTCATTCTACAATCTTCTGTCAACTTCTCTGTTGACAATAATAACATAGGAGACTTGGGATAGAATTTACTTTTACATAGAAAGAATACTGACCGTAATAAGAAGAAAATAGGAATGGCCTAGACTGCTGTTTTCCTAATGTTTTACAGATTAAAATTCTTTTACAAAGGTTTAATTCTGTGAGCCATGCATCCTGTGTGATAATGAATTTAAAAAATGGTGATATTCATCGACAAGAGGGGAAGCCCATGGATCACCATGAAAATGTGGCCTGGTGTTTAGGACGCTTCCTTCTGGCTCTTAATGTGGAGGCACCCATGTCATCCAAAGAAGGGCAACAACAGGTGGCCCTCAGAGGACATGAGGCTCCCGTGCTGGTCAGTTGTCTTGTGGGATAGCTGGGAGCCTGCCCTGCACTTGGGGCTGCTGGCCAGGCCGCGACGCACTTCCATGCACATCTGCCACCCCCCTTTGTGCATCTACCCTATCACTCCTGGGGGCTCCTGAGCTGAGCCCCTTCCTGGTCCCCGCCTCTGCCATGTCTCTGATGCTCTCAAGCTTTCCTCTTGCCATGTCCTGCATGCTCACTGGTTCCTCCACCCTTGACCACCTGGGTCCACAGAAGATGGCCCTCAGTCGGAGGCCTCTGTGGGTAAGGGAGAAAGGACAGAGAGAAATTTGTTGTGGTGGGAGATCCTCTCATACCTGGTGAGCACACTCCCTCTCTGTTTTAGTTTCTAATATATAATAACATGCTCCCACCCCCAGCTTTGTTAAGGCATAATTGACAAATAAAATGGAATTCATTTCAGTGCACCACTGCGTTGATCGATCTTGTGAAATGTGTATCCCCACCATCCACATAACTGGCTCATCCATCAGTTCAGTTATACCCCCTCTCTATTCTCCTTCTCTCCTCCTCCCTTCTCCCTTCTTTCTTTCCTTCCTGTTCTCATATTCTCTCTCTCTCTCTCTCTCTCTCTCTCTCTCTCTCTCTCTCTCTCTCTCTCAAGAAGTATTGTTAACTGGTTGTGTTGTTGTAGTCAAGGTCCCCTGCCTGCTCCTGTCCACCCCCTCCTGCTCTCTGCTCTGTGGCGCCACTGAAACAGTCCACCATGGGTGTTAATACAAAGCCCCGGGAACCTCTTCTTCTATTCACAGTGCACACTGCTGATTTCACGTAGCACCAGGTTTCACTCCCTGCCCTCAGGAATGGAGGCATCCTGCACTGTTGGGCAACTGAAAACTTCACAAAATCTTCATGATGCAGGTGCGGGCACTCCTGTCCACTCTCTGGCTTGGGAATGTCCTCCTGACACCTGCCTTCCACTCTGAACCCTGCAGAACTTTGAGCAGCATACCTTGACCTTTTACAAATGGAAAAGAAAACAGTTCTCTGGTTCTTTCTGTCACTGTGCCTGCCCCACGGATGGCCCTCAGTGCATCCGGGTGGTTGATCTCTGAGCTCCTTGTATTTGGGTGGGAAAGGTTTAGGTTGCCCACGGGCTCTGGATTGTTCTTCCCTAGCTGTCGGCTGGGAGGCCCCCCACCTGCTGTCTATGCTGGCTGTGTTGGGGGCGTCCAGCTTGGCTTCAGTTTGACACACCATGAAGAGGGAAAGAGTATGCGTGTGCATTGCTTTCTCAAGAGCCCTGTAAGCAAGTGGTCACATGCAAGGAAGACTGTCTGCCAGATATCAAGCAGTGGCAGCCATCTGAGCAGAGACTTGAACCTGTGGCTGCTGGGTTACTCCTGAGCTTCCTCTGACAGACTTCCTTTTGCCAGTTTACCAACGTGGGATTCAGGTGCCAGAAGAGCTTCTGGCATTTTAGAAGGTGGTTCGCTTCTTTTTCATGTCTCATAGAAAGAGCACGCATGGCAGTGGCAGACATGCACACGGCTTGTGTGCGCATTGCGCATAGTGTGTATGTGGGGGGGGCACATCTCTTTCTGAAGCATGGCTCGTATTTTAATGCACCTCCACGCATCGTCACCCCAGGCTGGCGTAAGGGAATTAAGAATGGAGACACAGAGAACTGCTTCAGCTTGGATATCCAGCCTCTAACTTGTTGGTGTTGCCATAGAAACATGAGAGTGGTTTTGTGCTGCCCAAATTTGTGGAATCTCCAGGATGCTCAGAATGTTTGTACCGTGAGACCTATTCACAAAACGACTAAGGTAGGAACAGGGCCTGCTCCTCTGTCTGCTAAGCCTTGGTGATGTGGGTTAGTCCATCCAAATAACAAGGCACTAAAACCAAGTAAAGATAATAGCCAGATTATTGGGATTGGAGAGTCATAGGTTAATACCAACCATAGTTGCTGGATCAAGCATCCTTTTGTTATTCTGTAGCTGTGCTACTAAATCAATAGAGCAGATCTGTGTGTACTTCCCCAAGCAGTCTCCAGAATATTCCTGCCTGGTCATCTCCCTAGGGCTACTTCTCATTTATTCAGACATTGTGTTGACTGAGCTCTCCATATTTCTACCTGTCCAAACACTACTGCATTGCTTTGTTAGGAGAATCTAGAACCACACGACACACTCCCAAACATTTTTTTTTTTCATGCTTCAAATTTTGCTGGGTCAAAAAAGAATGGTGGAAAACCTGTATACCTTATCCAAATCAACTATGGAAGACAAACCCTTTATTTTCCTGGGTGGTTCCTAGCGAAGGTCCCCTTTGGTGATGTGCACCTGAGTCTCTACTGCAAAGGTCGTTCCTTCCTGGCATTCAAGATGGTCCTTTTATTCAGTAATCCCCCTACACTTTGATTCAAGAGCTTAAATACCAAATTATTTCCCCTCAATAGTGAATATGTGTCTTCAAATTGAACATGAACAACTTTGACTTAGTGATGTGATTGATCGGTTAATATATTTGAGCCTGAAATATGCCCACATGACACACAACTTCCTTCTAAAAAACACTGGAAACAGTTATGTAATTGCTAGCACCATGGAAACTTGCCGTCAGTGCAGATTTGAATCCCCAAATATAGATGATCAACGCCTACCAATTCAAAATGCCTAGATAGGCCTTGTTACCTAGGCAACGATGTATTGGAAATGAGATGTCTGAGTTCTCTCACATTTCTTTCCCAGATTTTACCTTTTACGTTGCTTTAGAGTATGGATTTTTAAAGCTGAATACATAATTTTCTGAAAACTAGGATGAAGATGACAATCCTAAGATCCATCAGCTTAAAATAAACCCTCACGGCATAGAAGAGCTCCCCAGGCTCAGAGACCTCACCACGCAAGCTTCCCTTGGAATCATGAAAATTATTTGTTAATTTTTAACACCCAACACAGGACAGTCAAATTAGCAAGCACACATTGGCGTCTAGTGGTGGGAAAGCAGAGCTTCAACTTTGTCTCTGCAAGTGTCTATTATCATATGGGGGACACACCCCAAGTTCAGGGCTCACACTGCCAACCTGAACCGAGGTGAGGATCCTAGAGGAGGCGTGTCCGGCCTGCCCTCCTCGGGCTCTCCTCTCATGGAGCCCTTCCCTTCACACCTCCTTTCTGATTCCCCTGCCAAAAGGGGTCTCTTCTCAAGGAAGCACGATTGTTTTCTCCCTTTTCCTTGCCTCTGGTCATCCGTTTCCAAGGCATCCTCCTGGAACTCTTAAATTGACTGGGTGGGTTTCTAGATCACGGTGTCCTGTAACAAGGATGTGGGGATGAATGTCCTTGGCAAGAGTTTGTTCTTGACTCTTGGCTGAATAATCACCTCCTCAATGGACCTATAGGTTCCTTGAGGAAAGAATCGCAGTTTTCCCTAGGGACTTGCGTTTTCATGGTTGACTCCTCGTTGTCATGGGTTGAAAGTTGTTTGACACATGTTGGATGAATCAGTGGTGAAACTATTCATGTGGAATTCAGCTGTGCATCCCATTTCTCGACTTGCTCTTTTTTGGTCACTCCTGCTCTACCAGAGCCAGGTGGACTCTGAAGAATTTTTGAATGTAGAGTGTAAACTGGAGGTACACTAAGATGTGCATTATAAATGAAATGCCAGCAGGTTGTAATAAAACGAGAAGTTGTTTCCAAATCTGCCAATCACAGAGAAGCCAAAGTGATGTTAAGAGGAAGTTAAAATGTTACTATGGCAACATCTCGTATTTCTCACTGAAATGCCCCTGACATCCCTCTGCCCTTCCCAAGAACTCGGGGAGTCTTTGCTCCTATGGATAAGGGGTGTGCTTTTTCTCCTCTGAGATCAGACCAGTTTCTCGTTTTACTCTGCACTGCCTGATGTTTAAGTTAAACTGGTTTTGAAGAGGCTGAGACACAGTGATCTGAAAAGCGAAGCCTTTCTTGCATTTGTCACACTCATTCTTTCATTGTTCCTTGAGCCTGTTTTATAGTCATCTTTCATGTTCTCCTGTTGCTCAAACCTGGAAACTGTTTTGCCATGCACCCAAAGCACACCAAAGAATCTGAGGAGTGTTTTCCTACGTGGGCAGGTAATCCTGGGCCAAGATTCCCCACCTGTTCTCAGTGCTGCGAAATCAACACCTTCGAGTTATTTATGGAATATTCTGGGGTAATATGTCGGACTAAAACTGAAGTCTTATCAACCGGGCTCCTGGATAGCGAGCTCAGGGGCCCGCTGCCCTGCAGCTCTGTGCAGCTGGTCCTGACTCCAGACTCACCCAAGTGAATGAGCTGGGCTCCGATTAGCTCAGGGCCCGACAGGAGAAAAAATAGCCTCGTTATTTGACCAGCTGACGGCTCTGCCAGTGTAGCTTATGAATTTAAATCACAGAGTGGGGAGAGTTGAAAGTTTTTGAAGTAGCGTCAGCTCTGCCTTTGTCTCTGGGGACACCATGGCTGAGTTATGCCCCAGAGCTTTCTCCTGTGGTCTTCCCGAGAAGCCCCTGGAAGGAGATGAAGCCAGGCTCAGGAACTCAGTTTCTAGCCAATGCCATTTGTCATGAGAAGGCTGTTCTGCCTCAGAAAGGAGCCTTCTGTCCACACCTAGTGCCCCACCCGAGCAGAGCTCAGGTAGACGGGAGCTCTGCATTAACTGAGCTCACGGATCACCTTTCTCCCACACTCTGGCTGCACTGCGGGGACCTCCTGGGGGTGCAGGCCACCTCCTGTGGGCGCAGGCCACTGCGGATGTGTTTGTGGTCACAGTGACTGTTCATGGAGCCACGGTGGTCCAGTGGAAACCCCTTCATGGTGTCCTCTGAGCCTGCCATGATTCCTCCTTCAAAAACCTGAAGAAAACCTAAATCCTGAAGGTGACTCGAGAGTCACTATGACACAAATGTGACACAAACGTGACACAGCTGACTTCAGACTGCATGCGCAGTTGTGGGCGAGGGAGGAGGAGTCTTGGGAAACGTACCAGGACTGAAGAGGAGGGCCTCCGAGCTTCTGTCTGGGCTTGCCCACTAGCACACGTAGGTTTCTGACAACCAAATTAATGGATCTAATTTAAGCTTTCATTTAGTTGCCGTGGCTTCTATTATGAGCCTCTCAAAGGCTTTATCAGACACAGACATTATTTGTCAAGATAGAATAAACTAGAAGAAGACAGAGAACTTTGAGGCCACAGAATAGAACCCTTGGGGTAGATTTGCCCCGAGGTGGACAACTTGGGAGGAACAGGCCCTCTCTCCCCTGGTCCTGGAGAGGCTCCGAGGGGCCCACAGAGGGGTGGACTTCCACCTTCTTCTGAAAGGGGCCCAGGACATTTCAAGTGGAAGGTGAATACATGACCAGCTTCATGCAATGATAGCATTCAGCCATCCATTTATTTATGCAATTATTCCAGCTCAATATTGGAGCATGCAAGAGTGGTTGTATTTCTGATATAGCCTCTAGCATTTGTACCAGTGTTCTCATAATCTTCCAAACCTCGATAACTCCCCAACCAACTGTATACAAATTATACATAACCCACATCATCTGAAGAGAATGATATAATAGTTCTTTATTGTTGGTGATGATTTATCTGGTTTTCTCATTTGAACTGAAAGCAACTCTATTTGCTGGGAATTTACGGCATCCTGCCATCAAGAACAAGGAGGTACAAGGAGGTCAAGAAAGGTGACACAGTGCCACACAGTAAGCTGTTAGTGATGGGTTGGTTTTGCTTTAATGTAGGGGATGCATATTTTGCTTTTTAGACTTTTACAATGAATCCGGATGTTTTTTGATAACTTATCTACTTTATTGCTTAAAACTGTATCAGAACTTTGGGGTGATCCATAAGAACCCCAGCCTGATATAAAGTCCAAGTGGGTTTGTATAAAAAAAGAAAAGTCTGTAAGAGTTTGATGTAAGTCAGCTGACTGGTTCAGAATGACATTTAGAGTTTAAAATGTATTCAATTTCCAGAAGTAAGTTTGAAGCGTTGATATGCCTCATGTGTACTTCACAGTTTAATTCAAGTTTTAATAATAGTTTTTATCTGGGTATTAATTATTTTTTAAATGTACATGTAAGAAAAATAAAAGTGCAGACACCATTGAAGTCCTACCAAGATAAGAATCTAGATTTGATTCAGGAGGCTGAAATAGAAAAGCTCTCTGAAGCTACATGATGCATTGACCAGAGGAGAGGAGCAGGAGAGCATGAGGTGGGAGCCACAACGATGGTCGGTTGCTGTGGAAACTGAGGTTCACTTTGATCTTGATGGCAGAGGACTTGAGCTTTGGTTGCATGACTGCTGAGTTCTACCAGGCCCCGAGTTTTCTGCCTTGTATTGGAGACTCCTGTCAGAGAGGTGGGCTCTCAGAGAAGTGTGGGTAGAGTTGGATTTTCCGTGGAAATCCCAGTTTGTGCTTCCCTCTACGCAGGGCCATGGCCCCTGACCGTCCTCTCGGACAGCAAAACAGGCTGTGGATGAAATTCGCTTTACCACAGCAGATTGAGTAACTAGGATGGAGACTCGGCTATTCTTAGTCAGTAAATACCAAGTTGAAGAGTTTTGTTCAGTCCAACCATTAGGGCCTAGGGAGTTTCTGTATTGTTGTTGCTTATGAGGGAAGGTGGGTAATTCCACATCCACATGTGTTGTAAGAAGCCCTGGCCCTCGCTCATCCCAACCTACAGCTTGCATTATGCAGGGCTACCTCTCAGCCAGGGAGGGTTCCCAGCTTGGCCCTCTCTCGGCCTTGGGGGCCCATCCGCCAGTTTCCCTGGACCTCAGAAGAGTAACAGCCTCGCCCCTCACTGTCTCTTAGTGGGGTCCGTAGTGCAGATGTGCGGCGAGGTGGAATGAGCTGCACAGGCACCCCCAGTTTCTTGGGCAGCATTGCTGGGATCCATGGCATGTGTCTGTGCATGGATTCCTCATGTACAAGGGACACTCACTTTGGCACGCCACTTGCAGCCTTCTGGAGAACGGCACATAGGCGAGGTCCACGCCACATGCTTGCTGAGCCTGGGTCAGGCACCACGTGACACATGTGTGTTTCCGTGACTTGGTGCTGGACTGTGTGCACACAGCACAGATGCTAACATGGACCGGCTGTGTGCTTTGGTGTTGCTTCTTAAGGACTGGCATGGATCAGCCCTTGGTGAGGGCTCAGATACTGTAGCTAGCAGTGTGCCTTCCCCTGGAGGCTTCAGGGACAGAAAAGAAGTCCTCTGGCATAAAAGGTGACACTCTCAAGGGACTTGTGCCAACTCCCAGAGGCACTCATGTGCCCTGCCCTGTGTTAACCAGGAGTGTGATTATTCAGGGAAGAGCTTAAAATGAGGAGCTACAATGGAGTAGGAAATGGCCAGCAAATTGCTCGTGGAGCCCTAGGCCTTCCCATGTCTCTCAGTGGGGCAGGGTGAGGCTGGGAGGCCAGGAGGACACATTCCAGGTCTCAGCCTCTGGAAAGAACAGGCTGAAGGAGCAGCTCCCACACAGAGCAGGCCAGCCTCCTGCACGGCCAAGGCCTCTTCTGTTCCTCCACCTCACCCTTTCCTCCACTCCCTTCCCAGTGGGGCCCTCCCTCCCTCAGTGCCCATCACTGTCTAGCTGTTTGGGGCTGGGGAGCCTCCTGCTCCTGCACTTCCCGAGCCTCCTTCAGCACAGGCTCCACATCCCAACAAGCCCTGCAGCTCCCCTGGTCCCATGCCCCTGGCCCTGGGTACCCAGCCAGCCACAGGGTGGGTGACGTTGCGCCTCCCTAGGACATGCAACCTCTCCGTGCAGTGTTTCGTGCAGGCGCCCACTGCCACGCTCCTGTGAGCGCTGTTCAGGCACGTGGTTTCCCTGTCTTCACTTTTGGTCATGTGGGACGTGACCTGGATGCTGCATGCTGCAGACAGCTTTTCCTTTCACTGAAATGTGAAAAGGGGCATGAATCGAGGAAAACCATGGCACATCTAATAGAAAAGTTAGACATGGGGGAGAGAGCACTGGGTGGATCGCGAGGGGCGGTTCAGCCAAGGTGAGGCTCTTCACAGCAGGTGGTGAACTCCAGCTTTTAGGAAAGTGTGTATTCCAGAGTCCAAGGTAATCTTGAACTTCAGGAGTGAATCCTGTAAGAAGAACCTGCTGTGTTTGTGCTGGGGTAGTGCCATGCTCGTGTGTTCTCACTACTGCATACAGAAAATCGTGGGCCCGGGCCTCGTCTATTGAATCCCTGACCCCAGGGAATGCGGTGGGGATGGTGTCTGGCTGTGATTAGTGTGGAGCTCTCCTGACTGGGTTAGTACCCTTAGCTCTGGCTGTCTCCACCAGGTGGGGACACAACAAAGAGATGGCATCTGGGAACCAGACAAGGGCCCCATTCTGACCCCAGTGAGCTGGTCCTTTGCCTGGGACTCCCAGCCATGGGGACTCCGGGAAGCACAGGTCTGTGTCCACCCATCAAGTCTGTGGCACTTCTACTGCAGTGGTGAGTAGAAACCGTTTGCAGTGCCTCATCATCCAGGGGACCCACTCAACTCTAGCAGCATTGTCCACACCGTGGAAATGTCCAGGCGTCTTCTCTGAGTGGGATATGCTGGTACAGACTTTGGGCACTGAGATTTCTCTAACCTTTGGGGGTACAAAGATGCATATTAGCCAAAGCTCTCTAGAGAGGGGAAATTGGAGATCCATATTTTTTCATAGTCTCTGCCCCACCCTTTCTTGGAATTGTCACATGTAACTATGGCAAGTCCAAAGTTGACAGGACAGGACAGGACGATGAGCTGTAGCCAGGGTTTTATGCACAAGGCTGAGCCAGAAGCCTTCTGCTTTGACAGACTCATTTGAGGTTTCTCATGGTCTTCAGCAGTTTCCTGGAGCCCACCCACACTGTGGAGGCTCGTCCCTTTTAATGATTGCACATGTTGTTGCATCCACAGATATTGTCACAGTAGCATCTAGATGAGAGTTTGGGCACCAGAGCCTGACCAAGCTGACCCAGCCTTGATGGCCACAGAAGTCATAAAGATGATCAGGCTCTGCAAATGGGTTCTGCTCATGGTCTAAAAGCAGAAAGTGTAATTCGATGGGTGATCTCAGTAAAATACTGTCTATGTGCACAGAGCACATGTCCACTAATGGTTAAGGGAGTGACAAGACAGGTGAGCATAGGTAGGCGTGAGCCAGGCAGGCATGGGAGCAGGGTCCAGGGAATCTAGCTACATAAATATTGATGCCATCAACACTGGAATCCTGATGGCAATGCTGTCAATAGAAGTGAAGACTTCCTCAGCTTTGAGTTGAAGAGGGGGTTCTGAGCACCTGGAATACTTGTGTTCCATCACTTGGCAGTATGCAGGAAACCCCGACAGCATCTCCATTTCACCCATGAGGGGCTGCTGAGGTGAGAGATGAGACTCACATTCAGGAACATGTTGCCAGCGGCTGCCATGTTAGCTTGGGGACTAGGCGTTGGATGCCCACTTAGCGTGGCCCTTTCTGCAACCCTTCCTCACTGGGTGGCCTTTCAGGAGAGTGCTGGTACAAGCCCAGGTGTTCTTGCAGCATGTGCACTTGGAGAAGTAAAGGTGTGCCTGGGTCACAATGACATGTGTATCAGTGACAGTAAGGAGAACAACAGTGGCAGTGACTGATGTGTCCCACGATGCACACTCTGTGCTGGGGAGGGCTCTGAGCACCCATCTGCGGAAGCATGCTAGGAGCCCAGAGCCGCCCTCACACCCAGTAGTGCTGCCTGGCCCCTTGGCGAGGGAACCCAGGTCCCAGCAGCTGAGGTCAAGCTCGGGCAGCAGGGATGTGGGGAGGTGCAATACACCCCAGTCCCGGAGCCCAACCACAGCCCGAGGCAGCCCTCTCCTGTGCTTTCTCTCCTGGAACCCCATATTCAGCTAAGTCTGAGAAGCTGTTTTCAGAGAGCGCAGTAAGGTGTCAACAGAATGGTGGCCAGGATGGCTCTGCGGGGCGTGACTTCTGTGCATTGAGAATCCTGGGTGCCATGACGTCCTGCCTGGCAGAGGATTTTCTGGAGGAATTCTGATTTTCCGTCATGTGCTATTTGATTTTGCCTGCTATTTTCAAATCTTCTAAACATAGTTCTAGCCTGCAAAAAAAAAAAAGCATTTCTATGGAACACTTTTGATATTTAAGATGGTCACTGTGTGTGGGAAGGGACCTGCATCACTGTTGCTGGGATCGGCCCCGTCACCTTCGCCTTGACGCACAGGCTTGGAGTCAGAGCTTTCTTTTACATTCTTGGAAACATGTGATCGTACCTTTTATCCAGTTGTTCAGCTGTCTCTCTTAAAAATATTTTTGTGTAGCCTAATAGATGGCGGGAAAACCCACACGTGATAGGATAAAGGAGACCCCTGGAATCTTCACCTTTCTACACAGGCAACTTAGTTCTGAACGTCAGGGTTCTCCACGCACAGTCACGTATGCTTCACATGGAAATGCTTCGCACTGCCTTTTCTTGTGTACACAGATGACTGTCCCTCCAGGGACACTGAGCAGCAGAAACCAGAAGTACTGCCGGTGCCTCAGCATGCCCCATCATGTGACTGTGCACACGTGGTAGCTGGGTGCCTGGGTGACAGTATGGTGGCTGTGTGAATGTGGTGGGTGGGTGCCATGGTGGTAGTGTGACAAAAGGGTACTTTGTAGCAGAAATAGCAGAAGAGTAGAGCCCATCTTCTTCTCATGCCCAGTTGTGATGACAGTGACATTCTGTTTTTACCTGCTTGATCATCTCTCAGCGGCTGCTGGGCAGGGTCCATGGTCCCCTGCCGCATGTGGGTTGTTGACCACGTGCAGTGTGGTTATCCTTGTCCTCCACTTTGTTACTCTGACCGTGGACAACGCTGCTGCTCAGGGGTGTCCACACCTGTTCTCTCTCAAGCTGTTTCATCCGCAGTTGATTTGTACTGTTACCCAAGCAACCAGTCCTTTTCTTGACAATGTTGGGGCAGAATGATGCACATATTTTGACAAAATTATAAATAGATGATTCATGCATCAATCATTGTGGGTTTCAGTACATTGTTTATTATTTTTATTTCAGATTTTCTGTGTCTAAAACTGAAAGACAATACACTTCATCATCATGGCATGAAGACTTTCTATGGTAATCACCCTGTGAGGTTCTAATAGTTAAATTCTGAAGCTCCACGTTGTATATATTTTTAAACAAACTGTGTAATGATGAGTAATCCCTCATGTGGAAGGAAAATACTGTGAATCAAATGTAAACGCTTCTCCTGAGAATACGTGTTGCATGGCTGGAGCTGGTTAATATTCAGAAAGGTCAGGTGGAACCCTTTAGGAAAACACTGAGCTTCCCATGACCTTGGGGGCCCTGGGGCAGTCCTGCTTCTACTGATCAGGACTTGGGCTTTAAAGGCCAAAGAAGCCCGTTCTGCCAATGCCATTTTTGACTTATTTCCTGTGGCCTCCCAGCTGTGGATTCAGTTCTTACCCCACTTCTCCACAACTACCAGTGAGAACAGCATTAAATCCTGTTGGAGACACAAAACACAAAATCACAAGAGACGTGGCAAAGTACTTTTGTCAGAATCCCAATTGGTCTTTGATTCTGGAAAAAACCTACCATAGTAAAAGTTCTAGGTACCGTTAATTAAAGGAGAGACTGACACAGGAACCCAGGGAATCGGCATCGACTTTGCAAACAAAGCATTGCAATTCAGATGCACTGGATCAGGTAGCCCTGAAAGACATCCCATCAGGCAAATGCAGAAGATTTATTTTTTTAAAAAACAGGAAATTTTATTAAAAAGAAAAAAGCTGCTCTCAGAGCACTGGCTGAGCAGAAGTCCTAAATCACCCACCCATTTGCCTGGCAGCTAACCAGGGTGCTCCCAGCTGAGTGGTGTTTGGTGGGCTGCTGCTCTCCAGTGCTCAGGCAGGATCTGGCACAGCTCAGCTGGGCAGCCTGGCTGCAGTGCTCTCCAGCCCCGTCCACCTGGAAAGGCTCAGCTGCTGCACTTTCTCTGACCATGAGGCCAGCACAGGGGAGCAGAGTCTCCTGCTCAGCCCTCCTGTGCTGCATGGCACATCACATTGATTTCCAAGTGTGCTCCTTCCTATGACGTGCCACACAGACAAGTGGTGAGAATTACTCGCTCCTGTGGCAGCACACCTCTGCACATGACCCACCGCCCCATGGCTCCCACAGAGTAGGATGACAGGGTTCACCTGGCCAGCAGTAATCTTGTCAACTTTTATGAGAAAGGTTTTCGGGCCTATTTTTCTCAGGCACAGAACTTGGTGGGAGTGGTTTGGTATCATCACAGCATAGGTTAGAGAAGAATGTCAACTTCCATTTTGCCATTATTCTATAATTTCATCTGAAGAATAAGAAGAGAGGATGATACAGAACAACAGCAGTATGCAATTTGTGTAAAATAATAGGCCAGGAGCTGTGGAAGATTAGCAGAAAGCAGGGAGCTGTAGGTGTCCCCCATCTTGCATCTGGTCACAAAGACACAGGTCATGCACAAGTACATCCATGTCAGTCCCTGGGCATGCATAGAGGGGCTTTCTGAGAGAAGCCAAAGTTCCTGTTGAAAGGTAGGATGCAGGAGAGCAGACACGAGCTGCACCTGCAAAGATGAGCAAGGCTTCCCAAGATCACACAGAACAAAAATGATACAAGGCAGGAATATACCACCAGGAAAGTGCCGGAGGCATAGACTTTCTTGGGTGTCTTCCATCTGGAGAAAACAGCAAAGGGGTGGCTCATAAGAAGACAAGGGAAGTTGTAAAAGCAACACTGCTAGTTGTAAGAGCTACAAAGTCATGACCTTTAGAATGGAGTTATCAGACACCAGGTTGAAGTTCACACTGTAGCAGCCCGCGCCCTGACAGACCCCAATGAGGTCCTTGACACTGAAGTGCAGCTTTAGGTGTCGGAGAGGACACACACGCTCCAGCCCCTGGGTCAGTGTTTGTTAAAGAGAGGCAAGACCGCATGGCTGCATCCCACCACTTCTGTTTCTGTTGCACATTTGGACATGATTCATTGGAATGTTTTAAATTTAGTCAAATGTTAATCTAGGATACATTGGGATATAAGTGGTAAATCAAAAGATTTTCTTTCAAAAGGTTTAACAATGTGGTTTTCTGTTTTTTTTTTTTAATATGTAAAAGGTCAAGATGACTTGTATTTTAGAGTCTCTATGATTTGACTCAGTGGTAACAGGTTGAGGAGACTGAGGCTGCAGATGACTTGCTTGGAAGCCATCAGTCTGCAGACTCGACGCAGGGCCTGGACTCCTGTCATGCTCAGTTTTAAATCAAGTATGTGGTTATTCTTCAAAGGCTTGATCGGTGGCCTTCACCAACAAAGGAAGACTGGGTGGGAATTCCATGAGGAATAGAAAAAGCATAAATAAATAACAGAGGAGAAGTGCTATCGTGTTGAATTTGAGAATCCATTGCCCCCCTAAAAAAGAAGAAAAAGAAAAAGGTAAAGAAATACAACAGAATATATACAAAGTAGTAAGTACATTTTATAAGCTTTAATTATAATTTTCGTAGCAAGAATTGCTTAAAATTGCTTATGGCTTTAAATAAAGCCATAGCAATAATTTATTTTTATTTGTTAGAGAACATGTCAAATTTCTAGCTTAAACTCAGAAAGCTTCTTGATGAATGAGCAGAATCAAAAATACAGATGTCTCCTCAGTAGGCCAAACAGCACTTGAACAAAGGTCAGTATATAGAGAACACCAATTCAAAGAGGAAAGGTGATGTTCTTCTTGATATTTCCCAACAAAGAGACTTCCTACCAAAACAAACAATAGGAAAAAAAAAGAAAATTTTACTTTTTTTTTCTAATTTTGTCAAATTTTACCTCATATGTAACAATGGAAATTAATAAAAATTAAGATATCAAAACTGTTTAGTAGTGGGAAGAAAATAGAGTAACAAAAGGTTACTCTTCCAGATTCATGAGCGCTGAGCGAGGGAGCACCTTGGAGCAGGTGTCTGACTTAGCCCGTGTGTGCAGGACCACATTTCACACATAAGAGGAGATTGTTTCAGAAGAAAGCAAATTGTTGAGGTAATGAGTGACATAGGAGAAAGTGTGTAGAATTTACACAGATACCCACAGAGTAACTGCCTGGTTTTCAACCCAGAGTGAGATGCTCAACTTCTCCGAGTGTCTCTCGCACACCTAAAGGACTCAGAGCCATTCCTGTGCAGCAGCTGTTCTTGCTGCAGCCAAAACACGCCCGTAACACAACATACCAGTGCATTGCAGACAGACACTGTTGCTCAATAATGCTGCACAAATATTGTAGGAGATTTATTCAACATCTGCACCATAGTAAAAAAAAAAAATGTTCTGGTTACCCACAGGGCAAAAATATCTGAGACTTGGAATCAAAAGGAAAAGCTAAAGATTAAGTTCCTTTCAAAATGTTTCCACGTTCAAGGTAAACCTTACCGTCATTTGCATCATTTGCACATATGGTACATAATTGAGCAAGAGAGATCGGACTTGATGTTTAGGTTAGAAGAAAGTATTTAAGAATTTTAAAAACTCGGACTCCCTTGCTACCACTCATTTACACTTACTCATGCTTATTCATGTGGAAACCAAAACTAGCTTCCATAACGTCATTCCGTACTTGCTTCTCTTTCTTGCTCTATGATTTTGCAACGTCCTTGCGGTGTGAATGACAGTGATGAACACTCCATAGGAGAGTTAGCACTGAAGTTTGAAACACAGTTGCCTCACGGGCGAGCAAACGCAGGCTGCAGAGAGTGTTTCCTCCTAGGTGCGCAGGCAGCAACCTGCAGGCGGCAAACAATCCAGCTGATTGTCGAGCATTCTGTAATTTGCACAATGAAACACGTCAGCAGAGTTTTTCCATTTTCATTAACCTTTCTTTTAACTCCCTGACTATTTTTATTCTCTTTTAAAATTGTTCTTCAAAAGGAAGGAGACAAAAATGTTTAAAAAAGAGATTTGAAGAAAAAAAAATGGCTTTAAAATGGGAATTTGCTTTAAAGACCAATGAAGATTAAATTTGATGTCATTTTGAAAGCTATGTATGTGTCATTCTGAATTACATACATAATAATGTATGAAACTATTAGCTGATAACTGTTAGTTCTGGTTATCAACAGTAACAGACACCACAGCTGGGTTCTCTGCTTCCTTAGAGGAAAGTGATATATCCCAATTTTACTTGAAATTTCTCCTCTGCTGGGTTCCACACTACGGACCTTGTCTGATCTGCCTCTCTATCGGCCTCCCTCATTCTCAGGGTTTGCTGCATCTCCTCCTCCGCCGCCCACATTTCAGAGCTAGACATGCCTTCAGGCTCTGTCCGCAGTCCCTCTCCCTTCTGTCTACATAGTGCATTTGTGGATTAAAGCTTCCTTAAAGCTTCAACTCTTGCCTTTTTTGCAAAAGACCCTCAATCTCTGACCTGTTCCCCTGAATTCTACCTTTCTGGGCTTAAGCGACCACTGAATACTTGGATGCCAAACTGAATGTTTCATCTTCGTGCTTTTAAAATTCAACATTTGGATAAAGACTTAGCAAACCCTTTATTTGCTGCATTTTCTTTGGTTTATCTTTTCAGAAGCAGAGAGAGAGCTTTAATGCTGCTCCTCAACTTCACTGCTCTCTCTCTGCATGTGTAATTTCTGACCAAGTAGAGCCTCTGCTCCCTGGGCTCTTCTTCCCTGCCCGCCGCCCGGCCCTTTGCTATGTGCAGGACACATGCATTCTTTCCCTCTAGGGCCAAAGTTTCCAAATTGGTGTGCCATCCCTCCACCTACCTTCTGGTCTTCCCACCCTATGCCGCCTTGGTGACGGCCTTCAGCACCATTTCAGTCGTCTATGGTAGTAAGTCCCTGTGTTTCCAAAGGACTTCCCCTGTTTCTTGCTGAGTTCAGATCCCCTGCAATGCATGTGGATCATTTCCAACTTCTGGGGTCTCAGGTCAGCTATTCTCAACATAATGCTCCCGCCTCCAGCAGCTCTAGCATCACTGGGGGTCTTACTAGAAATCCAGACTCTCTGGCCCTGCTCCACACTTTCTATTTCATTATTTTTATGCTGGAGACTGTACCCAGTGGCATCTTATCACTGAGATCTATGGCCAGCACTCTTTATTGTTTAATTTGAGACAAGATCTTGCGAATTGCTTAGGGCCTCCCTAAGTTGCTAAGACTGGCTTTAAACATGAGATCTTCCTGCCTCAGCCTCCTAAGTCACTGTGATTACAAGCATGTGCCTGACAAGCCTCATATTTCAGAGACACTAAGGATGTGGCCCAGTACATTTCCTTCTGGGGATTCTGATGAGTGCCCAAGTTGAGAACCTAGGACCTTGGACTCTATCAGCATACTTTGTCCTAAAGGGTTGTGGACCCACAATAATTCCGCCCTTCCCGGTGAAGGAAACCCCCATTGCTCAGGAGCAGTAACACTTGCTCCCACTAACTGAAGCCTGCCCCGTCGCAGCCTCACCATGTGCGTGGGCAGAACACCCCACCCTCTAGCGGAGCCTCCTTTGCTATTCTGAGTTGTCCTGGTTCTAGTCCACAGTCATGCTCAAGTTCATCCACACTGGACGGTAGGAGGAGTGAGTATGGGGAGACACACACGGTCCTCCTAGTGATAGACTCTGTGTCATATTTGAAGTCCCTTCTGCTCCCAGCCCTCCAGCCCTACTGATGACCTTTGGTAATTTTGGTGGGTGGGAAAACCATCAAATGTGTTCATGTCACCCTCCCTCCTGTAACAGTGCCACTTCACAGGTGAAGGTGACAATGTAGATATTCTCTCTGTTTCCCAAGATATCCACCTGTTCCGATTTGGATCTGAAGTGCCTACCAAAGAATCCTGGTTTGAAGGCTGAGTGCAGCAATGTTCTGAGGTGGAGATTTGGGGAGGTGCTTGGATCCTGAGGGCTGGACCTCAGCAGTGGATCAGTCCACTGACAGCCCAGTGGTCTCCTGGACAGAGGAGCTAATTGAAGGAAGTAGGTTTCTGAATCCCCTGAATGTCAGCTATTTTGCTCACAATGATGTAAATCCATCTAACACACCATCCCAAGTAAACATGACCGATAAATAAGAGATGGAACTGTAGATATTTGAGGGCCTCCTGCTGTCAAGGCAAGGACTTATTACCTGGCTTCCCCAGGGTCTCTTCTAAGGTAGATCTCACCACCAGGCCTGTACACCACCCCGCTTGAGACTCGGTGTCTCGAGGTCCCACGCGCTCCCCCTGGGTGCACAGCCATTGGCTTTCCTGGGGGACAGTGGGGCAGCATCTGCTCAGAAAGGGCAGTCCACTGCTTTGCACCACACTGCAGGTGTTTGTCACTCCTCCCGGGGCTAGGAGGCACCCCGCGCTCTCCCGGCTCTCAGGTCCCACCCTGAGTGTGGCTGCTGCCTGTGTGCGTCCAGTCCTGACGTCCTGGTGGGTGGGTATGAGCCATGGGGAGGACACAAACCCCAGGAGTGACACCTTCTGTCTCAGGATCCCTGAATATGCAGTCCCCCACTCGTGACTCAGTTTCTCTTGATGTCTGCATCTTCCCCTCTCTACTGTGCTCTGTAGCATTCATGGTGCCTGCTAGCAGTTCAAGCAGCCGATGGTTAGGAGATGCTGTTGGGAAGGTGAGGACTGAGCCCTGGTAGAGTGGCTAGACTGTGGAGTGAACTGCGCTCTGAGGGAGCAGCAGCCCCATGGTTCTCAGAAGCACAGGAGGCTTTCCGGGCAGGAGCCTGACCGTCCACCCCGTGGTGGTAAAGTGGTCGGCTCTGTTTCACCCATCCAGCCCCGAATCGTGCAGTTTCTGGGTAGAAGCTGCCTCAGGCAGAACTCATGGTACAAAGTACTCTGGGACAAGTCAAATCTAGCTCTCCATTTTTTTTTAATTTTTATTGTTGCTACTGGGGATTGAACTCAGGGGCACTCGACCGATGGGCTCCATGTCCAGCCCTGTTTTGCACTCTATTTAGAGACAGGGTCTCACTGAGTTGCTTAGAGCCTAGCCGTTGCTGGGGCTGGCTGTGAACTCGCCATCCTCTTGTCTCAGCCTCCTGAGCTGCTGGGATTACAGGTGTGTGCCCCGGCTCCGGCGAGCTCCCCATTCTTTATAGAAGGGATTATGGAAGTCCAGAGGGAGGAACCACAGCCCAGGTGGAGATCCACCACTCTCTGACCTTCACGCCTTGTCACAGCGTTGCTGCTCCTCGTCCACCGTGTCCTGTGCCTCTGAGCTCCAACTGCTGCCTTTTCCCTTTGAGTCTCTGGCTTCTCCAGGACCAGCGGATCAGACACCCTAGAGAGCAGCTGTGATGGCCACCACACATGGGCCCCCTGGGCAAAATTCTCAGGCCAGGCCCCTGCAGCCCCTGGATAAAGGGAGAAGCTGTCCCCTCACCAAGGTCTGTGTGGTATGGCTACTGCAGTGGGGTCCCCGCAAGGACATGAAGACTATGGCGATGATGTGGGAGAGCTCTGAGGTCTGGGGCTGAATTCATACTACTGTGTCTTACTTTTCATAATCTTTAGAGACTTAACTGCTTTATGGACTATGACTGCCACGTGATTATCATGTTCTCCTTGTTAGGAATCCTCTCTTAAGGAGAACTAATGGTTAAAGATGCTCAACTTCTCTTAGATGTGCATGGGTGGCCAGAGGACAGTAGATCTGGAAAACTGGAATTCCATGAGCCCATCCCATCCCGTGAAGACCAGGGCCCCCCCGAGAGTGCACCTGGACGTCTCTGAGCCTCGTGGCCGCCTCCTTTGCTGCCGCTCTGTCTCCACATCTTCGCGCCGGGCGCTGGCCGTCCATTCTCAGATTCCTCCTGCACTTCCCACCGTCCCCCTGATTCTTGACGACCAGTGGCCCTCTGGACAGCATCCTTGCACAGTCCTCAAATACGGGCAGCTTTCCCTTTTCCACATATTGTCTTCATCAGTCAAAATCCTGTTCGTTTCTTCAGGCCAGAAGGCAAATGCTGCGTGTTTATATGGCCTCCTCTGAGACATTGGCTGGGCAGTTCCCCTGTTGTAACCCCACAGAGGATGGCGCTTCACTGTAACAACACAGCACTCTTCCACACGGGATCCTTGGCTGATACAGATTCTTGGCGGCTGGGTGTCTGATCCCACTTTACAACTTTGGCAGCACTGAGATCATCGCCAAAGCGGGGCTGCGCTTATGTGTGTATCTCGAAATTGAATTCAGGGCTCATTCTGTTTAAAACACTTTAAATGGTGTCTGTTTACAAAGTAAAATTATATAGAAATTCATTACCTGTGTGGATCCATATAGTGAAAGGAATTCTATGGAGATATGAAAGTTTCAGTTATACAGTGACAGATGTCAATAATACAAAACAGACAGAGAACAAAAGAATCCAATGTGCTGTGCTCAGTTTTCCTATATTTAACTTAGTTTCTTTAGTCAATGATAAAAGCATCTGTGAATTAGGCATATTTTAAAAAATATGAGCTAAATTAATAGGATAATTTTCTTGCGTTTCCTTTCCTGGGTAATTTTAATGTCTATTACAGGGGCAATTTCCTAGGGATAATAGGGGAAATGAAGAAACAGTATACTGTACTGATAATAAAGGAAAAATCCAATAAATCTCAAGGACCAAATATCATTTATTCTCTACTTCTGAGTGAATCATGTGTGAAATAATAAAATTACACCAACAAAAGGGTATTCAAAAGATGGTGAATTAAAATAACTATAGATTTTTAAAGGATCCTTAGTAAGATTGTTCCTATTTGAAGGGGAGTTGTTTGGAAAGTTTTACCAACGAAGACATTGATATCTCTCACTGTTTTAAAAGAAAAATGGTGACCAGCTCCCCCTTCTTATCACTGCCAAACTGTACAAAAACAAATGAAGGGAGAGGATGCTGAGCTACTGAGCACCTACTGTATACCATGCACACATGCCGCCCCCTCACTCCTGAAAGCCCCCTGACTTGGAGGTTCATGCCTGGTGCTTGGGGGTGGGACTCAGAGAGAGGAGCTGGTTGGGGATGAAACTGATGGTCTGGTGCTCAGCCCAGCGTGATAACCAACAGTGAGGAGGCAGAGGAGGGAGGAGCCGTTTCAGGGGCAAGGGTAGGGACAGAGGGTGGGGTGCAGGTCAGAGCCATGGCTGGATGGGAGGTCCCTCCTCAGAGCTCTCAGGCTCTGGAAGACCTGGAGGACACGGTGCTGATTGCTGAGCTCCTGACGGGCAGAGGCTGTGCCGTGCTCTTCCTCCTGTGACTGCCTCAGACCCAAGATGCAGGGACTTGATGGGAGAGGAGGAGAGGGTGATGAGCACCAGGAACAGAGCAGTGTGTAAAGCAAAGTGTGAACACAGGCGAGGAAATGAGTGGCCAGTGGGGGAAGAGGTGTGAGGAGGCCCCGCGTGCCCTGGGCCTTACATGCCAGGGAGGAGAGGAGGGTGGGGAAGGAAGACTATCAAGAAATACAAACCCACCCCACGCAGGTCTGCGGTGTGGACGACTTGTTCAAGTTGTCAAGGGCAGAGATGGCTCTGAGAGGTGGTCCTGTCCTGCTCGTCACCGGTCGTATTTCCTGTCCCTTTGTCTGGTGATTTCCGCGGACCTGCCAGACATCACGGATTTTGCCTTGTTAGGTGCTGGATATTTTCTAATTTCCTTAAGTATCTAAAGCTCCTGGCTTTGCTCTGGTGCACAGCTATCAGCAAGCAATTGGACCCTTTTGAAATCACTTTTCATCTTTGTCAGGGGCAACGGAAGAAATCTTAAGAATCTGCGTTTCTGTCCAGGAGTGTCCTTCTGAGTGCAGGCATTTCCACCCTGCGTGTGGGGACACGCCCCTGTTCTGTGAGTGCTCTGGGGACTATCCCTGCTCCTTTCTGGTGGACTCTGCAGCCCCAGCTCAGCCTCGATCCTTTCCTTACAGACATGTGCTGCCCAATTCTCGTCAGAGAACCCGGGGGTCCTCGCTGCCTCCCTGTGGACTCTCTTCTGTGTGGTGTTGTTTCCTGTGACTCTAGCAGGCTTGGCTGCCCTGCTCTCGGCTTGTCTCCTGCAGACAGGGACAGCACCCCATCCTGCCTGGGGCCCTTCTCGGCCTCCGTTCTCTGCTAGGAGTAAACGCTGGCAATAGTCAGCTCATTTCTTTCCTTCTCCCATGAATCAGTGTCCTATATTAACTGTCAACACCCCACATTATTGCTTCTTACATTTTGTTTATTTTCATTTTCATTATTTTGAGGGTGGGGGGTAAACCCAGTCCATGGCACCCGGTCCAAGCAGGAAGCAGAGATACCTGTTATTCCAGTTGGAAGAGAAGGGAACAGTGTTTGCGATTCAGATGTAGGTGATGGAAGGGAGGGGCACCATATTTCAACAAAGCAGATTGAACAAAAGAAGATGGGAACATCATCATATGTTAGGGCTTCTATTCATTCAGAGGAAGCTATGGTCTAAAACAAGATGGAAACATCATTGCAAACCATTAGAGGGAAGCAACATGAAAGTATGATTATCAGGATTTGATCCAAGTGTTTATCTGAGTCTGTAATTGGAATCACTTGGGTAGCTTGACCCAAAATGTCAATCTCCAGGTCTCTTTGTGGTTCTGACTTAATGGATTGGGTTGTGGCCTGGGCCTCTCCACAGCTCATCCCCAGGTGCATCCGCATGTGAGACCAGTGATAGATAAAGAAGGCATGGGGTCCCTCCACTGAACACGCAGCATGTCAAGGTGCAGGGTAAGCCTCCTTCCCAAGGGCTCCACAGGTAGACCACAGACACACCTGGGCTTCCTTGTGGCTTTATTTTCTTTTTAACATGAAGACTAAAATGAAAAACCTGTCATCAGCTCTGGAATCTCCAGTTGAAGAAGTTTCAGAACATGAGATTGTTTAGATCAGACCTCTGACAGGTCTGTCCTGTAAGTTGCTCTATGACTTATGAGTATTTGCTTTCCAAATACTTTGAAGGTAACTTGCTTGTGAGCTCTTTATTCATAGACGTTAACTCTTGGTTTGTGTATAAAAGCAGCATGGAGAAAAACTTTGAGATTTTAAATTAATAGAAATATTAAGCCTTGGAACTAAAAATCACTGAAACCAAAAATCAAGTTGGTGAATGCCTCCAGTTCAGAACGGGTGTTGCTTTTCATTATGTAGTAATTCAAGAAGGGCAGACATTTCGGTTAAGTTGCTTTAGCCTAGATGAAATGCTCTTGCCGAGTAGCTTCACAGTCCACGAGAGCTGTCCACGTGTGTCTGACCTGCATGGTGCTGAGTGGGTTTTGCTTCCTCACTACTTGCACTGACCCTTGCCTCAATGGGTGTCTCACGTGTCAGTCACACCCTGACCATGGATGTGACAAACAGAGGAGTCACGTGTGGGAGCACCTGTGTAAGTGTACGTGTGGCAGTGAACAGAGCCCTGGCAGTCCCATGGTAAAGGTCTGGGGCTGGGTGTGACCTGTTGTAGGCAGCAGGACGACTTTTGGTGACTTGTTCTCTTCTGAGTATTGTGGCCTGGTGGAATGAAAGAGCAGCTGTTTGGAACTTGGAGGGAAGTGACTCTCCCACCTCCCTCCATGCTGTTCCTGCAGTCAAAGGAGACCACACACCTGAGGGACCCCCTCAGCCGCCTCTCTAGACCACATGGAGGAAAGTCCTCTCTCTTCCATTGAATCGTTATGCAAATACATTACAGCGCGCACTAGGACAGCGCTCCAGGAACTGCAGGTTGTTGGATAACCCCAAGGGGCCTGAGGGTCGCTGCTCATGGTAGGTCACTGTGATGTGAGCGGCAGAGTCTCACTGGCTGCGTCCACAGAGCTGCACACTTGCACACCAACCTGCATGTGCAGTTTCTGGCCACAAACCCGACATCCACAAAAGTCGAAGCTGTTTACAGAATAGCTCTTTGAATTCATCCAAGAAAACCTGGCTTCAAATGAAGTTTTCCTATAAACATGGTGTGTGTTTCACTTGCATTTCTCAGCAGGCCTTCCTGGACACACTTTGTCTTGGTTTTGAGATTTCCCCTCCCAGGGTTTGAGGGGCCACCACCAGTGGCAGCCATTACCCCCCTCTACATTCTCTAGGGGCTGGCTTTTGGGGGGGAGCTGCAGGGTTTGCAAGGGCTGTTCAGTGACAGGGTCACTGTCCCTCTGCCTGGCACCCTGCTCAGAATCCTTTCTTTGAGACACGTGACAAGCCCCACTTAGTTTAATCCCCAGTAGTATCTGGTCACACTGTCCCCTTTTCCACGGTCACCTCCTCTGGTCTGTTTCTATTGAACCTAAAGCTTCATAGGACATGGCTGGGAAGACTGTCCTTACCACTTAGCCAGAAGTCTATTATGGGGGAGCTTTAGTTATGGACTACAAATTACTAAAGCCCAAACTTAGCACAGGTCCTTGTTACTGTAGGATGTGTAATGTTACAATAAACTAATTGGAATAAATAGGTAAATCTTTTACTCTGATAGGGTCCTTAAGGTATCTGCAGGTCACTCTGTAAGTAGGCTCCATCTGAAAACTCACTGCACATGGAAGACTACATTAACCCATTTTCTGATACTCTAATAAAATACCTGAGGATGGATAACTTACTAAGAAGTTTATTTAAGTCACAGTTCCACTGCAGTGAGGGATCCCCTGGCTGTGTTACAACATGTCAGATGACATCATGTAGGGAATGGGTCAGAGAGATCACATGGCAAAACAGGAATTCGGAATGATTCCAGTATCCAGCTTTCTTTTTAATACTAACTCACTCAAGGAGGAACACATTGGAGTCCCATGAGGACCACACAAATCCTTCTGAGGGCAGTGACCCTGGTGACCCCCGACTTGGTTACACCACTCAAGTGCCACCACCTCCCAGCACTGTCATGGTAGGTGTCACACTGGTAACACATGACACTTTGGTGGACAAGCCACATCTCTGCTATTGGAAAGGCTGTGCAGAAAAAAGCACATTCAACCAGACTCTGTAGAGTCCTGTGGCTCTGTGACACTGCGGAACTGGGTCCTTAAGGTTCGGGGGGTTGTGAGCAACCGTCAAGCTCCTCTCGTAATAAGCCATCTTATTTTCGGCTCCAGGATTCATATATTTCTCAGTGGGATATTTTCAACTTTTCGTCATGCTTGAATTTTAAAAGAGAAAATAAGAACAAAAGAAGACATTCATGACATTTTCCATTATATATTTATGAGTTAAAAGAATGTTGTGTTTTATTCTGTATATTCTAGAACATCTTTAACATTAGAAAAATTCTGCATTTTAAAATTTGTACTACAACGGCCAGCTAAGAGTATAATGAGGAATGAATTGTTGAAATAATTTTCAAGAACTAGGAAAAAACTCTGGGTTATTCTGTGTCAAATATGTTTTGACGTGAAATACTCAATCATTGCTTTTTTGTTGCTGCCGTGGTTGTTGTCTTGGGTTTTTTGTTTTGTTTTTTGGTAGTGCTGTACTTAACTCGACCCACGTTCGTGCTGTGGGGGCATATGATGTCGTCCTGTGAACTGTGAGTCCACACAAAGCGCTGTTTGTTGGGCTGCCAGTGTCTCATTTTCTATTCAGAACCGCGATGGAGTCCTGGGCCCAGGACAGTTGCTGATTAACTTCTGCAGTTATGAGCTGAGTCTTAAAAACTCAATTTTCTCGCCTACTGTTTCACTCTATCATTCATCTTTTATTCTGGGCAGGCGGTGAGTCTTTCCTTCACCCATCGGTGTATTTAAGACACGTTTCATTGAAGTAGGGGTCAGGCTCCACTTGCTGGGGACCGGCTGGGGAACCAGGCAGATGGGCCACCTCCTGGGCTCTCCGAGGCTCCAGCAGCAGAGGACACACCACACCAGAGGACTCCGAGATGGGAGGCCAGTGGGCTGGGAACCAGGGCGGGGCGGCGGCAGGGCATGGAGGTCACCTCTCCCCGCCAGGCAGAGTCCTGTGAATGCCCGGGACTGCCCTCTGCTGTCCCCTGGTGCAGCACTGCCCTGTTGGGGTCCATGGACACCCCTCGGGTGTGGTTGACCTGCATCCCTTCCTCGGGGCACGGCCAGGCGAGCCTCACAGCCCTGTGGAAGGAGGGTCTTCCCCCTCGGGAAGTCACTCCATCTTTCTGGGGGTCCACCTTTTCTCTGTTCCTAAGAGTCCGTTCCATGCCTGCTTCAACAGGAAGGCTTTGCCAACCCCAGGTTGCTGCCTGCTCTTGTCTTGGGACAGCTAAAGCCTTTTCCGTGGTCCTCACGGGTAGAGGCTGAGTCTTCCCTGAGGAGGAGAGGACATGGGTCAGACACACAAGTGAGTAACGTGACCGGTCCGCAGGCTCCTGCGTGCTCCTCCGTGTGACCTCCTTTAAGGCACGTGGGCCTAACTCACAATGAATACCAGCCAGCTCATGTCCCGGGGAAGGTCAGGCAGGGCACACTGCCTTTAAAAAGGGAAGCTCCTTGCAGAGGAGACTCAGCTCTAATCCTCTGGAGGAATTCCCAAGACATGTGCAAAGTCCAGACCTCTGTCCTGTGGACCTTCAAGCAACTGATGCCATTGAAACTGGCCTGACCTGGACTTGAGGGCATCCCCTGCACAGTAAATTGTCACCACCGTGCTGTTCTGTGGTGTCAGGGTGGGACTCGACTATTCATGAGTGGGTCTCGTGTGTGCTCAGAACTTGGCAACTGGATCCCACTTCAGTGCTAATGTTGACTCTCCACCTCAGGGACCAGAGCAAGAGCTGGTCTCCCTAGAGACTCCTGGCTGCCTCCACCCTTCCTGGCCCCAGAGTCACGCCTAGGGAGCAGCCGGGGATACGCTGGGCCTCCCTTCCTGTAAGCCTCCCACACTAAGGGAGGGAACAAGAGACACCATCAACTTAGAGCTGTAAGTGATGAAGGAGAAAGACCTTGGAGGTCTGACCAGATGGCGGACGCAGTCTGATTGTCACTTGACTGTACCTCAAGTAGAAATGTGGACTTGCTGGAAATTCATTTGACAATAGATATTGGTTTCAAGACATCTGAATGTTTCCCTCACTAATGCATTTTAAATACTCATTAATTCTCACAGAGAAAGGAAAAGGAACTCTCTCCCGAGATCAGACAAGAAGTCCTTCAGAGTAGCTGCAGGAACCTGCCGCAGCTGCCATCTCACCTCCTGGTCCTGCTGATGGGCAGGGGTGTCGGGAGGAGGAGGGGGGTGTGCACCTCATCCAGTCCTGACCTACAAGTCATGATGCTGAGCACACTCGTCAAACAGCGTGGCACCTGACCACACACCCCAGCAGGCTCCATCTTCATGGGGTTCCTGGAGGGAAGTGGCTCTCATCCCCACTGGAGTTTGTCAGAGAGCCAAGAGCCCACTGCTCCTGCTCCTCCTCTCCAGGAACTTGCTCCTCACTCCTGTGTGCAGGGTAGATGCAGGGATGTCTGGTAGACAGCTGTCTGCCCGCAGTCGGGAGTGTCCAAAGGTGAATTGCGCCCCCTTTTCCTCCCCCTGATGAATGCTCTGTGATGGGACCTGCACCCCAGCTATCTGACGTGACCCATTCGTTCCGAGGTCTCTCATCGTTCTCAAACACTGACCTTGGGGAGCTCCTTGGAGTCCTGCTCGCTGACATTTTTAAAGCTAGGGTTAACCACCATCTGGGTCTTGTTGGACATTTGCACACCAGGTTCCCCAGGCAAAGGCAGAGCACAGGTGGTACCAGTCACACTGAGGTGGTTCTGCCAGTGTGTGGGCTCCCACCTCTTTGGCACTGTGCCCTAACTGTTCCGGGAGGGATCCCTCTGAACACCCCTGGAGGCCAAGAGGCAGTGGTTGGAAATTGGGGGAAGCAATGTATTTCAAGGTTGTTAAGAAATTCCTGTTATTATTCCCAGGAGGAGGAAGTCCACTCAGTAGGTTAGAAACTAAGAGCCAGTTCCCTGTTGGGCGCCATCCAAGGAGCCAGGAGAACGGGCGTCTCTCTCTTAGCTCTGAGCCACCCTGGGTCCACTCGCCTGTAGCTTCTCCCTTGAGGATGTAGGTGAGAGTGTTCTTCTCTGAGTCCCACCTCCCACCTCCACTCCCAGCCACGGTCACCTTGAGGTGAAGTCCCAGGCTGCCCTCGCTTCAGGAACTGCCCACCCACACAGCCTTCACCCTTGCACTCCCCCATGTCAGGACCCCTGAACGTTAACCCACTGCTGCTCAGAAGAGCAGCATCCTGAGCCCTTCAGGTTCTCTCCTTATATCCACAGCTTTCCTAGTAAAACCTCAATAAAGAACTCTGTTTGCTTTTCCATTAAATGCAATGAACTTATCCTATAGTGTAAGTCATTTTTAAAACATACATGTTTTCTTTTCCTTTAAATAACTACATAAATATGTACAGTGGCTAACTTCTGTCCGTGGCTATGACCAGCTTTGTGATGAGATCTATGTGTCCTTCACGTGTGGCCGGGCACTGAACATGTCCCCACAACTCCCGGCTGGATTCATGTGGAAACAGGGCAAAGGTAGCAGAAGTACTCACCGAAATTTAAAATTGAGTCACTTCTGACCAGACTACTGCTGGATGTTTTTCCACTCCTAGAAATCATTGCCAATCTGCTCCTTGAGTAAGTAGGAACGATAGACATCTCCATGTCGGGCCTTCTCCGTGGTCACCCTCCCTTTCACCAGGGTCTTTCTGGTGAACTGAAGGGGTGGGAGAGAGGACGTGGATTCCCTCTGCTGGGAGGCTCTGAGTGACAGGCCCCTGGCCCATCGGGCGACTTGGTGCCTTTGTGGGCTGCATCTCTCTTCCACTGCCCCTTGTTTTGTGGACGTAGCCCAGTGTTCCACAGGCCCCAGCACACCCCAGGTGGGTTTGAATCGTCAAGAGCTCTGAATAATGCCAGGAATTCAATATCATCGCGATCCTGTCTCTCTGCACAGACTTCCCTGGAGGTAGAAGAAAGGCAGCCCGGGATGAGGGCACGTGACATGTCTGGGTCACCAGAGGGGCAGGAGCACAGGCAGGATGTGGGCTGCTGTGAGTGCAGGGCTGTCCCCTTGTCCCCTCAGGGCAGGGAGGCCTTTCTGCTGTCCCACCCACCTTTAGGAGCAGGCCCCATGCGCAGAGGCCCAGGCCGGTGCGGTGCTTCTCCAGGTGATAGCTGGACTCCTCCAGTGCCGGTGCCCCTCTGCCCTGGTCACTGCTGTCATCCAGCATCCAGCCTCAGAAGCCGGTGCCAAAGCAGTGGAGGGAGGGAGGAAGGGTGGTGACCCACGCAGGCCTGGCTCTCAGCGACCCTGCCTTTCCCAGACCCACGTCCAAGGGCCTCACACCTCGTGGAGAGCTTTCCAAGTGACTGACTTTGTGTAACAGAAACAAAACAAAACAAAACAAAAATCTCTGAAACCTGAATCTAATGATGGCTGTTCTGACATTGGCCTCCCGGTTCAACTTTGCTACCCTTTTTTAGTGAAATGCTTTCCCCTCTCCTTTCCTCCCAGCTCCTTTTCTGCCCTGCTCTGTGCAGCTGTCCCACCCACACCTGCCTGTGGCTCCTACTCCCAGGCCACTCCCCACTTGGCCAGTGGAATAGATCGCAAATTCTACACCATGTGAAGTTTACAGAGCAGGTGCTGGTTTCTCTCCTTTCTGATTTGTGTTTCCTTACCTACATAAATCTAAAACGGCCTGGGAAAATGGGTCCATCTCTGTAAGGAACAGGATGAACGGAGGAGGCAGGAGCATCACAACCTAGCAATGCCTTTTTAAGTAAAAATTAAAACAGAATGCACATCTGACTCAGTAGTACTAGAGCATCCCTGGGTTTGATCCATAGTAAAAAAAAATAATTTAATAAATGAATAACATGAGAAAAAGCTTTTTTTTTTCTTTTCCCACTGTGCTGTGAGACTATGGAAGAAAACAATACTCAAACAAAACAAAACAAAACTCCTACCCACCCGAGCCTTGTGATGGCAGTTTCCAATTGTAGGAAACTGGAGTTTTAAAACTGTTCAGAGGAACTGTTGTAGACAGGTTTTGGCCTCTGTGATCAACAAGTCCTGACCAGGACAATTAGAAGGAGAAAGGTGTATTTGGGGTCTCACGGTCAGATGGCTCAGTCCATAGACAGCTGGTCCCATTCCTTGGGCTTGAGGGGAGGCAGAACATCATGGCGGAGCAGTGTACAGGGGGAAAGCAGCTTTGGACAAGGCCACCGTCAAGCAGAGAGAAAGTGACAGCTTCACTTGACAGACACAAAATATAGGCCCCAAGGCACTTCCCCAGGGACCCGACTCCTCCAGGCACACCGTGGTACCCATCTCAGTTACCACCCAGCTACTCCTCCTGTCAGGGGGCTGATCCACTGATGGGTGACTCTCAGAACCCAGTCCTTCGTTCCTAAACCTTCTTCATGGTCTCACACGTGCACGTCGGGGGACACCCCACATCCAGACCCTAACAGTAACTTAGAGATGCTAAGAGACTAGCTAACTTCTGAGAAGTTTTGTGCAAATGTGATTTGGGGGAGTATTTGGGTGAATAGCTGCCTTCTTGCCCTCTAGTGACTAGCTGGGCAGGAAGAGGAATGTGGAAATGATGTCAAGATAAAAAGTGACAGATCTGTGGAACATGGTGACTGGAGAATCCCAGGGGAGAGGGGACGGCCGGTGTTGGGTGGGTAGAAGCAGGTTGCTAAGCACTTCCTAGGCAACTGGCCCTACGCTCCAGGCCGAGAAGGTGCATGCCATCTAGCAGATCTGGCCTTGTCACCCATCTCTGGGTGGGACACTCTGTGGGAAAAGGGGAAAACAAAGTGCAGGAGCAGGAGGGCTCCGCAGGCTCTCGTGAGGAGAAGTGCACATATGGCACACCTACCTTTCTAGCTTCTGAATACTCTTTGACTTCCCATTTCTTAGAAAGACGATCTCTTTAAAAGCCGAGGAACACACGATTGTAGACCAGTTGTAACCCTGGTCCCCCTGTGAGGTGGCTGACGCCCCTTTGCTCTGTGTGTAGCTTCTGCCACTCTGACCCTGGCCACAGGGACAGTGACTCCAAAGAACAACCCCAGACACTTAGGAAGGAGCGCTTTAAATCATCGAGACCCGTGAGCTCAGTGAGCCTCCACACGGTCTGTGCAGGTCCTCGGGCTCTGACGCCATGAATGCTGTGTAGCTCTGGGCATGGTCTCCTTGCTCGCTGCAGACCACTCCAGCTACACAGCCGTCTTTAAAGAACTCTGTCTTTAGCAGGTGCTTTTCAAACTATTGGCCACAGACTAGACAACTTTTATCCTTTTATTTAATGATCTTCCTTCCCCCCCCCACTTTCTGCAATATATATACATATTTTGAATTATGACGTAGGTTCAGGATTATGATGTAGGTTCAGGATTATGTTGCAAGTTATGTAAGATAAAGCAGTTTATGGCCTTTATTGATTTTAAGCCTCAGTACTGCGTGAACAATTAAAATCTATGAATTTTCCAACTCAACAGTCATCACTGACTATCCTTGTCCTTCTATACCACCGCAGCCTGTCCTTTACCTTTATAGTCCTCACATGTAGGAGGGAGCACTGTGGACACAGAGCAATCTGACACATCTGTGGCTCGGGCAGTGTCACGTCTTTCATTGTCTGTGCGGGAACCAGGGACACAAGATGAATCCACATGTGGTCACCCCAACTTCCCACGGGGCCCAGGAGTAGCAGCCATTTCCTTCCTAGGCCCACTTCTTCAACACTGAACTCTGTGCCCACCACATAGCAAATACGTCATGGGGGCTTGGGAGGGGCAGGAGGAAGCAGAAGCCCAGGGTCCTGGGCTGGAAGGGAGGCACCATGCTAGGGTCCCAGGTTTTCTTACTGCTTCCCACGGCTCAGATGAAGGTATCACATTTCACAGTATAATTGTCACAGATTTTATGGCCATTTTTTTATGTAAAAAATGTGGGATGAAACCATTATGTGGAGATTAAAAAAAAAAAGCAACTTGTGTTGGTATTACTTGAAAACATTTGTTTCTAAACTGTCTTTGGTGCAGGATTGGGATGCATGGAATGCCCCGTACTATCCGCGAATGTCGTGGCCAGGATTTCACAGTGCAATGGGACAGGTTACTTTGTGTGTGTTGTACATTGAAATTGATAGAGTGACGTATCAAAATCTGGGTAAAGTGAAGACCTGAAGCAGTCTTATTTTAGCAGAAGACTGCAGGCCAGGAGAGCGGTGTTACCAACCCTGGGCGATTTCCCCGAGACTGGGCTTGGCAGGTCAGCGGAAGCCTGCGAGTTCTGTTTTGCACTACAGTATGGTTTATATTTTAGCCTAGAAACTCAATAGAAGAAAAATATATTCAATACTTTCATTGTTTACTTATAAAAGTGAATTTATTATTCACAAACTTAAAATTATTAATATTTTACTATTATTTGTAGTTGTCCATGTTTTATTATAACATAAGTCCCAGACTTGCCTTCATTTTATATTTCCAAGCATATTTGAGTTTCTTTTCTCAAATATCAAAAAATGAGAAAAACGTCAAGTTTTTCTAAGGAATTCCCATCTCTCTTGATAAAATATAGGCAAAATAATGCAATCATTGGTCCCAAAGAAGATGAATAATTTGTATTTGGGAGAATTAAAATGATCAGTCTTATGCTTAAACAAAATATTAAACTGGCGGTAGAATTTGAACATAACCTTCAGAATCTTCTCGTATCTTCAGGACAGCTCTGAGTCAACCGGAGTGTGCAAAGCACTCCTGGACGTAGACTCGAAGAAGTAGGAAAGTGCTAGCCATGCACAGTGACAGAGCTGAGACAGGACAGAGGTGTGAAGAATGGCAGTGGCGACTAATAATTCTACTGTTATGCATTTACTATTTTAGCTTTAGGATTTAGTGCAACATTATGTCAGAGGGTTAGAGGATGAATGTGACATATCTTGAAAAAGAAAAACACAAGAAATGAACCTGTGACATTTTCTGGCTATTTTAAGTCCTGTTCCTCTTTTAAGCTGTGCTATAACTATAACATACATTTACTGTGCAAATCACTTAATAGTTTAAAGACCCGTTTGAGAATTGCCACTTTGTGACTATTCTGTGGTCATCACATTTGAGCAGCCAGTCTCAGATGCCTCCCGATGAGCCATCCTGACACACACTGACCAAACTCCAGAAACTTCCAGGCACTTTTTGTAGGTGAAACCTATTATAGATTGTTTTTTGGATACAGAAATAGTTGTCTCTATTGCTCCTAGGGACACTTTCTAGAGGCACACAGGATGAATTTTCTTAGGGGTCACCTCTGCCCAGCACAGGGGTCTCCCCAGTTTTGATCCACATTTTCCCATTTCTCACATTGGCCCTTGCTGAGCGCCAGACATTTTCCCAAACTCCACCATCATTAGACCTTCCATAAACACACATACACACATACACACACCCCACAAGCTGCACACATAAGGCAGTATTCTGTGCACACATGCCACAACTACATGCATGGATATACTACACATGCCCTGCACAAACACCCTTCAAACCACACTTACCATGTACATACCATGCGATACATATGCACACAAAAAACTGCGATTCACCCCATGATCTATACACAATGGACACACACTATAATCTACACACAACTATGCACACATGGCAAACCACACACCCAAAGTCTGCCTACATCACACGCTTAACACAAACACACATACCAGACTTGCCACACATGTGCTACAGACTGCACACAAATACCACCATCTGTATATGGCAGACATGAACTGCACACACACCCCCAAACTATACACAAAAAGGCACCACAAACACCACAAACTATACTCTCCACACCACCCTCACAGTCAGAGGATGCTCGCCCTCCCAACTCACAGAGGAATTAAAATGCGTTAGAAGAATCTCTCTCCTACTCTTTCTGTAAATCACTTACGTCTACACCTTCTCTTCTGTCCCTCTTTTCAGCACGAAGGGCAGAGGATAGGATGTGATGCGGAAGGCCGTGTCCTCTCTGGTCACTTTGTGCCTGGCCACCCTGGCTGCTGGGCTCCAGGAGCTCTGTGGAGGTCTCCAGGTGTCACCCCTGCCTTCGGGGTCTTGCATTTCTGGGCCTCTGCCTAGAGCTCTCTCTGCAGCACCCTGTCCTGTACATCTGCTCTCCCACAGGGAGCACCCTCCTGAGACTTCCTGCTGCAAGTCATCTTAGAATCTCAGCGCATGCTCTTGCCCGATGTCCCGCCGCTCTTATTCCCCAGTGTGACTCTCTACCTACTCCAGTGAGTGACTACCAACTGTTACCAAGAAACTCACTCGGCTGGTTTACAAGGTGACCCCATAGTCCTTGGGCTTCAAACTAGGATGGTCTACTGGCCCACAAGCCAGCGGTGCACAAAGACTGGACCCTTCAAACCGACTACACACTGGTTTTCTGCAGACTGTCATCTGAATAGCCTGGCATGGCGGCCTGTGTAGTGCACAGGGTGTGTTCACACTAGTGCACTTAATTCTGTGTAGAGACAGCAGACATACAGCACCTCAACTTGGCGTGACCCGGGAGGCAGACACGGTTGATGAGGAGTGCAGGTAGTAGTTGATTTCGATGACCTTCCTGAGCCAGGCTGTGAGCCATCCAGTCTCCCGTTAACTTGCCTCATCTTATGTCTCAAAATACTTCCATCTCTGTGCATGGTGGGATGCGTTAGGCTAGCGTGCCCCCCATCTACTTGAGAATCGCTAACAACCATGAGTGGAGCGCTGGTCGTGGTGACGTGTGAGGAAGCACAGCGGCTGCAGAGTCCAGGGCCGGCAGAGAGCGCTCCGGGTGCGCGGTGAGGAAACCAGCTCTGCTGAATGCATCACTCAATTGGGACGGTGGGGTCAGGCCGTGGCAGAGGTGCAGCACACCTCAGCGGCTGTGTGCAGGGAGAGTCAGGGAGAGGCCGAGCCAGTGTTAGGGGGTGAAGGAGTAAACTGAGGGACCCTTGAGGGGAATAGACAGGCACCAATCCCAGCTGAGGAGTTCCAGGGGTATTGTGAAAGTCATGAAGGAATTATGGCAGATTTTGTAAAAGAGTGAAAAATGATTCAACGTATTTTTTATAAATCTGGAGGTGTTGAGATGGGTTGGAACTCTGGAGGATTGAAGATCTGGGTGCTGGTCCAGCAGTACTGTCTAGGATTGTGGGGCACCCACTTGGATGTCCCATAGTGAGAAGAGAGGCGTGGAGATTTTAAAAGTGATACCAAATGCACGTGACCAGTGTCTGGAGACATCCTGTTGTGCATGGGCTGGAAGGGTTGGAACCTGGCCAAGAAATGAGCAGCAGGTTGAAGAACACACAGCAGCTCAGGGAGCCGGTGCATTGCATAGAAATGACACACGTGTTGTGGTGATGAGCAGAGCCCAGTCGGTGGGGGGCAGGCTCACCCATGCTGAGCCACCCACCTCATGGCAGGGGAGAGGGTCCTGCCCGGCTGGACTCTCCCCGGAGCCGATAACCAGCTCTCGTCTGCTCAGCAGCTTTTTAACTTCAGCACTGAAGAGCGTTAAGTCTGGGACTGATGCCACCAAGAAGTAGAGACAATCCAAATGGTGATGATGAGCCCAAAGAGCTGGATCCTTTCCTTTTGGGTCTGTGACTCGACGTCTGAAGTCAGGGAGGTGAGCATGCAAAGGGCACAGGCAGAGGTGGCCAGGTCTCTGTTCACACCCACAGCTCCTCAGGCACTGTTCCAGCCCAGGTTTCAACTGAACCTAGAAATGATTCTCCATTTGCCCCACATAAATAAAACAAGAGGCTGCAAAACGCAAAAGAAACGTTCATCGCAGCAGTGCCCACGGTCATAATGAATCCTAAGCCATCCGAGTGTCCACTAACCAACATGATTAAGATGATTACCGTAAGTCCACTGGCTGTGAGGAGGCAGGGTTTGTGAATGCTGTGTAGGGACATGGAAATTGTTCCGCAGTGTCACCTGGTAATAAGCACCATGAAGTGGAAAGCCTGCTCCTAGTTGAGAACACGTGCAGTGTGCATGAAGGACCGGCAGAGAGTAAAGTCCAGCTTCACGGACAAGGGAGTGTCGGGAGCTATTTCTCAGATTTCCAAAATCCAGATATTCTTTTTTTGAATAAAATTTAAAATAAGCCGCTGTTTTTGCCAGTGCCACAGCTTCCCCGGGGGATGGCAATGTGGTGTTGCCCTCTGCGGAGTGGCTTTCTGAGTGGACACACTCTTTGTGGTGTAGGTGTTAGTTGTGTTGTGAATCCTTCAAATAAAAAGGTCTGGAGTGGATTCTGTTGAGGGTTCCTTTTCAGCCCGGCTCTTCCAGTTTTGCCTTCCTGAGGGAACACCAAGACTGTCCAGTGTTCAGAACGGTGCTGTCCTCGGGGAAACCAGGGCCTACAAACGCACATTAATCTCACAGCAATTACGGCTGCCCAGTGGCTCACCTTCCTCCAACTCAATAAATTACAACTTCTCTAAGCTGATGAAGTCGCTAACCACATGCTCTGATCACCGCACAGGTCTTAGGCTGAAGACCGGGTCCCATGTCCCCCCTGCCCTGCACGGTGTCTTCCTCACCCAGGGAGCAGTTGTAGCTCAGCTTCCTGGAACTGGAGTGGATTTAGCTATGGCAAAAGTGTAGGCTCTTCCATCTGGGGGAGTCTGTTTATAAAATTATGTGATATCACTGGATTAAAAACCATATAGATTCTAATAGGTTTCTAGGACATAATTTTTAGAAGTTATGTCCGGGACCTGCAGAACCCACGGTCCAGGTCGGTACTTTGAAGCTCATGCTCCTACACTGAAAAGTGAGGGCAACACAGGAAATACACATGGCTCTGGGCACTCAACACTGGGCTCTGGCACCACCTTCCAGCAGGTATTGGAAAGCACTGCAGGCTGAGGGCGAGAGCTGTGGCTGGGCTTTACTGCCCATAAAGATAGGAGCTTTTTCTTTCCCAGGTGATTAATGGAGTGAGGTCAGATAAGGTCCCAAGACAGGTTCAGTGGTTTCCTGAAAGATAATCTGAAACAACGTCCATTTTAGCATGAAGCTGCTTGGTCACTGTCCTGTGTGTTAACCCCAGATATTTCAGGTGGTCTACCCGATCCTCATTTTTTAAGGACAAATGACAACTGGGGGATATAATCCCACAGATGAGGAGGAGTCATAGAAGAAATCTGACATGCTGCAAACCCTCAAATCAGAAGAAAAATAGCACCTGAGTGTGAGTCAGTACTGGACCATCTCTGGCTAGGTTACCTGGAGTGGGTCACAGACCTTTCAGAGCTTGTATCTCATCTGACAGTATGCACAGCTCTGTGGGATATTCAAATGTGGTGAGCTAAAGAAGCCAGTTTACCTGTGAAATCAGTACCCTACATGATTTTTAGAACACTGCGGATGACATTCATTGCTATCAAATCCTTAACTCGGCTGCCAAGGCCCATCATCATTAAACCAAAACAGGGTTAGATCTCATTTCCACCCAAACTAGATTTTTCTCTCCATTTGAGTTGGTTTGTGTAGAGTTCACACCAACGTGAAGTGGCTCTGGAGGCCGAATACTGGTGGGTTGGGTTTCCAAGGCCACAGGCAGATCAGGGCTTCAGCCATGTCCTCCTCCTCCTCCCTCATCGTCCTGCCTGTTGCCTGGTGGACACACCCAGCACCATGTTTGGGACTCGGACACAAAGAGGCCAGCTAGGGTTTCCCTTTTCACCTGGCACTGTCTACTGGAATCTTCTTCATGTCAGTTGTCCAGAAAGTTCCTTAGGGTCACCCTCGCTCCAAGGATGAAACATCAAGTATTTTTTCACCCTGTCTGTTGTTAAATGCAGATGTGGTGAGCTGCCGGAGGAAGCTGAAAACCAGGATTGGATCAGCACAGAAAACTTCAGCAGCGTCTTGCCCAGTGTACAAATGAGAAATCGGAAAAAAAAAAAAAATAGTGATACATCGTTTGAAGTCTTTTAGTGATGCCAAGACTTCTAGTGATGCTTATTCTTTCTGCCTTAATGTTTGTCCAGTAACAACCTATGATTGAACAAATGGAATCACTTTTTCTCTTTTTTGTTACATTTCATATTAGAAAATACAAATCTGGGGCTGAGGTTGTGGCTTAGAGGCAGAGCACTCTCCTAGCACATGTAAGGCACTGGGTTTGATCCTCAGCACCACAAAGAAATCAATAAAGGTACTGTGTCTATCTACAACTAAAAAAGTGTTTAGAAAACCAAAATACAAATCTGAAATAGATGGTATCTCTGTTCACTGAAAGCTTGGCTCATTTGTTAACCTGTAATTTTTCTGTAGTATGTTTTAGAGAAACTTTAGGTCTTAGGATCACAGTGTCCTCATTAATTCCCTGTAAGTTACTAAAAAAATTTCAACATAAAATAATCCCATCACACCGACTTCCTTTTATTATTTTTGTTCTACCAGAAAGATCATCACAGTCTCTAGATTTTGTGGGTTTTGTGTTCGTTTGACACAAACAGCCCTGGATATCAGGACACATTCCCTGTGTCAAGGGAATCTGTTTTCTGGAAAAATTTGCCTTCTTTGTTGAAGGGAAACAGCCCAGAGGCCATGGGTTCACCAGCAGAGCCTGGATCCTGCCTCTCAGCCCCTCAGGTTCACCCACCAATGGACAGAAAGACTGATGTGTTTGCTCAAAACCACGAGGTCTGCATTGGGCACTCGGAAAAGAACTTAGCTGTTTCATCAGAGGAAAAGAGGCTTCAAACCCTGGCACACACCACCCAGGAGGTAGCCATGAATTATTTTGATTGACTAGTTATAAAGTTTGACCTTTATTTTTTTAAAATACTCAACTTTTTTTGTTGTTTTAATTAGTTACACATGACAGGACAATGATCTTGACAGATCATACATTTGAATCAGACGGATATAATTTCCCATTTTTCTGAGTGTCCAGGTTGCAGAATCACATTGGTCATGCAGTCACATATATATCCACAGCAATAATAATGTCTGTTTTACTCTGCTGTCCTTTATTTATTTGACCTTTATTTTTCACAAGACCACAAGGGTGCAGACAGGGATCCACTTCTGAGTCCATACGGTGTGGTGAGAGGGAACAGGGGTTGCAGTCTCATCCCCACACACCAGCAGGGCTCCGACTCAGGGGCTGCATTTCCACCCACTGCTGTACCTGCAGAGTGGTGATGCCACTGCCCACACCCAGCATTCAAGTGATCCTAGGTGTGACGTTGCCACAGCTGCCTGGCTGCCCCTCAACTTATCACCATGTGGGTTATTGACATTGGTATTGATTTTTACCTGACTGAGGAGTCAAGTAAAGCTGTTCCTAGTTCGCCTGACTGTACTCCTTAGCATTCATTTTTTTCTCCTCCTCCTTCTCCCTCCACATCTCCCCCAACCTCTTCCTTGTCGTCTTCATTGCATTTATTCAAGCTTTGATATTAGCTTCCACTTGAACTCTGCCTGGCAATTAACCTGAAGTTCATAACCAGCAGTGCCACTGGCAAAATAGCTTCTCTGCAGTGTCCCTGATAGACTTCTTCTACCCTGGTGCCCATGTGGAGGAATAAGTCACACAGGAGAGTCCAGTACTTAACAAGTCACTTGATATATATTTTCAGGGTTGAACATTATAGCCCTCTGGAAGGTAAGCAAAAAGGAAATTCTCTGTGTTTTTCTTTGTTCTAATTTTTGTCAGGAGAGTCCTCAAGGGAAGTCCCATTGTTAGCCAGTGAGGGGAAGCAGGTCTGACCGCGGCCAGTGCTTCCTGGGTTCTGCAGTTCCCTCCACACCCAAACCGACCTCCACCCAGGAGACAATCCCAACAGCTGTCAGGAGCAAATAACTAGTTATGGTGTTAGGGAAGGTGCCCACGACATGACGTGCTCAGAGATATTGCTAATGTGGGGCCTGCCTCCTGCGTAGGCTTCCGGTCCTGTGAGGGGTGGGGTGTCTGTCCGTCCCCTAGGCCCAGCTATGAGAGCCCTGGCCACGGCAGGCAGGGCCTCGAGCAGAGCCTGGCAGGCGCAGGAGACATGCAATCTGGCCTTTTATAAGACAGTGGGAACCCGACAGATCACTTTGGTTATCTGCACATCTCTTTAACATATGAAATATTTCAAATAAAACCTGGTTGGGAGGGTAATTATTTTAAAAAATATAGTCTCCTACAGGCAAAAAAGTAACTTTTCTTACCAAAAATTTTAAAATTAAGCATTTCAGTCTTTTGCTCTGATTGCTTACATTTCCTGGCAAAATTTTTTTTTCTTCTTCTAATTTTCCTACAACTGTTTCTTTCTTTCTGATAAGCACGATCTTGCTCCAGTTCTTTTCACATAGTGTTTTTCTCTGCTTCATTCTTTACTCTAGATCCTCATAAACTAGAGGAGAGGACACATAGCCCTGGATTTATTTCCTACATTTCTTCTAAGCTGCTTTTCAAATATCAGATTTAACAAGTTTAGATCTGTTAAGTATCATTTTTAGTCATGGGTCTATTACACACATATGCACACAGTGAAATTTTTTTTTTATTTTAGTCCAAATAAAATAGTATACTAGTGTTTCTAAACTTAAATTTTTGTCATGAACACAATCTTCAAGATATCTTCAATAACTCCAAATTTAAAATGTCACCTTAACACTATGTTTTTAGTTCATAGCATCTAACAGAGAGCAAGCAGCTGTTTTACCCAGTGCCTTCAGATGTAAGTAGGAATAATATAACTATTTAGATCTAAATTAAACTAGATTTTGTTCTGTTATGGTCACTATTGTTTTTATCATAGATTTATGTGTGGGGACTTTTTTGAAGTTTTGTGCAGCAGTTGGTGCCTATTATGAAATCCTCGGGGTCAAAGCAGTTTACATGCAGTAAACATCAACACGACAAGCTCATCTTCCTCACAGAGCATTTTTGGAAGGAAAAGCCACGGAGGATAAAATTTGAGAGATGGAAGACTAATTAACACCACAACACCTTGCTAGTTGAGGCACCCATTTTTCATGTTAATTGCAGACATGGACACAGAGATTGGTATTTTGGGTGCTTCGCTTACTTAGAGCTGAACTCTCAAATCCTGTCTCTGCCCTTTTCATCCACGCCATTTTGAGGTGTCCTGAGGATGCTGAACCTCCTCCTGTCCTTGTCTTGGGGTTCTGACCAGAAAGGAGATGAGCTGTGTTTGCACGGGTGCTCTCGTGCTTACCCTAGAGTCAGCTCCCAGGATGGCATAGGGCTTTAATTTCCACGTTCACTCTTTGAGTACTCAATCCTGTGACCTCTTGCTTTCCTTTACTAATAAAATTTTCTCAATCAGATACTGTTTTCATATTCAGGAAGCTTTCTTCATGCATTAAAGTGCATACAAGACTGTCAACAGTATGTGCAATGGCGTGTTTAGATGTCAACCGCAGTAATATGGCCACATCAGAATCCTTTGCAAACAGCAGTGCTCACAGCCTGTGGGTTTTAACTGACACCAGTGCCATGGAAGGACCTGTCAACACGGGCAGGCTAAACTTTATGTTTAATGAAGAAAAAAAATAGAAGAAAGTTGTCAACTGGCCCACCTCTGCTCTGGATGTTTGAAAACACAGGCTCGTTCTCAGGCTTTTTCAGGTTCAGGAGAGTGTGCATCATCCAAAACTCCAAAACATCTTTTCTTTCAAAATTATGAGTTGGCCATCAGAGAAAGACTGAATGGCAGTAGAAGTGACAGGGTCTGACAATTACCTCCATTCACTGAGTATAAATATTGGCATTCAGATGTCTAGTAATGGAGTTCAGTTTTCCCTTAACGCTGTTTCACCGCTACTTGTTTGTTGGTCAGTGAGGTGCGCTAGCCCTGTGAGAGGCAGAGCCTGGATACCTCATATTATTTTTGAGAAACAGGTTAGAGAAGCTTTCTAATCCAAATTCATCAATGTCATACCTAGGTTGTAGGGATTTTTTATCATATAATCTTGGTATATTTTAAGCTATGTACTGAATGATTCCTAAATTTTTAAAATATATTCGTGACTATTTTATTTGCATTTTTTCACAACTTTATGTCACTCAAAACAAAAACCCATAATGCTCCAACACGCTGGTTAGTCTCCCCAGCATCTCCACATAGCCTATGAAAAGGTGCAGCTGCTCCTTCTGAGGTTTCCTTTCCCTGGTCTCTCTCTTTTGCACAGTGACTGTCTGAACCTACTCTCTATATTCCCATCACTTTGGGCAGAATATTGTCCACTGTCATGGACTAGAATATGAATTCCATGAGAAGCAGCATTTTTCTTTAATCAGAAGGTCTAGGACAAAAATCTCCTGCTTGTAGACTGTCTGTAAATATTTTTAATTGAATCTTTAGCAATATTTTGCATGCATTTTCCACCAACATAAAGCCATTGTTTAGGAATTTTTCCAGAAGTAAGAAACCCACTAGAACAGAATCCCTTGGGATAGGAGCCAATTCATATCTGTCCTTACATTCATACCAAGTCAGAGGTCTCCCACATACTAGTCAATTGATGAATATTGGCTTAATAAATGAAAAAACTAAAATGAAAATTAAATTTATCTGCCTTTTGTATGCAGAAATATATTTAACCTCTGAATTATGAATAGTGAATAATAATGCTTAGCAGCAGAAACATATAAACTATCTCTTTAGGAAAATTCATTAATTATTTAAACTATTTAAATATTTCACCTTTGGCCATGAATCCAAATGCCAGGCTGTTTTGCATTCTTATCATAACCCTTCATTTTCAGTTACTATTATGTTGAAAAATAATGTATGTGATGCTCAAACTTGCTAACTATATGCAGTCAATCTCCAGATCTGCTGACTACATATTCACAGACACAGCAAATAGAAGATTGAAACAATCCAGAAAAAAATTATCTGTCTGTACTAAACACACCCATCCTCTCCTTTCTGCTGTTATTCTCTAAACAGTACAATGGCACAGAATTTTCACTGTATGGGGTATTATAAGTGCGCTGGAGATGATGTAAAATCCACAGGAGGGTGAGGGAACATAGGTTAGACGCACACACTGTCATTTACACTCAGGGCCCTCGAGCATCTGTGGCTTTGGGCCACCACAGAGTCCTGAAGCTGTGCCCTTAGGTCATGAGGGGCTCCTGAGGGACGTCTGTTACCATGGGGACTATGGGATTCGCGGTGCCTTGGCAGCTTCTGGGACCTTGAGGCATGAACTCCAGGTCTAGTTCCTGACCAAGGCCTAAGCAGGATCCAGGTGTGTGTGCGTGTGTGTGTGCATGTGTGTGTGTGTGTGTGTGTGTGTGTGTGCGTGTGTGTGTGTGTGTGTGTGTGTGTGTGTGTGCTGGGGGGAGATTTGGGAACTGGGCCCCAGGGAGTAGGGAAGAGGGACCAGGCCACCCTGGGACTGGCTTTGCAGCTGCCTCTCTCACTGCTTCCTCCTGAGATCCCTCTCCCTGCCAACCAGAGGCAGACCTGCAGCACCCTGAGAGGCTGTTAGAAGGAGCCAGTTTCCTGCTCTACCCTTCCCAGGACATGGACAGGCTTTGTTTCTTGGGTGGGATGCAATAGTGGATCCGGGAAAAGCCCGGAGCGTTGTTTGGGGCTGCGATAATAGCTGAGGGAGAGAGGGATTTGGAGGAGGAGGGAGAGAGTCTTTAATTTTCCTTCAAGATTGACACCAAACTATGAGGTGGAGCACTGGGCAGGGGAGATGTCGGTCAGATCATAAAACTTCTGGGGAGATGGGGACCAAGTTCACGAGAGTTGCTGTACAACACGATGACCACAGCTAGTAAGGACACTTTGTACTGCACATTTCTGAGAAAGAGGGCATGGAGCCTTCTCACCGCAAATATGATAAGTAGGTAAGATAACACATATAATTAGCCAGATTGAGTCATTTCACAATGGTTAATACTCCAACATGTGTCGTACATGATACATACATACAATGTCATCTATCAATTTATGAAAAAAAATAGAAAAGAAGCTGGATTGGATTACTGAAGAACTGGCAACACAGCATGAGAAATATCCTTGACTTTGAGGGCTGAGGAACGGGGCTACGTGGCTGGGGGGTCTTTGCACCTCAGACAGTCTCCTGGAGCATGGCGAGAGTGTTAGTGACTGTACCACTGTCCGCAGATAGGCACCTTCTCCAGGTTCTTATGTATCCATGTCTATGACAGGTCAGGAGTTTAAGAAAGTCATGTGACCACAGTAAGAAATGTAGTTTTTTTCTTTATACAGGAAAAACATTAAATTAGATGTTCTTGTTAAAATGTATTTTTAACTTATTAAGGCACCTGAGAGAGGGCTCCTCAGTCTCAGCTTGGGAAGCCTTACATCTGTGGCTACCAGACCTGATCGCTGAGGTGAATTCCCTCCCCAGTGGACCACACTGGAAAGTCATTTTTGTTCCTTCATCTGCAGAATGTAGGGGATGATAATGTCAAAGCATCATCCCAAGGATCTTCTGAACTACCCAGGTCCCAAGTCCATCAGGGCCTGTCCCATTCAGGACTGACTCATCACCAGCCGTAGCCATTCACATGAAAATTAGGACAAGAGACAACTTCCTCTGCTCCCGAGCACACTGTCTCTGCGGTCTGGTTTTGCTTTGAGGAATGTCAATGAGTGCATCATTTACCAAATTTCAGAAGCTGGACGCTCATTACCCACCTTAACTGTAACACAACCAGTCTGCCGAGCTGCACTTGACCCCACCCTGCAGCATCCGCAGAGTGGGATGTGCTTGCTGATGAGGGGCCCTTCCATCTGTAGGGCCAGGCCACGGTCAGGAGATGGACTTTGGTGCCAGGCTCTCCTTCTGGCTGTGGAGCTGCAGGACTGTCCCGCTCCCTATTCCGACAGTCGCTTAGCAACAGTGTGATGAAAGGTGCGAATCCTGATGGCCCTCCAAGATCCATCCAGACACTCTGCTATGTTAAAAAGGCACCAGCTCAACATTCACAGACGGCGTTCCTTCAGTGGTGGGAAGAGCCACCCAGGTGACGCAAGTGGTATGTCCCTTTGCCAAATGTTCAGCCTCCAGGACTCACTACTGAGGAAAAAGTAGTAGAAAATGTTTGTACAGAGAATGCAAATATAGTCCAGGGATACATATCTACTTTGCTTAAATCTTCTATGCTTTGTGTGAACAAAAGTGATAGATGATAAGAAAAATGAGCATCTTCACATGCCTGGAACATCACTTTTGAGGTGTGGAATCTAAAGCAGGGTAAGATGAGGGCATGTGAGTGATTCATCAAGATCTGTCCCTCCATCATGATGTGTCTGGACTCCCATGTCACCCAGTGGCAACCCCAGCTCTGTGGTCCCCCCTAATCTGGAAGGAAGAGCAAAGGAGCAGTGAGGCCCTCCCTTCTGTGATCAGTGCTATATTTGATCGTATAAGAAGAAAAACAATACTGAGCTAGACCCATAAGTAAAAATTTCCATATATTTGTATCATATATTTTGGCCCTAGCTTTGATTAATACTGTAGGAGCTTTGGAACTGCTCAATAGATTTGGATTGGGTTTATTAATAAGAAATTAATATCCACGTAAGTGATTTCAGCATGTAGTGTTTGTCCCTGAGCTGTTTGTATTGGCCGCTCCAAACTCCTCTTTTCCTTCCCTGCCTGGCTCTGTGTCCCTGGAGAGTGGCCTTTGAGGACTGCTTCAGTGAGCTCCCGCGGCTCTGCTCCAGGTGGGACTGGACAGCGGGCACTCCCCCGAGCTCCTTCTCCACTGGGCTGGACGTCCAGCCTCGGCCCCTGCTCAGGACACCCCTCTGGCAGAGCCGCCGCCTCGCAGGCCTTTCCCCTTCCTGGCCCCGAGGACCTGAGGGACGCAGCGGGTCCCTATCTTCTGGTTTCACAGTGCAGTGGGTCCTTGTTGGTTTTCCTCAGTCCGGTCATGATCAATATAGAGTGTTTTGAGGGGAAAAATGGGGACCCCTTCAGTTAAGTCATTTGAGTCTGGCAAGAGTTATCTTTAGGGCCACTGACTCAGAGAGCATGTTGTATTGCCACATCTTATGGTTGAAATTATTTCAACCTTCCATTTCATCTGTTTGTAACTGTTATAAAGAATCTTTGTAATCCTTTATAATAAAACAGACCTCAGGTCATCTTTATAATAAGATATCATTATTAGCACCCTTGAAGATGGCATTCAAATTCAATTAGAGCCACAATGATGATGCTTCCATTGACGCCGTAGTATTAAAAAAAAACACGCTGAAGTATCCTAGTTTCCAAAAGGTGTTTTTGTTTCTAGTTCTGTACCTTTGTTCCAGAGTAGGTTATTACAACTTCTATTTAATAATAAAAAATTCCTTAGGAAGAGGGAAAAGGAACCCATGCAAATATACAAGAATATCCTTCTAAAACCCGTGCCCTGACTTAAGTGCATTCGTGCATCTTTTTTGTTTGTTTGCTTTTTGTTTTTTGGTGGGATGACCCCAGACATGAATGTCCCTGTCCTCTTCTTCAGTACAGCCCTCTGTGGTCTCATTGTGTAATCAAGTCTCCAAACCCTAACACTAGCCCCCCGACACTTGACCCACACAACAAACAGAAAAAGACGGCCGTCGGTCCGTCATGCAAAACCTCTTTCTTGCCCTGTTTTCCAAAGGCAGAGGAGTTCCCTGTCTGACAGGAAGCATCGGCCCCGGACAAGGCCAGTCCCCGTGGGTGCACCTTGTAATGTCACAGAGCACACTGCCCGGTGTGAAGTGTAAGAATGGGGTATCCCTTTTCTCCTTCCATGCTACTTGAGCTCTTAAAAAGTAGGTACTAGAAGAGCCTTTATTTTATTTCCCATATGACTGATGAGGCTGAGTCGAAAACTTTACCACACAAAGATTAAGGGGATTCTCTCCTCTTGTTCTCCATACTGGGGCTACAACTTCAGAAAGAAACATGACTAGGAGAATAAAATATTTCATGGGAGATTTAATAAAAGTTTCCATGCTGGAGCTGTTTTCTTTTGTAAATAAAAATGCACTGTACTTTGTAAAAAAAAATGTATAATCAAAGCCTGGAAGTTAATGGAATAAAGACAAAAAAAAAGTCTTAGCTAATCAAGTCTGTCTTGCTTTAGAGGTTCTGTCTTGATCATGGAGATTTATTTTCTATGGTTATAAGAAAAAAATCTATCCTGAAATTATATAAAATATTATATTGAATTAAAGAAAAGTTTTATGTTTGTTATCAGAGCTTTTAATTTTCTTGACTCTTAATCCATATTTATCCCTTTAATTATTCATTTTTCCTCACTTAGCACTAGCATATATTCATGAGTATATTATTATTTCAAAGTTTCCTTTAGAAAACCCAATAATGTATTTTAGAGCAATACTAAAGAGAATTTGGATCATCCCCAAACCATATTAATTAAAGGAGACATGGATTCCCATTGTAGAAGCATTTAAAGTTGTATTTTTATTACACAAAATGAAATATGAAATTCAATTATCATTCTGATCATAATGTTTTCCACGAGGGTACCGAGCAGCTCTTATTTTGACATCATGTATATATATATTTAATGAATAAGCTGCAGAAACATGAAACCGTATCCCTCTTCATTTTGGAGAGGAAAGAATAAAGCAGTAAGATGTGAGTGGCTGAAATCACGCAGGACTGACACTGTGAAGGAATATGAGTCACAAGGGACATATGAGAATTTTCACTTTGAAATTTTTGTTTATTCTTTAAGTCAAAAACTATGAATTTTTTCTGCAAATAAAATTGGAAGTACAGAGTAGACATTCTGAATGAAACTAGAGATATGGACACAGAGATGATGAGTATTGGCTGCATCATATGCCCACTATTTTGTAATTGAAGTTGGTACTTAAACCTGGGCTATAATTATGAGAATAAGTCTCCTAAGGAAAATGTTTCCAACTGCAGATTTTGTCAGGGAACTATTGAAAATATGGGAGGTAGAAGGGCCATTAGCACCTTTCTTAAACTTTGTTTCTCTTTTCTTCTTTTTCCAAAACATAGGGATGCATCTTCTCTCTCTCTCTCTCTCTCTCTCTCTCTCTCTCTCTCTCTCTCTCTCACACACACACACACACACACACACACACACACACACACACACACACACTCTACAAAAGAAGCTTTCTATAGTCCTCAGAAACCCCTTTCTTTTCCTTGCTCACCACCCCACAGGACAGTAGTTACCCCTTATCTACTGTCTTGCTTTCTGTGGTTTCAATTACCTGCAGTCAACTTTGGTCCAAAAATATTAGTGAAATTGTCCAGAAATTAATAATTCATAAGTTTCTAAATTGCTGATCTAAGTAGCATACTAAAATCTTAGTCTGTCCTGCTCTGTGCTGCCTGGGACAGGAATTATCCCTTTGTCCAGTGTATCCACACTCCATGCACTACCCTCCTTATAGCAGGAGAGAGAGGTTACAAAAGCAGAGATAAGGGCAGAGAGGGGAGAGACAGACAACATGTACATAACTTTCTTTATAGTATATTGTTATAATTATTTTATTCTTTATTATTCTCTTTCATGTCTAATTCATAAATTCAGCTTCATCATAGGTACATATGTACAGGAAAAGCATGGTGTGTAAACTGCTTAGATCTATTTGCAGTTTTAAATAGCCACCAGGGAACTTGGAACATGTTCAACATGAATAAGGGGAGACTGCTGTATAACTCTGAAGCTCCAACTCGGATCTTTCCACTCTTGTTCCTCCTGCATCTTCAGAATCACTCCTGACATTCTGATACTGTGTAGAGATTAAACATACCCTCTGGCCACTTGTATTTGTGTAGGTTGCTGTTAAAATGGTGCACTTATTTCCACCAATATCTCCTCCAGCCATAAACATATACACATTTGCAAACATGCAAGCATGCTTGATGAAAGGCAGAGGCCCTGCGAGGCATGCTCAGTGGCTCTGTGGGTCCTCATTGGTGCTCCAAGCTGCTGTTTGGTTCATTCACATTGGCAGTTCCTTTTTATAGCAAATACTGTGTGAGCATGTAGATTGTGCCAGGTGTCAGATTAGCTTGAGGACATGGTGTACAAGAGGGGTCTCGGCTCCTGACTGTGGAGCTCGCGGTCCTACAGGAGCTGTTCTAGTAACGGTACGGTACCTGCAGAGCAGTTCCAGTGGCCTACCCGAGCCAGGCTAATGGCTCTGCTCTTACTGCTGTCCAGTGCTAGTCAGGACCACGGACAGGGAGCTGCTCTGCCCTGAGCTAGGTCTTTCAGAGAAGCTGTGTCTTTCAGCTGTGGGCACCAGGTTCCACCAGAGCAACCAGAGTCACTTCTGGATCTCAGCAGTGCAGGGAGACCCTCAGTAGGAGGCTTCTCTATGTCAGTCCAGGAAGATCAGCATCGTGTGTCTCCTGTTGAGATTACCAGCTCACAGGACATGGTCCAGATCTGACTGATGGTGGGATTGAGGAGTATTTAGAGGATTTGCAGAAATAAGAGTAGACACAGTCATTAAAGAGCACTTGCTCCGTCTGCCCTAAGCAGTCAATCGGCATGCACATGCCTGGGGCCTACAGAAAGTAAATGCTTTTTAAATATGTGAGTATTCCATGATAGTGGTAACATGCATATTAGATGGAACAACCCAGCCAAATTGGCTTGCAGACCTTCCTGTGGACATGACAGTGAAACCCCAGTGTGCAGGACGACAGGGAGTTACCTAAGAACTGGGAAGAAAGGAAACCAGTCCAACAGATTTCTGGTATCAATTTCCCCAGAATGGGTTTTAGGAGAATTGGAGCTAATTCGTTTAATTTGTTTTATGGAATTTTTCTTTTGGGCTATTGCAAACATAATTGATTTTATTTCCATCCACCTGTGTATTATTTTTATCCTCATGGTGGATGTTATTTCTCCAGCAGAGAAGTTGGTGCTGTAAATTCATTCTTATGCATGAATCAACCTTTTTTGTAACTGCCACCAGATTCATGGCATTGGATGTTACAGCACATGGAGTGAGGACTTTAAAAGTGGGTGTTAAGGAAAAGATATTCATGCTTAAAGCAGTTGGTGGCTTACCTGTTTCCTAAGCCTGTGCTTCAACAACTAATGGGCTTTAGCCTGGCTCAGGTGGGTGGGTGAGGAGATGCAACGGGTGGGCGGGGTGTGGGCCAAACCCCTGGAGTTCCTCCAACCAGAGCTGGGTCATGAACACCCAGCTCTGACCCACCCTAGCAAGGGCACAAAATTGCCCTGTTACAAATCTTCGGAGACCCAAGTGGGGAAATGTGTTGCCAGGATCCTTCCCTTGAAGACAGCCGCAGGTGCTCCAGCTGTTTGCACATGGCGAGACCCATGTCCCTCCATCAGAAGGAAACAGTGCCCTGGAATCTGCTGGTCAAGGAACCTGGAGTGAGGCTGGGTCACCTCATGGCCTCAGTGACAGCAGTACAGAGGGGACAGCCGCGGTGTTCAGCCTGGACTTTTCTGTCTTGTGGACCAAGCAGAGACCTTAGAGGTTACTCTTGTAAGAAGCCTGTCTTTAGAGTCACAAAGGACTTAAAGAGGGGGGAGGCCTTCAGAGTGGCCAGGGGAAGATGGGCCTGGCTAGAGGAAGTGAGGTGCCCACATCCTAGAGGAGGGGCAGTGCTCCTGGCCTAAAGCGGACACAAGCCCCCCGTGGAGCCCGTGGAATGGAACTCTCCTCCTCCTGGCCTTTCCTTTCCCCCTCTGACTTCAGAATGAGAAGTTGGCATACAAAGTATGGCCAGCAAGAAGGGCAAAATTAAGGCTCAGTAAAAGCACAGCGGGTCCATGTCCTGTTTGCGGCAGCTTTCTGCCTTCTGCGGGACCCGGGAAAATGGTGAGAGATTTGATTTTGAACTGAACCCTAGGTTTGGTTTTCGTATGGTCTGTGCATTTGAGATTTTCTGCTGTGAAAATGTCCGTCACACACTGCACAGCTCTGGAGTGGGCTCAGAGGTGCTGAAGCTGCCCTCATTTCACCCACAATAGGATGAGCACTTCCCCTGCGTCTCAGTCAGTGAGACGGGGAGGGTCAGAGATGAGCTGCTGTGAGTGGAGCTCGCTGGCCAGCGGGAGCCACCTGCAGTGACAATCCTGTGACCTTATGCCTCTCACTGTCTTTCGGGCACGTCCTTGACAGAAGAGCAGGTGGATGCCAACCACAGGCTGCAGTGAGCTCTTAAGCCAGGGTGTGTAAAGGATCTAGCTTGATCCCTGGAAGGTAAACAGTGTAGAAAGTCCAGTTCCTCCTCGGGGGCAGCTCGCTCAGACAGCAGCAGGAACCTGCAGTTTTGTGGCCAAATGCTAAGCCTCGGGTTCTGAGACGCCATGCATTCTGTACAGAGGGAAAGAAGGGGGAGTCAGGAAAACCCGGGGTTTATTGGAGTATCCTATGACTATTTTCCATTATATTGTTCTAACAGATTTTGTGTTTCTTTTAAAGCATCCATAAAATAATTTTGCCAGATGTATTGGATTTATCTGAAAATGAACAGATATACAGAAACACTAATTATATTCAAGAAAAGTGAAGGGAGGATTTCAGAGCTTGATGGGGAGGAGAACCAAGACCTCTAATCAGCAGTGAGTAGAACGAAACTCTTGCTCTGAATTGCACAGAATCCATCCATGGTTCCCCATTAAGACGCCAGGTGTGGAGTGTTTCTAGCCCTCTTCATTTATGCATAAAGTGCACTGAAAATTTGGTCCTTCAAGTTAATAAGCCTCAGTGTACAGTCATTCTCTTGTTCAGGTTTCCCGTTTTCTAAGTGAAATTTACTTGTTCGCCATTAGAACCAGTGTTAGCCTCTTGGAGCTGCCTGTAGGATTGTTCTCCCTGTCTCTCTCCCTCCCCCCACCATCACACCTCTAATCAAAAAGCTGATCTGTTCCGTTCTTCTCCTCCACGACGGAATGAATGAGGCTCGCAGGTACTTGGAGTGTTCTTCCTAATGCCAAACAGCACCGGCCCCTGGGGGACTGATGGTTTTCCAGGAGACATTTCCTGGTACAGAGGCGATGGGAAAGAAACTAATGCTGACCATTTATCACGTGCCAAGGACGATACCGAGTGCCTCCCAGGACCTCCCGGGTGTAGTTCTGACAGTGGCCGAAGGAAAAAGTGCAATTGCTTTCCCTCTCCACAGAGAGAAGGTGGTCCTAGAGAGTAGGCAAGGTTCTCAAAGCAGCAGAGCTAGTGACGGGCATCAGGATGTGATCGTGACGTCCATGTTCTTCATGGTAAACCAGCCTCTGTGAGGGCATCTGCCTCCCTAGGCCCCACCTGTCCTGTACCACACAGTGGTTAGTATGGCAACCAAATCAACGTCACCTTCGCTGTCTTCTTTCTCATCTTAACTGAAGCCATTTGGAGAGGACAATGGTTTCGACTAACCCAGAAAAATCACTCCTTCTAACGTCACAGGAGCAGTGGTCCCCATGGACAGAAAGCAACAACCAAATACAAGCTACAGAGATGCAGCCCAGGACAGAGAAAGAGGGAATTGACATGCGAGACTGAGAAAAAGTCAAGATACTACTGTTTTGTTAGTAGATCCAGGGAAAGCTTAAGACAGGATGGGTGCATTTCATTGGTTCATTAAAATCATACCAAGAGGACTATTTGTCCAGCCATATTTCAGGCTAAGGGACACAACTGTGAACTCCCTCCAGCAAAGACAGACAGCTGGACGGAAACCTGCTCCGTGTGAAAAGGTGAACGTGACTCAAAACACACGAGTGATCACCGTGTCCCAGATATCACATGCCCAGACAGGAGATTTGTGCAGATGACATTTAAGGTAGTTCAGTGGGTCACTTCACAGGCAGGAAGAGGCTGCCAACAGATCCTGTTCCTGACTAAAACAGCCAAGGACACACACTCTTGACCACATTAGAGAGTCACACTGAGAAGAAGCCAGCCGGGGGTCCCAGCAAAGGTGCTTGGACCACCAGAGTCCCTGTCTGGACAAGCAGAAGCCAAAGCTCGGGCTATTTCACGTGGTCAGGAAAGCACCGTTCTCCCCGTCCACTGCCATTCAAGAAGGGAGTCACTCACCGGGAGTCCCTGCTGTCCCCTCAGAGGAGTGCTTGAGAAATCAATCCCACAGGCGCTGGGCCTAGAATCAGCACTGGCCAAGCCCCTCGCCGTCCACAGAGGAAGCCAGCTCGGGAACCAGATGACCCTGAGCAGGAGCTCTGCCTTCGTTCCCCTGAGTGGAAGGCCACCTTCCCTCTGTCACCCTGCAGTAGTGATTTGACACCCTCATCTGGGGTTTCTGATGATGAATTTGGTTCAAGCGGATGGCCCATACCCATTTCCCCCAGAGTGGTACCAGGCCACAGTTTCCGATGGCCTCACACGTGGAATGTATACTGAAGGGACACACGTGGCTTCAAAGAGTAATTTGATTATTTAAATAAGAATGAAATGCCATTTAATGACATGTGCAGCTTATCTGTTGTGTAATGGAACTAGATTGGACACAAGCATTCTGAATTTTAACACAGTCACTCCTTGACATTCAGAAAACAAATGAAATTCATGGGAAAAAGTAATCTACAGCCTAAATACCTGCAAGAAAAAGGAAATTCTCTCAACAGCCTACCCTGCCTACTAGATGCTGCTGTGACTGTGAAGTTGTGTCAGTTACATCACACTTGACCAGGTCCCCTTGATCCCATTGTGCAGATGAAGGAATGGAGGCCCAGCCAGGCAAGGTGGCTTTGCCCAGAGTCTCACACCTAGTGAGTGGCAGGTCTGAAACCCAGCCTGGGAGAGCGGAGGCAGTCTTTTGACCTGGCTCATTTCCACATGGCCTGGACACTGAAGTTTGGAGAAGTGGCTGTTGCAGCACCCACAGCAGACAGGGCTTTTCCTGGAGCACAGTCCTCTGAGTCCTAGGCTTTCCTACCTGACCGGAATATCCTGGGAATCAGAGTGTCCAGTGGCCCCTGTCCACCCATCGGAACTCTTGTTCTAAGTTCCATCATCACTTGACTTGAGAATATCAAATATTGGCTCAGACCAGCTTTAAGTGTTGGCTTTGGTGTGTGGAGACAAGGAGTCGCTGAGCAATGCCCCCCTCCCCGCGGCAGCCTGGGACTCTTGTTGACCAGGGTCTTATTCCTGATAGTGGTGTCCAGATATGCAAAAGTTCTAGGAGAAAATTATGCACAAATGTTCAGAAGCTTACAGGTCAGTGCAGCAAGCTGTCAGCAGTGTTTCTGAGGTTGGTTGGATTTTACAGGTGAATAAATGCAGATAATTTCTTTTGGCTTCATGTCTGAAATTTACTATAATAAAACATTCACATGTTTTTTAATAAACTTTAAAAAATTGTTTCTAGAAAACTTACAGTTAAATTCACAAAAGCTGTACATCTGCCACACCTGTATATGTGTCACTAGTTGCCGTGAGCCCTGAGGAAGTCCCTCGTGCCCCTGGTGCCTCAGCTTCCTAATCTGCATGTTGGAGATTCTATCTAGTGTGTGCCTTCAGTTCTGTATAGTGATTCTCCTTTGCTGAAAATATTGAGCAGAAAACCAGAAAAATATATTCATACAAAGTGGGAGGGAAAATGCAAAAGATAATTTGCATTTTGAAAGCCTGTACCCAAAATGAAAAGAATATTTCCTTGTAATTAATTCAGTTTATGATGCATCTATACTTTTTAAATGGTGAAGATGTTTGCATTTGCATATGACAAGAATAAAGAGGACTCAAACAGCAAAGAAATCAACAAAATCAGAAGCAGGTCAGAGGTGGAGAATTTGCATTAGAATTATTCATCTAAACTTTGCAAAATGATAGTGGATACCTTAAAACCAGATTTAGAAAAAATAATTATCTTTGTATATAATTGAAAAATAATATTTTAAAGACTTTCAACATACTTGCACTGAACCAGCAATTTAGTATTTTTATACATAATTATTGGTAGGAATTTTAAAAGTCTATTTAAAAAAAAAAGAATATCTCCATCAACAATAGTCTGTTTCCACTTACCAGGTATTTCATAAATGGAACTATAGTCAAAAGGACACTATGTGGGGGACTGGCTATTTTTATTAGAAATTGTATAGATAAATTTGTCTTTTTAAAAAACTTTAGGTCCATATTTGAAGTTAAAATTTTTACATTGCAAACAATGAACTGCAGTAAGCCCAAATATTAATATAAAATATAATTATGATCTTTATAAAATGAAATTGCTCATCTGATTTGAAATGATTCTTCATTGACTCTGATACCTGCCTGACTCCATTACGAAATGTGATTGCTAGAGATAGCTCTGAGAGTGAACCATTCGAACATGTCACCTCCACCAGTAATTAAAAGAGCTCAGATTATAAATGAGTTGTTATGATGCTGCCACATTCAGCCCACTTCCTACATGCTCTGCAAATAAATGAAACTGAAAAGATGAATGTGTGCAATATCTAACTTCTCTCTCTCCCTGATCACAATCGTCTAGGATGAACCCTTATCACTTACAGTTCTACATAAAAAAATGCATTAATGTCTCCATGGACTCAAAAATCAAAGCAGAGAGATTATTATGTCAAACTAAATAAAATAAATAAAAATCACCGTACTTTTTTACCCTCTGAAAATAAGCAGTTGCCTAAAAAAGAGCAGCTGTGCCTCATTGGGCCAGCCACTTCAAGAAAACTATGAACAAGTCCCAAACCTGGGAACAGGATGTAGTGTTCTCAAATTCAGCTCCTTTTTGAAATGTTTGTAGCTTTGGACAGGAGAATTTAAGGCACTGCTTTGGTGAAAGAGCACTGGCCAGTCAGATGCCCTCTGGGCTACTTTCTTTGAGGTCCTCTCCTGCCGCCTCTTTTTAGCATCAGTCCCTGCTTCTCTCCCTTGCATTTCCCACAGTGCTGCGGAGGGTTGTCCACACACTCTGAGCTCACGCTTTAAGTAGCCAACTCTTTTCCACATTAATTTTCTAAGGTTCATTTTGCTCACATTTTCTCTAAAAGCGTTTGGATTAGTCAGGTGCTCTCTGTGGCCTAGCGCCACCTATGGGCCAGTAAAGAACTCAGGGAGGGGATGCCACTGGCAGGCCTGTGCGCTGCTGTCCCTGTTGAGCTCTTGAAATGCACCCAGGGAGACTGAGGGGGGACTGAGCAATCTTATGAAATTTAACCAAACGAAATAAAAAACCTGTACTTGTTACCATTATTATCAAATTTTACAATGCTTTTGGAAAAGCTTAGCTAAATGTATCTATTTTATCAATTGTAAATTGTATGAGAACCGAATACCAAAAAAAAGTACCCTAAAAGTTTATACTTAATAAAAAATATATAAAATAAAGATCTCATTAATAGTTTCATATTGATTATATGTTCAAGCACTATTTTGAAGGTAGTGAGTAAATGCTATTGAAATTCACCTATTTCTTGTTAATTTTTTAAATATGGCTAACTAGGAAATAATTATATTGTGGCTCCTAGTACATTGATACAGAAGAATGCTTGTCCTGTCAAGACAGACTTTGCCTTGTGGAGCTGCTCCACAGGAAGTCTGACAGTTTATCTACAGTCATTTTCAATACATGTCACCTAGCAACAAGACCCACTTTTCCAGCATAGCTGCAGTCTGAGGTCTTAATTGTATTTATATGCAAATGTAACCACTGTAAAAAAATGCTTGTGTATTTTAATTTTTTTTCTGCTAAAATATGTAGGGCATAATAAAGTATTGATGTATAATGAATACACCTGCTCAAACTGGTTTATGCTCCCACTGACATTTCCACATTAAAGTTTGATTTCATTTTCAGATTCTTGGGTGCAGAGGGAAGCAACCTGTGTGTGCCTCTTCAGTCAGTCCTTACTGGAAACTGTCTTTGGTTGGAGAATGCAGGGATATCTCCACTACCTGAAAACACTGATTATTGTATATCAGATCATGCAAAAGCTGGGATCATATCAAAAACATGAAGTGAAGAATAAATCAAAAGGGTGTGACAAAGTAACCTTTGTCAGGTCTACACTTGTTTGAGGAACATCAACCTGTCGTCATCCCAAATTCTCTTTTTAAACATATGTCTAAATAATGCAGAGGAGAATTAAAGTTTTAAATTTTGGCAAAATAATGAGAAGGTCGAGAACTGCAGAATCCGTCCCCACCCCTGGGCTGATGCTGGTCTTCTGCTCTGAGGCCTGTGACCTGGGCTGGGAGGCGGCAGCCCACAGGCCAGGTGCAGGGGTGAGGTGATGGTGGCCTTTGATGTGCTGGCCCCCATGTGCCCTTCTGCTGATTTGTGTCTTCACTTAATAAAAAATGCACAGGACTCAAGCTGTTGACGCTGCTGGCATCTGTTACAGATTCATTTCTACTGACAGCGCGCTGCTGCCGGCAAACACTCTGTCTTTTTATCATCAAAATGCTCAGCCTGGCCTGCCCGGCCTCCACCTCCACCCCATACTCCAGTTCCCTCCATTCCTTCTTCCTCACAAGCCCTGCCTTGAAATCTGCTGTAGATGGCAAATAGAATGAAGTGTGTATTAGAAGTTGCCTAATTACAGGTGACGGTGGAAGGCGCTTGAGCAGACACCAGGCCCCGAGTTATGTCGTTAACCTCTCCTGTTTCAGGCATTGGTTGAGGGCCATCAGAGCCTGCCTGGAGAGCAAGAGCAGGAGTGGACAAGAGGCCCAAGTTACCTGTGACTCATACTTTCCTGAGTGACAGCTCGGTGGGCCTGCTACTGAAGCAGTGCCCGCCTGCAGTCTGTCTGATGGCAGTTCTGCCAAGATTCCCCCTGAGCTGTGCTTAAAATCCTAGGACGAGCCTTTGTATGTTCCAGTGGCTGTGGCCACTGGCACCTGTCTTGTTCTGTGCGTGGCTGTGTTTATGATACGTTTGAAGCCACTGCCCTTTCACACTAAGAGAGAGAGTTTAAAAGTGAGCTTGTGTCTGTGGCATCATGGGCTTGATTGTGTGCGCACGCTCATGGTCCTGTTTGTGTGTATCCTGCGTAACAGAGAGGACGTTTGGAGATGTCAAATCATTTCACTTTACAACTAAACTGAAAGTCTCCAAAGGTTGTCAGTGCGGTTGGAACTTTTTCGAAAAGGGTGTATGAATGTGTCCCAGGGTAAAGCCCGAGTCAGAGGGAGTGTGCCTGCAGCTGGCTCCAAGTCTTCAGCTAATGGAGACTCAGACAGCCCACCTCCTGCCAACAGGGACAAGCGTCTCAGAGGAGTGTCCTCCTTCAGAGGAGGTGCCTTCTGGGCCTTCCTTTATCGCCATGAAGATGGGATTTGAAGTCTTCATCCCACGAATAACCCAAGGACCCAGCTGTGAACACAAAGGTGCTCTGACGTGACTGCCACAGGGTCGCTCCGCCTGGTGTCTTATAACAAATCCACATGAGATCATGGTGACCCTAATGTGCCTCCCCAGTCATATGGCTTTGGAAACCTCTGGGCGACAGTAGGTTAAATAAAAACTGCCCTGTCCATGATGAATTCATAGCTCAGTTTTTGATTCCTCGTTCATGAATGGATTTAATATTTTTGTAAATGTAGGCAAATATTATTTGACATGATCTTTTGTCCCATAATTACTACCAAAATACAGTTTTTGCTTTTCTAATTGTTAAATTTTCCATATGTCTATAGTGGCATCACATTCAATTGCAGTTTGTGAGGAAATACATATTTAAATTTTATTTAATTTGTCATATTAAAATATAGTTTTAGTTTACTTATTAATTTTGAGTCACATATTGGCCAGGATGAAAATCATTTATGATCACTTTTTAACATTCTGGAAACTCCATTCATTGAAAATGAGACTGATTTTTAATCACAATACGTCATTGAACACTTATCTGGAGTGACATATAAATAATGAAATGCAGTCTGAAATTTGAGAGTAGATGATATCAGCTGGAGAAGCTATGCAGACATGAAGAGAAGTAGGACCATCAAAGATCATAGAGATGTACTAATTAATACATATAGAGTTGGGAGCGGCTGTGGTGTCATTAGCTCTGTGAGCACTGAAGGTTTCCGGGGACCCCGTCACATGCCACAAGTAAGCTCTCTCTGCAGGTTCTCCAGTGGTGACTGCTGGCCTGCTGTCGTGGGGTCAACGTGTGGCTCCACCTGTGGTCTGCAAGTCCACGTGAGCTATCAGGACATAAGAGACAAACAGGACCCGGGAGGAAGGGAGAGTTTGCTCATTGGGAACCGCGCACGAGGGCTGGGCATGGGAGAGCAGGAGGAAGCTGGTGGGAGGCACTTGTTGGTGAGCGTCTCTTGTAAGTTCAGGTGGAGAAACTTGGCGGGACGGTGGCAAAGGGCCACATCCACCGGAGCCTGGCGCTTGCCTCCAGGGGATCCTATGCTCATCTATTCAGGATGAGATTTCATTCCCTGAGAAATTCTTTAAGATTAGTGGCACTATGTCTCTAGATACAGTGTTCAAATTAAACTGTGGCTCCATAGAACAAAGGTTTATAAAGGAAGCATTTTTCAAAAATTGGTGAGATCTTACCACACACAGTGTCATAAATTGGATAGTCCGGTGGAATCTTGGTAATTTATTCAACTTTGCTTAATTTTCAGCCTTTAGATGGTTTCTGATTGATTGACTGATTATTTGATTGACTTTGTGGCACTAGTAATTGACCCCAGGGCCTTACCTTCACATATGCTGGGCAAGTGCACTACCATTGAGCTGCACCCACAGACATTTTCAAAAATTTATTGTGAGACAAAGTCTCTTTGTGCTACCTAGACTGTCCCTGAACTTGCCAAATTCCTACCACAGTCCCCTGAGTAGCTGGAATTATAGGTCTGTAACTAACTAGAATTTATCTGATTTTTTTAAAAAAACTAGCTTATATTTTCATTTGCCATTATATGAAAATACCCACAAACTATTTTGAAATGAATTCTAATATTCTATTACTTCTGTTTATTACTTATATTTCTAATTTTTACTTTTAATTGACATTTAATATTTGTACTTGTTTACGGGGTACAGTGTGATCACTCAATACATGCACACGATGTGCAATGATCAAATTAAGGTAATCAGCATTCTTTCTTCTGGAATATTATCGATTCTTTATATTAGAAGCCTCTGAACTCTTGCAGGCTACAGCTATCCTAATGAGCTTCAAAAGGTTGGGAATGGCTCCCTTCTATCTAATTGTATTTTAGTATACACAATCCCTTCTTTCCCCACCCCTCCCTCCCAAATGTTCTTTTTAGATTTTTTTATTGATGCATAATAGATATAATTGTGGAATTATGGTGGCATATTCAAATGTGTACATATTCTAATTCTATCCTCTTTAATGTTTTTAAGCAGTTTTCTGACTAGGAAAATAACTCACATTTATAAAATTTTCAGAGGACATTTTTGTTTCCAGTGGAAAAAACTGTTGATTCTTTTCCTCTTTTCTCTATACATACTATAAATAGACATATGCTTATTTCTTATTTGGAATAACACTGTACAAAAACTTTTGTCTATTTTTATTTAAAATTGGATCAATACAATTTCCTTATTTTGTTGAAAATTTCAAAATCACTTGAACCATTTATAATTCCATTTTATGAGAAGTATAATTTAAATAATTATTCGTGCATCAATTTATTTTTTCAATTATAAATGTGCTTCATTGAACAAAATAAAAAATATAACAAGATAAGTTTCTTTGGTATAGATTCTTAAAACTGTCGAGGGTTACAACATGTAAGTGTTCTGGATTTTGTGGCTAAAGTATTTTTCACTTTGGTATGGTGCAAAATTAAACTCTTGTTAACCATTGTGAATAAAATCATGTTGAAAAGTATCTTCAGGAAAAGTGTTGTGAGGTGTTCATTATTTTTGCACAGATGTGTATTTTACAGTATTGTGCATGACTTTTTGCATTATGAGGTGTAGAAATAGTTACCCCTTTCACTCAGGCACATTTCTGCACACTCGTATGTTCTGAAAGCCATCAAACCTGTGATAGTGAGAACACCAGTGTAGGTTCTTTTAAACACAACTACAATACAATCTGCCACGACCATCAGGTTAAATTCTAAATAAAGGCCACTATATTGCACACATAAGTCAACTTATTTATACTCCTTTGTTGTCTCCTTTAAAGCACTGCCGATGGTTCCTTTAACTGTACCATAGAACTTCCTCCAGAGAACACAACACCTTCACTTCAGTATTCTGGTCTTTCAACTTCTATTTTCAATGCAATATAAAGAAGAATTCTGTTGCTTTAATTTCCTCCCCATATACTTAACAACCTCAATAAAAGGTAAACCAGGCAAAGGTGCAACTTGGAAACTCAAGGGAAAAATCAGAGAAAATACAACTGTGCCATAAAACCTACTCTTTTATTGAATATCATCTGATATCTTTATAAGGCCAAGAGCTTTTATTTGTTTATGTCTTCCATCACTGATCTCGTTGTTTTAGGAAGTTCTTGAAGTCAGTAGCTTTGTGGAGCCTGGTAGAAGAACCTGTTAGCAGACTATTTATGATTGGCATTCCACCCCACACGTGGTTTGGCTGTGAGCAGGTTTGCTGATGCTATTTTCAAGAAAATATGTGTGCAGCCAACAAGTTGAGAACAAGTCTTTGCGAGCAATCCTTTAGGGTGCTTTAGTCTGGTGAAGATAAAGCTGTAAGATAGTTTTCAAAGCAAGACACATATAAATTTTGTTGAGGGGAGCAACATTTTTCCAAGTGGTAAAAAGTTCCAATAATCTCCAATGACCTGTTAACTAGGCAGTTGAGAAACAGTGATGAGGGAGGCCATGTTCTTGGCACTTGGGGCACCTTGAGAAGCCGTGAATCAGGTGCAGGTGAATGCAGACAAGGAGGACATGCAGACTCTGGTTCGGGTAAAATTGAAAGATGCTGAGAACAGGCCTTTCAGAGAAACACAGGCTTGTTATTAGAATTTGTGAGCTAAGAAGACAAATATATTCAAAACAGTTATTTGCTTGGGTGTTTCAGTTAATACCAGTAAAACTATGATGGAATTGATCAGTGATGCATAGGCCATTCTTGGGCACCAGGAAAACTTGAAGTGAATTGAGAATGTTTAAAGTCAACTTTATGCTCATCATTCAGAAAACTGAAATGTGGAAGAAATGTGCCAGTTGTCCCTGCACACACCAGGTGGGTGCTGTCTCACCTTCCAAATCTGACATTAGCAAGGGCTAGTGCTGCCTAGGTCAGGGCTCTGGATGGTACCTGAACTGTTCCTTCTGGGGCACTACTTTGACACCTAATATAACTTTGAAGAAAATGGGCACTGGTAAGCATGAGTGTGACTTCTAATCCTGTGGTGGAGTGAGGCGTTTTAATATGCTCAGTAACGTAAATGAAGAGCATATCAGGATAAAGCCACTGTTTTACACTTCTGTGTTTTTAGAGTGGTGCACAGATTACAGTGGTGAAATGTGTGCAGTTATCTCTAACAGCAGGACAAGTGCCTCTCGGAGCACCTGAGAGCCATTGAAAACCCTCGGAGGCGGGGAAACAGGGACGCTGATGGTAAGAGTCAGCACTGAGGTGCCCTCTGTCCCTTCGTCCTCACAGCAGCCACTGGAGGAAGCCACCAGTGTTAGTCATGGTGATGCACCAGCAGGAAGCTAGAGGGACCAAAGTGCCCGGCCAGGCCTTCAGATGGCCCGGCCCCGGCTCTGCCTCTTCACCGAACACGTGGCGTCCAGCAGTGGCAGTGATAATGCACTTCCTCTGAATGGACACATTTTATCAAGGTTGACAGATAAAATACCAACGGAAATTTTAATTTGAATTTCAGGTGAATAGTGAAAGGGAAATACACTAAAATTTTATTCTTTGCTTATCTGACAATTGAATGTTTTGAATGTCCTCTCTTCTATTTGCTACCTAAATCTCAGCAGAAGTCCGATAGGCAATTATCAGAGCTTCCTTATGAAAGATAAAGAAGTTGGAGATTAAAATGTACAAATAACCATCTGAGGATTGCACAGATCTTGCCATATGAAATCCAAAAATCCATCCATTTTTCAGTTATCCCTAAATATTAATGGAATATTACTATTTTGTGGCTTTTGCTATAAAAATGGAATTATTATTATTATTATTATTATTATTATTATTATTATTATTTACCAGGGATTGAGCCCAGAGGTACTTAAACACTGAACCACATCTCCAGCTCTTTTTTTTTTTTTTGAGATAGGGTCTCACAAAGTTTCTAAGGCCTCACTAAGTTGTCGAGGCTGGCTTTGAACTTGCAATCATCCTGCCTTAGCCTCCCAAGTCACTAGAATTACAGGTGTGCACCACTGTACCCAATGGGAAAAACTGAAATTCACATAGACAGATACACATGCATTTGTGAATTAGCTCCGATATCCTCACTGAAGTTTTATAAATTTTTCTTTTAAGTATTAAAGACTATTGTTTTGTGTTTAGTGCTATGTCCTTCCCAGCAGTGTATTTGTCAAATCTCTCTTTCAAGAAATGAGAATAAAAGGTAAATGAAAATTTTTCTCTGTCATTTTTCTACATTTTTGATTGTATGTCTTACACCATTATTGCAAAATAAAAAGATGGCAATACTACAATCACTATTTTTTTAAAATTATCATAGAAATCTTAGCAGCACTAAGCTTCTAATGTCCCTTGATCTGTAATGAAAAAAAAAATCATGGGAACTAATTTCATGTCTTATAAAATAGTTGCATTTTATTTGGTCTTTGTGATGACACAAGGCTTTAGCTTCTTAAGAAATTTTTTCAATTACTCTATCAATCATTGATCTATCATCTGTCTCTGTGAAGATATATCAAGATAAATCTGAACTGAGGTGCACAAAACTGATTTAGAGTTAGTTCCATACTAATCTATTTTCCTCTACTGATAATTGGTAATGGAATTACACATTGAAAACTTAATTTTACCCCTAAAGGTTTCTATGAATCTACAGTAGTTCTGGTTATTTTTTTTCTTTTTTCAGTACTGGGGATTAAACTCGGGGCCATGAGTGTGCCAGCCAAGCGCTCTACCACAAAGCCATGTCCCCAGCCCTGAATTTACAATAGTTGTGAATTATTAAGAAGAATATAATTATTTCTGGCATAATTTATTTAAAACACATGCAGAAAATCCTGCCATCAAAAAAAAAATAGGTTGTGAGTAATAAATGATACTACTAATTTGGAATAAATTATTTGCAATACCTATGGTTCCTATGTATTATTTAAAACAAGATACTTCAATTCTGTGTTGCTTAGACCTGAGCTCATGTGCTCCTGGAAGCTGGAGTTGGGTTTGTTCTGCTGTCTGATGCAGTGCACTAGGAGCTGGGGGGAATGGACACAGGGGACGCAGGGTGTGTACTTGCACACAGAGCCACAGAAGGGAAGGTGTGCATGCTGTAGCTCTCAATGTGCGGCAAATCGTACCATCAGTACAGAGGACGCACCAGCTGGCAGCTGGAGGGGATGTAAGACTGCAGTAATGACAAGTGACCAGCACCAATGTGGTGTTTGTTATAGGAATTATGCTTTTGAGTTTCAACCGGGGCTCTACACAAAGAGTTAATATACATTCTTTCGGCATTTTAAAAATTGAACTGAAATGGCTGAATTTTCTTATACTAGCCATTAGCTGCCCCACACTTGTTCTTTTTAAAAAAATTTCATCTGTATTTCATTTTTAAATATTATTTCTATTGGTGCTACTTAGTTGTACATGACAGCAGAAGGGATATCAATTCATTGTGCACAAATGGAGCATAGCATTTCAGTTCTCTGGTTGCACACAGTGTAGAGACATGCCATTTGTACACCCATACTTATACCTAGGTAATGATATCCATTTCATTCCACCATCTTTCCTACCCCCACCCTCCCCTTTGCCCAATCCAAAGTTCCTCCATTCTTCCCATGCCTCCCCACCATAGAATCAGCATCCACTAATCAGAGGAAGCATTCAGCCTTTGGTGTTTGGGTTTGGCTTACTTCACTTAGCATAATAGTCTCCAACTCCATCCATTTCCTTTCAAGTGCCATACTTCTGTTCTTTTTTAATGCTGAGTGTATATTTACCACCATTTCTTTATCCATCCATCTATTGATGGGCATCTAGGTCAATTCTACAGTTTTGCTATTGTGAATTCAACTGCTATATACACTGGTGTGGCTATGCCACTATAGTATGCTGACAAAAAGTCCTTTGTGTATTGACTGGGGAATGCAAGTGCGATAGCTGGGTCAAATGGTGGTTCCATTCCAAGTTTTCTGAGGAATCACCACATGGCTTTCCAAAGTGGTTGCACCAATTTCCAGTCCTATTAGCAATGTATGGGTGAACTTTTTCCCCACATCTTCTCCAACACTTATTGTGGTTTGTATTCTTGATAACTTCCATTCTGACTGGGGTGAGATGAAATCTTAGAGTAGTTTTGATTTGCATTTCTCTACTTACTTCAGATGTCGAACACTTTTTCATATATTTGTTGATCACTTGTATATCTTCTTTTGAGAAAAGTCTATTCAGTTCCTTGGCCCATTTATTGGTTGGGTTGTTTATTTGGGGGGTATTAAGTTTTTAAGTTCTTTATATATCCTGAAGATAAGCATTGTACCTGAGGTGCATGTTGTAAAAATTTGCTCCCATACTGTAGGCTCTCTCTCTTAGTTTGAATCCATCCCATTTATTGATTCCTGATTTTAATTCTATGTAGGAGTCTTGTTAAGGAAGTTGGGGCCTAATCCAACATGATGAAGATGTAGACCAACCTTTTCCTCTAACAGTTGCAGGGTCTCTGGTATAATTCTTAGGTATTTGATCCACTTGGAGTTTGAGTTTTTTGTAGGGTGAGAGAGAGGGGTTTGATTTCATTTTGCTGCATATGGATTTCCATTTTTCCCAGCATCATTTGTGGAAGAGGCTATCCTTTCTCTAATGTATGCGTTTGATGCCTTGCCTAGGATGAGATAACTGTATTTATGAGGGTTGGTCTCTGTGTCTTCTATTCTGTACCATTGGTTTACATGTCTATTTGGTGCCAATACCATGCTGTTTTTGTTACTGTTGCTCTGTAGTATGATTTATGATCTGGAATTGTGATGCCTCCCACTTCACTTTTCTTACTAAGGATTTCTTTGGCTATCATGGGTCTCTTATTTATCCAAATGAATTTCATGATTGCTTTTCCTAATTCTATGAAGAATGTCATTGGAATTTTAATAGGTATCGCATTAAATCTGTATAACAGTTTTGGTAGTATTGCCATTTTGAAAATATTAACTCCGACTATCTATGAACATGAGAGATTATTCCATCTTGCAAATCTTCTTCTATTTCCTTCTTTAGTGTTCTGTAGTCTTCATTGTAGAGGTCTTTCACCTCTTTTTTTAGATTGATTCAAAAGGACTTTAATTTTTTTGAGGCTATTTTGAATGGGGTAGTTTTCCTAATTTCTCTTTCAGGGAATTTAACACTTATGTATAGAAATGCATTTGATTTATGAGTATTGATTTTATGTCCTGCTACTTTGCTGAATTCATTTATTAGTTCTAGAAGTTTTCTAGTGGACTCTCTTTGTATCTTCTAAATATAGAATCATGTTCTCATCAAATAGGGATATCTTGAGTTCTTCTTTTCCTATGCATATCCCCTTAATTTCTTTCATCTGTCTGATTGCTCTGGCTAGAATTTCAAGGACTATATTGAATATAAGTGGTAAAAGAGGGCATCCTTGCCATGTTCCACTTTTTTATAGGGAATGCTTCCAATTTTTCTCCATTTAGAATGATGTTGGCCTGGGGTTTAGCATAGGTATCTTTTACAATATTGAGGTATGATCCTACTATTTCTAGTTTTTCTAGTGTTTTGAACGTGAAGAGGTGCTGTATTTTATTGAAAGTATAGTTCCACATCTATTGAGATAATCATATGATTCATGCTTTAAGTCTATTGATGTGATGTGATTCATTTTTTGATTTCTGTATGTTGAACCAACCTTGCATCCCTGCCCACAGTTGTTTTTACCCGTAGGATTGAAGGGTTAGTGTCCTTGTAGATACAGGAATATTACAGTTGTGACATTATTTATCTACAACACATTAAGACAGTGACCAAATGTCTTCATCAGGGAAAAACAAATTCAAGAAGCTTGGGTTACTCCCCCAGTGTTGGTTTAACTTGTGGCTCCCTTGATTCATCATGAGCCTTTCACTTGTGTAGGGGTGGTCCAGTCTCTGCTCTGAGAAGACTCCCTGAGCCTCGCCAGCCCTGCTCTGGATATAAACAGACATCCTTGTCCTTGTTTGATGCCCTGTTAACCTTTCAAATAATAATACAATAGATTAACAGGGTACTGCCTCATCCCTAATGTTTGTTGAAGTTGTTATCATTTCTCAGAATAATGATCTTAAATAACATGAGCTGCACATCTTGCATCTTAAAAGTCTGACATTGAGAAAGTCTACTAGATAACTGTTTTTGTTGTAGTTTCAGAATATTACAAAAGTGAAGAAGTTTTATAATACTGTTTTGATTTCCAAATCTTCAAGTAAATTATTGAAATGTGGACCTGTGGTTTAGAGGTGAATCAATAAATATATGTGCTAATATGTAAGTGAATTGATATATGTGCATGCAGTGATTTATACTTTAGGTTGAGGTTTTTATCATTTCTTTCTTATTGGTTAAGTTACACAAAAGAGCTAGTTCTCAGGTGTGTCATGTGAGGTATTTTACTTTTAACCTCTTTTCCAATGTTATTATAATGACATTATTTTACTGCAGGACTCATTTTGCTTTTCTGATTTTAACTAGGGATCTTTCTATGGCAAATTTATTGAATTATAGCAAATTTTCACCCAGTGTTCAGCACAATTTCAAATAGTTCATCTGAAAAACACACACACACACAAAAAAAAAAAAAAACTAGGTTTATGTTTTTAAGTTTTACTTTTTCCGTGAGATTTTCCAACCACAGCAAGCATTTGTCAAAATTTGGAAAGCTGTTTTTTGACCTTCTGGTAGCTGATGCCCATTTCCTGCCAGTGCACCACAGCTTTATGGTCCTCGGAGCAAAAGGGGGGCCCAGGGTCAGCATATGGTTATGCAAATCTGTCTACCATTTTGAAGTCATGGGACCGCAGTCTTCTGTCCAGGAGGAAGACACGGGCAATGAGACCCAGGTCCATGGTGAGGATAACTCAGGGTCAGCTCCCGGCAGAAGTGGGGAATAACAAACAGTGGCCATGCGTCCTTCCACCTGCGGGGCCTGGTGGCCCAGTTCACTTCCTAAGGCCCCTTCTTCCTTTCTCTTCCATCCCTCCCCACGAGGACCTGCTCACAACAGGGTTCAGCACCCAGGGAGATGTGAGGGGCTTGTGCAGTTCAGAGCCCTGCTTCTCCCCTGGGAATCTTGTTTCCAACAGAGCTGGGCCTGTGATTTTAGGACGAGGCCCTCGGCTGGGCTGCAGGTGTCAGTGAGTAAGTGGATGATGTCCCCAGTGCCGCAGAGGAGGTGTCTCCAGAAGGCGTCACCACCGCCTGGTTGGTCTCAGCCTATGGAGGCAGAGGCTGGCTACACACAATCTCTGTTCAAATTATGGGTAAAAAAAATTGAAAATCCAATGCTTTTAATGTTAGGAAGAGTCACAGAACATAGCTAAATTGGCACGTCTACCATCTTCTATAGGGAGCAGGCTTAATTCTGAGTCAAAGCAAGGTTGACCCTGGGCTAAGGATGTGCAGTTCTCAGAGATGGGACGCATGTGGCGCTAGTCATAGCTGGACACCAGGAGACGGAGGACAGGAGGCTGGGCGCGGCACCACGTGGAGGAAAGGGCTCTGAGGGCCTTCCCTGGCGTGCCTTGCCAGCTGCACTGTGGCCTAGAAGAGCCAAGTTCCAGAATGTGGAAAGGCCAAGGCTAGCATGGCCAGAGGAGAGGACAGAGGAGAGGAAGGGCAGATGAAGCCGAAGCAGCCCCTGGCCCCCGGCAAAGAGTGAAAAGTGGTCCCGTCCTCTCTCCAAACCAAAATGGAGTGGTCAGGGAAGGAATGGGGAAGGCAGGTGGGGTGGCACACAGCTGGAGTCTGCCCTTCTGTACCCTTCTGGCCTGGCCTGCTCTGCCCCATCCCAGCCACAGCTCAATCTCCAGCGTAGAGTGTGTGAAGAGTCACCTGATCCTGCCACTCTTTCGCAGAATTTTGTACAGTTCCTGCTTGTCAAAAAACAGCCTCCAGATACTTAGTGGGTTCCAGGCCATCCAGTGTGGCCCCAGTTCAGGCCAGGCTTTTCTGGGGTCAAGGACCTCCCACCAGTCTTTTTCCATCCAACCCTTGGCTGCTCGCCAGGGGGCCACCGGGGTTCCTTCCTCTGTCCTCCATCTGCAGACAGTCCCGGGACGTCAACTCCAGGCACCCTGCAGTCGTTTCCAAGACTGCTCCGGCATCAGTGTTGAAATCCCAGACACTTTGACTGGACTCCTCCTGTCACCAGGTGCTGCTGGTGTGACGAGAGTGAACTGCTTCCCAGTGGGTTAGTTAGAATGTGAACAGGATGATCTGAACAGCTCCTGGGTGGTCAGTCAGCTCCACTGGCCAGCTTAGAAAAGTGCTTTCTTAAAACCATGTTTGGATGTGGACTGGGCAGTCTCCATCCTCATGCCAGGAGTGGTACGTGGTAAAGCAACATGCAGGCGTCTGAGGTGAGCTATTACATGTGAAGGGCATTTGAAAAAGAGAAAAGGGAGCAAAAGCGCTAGATGAGTGAGATGAATGAGGGTCTTCGTAGAAAGAGATGAAAGTTTACTCCCCATATTCCATGAGGTCAGACAGAGTGCATGGGCATCAGCGAACTCCAGAGGGAGAACTCAGTTCCAACAGCAGCACACCCTGGAGAGCAGGGGTTAGAGGACCATGACTATGAGAGGACACCTGGAGAAGATGGAACTACATATGCTCTTCATGCAATCAGGAAATACATGAAGGCAATGCTTCGTTCCAATTCTGAACAAGTTAATAAAGTAAAATGATGGCATAAAAGCTCTTTCTATTCCCCAAGAGCATTCCCTCCCTGAAGACACAGAGCCCTGGGATCTGGCATCCCTGGAGCGGGAGTTGTTCTGTCCACTCTCTGCCTTGTTAGAATTACCCCAGGCCGTTACCAACCATTCTATCTAAGGATTATTTAATTCACAGACTTTTAAAAGGAAATTTAATTAAGCATGGGCATTTGGTCATGTTACTTTAACAAGTTGGGCTTCATGTGTGTATCTACTGTTCTGTGCACTGGGGTTTAGCCATACATTTAGGTTCCGTGTGGATTTGATGCCCATTCCCATGGCTACTCTTATAAAAATTAGGATCGTTTTCTTCAGTCTTTCAAGTAAATATATGAAACTGTAAAGTGACTCTGCACGTTTCTCTGGATGTTTTACAATATTTACAAGCCCGACAGCAGCCACGCGTTGGGTGCCCCGGTCCAGTTAGTTCCGGGATGATTGCTTGCTCTTGAGAGGGTTAACACAGTATATTAGTGACCCAGGAGGGAAGCGTCAGCCAAGGAGGGTCTAATTGATATCAATGTGGGTTGTGATTGTTGGCCGGTAGCTGCCGCCATCCGCTTGCTCCCGGGGATTCAGGGGTTGTCTCTGCTCCCCTCCTGGTGTTCTCAAGGTAGCAAGGTCCCTGTAGAATAATGATACAGAATCCACATCATTTTATCAAAAAGAGGCTGTCCATTCAAGTATATCTTTAAGAGGATTATCATTCTTGGAATTTGCAATGGGATCTTTTTTGTTACACATTTTTTTGTGTGTGTGAGTGACATAGATTCCAAAGTTATGAAAGTGATTTTCAAGAATAATTCCACATCTGCTCTCCTCCTGTTTCCTCCATCATTTCGCCCTCTAGATGATGAACTAGACATGCAGTCTGAATGTGCATTAGGCGGGAGTAAGGAAATCTTTTCATTTCTGAAATTAAAATGCTAAAAGTATTCTCATATTTTAATATTTAATCTGGGAGCATATCTAAGCATAACTAGTGTTGTCTTCTTGTAAAAAATGATGATCTACATATATTTGTGAAGATGATTAGTAATGGAAGCTAAGTTGTATATAACTAGCAAGTTTACATCTGGGTATTTAATTTAGAATGTGCCTTCTGAGACTCATTGGCTCTAGCAATCCTCAGTGTCTTCAGAACCAAGGTGGGGCCATAAAGGCAAGTGAGAGAATAAGGAAGGGACCCATGACTGACACTAAGCAGAGAGAAACTCAAATTTAACATTTACTTTAAAAGTACATCGTGCTAACAAGCAAGAATGCTCTCCTGACTCTGGCAATGATGATTGCTATTCCTATCACAATTGGCATGTCGTGTGACTGGGATCAACATGGTTTTTAAACTATGGAAACTTTTAATTTCATAACTATGCACTTGTCCATGACCTAAGCCATTTCTGGCTCTTGGTAAATTATCACTGTCTTTGTAAGGGCTTTCACAGCTCTTAAGTTTATTTCTAAGGATTCTTTTGGATTCCTGCCGCTGCCTCCCATCCTCACTGCCATCGCATGGCGTGACTTCCAGCATGTTCTATGTGGGTCTTGGTTTGTGCTAGAATGATTTATTTTCTAAGTGAAAATTTTATTTAACTAATTTATTTATTTTTAGCTGTTATTGATAATTGATTTTTTGTGTATTCTGGAATTAGCAAATGTTTTGTTTGAACAAACTTTACTTCATATTTCATTCTTTTACCTAATTGCACAGAAATAACTTTTGGAAAGCAAGCAGTGAAATGACATTAAAGAAACAGCACACTGTTCCTGGGTTGTTTCCGTTTCATCATGAGGATGTACGTGTTGGTTTGGTAAAATCACACACAATATCATTATCTCTTTCTTTTCCAAATATTTAATTTTAGTAAAGTATAAATATTACACTTTGCTTAATGCCGTGTTGATTTCTATACTTAATCATTCTATTTTTTCATATTAACATGTTGGACTAACATATTTCCAAATATTCAGTTACACTTTCATTTTTAGAGTAAATGTGAAATAGTCACAAATTATTATTTCAACTTTCACAGAATCTACGTGAAAGCATTTAAATAGTTCACAACTTTTAATCTATTTTTAAGAAAAATAGTTTTATATACATTTTTGACAATGTGTCCTTCAAGTTATAATATCAATGTTAGTTTATAAAATAATAAGAGGATTCAAAAGTAGGTCATGTCATTTTACACTCATAGGGAACATATATGTAACTATGGTTCATATATGTAACCATGTTGCCTTTAGAAAATCAATTTAGTAAAGAAGAAAAGGAGGATAAAATGGTCAACCTTTAAAGCTAAGTGAATGCGCTACCAGAGCTGTACATTTCTACCTATGGCAGTGGCTGCTTCTTTTCTTCCCCATAGCTGGTTCTACATGGTCTTCATATTGTTTATTTGTTCCTTTTAGGTATACACAACAGTAGAGTGTATTCTGACATACTGTACACACCCCCGGCAGTGGGACTTGTTCTGATTAGGATCCCATTCTTGGGGTTGTACGGGATGTGGCATTTCACTGGTCGTGTATTCACATATGATCGTGGGAAAGTTAGATCCCACCCATTTTACTCTCCCATCTTCCTATTCCACCTCCCTTCCCCTCATTCCCCTTTGTGTACTCCAGTGAACTTCTGTTCTTTCCTCCTGAACCCTATTGTGTGTCAGCATCCACACATCAGTGAGAACATTTCACCTTTGGTTTCTTGGGATTGGCTTATTTCACTTAGCAAGGTAGTCTCCAAATCCATCTCTTCAGCGGGAAAACTCATGGTCATTATTTTTTTAAGACTGAGTAATATTCCATTGTGTATATATACCACACTCTCTTTATGCATTCATCTGTAGAAAGGCACCTAGATTGGTTTCATAGCTTTAACTATGGTGATGTGGTATAAACATCAATGTGGCTGTATCACTGTGGTACGCTGATTTTAAGTCCTTTGTCTATATACCAAGGAGTAGGATAACTGGTCAAAGGGTGGTTTCATTCCAAGTTTTCTGAGGAATCTCCATACTGCTTTCCAGAGTAGTTGCACCGATTTTCAGTCCTACCAGAGTGCACCTTTCCCAACATCCTCAACAACATTTATTGACATTTGTATTCTTGATAATTGCCATTCTGACTGCAGTGAAATTGATTTTCAGTGAAGTTTTAATTTGCATTTCTTTAATTGCTAGAGATGTGAATTTTTTTTTAGATATTTGTGAACCACTCATATTTCTTCTTCTGTAAAGTCCCTGTTAAGTTTTTTTTTTTTCCCCATTTAAGATTTTCTCCCATTCTGTAGATAAAGGCACTAGTCACAGCTGGATGCCGGGAGACAGAGGACAGTTTAAGTTCTCTCTAAGTTCTTGATTGTTCCTTTGCTGTGAAGAAGCTTTTTAGCTTGATACCATCCCATTATTGATTCTTGATTTTACTTTGGGGGTCTTGTTGGGGAATTTGATTACTAAGCCAACATAATGGGCATTTGGGCCTATATTTTCTTCTAAGAGGTTCAGGGTCTCTGGTCTAATGCCTAGGTCTTTGATCCACTTTGAGCTGAGTTTTGTGCAGGGCAAGACATAGAGATCAAATGTCAATCTGCTATATATAGATTTCTAGTTTTCTCAGCACCATTTGTGTAAGTTTGACTTTCTGTGTTCTATTCTGTTCCATTGGTCTTCACAATTTTTTTTTTTTTGGTACCAATACCATACTGTTTTTGTTACTACAGCTCTGTAGTGTAATTTAAGGTCTGGTATTATGATACTTCCTGCTTCACCTTTCTTGCTAAGGATTGCTATGGCTATTCTGGGCCTCTTATTTTTCCAAATGAATTTCATGAGTGCTTTTTCCATTTTTATGAAGAACATCATTGGAATTTTAATAGGAATTGCATTAAATCTGTATAGCACTTTGGGTAGTATTGTCTTTTTGCCACTATGCCTGTCCAGGAACATGGGAGATCTTTCCATCTTCTAAGGTTTTCTTTGATTTCTTTCTTTAGTGTTCTGTAGTTTTCATTATACAGAGTTTTCACTTCTTTTGTTGGATTGAAACCAAAGCATTTTTTGAGGTAATTGTGAATGGGGTAGTTTTCCTCATTTATTTTTCACCTAATTCATTGTTGGTATACAGGAACACAATTAATTTATGGGAGTTAATTTTATCTTATTACTTTGCTGAATTCATTTATGAATTCTAGAAGTTTTTTGGATCTTCTAAATATATGATCATGTCATCAACAAGCAGGGGTAGTCTGACCTCTTCATTTCTTATTTGTATCTGATTAATTTCTTTCTTTTGCCTACTTGCTCTGGCCTGAGTTTAAGGACAATGTTGAATAGAAATGGTAAGAGAGGCCATCCCTGTCTTTTTCCAGTTTTTAGAGGGAATGCTTTCAATTTTTCTTTGTTTAGAATGATGTTGGTCTTGGGTTTAACATATATAGCTTTTACAGTATTGAAGTACGTTCCTACTATTCCTAGTTTTTCTAGTGTTTTGAATGCGAATGGAAGCTATATTTTGTCAAAAGGCTTTTCTGCATCTATTGAGATAATCATGTGATTCTTATTTTTAAGTCTATTGATATGGTGAATTACGTTTATTAATTTTTGTATGTTGAACCAATCTTGCATGCCTGGAATGAAATCCACTTAATCATGGTGCACTATCTTTTTAATATGTTTTTTATGCAATTTGCCAGTATTAAGATTTGCCAGTACACTTATATTTTCAACAGGGATATTGGTCTAAAGTTTTATTTCCTTGATGTGTCTTTGTCTGGTTTTGGTATCAGGGTGATACCAGCTTCATAGAATGAGTTTAGAAGGGTTCATTCCCTTTCTATTTCATGGAATAGTTTGAGGAGGATTTGTGTTAGTTCTTCTTTGAAGGTCTGGTAGAATGTGGCTGAGAATCTATCTGGTCTTTGGCTTTTCTTTGTTGATAGGCTTTTGATGGTGTCTTCAATTCCTTGCTGGAAATTGATCTGTTTAAATTTCTATGTCCTCCTGATTCAATTTGGGTAGGCCATATGTCTCTAAAAAATTTGTTGATGTCTTCAATATTTTATATTGGAGTATAAATTTTCAAAATAGTTTTCTGATTGTCATCTGTATTTCAGTAGTGTCCATGGTGATATATTTGTTTATAATGGATTTTAATGATTTGAAGTTTTTCTCTTTCTCTTGGTTAGCTGGGCTAAGGGTTTATCAATTTTATTTGTTCTTTTCAACGAATCAACTTTTTGTTTTCCTTGCATTTTGTTGATTTTTTTGAATTTTTTTGTTTCAATTTTATTGATTTCAGCTCTGATTGTAATTATTTCCTATATTCTGCTTTTGGTGTTGATTTGTTCTTCTTTTTCTGGGGCCTTGAGAGGTAACATTAGGTTATTTGGTTACTTTCTATTGTATCTAAACATCATTAATGTGACAGTGCATATATCATTATGGAATCAAATTATAGAGAAAAAAACGAATTTATATCAATGTTTTCAAATTTGTCACTCACTATATTTACAATTTTTGTTTATTTTCTCCCTAAATCAATTGTTTTTAAGAACTAGATACCTGGTTTCCACTAGATAGAACTAGAAATTCATCAAGCATTCCTCTGACGTGACATTTTTATGTTTAAATGTTCCCATTTTGTGGAAATCTGTTACCACTGATTCATGAAACATCCTGCTGAAAGCCTTCAGTTTGTTGAGCAATGCTGATATATTTTGTCGTTGTTGTGTTTTTGTGGTTTTTTGGATTATTGTGTGCTTCTGGTAAAAAGTGACCAAGTCAACTATAAATAATGCACGCCTGCCAATTTCCTGAGTGGGTCAGAAGAGCGGCTGGTTTGTGGAGACTCAGGGCCTGCCCAAAGTGGGCTCCAGAGAGCACCATGGTCTCCACCGTGAGTAGAAAAGGGGGTCTCTTATGTGGAATTCTGGTTTGAATTTGCATAGAATCTTTCTGGAGGGATCATGGAGGTATCCAAATGGCTGGCGTACAAGGAACGGAAGTGGCTTATACAGTGTCTGAGTTCAGGAAAGTTAGTATGGCAATAGGGAGTCTTATGGGCACTGCATGGTTATATTTAGATTTTAGGCAAATTGCATAATTTGTAAACCGCTTCTTATGGAACCATACTTTCCGGAAGCTGAGTCATTCTTTCCAGTGATGTACAGGGAGGAGCACTATTCTGCCATCACAAAGATGGTCTCCTGCCACTTGCAGCAATGCGGGAACTGTGGGGTGCTGCGTTGGGGCAAGCAAGCCGGGCGGAGGGATGGAGCCACGTGCTCTTACTCTTGTGTAGAGTCTGGAAGGGCTGCTCTCACAGCTGTGCAGGTGGGCTGGTGCTTACCAGAGGTCAGGGCAGGGGGAGGCATATGGCAGGGCATGAGCAATAGCAGCTACCTTACAGTTGGATAGAAGCAAGAGGTTCATTTTATCTCTTTATTAGCAATTGTTTTATATGTAAAATATATAAACCTAAATACATATGTATAATTCATAAAGCAGTACATATGATTTCTTAATTCTACCCATTTCTGGAATAGGCTTCAATGTTTTTAATTCAAGTGTTTTTAACTGGTAATAGTGGTGGTCCGTTGAAGTTTAGGACCAGTTTTTGGCATTGAGGAAGCTCAGAGTGCTTTGGTCCTAGGAACCTTTGGTTTAACACAAGTCTCAGAGAACCTTCCCATCTTCTACTGAATCTGTGTGAATTTCAGCCTGGTCACTATGTTGCCCCTGCCTGCTCATCAAGATTCGCTATTGAGCTGAGCCCAGGGGTGCCTGCCTATAGTCCTAGCTACTCTAGAGGCTGAGGTGGGAGAATCACAAGATTGAGGCTAACCTTAGTGATTGAGTGACACCAGTCTCAAAATTAAAAAAAAAAAAAAAACTGAGGATGTAGCTTAGTGGTAAAGTGCCCTGGGCTCAATCCCAGTACCAAAAAAAGAAAAAAAAATAGTTAATGTTTTTAAGTATTGCAAATTACAGTTATAACTTACTGCTGATTCAGCTACATATCCTGCCCTGTCCCAAATTTGTGATTCAACTAGAGCTTGGAAGTGGCACCCAGGTTTGTTACTTCTCGTAGTGTCTGTTCATCATCCTGCATTCAGAACTTCGTGTGTTCTTATGTGAGTAATGCTGTGGTTAGTGGTAGGTGAATCCCAGGAAGTCAAACCTGACCCATGTTCTAGTGCACTGAGCTATAGGTTCTCCTACACCTGGGGAATCATCTGCATCTGCCTGAAGGCGCGGGCACCGTGTTTTGGGGTTGCCCATCTTGCCAAGCATGGCTGTGGATGCCAGGGTGGGAAAGCAGGGGCCATGATACATCCACTGCTCTCTACCCAAGTCCTTGGAGGACGAGCCACTCTTCCAGAGTAAAGTGCTTGCTAATTCTTAAAAACCTAAATATGCAAACAATAGGTGCATTGGCCTTCAGGGGACTGTTAGTCCACACTAGATCTAGGAGGCAGAATTGTCATCTGCCCTTGATACTGTATCAAACTGGCCTTGGAGACACGGGAACCTTCTGTGCTCCAGGAGGGGAGGCAGAGCTCGCTGTTCACACCTGCTGGACGTGCCTTCCTGGGGCAGCAGTGGACACTACTCCAGAAGGGTATTCCCAGAGGAGAGGGCACTCTGAGGGCCACCGCTGGAGCTGGGCACACCTGAGTGCAGGGCTCTTGATTCTGCGTGCACCGACGTCACTCCCTTTGTTTTTAAAGTCTGGTGTCCTCGTCCTCATTTCCCAGATGAGGCTCAGAAGGATAATTAACTTTCCAAAGTCCAGGGAGTCGTTCAATGGAAACCATCAGGATTCAATTACCAGACTTCTCGGCCCCTGAGGCTATTATTTTTCTGTTATCCCCAATTGCTTGAGAGTCAGAAACAAACACCGCATTTGTGGACCTAGAGAATTCTTGCATCTATGCATGCTCTGAACATCCTAGTCAAAATACTACCATTGAGTGTTTTTGAGTGCTATAAGTTTGGCTTTTTAAAACATGGATGATTTAGGTGAGCCAGTTACTGTAAGTAGAGTTAGCCTTTTTATCTGATGATAGAAAACAAAAGAAAGAAAATCCAACATGGTGTCATCGTGCCAGTAAGATGTCTCCTTAAAGCGAGCTTGACATCAACAACTCAAAGTACACAGACCATGGAAGGAGACAGCCCCTGCCAATGGCCATGGCCCAGCTGGGGAGTGGCCGGGGTGGGTGCAGCCCCTCACAGCTGGCTCATGCTTCCCCGAGACTCAGGCCCAAGGAAGAAGTCAAAGTCCCTGACATCACATGCCCCCAAAGAAGCTAATCATCCCAGCAAAGGCTGATGATTTGAATCAACTCAGAGGGAGCAGCTGTATCTCAGATCTAAAAATGGCCCCACACTCCGTTTCATGGGCCTCCATTGGATGCAAGTGAAGTCAAACAGCTTTTCTGTTTTCAGTCTGCTTCTCTTTGTCCCCCAGCTCTGGGGAGAGATGTCAGAGGACGCACTGGTGGGAGGGGGATCTGTGCATCCTCCATGGAGAAGCCCTACCTCCCAGCTACCTCCCAGCGCAGTTATTCAGGCCATTCACTTAGTAGCTTCTGAAGCGACTTCTTTCTCCTCCCTCTCCCCTCCCCACTCCCCACCACCCCTCCCTGATCTAGATCTAGCCCTTGATTCCTGCCCACTATTAATTTAAATCTCCACTTCTGTGATTGCAGTCAGGAGTTGCAGAGTTTTATTGGCTAAAAGAACAGGCTTGACTAAAGCCACAAGTTACGATTACTCTCCACCTCTGGTCTCTGGGTATCTGGCAGGAGCTGGGTTTCCAGGGAGTGAGAGGATCCTGGGGGCTACGGGGAGAGGAGGTGAAGCCCAGGTGGGCTGCTGCTGGTGGAGGATGACTGCAGGGGCAGTGCTGTGTGCAGTTAGTGTCACGCAGGCAGACTGGCTTCTAGCTGTCATGTGGGGTTTAGGGCTTCAGGCTCCTGAAGGTGGAGTGTTGGTGCTGAGTGCCTTCCCTGCAGAGAACTCCTACTGCCCCCCAGCCCCAGTGAAAGGCCAAATTCAAGCTTAAACACCACTTTCCAGTAACAGGAATAGCCGGACAAGATACCATCTTTGCCTCCACTGAGTAGAAAATAGAAATGACCCCTTTCTGCCTTTTCTCTGGTTTGGGATTCCTCATGCTGCTTTGTTCTGGGAATCCTAAAATAGAGAATTTAAAAGAGGGCTTAGGCAAATGGCCCTAGTCCACAAGCAACTAACAAGAGGAGAAGCCTCTCCAAAGTGAAGGGTCTCCACCAACCCCTTGTCCTTCCACTCTAGATCCCAACCCAAGGGACCAACCTGCAGAAATTCACCTAGGACCTTTGGAAGCCAGTGACCTTGAACAAGAGTCTGTACCAGCAGCAGGGTGTGAACAAGAACTCTGTCCATGAAAGGCAATTGAGGCTGACAACTGTTACCTCTAGAGCTTAAAGAAATACAGGGCAAATTTGAAGTGTGAGCTGATGTCATATAATAAGAGGGTTCTGTGGATTTAATAACCTAGAACTATACACATTTGGGGAAATGATAGACTTCAGTTTTCCATTATTTTTCTTACTTTGCTATATTATTTAGTTTTGGCCTTATGAGTTGCATTTCTGCTTTTGAATATATATATTTTTTGGTTTTATTTAGGTATAAATTAGTACATAAAATTATACATATTTAAGATGCACAATGTGGTATGTATGTTGGTGTGTACAGAAATTGTGAAGTTATTACCACAAACAGATTAACATATCCGTCACCTCACATGGGTACCATCTTTCACAAGTGTAGTGAGAATATTTAGGAGCTTCTTTGTATTTCAAGGATGAAGTACAGTGTTGGTGAGCGGAGTACCGTGCTGACCACTAGCTCTCCAGAGCCCATTCATCTTATGGCTGAAGGTCTGCACCCTGGGCCAGCAGCACCTTCCCATCCACTCCCAGGCTCTGGCACCCACTTCTCTTATTTTACTCTTTGCTTCCTTGAGGTTGACATTTTAAGATTCCAGGTATAAGTGAGAGCATTTTTGTCTTTTTATGCTTGGCTTATTTCACTTAGAGATGGGATGACATCTTCCTGCAGAACCTTCGGGAAGTGCAGGAGAGACAGCGCTCTCTTCTCCAGCAAGCACCCAGGGTGATGAACACAGGGAGGGGAGGTGGCTCTGATTAGATTTAACTTAATGCTGCATGTTAAATTGTGTTGGAAATAGAATATGCATTCCTGAGGCAATTGAGGGGAAATAAATTTAAGGGAAATAATAATAAAGACTGAATAAACATATAAAAAGCACGAAGAAGACATGTGATTAACAGCACAAAGTAAGGTGTCCAAAATCTAAACTCATCATTCCAAAACAGCAAACGCTATATTGGGCTTTTAAAAAATGTAATTATATATTGTATAAAAGAGGTGTAAACACTGAGAAATTTAAAGTCAAAGTGGAAAAATATAACAGGGGAATGCTAAATAAAATAAATATGATATTTACAGATTGATATCAAATAAGACAAAGTTCCAAACATTACTTCTTAATAAAACAGGATTATTTGGGTGAAAGAGACTCATTACACAGAATCCCAAGGTCTGGTTCTCCAGGAGAGGGATAGCTCTCAATTCCTATTGAGAATTTAACCTTGGTTACATAAGTCAAAAGTTGATAAAACTTTTAGAAGATATTGATAAATTAATAATTAATGCATGTCATTCTAATGCAAGTCTTAAAAACTGAAAGATCAATACTAAAAAAATCAATATCAAGAGAAATCTCAATAGCATCAAAGATCTATAATTTAAAAATCACATATATGTTACTTTAAGAATGCTGTAATATTTTTTCTTTGTTTGAATAAGATCCAAATAATGTGGCCTGGTCTTTACTGTTTGGCTCACATGCTTTACTATTATATTTACCTTGTGTCTACTCTATAGTGAGCATGACCCCAACCCACACTCAATACAGTACATGTCCACTTATTGGTAGAATTTTCATTGTTAAAATAATTTGAGTGAGGCCTGCCTGCACCCAAGAACTTCACATGGGCTCCGAAGTCAACTGACAGCCACGCACAGCCCGAGCTGCTCTCTGAACTCATCTTCCAATGCCATCGCTCAGCTCCCACCACAAAACCTGCCAGCCCACCACTGAGAGCAGTTAAATTGTGTTTGAATTAGAATATTTCCATCTTGGGCCACTTTCATTACCCTTTTCAGTGGGGGGCAACACCCAGTTTGGAACTCCAGCTGGCCAGGGTATATACTGTTTATATTGGGATCTGAAAACATTGTCCTTCACCTCAAAGGAGAGGTATTGGATCCTAACAGGGACACTATGAGCCTTTAAGATAAAAATGGTAACGCCTTGGAGCCACAGAGATGGAAGGGAAGACACGCAAGCAATATGAAAAGACAAGGGAAGAAAGTGCCTCAAACATATCAAGACCCCACATTATTAGAATCCATGGCTAGTACAGCAGAAGAAATTACAGAGAAGGAGTTCAGGAGGTACATAATTAAAATGTGCTGTGAATTGAAGGATGATATAAGAGAGCAAATAAAGGCAGCAAAAGATCATTTTGACTAAGAGCTACATAAGCAAATATAGAAAAAAAAAGATTACATCAATAGGGAGATAGAAATTCTTAAAACAACAACAACAGCAACAAAAACAGAAATCCTTGAAATGAAAGAAACAATAAACCAAATAAAAAACTCAATTGGAAGCATCACCAACAGATTAGACCACTTGGAAGACAGGACCTCAGACAATGAAGACAAAATATATAATCTCGAAAAGACTGGACAACACAGTGAAAAATGGTAAGAAACCATGATCAGAACATTCAAGAAATATAGAATAGCATAAAAAGACTAAATTTAAGAGTCACTGGAATAGAGAAAGGCATAGTGTTTCAAACCAAAGGAATGAGCAATCTATTCAATGAAATAATATCAGAAAATTTCCCAAACATGAAGAATGAATTGGAAAACCAAATTCAAGAGGCTTATAGGATGCCAAATGTACAAAATCACCACAGATCCATACCAAGGCACATTATAATGAAAATACCTAACATACAGAATAAGGAGAGAATATTAAAAGCCAGGAGAGAAAGGAATCTGATTACATATAGGAGGAAACCAGTTAGATTATGTGCAAATTTTTCAACCCAGACCCTGAGAGCTTGAAGATCCCGGAACAACATATATCAAATTCTGAAAAAAAATGGATGCCAACCAAAAATCTTATATCCAGCAAAATTAAGCTTTAGATTTGATGATGAAATAAAAACCTTCCATGATAAACAAAAGTTAAAAATTTACAACTCAAAAGCCTGCAATACAGAACATCCTTGGAAAATATTTCATGAAGAAGAATTGAATAACAGCCATGAAATCAGCAAAGGGAGATAATACACTAAAGGAAAAAATAATCAAAGGAGAAACCAAGTCAAGTTAAATACCAAAAAGGCTGGGAATACAAATCATGTCTCAATAATAACCCTGAATATTAATGGCCTAAACATACCAATAAAAAAACATAGAGTGGCAGATTGGATTTAAAAAGGAGATCCAAAAATATACTACCTCCAAGAGACTCATCTCATAAGAAAAGATATACAAAGACTGAAGATGAAAGGTTGGGAAAAATCATAACATACACATGTACTATGGAAGCAAGCAGGGGTTTCCATCCTCATATTAAATAAAGTAGACTTCAAGCCAAAGTTAATCAAAAGGGATAAATAAGGACATACTGCTTAAGGGAACCATTCAACAACAAGACCTTTCAAGAAGAACTAATACTAATACTCTTCAATTTATTTCAGGAAGTAGAAAAAGAGGGAGCACTTCCAAACTCATTCTATGAGGTCAATATCACCTTGATTTTAAAACCAGGCAAAGACACATCAAAAAAACAAAACTTCAGACCAATATCTCTAATGAACATGGATGCAAAAATTCTCAATAAAATTTTGGCAAATTGAATACAAATATATATGAAAAGGATAGTGCACCACATTCAAGTGGGGTTCATCCCAGGGATGCAAGGTTGGTTCAATATATAGAAATCTATCACATCAATAGACTTAAAGTTAAGAACCATATGATCATCTCAATAGATGCAGAAAAAGCATTCAACAAAGTACAACACCCCTTCATGTTCAAAATACTAGAAAATTACTAATAGGGCATTATGTAAAATTGTGGATGTGTAACCGACGTGATTCTGCAATCTGCATTTGGGATAAAATTGGGAGTTCATAACCCACTTCAATCTAATGTATGATATATGATATGTCATGAGCTTTGTAATGTTGTGAACAACCAACAAAAAAAAAACACTAGAAAAACTAGGGATAACAGGAACATACCTCAACATTGTAAAAGCTATCTATGCTGAGCCCCAGGCCAACATCATTCTAAATGGAGGAAAATTGAAAGCATTCCCTCTAAAAACTGTAACCAGACGGGGATGCCCTCTTTCACCAGTTCTATTTAACATACTCTTGAAACATTGGCCAGAGCAATTAGACAGAAAAAAGAAATTAGAGGGATACAGATAGGAAAAGAAGAACTCAAATTAGTGCTATTTGCTGATGATTAGATTTTATACCTAGAAGACTAAAAAGAAAATCCACCAGAAAACTCAGCAAAGTAGCAGGATACAAAATCAACACCCCTAAATCAAAGGCATTTCTGTATATCAGTGACAAATCCTCTGAAAGGGAAATGATGGAAACTACCCCATTACAATAGCCTGCAAAAAAATAAAATTCTTGGGAATCAACCTGAAAAAGAGGTGAAAGACCCCTACAACAAAAACTACAAAACAAAAAATAAAGAAACTAAAGAAGACCTTAGAAGATGGAAAGATCTCCCTTGTTCCTGGATAGGCAGAATTACTATTGTCAAAATCACCATAATACCAAAAGTATTATATGGATTCAATGCAATTCTGATCAAAATCCCAATGACATTTCTCATAAAAATAAAAAAAAAAACAGTCATGAAATTCATCTGGAAAAATAAGACCCAGAATAGCTAAAGCAATTCTTAACAAGAAGAGTGAAGCAGGTGGCTTCACTATACCAGACCTTAAACTACACTACAGAGCAATAGTAACAAAAACAGCATGGTATTGGCACCAAAATGACTGGTAGACCAATGGTACAGAATAGAGTACACAGAGACTAACCCCATAATAACAGTTATCCCAGATTAGACAAAGCTGCCCAAAATATACATTGGAGGAAAGATAGCTTATTTGACAAATGATGCTGAGAAAACTGGAAATCCATATGCAACAAAATGAAATTAAACCCCTATCTCTCACCTTGCACAAAATTCAACTCAAAGTAGATCAAGGACCTAGGAATTAAACCTGAGACCTTGCATCTAATAGAAGAAAATGTAGGCCCAAATCTCCATCATATTGGATTAGACCCTACTTCCTTAACAAATTTAATTCCTATAGCACAGGAATTAAAATCAAGAATTAATAAATGGGATGGATTCAAACTAAAAAGCTTTTTCTCAGCAAAAGAAACAATCATTGAGGTGAACAGAGAGCCTACATCTTGGAAGCAAATTTTTACCACTTGCACATCAGATAGAGCACAAATCTCTAGGGTATATAAAGAACTCAAAAATCTAAACACACACACACACACACACACACACACACAAATAAATAAATAACCCAATCAATAAATGGTCCAAGGAACTCAACAGACACTTCTTAGAAGGTGATATACAGTCGATCAACAAGTATATGAAAAAAAAGTTCATCATCTCTAGCAATTAGAGAAAAGCAAATAAAAACTACTCTAAGGTATCATCTCACTCCAGTCAGAATGGCAGCTATTATGAAGACAAATAGCAACAAATGTTGGTGAGGATGTGGGGAAAAGGCACACTCAGACATTGTTGGTGGGACTGCAAATTGATGCAGCCAATATGGAAAGAAGTGTGGTGATTCCTTGGAAAACTGGGAGTGGAACCACCATTTGACCTAGCTTTCCCTCTCCTTGGTCTATACTGAAAGGACTTAGAAACAGCATACTACAGGGACACAGCCACATCAATGTTAATTACAACAGAATTCACAATAGCTAAATTGTGGAACCAACTTAGATGCCCTCCAGTAGATGAATGGATAAATAAAACATGGTTATATACACAATGGAATATAATTCAACAATGAAGGAAAATAAAATCATGGCATTTTCAGATAAATGGATGAAGTTGGAGAATATAATGTTAAGTGAAGTTAGCCAATCCCTCCCCCCCAAAAAAATGCTGAATATTTTCTCTGATATAAGGAGGCTGATTCGTAGTGGGGTTGGGAGGGGGAGCATGGAAAGATTAGGCAAAGTGTAGATAGGGCAAAGGGGTGGGAGGGAAAGGGAGGGGGCATGGGATTAGGAAAGATGGTGGAATGAGATGGACATCACTACCCTAAGTACATGTATGGAAAAGACAGGAATGATGTGAGTATACTTTGTGTACAACCAGAGAGATGAAAAATTGTGCTCTATGTATGTAATATGAATTGTAATGCATTCTGCTATCATATACAACAAATTAGAATAAAAATTTAAAAAATAATTTGAAATATACAAATATCCCCTACATAATAATGACTTAATAATAACTAGGTAAAAAATATGAGCGGACACATCATAGAAGAAGAAATTGATACACAGCTGCCAAGCGAAAACCTTTCATTTCACAGCAATAAGCAGTTGAGAGTAACCATGGCATGCTGCCCACACCAGCTAGCTAGTGGGAAGGCTAAGGAGCCTGACGGCAGGGAGCCCTGGCTAGGCGGATGCCCAGTGGGAGGCTCCGCCCTGTTGATGTGGAGAATGGCACAGGCAGGGAGTTGCTGATTCTGGACACATCTGGAAAAAGCATGATGGTGTTTCCACGTGTCAGTACTACCATTTCAAATACACATGGCACACCGTCTTTTCAAGGCACAGATAAAAGATATGTGTAGTGATATATGTGACGTGCCATGTGTAATAATGAGAAAACGGGAACAACCTCATTTATAGGGAGATGGATAAAACTTTGGCATGTTATAAAATAGAATACTATGAAGTTGCAAACGCTGTGTGACCAGGGGCCGTGTGTGTCAATGTGGGTATCAGAACACAACACGGAGGGTAGCATGCCCAATAATAGAGCCATCTCATGCACTATATGGATTTTTAAAAATCTAAAACACTTTTGCATATAATGTGTGTGTTATAAAATCACTAAACCTTGCACTTTCATGATGAATATAAGATCCTGATGGGTCTAGCCTGAAGGGTAGGAATGGCTTTGTTCTGGGTGTGGACACCAGTTGTATTTGCAGTACTTTGAAGCCTATTTTAAAAGTCATCCTACATAGTATTCAGAGTATTATTTTGAAAATTTAAAAATACAGTGAAAACTCTGCTAATTTTAAATTTTAGTGAAGAATGCACTTGTGGTTCATACATCTTAAATAAGAAAACTTATTTTGCCAGCCAGTACAAACAGATTCTGGAGGCATCAGGATGCCCGGGAAACTTATTTTGAGGCCCTTCACTTCTCCTTGCTTTGAGATCCTGAGCTCCCTCACAGTGAGCCCATCTCTGCCAGTGAGGGAGGAAGGGCAATCCTAAGAAATGGTTCATTCACGGTGCCACCCTGGGACAGGGCACATGTTCTGACTGAGCTACGCTGCATCTCACTTTTTCTCAGTGCAGGGAAGTCTGCCATGCTCTAGGATGGGGCAGGGCTGTGGGTGGCTGCTGGCAGAGGTGGCAGAGATGTTGGGGGTGTACGATTCCCTCTGAGATTTTAATCCTTACCTTTCTGAGGCTAATCTTGTGTGAGAACATGGTGCTGACCCCCAACAGGACCTCTGGACATTTGACATAAGTCAGTATGTCTAACAAACATAGATTTCTGGGGAAATCCCTATGGATTATATTAAAGCTTCAAAAACCTTACATATTTGGTATGTAAAAGAAGTTGGTCCATAATTTAGTCCTAGAGAAGAGTGTGAAAATGCACGGCATGACCAGGTAGAAATGAGAACTTCCCAGGGCATGTCTATAAGGGATGGTGGTTTTTATCTCTGTGTTTTCTGTGATATCAGAGTTGCCTCTGAATTTTCAATTGGGCAAACATTTAGAATGGCATGGACTGGATGTATGTGTGCCCAGGTTCATGTGCTGAGCTCCAACACCAAGGGGATATGATTTGGGGGTGAGGCCTTTGGAGGCTTCATGGTCCTGGAAGCTGTGAGTGATAGGTTGTGCCCACATAAGAACATGTGCCCAGAGCTGTCTTGCCCCTGCCTGCCCCTGAGCAGGCCATGAGGAGGAGAGGGTCCTAAGACAGGAAGAGAACATGCACCCAGCCCTACCATGCAGGCCAGATCGCAGACTTCAAGCTTCCAGAGCTGTGGAGACGAATTTCTATTGTTTAATCCACTGGTCTATGGCAGCCGGAGCAGATTAAGATTCTAATGATTTTGAAAAATGTTTTTGCTTCAACATGAGGATGGTGATCGTTAACCTGGATTTAATAAGGGCAGCAGAGTGATCAAGCCCCAGAGATTAATGATAGCCACAGTTAATATTTACTTCATGTGCTCTGCGTGTGCACATGGAAGGCTCGTGAGCCAGAGAGCTCCTTCACTGAATCAATAGCAGGCCGAGACACTGTGCTGCACAGTACCTAGCAACAGCGCAGCTAGGATTCAGACCTTAGACGATGCTCTAACCAAAAGGCTGTTTCCTGAAACCATGGCACAAACTTTTACCTAATATTCTTATCCAATATGAACAGACTTTGTAAGTCTCTATTTCCTAATTTAAAAAAATGCAATGGAAAGCACTTTGTGCATAACTGTCTTTAAAAGGGCTTAGAAATATTAAAATTGCCAGAAATATATGCAATCTTAAAACTATCAAAGAAGAAATTCTTAATCAATTTAAAGAGAGAAAAGTGCAAATCTATGATTATACATGAGATGAAGAAAAATGGTAATATCTAATTTTCTAAAAGAGAAAATTATTCAACCCTTGAATGGATGGTTAAAAATAGTTATCATTTAAAATTGTATTGTAAAATAATAAGCCATAACAGAAAGGGTACAGTAAGACTAGTATAATAAAATTAAAATACATGGCAGAATGATATTAGTCTATTTCAATAAAACTTCTCATGCTTAAAAATGTAGCACCATAATTTATAACTCAAGGTCAAACTTTTAGTAATTTGCCCTAAGTTACAAATCTGGTAGGTATGACTCACATACATTGTGGAGAGCCCAGTATTAAAAAGTTCTAAGAAGCGATGATCAATTTTAAAATGATGACACAGGCAGATTTCCTAGATGGCTTGGGACCAATGGCTTGCATCATCTGAAAATTACATACCTCTTCCAGATCCAGTACCTACAGCCTGTGCTTAGAGGTCAGCAGAGCTCGAAGGGAGAGTGCAAGCAGAATTCAACTCTTTCTGAAACCCTTCATCCGGTGCGACTGTCCCTCTTTGTAAGATTGAGGCCTCAGTTAGAGCTATGTTTGCCTCTTGGTCAACTTAGATCAGGTCTGTACTGCCCGCTCTGCTTTAGACAGGAGAGCAGAGCCCTGCCTCTGCGTCCTTGCATGGACCTTGCCTGGTGCCTTGGTCCATACACCCAGCCAAATGCCGCAGTCTGGCTGGGCACAATTCAGGAGCCACTTGTCAAAAGAAACAAACTTTATTTTTAGAACCACACACGCCAAACAAAATAGCTCCTCAGGAAAAACCCTCAAAGCCCAACTGCCACAACCGGCTTCCCACAAGCCTCTCTTTTTTTTTTTTCTTTTGATAATGGAGTACCCTCTATGGTGGTTTGAGAACGGCATTCATTAGCCCAATGTCTCCCTCTACGGCATCGTGGGCAAATACCCGGTATTCTACTCCTTTGATACCTAGTTTTGTTAAACCCTCCTCCTATGGGGCAATTCCTTTTAAAATGTCCTGTTTGTTCCCAATTGTAGCATGTTCTTGGCCTGGAATCTAAAGCCTATTTTACTGCAGCTGCCACAATTTGCCCTTGTTCATTAATGTCTCTGGCATCTAAAGCCTGTTTTACTGCAGCTGCCATGACTTGCTCTTGTTCATTAATGTCTCTACATAATTTAATATATGTGTTTAAATCTGCATGCTTCCATGGTCTAATGATTTCTCTGCACCAACGATTCGCTTGGTCATAAGCCAGTTGTTTTATTAATGGCATTGCTTGTTCTATATTCCCAAAACTCTGGTAGCTGTTTGAATAAGCCTATCTACAAATTCAGCATAAGATTCATTAGCTCCTTGTATTATCTTAGATAATTGACCTTGTAAACCTCCATGTCCTTGTAAAGTCTTCCATGCCCTAACCGCCTCTACAGCAATTTGTGCGTATACGCCAGGATCATATGCAATTTGTTGCTGCTGATCCTCATAAGGTCCCTTTCCTAACAACTTATCTAGATTTCTCTGAGGATAACCAGCTGCTGCATTTCACCTAGCCGTCTCCTTGCAAAATTCCTCGTTAGCAACCTTCCATAACAGGTATTGACCTCCATTTAGCACAGTTTTACACATATTAGCCCAATCTGCTGGTGTCATGTTCAAGTTGTTAATGGATTCGACCATGCTTACAGTGAAGGGTGCTTGAGGACCATAGGTTGCTACAACCTCTTTTAGCTGCTTCACTGTTTTGAAATTTAAAGCATAGTGAATTTGCTGCCCTCCTACCTCAAATACAGGGCATGTTAATACTTGAGATCCTGTCTCAGGATCCCAACTATCAACTGTGGGGGTTGGGGGCCTCCCAGCATATGGAGGTGGCCTTGTTAGTTGGACATTTACATCCTTTGGTGACAGAAAGGTGTTAGTAGCAGACTCCTGTAGAGGTGGTGCTGTTGGTTGGACCCTTACACCCTCTATTGATAGAAAGTTGTTAGTAGCAGTCTCCTGTTGTAACTTTTCCCCTGATGGCTTTTTCTGCTCTAAACTTTCTTCCTCTGACTACTTGGAGAGACCTTCTCTTTTACTTGAATCTTTTCCTCTGTCTGACTAACTTGAGAGACCTTCTCTTTTACTTGAATCAATATGTCTTCTCCTTCCTCTACCATTGTCTGAACTGAAGGCTTTGGACTAAGCAAACCAGATACGAACGTCCACAATGGCAACGTGCCAACTGGCAGAGTCCCTGGGTTGTTCTTTTCTATTCTTTTTAAATCCTCACCATGATGGTTCCACTGTGATATATTTAACAACTCCTCCTTAAAAAGCCATGGGCTACATTTTTGTATTGTATCAACGTATGCCCTGACTGCTCTTGATTTTACTGGGATGCCTCCTTCCTCTAACAATTTACTTAACACTCTTTCGGTTTGTTTTTTACTAATTTCTGATCCCGTATTTCTACTGTAATACAACCCAACAAGATAACACCAAACAAAACCGAGACAGAATGAAATAAAAATGGAACCACAAAATTTCATTATAGCTGGGGTCCCCTGCAGCTGAGCCACTCAGCCCCGCCTGGGCTCCCTGGCTCAGCTCAGCTCTGCTCTGACTCTCCACCCTGAGGCAGCCACCTCCCTCAGGGCTTTTGAGATGAAAGTAAGTGGTGCCCGATATCCAATTACCATGTTTCCTCCACTTTGTTTATTTTACAGTCTCTGAGCAGCCACCATTTTTCCTGTACTTGCTGAGCTGTGTCTTCACGTCATTTATTTTAATTTTCACAATTCTGTTCTTTTCAAAGGAGGAAATGGATACCCAGAAGGGTTAAACAATTTGAGCAAAATCACATAATTAAGGCCAGGGAATCAACATATATTAAGTGACAAATCTTATACTGCAGAACCCGGGACTATTCTAGCCATTGTGCTCCCATGAAGTGGTTCCTGCCCTCTCCTTGCGACCTTCTGTTTCCCTGTAGATATTTCTCATTGTGTCGTTTTACTGCTTTAAATTTTCCAAAACCAAATGTTCCCAGGCACTAATCACAGCACCCTTTCCCTGCTTGCTCTGTATCTATATCCCAGAGCCACCCCTAGAACTTGGAGCTTAGTCAGCACTCCTATCCATTCAGGCATTACTGGGTGCTGAAGTGCTGGTGAGGTACACGTGCTCTAAGAGTAAAACTCCATACAAATGCTAGTCAAAGAACTAATAAGACCTACACGAGAATGCCCAGCTGTAACGTCGACTGGCATTCTATAGTAGAAAAGATAGGAGACACCGTAGGAATGTTGAGAAAATGACCAACTTTGTCTTGGGGTATTGGGCACATAAAGCTTTTTAGAGATGCCAGCTTTTTAGGTCTTAAAATAGAAGTGGGGAGGTGATAGCTTCTGAGAAGGGGAGGCTGTGTGGGCACAGAACTTCTCCCAATTAGCTTGTCCTTTAAGAATGTCTGTTCACTATCTGTCAGGATAAGTTGAATGCCATATTTCTCAGGGGTCCTCTCTGTGGATAACTTGCAGGAGTTTTGAGACTGGGTGCTGGTGTGTAGCTAGCAATTTGTGACACATGGTCAAACTGCAAGGGAATGTGCCTTGCCCTGTGGAAGTCACTGGGAAAATTCCAGTTTCTTCTGCACCTTGTCATTCAGTCTGCTGGGGCTCACTCCAGAGGCTCATTTTGTTTTTGTTTCTGTTATTTTTGTTGTTGTTGTTAGTAACTAGGAATTGAAAACTATAACATCTGCATCTATTAAATTAGAAGGCTAGTTGTGTGCCCAAGCAGTGCTCTGGAGGACACCCCAGAATGTCACAGGGTAGCTACCAACTTGTGATATTTAGAGAAACAGAGACTCTCAGAAGTAAGGTGAATGGGGGACCCAGCCAGGCCAGAAAAGGCGAAGTCTGTGTCGGTGTACCTGCCCCTCAGAGCTGCCCTTTCCCTTCAGCCTTCTCTTGCAGAAGAGAACAAAACCAGGCTACCTTCTAGATTATTCCTAAATCCACCCAGTGCAACTTAATTGCTGGTGACATATTAAGAGGTCCTCTCTGCCTGCAGCCTTCCCTCCCAGCTCCTACCTGCATTAAATACACCCCCTCTCCCTCCCATCTCGCTCCCTCCCCCTCACCTCTGCTTCTTATTCCCTCCCCTTCTCTCTCCTCTACATGCTCACAGTCTCCCTGTCTCTCCAGGACAAGAAAGTGTGCATCCAGCCATCTAAGTGAGAAAATGTCACAGGGAAGCTACCAAGTTGTGATATTTAGAGAAACAGAGACTATCTCACTTGCTTTTGTGTTGGGATGACCAGTTATCTCTGGAAGAGCCTCCGATTCAATTTGTTAGGTACAAGGTAGAATACTTGCCTTGTATTAATATTTTAACTTGGCCACAGTATAGTCTGTGTTGTTACATGGGCTCCTCGATCCCTGGGGTGGGGTCTCACGCTCATTATCCTTCCAAAGGTAAGAGCTGTAAAAGAGGACTTCAAAATAGATCAGTCTTCCAACCTGGTATGTTATATTGCATCAAATAAATGTAGTATTATATAAACAGCGGGGGATGCTTTAATACCATACCAGGTTTTTTTTAACAAGTCTTTCACATTTCATATGATTGCAGGGGAGAATCTCTTCTTGGCTGCTTCAAGTTTCATTTATTGTAAACTTGTTCACTTTTTCCCTATTATTCCCTTCTCTGTTGGCTTTTTATAACACCACTCTATTCTTTCCACTTGATTTATAGGTAGCCTTCAGAAAATTGGCAGGGAAAGTGTGAGTCCAGCTTTTCACCAGCACCTGCATACTGCTGGCTTGAATCTGTGTCCAAGAGCTAAAAATACGCTTGTCATTAGCTGCAATTTAAGAACTATCAGTGTCTAATCAATTCAGCCACTGACACCCAGGGGAAGGTACCTCTGCAGAGAGCTCAGCCATGGTCCAGCCCCCATTGTCTGGGTGGTGCTCTGCCTATGAGGGCAGCCAGCACATCCTGAAGAGACTGACAGAGTGCTGGTGTACTTCAAGTGTTTTTCCACCCAGTGCAGTTAAGCCTTTGAGCAGAGAAAAAAGGAGTCTTTGAGTTACTGCCATATTTATATGTCTTTATGGTTACATCTTTTCAAACTTTCTTTGGATTTTCTCAAGGAACAGAATTGTGTTGGAAATGCAGTATTCACTGAGACCCAAGAGTAGAAATGCTCACTGGAGTAGCACCTGGCATGGTGTGGAAAGGCCTGCTTTCCCTTTCTGGTGGACCTGTGAACTGTAGGCCCATGTGTGTGTGTTAAAGAAAACTGATTTTCCATCTAAACTCATGAAGGTTAACCACGTGTGGAATGTTTCTAATTATACCAAAACAATGCAATAGTCCTAATACCCCGCAAATTACAGGACCACATATGACCACATCCCACCCACATTCCCTAGGAAGAGGGCTGCCATCCTGAGTCTCAGTTGGCCTCCAGCCATGGACCCTGTGCAGCACATCATGTTGACATACTTCCTTTCTTCATCTCTGAAGCATCTGTGGCAAATCTTACTTGAATTCCTAGGTTGGGCTGAGCCCTTCCTATTACTAGAAGTGTGTTTTGTCCTTATTGACTATCTTCGTTCATTTCTGCCACTATAAAACCAAACCACAGACTGGGTCCCTTACACAGAGTAGCTTACCGTTCTGGAGATGTAGACCTCCAACGTTAACTCGCCTGCGTCTGGCAAGGACCTTTTTTCTGGAAGTGTGCATGACCCCAGACATTTCTCATTAGGCCCCACCGCCCAACACTGTCTCGATCATGGATCAAGTGACAGATATTCAGCCTTGGGACCTCCTACAAACCTGCAAACGGCAGCAGTGCCTGAGGCCTCAACTGAGGAACCTCTGCAACCCTCCCTTCTCCATTTTCTTGGCCTCGCCACTCACAGACTCCCTTCTCCAGCACTGAGCTGCCTCTGCTCCAGAGGGTTCTCTGGCTTTGTCTTGCCACAACCACTGCAAAAGAGCCGAGAACCTCAGGGCAAAGCAGCATGCTCCTAATATGTTCAGCTGGACGAGCGAGTTCTCAATGCCAACCCTGAAATAGTGCTCAAGGTAGAGGGTTAGGTTTGCTCTCCCAGATGGTTCTCATGGCGAGACACCCTGGACCTTCCTGCAGAAGCCCTGCTGGGTAGCCCTGCATTCAACATACACTGGTTAGCTCTGTTCAAACCAAGCATCTCCCAGATGAGTGTGCTCATGGGGCCCTTTCTCCGTAACACTTCACTTACTTTATGTCGTGGAAGCTGTGTTCTGAGTGTCAGCTGCATGAAACATCCACAGCCCAGGGGTTGCCTTTGCCCTTCCCTTCAAACAGGCAGATTCACTGGGTCATCTCCAGCTGTCATCCCTGACTTCAAATGCAGAAGGCCAGATAATGAGACAAACATTGATTATTTCCATATCTCTTACTGAATACTCCTCCCAGCCCGTAGTGGTGCTGTCAAGACTAAAGAACACCGGTGTTCTCAGGATCCCTTAAGACTTTCCCCCCACGACTTGTCGTAACTTGGAGAAGATGGAGAACTCTCCAGCAAGAGTGATGACTGCTAACACAAAGGAAGGCTATTGACAAGTGTATGGAGCACTTGTTACATGTCAGGCATCGTTGTAAGTCCATTCAACACCCCGCCGGTGATATGTGTATTCTGGTGTCCTGTAGTAAAGGTCGTGTCCAGCTTTTAAGCACTTGCGGGTATTAAGCAGACACCTTCGGGGCAGGTGTCCTGAACGGAAGGCTTCTCCACATCCTGGTGCCTGCTGGGGGCTGGCTGTGGGGCAACCTGGGATCTTCCAGTTCTGGGCTGGAGCTGCCCTGCCCTGAGCATAAACACGACCATGCTCTAGGCAGGCTCTGGGCTGCACCATGACAGGATGGGTGAGGTGGCCTGGCCAGCAGGGGAGGAACGCAGAGGGCCAATGAGCGCGGTGTCCTGGGTTGGTGATACTATAAAAGAAAGGGGAAGACCTGAGCCTGGGAGTTGAGCCAAGGGCAGGATGTGGGGGGGATTGGGGGTGGTGAGGGAAGCCATGGTGATGAAGGGATAGTTGGCCAAGCCTTTGACAGGGTGAGGGCGTGGTCCAGACGGGAAAGAGAGTGTGTCTCTGGGGAAAATGCTGTCAAGGGGTGACAGCATGGTGACAACTTTCTAAAAAACTAAGCAAGAACTGACTGTTATAGTTTTCACTGGGATCATGGAGCCAGATGACTAGACCATATCATTTCCTCGGCTCCACAGGAGGCTCACTGGCAGCACAGCGTTGACTGAGAGGCCATGCCGCAAGTCCAGACCACACACACGCATGCTGAACAAAACGCTCAACCACAGAAGGACAAGCGTGCAAATCCCTAGGGTCCTGAGCAAAGGCATGGGCCTGGGAACAAGGCAAGAGTGTCCCTGGACTGGTCCAGCCCCTGCCTGTGTGGAAATGGCATGCCATTCCATCTCAGAGTCTTGTTTCCAAAGCAATGTATTTTTTTTCTAACTTCAAAATTGTTTTTTCATTGCACAAAATTGGAAACATGTAAATACAGTAATCTCCAAGAATAAAAAGTTACTCAGCAATTAAGCTTTTCTTGGCATTCAACTGATCATTACTAACTTATAGAAGTCACAAAAGTCACAAGCCAATGGACACTAAAGACTGGTTGAGGCCCCATTCCGTCTTTTGAGGAATCTCCATAGTGCTTTCCAAAGTGGTTGTACTAATCTGAGGCCTACAAATGGAAAGACCTTATGACCCAGCTCTTCCGCTCATTGTTATTTATCCACAAAAACTAAGATCAGCACACTCTAGTGCTAGAAGGACACCAAAGTTTATAGCAGCACAATTCACAATGGCCAAGTTATGAAACCAGCCTGGGTGTCTGTCAGCAGAGGAATGGATTCAGAAAAGGTGGTACATATACACCATGGAGCTTTACTCCACCATAAAGAAGAACTAAATTATTTCCTTTGCCAGTAAATGGATAGAACTGTAGAATATCATGCTAAGTAAGATAATTCAGACTCAGAGAGTCAAGGATTAAATGTTTTCTTTAATAAGTGGGAGCTATATTGAAATGAAAAGGAATAATAAATGGATCTCATGAAAGTAGAAGAGAGACCAATAGAGTAAGGGCAGAGGGTGGAGGGGTAGGAAGGAGGGGAAGGCCTGGCAGAGCACGGGAATGAGATCCACACAACATGCCATGTCCCTTTACAAATACCGCACATTGAGTACAGTTTGCATATCCTATCATAGGCCAATGGAAGAAGAAAAAGAAGGGAGTAGAGCTAATGAATTGGGAGGGAGAGGGAGGGCGAGGGAAGGTTCAAGGAATAAGACTGATCAAGTTGTACCATTATGGCACAGCAATCCCCACTATATTTTTGCAAAATATATATACATTTGCAAAATTATAACGCACCAGTAATAAAAGTAAATTATGGGGCTGGGACTGTATCTCAGTGGTAGAGTGCTTGCCTTGCATTCCTGAGGCACTGGGTTTGATCCTCAGCACCACATAAAAATAAATAAATAAATAAAATAAAGAGATTGTGTCCATCTACCATTAAAAAATATTTTTTTAAAAAAGTAAATCACAAGGAAAAGTCTAGGAAGCATGAGAAGGGGTCAATTAAAACTGGTATCTTCAAAAATCAATAAAGAAAACCCAAGGAGGGAAAAACAACATGGGTTGAGGTGATTTTCAGAAGGTTATGGAAAAAATCTTTGTGAATGTTTGAGTAACATGCACATGGAATGTTAATATATGGGTAAAAATAGTCCTCGTACTGTTTTCAAAATTCCACCATAGGAAGAAGGGAAAGTTCACGAATTCCGTATCGTGATGTCCTGACATTTACTAACCTCCACAGGTGAGGTGGGCGCCTCACCTGCCCACCAGCCAGGTGCAGTTTTCTGTTTCTTCCTTCCCCAATCAATAGGTGCATAAGACCTGTTCGGAAAGGCAAGAGGAGGTACCTTGTGAAATAACGGCCTTTCACGCTGAGTGGAGAGCAACCTCCTTGACATCTCCCCTACGTTATTTCTGTAATTACAGACCGCAGAGACACTTGACAAGAATATTTGTTATTATTATGTGGAATTATTAAAAGCCTTTCTCTTTGCCTACTAACAAGAAAAACATGAGTGAACATTGATGATGCCGAAGAGCAAATTAACATGCATACAAAGCCCCAGGGCCTCGGGCCTCGGAGTGGGGCTGCCACCACATCTCTGGAGGGAGAAGGACCACGTAGGGCTGCACCCGCTCAGGCCTGGCCCTTCCTACCCAGAGGAGCAGGCCTGGCTCTGTGCTGGGAGCTGCTGGCTCCTGGGGCCACCTTTGGCTCTCGGGGCCTGCTTTCCCCTCCATTGCCTCCCTCGCTGGAGTCGTGGGGGGCAGACTGCCCTGCGGGTGTGGAGGAGCCATCCTGATGGGGGGCGCTGATTCTCGGATTCCTGCTACTGCGGTTTCTTTCTGGGACCTCACCTCCCACAGAGCTGCCTTCTGCCCCGGCTTGCTGCTGGCAGGCATCCAGTAACACCCCCCAGGTGATTGGCACGCCATTACTACTTCTTGAATATCAAGTTAACTCTCCACTTGAAAACAAAAGTCTTCCGTATTTTTCTCTTCTATGTATATCATTTCCTTTTTAGCTTCTTTAGAGAAAGATTGGTGCAGGGGGAGATGTTTGACAGGTCACTGTTCTAATTGTTTCTGAGGGTGAGGTGGGATTCATCCCTAAATTCTATTTGTTTGTTTGTTTTGTTGCTCTTGTTGTTTTTCCTGGTACTGGGGATTGAACCCATCACTTCTTATCTACTGAGCTACATCCCCAGCCCTTTTTATTTTTATTTTGAGATGTGGTCTCATTAAGTTGCTTAGGGCTTGGCTAATTTGCTGAGGCTTCCAATCCTCCTGCCTCAGCCTCCTGAGTTGCTGTGATTATAGGCATGTGCCATAGAGCATGACTTCTAAATTCTTTTTAAATACCTTTAACTTTCAAATGCTCATTATAATGTTCTTTGCATAGCAAAAATTCCTGACTATTCCTCTGGACCCCATTTTCTTTTTTTTTTTTTTCGGTTATTTCCCATTGATGATATCTTCTTTTTTCACTTTTAACTTACTGTTAGAAATAACCCTACTCTGATCTTGGCTTCTTGTGATTCACACTGTAAGTTCATTAATATTTGGTGTTAAAGCCCGAGTGAATGTGCTTAATTTTATTACCTATTCTTTCAAGTCTCTTAAAAACTGGATTGATTTACTTTTTTGCCTTCAATTTTCTCAGCTTTTGTAGGAATTCATCCCTGTTACACAAACCTAGATCCATCATATTTGAAAAATGATTCTACAGAATCATTTTAAAGAAAATCCTTGTGAAACATTTTAAATAAAAATCGCAATTTTTGAAATAGTATTACAATTTTCTTTAAGAGATAAAACAATCTTAGTTTCATACCAAGACCATTTTCATGGTTTTCAAGGTGTAGCATAAAAGGAATGACCAAGAATCTCAAGATAGTGATGGCAGAGCACCAAACAAACAGGTACAGGGCCCTCTGAGACTGGATCAGGGGCACACCCACAACACCCCTGTCCACAGCCTTGGTCAGTTGTATGGATTAGAAAGGAAATTTAATTTGAGGGGTTGGGAAACTCATTAGCTATTAAAGCATGTATGAAAAATGTGGCTTCTAAGAGGCCTTGTAACCAATATCATTATGTGACTCTGCACTCTGCCAGGATTCGTATGCTGGGTTTGGTTAAGAAAACAAAGAGCTCCTCCCAGGTTTCCAGGCACATACAGGATTTTCTGGGTGGGCACACCTGGCCTTGTCCCACTCAATCAAGTGAGGAGAGTTGCCTTAGTATGGCTCGATCACATGCTTTGAGCTATTTCTAGAATATGTGAATTCCTACATCGATAACCTTTGGGCCTTTGTCCTAGTTGGTAAGAATGTATAGAACCACTTTTCTACTAACTTCAGGCAAACTTTTAAATTAAAAGATATCTTAACTGACATAATGTACATACTCACGGGGTACAGTATAATAATTGGTGAATTCACGCGTGCAGTGCTAGGCCCAGTGATTGGCATTTCCATCTCCTTAGCCTCTCTTACTCTAGGTGTGAGGGTGTGAATCTTTGTGATGGACACTCTGGATTTCAGCCTAACATCTTGCCAAGAGAGAAACACTCCTCTGCTCAAAGAGAACCTCTGCTCTCCCAGGTGCCTTTGACTTGCATTTAACACAGTGGCCCTGAATTGTATGGAAAAAGCTTCGCATCTGACTTTTCACATCAAATTACGTATTGATCATTTCCCAGGTTCAAAAACCTTTTAAAACATCAACTTTAATGACTATGATATTTCATCATAAGGCTTTACTATAATTTATCTAATGACTTCACATGTATTCAAATCTGAGGGTTCCTGGAGGCGTCCCTGCTGCGCATGTAAATGAGTCGATTATCATCTCTCCCTCCATGCTGCTCCAAGTGGGCGCTGCAGAGTGCCCTTCCCACCCTCTGGAGACCAGCTCTGGGTGCCATCTGCCCTCCTGGAAGCACAGAGAAGCCCTGTGCCTGACCAGCCATCTGGTTGGTTTGGTTCTTTTCTCATGATGCTGACTCTTTAACATAGCTTATTAGTAAGAGTGCAAATTATGGGTTAAAAGTGTTTTAAGGCACTTAACAAGTATTGAAAATTATTCTCCAGAAATCTGTGTAAATTTATGCTTACCACAATTGTCCTATTGTAGCTTGAAGTATGATGATAGATTTTCATTATTCACTCATTTGCTGGGGGGGAAGTGTTTCCTTGTTTAATTTACAGCTCTTTAATTACAAGGGAGGCTGCCCAATTTCATGTTTACTAGTCATTTATAATTATCACATTATGAATTTTCTATTCTGCCCTTGACCCTAAAGCATTCAAATATTATGGCATTTAGGAAAACTGACAGTTTTCTTATCTCAATTCCTGGAAAAGTCACCGTTTTCATTTCAAGATGTATTTTATTCATCATTTTGAGAAGTACATCTAATTTGGTAGAGCCATGATAATAAAGGCCTACATAATTCCTAGAGCATTATGAGGATTCACACTGCTGCAGAAGCCCTGCCTGTTTACGTAAGTTAATTTGCATTTTCACCTGGGACATATAGGAGGTGTACACAGAAGGGCAAATGAACTTGTCTCGTTCACCTTAAAGCACTATTTGGCATTTAAATCACTTTGACAACCTGAATTGGGTCTAGTCAATTGACGGGGGCATGGACACTTCTGATGGATGACATCTCTATTTCCTGCATTCTATCTCATCTTTTCCTGTTTTGTCTCTCATTAAAAATCACTCCAAATCCTATTTTTTATCTGGATGGAAATAATGCCACAATTTTTCATAGAATGCGAGCATTGGCTTATTTCTCCTTCACCCAGAGAAGCTCTGAACTTGAGCACCAGGTCTTTGCTGGGGTATGCTCTGGGCCGTCTGCTGGGCTAGAGTCCCCACCCTGCTGGGGTGGACCTTCCACAGTGAGGGCCTGGCCAGAGGGCCTCCCAGAGGGAGATGATGCGCTGGCAGATGTGGGAAGTGCTGTGACCAGGAATGACAACCACCAGTTAATAGAAGCAGGAAACACTTCCTGAAGACCTGGGATTCAACCAGGGAACTGAGGATGAAACAATTCAGCAGAAATTCAAAAGAAGCATCTCCAAGGGTGGACGCCAGCCCATGGGAGCAGACTGAGATGGGACTGGTGAGGGCCCTGCCCTTGGCATGACGTCATGGGGGTGGCCCGCACCCTGAGTGCAGGGGAAGGTCGTCAGCAGGGCTTGGAATAGGAAGTCCCCATGGGGATGCGTTTGTCTGAGAGGCAGGCTGTTGTGCAGCAGTGAACTCTAGGGTGGTGGGGGACAGTGGGAGTGGACCCAGGGAATGTCCATGGAGATCCCAGCTGCAGACAACTGAACCAACCCAGCTTACACACATCCAGGAGCCTGGCTTGTCGGAACTTAGTGTAGACAAAATAATGTCATGTCCTTTTCCTGACAGCACCACAAATTTGCAAGAATGCATCATGGACATTACAAAGTACCCCTCCTTACACATATAACACAAAACATAGGATATGAGTCTAGTTTTTGGTTCCTGTTTCCATTATAAGTTAAAAAAAATACAAAGAACACAAAGGATAGGTGAGGTAAAGCAGGAATCCACTGCATATTTGTTTATAACTTTTTTATTTATTTCTTTTTTATGTGGTGCCAAGGATCAAACCCAACACCTCACCCATGCTAGGAAAGTGCTCTGCCACTGAGCCCCAACCCCAGCCCCTGTGCTGCAGTTTAAGCTGTTGGTAGATTGGAAACTTGTGGGTCCCCTGAGGACCGAAGTGTCTGAACAGAGCTTGTTGGAAGTCAGGCGGGACAGCCATTCTCAGGGCTGAGAGTGCCTTTGTGAGCTGAAGAGGAGACAGCAAGCAGAGGCTTCTGCAGACCCCCAAGCCAGTTAGCTTCTGGATCTTGCCAGGGCCAGGTCACTTCATCTCACTTTGGGCTGTTATTGAAGAGGAGCAAGTGAGTCCACACACCGACGAGAGTCTAGAGGGAAAGAGGCTACCATGTGGATGGTCAGCACATGACTCATGAGGGAGAGTCAGAATCCAGGAGCTTCCTTTTGATCAAAGAACTCGCAATTCCACAAGTTAAACTTGGGGAGCAACCTGAGACTTCCCAGGGGACGGCTGCCAGCCCACCACAGGACTCCTTTGCACCAGGCACACTTCTGAACAAAGCCTCAGATCTGCCCACTCCAGAAGGAGTTGTGAGCCAGACTCTGCTGTTGCTGTGAGTACTTCCTCCTGTGCCAGGCCCCGAGGGCAGCACAGGGCACTGCCACCTCTGTCCACACACCTGGACCTGGAACTCTAGGTAAAGCACAGGTTCTCAGCATGGAGCAGGCAAAGGGCGTCTTTGGCTGCCTGGACTTTTTCATCTTGCTGATCACATTCTGGTGACATCCCTGTCCCCAGACGCATGGTAGGGAAATCGTGCCAGTACCTGACCAGGAGAGAGCAGCCCTGCACTCGGTTTCCATATTATGCCTGTAAATGAGCCCAGGGGCCTGGTGTGTAGAAGACACCCACCTCGTGTGGAGTCGGAGTCCTCCGATGTCCACATGCCTGGCATTCCAAGAAACCCTCTGAGGTGGCAGGACTGGGTTTGCCACACAGTTTACATTCAAACTTTCTCATTCCTCACACCTTTGATAGCGCCAGTCCCCTGAGCTGAGCAGGGAACATGTGGGCGATTCTGTGTGCTCCCTACGAGTGTGGGCAGGACCTTTCACTCCAACACAGCCTCAGGGACAGATTTGGAAGCCTCCAGGTCTCTGCAAGTGAAGGTGAGGATCACCCTGCACTGTCACTTGGAGCTACACTCAGAGGTGATGGCACATCAAGAGCCTCGTACCCTAGGAGAGCTCAGGGCATGTCCAGGAAAGAAGGATTCCCAGATACGCAGAGCTCCCTTCTCTAACAGTGTGGAGTGCACGTTTGAGAGTAGAATTCCGGAGCCATGTTGCTGGTGTCTGGCTTCTGCTCTGTCACTGACTGGTTGGCTTTGGGCAGATTACTTAATCCCATCACTTTAAGGTTCTTTGTCAGACAGGTCTGTAACAGCCCCTCCCTGGGGCTGCTTTGAGGATTAAAGGCATTTAGAGCAGCACCATTTAGGCAGCTCTCCATAGTTCTTGCTATTATTAATTTTCTAGCATTTCACTGAAATACAATGATATTAAGATGGGCACTGTTCCTGACAGCAAAGAGACACCGTTTAGGAAGGGTGTACAAATTTAATCTTCTTAATAAACCTCTTGGGTATGCATCATTGTATTATTACTCCGTTTCCTGTAAGAGGAGCCAGGAGTCTCAGAGAGAGAGCTCTCTGCTGGAGCATTCTTCCACAATGACGTAAGAAATCAGCTGTTCCTCTCCATATTTATGTCTTCCTAGGAGCACCTCACTGCGAATCTCTTCAGCACTAAAGCAAAGTTTTGGAGTTCAGTCACACTTTGCTCAACCATGGGGACACGCTCAGAGAACGTGTTCTTCAGTGATCTCCTCCTTGTGGGAACATGAGTGCGCTGACCCAAACCAGGAGGGCTTTGCTGTGGCCAGATGAGGTGATCTCGTGGGGCCACCGTCACACATGCAGTCTGTCCTGGACTGAGGGTCATCTCCTGGTCACAGCTGTAATCACAGCACTGTGGCGCCCAGGAGGTGGGGGTGGGTGGAGGGTGAAGCTGGGTCTGACTGTGGGGGCAGAGGTGCCTGTAGGGGAGGCTGGCACTCGGCGTGGCCTTCTTCAGGGCCTTGGTACCGAGTACTGTCATGCCAAAGGGGGACAGTCAAAATCACCTTAAGCAAGCCGCAGTCCAGGGAAATGCTCCAATCCATGGACTAGTGAGGAGTGATGCAAGACAGCCCACGTGTGACCGAGTAAGTGGTGTGCAGCCCAACTGCGCCACGGGAAAGAGCCTGACCACTGTGAATAAGAGCTGAGCTGTGTCACCTAGAGTTGTAACCCATGTCTTTTCTGGGTACTGGTTACTAAAGCTTCTCTTCCTTATATTCAATGAATTACAGATGTGGAAAGCAGCAGAGACTTCATAATTTGGAAGAAGTTTAGCAAACACCCCCCTGGTAAAAGGGACACACGGCACTTTTAATCCAACAGTGTCAGAGAGACAAGAATCATGGTCATTTTACAGATAGAGAAAAAGTTGAGTTTAAATAATCATGTCTGATTTCATTGCTTTACCATTAATCTAGGATGAATTCTTTTGTAAATAATTTTAGACACTAAGAGTACGTTTATGAACACACTCATTTTAAAAGTTTTCTATCAGGTTGCTCCATAAGTTGCATTATTACCTTAACTTTTTTGACCAAATTATCTTAGTCCATTTCACTTCATTTCTAGACTTTGCCGCGTGTCCTTGGGTGTGGGAGAGAAATCCTATAGCTGCTCCGCAGGGAGGTCTCCCAGGGAGCCCGTGTGCTGGCCACAGCCTACTGGTGTGACTTGTGCCCTGGACTCCTGTGCTCTGTCCCCTCCACTGTGGTCTCTTTTAGAGTTGAGAGCACCGTGCCAAGGACAAAAAAGGCCCTCTGGGGACAGCCGCGGGGCGCGTGGAAAACCTGAACGCCAGCCCTAGCGCTGCTGTTCTGACGCGCTCAGCCCCGATGGAAGCGCTTGCTGGTGACATATGGTGTTTATCACTGAGTCCACCATCTGGGGCCACGCTCTGGCCTACAGCACTTGCAAAACAGAGAAAAGAAAAGAAAATATAAAACGAAAACAATATCCATTAACCTCTTTCCTCGGAGCCGTTACTGCCCATCAGTTGCTAGGCTGCTCCCGTTTTGCTTGGCGCCTGGGCAGCCAGGTTGACTCCACGGGAAACACAAACGCTCCTTGGATGGAGCTCACAGCCCAGCACCCCCTCTGCCAGGCTCATCAGTGAGAAAGAAAGGATGGCAGGGTTTATTACTGCCGAGCGCTCTCAAGTTACAGGAGCAAATCTTTTCAGAGAAACAAAAAAGAATGGAGGTTTTTCCCCCTCATCTTACTTGCTTTTGAGAACTTAAACATCACATGGATAATTAAAATGCCTCTTGAGAGAAATTAGAGAACACGGGGTTAGACTGATGCACGTGGAAAGAGTCCTGTGTCCTGCATGTCCGTGGCTGCCCATCGGCCCAGTGCCCAGCGTAACTGCTCAGTGGGAAAAATAATTCTGAACATTTCTTGTAAGTTAAGTGTATTTGCTACAATTATTCAGGAATCTTTTTTTCCTAAAAATCAAAGCAAATGGTTTAGGTTTTTAAGTCACCCATGCCACATACTTAAAGTGCTGGGCATATTTGAAATCTGGGGCATTTTATGTGATTTATTTTTGAAAAATATGAAGTACTGTAGTAATAAACGTACAAATAGGTTTCTTTTTACCAATAATCTTTAATATATGGATTTAGAGCGTTTCCTGTAAAGTCCAACAACAAAAATGAAGCTGTCTATTTGCACTTTTCCGACCTAGGTCCATTCTAGAGTTGGCATAAAGAGAAACGGGCACTGGAAAGACCGTTCACACCCAGGGACGCAGGAGGGACAAGCTTTGCTGTGTGATCAAGCAAGGGAAACCCCTGTTCTCCAAACCTGGGTGAGAGGTGGTTATGGACTGCGCGTGCTCCCCAGGAAGCCACCCCTGAAGGCTCCCCAAGATGGCCCTGGGTGATGCCACTGGGAAGGAGGTTTGGGGAGGTAGTCAGCTATGTGAGGTCACAAGGGCTCCCGCTCCTGGTGGAATAGTGCACCTATAAGACAGGTCTACTGAAAGTTGGACTTCTGTGTGCACAAGAAGAGACGTCATGTGAGGACACAGGGAGAAGGCACTATCTGTGAGCCAGGAAGTGACCTCACCAGACCCCGACATACCGGCATCAATTTGAGCATCCAGAACAGGGAGAAATTGTGTAATTGCTCATATTAGCCTGGGAAGGCTGAAAGAGACACTGCTCCCATCCGAGCCTGTGGCTGAGGTGTTAGACGAACCAAATGATGGGAACCAGTGGACCTAGCATTCTGGGTGCCTCTTCAGGGGCAGGTCCTTCTGATTTAGCTAAAGATCTGACATCAAATATGCAACCAGGGCTCCAAAGGTGGGAGATGGTGCAACAGTGAAGAGAATCCCCTCCTTCCCTCTGCAGCCCTGCAGGGCCTGAGGACAGTCTGAGATGGCCCCTGTACCAACATGTTGCCCACAGAAACTTCCCATGGTGCTCCCAGCCTGGGCTCCCCACGGTGCTCTCTGCCTGCTGAACCTCTTCTGCGACTCGAGCTCCAGGTCCTGGCAGCAGCCACTGTGGCCATGCACCCAGGCATGGACTCACCAGCAAGTGAGATCAGTACGGAGGCCGACAGCACACGTGCACACACGCGGACTCCTAGAAGCAGCACCAGCGGCAGCTGTTGTCCAGTTCAGGCTGCCAGGGAAGGCAGGTCTTTGCCACCCAGAGAAATGGGGATGGTTTGAGACAGCTGTGTCAGGAGACAGGATTGGGCTGGATCATCCAGCTGCCGTGTAGATTCAGGTTGAGCACAGAGGCCCTCCCTCACTGCAGGAGGCTGATGAGCTAGAGACTCCTCTGCAGATGAGCCCTATCGGCCACTCCTAGAGCCTCCCCTGTCCTTCCCAGTCTTCCTGCCTGTCCAGGTCCAGTGCTTTCTCCCTGGAGTCTGCTTTTGGTCCTTAGAAGAGCAATCCTTCCTGGCACCAGAATCCTAGAGCCCCGGCTACCCTTGTCCACCTTAGTCCTTGTGCCAGGTCAATTGCTGACACATGTGTTTCTTTGGCAGACCCTGGGATCTGACTTGCAGGAATCCCTCCAACAAAATGCCATGGCCTCTCCCCCGCTGAGTGCCCAGGGATGGCCTCTCCCTACTGAGTGCCCAGGGATGGCCTCTCCCCCGCTGAGTGCCCAGGATGGCCTCTCCCCCGCTGAGTGCTCAGGGGCCCTTACAGAATGGGCACTCAGGGACTTGAATTGCTTCTGCTGGAGAGTGTGTTCCAGTGGACAGTTTGTGACCCTCTTGAAGCCCTTTCTTTTGTGGGCATGGTCCAGGCTGGCCCATCAGTACATCACCCTCTGCAGATCAGGGCCCTCTAGATGGCTGTAGCCACACACCCGCATCCTCCTGAAATTCTCCAGGACTAGGTTCTTTATATTTATTAAAATAATAATTAGCCAACCTGGACTGATGGAAGGCTGTGGAGCCCCGCCTGGTACCACTTTCCCTCAGATGTTATTTGGGCATTTCAACAGAGCCCTTACTTATGCAGTGTCTGTACAGGTTGCAATGACAGAATTCTAAAAATGAGGCAGCTACCATAGAGCAGGCATGAGGTAAAAGATCAAGGAGCCGGCTGGCCTAGTGTCTGATGGGGACCGTGCATTGGTACACAGGGTGCCCTCTGTCTGTGCCCTGGTGGGGTAGGAAGGGCCGGGAGATCTCTGTGTCATCAGGGTGGAATCCCATCTGTGAAGGTGCAGCCCTCGGGATCCGGCCCTCTCCCCACCTCTGTGCACCATCATCTTGGGGTGTGGTTTAACATGTCAATTTTGGGGGTGTGCAAACATCAGTACCACAGCACTGATTCCTGAGGGACTCCCGTGGCAGAAACTTTGAACTGTGCAGGTAAAATATGAAAGTGAGGCTTTTAAAATCTCTATGTCAGATGTGGCTCCTGGATATCAGGAAATCTGGCTACACATAAGCTGATGTTTCTTTCTTTCTTTTCTTTTTTGTTACAACAATGTTCAAAAAGAAAAAGATAAAATGGGGGGGAACGCTATGTTTTCCATATGAATGTTGCTCCTTCTATTAAAATGCATGCCGTTGTTCTCGGGCTGGGACACTGCAGATTAGCAATGACATTTTCCAACTGTGTGGTTCAGTGCCAGTCCACAGAACAATGAGCTTTAATAAACCTAGGGAGACACATCCATATGATTTTGATCTGCAGGTGCATGTCGACAGCCTAGCACTTTTCTCCTCTTCCTGTTTCCTCCTCCTTTTCTTATGAATAACAAAATTGTGCTTGACTACAAAAAACTTCTTGGAACAAAGAATCTTCCTAAACTTCAATATCCTGTTCCTCTTCTCACCCCACCCCGGAATTTGCCCTCTAAAGGAAAAAATCGGAGTGACCCAGGGCCTGCTGAGATCCAAGGCCCCTGGTAGTCAGTGTCACCCAGCCTGTGGCTGGGCTCAGTCCCTGGCAGTACCAGGTGAAGGTGATCCTGTTACTGTACATCACGGTTAACAAAGAACGCTCCTTCCAGTCCTTCCCCCACACCCCACCTGATTCTGAACTTAAAACAGATTATAAACAAACTCTGCAGTGTTGAGTGAGAATTTCGGGCAAGAAAAGAAGACCTAGTGATTATATGCGCTTGGGTCATTTCCTTGGAGACATGCCACCATGGCTACAGACTCAGAAGTCCTCCAGATTTGTTCAGTTCGGAAAGGAGAAAAGCCTGATCAACTATTCTTTGTAGACAGTATATTATTTCAAGACAAATATTTCCAATATTTTAAAATAATTTAGAATATTTAGAAAAAAATAAAAATCAGGGTTAAAACAACAATTAAATACCAAAGTGAGAACCTTGGAAGCATCAGGAACATGAATGTGAGGCTGGATTAATAGCTTCCTCCTCCTCGGACACCCCACAGCATCGGCCACTGCTTACCGTGGCTGGGCCAGCTTTTCTCAGGTCCCTCTGCTGCTCTGAAGCCTGGAGCTGGTGATGATCCCCACAAACACTGACTCCATCCTGAGGCCCATGGCCCAGAGGGTCTACAGGAAGGGAGGCTTCTGCTGAGCCTCTGGAAGGGTTTCTATGAAAATTGGTGGTCTTAGTAACGACCACCCAGAAGGTTACACTTGCACAGTTTATCATGGTTTCTATGGAAGAACGGGAGTGTGAGTGGTCCTAGGAGAAAGTGTAGACTGTGCCTTGGATCTCCACCCCTACAGCTTCTATTGTGAATTGTGTAACAGCAGCTATGTACAACTAACTTGACCCCCTCTCTGGATGAAGATGACTGGCCCAAGAAGCCAGGTGATCCAGGGCCGCTGGAGTTGGATTGGACCTCAATTCTGAGCTCCAGGCTCTTTCCTCAGGAGCTCTGCTCTGGTGACAGGGGCTTCCTCCTGTCATGGAGCTGATGCCTCAAAGGACTGCAGCACACCACGAGGAGCGCCCAGAACCTCTCCCTTACAGCTGTGCCTCTGTCCTGTTATCACACTTCCCCACAGTTAAAATGAATCTTCAGCCAGGTGTGGTGGTGCACACCTGTAATCCCAGAGCTCTGGAGGCTGAGGCAGGAAAGTTGCAAGTTCAAAGCCAGCCTCAGCAACAGCAAGACACTAGGCAACTCAGTGAGACCCTGTCTCTAAATAAAACACAAAATAGGGCTGGGGATGTGGCTCAGTGGTCCAGTGCCCTGAGTTCAATCCCTAGTACAAAAAACAAACAAACAAACAAACAAACAATCAGTCAATCAATCCTCAGTGGAGAAGTGTCTCACCAGGGTGAACCTTAACAAAGGGCTTTTTTTTCCCCCCCAGATAATAGGTTAGATGGCTGCTGTTCCATGGATTGTGAAACAGAAGTCAAAAGCCAGCTGTGCTGTTAAAAATTAGACCATCTAAGCACGTGTTTTCTGACTGGTAGAAAGAAATAGAAGATTCAAAATGGAATGCAATATTAATCGAGATGGTGGGTTAAGATGATGCTTACTCCACCACTGAATCCATGATCTGTCATTACCAACAAGAGAAAGCACACTGTGCTGATGTGAGAACTAAGTGAGAGTGAAAAGCAGGATGGAATTTATTTCAATAGCTTTGTAAAATGGCTTTATTTCTATATTATAGTTAAAATTCTAGAGAAGTCACTGAAGTTTTCATTAATAATTCATAATATTTATGGAGAAAATTTTGAGTGTGAATTGGAAGATAAAAAACATCTTGGGATATGACTGCAGTGAATACTAAGGACCTGTTTTATGGTTTAAACTTCATTGTCCAATATAATTGAGCAAATACTCTTATCATAAAAATCACACTAACCATTCTATTCAGTTTGTGCATCGTTTAATTTTAACAATTGTTGACTATAATATAATGCTAAGTATTTTAAATCATAGGCACCAAAATTAGAAGTACCTTGGGTTGTATATATGATCTTTTATTACTTGCTTGATCTTGGGCTGATTACCTGAATTTACTAGGTTTAATTTTCCTTATCCATACACTGGACAGAGTGATATCTAGCTATCTAACTCAAAAACATCTTTAAATACTACATATGTTAATAATTACACATTAAATGCATAGTAACCAACATATTTGTTAAATTGGGATCTTAAAATAATTTGCCTAAAATTATCAATTCTAAACTATCAGGTATAACACTTTGTAGTCACTATCCTCAATTCTGTAACTAACTTTAGCAAAATGAGGCTTTGTTCTCACTTGAAATCTATAGTTTGCATCAGAAAATAAACACACAGGTTTGCATGTGCACACAAACCCCCATTACTCTAACATGGAATGGTGACCAGCATCAAGACAACTTGGGAACATGCTATAGGTTCAGTGATATCATCATGGAGTCTTTAGAGTCTGGAATATTCAGTTGGATATTTTTTGTCAGTACATGTCATGCACCGTTGTCATTGCCGGGGATAGAACAGAGACCCCATGCCCTCTTGAATGTGCATTCTTGGGAGGGAGGAAAAGAAAGGGTTTGGGAGCTCACAGTGGGTCCCGTGGAGACAAAGTGCCTCGCTGATGCCACCATGGTGTGCTGAGTGGGTGGGACAGCAGAGGAGGGCTCACTTGGTGGTGAGGTTGGACTCCATTAGGAAGGTAGCCTTGAAGCAGGCTGGGGAGGCAAAGATGGGGCTTTGGGGAAGCTGGGGCCCGCCCTCTAGGCCACAGGAGCAGTGACTGAAAGATGCTGGGGTTGGGAGGGTACTTGGCAGCACTGTGGGCCTGTGGCCAGAGGAGGGTCGGTCGTGATCCTTTCTAGGTTGCTTTTGCGATGGAGGACGTGCGGCAGGCTTTCACAGTGATGGCATGAGGCTGTGCAGAAGGAGTGCAGGGGACAGCTCCAGTGCCCTCTGTGGCCTGGTCCCGGGGCCGAGCACCCTGGCAGTGGGAGAGGAGGTGCTGTGGAGGCCAAGTGTGCCAATGGGCAGGAGGTGAGCCCGCAGCCTCTCTCCCACTCCACGTGTCCTGTGGGTGCAGGAGGCGGCCAGGGTGTCACAGCAGTGTTGTAGGAAAGAAGACGAGTTGGCAGCTTAGGGAGGTTGGGACTGAGATGGGATCCAGGACGTGCTACTGTCAGACTAAAAGCCCACTTGCTTTGCCATGAAGAACGTGCGTGAGATTGTCATGTCTACAGAGCTCTCAGCAGTTAGCTCTCCGACTCCTCTGAGCGCTCTGTCTGCCATCCTCTGCCCTCCTCCCAGAGCTGTGACCCCTGCCCTCTTTGCTCTCTCTCTGCACTTCCTTCTGCTGCTGGACTCTGGCATCTCTGAGGCCACCATGCAGGTTCAAGGGGAATCATGTAGTGTCACCTCCTGGCAGGGCCAAAGCTTTCAGCTCAGCCAGAACTCTGCCTGCCCGGTGCTGGTACTGGTGCTGGTGCTGGTGCACTTGCAAAGCACCTGGGGCCACACTTATCTAGGCTGTCGAGAGCACTTGGCTGCTCCCTGTCAGTACCAGGCTGTGCCCTTTATTGCAGCAGCAGGAACCCCTCACTCAATCCTTTGTGTCACCCCAACTTCTGTGGGAACAGTGCTTCTTGTGCTCCTGAGGTACTTGGAGACACTGGAGTGGCCTGGAGTTCTTCAGAGCTGTGACAGACCAGCCATTCTGCATCAAAGCATGCATGTCACTTCCCAAACAAAATCATAGTAAGTACCCACTGGTTGTGCTTCGAAGTGACAACCTGTGGCATGTCCTTTCTTTCCTACCTCCCTACCCGTGCCCTGTGTCCCTCAGGCTTCCCATTTCACATCCATCTTCACTGTCCTAACTCCCAGGGCGCCCTCCAGTAGCCTCTGCACTCTGGGTGCCCGTTTGTATTGGGCGTCTAATATGTGCACGTGGCTGAACTCTCTGTACCTCAGGCCCGGAGTGCTGTGTGTCCACCTGGCAGAGACCAGGTGGAGGCCGAGAGAGATGGCATTTCAGAGGCCAGGAGAGCTGGCTGTGAGGGAGCCTAAGAGGCTGACTGAGAGGCTACTGGTCACTAGCACCACCTGGTGTGCCGTCACTGTGCTGGGCCACTCTGGTGTGCTCCTCGGCTCCTCATGTCAAGCACCCTCACAACATGGAGACAGGCAGAGAGACGAGGCATGTGCTCAGGTCAGCCCCGCCTGTGACATGCTCTTCCTGAGATGCTGTCCTTCCCAGCAGAGGGCCAGGCTGGTGTCCTTGGTGACTTCACCTTCGGGGCCATTCATGTTTAGAGTGTACCCAGACCCACCGCACCTGCAGGGACTGGCATATTATCTGTGCCCAATAATTTTCAGAACTAAAGTCAAATTGTTAAGCTTCATCACAAAACAAAACAACAAACCTTTAAATACAAGCAATTCTCTTTCTTATCCCCAAGTCAGAGACCAGTGAAGCCCACACGGATCCTGCATTTCCAAATGCAACTTCACTGTGAGTACTAAATGAAGGGATATTTCTATAAAATGGAATACCAAGCCCCATGCCATGTTTATTAGTTATCATACACTCCAAATTTTAAAAGAATTCACTTTCAGATCTCGATGATTATAATGATATTCTTTGTATTATGAAGCAATTGATGTTATAGCATTTGAATGCAGAAAAGTATGACTCTTATTATAAGCCACTAGTGTTTTTCATTTTATAGACTCAACAATTAAGCAAATTGTTTTGACTCATTACAGATTCTGTTACTACAATGTCCTTTCTGTAAAATTTTTAGATTGCAAATATTTATATTTTCTGCTGTGTTTGTGGGCTGAATTGATTCTGTATATATTTATTTTTCATAATTTTAGAGAGGGTTGGAGTTGTATATATAAGGTGCTATCTTATGCAAAAAGATACATTTTTAATAGATGGTGGACTCTTATTCTCTGCCGAATGTTGAAGAATGTCTTATCCGGATACACAAGTAAATTTAGAAGTTCTAATTTGCTATTATACTTTTTTTACCTTAGTTTTACTGAGTTTTGTATGAGGGGGAGGGTCCAGCAGAAATAATCTCCATTAAGCTGCCAAAACAGAGATGCTGGTGATGAAAAAACAAAACCTCATGTTAGCAAGTGTGTGTGCACACGTATGTGCACTTACATATGACTGTGCATGGGTATGTGTGTATGTGCAATTGTATGTGTGTGTGCCTGTATACATATGTATGTGTGCTGTATGCATTCAGTGTACTTCAGCATGTGTGTGCACTTATTTATATGTATGTTCACATGTACGTGTGCAAGCACTCTTCTGTATCTTTGTGTATGTGTGCAGGCATGCATGTGCCTTATATATGTGTTCATTTATGTACTTGTACATGTGAGTGTGCACAGGTATGCAAGCATCTGTACATGTTTGTTCATGCACTTGTGCATATGTGTGTACATGTGTGCATATATACTATGTGTATGTGTATGCATGTAAATGTGCATGCATGTGTGTGTGTGTGTGTGTTTGTGTGTGTCCTTCAGCTCTTACCCTCTAGGTCACCTGAGAGGGAATAAAATAAATGTCCATGAAGAATTTATCTTAACATGTCTCAGGAGCTTCAATCCATCAAATAATAATTCCATATGAAATTAAATTTTGAATAAATTCTATCAAAGAATAAATTCTAAGACAGTTATAACTATTATCAGAGAATACAAGAATATGTACAGGTATAACCTGTACTCAGGCTGGTCCTCTCATGCCATCTTAAATATTAGAAAGCTATCAATCAATTTGAGTTTAAGTACATGCTGAGGGGTTTGTGTAGACTCACATGATGGATTTGAGTCTTCTGAGCAACCGCCATCTTGTGGCAGTTTGTAATGATAACATTTTTGCCCAAAACAGGGTAGCAATATTTCCTAGGTCATTGCCCCTTCCTCCTTTTTTTTTTAAATCAACAGGTTATAGTGCAAAATAGACATGAAAATATACTATTTTTATTATTTCCCCCCCAAAGGAAATATGGCTCTCATGGTGCCTTGTACATTAACGTACAGGCAAAAAGGAATAAGTAAGAATGGAATGAGTTGATTCATATCAATGCTTAGCATTTTGTGTGTTATTGTTATTTTGACCAAATGCTTATACTAAAGTGGCCTTTCAGAGATGCTTAAAAGCTAGAAAATTATGAACAACATAATGTGTGTTAATTTACATCTTTTAGGTAGACTTTTAAAATATAATCATCCTTGTATGTTGATGATTTAGAAGAAATGTTTAACACATGATTAAATAATGAGATGTTCCTATTTCAAAGGAAATTATGCTTTTCCTTTATTTCCTCTCTAATAGTGCCTCACTTGTTTTATAGTGCAGTACCCTGAAATAGCATGCATCATTAATGGGTACAGTGGAATCTCCCTGACATAAACAAAACAAATCTAAAGGTCGATTTTAAAATCAGCGAACATATACTCCTATAATTATGGATATTATTTACGCCCATTTTAACACTGCAAGGAGTTTTGACTGCTGTGGGCAATTTGGTGGGTAGAAGGCGCTGACAGGGAGAGGAAATGGATCGTTAGGAATCTGCCCCACACACTGGGAGTTAGACCCTGGGGAATTAGGTCAGTTATGCCAGTGGGTGAGAGCCAGTCCAAGGTCAGGGTGGGCAAGAGCGACTGTGCTCCAAAGCACCAGGGTATTTCTCTTCCTGGGATGATCCACGTGGTGAGACGGGCTTGGTGGCCTTTGGTGACATGACACAGAGGGCCTACAGTGGCCTCACCAGTTACTCCTCAGTGGACTCTGAGCATACTTATGGGGAGATTTACTCGCTTTGCTAAACACAATTTTCTAAAGTTGAATGGGCACCAAAATGTGTGCCAGCCCCCAACATGGACAATAGACTTAGTCCCTCAGAAACACACACACAATGAAGGAGTCAGTCAGAGTCTTAACGTCTCACAAGGGCACTGTGTCCACCCACGCCAGCTGGTGCAGAACAGTCTGCTTGAGGAGGCTGTGTGCATTCCTTCTATAATCCACTTGGGACTGTAATTTAGGTGAAAAGAATTGTAGTAAGAGAGTCTTGAAAGTCATCAGGGACGGGGACACACTAGGCCACTAGCTGCTAATGTGTTAAGGGGAAAAGGATGTGTCCTGCAGTGGTATGTGCTTTGAAACTAGCGATGACCATTTCAATCTTCCATGCAGGACTCTTAGGGGCCTTTAAAATGCACACATTAACCTCGACAAGGGGAGAAAATAGAGTTCCGCTGGCTTACTTGGCCCTGTAGGCCTTTAATCTGCATCCGATGTAGTAACCTTTGACAGAGTGTTCTGTGAATCAAATCCAGCTTTCTCACTTTCCATATAAGAAAAACAAAGAAGGCCTAGAAGCCGAGTGACTTATCAAAGAGTTCACGCAGAATCAGTTCTCTCTGCAAGTTTGGCGGCCAGCAAGTATCCTCTGCAGTGCCCCGTGACACACCAGAGCATTAGTGAACTCTCATGTGCCCTGCGTCCTGCTGGTCAGCCAGCTTTCCTGGATGGGCAATAGCGATTAGCTGTGAGGTGGAATGTGACTGTGTGGCAGCTTTCCCTACGGCCCCCACAGCGGGACCGTGACCTGGTTGACTCCTCATGCAGCAGTGCTGTATCCTAGCTGCCTCCCCTCTCCTGCTTGCCTCCGACACAGCCACGTTCACTATGCTGATGGAGTGCAAGTGGGAATTGGAAGAGTTACAGGGCAGCACTACTTCACAAAGTCCCACCAACTGGTAGGTGAATTTCAAAGTGAAAGGCAAAGGTACCCAGAATGCCAGTCAACCTGGGAAGGTCAACGTCTATGAAACAGAAACATCTTTCACGTCTCTTCCTGGGGGAGGGATGATGTTTACTGATTCACTCCTCTGGGGGTGTGGCAGCCCCTGATCTTCCATCCTGCAGGCACCACATACTACTTCCTGCAAGTGCTGATGGCCACACCAGCAGGCCAAGGTCCAGCTGTGTCATGCTGCATGAGGTTGATGTCCAGTGGAGGTTCTGCCTACAGCTGTTTCTTGTCTGTTTGCCTTAATTTCACTTCAACTTCCTAAAGCCCAAATTATTTTTTTAAAAAAGACCAAGGCCCTTTTAAGGCTTAAATCATAAAATATTGCATATTTTTGCCTGGTCCATAGTTTTCTGGCTGTCTGTATTGAGCAGAAGGAATGAAAGCATGTTTGTGGAAATTTTAGTGACTATCAGTGGTGAATTAAGAGGACAGATCCTCCAGCCTTGTTCATGAGTTGGAGGTTGAATATAACCTCCCTCAGGGCCAAAAGGAGGTCCCATCAACTCTTATCCCTTCAAGAACCTAGAAAAAATAGATGCATTGCAACTGGCTGGCTGCTGGCGGATTTAGCATCTGTTGTCACAAAGACTGAGAATTAAAAGTAGTAGATCTTCCTGATATGTAAGAGTGATCAGGCCCTGGGAAAGCAGAGTTTAAGTAATAAGTCTTAGTTTCTGTCTGCCTTTCTGTGAGTTTCGTGTTTTCTTGGTTGTTAGTAAGAATAGTACCATTGTCTTATTTCTAAGAAGGAAGAGGGTGCCATCAAACCAAGCACAGCACCTTCATTTCAGGGAACAGGGCTGGAGCTTCTGTCAACAGTGAAACACAGGCACTGGCTCTCCCTCAGGCTCAGAGATTAAAGCACTTGATGTGAAAACGGCAAAGGAGATAGATCCATTCATTTGACCATCATCACGCTGTGGGGTTTCAGGCCTTGGTCTCGTTGCTAAGGGGCTTTGCCGTGTAGACACGGAGCCTGAGCAGGGTTTCCTCTATGGGCTTCTTTACGTTTGTGGATGGGTTTGATCCTTCTGTAACTGATGTCTTCCCTGATTGACTGGCAATCACTCCAGACTGCAGAGAAGAAGGACTGACTGTTTCGGGTGATCTGTAGATGTGCTATGGGACAGGCCGTTGCAGGGCAGCTCATCGGTCTTGCTGGGAGAGCGGAGTGAAGATTCCTCAGTGTTCTTCCTGCCTGCCTGAGATTTCCTGTGAAAGGAGAGGTCTGGAGCCAGAACCCCGGGATGCTGACTTTCTCTTAATCCCTCTTTTTAACGTTAATTGACAGTCAAACAATAATTATGCCTATTTACAGGGTACAGAATGATATTTCGATGTATGTATGAGTGGTTGCGGGATTCAGCCAAGCTAATTTGGTGGCAGGAATGTTAAAGAACTCTTCTTTAGGCAACTTTGAAATATATTGTGCATTATTATTGACTGAGGTGGCCATGCTATGTGACAGGCACAAAAGACAAGTGCTGCATGCTCTCTTCCATCTGTGGAATCAAAAAGGCTGACCTGCCAGGGAGTCGGTAGAAAGGGGGTCACAAGGGCGGGGTGTGGGAGGAAGAGGGTGGGAGAGGAAGTCAGGGGTCCAGGCCCAGGAGGCTCCCTGGGCTTCCCCCAGTCTCCGTCTAGTTTGCTAGGCCTGGTCTGGACAGCTTCATGGGGAGAAGGCCTTTGTGTCCTGCAGCACGGGCCAACAGTGTCTCCCTGGCAGGGAGGAGGGCGGGGTGGACAGGCCTGACCTGGGGTTCTCAGAGGACTTCCTCTCTGGTCCCTGTTTTCACAATTTCTAGGCACTCCAAGGCCTGGGTGCAAGGCCTCCCTGTAGCCCTGGACTGTTCGTTGGCTTATTTCTGAACTCCCCAACGGCCGTCTCAGATTCCAGCCCTGCCAATTCCTCACGTATCTGTTGACCATGTGGCTCCTAGAGTTCCCTTTGCTGTCAGCACCCCTCCTTTCCCCCTGGTCCTTGAGGAGACTGGTGTTTTCAGGACTTTGGTGAGTTTTGTGGATAAGAAGTGTAAGTGCAGCCTGTATTTAACATGCCATATTTAATGGCAGGTTCTCTGGAGTGGGTTTTAATAAATCTCATCATATATGATTTGTTGGAAGTGTGTGGGGACTCAGGTTAGATCCAGGATGGAGTTTGGAGCAGCAGCCAGAGAGCCAGTGATGTTATCCAGTTCTTCAGGTTTTGCTCTTCCTATGGCAAGTCTCACTCCTCTCCTGTTAGTGAGCTAGTTAGTGAGCTGAGGTTGCCCTGTCCTCTCCCACCTGTTCCCCTGTCTTTCAACACAGAAACCCTAGGGCTGTTCCTGAGGTCTTCTCCTCCCTCCCAACAGCCTAAGAGCTGTTCATGCCACCTGCAAAGCCCTCCTCCAGCCCTGGCTCCCCACAGTCCCTTTCTCCACCCTGGGAAAACCCACCTGCGTTTCTCACATCGCAGCTGCTCATGGGTGTGGCTCCTGGCATCACTCTGCTCCACCCTGGAGCAAATGTTCCTTACAGCAACATGTCTGAAACACGCCATAGCTGTCACCTCCCTACTCTGATTTAATGCCACTCCGTGGGCTTGTAATACTCCTTAGCAGGGGGTGTGTTCAGAGGCCTGCACAGAGGCTCCTGAGACCCTCAGGAGAGTCTTGAATAATGAATTCTGACCAGAGAACTATTGTTGCAGAGACTCTTTGATTCATTAATTTTGTAAATATTTTCTTGAGCCAGGGACAAGGCCAAATGCTTGCTGAGCTTATCATGGAAGTGAATGCAATCCCTCAGAGACATGGATGCATGAGACAGGAAAGAAGGAGGCCCTAAGCTGGAACTCAAAAAATACCCTTGTTGGTAAAGAGGAAATGAAGGAAGGGCATCTTACACAGTTGTCACAGCACAAATCCTTCAGAGCTGACAGCGCCTGGTGGGGACACATCCAAAGAGGCGCTGGGTCTAAAGGAATGCATAAAGTCATTAAGAGAAGAGTGCACTTGTGCACTGTGACCATTTGATGGGAAATGGCACAATCACATACTTTTTATGACCAGCTTGAGTAATTACTATGCAATGTTTAATTGAAATTAGACATTCAAGAAGTATAGATTTGATTATTATATGGAGAACATTGATAACCTCCTTGAGTCAAAAAAATGGACAAATCTGAGAGTCAGTTTGGGGAAACAAATTCAAAATTTACACAGCAAGTTATAAAAAGTAGAGTTTTTGACTTTCATGAAAAATAAAAAAGTAGAGCTTAAAAATAGGTGTATAATAGAAATGTTATATTTGAATTGAGATACACTGAATCCACAGGAAATCACTAGAAATGACTAGACAAAACCAAAATCACTAGAAATGACCACATAACCTAAGAATTCACAGTGCAAGGAAACTTAACTTAGATGTATTCCCATTTTCATATTTAAATTCAGAGAGATTGCATCAGCATGAAAGTGGCCACGGTGACATTAACTTTAACACCCAGTTAAAGGGCCAGGGGCCAGGAGGTGAGCCAGGGCTGGCTCCACACACGGAGCAGAGCTTGCCCTGGGCTGACTCCCTTGGGTCACAGGCAGCACCTGAGTTGTCCCCTCCCCTGACTCTGTCCTCCTTCACCTCTGGGCAGTCTCACCTGAGACCTGGGCCCTCTGAGTTTTAGGGTCTGGAGGGGAGCCCAGGAGGCATGAGGCAGGAAAGAAGGAGGCTGCAGGGGAGGTGACGGCAGTGCAGGAGGGGAACAGGAAGGAGGCTGGGAGGTCAAAGGAGCCACAGTGTGACAGCCTGTTTTGTGCCACACAAAAATGGGATCACCGCAAAAAAGCAGGTGGCAGCCAGAAGAGCCATGCGTGATGAGGAGAGGCACGGGGACCTCCTCTTTCCTGCATGGCACACTGTGGGCATTCAGCTGCTGGACATGGATTCTGTGTGAGGAAAATGGGCCGCTCTGAGTCCCAGCCTGAAAAACACAACCAAAGACCTGGTGTGAGTCGCTCCTGTGTATTGATCTCTGTCTTTTCTCTCATGTCTTATTGTAACTTCTCAGGGTCAGTCACATTCACTCTGACCATTCTCCTGACTGCACTTCTGCTAAGAGAGAGCAGGGGTGCCCACCAGGGGACAGAAGGTGCCTAGACAGAGTGCTGCAGCTGTTAACTGGAAGGGTCTCCATTCTCAGCAGCATGTTGTGACCTTTGGAAATCTGCATTTAAGAAATGTTTTTTTTAAAATAAACTAATTTCCTTCTAACACATTTTTCTCCCCACTTGGCCCAAACTTATGTGAGCAACCCTGGTATTGCATATCTTATGTAAATTTGGGGGGGAAACCCTGCTCTGTGGTTTTCAGAGCAGCACAGAGGGCACAGAAGGCGTAGAGCTCTTTGAGGGAATATCTGTCTGTGGAAACTCGCCTGCCATGCCTTCTTCAATTGGTGTGAAAATGCAAGAATCATCGGTCCCTTTTTGGTGCCTTGGCCTGAACCTGTGGTTCACAGTTGCACTAAATTTTGCAGGAAAAAAAAAATCATCCTCTATAACTAGACGGTGGCACCGCAGGGGGATGAGGCACCCTGAGAGCCAAGGGCTGGGGCGGGGAGTGGACTCGTGAGAAGGGCCACCTACAGGCACAGCTGGCACAGCCATTGTGCCCTGCACACAGGGGCCCTGTTGGAGCCTGTTTGGGATGCCCTGCACCTCCGAGGTTGGCACCCTGAGAACTGAGAGCCATTCAGAGTGAGGAATAGAGGCATTGTGTGACTTGCTGGCTGCGTGGCTTTCTCTGAGGCAGCTTGCAAGAAAGCACGAAAACTGAAACAGAACCGCGCTCGACTTTCTCACTCTCCCGACAGAGTAGGCCCTGTGCCCTGTCTACCGTGAAGCACGCGAGTTTGTGTTCAAGAGATTCAAAAAGAAGATCTCATTTAGGCATGGTGGTCACGACGTTTGCTTCAAAATCAGTTTCTATTTTTGTGCTTCTGTGAAGGTTATGCTGTGTGTCCCACCAACTGGTCAAACTGTGGCCAGTGTGTGAACGTCCACTTCCCTGTGATGAACTCTGGGTATGTATAAACCTGCACGTTTGCACAGATCGTGCCTATGCATGGACACACACGCATGCCCACTCGATGTCTGTGGTAGAATTCTGATCCTCATTGGTGGCCTTCTGAAAGGGCAAGGCTTTTGCATTTTAGTCCCTTGATTCACTCTCCATTTCTGGAGCCCCATCATCTCGAGGTATTGTATGTACACAATAAGGAGTGGCCCTCTACAAGGGAGGATGACACCCAGAAGGAGACTGGAAACTGGAGGCTGGTGGTCTCGTGGTCAGCTGTCCTTGAACAATTTTGCTGTGTGTGTCTAGAGACAATCAGAGCTTCACCTTTTTCCCCCTCGTGCCCTGGTGGACGCTGCTGGTCAAACGCCTCATGGCTTAGCAAACTGATACTTTGCAACCAAAGGCGGAAAAAAGGCACAATCCTGCCTGAAAACGGTCAACGTCTCCCCAGTGTTTGCAGGTGAAACAAACTAAAAACAACCTACAAAAGGCCCCTCTCTGGTCCTCTTGCTGTAGGCACACCGGGCTGCAGAGATGGCCAGCTCTGCAGAGGCCTGTCCAGGGATCACTGCAGGGATCACTCCTGTCTCTGGTCCTCTTCCCACTGAAGGGTGTCCTGTATTCAGATCCCGCTCAGGGAAGCTTCCAGTCTGTGAAGGACACTGCCACAGCGATGGGAAGACGAGAAACGGCCTCTCCCCAGCTCCTTGCTTCCCACTGTGAACACTGCCCAGCTGCTGAGGCTACAATTCAGTAGCCACAAGGAAACTGGAAGTTAGTCTTGCTGTCCCACTGCCAGTGAGGAGGCGTACATGTCTCCTTTCTAGCCATGTGCCTGTAGCACGCCCTGCGCTTCCCCTTCTGGTAAGCCAGCAGCTTCCCGGGGCCTGTCCTCAGAGGGCAGCGGCTCAGATGGACTTGAACATGGAGTTTCCAGGGGAGGAGCCTCTTGGCATATGTCCCTGGAGAAACTTTCCAAACTGCACATGTGGATCCGTGAGATGTGGCACGCACAGTGCTGCGTGCAAACCTGAGGGACGCAAAGCTGTGACAATGGCTGCTGCAATTGGAGACCCATCTGGCTGGCAGACAGCGTGCACCCACTGGTGACGCATGGCTCACTTTCCCAGCTCTGCCTCTCCCCATTTGGTTTATGTCCTGGTGAGAGATTCTCCAGATGTTGTTTTTGAGAATTCCATGCCTGACTGAGTGAAGGATCTCACTCTTCCATGTTAGTCAGTGCAGAGCTCAAAGGGACCTTAGGTTGGGTCTTAAATGAGGAACTCACTTTTTAAGCACAAGAAACCACAGGCATTGAGAGGCCCTGGGACTTGGAGGGCAGCACTCGGTCCTCGGCCAGGGGAAGGAGAGAAGGCTCTCTGGGAACCCGAAGGCAGTGTCCTGTTTCTGTCTCCGCCACTGAAGCATCGTCCTCTGCTTCCTGTGGCGTGACAGGTGGGCATCGAGAAGCTGCCCAAAGGCCAGTCTAGGAACAGGATTGTGGCTATGGCGAGGGCCGTGACCAGCCAGTGGGAAGGTGACCGTGGCGGGGGCTTCTTGACTGTGAATGTCTGCTCTCAGGTTCTTTTGGTTCTTTGACAAAACCATGGCCATAGCAGATGTATCCTTGTTTAGATCACCACTGACCATCGACCATCTCGGGCCCTGATTCATTTTTGTGTGAGTTTTAGAAAAAAGACATTTTTCACAGTCCAGGATCTCTATTCTCTAAGTCCTGTCCAAGTCCCAGTCAGAAAGAACCAAATGCCAAGCCCATTCTGCATTTTCTTGAACAGTAGGATCATTAAAATCCCAACAGGGAAGGCGTCCTGTGCTCACCTGAGGGAGAGTTTTGGCCTGAAGTCTTTTCATTCGGAATTTCCAAGTAAATGGTGGGCGAGCATTTGGATGGTCCTCTAGGTCCACATACAGTCCTGGAGCAGTCTTCCTCTCTGTCAGCCGGTCACAGAAGATTCAGGAGCAGTTAAGATGTGACCAGCTGGGGAGGGTGGAGGAAGAGAATCCGTAAGCAGGGGCATCGCTGAGGATCCGTGGGCCCCTCCTGTGCAGCAGTCCTCTGGCAGCGTGGCTTGTGCTCATGAATGCTGCGCTTCCTTTTTATTTGAGCAGGCGTCTCAGAGCCCTGCTGCAGCCCACAGCTGCACAACACAGGTGTCCGCCATCCTGTTAAGATGGAAGACTTACCCCATAACCATTCTGAAATGGGAGTAGAGTTGGCCTGGTCCCTCTTGTTTCTAATAACGCACTGATGAGGTCGGAGAGTGTTTTCTGTAGATAAGAGATTTATTTTACAAGTGAGCCAGGACTTTCTTGCCCTCAGAGACTCCCACAGTACAATCGTCACCTGAAGTCCAGAAGTATGGGAGAAGAGTTTGAAGGGAACAGTGTGAAGGAGGGTGACTCTAAGGCTCTTGGCCAACCCCCACTCGCAGGGCCACTGTGCTGGACATCAGTTTCCTAGAGCCTGCTTTCAGACTAAGGACCCTGCCGTGCCCACAGGGTGTACTATGGGGACGGTGGCTGCACTTGTGAGCGACTTAAGGAATACTGGTGCCAGTTTAGCTAAGCTTCTTTCTACTCAATTTGGCTAAATATTCCTTTGAATGCCTCAAATTATGCAAAAGATGAAACTAAAAAAAATACATTCAAACATATAGTTAATCTTTTAAATATGCTGAAAACTCTTTGTCCAAGAATTGTTGTGTTTGGTCATTTGATGACACAATACTTTCATGATATTGATTTAGGTGCAGTGACTTTATATGAATTACATTATTTCAAAGACAAACAAAAGAAAGTTAAATAAATTCAATTGGATATAGTGATGATGGGTTAAAGAAAGGATCAAAAGAAAACCCAATCTTTTGGATTTCACCCATTTTTTTTAATCTGATGTGCTTAATTTAGATGACAATCAGCTTTAAAAAATGGTCCATATAGCTTAATGATTAGAGCACACATCAGGAGCATATAACAGCAAACAAAATTTTCAGATGGGATTATTGATTGCATGTGGACATGAACCCTTTAAGGAAGGAAAATGTTGGTATCTTAAATATTTTTGAAACTTGTTTTTGGCGTGGGTCTTTTTGTTTGTTTATGATAGCTATCTTCAAGCAGAGCTCAAATGTTTAGTTTATTCCCAGTGAACCCTTTCCTGCAGAAAGCCTTATCTGGAGGCTGAAGAGGCAGTTACATTTGGAAGCATTTCTTCCTTCCTTAGCTATGTGGCCTTTGCAAAAGTCACAGAGGTAAGACACGGATTCCATGCAGACAAGCCCCTGAGTGCTTGCTAATTGAATCTGAAGGATCTTTAATAGTTCAATATGTTAGAGATTTACTGATTTTTACTACTTAAAGCTACCCAAATAAATTCAGGATACAACCGAACAAGCAAATGAAGTGGAAAATTGGTCCCATTTCAGATAAACATTTTCTTTTCTGGGATACTTAAATATTTAAGGGGTTATTATTTAATTAGTCATTGATTTTTTTCTCTAAATCTTTTAAAAATTGGCCATATATTTAGTTTTCTACTTGCACATTCATAAAATTTGAAGATGAAATTGTATTTACACTAGGAAAAACCAAAACAAAAAAATTCACCATTTCCTGCTGGCAGTTCAAAGTTAAAACCTTCGTCTCTTCTTTAAAATGGTTGAGCTCATTAGCGTCTGCAGTGATCAACTGGGTAAAAGTAAGTAGATAAATAAATAGAAGGAAGACCAGGAAGTAGAGGAAGGTGAGTAGGGAGAGAAAGGAGGGAGGGAGGAGCCACTGGGGACTGAGGAGGAGCGAAGGCAGTCCCAGGCCTGTGTGATGATGCCCACATGGATGCCTGCCAAGCTCCTGTGTGACTGTCATGTGCCAACCACGGACTCCAAAGGGGGAAACTAGGCCGCGGTGCCTCAGTTGATATCATGCATCTTCTTTTTCGCGGCAGCATACTAAACTTCATTTGTAATAAGGCAGCTGAAGATGGGAGGAAGACCCCAAAGACCCAGACTCACAGCAGAGGTCTGTCCATCCTATAATAAAGCAGGCCCGTGGGCTGACTTGGGTGGGGCAAGGGGACCCAGAGGGTCAAGTGGGGCTTGCCTGAGGTGGCAGGACGTGACGGAAAGAGATATGGAATTGAGCCCCAGTCAAACTGAGACGTAGTTCTGGGCGTGAGGAGAAAGGACAGGTCGGCCAGTGGGCACACAGGCGCAGGGCAGGACCCCAGGGCCCACTGCCCGGAGGAGCAGGCAAGCCAGAGAGCAGGGAGGAGAATCGGGGGCAGCGGGTCCTGACGAGGAAAGTCCTCCAGCAGAGGTCCTTCAGTCTAGCCATCTTTGCAAATATCTTTTTTAAAGCATTGGGAAGCCTTAGGAAGGTTAGAGGTGTGTGCGTGTGTGTGTGTGCGTGTGTGTGTGTGCGCGCGGGTGTTTGTATCTTTTAATAGACACACAAATATATGAAAGAACAACCTTGGGCTCCAGGATGAGTTATTTTTTCTTTTTCTCTTTTTAAGTAGAAACCTTGAGCAAGTGTGGCTGGGATGTGGTCAGTGATGGAGCACTTCCCGGCAGGCAGCAGGCATGAGCTCCCGAGTTTGATCCCAGCACCGAACAAAGGAAAAGTAAAGAAAAACACAGAAAACTCAAACATGTGTTCATGTTTTCATTGCAGAGTGAGGCTGAAAAGGGGAGTAAGGGGAATGATTTGAGAAACTAGAAGTCCAAGAGGAGAGAGCAGGAGGCTTGACTGTGGTTCACGACAAGCCACAGGAGCTTGTCCTGGGGGTTTTCTGCTCTCAGCGATACCTCCAATAAGGTTGGTTTTTCATCTGTCTCATTTACAAGGTAGATGGCAAGGAAATTTAAGAAATCACCCACTCCTACTACTTACATGGATACTTAAAGCTCGCATTATTTTCCAACTGGGCATCAGCATAAACAGCTATAAATCAGAGTCCTTTTCTCCACGTTCTCCGTGACCTCCACAGTGTGGGCTTTCCACAGTGCACTTCCTCCTTGCCCTTGAGAACTGAGTTCTAGCATCTTTTTCCTGGTTTCTTGCCTCGCCATGATCCTTGGCATAATTGGGTCTGCATCATTTCACTGTGTTTTTTAATACTCCCTATTAATTTTCTAACATTATTTTTTGTAAGAAAAGGAAAATAGAATGAGTCAAATCAATGTGATACTGAAGTTTAAAATCCAATCGGCTCTTGCTGTTCCTCTTAGATTAATAAACTGCTGAAGGCAAATGAATAGAAACATCATTTATCAGCTTTCTATAGTCACAGGAAATTTGAAAAAAAAAATGTATAATAGAGTTTTAATAACAAGTTAATTATAACAGACCAGCAACTCAATTCCTTGGAAAAATGCAATTACTTCTGGGAAAGATCCATAGCAGACCTACTTCACTCTTTCTCCCTCTTTCCTTCCTGCTTCCTCTTTGTTTTTGTCCCCTGTGTCTTTGACTGAAAAGCAATTATAACAAGAAGCCAGGGCCTGAAAAAGAAGAAAATAGATCCTTGCCCTTCCCCTGTATTTATTTTAATTTCTGTCACCTCACCGTCTCCACCCACAAGTTGGCTACATAGAATTATGCCCAGGGCGGGTGCAGGAGCTCCTACATGCTGACATTGCACTTGGTGGCGGGGTGGGGGGGGGTGTGGGGTGGGGAATGCGCATGTCTACCATTATAATTGGACCAAACCCAACTGCCTGACATACTGCCACGTTCTCTATTTTAGGTTCTTAAGTTTTATGTTCTTCTCAACTTAAATAGTTCATGCTATATTAAGTATCATCTAAAGATAAATTCCTGGAAGTGGAAAAAATCAGACTGATTCATGTAAACAGGACTAAGGTTCTTACTCAGGCTGACAGACTGTTCCCTACATAGGAATTAAATTACCAGAACTGATAATTCTAAAGGCTAAAAAACTTATGTTGAAATAGATGCAATCTTAATTACCAGATCTGAGATGGCATCTATTTCAACGTGAGTTTTTTAGCCTTTAGTATTATCAATTCTAATGACTTGCTAGTTTAACATAATTTGAAGTGTTACGTGATTTGTCAGTTTTTTTTTATTATGAATGGACTCATCATTAAAAGTTGTACACTAACATGTGAATGTTTAATAACGTGTGTGGAGTAGTTCATAAACACTTTTCACATCACTTTTCACTGTGCCAAACTGTTGATAATTTTAAGAAGTATGTAGGATTAGATATTGGGTTTAAAACAATAAGAAAAAAATTCAGTCAGTTACTTTAACTTTTAGATGTAGTTCAAATTCCAGAGTAACTACACGAATTTGGTAGAAGAAAAACTTGATGTCAACATGCTTCAGATCAGCCATCATTTTGCAGCTGAATCTGTCGTGGGCAGCCATGGTCATGGCAGTTATGCCTGTTCATCGAGTCACTTCTCATGTTCACTTTCTGTCTGTCTCATTTTGCCATCTTCTATTGGTCATGGCAATGTGAATTATTTTATTTTTACCAGTTGGCATATTTTAAAGCTTTTTTAGGAAATTTAAAACATACTTTGTTGTTCTGGGATGAATAGTAGCCTTTTTGCAAATCTAAAGAAGCAAAAAAAAATAGTTAATACACATTTGAAAGTGGTTTATATTATTTTATAGGCTGAACCATTTGAAAGGATAATTTTTATAAACTAATGGTTTATTTTATTTTTATATAAAGTATTTTGTCTTTTATATTTTCATTTGGGAGGATAATTTTTCTGACTCTTACAAAATATTAGCTTTTGAAATCTGGGAAAATACTGACATTCTATAATTACATAAAAAATACTAAAAATTTATAACAACCGTAAAATCCCACAAATAGCCAACTATCTGTTTTTGTTTGTTTGTTTTCTTTTTGATTGTGTTTGGGGTACTAGGGATTGAACTAGGATGCTCTACCCCTCAGCTCCATCCCCTGTCTTTTTTCTTTCATTTTATTTATTTATTTGTTTTGAGACTGGGTCCTTCTAAGTTGCTGAGGCTGGCCTTGAGCTTGTGATCCTCCTGCCTCAGCCTCTAAGTTTCTGGGACTACAGGCGTGCACCACCATGCCTAGCTTCACCTACCAACTTTTAAAAAAGTTAGTTTTTCCTTCCAAATATTTTGAAGCAATGATTTTAGAATTTATTTGTATGTATCATGGGCCATATTAAGAAACAATGCTGGCACCCACCCTGCCTTTGCCCTGTGGTATTCCTCCTGGACACTCACCACTCTGGGGAGAGGCATGACTCGAGAGGGGACTTATGGCTGGGTGGGCAAGTAGGAGACTGCATCCATGAAGAGCAGAACAGGAAAAGGCCCCAAGTAGCCTGGCCATGACCAGGGCGTGGAGGAAGAGAAGGCGGGAACTGACTTAGTCCTTAGAAAAGGAAATTCGGGTCCGACTTCCTGGAGAGATGGGGACTTCGAGGTGTCCCGTCTCCGCATGCTCATCTGTACTAGCATGCAGCCGGTAGGGAGCCAGAGGAACAGGCTGCACCGTCTGAGGGGAAGCGACTCCTGGGGGCCCCATGGGTGCCCCAAGGCTGCTGTGGTGGGAGGGCCTTGCTGGGCGGTTCTCAGAGCAAGCCCCCCGGGTTTGTGGGTGCCCTCGCGGTTCATTAGCTGCTGCCTCCCTCTGTCCCTGAGACTCCTTAGCTCTGTCAGTTTCCTCATCCATCAAAAGATAAAAATAGTCACCTCAATATGGTTTTCTGGAGAGCTAAATTTCATTTATAAGAATAATCAGACAAGTAACAATACTTAATGAATATTAGTTTGATGATACCACAAAGAAATGAAGCATAAGCCAAGGCTAAAATAAGTTTTTTTATAGCATTTGCCTAATGAAATTTGTCTTGATCACTTATTCCTTATTTTAGAATGTCTGACTGAATGACAATAAAGACTGCTTTTAAAGGGGCTGTTTTCAAAGCTAGATGAGAAATATTGTGACTAATATTTGACACAGGACTTTCATCAGGTAGAAATGTGAGACAAGAACGAGGCTGCTATTCTCTCCTCCAGGATTCTCTTCAAGAAAAATTTCAGGCCAGAGAGTTGGGATCAAAGTGGACATGGCTAGTCACATTGCCTTTACACAATGTACCTGGGGACATTTCCTGGTCCACTGTGCAGTGCTAACAGGGCGGAAGTTAGAGGAGAGTCCTCCTAGAATGAACGAGAAGGCCTTTCTGTAGAGTGCTCGCTGCCCACTGTGCCCAGCTGGCAGGCTGGACCCTCCCCCCAGGAAGCACATCACAGCCCCCCACCGTCCAGAAGGGGGGCCTAAGGACAAGGGAACTCAGCTCATCTCACACCTGCGAGGCGTCCACAGACTCCTAGAGAGGCTTCTTGAAGGAAAGGTGGGATTGGAATGAGTGGAGCTAGACTTCTTTTCCTAATTTTTAAAAAGATGGAGTGATGTTCTGTCAATTGGCTTTTTTAGAACTGGAAAAAAAAGATGATTTGGGGAAAGCAAAAGTAAGCACCTATGCGTTAAGTTCGTTCTTATGGCACACGAATGGATGTCAGGGAAGAGAGGACGGGACGCTGTGGAAGGCTGTTCTGAAACTCCCGTGTCTCGGGCGCGCAGCCCACATAGGCTCAGCCGCTGAGACCCAATCAGGTATCGAACACGGACTGCGGACACTGAGTACCAGTGTGCGGATGGGCCCAGGCCTCGGATCTCAAGCTCTTTGTTGCTGGGTCTCACTGCCTTGTGGGCACCCAGCCTCTTGCCAGGGAGGACCCTGAGAGTCACTGCATGCTCCCCTTTGCCTTGAGAGCGCGTCCTCCATTGCAGAAGGACAGCAGGGGTCCCTCAGGCTGGGTGACCACAGCTTAGTGGTTGAGAACAATTTCTCCCTTGACTTCTCTGGAGACTAGAAGTCCAACACAGTTGTGCCTGGGCCACAGTGGGCAGTCCTCACACCTGTGTCCCCTGCTGAGGGCCTGAGTCTACTCCTGGCTCTGGCAGCTTCTGCGGGCGGCCCTACCCTGGCCACGCAGCTTCGGCTGCAGACCCAGCAGCCGCGGCCCTGCAGCCTGCGGTCCTCCGGGCCCCTTCTCCACGCGCAGCCCGGGGAGTCTCTGGTTCCAGGAACCCTTGGTGACGCTGCGGCCGCCCACATAGGCCAGGACAACCTCCCCATCCCTGGGCCCTTAACTCTCAGGCCTGCCCCGTCCTTTGGGCCAGTACTTCCCCACCTGGGGGTCACAGTGTGGGCATCTCAGGAGAGGTCTCCCGCCATCTCCGCCGTCTGTACTGCCCAGCCCTGCGGCCCCTTTGGTTCCCATGGCTGTCCCCTTTCCCTGGAGCCCCCTCCACCGCCTGCCCTCTGTTTAGGGCTCCCTCCGTCGTGGCTGACATTGGCCACCTTCATAGGCGTTCCTTGGTGTGAGTCCTCACTTACCTGTTCCTCACTGTCATTGCCCCTCATCACCAGTCACCAAGACTTTGCGGCTTGGCGGGTGCAGCACGACCCTCTGCTTTGCCAGGAAGTGCTCCGCCCCTGGATGGCATCGGCTTCACCCCAGAGCGGCTTTCCTCCCTCCCCCTGGTGCAGAGTAGGCAGCTGTCCTAGTCTGCTTTCCACAGCGATGACAAAGTGCCTGAGTCGTGTTGACATGAGAGACGTGATTTCTGAGTTCTGTAGGCTGGAAGTCCACAGCTGGAGCCAGCCGCTGCTCTGCCTCTGCGGGACACCTTGTGCTGTGACCTGGGGTGGGAGAGGACCTCACCCGTAGACACAGAGCAAGCATGCCATCTCAGGTCACTATGTCACTGGGCACAGAGACACTAATGCCATCATGTGGGCCCCTCGCCCACACCTCACTGCACCCCCACCTCTCCAGGGCCTCCACCTCCCCAGAGACCATGGACACATGCCTTTGGGACTAATTCTCCAGGGCACAAATTCCATGAGGCATATCCAACCAAGAGCATGAGGAATGAGAAACAGACCACTTTAAAATAATTACATGAGTGATTTGTTGAAAACAATTTTTTTTTGTATGGGCAAAGTATTTTTTAATTTCTTTAAGTAAAAATTATTAAATACTTAGTTAGATCTCTATCGGTATTTTATAAATTTCCACAATTTTTACATTCCTCTAGTGAGAAAGCCTAAGAATGAACTGAAAAAAAAAATCATCGAGTGAGACATTAAAATGCCATATTGTAACTGAGCTCTTGAGAGGCAAATAGGCAGATGCTTCATTTTCCAAAGCATATTCAGTAAAATGAATAAAAACCTAACTATATTGTGGCAGAAAACCCACACTTCCTTGGACAGCCACATCTCATTTTTCTGTGTCATTGTAAGAGTAATAATACTCAGACAGCTGGTCAGCCCAGCAGCCCTGCAAATGGCTGACTGAAATGTTTTCTCTAGGGAAAAAAAAATAACAAACACCAGAAACAAACTTTACTCTTCAACCGAGAAGCAAGCGTGGCAAGCCAATCAGCCACAGCCGTTGGACCTGCACGTCCTCATTGCTTCTTGTGTAGAGTGCAATCAGCAGGATGCACATAAAGGTTTTCTCTGCCTCAGGGTTTTTATAGGGGGCTCAAATAAATGCTATTGAGTGAGGCAAAGGGACGTCGTGGTGTCCCCGTAATTTCCATGCAGCACAGTCATCTCTGACAATTGGGCACAATTGAGAGCCTTTCTGTAGAAAGCATCAGGAATGGGAACTGTGGTCCTTCCGTGCACACAGGCCGCCTTGCAGAGGTTTTGGGTAGTCCAAGTGCGCCATCCTACTTCTCAGCCCCTCAATTGTGGGGGGTGTGTACGTGTGTGTAAAATCAGGGAAAAACTAAGGAATGAAAATGGCTGGCTAAGGGGTAATAGAAGCTCATTGACCTTTGCATTTCAGTTTCATCCCGCAGTTGGGCATATTGTGGTACCTTTTGGAACTTACAAGGGTAAGGAGAATAGTAACCAGTGTTTGCTTGACTCCCAATATGGAGCCCATCTCTGTACCACACCTTTGCTTGCTCCCAACTGGGTTGATTTTAGTTGTGGCAGAAGGCCTGTAATTTACACATAAAGTCCCTTGTGCTCAGAGAGGCTAAACAAGGGCCCACGATCTGAGAAGGTAGTGGACCAAATTTCAATTCCTCCTCTCTTACTGAGGAATGTGATGAATTATGCACAGAGCATCTGGGTCTAAAAAGCACTATGGAGAAAGACGAAATAAATGCAATAACCTCCCAAAATTTAATTATGGAGATTAGAAAAACATGAATGCAAATACCTTTAAACTAGCTTAACTTTTCTTAAAATATTATAAATATACACAGATGGTATGTGAGAGATTTTTATTAATATGAGTTCTAAAGACATACATTTTTTAACCAGAATAATCTTTGAGACTCAGCTTCCTCCCATAAACTGTAAGGATGTTCAGCACAGGGTAATAGGGTTCTTTTTAGTTCCAATTTGATTGGGTTTTGTGTGCTTTAGTTACATTGTGTGCTTTTAAAACTTAGTGCTTTTTTGCATGTTATTTTAAGCACAACAAACCAAAAACACAGATGTGGTGTGATCAGAAGAGAATTATCATCAGTGAATTGAATAGGGGGATTGTTTGGAGTGCTAGCCCGAGTTTTGTCAGGAGCATAATATCACATTTCATCCTGTTCAGGTGGTTAAAGAGGAGCGTTGGAGATCTCAGACCTCCATGATGAAGGGAGCCAAGCTCCCTGAGATGCTGTGGCCTCAGATACAGCATCGGATGAGGATTCAGGTCTGAGATGGGCTAGAATTCCAGGACACCTCAAGACAGTCTCAGGAAGTCCAAGCCCTTAGCTTTCACCGGTCACCCCTCTCCTGCAGCTGGCTCTCCCCTCTTCAGGAGTAAATCACAGGAACCACATTTGGCTCCAAAGTGAATGCTTCCCTCGCCTGAACGCCTAGATTTTGCCACATTAAGACCTTGTAAAGGAGGATCTTTTGTATTTTTTTGTTTGTTTTTAGTGGTGGTGTGTGTGTGGGGGGGTGGTTCTCTAGTTGAAACCTGAAAAAAAATCATTCAATTTTCCATCCAAATAGCTTGTCATATTTGAGTCTTGAATTTGTGAAAATATTTTAAGAGGATCAAAGTACCTGATCCCTAAGAAATAGCATTGGATTAGCAAGCTTCATCCATTGAACATGAATTGAACTCTTGATCGCTTCTTGGAAGCAAAGCACCAGGCTTTGTGGGAGAATCCAAGATGAGGGGCTTCTCCACCCTCCACTACCTGTTAGGCAGCAGGCATATTCAGGGGTGATGGAGCTTGTGTTTGAAAGACAATGGACACTTCAGCACATAACCCCATCTGCCTTTGTTAATCAGATTTTTTTCAGGAAGCTGAGATACAATAGAATTCCAGGACTTGACAACTGAAGCCTGCTGCAGAACCTTTATTCTTAAATTTGAGCACATTTCAGAAAAGACTTCAGAGACAGATCTCAAGTTATGAAATGCCATTCCAGAATGTCTCCTGTGTCATGGAAGGCAGAGGACCTCTGTGGACCTAACCTTTACTCTTGTGAGGTTAAATATGATCTCAGTGCATTTTGATGCTGCTGTGTTTTGTCCTTAGGGTCCTGAGTGTAAGAGCGCGCCAGGCCAGGCCGGGCTTGCTAGATTCTGTTTGTGGTCTCAGGCCAACATGTGATCGCTGGACAGGGAGAACTTGGGAAATCTAGTACCTGGGCCACACTCTCCTTCCTAGAGCTGGTGCTTACCCTGCTCTGCCTGCCCCTGACTTGTGGTCTCTCCATCTCCACTACCCGACATGGCTCACCATAACTTGGTGGGAGAGAATATACTATAAATTGAGGCACAAAAGTCAATTCCATTCACAGGAAACATGATTCTGGGAGGAAATGAAAAAGAGATTATAGACACATGGAAACCCACAAACCCTGAGCAGAAGTGGCTTTACTTAAAATATCAGGAGGGAATACAAGGGACAGTGTTGAGGGTGTCGCTTCCAAGGCACCATTTTAACTTCTTCATGATGTTTTAAATGAATGCAAAAAGCATAGATTACCAAAAAAGCAAATTATATTGTAATTCACTAGTACCTAATTCCTGCTTGGGGGCCCACAAACCCCATGTGGAAGGGCCAGCTGTGTCGGTAAAAGGACAGTACCCATTCACCTATATGCTTAAGGACTCATTGGTTTAAAAATCAATCAAAGCAGGGACATCTTTTACAGTTTCCTGGAAATTACTTCCCTCAAAACAGAATGCTATGCTTTCCTTACGTGTAAAATCCACATTGCATTGAGCCACGGGTGGGTTCACCTGACCTCCTGCCCCTCACACTCTGTGACCCTCCTGCCCACACCGGATGCAGGTGAGCTCCTGGTGGGGCAGGGGTCTGCCCCAGGAGTGGGGCTGGCTTCTGGACTAAGGCTGCCCTCATGGGACAGGCCCCTGCACTTGGTATTTGCTGACGTGGGCCCTGGGCTTGCAGTGCCTCTGCTCAGGCTTCTTCATGGCCATTCACCATTTAAGACAAGGCAGAGAATTTTTTCAGGGCTTGTGAGCTATCACCTCTAGGAGTTCCCTTCCTCTGCATGCCAATAAAACCTGAATGCAAAATAAGTGGATGGGAGGATGGATGATGGATGGATGGAGGCTTACATTACAGTAATCTAGCAAAATAGGACCAATGGAAATCACACACACACACACACACACACACACTTCGTGTGTAATCTGGTGACCTGGGGTGAAGGCTGCTTCTCACTGGACTCAGCCTTGGGCTCTACTGGGGCCTTCAAGTAACTGTGTGTGGCCCCCTCAGGCTGGGGGGAAAATCTGCTTGACTCAGTTTACCAATTTAAACATTGATCTCATCCCAGACACGTTCACAGGGACACTAAGGATAATTCTGACCAAATGTCTGGGCACCCCATGGGCCTGATAAGTTGTTGAGTGATGTTAACTAACACAGATAGTACCCTATGGATAATTCCTCGATTAAAAATACCATTGGCTTGTGTGAAATTGTCTGGAAATGACTCGGGAATCCTACAGGCCTCACTGGAAGACCAGGGTTGTATGTACGTCCCTGACTGTCAGAGAGCAGATGGCGACGCTGTCCTACTCTGTGTGGGACCTGCGAGAGAACACACTGCTTTCTTCATCCTCGTGTTATATTTATCACAGCAAAAGTGCTCAGTGAACAATTGTCATTTGAGCTGAAAAACAAACATCATCCCAATTGAAAAACAGGAAGCTGAGAATAAGTAGGATGCATTAGGGGAGTTGATTCCAACTAACTAAAACTGAAGCGGGGGACAACTGCGTTTTAGTATGGACAAAACTCAGAACTTCAGAGAGTGCAGTGAAGATCACAGAACCCACCCGACATGCTCTGGAGATGCATGTGGCACAAGGGACAATGTCTCCAAGTGTCCCCAAGGGTGCCCCCATCTCTGGAGCCTGTGAAGAGGTGACTTATGTGGCAGAAGAGATGTGACCTTAAGCATGGAGATGTCCTGGCTTCCTGGCTTCCTGGTGGCACCACTCCAACCACGTGAGCTTGTGAAGCCAAAGGAAGGTTCTTTAGAAGGGGACACAGTGAGGCAACCTGAGGGCTCCACCTCCACTGCTGGCCTTGAACTTCTGGGTGCACCCAGCTGACCTGCATCATTCTGCCATGAGCTCACCCCACAGCTTCCAGGAAGGACAGGGCCTTTTCAGGCAGAGACAGGGCTGGCGAGGCCTCGATTGGACTCCACCTAGGGAAGTGAGACTCAGAGAATGTGTGCTCCTTGAAGGCACTAGGGGTGTGGTCATTTGTTTAATGGAAGCAATAGAAAGGTCATTAATTTGTATGATAAATTGTTGTCAACACAGTGGCTTAAAAGAGCATGTCCCTGGCAGGAGCTCAGGGGCAGCCTTGAGGGGTGTTCTGCACCCCACCTTGCATGGTCACAGTGAAGGTCTTTGTGGGGACGTGCCCTCACCAGGGGAAGAGTCTCCCTAAAAGCTTGTTCAGGCCACTCCCACAGTCACTTCCAACCTGGACCCTGCTGCATGAGGCCCAAAGGAGAATCTGTGGTTCCAGTGGAACCCCATGGAGTCTTACCTAATGTAGCAGCAATCACAGCAGGGACACCTCATCACCTTCACCACATCCTGTCCTGTGGGTTACAGGAAGTCACAATGCTTTGTCACCCTCAGAAGCAGAAGGACATTCGCATATGTGAACACCAACCAGGGGCGAGCCACAAGGGTCCTGGGAAGGCCCTCCTGGCACTGGTCTTTTCTGGATAATGACATAATTGTATTCCAATGCCTAAAATATTTCACAGTATTTTAAAATGTCCCTAAAGGATAAATTTGTTATGGTAATTTCTGAACTCATTCTGTAGAGTTTACATTTTCGCTTATTAAGAACATTTAAAATATTATCAAATAGTCTCAACCGAAGTCCAAGTTATGAAAGCAAATTATTCAATTTATTTTCCTTTGACAGGTTAGATTTACACATATTTAGGGGGAAAAAAAGATTTGGAAAAAACAAACAACAAAAACTTTTGCTTCAAAATGCCTAAGATGCTTTTTATTTCTAGTTTCATGGGAGGAATTCCAGGCCTAATATCTGAGAATTGCTTTCCAGTTTTAAAATTGTAAATAATAAAAAAAATTTACAATATGAAGAGATTCCCAGATGAAAGGAAGTTAGATGTGCAGTTCCTGCGCCCATTTTTAACCAGGGACCAGTTCCCTGATCCACTGTGGTCTCCTTTTAATTTAGAGCTAGCAATTTGAATTCTTTCTATGATCAGCGCAAGTGGCTCTGATGCATGGATGACCTTGGAGATCTTGAAACAACTCTGTTTTCCTTTTTCTGTTTGCTTGTTTCTTTGTTTCTGGGTGACCCACAGTGACCAGCCCCTTCAAGATGCTTGAGAATGTGTTAAAGAAAATATTTCTCTTGAGATAATGAAATCTGTTATTTGAAGTGCTTTGACAAATGACATTGTGCTGTAGATCACTTTTTTATGCTTTATTAAATCTTTCCATTTTTCATGAGAGAAAATCTAGGAGATTTATAACAACTTTTTTTTTTTTTTTTAGCAAATTAATGCCAAAGGGAAAACAAAAGAAGATGGCACTCTTCCTATTCCTGCCACTGAAATGATAATAAAAATTGCCCTAGCTGCCTCCTGGCCCTATCAATGTGATAACCCCTATCCATTAGTGAACTGATAAGGCCCTATTGAAATCCAGGCCCATGACCCCTTCTATTGTCAGATACTTTACGACCTCTCTGATGTGTCTGTCATCATGGCTGAAGCCAACACGTAGGGTGAGGTCTGAGGTTTCATCCCTAAGCTTCTACGTTCATGTTATTGGGACAGCTTTGAGGACATTTTGCATGCTTAATAAGAAGTTCTATATTCACTCTATTTTAAGTTTTGTATTGGTGCATTATAACTACATATTCATTCTTCATGCAGTATTGGGAGCAACAATCCTGGCTGGATGAAATTTAGAACTGGTGTCAGATATGGAAGATATACTCTTAGTATATGGCATTTTAGCTATTTTACTCAATTATGATCAGGATATATTTTCTTTGGGCTGCCATGACATTTAATGTAAAAGCAAGTTATTAATGAATATTTTTTCTACACTCAAGTTATTAGAATTTTCATGCCATACATTAAAAATCACAATCATGCTATAACAAATATATAGTAATTGTGGAACATTTGATTTGGAAAGATGGGAATAAAATTTAGCTGCAGTCCCGTCTCCCAGAATTGAACACTGTGCTTTTTTCTTGTTTCCTGTGTGCATGGAGGTGACCCCTTTGGTGGGACAACATCTGTGCTGAAGCATGAGCACTGACACACTAGACCGTGTCCACTCACTCCTGTCTTCTGACTCAGCGTCCTGCCATGTCAAACCAGCCCAACTCCATAACCAGTTGCTCACACTCAGTTATTGAAACCCCTCTTCTGGAGAGATTCTGTCTAGGCTCCTGGAAATGTCGACTCCCCACTTCTCGCACTGGGCCCCCATTGGCTGCCCCCGTTTTCCACCCCCTTTCTGGTTGGCAGTCTATCCCCAGCTTCCCGTCACTTCTCTAAGAGGCAGAGAGGAGACTGAGGGGGGGACCATGGCCAACAAGCCCATCTCCCTCGAGTGTGCCCCAGCTGGGCCCCTGGTGGAGAGGTGGCACCCCCTCTCTGTGGATGTTGGGACTTCCCTTCCTAACAGAGATGGCTGGGGTCTTGTGTGTGGCAAACACCCAAATGGGCCCTGTTTGGGCAGCACATTGATTCCTTAGAGGCCCTGATGCCCCTTCCTTAATATCTGTTCCACCCATGGGAACAAGCCAAGAGAGATGAGCATGTGGAATTGCCAGGATCCCTGTGAGCCTCTGCACACTTAAATCAGCAGTGTGCATGGAGCACACTGTCAGGGAAAGTCCTTTCAAAGAGCCTGTGCACTGTGGCTTGGTATTTTAACACACAGATGTGACACGATGCTGTACACAGAAACCACTTAGTGTGTGTGCCAGCCACTCCGGGTGACACGGCTGTTCTCAGCCCAGCTTTAACCTCCAACCAGTGAGGCAACATGCAAGCTCATGAGCAACTTTTCAAAAGGTCCATGTCACTATTCACAACATGTAGTTCAGTTAGTAAGTACACACACAGAGCCAACTCACACTGTACTGAGATCAGCCTGAGTTCTAATGGTGTGATGGTGTTTCGTCTGCCGGGCACCGTAGGAGCATGATTCAGGGAGGAAACTCTTACGTGAAGTGAGGGTGGCTCAAAGGTAGGGCTTAGAAAAGAAAGTTCCTAGAAGCACAGCATAGGAACATGAGTGCTGGGCTTCCTGCTTTACTAATGGCTGAGTGGACTGTGGGTGAGCCTGGAATCAAATGGAAGTCTGAGAAAACCGACCTTAGAAATCACAGCAGTGCGTACAGAGGCCTGAGCCCTGTGCCCCACAAGTGGTGGCCAGCAGGCTGGACGGGTTGGTCCCATCCCAGCCTACTGACTCAACGTCCTTCCCCCTCGGATCCCAGCCAACACCTCTCCATAGTGGCTCACAGGTGCTCAGTGCAGTGACCAGCTGGTGCAGATGGAGTGCCCACTGGCTGTGCAGACCCACGCTGCCGAGGCAGGACATTCTCCTAAACCGCCCAGTTTACGTGGTGCTCAGTTCCAGAGTTGCTGGCATTCCCCAGCAGTCACATGGGGGGCGCATGGTCCACACAGGGACCAACAGATGTCCCAAGGACAACCCAGTAGGGAGGGCAAGGGGGCGGGGCGCTCCCTGGAGCAGAGACCTGGGCCCTTGCAGGGGCCAAGATGCAGTGTTTCATGAAGCTGTGTATTAAACGCACACTCCAGCAGCCAGACAGCCATCCTTGGGGAGAGCTGGGGACGTTTTGATTCCACGCAGCCTCCTTGCTACTCCAGTGTGATTTCGGAAGTCCCTCTGTGTAGGTGATCTTGGTCCCACTGGCTTTTCTCATTTTATCCCATGTGCAGTGGATTTTGAGATGGAATGGCAAGCACTTTCACAGTGAGGGAACAGGAGATGGTGAAGTGTGGGTGTCCTGGGGTGCCCCCAGATGGGCCACGGCTGTGGGTGCCCTTTCTCTGCTTGTTGTAGAGTCTGTGTCGACCTTGTTGCTGAGGTCTGGAGGCTGACTCTTGATTTTGCTGATTCACATCCAAATCATTTGGTAGAACATGCCATTCAATCCCACCTCAACCACGGAGTGAACTGAGCTGCCACTGACCAAAGAAAAAAAGACAGTGGCCTTTCCAGTTTAATGGAGAAGGAGAGTGTACGCTGTACAGAAGCACACAGAACTGAAATCGACCTGATGGATAGTTCATCTGGCTTTTCATTTTATTTCAATTCACCTTGTAGTTTTATTTCAACATAGAAAGCTCCAGTGGCTGAAGTGCAGCTGCTCAGGGCTGAAGTGCGAGCTTCTCCCAGTCCCGGTGCAGGCGAGACCCCTGTGCCAGGGGTGGCCCTCCCCAGCCCCACGGCACCGAGGTGACCGGTGCTCTCCACCTGTCTGCTCAGTTGGCTCTCTCCCTCCACCTGGTGTCTGGTGCTTCTCCACATTTGTTGAGATGTAATGGAACAGCTCGCTGGCTGTGTGGCTCAGCTTTCCTTCTCTCTGGGCCTCTCAGTCACCCACTGTGTCACTCCGGAGCTTCTGTTCTGTGTTATTAGTGGCACGGGAGTTCCTTCCAGTTAAGAGAGCTGTGTCTGCACAGGAGTTCCTGGTTTTTATTTTTAATTGTATCCTTGCTTTCTTGTCTCACGCTGTGCTGTGTTCCTTCTAGACTGTGACGTCCCAAGCAGCCAACACAGACGGGAGTTAACTCACTCCACGTCATGACCCTAGTTCAAGGAGCTGTGGTTTCATAGGCAGTGAACGAGGCTCGGGGAACTTGCCCTGCTGTGACGCTGTGAGACAGAGACAGGCTTAAATAGAGCTGGCTGGACCCTAGATTATCCAGCTCCCTGCCATTGCACTATGCTGTCTTTTTAGAGAAACTTAGCAACTATTTCTTGAAACTGTGAGTTTTCCATGGCTTAGGCCCTATATTATGTGTCAAATAAGCTTTAATGTTTCAAAAGCTATGCTCTTTATTCACTTCTACCTTAATATATGACAATGTGATAATTTTTAGGTCCCAATTTAATTTCTCTTATTTAATAAGGTATTCGGGAAGGAGTGAAAAGTTACATTTAGACATTAGTCCATTATAAAACCTTCCATTATAAGTAAGGCTTAAGGTCATCAGTGTAAGGGAGGAGAGCAGTTAGACCACTAATCTTGGATGGTCAAGCCTACCTATCCAGGTGCAGGTAGGCCTGGCCCTTTCCAAATTGCTTCAAACTTCACAGGCCACCATTGTAATGAGAGTATTAATGGCAATCATCACATTAATATACTTCACATGGTTTTGTACAATCGTATTCATTACAGTGCTATCCCCTTATGTTTTAATCAGCTATTTTGTTGCTACGACTAAAGGATCTGATCAGAGTAACTGTAGAGGAGGAAATGTTTATTTGAGGGCTAGAGGTCTTAGTCCACAGAAGGCCAGCTCCATCCCTTGGGGCTCAAGGTGAAGCAGGCTGAACATCATGGTGGAGTGTGTGGCAGAGGAAAGTAGCTCACATGAGATCAGAAAGCAGAGAGAGAGAGAGAAAGAGAGAGAGAGACTCTACTCACCAGATACAAAAATATACCCACAGCCACACCTAATTCCCACCTCCTCTGGCCACCCCCTACCAATTAGTTACCATTCAGTTAATCCCTATCAGGGGATTAAATCACTGATTGGTTAAGGCTCTTAAAGTCATTTCTCCTCTGAACTTCTTGCATTGTCTCATGGATGAGCTTTTAGGGGATGCCTTGCATCCAGTCCATAACAGCTTAGTAAAAACAGCATGATGGCCTTTTATGTCTTCACTGAAGCACACTCTTCAGGACTGACACGTTTCCTTGTTTCTTGATGACTTAGGTGGTGTTGAGTTAGAGTAGTACCATTCATATTGCACTGGGATTCACCTTGAGCTACTCAAAGTTGATTCTGGAGAGAAGACGCAGTAAGACACTTTCTGTAGGTGGACACAGGCCAACTCATACCAGCACGGGCACCAGACATAAGCACAGCTTGTCTGCAAATGTCCTTTGTCCCTTTCTTTGACCTCAAAGGAGCTGCCTTAGAGTTTGGGGTCCAAAGAGATAGCTCTAAGAAACGGAAATAGGAGCTTCTTGTGAATATTTCTTACTAGATGCACAACACTGTCATGGTAAAGCCTGGAGTGCTGGTGATTTTCTCAGTAAAAAATGTGTTCCTACGGGCAGCTCCTTCATCATGGCTACAACGTCTGGCTAAGCCAGGTAGGTGGACACCCACCACTGGTGCCACTCATGTGGTCATCAGACCTCAATGGGCGTGAACGCTGGTGCCCATCTCATCTAGTAACGAACCCACAGCCCCCCTGTCCTCCTTGTTGCCCCCACCCTCTCCAATTCTCCTCCTACAGTGTCTTCTTCCCTTTTCATGGAAATATGCAGGATTTTTCTTTGTAAACATTATTTAAATGTTGAGGGTTAGTAATATTTTTACTTTATAAAGGCTGAAATCTTTGCAAAGAGCTTGTTTTAAAAGTTTTTTTTCTGTTGAATGAACAAAATGAAAATTCTATTTATAGATTTTTTTTTTGTACTAGAGATTGAACCCAGGGTGCTTAACCACATTTCAGCCCTTATTATTTTTTGAATTTTGAAACATAGTCTCACTAATTTGCTTGGAGCCTCACTAAGTTGCTGAGGCTGGCTTTGAACTCCTAATTATCTTGCTTTGGCCTCCTAAGCTGCTGGGATTAAGGTGTGCACACCATACTCAGGCTGTTCCTAGAATCTTAAACTTGCCATGAACTGTAGGGGAAGTCAGGTTAAAGTTTGATATAATCATACCTCAATTACAAAAATGGTCTCAAATTATTTACAAATAAACATTCATGACCATGATACTTAATATTAAACCCTTTTTCAAAGTAAAGTCTGTCATGCTGTATTCCCAAACTGTATTTCCAAACTGATCTAAGGTAATATACCAAAGGGCGCCTTGTCTTGGCTGTTGCCGAGTTTAGGCAACTCAATTTGTGTACCTCTGCATTTGGACACAGAAAAGAGTGTGAGTGATGGAGAGTTATGGGCATTGACAGAAGTCAAGGGCAGAACAGCTTCTAAATGTTTGGCTGCATTTTTTTTCTGGGTCATCAGAGTCAAATTTTATATCATTTAGAAATTATCCTTCACTGCCAAAATCACCTTTAAAAGAATTATGTGCAAGTCGAATATTTTAATAGTCTTGCAAGTAATGCCCTGAAATGTACATTTTCATTAAATGTTGGGCTTGCTGCTAGCAGCTGCCTCTCAGTTTGCTTTATATCATTTATGTGACCAGAATGAAGTTTGCACCACCTTATATTTTGTTTTGTGTTAACATTTTGGCTTTATAGGTGATAAAAGGTACAGGAATGAAACCACCTGCAGAGCTGTGTACCTCCTGTAATATGAACTATCTAATGGACAAGGGCATTGTCACTGTGTGGTCCTGCACTAAGCCACTAAAAACACAGAACAGAGTGAAGCAGAGTGGGCAGGAGACTGAGATGCTGTTGAAAATGCACGTGCACGAACACACAGGTCGCATCTGCTTATTTTACCTCTGTGACAGTATATTTCATCTATTTGTGCTAAATTGTGGTTCATAAGCTCATACCAATGGGAACAAACTTCTAAAATCTACTTCATGCTTGTATTTTCTAGCTGAAAAAGCTTGCCCCCCGGTATTTCCTCCTGCTGCTGTGAATGGAGGAACACAAATGTTACCTAAAAGTCAGGTTTGAATTTCTAACATAAGCACCCATTGGGTTAAAGTATTAGCTTTTCTCTGAATTAACTTTAAAAATGTCCAAGAATATTGGAAAACAACTTATTTTTAACACCATAACTGAATAAAAGTGTGAAGAAACATCACAGAATTCTTCAGAATTTTAATATTTAATAGTTAAAGTTCTGTTTTACAGTTGTGTGCTGACATGTATGGAGCTCAGCATGGTTGCATGGAGTGCTATGGAAGAAAACACGTTCCTCTTAATACAAATTTACCAATTTTTGTCAAATAGAATCATGGCCCTCAGTAATCATAGGAGCTCCTAGGCCCCTGGGAGGCAGAGGCAAGGCTATTTGATGTTGGCAAACCTGAGACCCTTCCTATTTATCCTTCCTTCTTTTACATTTTTCTACTGCTGAAAAGTCACCATTTTTCAAAGGGTATGATTTAATTTCATGATCTTCTTCTTTTTTTAAACTAGCATCCCCATTTTACAAGTTAGAAACCTGGGCTCTGAGAACCTCCCCGCAGAATGACAGGGGACAGAGGGTTTGGAGGCAGCCGTGGGTGAGGCACCAACACACCCCAGTCTTGAACATCAGCCTCTTGTAATTTTACAGTTTTCTCTCTGGCCCAATGACTGCAGCAAGTCAGTTCTGCCACCCTGAGCTTCCACTGTTCCAGAATGTTCTGTGCTCAGACACCTGAGCTGCTTGTCAAGTATGACAGCTTGGTGTGTCCTTTAGAAAGGACATCTGCTCTGCCAACATTCGTGTTGGCAGGTTCCTGGTCAGCGTGGGCCTCTGAACTCTTATTTATAAAATAATATTAAAATGTATTTACAACTGTCGTGATGATTTGTGAATTCCACTCGAGGGCTGAGGGGCTGCCAAGGCAGCTCCACTCTCAGTGTCTGTAAATAATAAAGCCATCATCTTAAACTGGGAGGGTTGTGGGGACTGCTCACTGAGAACGTAGGGACCCTCTGGGCTTCCAGCACTGTGCCGCCACTCACCGACACATTCCCACTCGCAGCATCTATCCAGAGAGATGACTGTCCTCAATCAGGATCCGTTTTACCAACTGACCTGTGCACGTTTGCAAGTTAGCCCGTCACTGGGCACTTCTCTGGCTGTTTATGTTAAAAATCGTGTGACTTTCATACTCGCCATTCTTTTAAGTTGTAACTGCTGTCGTTTCATAAATCAAATACCTGGGAGACTAAATGCTTGTAAGTTGTGTGTGACTCTCAGTGTGTGTGACTCTCTGTATTCTAGTTTTTACTAGTGGAAGGGGTGTGTTCCTTTTCCTCAATGGGCACTCTGTTCTTGAAACTATACAGCGCATGCTATTTTTAAAATCATTTTTTTCTTTCATGCAATGTTTTAATGGTCACTGTGTGCACCATTCCAACTTCTTTAAAGCACTGTGCCACTGAATCTTCATAGTAAGCCTAGGACAGAGCTATGGTTGTACCAATTTAAGATGTGGAGCTTGAGACAGAGAGGCTCAATACTGAGTCCAGGACTGTGAGCACAGCCTGCGAGTGGCCGCCAGCATTCAATGGAAGGAACCTGCACACTTATTGATGGGCCCGTGGGGGGGCCATCGTTACAAAAATTATAATCAACCTCATCCAGTCAGCTGCTCCTCCTGTGGCCTTTACCTTCTTTCCCTAATGCTCTGCCGTGATTAACGTTGGAAAGAGCTGGTCTTCACTGAGCTGGTCCTCCAGTGCTCGTGACTCAGTGTGGGACGAATCTAACATTGAGAAGTTAGACATGAATTCCTAGCATGTGGAATAAATTTAAATATGCATGTGTCGAGTACCAAAACAGCTAATTGTCTTAATTTATGACTATATTCTGAGGCATGTTCATAAGATTAATTCGGCAGAGCAATTCTACAGGTGACTGTGCTGAGCTTTCATTGCTATGCATTTACAGAGTTCCTCCGCTGTACAAGGTGTAGTTAATATTTCTAAAATGGCATTCTGAGGGGCAGAGTGAATAAGATTACAGTGTAGGTCACTGCAGAAGTTGCCATCCTTATTCACGTCACTCACACCCTGCGCCGGGCAGCTCTCCAGTGGAGTTGAGGTCTCCTAGTGTGTTGTGTGGTGGCTGCTCCAGCTTGTGAGCATGTGGTCCAGGTCCCCATGTAAGAAAACTGGAAAGGAAAGAGAAGTGACTTTTATTGCCCTCAGAATTTGTAAAAAGACTACTTTTAAAAGGCTGTTTTCTATCACTGAAGTGTTCTAAATTTTTCTATTCACAACAAAATTGTAAGGAAATTAAAGTGCATTTATGAAGTTCACAGATTGGGAAAGAATAAATAAGGCAATTGGAGTTTGACTTCACGAGTCAGTTTGAATTGAAAGCATGTTGGGCTGTAGCATGCCACCGGTACACGACCAGGAGGGTCCCGGCGCGAGGGAAAAGGGAGAGCCCGGTGTTTTGCCCTCCGTGGATTTCATCCCAGGGAGTATCCTACTCACTTTTTTTTCTATTAGAAAAGAATTTTAAAATAAAATAAAATCTTCTCTGCATTCCTGAAAGTGCTCTCCTAAACAGAGTGTGGGGACGTGGTCTGGGTGACAGCGGCGGTGGCTTTTATGTGAGCATCCTCAGCCCCGAACACTTTCTCCTTCCATGCAGTCGCTCTTTATTTGAAAGCCTTTGATCTGTGCTTTCTTGCACCTTTCTTTGATAGCCAGTGTCTTTATTTGCTAATTGAGATTCTATTAGATGTCTTCAGTTACACTTCCCCACTCAAACATGCACTTTTAGACAGAGTTTGATGATATTTATTTCTATCTCAATAATTAGAATGACATTCATATTTGCATGTTTGAACTTGATTGTGTCCCTCATCTAATCTACCTATGAGATTGTATCAGTAATGAAAAGAGCTCCATGTTTTGTTATTTATATAGCTGTCTGGTATCTTATATTCAGTTTATAATGTCAAAGTAATAGGGCATTCATCTTGTATGTCTCAGCATCTTTATCCTAGACAGTGAGAGAGAGAGAGAGAAAGGGGGGTGGGGAATATGAATAAATGAATCCCTTTTATCCATAAAATTCCCTTGGGTAGAAGGCTTCTTTTTTGCATGAGCATGTATCATTGAGTCTAAAAAGAGCAAGGATTTATTGAACTCATATTGCCAGTCACACATTGTGCTAATGCTATATATTATCTTATTTAGTCATTAAAGTAATCTTCCTAGGATACATATTTTATTGGCCCATTATATAGGCGGGCTGAGAAAACACAGCATTTATTGATTCTCTCAATAAATATGTGCAGATTCTATGCTTTGGGCTAGGCATGCATCAGGAACTTTGGGGAAGTGCAAGAATAAATGTATTTCAATGAAGTGCAAGCACACGACTTTGTGCCTCCTCCTATCAGACAAAGAAGACAGCAATTTGATAAGTTTCCTTTGTTGTTTTCTTAGCTACTCTCAATTTGAAAGTCAGCTGATAGCAAAATTCAGGGCCTAATTAATATCAGGAAATTAATATGTCAATTTTGTTTCCCGTAGGCTGCTGCCTTCATTCTGCTCTATTTTCCTGATGTATTTGAGATTTAGAATTGAAAAACTATTCAAGGAGGTCAAAAACGTATATAAATAAAAACGTACTTATAAATAGAGACATCGTGTGCTCAGGACACACACAGAGGAGCACACAATGACCTAATGGGATTCCTGTCCTATCTTTCTGGTTGTATCTGTGAAATCAGGTCATCATCAGTCTACGTAAAGAAAAAGTGACCATTTTATTTGTACCAATGCATATTCAGAACTGAATAATCCAAACTAACTAATTCAATGCTAAATTATCAAGTACTCAACTGAATAGTTAATGCTTACTACATCAACAAGTGAAGCACTTTTTGTTTATTTTGTGTTCATAATTACATGGGGGAAGATGGTGTTGAAAAGGAGTATGAATGAAGCCGTTATTACTATAATATGTAACTTTCTTGTGTAAGCTGTCAAATTAGGGGACTCCTCTGTCTTTGCATTTGTCTTCAGATGCATCATGTGTGATTGTGACCGGTTCATGACAATATCAGGTTCAGGTCCACAGTGGTTCATGGAGGTCTCCTTAACGTTTACTGCTTCCTCCTTCGTCTTTCAATCATATATGCCATGTCTGATTCCCAAACCTGGACCGGCCAGTCAGTCGGGTCGTGGAATGTCTTTTATGGCTTTCTGTTTAGTTTTAGAATCTCCCTACTTCTTTGTGCTAGTTTTTCAAGTGGACCATTTAGATTTTTCTTTGTCAAGTGGCTCTAGCAAGGTTTTCACTGCGACCTTTCCTGATTAACATAGAGGGAAGAGGAGAGGTCAGCCTGACACCTTGAGAACTTAAAATAAATGTGCAAAATGTCCAGTGGCTGCATGTCAGGGAGTGGCGTTAAACACCTTTGAGATCCTAACGGTTGTATGTGTCTGTTCCTTGGGCTTTGAGTCCCCCATTGAAGACCCAGGACTATTAGATTGATGTGTTTTTAACATGAGGACATTCAGAACCCACCCAGAACATTTCCGGTTTCTAAGGCGAGCTCACTGAGAGCCAGTGAGGGGTCTCGCCCTCCTCCGGCTCACTTCCAGCACAAGAAGAGCTCTGCTTGCCCTCGAGCTCTGCTGCCACAGGATGCTCTATGGCCTGAATGGAAAAGAGCAGGAGGAGTCAGAGTGACTGAGCTGCCACAGAGGACAGAGAGACATCAGAGAGTGAGTGCCAAGAAGGAGCAGAGAAGCATAGAAGGAAGGAAAGGGAAGCTCCTCAAGTCGAATAGTGCAGAAAAGTAAAAATGAAGAAAAGGGTCTCAGAGTGCAGATTGCCGCGTTTCCTATCTTAAAAAAGTGAAGTTAGCACCCAATACTGACAGAGAGGTGGACATCAGCAAGATGCTCATGCATGTGAACCAGGTGCATCTGTGCAGCAGACCACAACCGCAACGGCAGGCTCCCAGGGTGGATGCAGGCAGGCCTCAATGCAGCAGCGTGGCTCCTGAAAACTAAACCCATGGGAGGTTAAAAATACGGGACACACAAATGCATTTAATACGCAAGAAGCAGGAGGTGCCGATGGGCATCCTGTAGATGTAATGAGAAGACACAGGCACCCAGAAGGTCTGGCAACACCATGCCAGTGGCCTGCCTCCCAGTGATGGTGTGGCTGGTGGGAGCTGTGAACTGCTGCTCTCCAGTGTCACCCGAGAAGACAGAGCTTCATGTCCATAGCCTGGGAGAAGATCCCAATATAGTTTCCACTGAGTGCATATCGCTTTTGCATTATGGCAACAAAAACAGCATCCCAGGTGCAGCTGCTGTAAGTCAAGCAGCCTCTGCCCATGCCTGTGGGAGGTGGCTCTCCCCATCTCTCTGAGGGCAGGCACCAGGGATAATATCATTCCCAAGGTCATGCCCCCAGGAAACTACGTCCCCCAGCTATGTGCTACCTGCCCATACTAACCATCCATTAATCCATTCACATGGTTCACACTTCAAATGGATCAGTCCACTAATTGATCAGGTCACATCTCACATGATCTAATCAGTTCACCTCTGAACATTCCTGCACTTTCTGGCACATGAATTTTTTAAGGACACTTCATATCTAACCCAAAACATTCCATCCCTGGCCCCCAAGTCTCCACTCTTCTGACTATGCAAAATACATTTTGTGGATTCCCAAGATTCCCCTAACAGTTCCAGCATGGCCCAAAAGTCCAAGTCTAAGATCTCATCTGAGACTCAAGGGGAACTCCCGGCTGTTCATCCAGGCTTCTGAGGACAGAGCGTCTTGGAGAAGCTGCCTGGCACAGCAGCCCCACACTTGTGGGGCTCCTGAGAGGGGGGTTCTCCACATGGGCATGTCTCCATCCCCCCGAGGCTGCTCAGACACAGAGGGCCACTGGTTTGATGCTGAGTCTAAAACGTTGCATCTCTAAAGTGCCCCCAGGTGGTGGTGATGCTGCTGGTCCAGGGATGCTCTGGACCACCTCCTATGCCAGATGGCTGACTGCAGCTGGGGAGGACCACGGAAGAGGAAGCACTGGGACAAAAGCCATGAGACCCTCTTTACCTGTGGTGACACGGGGCCTGGCTCTCTCCTTTTCCCTCTCCCCATGCACATGTTTATTACCCTGTCACATTATCCAGATAATCATGACATAAATGACTTGCCATCCTCCACTGTTCATATCGATTTCACAATTACCTTCCCATGTGACATTATCTTTGACAGTGAAACTTTCTTGGGTGAAGATGCTATACTTATGAGGACTTGTATGATTTGACTTGTCTGACTTTCAGCTTTTTGCTATCAGAAATGATGCTGGCGTCACCACCTGAACATTTTATGATGTTTACCCTCCTGAAACTCTTTCCAGACAGGTCTATGTGCTGTGTTCACAGCATTCACATTTATTCCTCTGGAGTCTATCATTTGTCTCCTTTTCGTGTGTTAGAATCAACATATATTTATGGTACTGGATGCCTGTGTTATCTTATGATAGGGGTCTGTTAATTAAACACACTTCACTGAATAATGAAAAAATATACTTTAAATAGAAAATAAAAAGGTCAGAATCAAGCCCAGAACTGTTAAAAAGTAATCAGGAGAATGTGGCAAAGATAACTTTAGTCTAAACAATAGAAGATTCACTGTCCTAAGGATGTAACCCCGCAGTGGAGGTAATTAAATATAAATGGTTTTATTTAATTGGATGACATTGTGAGATCACCTTAGTGGCTTGAGCTCAATTTCTCTCCAGTAAGAAGTAATTAAAAATCACTTTTCAACAGTGATCTTTCTTGATGGTCAAGGTCTTATACTATTCCTCAGATAATATTATTCTTGGCAGAATTTATCTGTGAAAGAACAAAGGAAAAGTCAGTGAGAGGTGCCCAGGGTTCACTTAAAAGGAATGTAATGTACTTACAGCAGCAGTGGGTGAGGAACAGAGTCCGGCTCCATAAGCATCTCAAAGAGACATGACTGAGGACTTAGAGGACTTTCGTGTTAAAGGGGTGCCACCAGGTATGACACATGTCCCAGTGCGGCTGAGGTGCACATGTTCACTGACATCAGCGTTGCATCTCAAAGGCTGGGGTGTGTGGTCTGTCTGGCACGCACCGCTCTCCTTCCTTCCTCTTCTCCATGCCCCCACACCCCACGGCGGACTCGCTGGTCACCAATTCTTTGAGCATATCAGTATGGCCTCTTTTCTGCCATCCTATGTTCTCAGCTGGTAGGGTGAGTCTCCACGATTATAAACGTGCCTGAAGGAGTCCTGTAACGCAGGGAGACCTGGTGCTCTGTGGTCATTCCTTGGTTCTCACAGCATGTTGGGGCGAGGACCCCTGTGAACACCAACATTTGTGGGGGTTCAAGCCCTGTATACAAAACAGGGCAGCCCTTGCGTATCATCTGCGCACCGCTCCTGATCCCTTTAAACCTCCCCTAGATTAAAGGTAACACCTGGAACAGTGGAAATGCTCTGAGTAGTTGTCAGCCTTGTTCTTAGGAAGTCATCTCAGTGGAAACCTCCCCGGAGGGTCAGTACAGGTGCAGCCCTTGCAGGCCCAGCTGCATGGGAGGAGCCAGAGATGAGCTAGTGCTGGGGAGACCGCGGCCCTGCGTGGGGAGGCTTCCATAAGTCAGAACATGGCCACCCTCAGGGTTCAGCTCACAGAAATTCAAGTCTGGCTCTTGGGAATTGTCTAGAATTTTCAGTCTGTTATTTGTTGAATTTAGGAATGCAGAACCCACAGATTTGGGGTGATGACTGTATTTTTAGAAACATCTTTTTGCAGGATAGATGTGGTGGTAGTTTATCATATATACCAACAATTTCTTGAAGACTTAATCACTGCCCAGGCCTGCCACAAATACGACAGGAATCCATGGTCAAGGCACAGACATTGTGGAATACGGTTTCTTTTCCTCCAAGTGAAAGATGTGAGGCCCTGACAAGTGATCTGTGCCCCTGAAACTTCATCTTAATATGTAGAACAGGACCAACAATGCTTGTAACAGGGCAGATGAAATGTAAAAAGGACAGAAGTCTAGCCTAGATCCTGCTAAAGGCTTGCTTCCTGTAACACTGGTTGTCCTGACAGAGGGTCTCAGCACAGCCATCAAGGGTGCATCTGGGTGTGTTCTCTCTAGGTGACACCTGAGTGTAATCTGGCGTTAAACTGTCTATCAACCAGGCTCCTTCAGCAAGACACAGCTCCAGTCCCAGTCTCAGGTTTGCTACAGTACTCCCTTGGCCTCAATTTTGATTGGTTTAGGTGTAGGGGCGTGGCCTAGGTCTGAACCAATCAACTCAGGACGTTCCCTCCTCCCTGGAGACTGGGTGGGTACCTCAGGTCCCCAGTTTCTCAACAGTAGAACATCAGTGACTTTTGTCTTCTTGAGGTAGAAGAAGCTTTCACAGACTAGGAAGCGTGTTCTTTGAGTCCTAGAACTGTGCTGCCATTTTGACCCTGTGATGAGAGCATTCCCAAGAAGGGCAGAACCTAGGAATCTGGCTGGTCCGGGAAGCCCATTTTACCACTCACCTTGTATTCGGGGAGTGGATGCGGGTTACCTGGGTTTAGGTGCATTGAGTTATTTGTCTAATAGGATACTGAATTGCATAGTGCAAAGAGTCCCTTACTATGGTAGTCATAGTTGAGGCTCTAAGAAATGTCGTTAATGCTTCTCAACTTCTAGAAAACACCAGATTCAGTAAAATTCAGCCTACACATTCATATTATTGTGTACGTGATGATTTATCCTCTCTCTCCTTTTTTTTTTAAAAAAAACAAATAACAAGTGAACAACATTTTTTTTTTTCATTCATCCAAAACACTTCCTGGTTAACAAGACTCCTACCTTGTGCACTTGAGGAGCACTTCCTGCTCAGCAATCTCCCACACTCAGTGGGTTAAATAAAATACTCCTAAGCGTCTGTCTCTTGCTCTGTTGAGCTAATAATCTGGTTTGTTTTCCCAGATACTATACACAATTTCCACTTAATTTTGAAATTCAGATTGAGAGCAGGGTTTGTTAGTATTTGTTGATTGTTTTAGGATAAATATGTTCCAGATACTATAGGAGATGACTTACATTAGAAAGTTGTCGTGACTTATCTGAAATTCACATTTAATTGGCTATCCTGTATTTCTTTTTCCTAAACCTCCCAACTTGATATCTGTTCCTGGAATAGTTGCTTCTTCCATTATGGTTCTGATGACAGAAACCAGGAATTAAAATGGGAGTCATTTATTGGTGTATAACAAATTACCCTCAATCTTACAGGCTGAAATGAACAAACATTTGTTATTCCATAATTTCTGTTGGTCAGGAATCTGAGATGCCTGTGCTGGATGCCTGCAGCCTCAGGGCCCTTTGGATTTTGTAGTTCACCTGATGTGGGGCTGAATCTCACAGTGTGGACTGTGGGGCTTGCTTCTCACTCATGCACCTGACTGTTAGCCTCCTGTGTTCCCTCCCCACTTGGACATCTTCAAAGGGCTGGGATGTAGGAGTTGGCTTCTCCCAGAGAAACTGATGCAAGAGAGAGGCAGAAGCCAAAGTCTTTAGAAATCTCAAAAGTGATATCATCTTTCTTTGGCCACATTCTGATTAGTATATTTGAGGCACTAGATCAAGCCCATGATGAAGGGCAGAGGATTATGGAGGGTCATAAACACCATGATGTGGGGATCAATGGGGTCAACTAAGATGCTCTCTGCTTTAGGTGGGGTTCTAGCTGTACATATCTTTCTTTCCACTATAACCAAAGTAGAAATTGCCATGGAATATTTTTGATCTTTGAGCTTTGATTGGGGCCTACATTACCTAGACTATGCCTGCCAATACGGAAGCCAGCCGTGAGCCACTTTGGCTCTTTTGATTGTCCCAATCACACCAGCCATATTTCAGTAGCCACCACATGTGTCCAGTAGTTTCTGCGTGGCCTAAAGTACAGAAAGAACATCATAGATGTTGCTTGTCCACAGTGTGGATCTCAATCCTGTCAGCCTGGTAGAGCATTTTGTTTCAGATGGAACATCATGTTTCCAATTTAAAAGGCACATGCACATCTCTTATGACCATCTTTTAAATATTAGGTGGTTGCTTGCTCAGCTTCTGAAATTATTTGCAAGATAGACTGGTTAGCTTCTCCTGAAAAGAGGCACTTTAAGCAATGCATATGGCTTTTATTTGAAATTATTCTCTACATCTTTGGTGGTATTAAATTATGATATTCTAATGAAGGATGATGATTATTACATTATACAGAGAAGAGTACAAAATCTAGTGTATCACAAGAAACATAATTTATGTAAAAACATGCAGACAATTGCATTCAAGTATTTGATGTAAGTAATGAGAGAATCACACATAATAGGCATTTTTTATTAAACTGAGATTTAGTTGATTTGTCTTGTGAATGAAGTTACTCAAGCAAATTGGATTGTGAGCCAAGAAAAAAATAAAGAGAAGGAAATTCAGAAGCTTGGCACATAAACATCAGGACAAACAAACTTAGCTGTCAATATTCTGCTGATCTATCCACCTAGGAAAGATATGCCCTTCAAAAGCAAAGGCAGGTCTGGGGTTGTTTAGTGAAAGTCTTGGGAATCTTTCTCTAAGGAATTTTGTAATTATTGGCATGTATTATTCTGTGTCTGTGATGCTTTGTATGTGACATGTCCCTAAAAGCTCCTGTGTTCATGCAGGAAGTGAAGTGATTAGATTATGAGAGCTGTAATCTAATCCATCCATCCTAGTTTGAATGGGCTGACTGTAGGCAGGTGGGGCATAGGTACAAGAGGTGTGTCATAGGTACAAGAGGTGTGTCGCTGGGAATGTTCCCTAGAGGGCGGCATCTTTCCTAGGACCTTTCTCTCTTGGCTTATCATCCAACAAGCACAAAGCGGCTTCTATTCACCACACCCTTCCACCATGACGTGCTCTCTCCATTCCAGAGCAATAGAACCAGTCAACCATGAAATGAGCCTCTGAAACCACAAGCCAAAATCAACTTCTCTTCTTAGTTGTTCTTGTTGGGTATTTTGGTCACAGCAACCAAAAGCTCACTAACACAATATGTACTATATATTGAACATTTGTTATATGCCAGCTGAAGCAAGTATGAGGTTAAAAAAAAACTCAGCAAATGTGGATCTGATCTTATTGATCCCAGTTTAGAAGTGAAGAAAATTCATGTCTGAAATAATTTCATTATAAAGTAGAAAGTGATCAATATGGAACAACTTTTGTATTATATGCTGTAGGACTTCAGATTAAAAACAATTTCAAAGGCTAGGCACAATGGCATATGCCTATAATCCCAGGCACTGTGGAGATTGTGGCAGGAGAATTGCAAGTTCAATGCCAGCAACTTAGTGAGACCCTAAACAACTTAATGAGACCCTGTGTCAAAACAAAGAATAAAAAGGGATAGGGATGTAGCTCAGGGCTTAAACACCCCCAGGTTAAATCTCTAGTACTAAAAATCATAATAGTCATAATTTCAAGGAAAGCAGGAAGTTCTTTTCACAGCTATAATCCCTACACTGAGAAAGAGACTGGTAGGCGTTTTGTGTTCAATAAATGTTGTATGAATGAATGAGTTAATGAAATTGCATGCACAGCACACAGCTGAGCTGGTGGGTTTCATGCAGAGCTATGGAAGTGATGGATGTGGGATCTGGGTGACCTGAACACATGGGCACCATGAAGGGCCCTGGAGACCTCGGTTCTGTGTGCAGGAGAACAGGTGGCAGAGTTGGACTCCGGGAGACAAAGAGTGGGGGCATGGTATACAGTTGGGGATGGAGGAAAGCACTGTCCCAAAGAGCAAGGGCCCCAAGGCCATGCAGCCACTGGGAACTGAAATCTCCGTTCCTGGTCTACAGCTTCAGAAGAATGTGGTTTGCCTAACACAGATCATGTTGCCCTTGAAACGTGATGAGAGAAGTGATGTGAATGCAGTTTGGGGAAAATGTAAGTATGCTGCAGGAATCCAAGCCGGTGTTCGGAAGGAGAGGAGATTGTGATGAGTGTCCATGTCCTTCCACAACGGGAGGTCGCAGTGTCACTCTCCTGGATGTGTGCTACTCAGCGTGAACTTGGAAAAAATGTAAACTGGACTTACTCATTCACCTTTGCCTCGAATGGGACTCCTCCTGATTCTACTTTTTCTAAGTGAATGTGTGAAAATCAGTATTTTCCAGCAAGAACTTGTGTTCGTAGAACTCAGGATGGAGAAGGGACTGTTGGGGCTGCGGCTCCTCGCTTTGTTCCCATTCCTCTCCTCAGGCTGCAGACCTCGCAGTCCTTGGTGGAGTTCATCTGGAGGGAGTAGACTTGGAGGAGCTACCAGGGTTTGCTTTTTGCATGCTGTGAGGCTGTGCAGCCATGGTTGTCCAGGTGCAGGTCCTGCAGGTGCAGGTGCAGGTGCAGGCAGACTTTGTTCAGAGCACAGGTGTGCTTGCGAGGATTCCGTGTGCATGGAGTTTACACCACAAGACTGGTCCCAGTCACCAGGAGAGTGCAGGTAGCAAAGAAAGCCAAGGGCCCTGCAATGTTAAGAGCTCAGAAGAAAGAAGTCATCAGCAAAGAAGGGTGAGACCAAGAGGCCGATGAGACAGGAGGCAGGTGGGAAGGGCGGAAGGGCGATAGCAGAAGTGATGGGTTGTGCCAACGGCGAAGGACACACGGCAGGGCTGAAATGGACTCCTGAGTAAGCCAATGCCCAGGTGTCTCTCACCTTGACCAAAGCCACTGTGATGCAGCCGCTAGACCAAGAGAGCCCCGAGGAAGGGAAGGGAAACCAAAGGGAGGTGGGTTCTGTGGGAAAGGAGGAGTGAAGTGAGTTGAGGAGGAGGTGAGGCCAGAGGGTGTTTTGCCTTTCATTTGTTTGAGGTGCAGTGAATAATGCCATTTTAAAGTCAGATTGTGAAATGAGGCACTGGAAGGGGAAGGGGTCTGACTGGCAGGTGTCGGCTGTGTTCAGGCGGAGCTCCTCCATTCCTGCGCCACTGATCTCTCCTTCTCTCCTGTGCCTGGAACTTACTTTACGATCTGTCACAGTGAAGCTCCTTTTTCTTAAACCATTGAATCATTTGCTTTACTTAAAATGCATTGTCGTACAGTGATGCTGAAGTATAAAAAGCATGCAAACGACTCTACATTAGAGTCAGGCTGACTTCTCTTTCTCACATACCCCCTTCCTATCATTCGCATATCTTTCTTGAATATTTTCTATTAACTTCTATAGCAAACAGGATTTTATATAAATCGGAGGCATCTGTGTAAGTCTTAGAAAATGTTCTATGTTTAATTTCCTACCACAGCCTCTCAACATTCTAATTAAAATTAAATAAAAATTAGTTTTTTTAAATCACAGTAGCCTCATTTCAACTGCTCAAGAGCAACAGTAAGCACAACTTTGTCATTTTGGTAGAATTGCATTATAGTTTAATTATTTAAAAAACTTATCATCAGATAAGCTATGCTGTAGTTGTCCATTAGGTGTGGTTTTTGAAGTCCTGTTCTGAAAAAGAGACTGTAAGATATCTCATAGTCAATTTCTTCATTGCACACATGTTGAAATGATGACCTGGACATGGTGGATTAAATAAAATAGATCATAAAATGAACTTTACCTTTCTGCAAATTAAAAATAATGCCGTAGTCTCACGCTACCTTTCCACTAGACCACACTGTTGTGACCCAATCACTAAGAGAGCAGTTAAGGGAGGATTTGAAACCCAGGTAGGGAGGAATAAACCCATCTGTGAGGAAGAAACTCCTTGCAATGGGATTGCAGATGTTTCCAACCTCATGACTGACATCCCGGGGTGGGACCCGCTTTCAGTAAGACCTGGGTGGGGAAGAGGGGCTGCTGTCACACAGCAGGGACCTCTGCTCCCCTGTGGCCTGGCAGGAGGGACAGAGTGGCCATGATTCTCATCACTGTGGCCTTCACATTTTGTGCAAATATTGTATCTTTCAGGGAGACTTGCTTTCCCCCAAAGTTTCTAGAGAGGCAGACTTTCTACAGCCCACAGGGTGTGCCCCTCTAGGGGGAAGTAAGGGCACAGCAGGATTTTACCTGGGAGTTCAGCAGCTGTGCTCTTGAAAGGCAGGCTGACCCTGTGGGGCGCTCCGCTCTGCCTGCCCAATGGGAAGAGCAGGTGCCTGCTGGAGTGCAGAGGAAGAGCCTGCTCCCAACTGCAGGGCACACCTTTCCGGGCACCAGCTCAGCCTCTCTGGGCCCCTGGGCACGGCCCTGTCTGAGCAGCCAGCTCTGAGGACACACAGGCCTCAGGGACAAAAGCATCCAGGAACAGAAACACCTCACAGGGCTGACAACATTCCATTCAGCACGCAAGGAGCCTCTTCTTCAGGACAGTTATCACTGCATTTTTAAATCATCCTGGCTCCTTAACACTTCTGATATTGGAAGTTTCTTTCTTCTCCCTTGATATCCTAATTAGAATACTATACATTTCATGATTGTGTAAATATATCAGAATAGATTCTATGTCAAGTATATCCAAAAAGAACAGATAAAAAGGGGGGCATGGAGAAGGGCTGGGGATGAAATCTACCCCATTATGTTTTGTCCATGAAGGAATCCCAGACACAGACACACACACACACACACACACACACACACACACACGATGCAGTAGTTAACAACAATAACAATGATAATGATAGTGACAATAATATAATGAAAGGAGGTGAGTGGAGTAGAACAAGCATGGGGAAGAGAAGGTACTGGGGAGTGAGACTGGTTGAATCATGTGTATGAACTAACATGGCAAATCAACCCAGCAGTATGTTTATTATAATTATAAAACACCAATAAAAAGATTGGATATATTATAATTAAAAACATCAAGCTGGATGTGGTGATGCACACCTGTGATCCCAGCAGCTCAGGAGGCTGAGGCAGGAGGATCACCAAGTTCAAAGCCAGCCTTAGCAAGAGTGAGGCACTAAGCAACTCAGCAAGACCCTGTCTCTAAATAAAATACAAAATATAGGGACGGAGATGTGGCTCAGTGGTTGAGTGCCCATGAGTTCAATCTCTGGTACCCCCCACCCCCCAAAAAAATCAATTGGATTTTTTATTTAAAAATGAAAATAATTAAAAGTATATAAATAAAAAAAAACACTTAAAGGTGTTACTATTTCCAAAACCTTTGAAGAATTTTTTTTCCTTCCTCCCTCCCTCCCTCCTTCCTCTCTTCCTCCCTCCTTCTCTCCTTTTCCCTCCCTCCCTCCCTCCCTCCCTCCCTCCCTCCCTTCCTTCCCTCCTTCCCTTCCTTCCTTCCTTCCCTCCCTTCCTTCCCTCCTTCCCTTCCTTCCTTCCTTCCCTCCCTCCCTTCCTCCCTTCCTTTCCTCCTTCCCTTCCTTCCTTCCCTCCCTCCCTTCCTTCCCTCCTTCTTTCCCCCACACGGTGCTGGCATTGAGCACAGGACTGGAGTGTGATGGACAAGTGCCCCACCACTGAGCTACTGGCCAGGTGAGCAGACCTGCAGGCTTGCTGGCCCCACAGCACTGGGGTCCAGTTCTAGTTCAGGGCCCTGGAGATCCCCGGTTGCCTCTGTGAGATCAGAGCTGCTCCTTTCTGGGCAGAGTGCTGGGAAGGCTGTTTCAGTGCCACCTGCAGGTTCCTGGGCACCACTGGAGGGGTGCACCACATGAGGCGTGTGGTTGTAATGTGGGCAATACACATTTAGATGTTTTTCTATCCAAAACCTTTGAATTCCATTAGGGAATATTTATTTTATTTGAAATTGTTTTATTTTTTTTGTAACTTCTGTCAAACATATAAAATATTTTGGTCATTTCTTAACATTTATTTTGTCTTCTTAAAACTACCATTATTGCATTTAGATCATATTGCTAGCTTAAATGCTGACATTTCTGAAATATCACTATGGCTATACTAAAGTTTAAAAATGTTTTGACAGTGCTTCACACCTCACAACTGCTGCAGCACTGCCCATTTGTTCTCCATGGAGGAGAGAAGGAAAGGACACAGTTACTGCGTCCTATGCTGATTTAAGTTTTCATACTTGTAAATAGTTCTCAAGCCCACATCTCTCCCTTCAAAAAATAAAAACAGATGTGAAAAGTCTAGGGAAACCTGCATAACAGAAAACAGTCACCAACCAGCCAGTAACGGACCCTTGGTTCCAAGCTGTGGTTCACTGTTCCACGTTTGGAACACCAAGTTTGAATGGGTGGTGAGCAGGTCCAGGTGTAGAACATGGACCTGAGCCTTGGCGTCCAGCCTGGCCTCACACTCCTGGGATTCTGCACTCGCAGGGTTGGTGCTGCCGCCAGACGGTGCTGGTGAAGCTCACGCTTGCTTCCGCCTTGAGAATATTTTACCACTTTTGAACTCTATTTTGCGGTTCAATCGCGTCCTTTGATTTTGCTCCACGCACAGTGGGTACTGACTAACACAGGCCTGAACAGCGCCTCAAAGCAGGCAAACCTCTTTCTGGATTTACCTGACATCAGTTATGTTGCAGCTTTAAAAAAATGTTCCACAAAAGCATGGTTTTCTTTGGCACTGGGGATTGAACCCAGAGTGGCTTTACTGTTGAGCTATTCTACAGCCCTTTTTATTTTTTATTCAGAACAGAGTCTCACTAAGTTGCCAAGGCTGGCCTCAAACTTGCCATCCTTAGTATCCCATGCACCGCCCCCTGGCACACAGGAACATTTGCGTTGTGCTTTAGAAGGATAAAGGAGCAGAGCAAAGCCAGCAGGCAACTCCCACGCTGGAATGGCCCCAATCTGGAGCCCTGGTGACGTCAAACACCGGTGAGAAAGGGAGCAACAGGAGCTCCTGGCCACTGCTGGGGACTGCAAAATGCTGCAGCCACTGTGGCAGACAGACTGGCAGTTCCCTAAAAAGCTAAACACATTCTCAGCATCAGTATCTACCCAAAAGGTTGGACATTTATACCCACACAAAACTCTACACAGAGATTTACATAGGAGTTTCATTCATGTCTGCCCAAATCTGGACGCAACCAAGGCGTTCTTCAGTAGGTGCATGGGCACCCCGGGAATACTGCACAGCAGAGCGTTATCCAGGGGTACAGTGGAATGCGCTATCAAGCTGTGGGAAGACGTGGAAGGAGCCTCAGTGCAGATTGCTAAGTGAAGGAAGTCAATTGGGAAGCAGCGTGCTGGGTGATCCCACTAGGTGACATTCTGGAAAAGCCACACTGTGGAGATAGTAGGGAATCAGAGGTCACCAGCAGTTGGGGAGGGGGGGATAGACTTTTAGGGAATAAAACATATTCTAAATGAGACTCTAATGATGGATACATGCCATTATATTCTTCCAAACCAAAGATACAACACCCAAAGTGAACCCTACTGTAAAGGAGTCTTTGGGTGATGCGGTGGCAGTAGTTTCTGCCACTGTAACCAATGTGCACTCTGGTGCTAGGTGCTGGGGGCCTGAGCCTGTGTGGGGCAGGCGGGGGCAGAAGGTATATGGGAAACCTCTGCACCTTTCCTCAAATTTGCGGCAAACCCAAACTAGTCTTAAAATCTGGTAAAGAAATCAAAGTGACATAAATAGAATAAATATAATGTCCAAATTACGTGTTGGAAAAAATTTGTTAGATTTTTAAAAAGCCAATTCATTCATCAAACCAGATTAAACTTTTTGTTAATTCTTGAATTTTCTTTTATTCTCTCATTAATGCCTGATCGATTACACTGTATTTTTAGTGATTTAATCTCTAGATAATACTGAAAACATTTGAAGATCCAAATTTATTTACAAAAAATAAGACTTTGGGGCATAGTAATGTGAATCATTTAAACTTTGCTGAGTTTTATTTAGCAAACTTTATTATTGGAAAATCTGCTGCACTTAATTGCCGAATGTTTCTTAAATGAATACTGGTAAAGTAACAATTAAAAAACACATATGGAATTTTGGAAAGAAAATTTACTCAAAGCAGGCACTGAAACTAATTATGATGTCTTCACTGTTAGTTTATTTAGATTCATTTACCATGTATTACTTCGGTGGTTAAGTGTTGCCTTAATGCTTACTTGTTCATCAAGGTTGACATTAAAGAAAATTGCTTACTTGAGCAAAGTCGCATGCAAATATATAATGGTTAGTCAAAATGCACAATGCCACCATCAAGAAGTTACTTTGAGAGGCACGTGGTCTGCTAGACTCTCTGAATATTTAAACAAAAGGGATGAAAACTGATGAAGTTTTGGCTTAGTGGACCATGTTTAAATCTTTTCAGACAAAGGTCAGAGGATTAAATTCTATGAAAAGGGGAAAAGCAGGGAGACCCCTTGTGAGAAACTTGTAGAAATAATAGCAGGCTCATCTGAGCACTGTCTGATCTCCTTGCTTGAGGCGGAGTTCAGACCAGTGAGTGCAGGAGCAGGTCCTTGCAGTAGCCTGCAGATTCCTGCTCAGTGGTAATAATGTTTACTGTGGTGGTTTACACTGGGAGAAGCAGGCTAACATGTCTCACATTTCAGTCCAGGGTTTCAAGAGGGCGGGATCAGCAGGTACACTTTGGGGGGTCTCCACCAGAGATGCTGCAACAGGAAGGACAGGAGGGGACACAGCAGAGTGTGACTGGCCAGCCTGAGTTCAGGCCTTGGGCTGTGAGCTCAGGAACTGCATGGCCTTGAGCAAGACCTTCAACTTTTTTTTTCCATTTGTTTTGTCTTCTGAAAAATTAAGGAGGAATGACAAGGTTACCTCTAAGATTCCTCCTAATTTTGTGGCTGAAAATCTACATTTTGACAGTCAAAGAGACCTGGATTTAAGTCCTAATTCTGTCACTTGCTGTTACATATCAGTGATGTGTGTGTGGCAAGTTATGTAATTTTCTCAGGCTCCTCTCTAAACGTGGATAATAATAGTGCCGTCTTTATAGGCTGTTGTTGGAATTAAATGAGATATAATAAGTAGCACATCTCAGGTAGTTCAACCCTCTGGACTTAAAGGTCTCAAAAGGCTGTTTGGCATTGCATTGCCCTAGGATCTGGGATTACTCCATTTTCAAAAAGTGCTGTAATTTGATGAAAATGGGAAGAAGAAAGACAGAAAGAGTGATGTATTCTAAGAACTCTCCAGCACTTTAATTTCCTTGCTATTTGCAAATTGTTGACAAGATCTTGCAGGACACTTGCTGTGTGCAATGGCATCGTGACAGTGAGTCATCTCTCCTGCAGAAGACATCTGCAGGGTGATCTTCTCAGGGCTCTGTTTGAAACAGGATGGAAACTACCAGCTCCTGTTGATCTTCTTGCCTAACATTTAGACTAGACCACCACAAAGGTAAAATGAAACTTCTGTCAGAACAAGATGAAATTCAGCCTCACCCTGCACAAAATAATTGCAACTCACAAAAAGGAGAGGGTTAAGCGGTCATTTGAGTGGAGGGTGTGTGCTTGTGGCGAACACTGGGCTGAAATACCTGGAGCGTGCTCAGGGAGGCTCTGCCTCGTGCAAAATGAGAAGTGTGGGTCTAAACCAGTCGTGAATCGTGTTTCCCTAGCACAGGAGAGATGCTTTCCCATTTTCAATTAGCATTTGGGGCCTCATGGAGACACAGGGCCATCACTTAATTTCTCATGTAAATACATTCCTTATTCTGGTCTCCATTCTTGAATTTTAAGTTTTGTATACTAAGGTCAACTTGAAATAACCTCACATTTCCAAAGACGGCTCCAGGTTTCCACCAGTCTCGGCGCCCTCTACAGTTCAACGTGAGAACTGGCACACTCGTTGCTGTGGTTTTCTAATTCACCACCTTCTGAAAATCAGATTTCCTCACATTTGGAAGGAAACTGAGTTCAGCAAAACAATTATCAAAATTTGGGCTAGAGTAAAAGTTGAGCTTGCTTTTCCTGAAATCTTAATTTCAACTACATCATGACCTTGAAAATTTTAAACTTGGAATTATTAATTAAAATTTAGAAAGAGTTTCCTCCATTAGAAAAGCGATAGGGACGCTGCTTCAGGGTTTTCATTGCTAGGTACAACGATAAATGAGGTGACTACTAAATGCCACCCCCAGGCTTACAACACTTTGGAGCAGTGCTGATCAAGAGAAGTGTGGAGACCATGAATTTTCAGAGCCCTTTGGAACTGTCACTGGAAAGGAAAAGGCATTTTCAACACGTCCCCTCCCTGGTCACAGTTAAAATGCTGGTGAAAACAAATGCCACGTAAAGGATGCCCCAGGGATGTGGGGACCTCTGTGAATCCCCTGGCACCCCACTCACAATGAACAGCTCTGGGTGGTGCGCGGGCTGCGGGGAGTCCTGTGCTAGACCAGGTGATCACCGCGCTGCGCTCTGATAACCCCCGCCAGCCTGATTCCTGCTGTTCCGGAGTCTCCAGAGCACAGGAGAGTAACTGGGCCACTGGGTTCCTGGCTCCATTAGGCTTCTTGATGATTGTCAGTGAATAGACGGCGCCATCCCAGAGTGCCCAGGTGGCTCATTCCTCAAAAGCTCATCCCCGTGGCAATCGGGGACAGAGAGGAGTAAAGTTGTGTCTTTTTTTTTCCTCTCTTGATTTTGTCCCATTAAGAGGATTCCATTTACTTTGTGGCCTTGTGTGTCATCGTCTATGGCTCTTTGTAGACGATTTAGGGGAGAAAGACTGGGTGATCATCACAGAAGCCGGTAGAAAGGGATTTTGTTGTTGTGAATTGATGAAGTAGAACACTCTTGATTAGAAATTTGCTTAAAAATGCGTCATGTTATTTTGAAGGTGTCAAATTAAATTATCTAGCCAAGAGTGTTAAAAAGTCAAATATCGTATTATCTGGAAAATGCCAGATATTACAGAGATAAGAGCATTCCTTATAAGCTGTGGCTTTATTAATTCTTTAACCATTTATTTTGCACTTGGGACTGATGCCCTCCCTTCCTACCTAGAAGAAGATGCATATTAGTCATGTTTTCATTTACCAACAAATTTCCTGGCAGAAAGAGGCAAGTTTTGATTAAAGCCGAAAATGATGGCGTGCCTAGCAGAGGGCAGAGGTGGGAGGCCGCTCACCCCCGGGTCAGAGAGGCAGTCCCACCGTGAGGCAGCTCAGATGCCTAGTCCAGTCTTGGCCGCGTGACTTCCTTCGCCTGCCCCAGTTACCTCGCTCCACGAGACCCTGCATAAAGGATTCTGCCTCACGGATCGGGGCAATACTCAGGCCCTGTCTTGTCTCACCTATAGCATGAGGCGATGTGAGTCCATCTCATGGTGCAGGAGATTGAAGGGGGCGCCTGCAAAGCGCAGTGAGAGGGCCAAGCACCAGAAAACCCCATAGGAACTTGGGTTTCAGTACCAGAATCAGCACAAAGCAGTTTTCACCTGTGCTTCTAGAGTAGGACTAGTACAGTTCCCTTTATTTCCAATATAGATTTTATTTTATCTTAACTTTGGATTTAGAAAAAAAATGCATGAATTTAACAAATATTACGTTGATACCTTTAAGTCTGTAAGTCTGTCTCATTGCCCTCCTTTCACACTCCTTACTTTCTCTTTAAGTGACAGCGATATCTTATGTGCATAATATTCTTATAGATGCTAGACCCCCAGACGTGGTCGGATTTACCTGTAAGAATGGGAGACCCAGGTAATTGAATACTTAGGGACAGATAGAACACAATCATGCATCGTCATGCTAAAGTCCTTTGCAGATCAAGCCTTCCTGTTGCCAAAGTCCCTCCTGCACAGCCAGCTAGCAGCCTTAGGGGCTGTGTGCTGACCCTTCCTTTCGCCCCAGGTGCCTCACGTGGGTGTGCGTTGAGCTGGTAAACCATTCTCCTTCCACAGATCTGTCACACTAAAAAAAAAATGGGAGTTAATAACCCACTTGAATCAAATGTATTAAATATGATATGTCAAGAGCTTTGTAATGTTTTGAACAACCAATAAAAAAAGAAATATGAAAAGAAAAAAAAAAGTTTTTGAGGCAAAATATATTATCTTCTTAATGCTTTTGCCTAACTCTACACAATAGATTAAAAATGCCAGTCAAAAAAGCATGGACCACTCCTTCTTCTCATCTCCCAGCTTCCTGTTGTCATTGTTGTGGAGCACCATTGTTTTCAGAGACTATAAAAGTTCACTGCCTGTTCTTATGACCCTTGGCGTTGTTCTCCCTGGGCAGATGTGGAATCCTAGGTGATAGCTGTCATATCACTGGTGAAAATGACGTGGCCATCCTCAGGGGGAGCAGCTCAAGACAGCGGATTTCTGACCCTTGGCAGTATTTTCAGTGTTTCTTCCATTGTATTTATTACCTTCTTATGAAAAAAATGAAAAATGTTGCAGATTACAGTTGGAAAGTTATCATTGAATTCTGCCTTCTCAGTAATTTGCTGTCAAAAGATGCACAAAACACTCTAAAAAGATATCAACAATAATCTCCTTTTCTAGGTTGGATGGTGGCATTTGAGATGACAGTGTGCTGCTAGGAGGCAGGAAATCTATACAGTACAGCCATCGCTTGCACCTGACATTCAGCTGCTGTGAGTTTCAGAGGCAAACGTATAAAAGCTGAGATTTTTTCACAAAGGCTTCCGGAGCACAGGGTCATCACTACAAAACCGGGCCCAGTGCAGTTTTCTTTGCTTGCAAGGTTCCTAGATGGATGGAAGTCGGATTCTAGGTAGCGGCTTTATGACAAAATAAAGGATGTCAACTGCCTGGTGAGGGGAAGGGAGGAGCAGAGTGAAGCTATCTCGTGGCCTGACTGCTGCCGAGCAGAGGGCAGTTGGTGCCCTGTAGTTCCACGGTTTTGAGTGAAAACACAAGGAGATTGGGAAACACAATGGCAGAGCCACCACCAGTGGCCAGCCTGGTGAGCAGTGCTCCCAGGGGACAGGTTGGATGAGCGCAAGGAAACAGCAGCCATGCAGCCCCAACAGGGTGCTGTCTTCCAGAACAGAGAGGAGCCACACTGTGAGCATGAGAATGATCTTGAAGGTCTGTGGTCTGTTTTTGTCTCCAAAGTCATAAAAGCTAGCTTAGCCTCATTTTGCCAGTCAAACAACAATGCACACTTACTGCAAGAATTTTTCCATGAAGATTTCAATATATTTACATGTCAATCTGGATGTTGGAAAAGTTTCTGTCAAAGAGAGAAATTTAAAGAGTCTAATGAAGTCACCAAGCTAAACATGCTGATGTGTGAAAATGACTTCCTGGCAAGCCCCAGGCTGAAGGATGTGGCTGCTTGCCCCCCGCCCCCAGTCAGCTTCCTGAGGGTAGAACCTACCAGTAGAGGGGCAGGCCTCCCGCTCTGATCCTCACTGTGCTGTACAACAAGGAAGACCTTGGAAATCAGCTGGTGAGCCTTATATATAAACAGGCAGTAGTATTTCAAATGATCTTTCTGCCCAGGAAATAAACATTTGTGGAAGAAATGGTGTATACCAAAGAATCCTGAACCAAGAAGCTCATTCGGAGATTCTTAACACAGTTTGGGCATTCATTTAGACATGTGAACTTACCAAATCCCTGAGGTCGTCTTCACCTGTACAGTGCAGACAGGGGTGATGGTGCTACAAATTCTGACAACAAATAAGAGAGACTCCCTGTCGCCCAGCTTGGGGCCTGGAGAAATACTCCTTACAAGTATCCCATCTGAATTCTCCTGTAATGCTGTGGGGGAACTGCCCACTGAAGATTGCCTACCACGATTTCTGCACGGCTATATCTTTACCCTGGACAAGCTCGCTAAACTAGATATGAATCATTCAGTATCTAATGGCTACTTCAATGTCTCAAAAAATTCCACTTATATCTTTTATCTTTAAGAAATTTTTTTTCTTGGTCACAGGGATCTAGCAATTTAATTGCAGTTAATTTATCATAATAAATTGCAGCATCAATTACAGGATCTGTAACAAGAAAAGGGTTTGAACAGGTGTGCAGTCCAAAGTAGCCTGGGTACTTACCCTGCACAGAAACAGTGTCACAGCACTTATACAGGTGTTGCTAGGTGAGACTGAGGTAGTATGGCCCGTTGCTCCTGAGATCTTGGCTTTCCAAGGAGTACTCCTCTGTTACATTTGGCAGATAGGGTGCAGGTGTCTGTGTGAGCAGGGCTGCATTTCCTGCTTCTGCGCTGCCTCACCTGATCTTGGTAGAGGGCTCCACTGCCCTTACATTGCTCCCTATGGGATGTAATTACCCTTCCATCATTCTCCAAAATGATTTCTAACTAACGTCTGTGTTTCAAAAAATGAGAACTTTTCCTGGAAGTTTGCAAATAATAGAGCATAATTAAAGCACAAGAGAGGGAAAGTTGTTAAATGACCTTGTTTTCACTTACTAAGTATTTCTCATAGTAGAAAAATTTTTATTATTTACAAGCTATTTTGCTCAAATTATTCTATATCTTCCTTTCTTCTCCCAATCCCTCTGCACATATGCAGCCAGGAAGCTTATCTTTTTAGGTGAAGCAGGTTATTTTTCAAACTTCTCCTTAATCCATGTTCTGGATTTACTTTGGCATACCCCAATGTTCCTAAAGAAAAGATTAGCCACTCCATAGATTCATACTAACGACTGAGAAAACCAGAGAAAGATTGGGGCTGAAACTAATACTTGTTTTTCTTGTTTTCTTGTTTTAACTAGACCCTGGGTACAAATTCTTCAGCAGGATGATGTTTTTCCATTATACTAAAAGGAACAGAAAGAGAAATCCTGCCTTCTATACAATCCCTCTGTTGTGAAGAATTGTGCTAGCTGGGTCTCTAAGCCCCAGTAAAAGGCATTAAAGTTGCCCAAAGTCTGCGGTGCGGAGATAAGAGCATCAGCATTACTTCCCAAGGCAGCCGGCAGGGAGGAGAGCTGCAGAGATGGAATAGTCAGGTCCCCAGTTGGGGGTGTTAGAGCTGCCCTTCTGAACAGGGCAGTGTGGAGGCTCAGAGGCTTCCAGAGCCTGAGCAAGGAGGTCAGATGGTGTCACACATCCTGGACAGTGGCAGCAGCAATGGCCCTGTGTCACGGCCAATCCTGCTTAGGAAGAGAGATGCTTCAGTGCACACATGGCCCTTTCTCCACACCAGGGGCCCACTTCTTCCTGGGACTCCCCTACTTTCAGAACATGCTGCCTTAAGAAAATGACCTTAACTTCCTTAAGTCCTTCACCCACAGCCACATGTGCTTTTAAATACAGTGGTGAGGGCACTTGAAACTCTCCATCAGCCTTTCTGACTTCTCTCTGAAGGGTTGGACTCGGCTTACCATATTGCAGAATTTCCTGTTGTTTGCAACTTAAGGAAACACCAAGAGGTAGATTACTGATCATTAGAGTGGACCTTGGTCAGCTTAAAAAACAATCATTACGCTTTTAATTTCTAAAGAGAGTGAATCAATTAAATGGGCATTTCAATAGCAAAGTCTCAGCTGACCTTCCCTTCAGCAGCTACCGGTATTCCGCCAAGCCTGGCTGGAGGCAGCGGGCTTTGGCTTTCAGTGGCATAGAAAGTATTTTGTCTGGAAGTCAGCGTCACTAAACGTGGTCCGTAACCCTCTGAGCATAGGGCCCAGATGACTTCATCACAAGGACCAAGTGCTCACTTCACTTTTGGCATAGCTCTAATTTGGAATTTGATTTGGACCCAGGGAGGGCTAGGGAAGAATTTTTGTTGCTATTAAAATAATAGCTCCCTGACTTCACAGTCCAGATTCCAGTAACCTTTTCAAGTACATTCGAAGATTTGTTTTTCTTTGCACTTTTAAGAACTACCATTCAGCCTTTGCTCAGAGCTACTGAAATTGTCTTCTGTCATATATCATTTTTTATTAGACATAACTAAACCTGCATAGGAATGTAAATTGCACTGGAATTTTTAAAATTCTCGATATATTTGTGAAAGCTTATCTTTACATTTTCTTTGAAGAAGATGAAAGGTTAATATCAAGTAGAAGTCTTCCTATTGGTTTCTTTACTTTTAGTGCTGAGAACTGAGCCCAGGACCTCACACATGCTAGGCCAGTGCTCTAGCATTGAGCTACAACAGCCCCAGTGTAACTCTTCCTATGGGGCAGCATCTCAGCAGGCAATGAATTACGTTTAGCAGTGGAATGTTACTGTGTGTCTGGGTCCTGTGACATGTTTTCTGGTGATGTGAGCTAGTGATACTGCAGTGGACTAAAATTTTGAATTCTAGCTCCTCGGTGATGGTGTTGAGAGGAGGGGCCTTGGGACATGATGAGGCCATGAGGGTGGAGTCCTCATGGTGGGGCTAGGGCCCTCGAACCTCTTCTTTGCACCCTGTGTGGGCACAAGGCAAAGCACCGTGAGTGAGCAAGGACATGAGGATGCCCAGCACAGGCTTGGAGCACCTCCACCTGGCTCTCCTCAGTTCCGCAGCAGCTGGGGCCGAGCAGGGGTCCTTCGACTGCCCGTCTGCGGCCGTGTGGGTGTGCTAGAGCCGCTCCTGCTGAACATGCGGGCACTGTGTCTCTTTTCACCGTGGATCACCCAGCTCATGTGACAGCATGCCAAGCACACTATCGTGTCATTTTCAAGAGAATAAAAGCCCATCAGGCTCCAGTACTCACAGTTTGTTGCCAGGAGGGGTACAGGACAGAGCGCTGGGAGACAGCCCAGGGTGTAAGGCCCACTGACTCACAGGACTTGGCCCATTGCCCTTGTGTTCTTACCTGTGTGATCCAGAGTCTGAGCCGCAGGAGCCACTGAGGCCATAGGAAAACTCATGTGCAGCCCTAATCTCAGGACCAGAGAGGTCTTTCTGGTGAGTGGTTACATGCCTGGCTCTGTAACTAGCAAAGCCCAACTCCACTCACCAATGCACAGCTTGCCCAGGTCTTGAGCTGTGGGAACAACAATGCCTTCATCTGAGGATGGCCACAATGCTACTCAGAATCTCAGGAGAACAACAGCATTTGCAGGTAGCCCACCCCTAGGACACCTGCCACAGTGCCTATCCAGGAGTGGGCCAACAAGGAACCAATATTAGGGGAGAGAGCAGAAACAAACCCTTGCTTGGGGCAATGTAGGAAGAGCTGGGTTTAGGAGGGATAGTACTAAGCACTGGACGTGATAGGAACTAGGCAGATGGAGTTAGTTGTGAGTAGAAGGGAGAGCCAAGAAACTCCTAATCCAATGGCAGTAGTCTGGAAGGAGGCGGTGGGTCCCCAGGGTGGCCTCTGAGATTGGGCAGTGCTGTTGCCAGGCTTTGACTTTCCAAACTTCACATCACCGACAAGTGACCTGGCTTCCTGAGAGCGCAGTGCCTTGGTATAGAAAGTCAGGGAGGTGACGATGATCTTCCACTCCAAGAGTTGTAGAGCACACACTGGGCAGCACACGAGGGCACAGTGCCACCTCTGAAGGCCTGGTGGCAGCATGTGGACTGTCGGACGCACCCTTGCCATTGTACAATGTCCAGCTTTTGCTGCTCAGGCTCACACATGGTGGACGGGGCCAGGGCCACCACGCAGTCTGCTTTGCTCCCTGCATCTCGCCTCCCAAACCTTTAGCCATGGGAGGCGAGGTGTCCGGTCTGTCCAGAGGAGACTTGAGTATGTGATCTATGGGGAAGGCTTCTCAATGCCCTTTTACTACTTGTACATTTTCTTCCTCCAAAATTAAGAACCAAAATTCCTCAGCAAGAGAACACTGGCAGTCCAGCTCTGAGGTTTGGTGAGACCCTAATTCCTGGGTCTGACAATGAATGCCCGAGGCCCACCATGCTTAGCACAGACGGTTCCTCATGGCTTCATCACTGGGAGGGACGTGTGTGTCTTCATACCCATCTGAACTGTCCTGTCTGCACCACGTAATCACGTTCTGAAATAAGTTGCTAACATACGACAAGATTTCTATTTCTAAAACAATTTTTTAAATATTTCAAAGAAAAAGAATAAAGAAATAGAAGGAAATCCTTATTAAGATTTATTAGAGATCATATTTTCAAAATTCAAATGCTCTTATCTCTCCTGTGTTATTTTAGAAAGGATTTCCAAAGCTTCCTGATTCACACTGATGTGGACTGAAAGCCCGGGGGTTTTGTTCCTATTTAACCTTCACCCTGTGTCACAGTGACCCCCCAAGCAGGCTGAGTGGGCACCTCTGCCGGGTCTGTGGCTTGGAGGTGTCTCTCTTCTGAACCACCTGCCAAATCCATCTTCCTTTCCCTCTTCCCATGAGTCAGAAGGACAGTTAAAGAAGGTCAGAGAGGAGGTCCTCAGCTCTCCTCCACCAGGTAGAAGCCTGCAGCCTCCAGGCACAGAGGTATTTATGTCACCTCAACAGAAAGCAGCTCAGAATAGCAGGTGACAGACCCCCAGGGGAGGAGTCATGTGGCCATGTCCTAACAGGGGAGCCACCAAGGGATGTGAATTAAAGGGACCCTGAGTCTCACCACTTAGTCCATCTTGGCTGCTCCTGCAGAATCCTCTCCCTCCCTGGAGATCGGGGTGCCTTTCAGGATCCTGGTGCGTGCCTGGAACCCTGAGTGTCCTGTGTCCTGTACTGCGATTTTCCCATACGGCCATCCCTGTGATGAAGTTTGACTTATAAATAGAGTAAGAGATTACAATCATGACCAATAATAAAATAGAACAACTACAACAATATGCTGTCAGAAACGTTGTGTGAATGTGGTCTCTATTGAAAAAGACCATATTTTCATACCTCGATTGACCCCCAATAACTGAAACCATGGAAAGCAACACTGTGGATACGGAAGGACTCTGTAGCTGAGACCGGGCAGGGCACAAGGACAGACATGCCCTTCTCAGTCCTGGAGCCTGAGGTCCAAGAGCAAGGTGCAGACAGCTAGCCAGAGTCCCTTGCTGTGTCCTTCGGTAGGGGGCAGGGGGAGGCCAGGAGACTCATCTCCCACTCAGGAGAGTCAAGCCTGGTGATCCAAAGCTCTCCTAACAGATTTGCTGGTTGATACCGCAATGACATCAATTAAACTTGGGACACATTGTTGAACTAGGGCACTCACGTACCATTTGGCACTAGAGAAAGAGTGAGGTTTCTCTCACTCTTAGCTGGAGACTTGTACGGACAAAAGAGAAAAGAAGTTATGAAGGCACATAAGTACAGGAAAGAAAATGAGAAAGTGGAGTAGAAAACACCCAGCTATTTTTTGTGGGACTGGCTGTACCCTCAGCCTCCCATCAGGATTTACAAGTTAAGGCTGTTGAGAACCACAGATTATGCACAAACTTTATAGAATTTAAATTTAACAGACTGTGACATTTTGATCAGTTGAAGTAGCTTTAACCACCAGCACATGTAAACATACCTCTCAGCATGAAGCACATTTACTGAAGACCTATGAGGCCCCTGTCTGGCCTGGCCTGGTTGAACCAGGCTGCAGCAGAACAATAGGGCATCAGCCACTGTGGCCGCCCAGAGAGCAAATCTGAAGAACTGGAAAGGAGAACTGGTGCCACAACATGCAGCTACTGCGAGGACCAGGCAGAAAACCTTCCTGGATCCCAAGAGGGAAAAGAGGAGGGCCACGCAGAGGGGTACAGCCCCATTCCTCAGAGACAGAGCAGGCTCCTGACCTAGCGATTACCACAGAAAGGTGCCTTCTGTCCCACGCCTTCCCAACTGCCAGGAGAGGGTACGGTGGAACTCACACAGCTTCCTTGGTCCACTTGCTTTGTGGTTGGCTTAGGAGTTGACATTAGATCCTGATCTCAAAGCTCTTTTTCAACCACTGTAAAACAGTTTAAGCATCCTGTGTTTTTCAGTCCATGATGAAATTACTTCTACACATGACCTCAAAACCATGTTTTCTTCCTTTTGATGCTTCTTCAGCTGCTAATCATATTAGAAAATGATATTAGAAGCAGCATAGCAATCTAAAAAAATAGATCATTCTTCCATTGTAGAGATTTTATAATAAATAGAAGGCTTTGCTTAAGACCCTTTCACATTAATCAAGTGATTGGCATGTTCCACGTAATCTCACACCACAGAGGGTCTGTCCACTGGGGATGCCTTAGCCCACGCCATAGCCACCATCAGCCACTGTTTTCTCCCCTTCACTTAGAATTAACTGCATAGCCAGTGCCACTAAGATAGATATTTGAAGAAACATGCTTCTCTACCTTATAATAAAAATGGTAATTTTACTGTCTGAAAATGTTTCTAAACTTGGAATCCATCTAGAACAACTCCTTTTTCCCTGGCTTGTGAATGTAGCAAATAACAAAGTAGATTAATCTCAGAGGGATAAAAGGAAACTGGTTCTGTCGTGGTTGTAGACAGAAATATTGACCCAAAGCAGAGTGTTCTCTCAGAAGCCTCTGATGTTTACCTGTAGTTGAACATTTTCACTTCCCAGAGGGGGATTTAAAGGTGCCAAAGATAGATTCTTTACTAGAAAAAGCATGGCCTCACACCAAAAATGTCATGCCAACACTGTCCCATTAGCAAATGAAGCACTGTTGTGACACGACTGACTATGAGAAAAATAACCATCAGTGTGGCGATTATCTTAAGCCATTATGACGGCATCCATCTCCAGCCTTTCTTACATACATTCTGGTGACAAACTTTCCTTCAATCCTTGGAGAATATTCCAGATTGGAGTTATTTTTGTTTTCTGTACTGTAAAATTTTGCATAGAATCTGAGAAGAGTGCCCTAGTTTATATATGGATTAACACCATACTTTTTTTTGGGGGGGGGTGCATAACAAATGTCACACATCAAAAAGTTCTCCTTGTTGTCTTTCCTCTTTGTAGGGTTGGTACTGTGTATACCTAAATGGTGCTCCTAATCCTGGTAAATGCTGCATTGAATTTTAAGTCTGAAATTACAAAATAGAGATCCTAGTATCTTTCATTCGTGTGCTGTCAACACTATGAACTAAATTGCTGTTTCTGTTTTTAATTGGAGAATCATAAAATTAGAATTGCCTGCTATATAACATTCATTTATGCAATTTCTGAAGGAAGTTAGAGATTTGGGGGATTTTTAAAAACTTGTGAAATAAGACATAAACATAGTGAAGGAATAATTCCCACTCTACTCCTTTCTGGAATTGTCATGCCGTAAGTTTGGGTGAGTCTCTTAATGGCCTCATTTCTACATCTATACAAGGGCATACAGCAGCTCATAGGGTCACTGAGAAGGAGAAATGACACACCGTGGACAAAAACACTTTTGCACTGTAAATGATGGCTTTTTTTCTTCATCTGGCCAGATCTTTCTTAAGTTTCCTAATATTCTTAGAGAATGGAGTTTTATAAATATATTATGCTGTAAGTCAATAATTTTATTTCCCCTTAGTTTTCATCTTTGAACTCATCTTTTGTTCCCTCCCTGGAGACCTCTGGAATTTGGAGACACAGTGTTGTCTTTGGTGACTTAGACATGAGAAGCTTCCCAGGGCTGAGATTAGGAGCGAGGAAGCCCTTTGGAAACTGAGAGGCCATCATGTCACACAGGAGAACTGTGATGGAGGACAGGTGGGCCCAGGGGAAGCAGGGAGAGGAAGGAGGCTTGCACCCTCCAGCCCCATGTCCCTCTCCTCAAATTCCCATCCCCTGTTCTTGCTTTCCCCTCAGCAAACAGAGATCAAGCTCTGACGCTGCAGATACTGAAGGATGGGGAGGAAGGGATGGGCTTCCCATCCCAGCCCTCCCAGGTCACTGCAGGAAAGCCTCAGACCTACCCAGATAAGCCTGCGGTGGGCCAGGACTGCAGTAGGTTAAGCATGAACTACAGAGGACCCCACTCTTGCCTGTGGGGTAGGTGCTGGCTTCATCTAGGCAGGGCTACCCATGGGTGTCTGGAAGAGCTCAGAGCTTTGGAGACTGATGAGGAGACTGCAGTGGCCAAAACGCAGGACCCATGATTTCTTTTTCTCCCCTTTATTTTGTACACATCTATTTACATATAGGCAGATGGATAAATAGATAGTTATATAGGGTCTCGAGTCCCTAGGTAGTTCTGGTTCATGCCCTCTGACTATTTGGATATCACTTCTAGGTGGCTGTCTGTTTACCTGCTGGAATTCGTCAGAGGTAGATTCTTGGCTTTTTGTGTGTTTGGTTGTTTTGTGTTGTTTTGTTGTTTTTGGTGTTTGATTGTTTTTGTGTTGTTTTATTCAGCTTCTTCAGGGTTCTTCTCCCAAGCCCAGGCATCCTGTTCCACTCCTCCGTCTACCCCTGGGACATTCCATAAATATTCCTCAAGTGCATACACAAATGATACTCACAATATTATTCTGGCAGGATGTTTCAAAAAAAATTTTTTTTTCAAATTTTATGAAAGAAAAAAATAACTTTAAAATGTCTAAGAAATGAGATGTGGAGGTGGAGTCAGGAGACAGGGGCCTCTCCCACGTCTCTTGTAGATGCTCCAGCCACACAGCTGCTTGATGGGAGGGCCGACTCCTGCTTTCTCCAAAGCGTCCCGAGTCCCGTGTTCTTAATAGTGTCACTTGTCATGAAGGCCAGAGTAACTGTGGGGGAAAGGAGAAGAGAGGTGCAGCAGAGAGGGAAGGAGAGATGGGGGAAGGAAACACTTTATGGAATTTTTCAAAGAAAATGTTTTCCTTGTTTGAACTCATCTTGAAGATTTCCCAGGTGCATGTCCTAGAAAAAAATCTTTGATGTTTCTTTTTTTCTATATTTATTTTTTAGTTGTAGTTTGACACAAAATCTTTATTTATTTATTTTTATGTGGTGCTGAGGATCAAACCCAGAGCCTCACACAGGCCAGGTGAGCGCTCTACCAGGGAGCCACCACCTCAGCCCATAATCTCTAACGTTTCTTAGCCTCAGTGTCTCCAAACATAAAATGTGAGGGGTGCTACCACTTGGGCCTGTCGTCATTTTATGAGTCATTATGAATGTTATGATGTTCTGAAACTGTTTCATGAAGTGACATGTTGAAGATCACTGATAAAATATCATGCCAAGAAATGCTTCTTAATGAGGTTTCAGTGCCCTCTCACTCTTCTCTGCAGATAGCCAGGTGTGAGTGAGAATCACCCGTGACTCGACTTACGAGGACGTGTTTAAAGATGAATTATTTTTACTGGTGACATCACTTATCCAACTCTTCTTTTGGCAAACAGGATTTTTAAAGCTCAAATTTTAAAAAGCCAAATAAAATAAAACAGAAAGTCAACTAAGATACCCCAGCAGGTCACAGAGTCTTGAGGCCTGCTGGCCCTTCCCTCCTGGCCCTGCCTTCTGTCCTGAGGAACCTTCCTGACCATCATCACTGTCCCCGCCTCCCCTGCCTGTGTCAGGGAGAGCTCAGGCCCAGGCCAGTGCTACACTCCATTTCCTGCTCTCAGTGCCAAACTATTACCAGGAACAGAGGGGAAGAAACCCCTGGAGTCACGCAGTCCACTGTCACTATCAACCCATCGCTCCAGTGTTAACTTTGTCCTCCAAGACACCAAGTCCTGATTTGCTCTTCCCTGGCCACAAGCTGTGCCCATTCAGTCCAAACAGCAAATGGCAAGGTCCCGAGGCTCCCCTCTGTCCTCAGCCTTCCCAGAAACCCCATCCTCCTCCTCTCCCAGTCTAACTTGAGCTCCACACCACAGCAACCTGAGGTGGAGAAGGACCCCCAAGCCCCCTCCAGCCCCTACCCCAGGTGCATCTCCACTTGCTCCACTGTGATCACATCTCCTGTCCTCCCCCCTGCAGGGACAAGGTGTCCATCCAGAGAAAACCAACCCCTTCCATCCAAGCCTTCCATGAGTGTGGCCAGTGCCTTCTGCCCTTCAGATCTGACCACTAGGTTGCTCACCTCAGAGCCCCTCTGGGAAGTCCCCTGGGCCTGCACACTGCAGCTGTCCTGCTGAGCTCTCCCTTAGCATCTCCCTGAGTGCAACCTGGAGCCTCCTGCTGAGCTCCTCCCTCCTGCAGCAGTGCAAGCCCTGCTGGCTTGCATTTCTCTGCCTTTGCACTGGGGGGCCCCCCCGCTGTGCAATGCCCCTCCCCTGCTCCTCACGTTCATGGCACCCACCCATGCTTAACGTGCAGCTCTGTGAACCACTATGAGTCCTAACATGGGATGGATGTCACTTTTTGGATCCCACAGCCCAGAATGCAGACTGCTCATCTGTGCCAGTGTGCGCACGGAGGCCATCTTCTCCTCCAGTGCAGGCACCATGACCCGCTCATGTCCATACTCCCACTGCACAACCCGGTGACGTTTACTTAAAAAGTACACATGCAGTACAGTGATACACTGCTATCTTGCCAACCATGTTTGATACATTTATAATAAACTCACAAATAATATGTACAAAATCAGCTAACACAAAGGTGCTGCTCACGCACCAGACAGTTCACACATATTGACTGAATTCATCTTCCAGGCCTTGCCAGGCCACTTTTAACTCTCCGTGAGGCTGTTGGAACAGGGAGGGGTTAGGTAGCTTGTTTAGGCCTTGCAGCTGGTCAGCAGGAAATGCAGACTCAAACTGCAGCAGTCCTTCCACTCAGAGCCAGTGTGGCTGGTGAGCATCCAGGCTGCCTTGGGGGTGTGGCTAGTGTTTCTCCCACTCTGGAAGTGCCACCCGGGTGTCTTGCACACCTCAGTGCGGTGAAGCCTGCCATCACTGTGGGTTGGAAACATGTGTCGCCATCGTCAACACAGGACGCTGGTGGAACAGGAGTCAGTTCTTTCTGTTAAATGACTATTAACTCACAGCCTACTGACTTCTCTGTAGAATTTGTCTTGGGAACAAAGGTCCAGTTCTAAGGTGAAAGACAATATTTATAGTGTATTCTGATCATTCAAGAGTAGCAGGTAGTTTATTTATTTCCCTTAAATTTAGTGGACACTCACCATGAATGAATAGGGAGTCTATTATAATTTAGGTTTGGAAAAACATGAAGAATCCTTTAAAAAGTCAACCTTAGAGGTTTCACTAATTTAATTTCTGAGAATCTGGGATCTGATCCAGAGTAGTTCATTCTTAAATCTAATAGCCATCGATTTCCTCAGATTCTCTCTCCTTGGATTTTGTATGTCTTTGCACATTGAACAGAGCGGGTGAGGGTACCTGTCCCTGCATTTTTGTTTTTAATAGAATGCATCCGGGAGACGTGGTTCCCAGTGCTGTGAGGCACCCTGCAGGCCAGAGATGAGTGTTCCAGTGGCCAGGGATCTTCACCACAGTCCACTATAGCCAGCTGTGAAGCCTGCATCAGAACCCTGCTTGCTGTCATCTGGTTCCAGCAGAGCCAGAGAGAACACCCATCCATCACAAATAACAAATGGCACCCAAAAGGAAAAATAAAATTAAATGAGTTTTGACACAATGGAAAAAGAAAGAAATTGAGTATAAGACTCTGATTATCCTGGAGACATTTAGAAAAGTATAATTTTATACAAAGTACAAAATCATGCAAGATAGTTTCTTTGTCACTGTGAACAGTGATCTTACAGGTCTATGAGTTACTTTTTCCTCAAGATGAACTTAAAATGAGGCATCTTTCTAACAATGTGAGTAGTTAACATTTATCCCCTTACTCAATTTTATTTCTTGTAACTTAATTGATCTCAATGCATCAATCTTGGACTCTTTGAAGAGAAACTAGTACAAACAGCAGATGAAAAGATCTGCTACACAGTATACAGGAGAGATGTGCTCTTTCCTGCAATCCCTAGGTTCACAATGTATTTAATTTCATCATTATATGCAGTGAATGATTTTTTATCTCTTTCCTGTTCTTCCTGAATCTATTTAGCATAAGAAACCTGAGATTCTCTTTCCAACATGTCACAGTTTGCTTGAGGAGTTAGTCCGGTGTTATTAGTGTGTCTTATTTTCATTGGAGTTAAACTGCATCTTTCTGTCGTGGCTAGCCAGAATAGCAGCATCCCGAGAATTCCCAAAGATGGCTCTATCCAGACAAAACTGGGATAATGCTTCTGATGGGAGGATCATGTGACCTATCACAACATCTGTCAGGAGTCAACTATTTTTTGTTCCACATTTTCAAAATTCTCCCAAAATAAGTGGGTACCTAAGGATACTAGCATTGAAAGTCAGAGTTCCAAGGGTCAGATAATCACAACTCCATCATGGTATCAAAATAGCATGGAAGATTGGTGCAGGTGGACAGTTTGAATCATTCTTGGCTTATTGACACAGTCAGAATGATGGTGTTGATCCATGCTTTAATTCACTGCTTGGGAGGAAGTATGGCCATGACTGTTCCTTTGTAAAACCTCTCTACTACAAAACTAATAACCATAGTGCAGGCCATGGCTCCTGCAACTCTTTGGTTTCAGGACCCCTTTACACTCTTACTGAGCACTACAAACTGATGATGATGAACCTCAAAGAATTCACATGCACGTATTTCAGTGGGCATTGGACTGATGTCTGCATAACTTGTTGTGTAGTGTCTGAAAACTCAATGCACACCTGTGTGAGGGAGGGTCCAAGAAGTCAAAGTGCCACCTCAGGGTTCCTATGGACATATGCTTGACCTCACATGCCCCTGGAATTGGCATCTGCTGAAGTTAAGGGTGCTTAATAGTTTTGCTCAGAGTCATTCAAGATGGTATTTACTGGAGCCTTAGTGGACACCTGTGAGACCTCTGCCGACATGGTCTGCTAGTGCCCCAGGCACGTGGTGAAGGTTTGCTTGCTGGGAACCAGTTCCATGTTGTTTGTTTCAAGTGACTCTCCAGTTCGTTAGTTTAGAAGTAGGCAATTTCTCTTCTCTGATGAACAAATTATTATCACTAAAGATCAGAGGACTGATACAATCTGGAAGCCAAAAAAAAAAAAGGTCTGTTATGTCTGAATATTCTCAAGTTACAGTTTGACAGGTCCTGATCCGTAGCTCATCTCTAAATTTTGACCAGTGTTTGCATTCACCCATCTTTGTTTGTTTGTTTTGTTTTTGCATTTATATCTTTTTCTAAAAAAATAGATTATTAGTCTTTCTTTCTGAGGTTTCTTTGAATAGTTCTTTTTTTTATTAGTTGCTCCAGACAATATAATGATCTTGACATATCATATATTTGATTCAAATGGGGTATGAATAAGCTCTTATCGTGCATTTGCTGAGTCAGTTCAATGTTTCCTCCGTCCCAAAACTGTAATTTTAAATTCTGCCTTATTATTATTGACAAAGATTTTAAGAGTCTGCATTGAATCCTTGATGAAATGACTCTTACACTGCATTTGATTCAGAAATATTAAAAAAGCAAATTATAAGGAAGACAAATATATTTTAAAGTCTTAGTTCCAGAATACCAAAATAATTTCAGTTTATTTGAATGCTTTTCATTTTTATATTGAAAAAGGATGTGCTGATCTCTAGTGATGGGTATGTCATATAAAGTTAGTTATTGACTATATTTTCATAACTATTACTAACCAGTCCTCCTTAGTCTGTGAACAATACTGTTAAACAACAATAATGCTGGGTAAAGAATATTATTATTGACTGGTCTACTGAGCAAAAAATCAAAATATTTGGATTTCTTCTTAGGTCACCAAAAATATCTCCCAACTCTTACCAGGACAAACCATATAATATGTGAATGTGTAACAATGTAATGATCTGTGAGTGTGTAACAATGAAATGATCTGCGAGTGTGTAACAATGAAATGATCTGTGAGTGTGTTACAATGTAATGATCTGTGAGTGTGTTACAATGTAATGATCTGTGAGTGTGTAACAATGAAATGACCTAGAGGTTGTGCAGTTGAGTTTGCATGCCTGGCACAACTGTTGGCACAAGGGATGCCTCCGTTGCTCGTCTTGCCTCTCCTGTGGGTTCCCCACCAGATCTTCACATCAGGGGAGGGGAGGAGGGGGCCAGACAGCAGTAACAGTGCAGGCTGTCCCTCTCTCCAGCTGATCAATCTCAGTTGGTTAAATCACAGTGCAGGACTCTGCAGGAGCATACTGGGCAGTGGGGAAGTGTCACCACCCCCTGCCCGAGTATTAGAGTCCTCACCACCCTTTTGGGTCTGTCATTGCACCCAATCAGTACTTATTCTCATTTTTTAAGCAAATGGCTGCTGTCATCATCTTTTCTTCCTTGTACCGTTAGATATTCTCCACGTTCTGCATTTTTGTGAACAGGCTGTAAATTTTCTAAAATTTAATTAGAGCATATATTCTCTTTATTGTACTTATTTGTCTATCATTAGTATTTACTCAAATTACTTCTTTACACTTAGACACACATTGTATCTTTCTCAATTAATCATACAGAACATCAATATTATCTCTGTTAACATTTTTATTTTAAAATGACAGCAGATGAATGTGGACAGTCCAAGTCTGGTAGGAATTCTCATCAGGATTGTCATGGCTTGTGAAAGTGGAATATTTATTTAGCTCAGGATGGATGCCAACACTTTGCTGGGATGAATGACGAGCCATGGATGATGTATGCTACTGCACAAAGGGCCTTATTTATTGTCAATTTTGCATTTTAAAATTATGTCCAGGAATGGAGGAATACATAATATAATGTATCATATTACCCATGTTCCTGCTAGAGTGAAAATGAATCAATAGCCTTTTGCTCCTTTAAATAATAACAGTTTCTATGGATAAGCATCATTTTCACACACTGTACTGGAAATAAACACAAAGGTCAGATTTATTTTACAAGAAATACATAAAAAGGTCATTTATATTCTCCCTAGTGTCTTGGCCAATCTGATTTTACCTTCAAAGAATAAACATTGCCTTTGGATGAAATCTCCATAACCCAGCAGCCCTATGTCAGCGAAGGGCATTATTGTTCTCACAATCCAGGACAAGCTGCGTAAGCACCCGGCAGCAGGTACGGGCGAGAGGGCTGGTGTTCAGAATGCCTTCTCGAAGCTCCTGTCTCTACCTGTATTTTAAAAACCTGTAAAGACTTTCTTCCCCGTTTATTCCATAGAGAAGGGATTCTGGCTGATAGTTTAACAGTGTGTCCTTTGTAACAGTGGCAGTGTTAGCTCTGATTCCTCTATAAAGAGATACTGTGAGTAAATATCATTATATCTCCTTTATCCTCTTAAATTTTATTTATGTAGAAACTGACTATAAAGTTGTCCCTCTTCTCATGTGCACAGCTGATCATAGGTCAAGACCATCAATTTATGACAAAAAATATTTCTTATAGTTTAAAGAAATAAATTCACATTAAGATGAACTTTAATGAATACCCAAAGTGAAAAGTCCATGGCCATGAACTTTCGTTTTCAAAGCTCCAAGGCTGAAGTGTCAGTGCAAACTCAGGGCAGCTGGCGTGAGGGCGGGAGCCACAGTGGACGTGCTCAGAACGCTGTCAGGAGGGCAAGTGGGGTCGCCAGGCGGGGCACAGGCTGGACGGCACACCCTGGCACACACTGCTCAGTGCAGGTCCAGCTCTGACTCTCCAGCCATCTCCCTGCCTGCTCAGCCTGTCCACAGCAGACACACTGAGGCCCTTTCTGTCTCCCTGAGTCTTCTGATCTAACCCCTCCCCAGGTCCTTTGCCTGGGAGTTCCCCCCATCACAACTCACCAAGGGCTCAGCACTGGCTCTCCTCTGCATATTCTAGAAACCCCAAAGTGCAAGACAAGTCCCTTCTCTCTGCACAGCCCACGGAATTGACACTGCTAGAGCCATTCCAGCTGTTAGAGGCCCTGCGCTCCCAAGCATAAGCTTTATTATTAAAACGAGGTCCTGAGCTGAAAGTCTGAACAAGTAATTCACTTGCTCATGGTCCATTATTCTACCTCTGTAGAATATGAACACTCTTTCTACAATTATTAATACATAGAATATGAACACTCTACAATGTGCAGTTCATAGACCACATATCATATATAACACAGGTACATATTCACAGATGTGATCCTAGGGAAATAAAAGGACCACGGAAATCTTCCTGGTTTAAATCAACGGATAACATACTCCAATCAGTTCCTAACCTCCCAAATCTCACTAACATGACAGGAATGACCGCAGAGGGATTATTTAAAGTGAGGATAAAGGCGAGACTCTTAGAAGAATCAGCCTAATTAGGAATCAGAATTGATTCCCACCCCAGCTGCACCCAGTCAGCCTGGCTCTCCTCAGGGGAAGGCCAGGTTTATTCTTTGGAGAAACTAAAAGCACAGGTCTTTGGAGGATGTCATGGTTTGGATGTGAGTCGTCCCCTGAACATAGGAGGCAAGGCAAGAAGGTTTGGAGAAAAGGACTGGGTGATAGCCTTAGTCTACTCGGGGAGTCACCTCTGATGGGATTAACTGAATTGTGGGGTGTGGCAGGAGGAGGTGGGAATCGGGGTGTGGCTTTGTGTATATATTTGGGTTGGAGGGCAGAATCTCCCTCTGCTTCTTGATCACCAAGATGTGAGCCGCTTCCCTCCGCCACCCTCTCCTGCCACAATGTTCAGCCTCACCTCACATCACAAGGAATGCAGCTGCCTTCTCGGGACGAAGACCTCTGAAACAGTGAGCCCCCAAATAAACTGTTTCCCCTCTGTAATGGTGCTGGTGGGACTCTTTAGCCGCAGCCTTTAAAAAGCTGACTAAAATAGAGTAGAAGACCCAGGCATATTTGTGGATCATAGCAGAATAATAATAGGGAAATCAATCATGGTTTACATGAATATGGAAATCCCGGGCTTCCTAGTATAAAGATGAAATCATGGAGCGGAGGAGAGAGTTATCCAGGCATGAGGACAACTAAGGACAAAATCGGGACCTCTGGACTGAACCAGCTAGGACTCCTGGGGTGAAGCATGTGGTTAGGCTCCCTCAACCCTCACACGGGCTCAGAGCTCTGAGAAGTGTTTTCTCCAAATATGAAAAATTTACCACAGGAACTCTCTCACAAGAAGATTCGATCCACAATAAGCAAAGAAAACAAAACTAGGAAGAAGCCAAAGATCTGCAACGATGGTAGCTTGAATATATGATTGTTGATTTCCTCTGGAAAACAATGTATGCATTCTATCCATAAACCAAGAATGGAATGTTATTTTTTTTTTAAAAAAAGAGAGAATGTAAAAAAGAAAAAGGTATCTGAAACATTAATACAAGGTCACAATAAATAAAAATGTATGACCCCCACAAGGGAAGCATTTAAAAAGAAAGTTAAGGAAACAAAATTAGGAAATTAAATCATTGCATAAAATTTCCAGAAGGTTAGTCATGAGTTCCGACATTTGATCGAAAGTGTCCCTGAGAACTCTGAATAATGAGAGGAAATGGACTCACACAAAAGATATTATTTGAAAATTTCAGAACATTGGGACAAAAAAAAAAGTTCCAACCAATTTTCCAGAGAGAAAAGAAGTCAAAAGCGATCGGAAATAAGAAAGAAAGTAAAATAAGAGGAAGAAATGTCCTAAAATATCCTGATGTGATATTCCACTCACACTCCTGCTTCCAAGCATGGTGTTATTGATTCCAGACTTCTTTAAATTGAAGTCTCAAAAGTCACATCTCTAGGTGCCTCTCTCAGAAGGTCCACCTGCAAGAGGGAGTAGACCAAGAAAGGTGAACGTGGGGCCCAGGAGAGGGGGGACAGGAAGCCAGTCTCCAGGCCCAGACCAGGAGTGGTGAGCACACTGCACAGCAGCTGTGGCTGAGCAGAGCTGTCTCAGATGGTGGCCTGGGGGGGGGGGGGGAACCTGAGTTGACAGGTCAGTGCAGCTGGGCACTGGCTCACTGTGGGGTGAGCCAGTGGGATGGGGTTCACGTGGCACCAGCTGAGCCTGCCTGTGAACTCTGACCCGCTGGTCTCAGCATGGACCAGTGAGCTGGCTGCGTATCTGGGCAGCCAGGGAACCCTATCAAAATCAGGTGACCTCTCCCTGTGTGAATCAAAGAATGAGGTCTGTTGACAACCACAAGAGCCACTGACCCTTGCCTAAAGGCCCAGCTCAGATCCAGAGGCCAGGCAGTATGCAGACGTGCAGGCCAGTGGCTCCCACACTTGAGTTAGCATGGCCATGGGAAGGCGGGTGGCTGCACTCAGCCCCAGAGCCTCTATGGGAGGTCAGGACCAGTACTTGGAGTTCTGGCAGTCCTGGAGGGGCACTGCTGCCAGTCCTTGGATTGCTCTTGGCTAACACAAGCTTTGGGCTCCCTGTACTGCAAGCCCTCTGTCCAGGTCAGCCACCCCAAGGTGCAAGTGTGGAAGGTGGTGAGTGTGATTATTTCTAGGAGAAAGGGACTGTGCTGGTGTGTGTGTGTGTGTGTGTGTGTGTGTGTGTGTGTGTGTGAGAGAGAGAGAGAGAGAGAGAGAGAGAGAGAGAGAGAGAGAAAGAGAGAGAGAGAGAGTGTTAGTTTGTGAATGGAGGAGCAGCCTCAGGAGAAACAAGCACTTGGTGGAGGATAAACACTCTAAATCTAATAAGGAGGAAGAAGAAAACAAAAACATTCAGTCTTGGAGGATCGGTGATGAACCAGAGCAGAAGAGCCTGTTTACTGATGCGGGTCCTGTACCCTGGAGGCCCAGGGCAGCCCCTTCCTGCACAGACCTTGGGCGACCCTCACCCTTGCAGGGGTACAGGTCGATCAGGGGGGGCAGTCACACACTCCTGCCAGGCAGGTGCTGTTTTCTGCTCTGCTCTCAGCACCATTCTGGGTGCACCCAGATGAGGTCTTTTGCTGGGCGCTCACACCAGGGTCAGGAAGCGCCAGGAAGGCCTCCAGGGAGACCCCCAAGGCCCCTGAGAGGCCCAGCTGCTCTGAGCTGAAGACACGTGGCTCTTCCTGCCTTCGTCCCTGCAGATGCATCCACACTGGACAACAGAGAGAGGTCTGAGTCTCCCCTCTTCTACACCATGAGAAAAAAAATAAAGTCTAATCCCCAATTTTTTTAATGGGGGAACATTATGTATCCATATTAGAAGAGAGAGATTCCTCACTTTGAGTCTAGCTGAATGGATGATTCTGTGGCCTTAGAACTTTTACCATGGAAGAGGGGCCCTCACCTGGCCTGGGGGCTCCTCCCCGCATGAGGACTGCTCTCTCCTCTGCAGGCTGATTTAGAACAACAGTCCCCTCCTGTCCTGAAAATACCCCTTCCTCCCTCCCTTCTGTGTCAGGGGAGTGTGTGTTGTGCGTCTCCTTCTGCCACATGATGTACACAAAAATGTCAGGAGATCCAATGATACTTTATTTTTTTCTGTGAATCATAAATATCTGTCTTTTTGCAGCTTTATGGTGCATAATAGACAAGAAACTTTAAGAGATTAATAAGCCATATTTTCACGATTCACACATAATCTTAAGTGCATTTCTCTGAAAGTTAAATATGTTGATGATACTTTGCAGCTTCTCACTTGAACCATAATTTCCACGTTATTTTTTCTGTTCCTTATATGTTCACAGTAAATACAGAATAGTGCAGCATACACATTCAATGCTAAAGATAACAATGTGAATTATTTCAAGTATAACTAAACTATAGAATGGCAGCTATTATGAATACAAGCAACAATAAGTGTTGGTGAGGATGTGGGGAAAAAGGCACACTCATATACTGCTTGTGGGAATGCAAATTGGTGCAGCCAATATGGAAAGCAATATGGAGATTTTTTGGAAAATTAGGAATGGAACCACCATTTGACCCAGCTATCCCTCTCCTCAGTCTATACCGAAAGGACTTAAAAACAGAATACTACAAGGACACAGCCACATCAATGTTTATAGCAGCTCAATTCACAATAGCTAAACTGTGGCACCAACCTAGATGCCCTTCAATAGATGAATGGATTAAAAATGTGGCATATATACACAATGGAATATTACTCAACAATAAAAGAAAATAAAATCATGGCATTTGCAGGTAAATGGATGGAGTTACAAAAGATAATGCTAAGTGAAGTTAGCCAATCCACAAAAAACATATGCTTAATGTTTTCTATGATATAAGGAGGCTGATTCATAGTGGGGTAGAGAGAGGGAGCATGGGAGGAATAGACAAACTATAGATAAGGCAGAGGGGTGGGAAGGGAAGGGAGGGAGCATGGGGTTAGAAATTATGGTGGAATGTGATGGACATTATTATCCAAAGTACAGGTATGAAGACACAAATTGGTGTGAATATACTTAGTAAACAACCAGAGATATGAAAAATTGTGCTCTATGTGTGTAATAAGAATTGTAATGCATTCCACTGTAATATAGAGAGAAAGAAAGAAAGAAAGAAAGAAAGAAAGAAAGAAAGAAAGAAAGAAAGAAAGCAAGCAAGAAAAGATTCTCTCCATTTACAAGCTTATGTATCCAATGTTAAGCATCAAAGAAAACAATGTGTAGGCTCTTATAAAACAATTTAATCACACCTATTTATACAATGTATTGTTTTTAAGTATTAAAGAAAAATACATTCAAAGTATCTTGAAATAGGTGGCGCACCTAATGAGGATGAATATGGAGGAGGTGTGGCCTGGGGAAACTCCCGGGTCTTTTTTTTTTTTTTTTCATTCTTTTCCTTTTTTGCACAGAACTTCACTGAGTCTACTAAATAGGAAACATCTATGCTGGGTATTAATCTATCTTGGTATTTGCAAAACACCTGTTAACTAAGGCGCTCTGCAAGCACAGACGCGCCCCTGTGACTGACTTAAGCCCACCACCCAGAGCTCTCCACCCTTCCTGCCTGTAGCAAGGGAGGGAAGTAGACACCCTCTGCTTGTTGAGTATCTTTTTCCATCTCTCACTGTGCACTGATAGGTCACTTTCCTATTTTCCCATCTCATTGCCATTATCCGTGCATCTAGGCTTTTGATAATTAAATGCAGAAAAATTTCTGTCTCTGGCTGAACTCTCTCAGCACCCACAGCTCAGTGGCAGGCAGGCCTCTGGATTGTTATCTCTGGCTCCAGCCACAGTGTGGGTCTCTGGAAAGCCAGGGCTTGGCAGGGGGGCTTCTTTAATAGGGTGCCCTACTCTGAGTTGTTCAGAGATTGACATTCTTTCTTTGGGCCAAGTTTCCATTCTCTGTGAACTGTGTCCCAGGGACCATGTTTTAGGAAGCAGGAGCTTAGCCCACATGGCTTCCTGACGGGTGAGTGTAACTTTCACTTGCACCCTCCGGACCTCCCCACCTGGCAGAGCGTGTGCTTCCTGGAAATTCCTGGAACACATCAAGGTGCAGGGGCAGCCCCTGCCGCCTGCTCAGTCTCCCAGTTCGCTCTGGTTCCTGGAGGCTCCTTCACCACAACTGTGCTGATGAGCCCCGGTTCTGGGAGGCAGCTCTCCTTCAGAACAGGTCCTAGCAGGACTGCTGAAATAGGCTGGGGACCCGGCCCTGCCTTCCGGCTGCTTCAGTGCACTGAACTGACTGTGCCTCAGTTTCTCCATGTCTGCGGTAGAACTTCCTTCTTCACAGGGGAGTCTTTAGGGTTTAATATGACGACTTAGGTAAACAGGCTGGCCAATTGTGGGTACTCAGTGTACAGTGGCTCCTCTCTCTCCCTCTTGGGTTAAAAATGCCATATGCTTTTATCATTGGAGCTGTCTTAGGACCAGCAGATCTATAAATAACCAAATCTCAAGCAGCATGATATGTCAAACCAGCACAGCCTTCACTGCACTGAAGAGACAGAGTCCTAGCAGACAAGGTATGAGAGTCAGCATGAATCTGATCACCACCTCTGAGCTCCAGGAAAAGGGCTGAACTTGCACAATTGCCTATAGCAGATCTCCCTGATATCCCGTATTCTGAGATATTAAGTTCATATCATTACCTATGTAGATCTACTTTTATAAAAACATTTTGAAAGGCACTTAGACCCAAAATAAAATAAATTTTCTTGCATTTTAAATTGTTTTCAATGATTAAAAATATTTTACTAGATCCAGATAGTATATAGACATTATCAAATTAAAATTTAGTTTAGTAGTCATTCAATAGAGCACTCAGTAATGTCAGTAATGTGCTTGATGAGCCTGAGTGTCCAGGAAGTCTTAATAGCTTAAACAAGAGCATTCCACAGAAATCAAGATTTAAATATATATATATATATATATATACACACACACACACACACACACACACACACATATCTATATAGATATAGATATAGAAATATATTCTTCCCAAAGCATGGGAACTAAATTAGAATAAGGAAATAACCAATGTACTAAAGTACTGTCATATTTCATTCAAATGCTTTTATGCTTGCTTCCATTTACTTCTTGATTGAAGTGTGTATGATAAAAATACTCCTCTATTTTGAAAGAAGAAATCCTTGCTTAGTTTCTTTTTGAATTTCCACCTTTTTTTAAAACTGGGTATTTATTTTTTTTTTTCAGTACAGATGCAATTTATTTTTAAAATATTTCCAATCCATGGTTGACAGAATCCACAGATGCAGAACCTGCAGGACAGGTTGTATTTTTCATTCCAATAAAAAAATAAAGTCAAGTAATTCCAAAACGTAAGTTTCTTTTAATCACATTTTCAAGTCAACAGAATAAACAGTAAGCAGTAGCATCAATTGATAGTAGTCCACCATACTGACTTTTCAGTGTCTAAATAAGTTGATCCATGTGGAGTGAACATATACATTGTTTATTTTCCCTAAGAAATAATGTTAATTTATTATTGAAAAGTAATCTGCAGTATCTAGCCTGTGAGACCAGACTTTGAGAGACGATATAGCACTGTAGAGTCAGGGTTCTCAATAAGAATAGAGCCATAGTGTGTGTGTGTGTGTGTGTGTGTGTGTGTGTGTGTGTGTACATGTATGTACAAATATGGCATAATTTATTACAGTATAGTTATGCAACAATAAAAATTAGTTTTTTAAAAAATACAAAATTATAAGAGAATATTTATTAGATTGGCTTATATAATCAGAGGCTAAATAGTCCTACAATGACTGTCTGCAGGGTGAAGAGCCAGGGAAAACTAGTAGCTACTCAACCCCAGAAGCTGGAAGCCTCAGAACGAGAGAGAGAGAGAGAGAGAGAGAGAGAGAGAGAGAGAGAGAGAGAAACTGGAGACTGACAGAGATATAAAGAGGGACCAGAGCCTCCTGGGGAGCTGCTGGTCCAAATCCTGTTCAAAGGCTGAAGAACCTAGAATGATTTCCACAGGAGACAGTGTGGGGTGGGGGTGGGGGGAAACACCTACTTAACTTCTTACCTTTCTGGAACCTCTGTTTCTACATCCACACAATTAGGAGTATAGAATTTACTTGCAGCGTTGTCATGTTCACTAAACTGGGTATTTATGCACATTATTTTTTTTCTGTTTTGAGAAAAAGGAAAGTTTGATTCTATTTTAGACAATTGCTTCATTTCTATTAACAAACCTGTCAAGGTTATAATAACTTATTATTTACTGAGGAGAAGGTGCAGAGCTAGAACCAAATATAGCCCAGAACCTCCCCTCCACACCAGGCTGGTGGGTGTGTGGGTCTTGTAGTTAAAGACACATCAACACCCAGCACCCAGGCAGAGGTAAAACCCTGTGGATCACAGGACTATTAAGGTAGCACATCAATGAAACCCATAAAAAGTTTCAAATTCCTGTACAGTTTACCTGTGACCACTTAAGAAAAATACTTAATCATGTATAGTTTTGGCAAAGGGCTCAAGTTCCTGAATAGAACCATGGGTTTGTTCAAAAGCTGCGTTTTTCTCCTTTTGGTTAAATGAATAACGTGGAAAACATTGATGTCCATTGATGTCCTCTGCCATTTCTACGAAGGGTCATTGGGCCAGGAGAAACCCAGAGAAAGAGAAATAAACTGTACTGATAAACAGCTGGGCAGGTGTGATATCAGCATGAGGTTTGGTCCAGTGGAAGATCTGCATTTGTTGAGTCGAATGTATAAATGTATAATTGAAGTAACACAAAATATAGAGTATGAAAGGTGAAAATCTTTCTTTTCCCCATCCAAATGCCCTCTATTTCCCAGAGGTCATCTTTATCAATAACTTTACCTTATGAACCCTTCCAGACTTTTCTGTATACACACATACATGAAAAAATATATGTAGCATTCTTTAAATAAAAAATTGCACCGTTCAATATTTTGTTCATCAGATCAGACTGCTATCCCCAAATACCCCGGGCTGGGTGGATTAAATAGAGCCTGGCATGGCTTACGGGACTGCAGGCAGAGGTCTGAGAGCCCTTGCCAACAGCAAGGGCCCTGGTAAGAGCCTTCTCATCCTGCCTTGCAGCAGGCGACGTCTTTTGTCCTCACATGGCAGAGAGCGAGCAGTTTCTTCCTCCTCTTATAAAAACATCTATTCCATCACAGGGTCCGACCACTGATCACCTAAGGGAGACTTAGGCTGTTTCCATTATTAAAAATGAGTCCGTGCACACAGGCCCCAGACCCTTCTTCATGTGGAACTTGTCTCCAGGCTGTGTGTGAGTGAACTCACTGCTGAGATCAAAATCCTGACTCAAACGCAGTCAAAGGAGCAAAGGTTAATTTTGGCTCATGGTTTCAGAGGCTCAGTCCGTGGCCTGAGGTGAGGCAGAACGTGATGGCAGAAGGGTACGGTGGAGGAAAGCTCTTCAGCCAGTGGCAGCCAGAAAGCAGAGTGACAAGTAGCCAGGGACAAAGCACACACCCCCATCCAGGTCCAGGGCTTTCCCAGGTGACTGACCGACCGCCTCCATTCTTGCCCCATCTGCCTGTGGTTTCCATCTTTCCCCAGTACTTCATTCCATCAATGGATTATCCGCTCATGAGGTCACGGTCCAGTCACTGTCCCTCCTGTGGGCTTGTCACATTGGGGACCAAGGCTTGAATCCATGAGCTTCGGGGGGCGACTTTAGAACCCAGCCATACAGGGTGTGTTCCAGAAATTGAACAGCTGGAGCAACTTTGTGCTATGACCCTAAATCTGCAATGATTTATGATAATAAAATTATGATAATATGACAATATTATATATGATAATGTAATAATAAAATTTATCATAATAAAATAATGATAATAAAAGTGATCACTAATTTTTGGCCTAAAAGCAACAATGCACACTGCCCGTCACCGTAGGATCCTGGGAAGGGCTGTTTTCCTCAGTTCTGTGAGCTCACAAACACACAGTATTTATAGTGTGGCCAATCTTATGGCCAATGTATCCTCTCATTCCAATTTGTTTTCCATGACTGTCAACAAGATTGAACAAAACTGTTTGCCTGCTGTGGTTCCCCGTGTCTGAGCCTATCCTTTATGCCCACTTTCTCCCCCTCTTCTGTTTCCCTGGCTCTTCAAGACACTTTTTTCTCTAATTCTAAATGATCTGCCTCCATTTCCTCTTGCGATATTTGGCATGTCTCTGAGCCTCCATCTGTTATCTGAAAAGTGCAATGTCCTAATTGAGGATTCTTGGAACTACATGTGGAGCTTGAAATGCTCCACGCAGTCCTGTGGACCATGTAAGGGTTTGGCGACTCTGCTTGCTCCTTCTAAGACTTCTGACAAAGTCACCTGCTAGAGAAGACCAGCATCAGGGACCTATGCTGTCTGTTTGGCACCTGCAAGGGTGACGCTTGCAGCATTGTAACATGCCTCCTCTTAGCTGGAAGTCTTTGTAAAAAATAGCTCTTACCATCATTTATTATGACTGCTATTAGCTGTCGCAATCACTGGGTATTATAATAGGCTGCCAAGAGAGCTGGGCGGGGGAGATGATTTATGACATACCTGATGTGTCATTTATTAGGACTATCATCACCCTGGAATTATAGCAGGCTACCCTCGCTTTTGTTTACCTTGTGGTGAGCAGAGCTGTGGCTTGGGAGCTCTGCGTTTAGTTTTCTGGTGCTTTGAAACAGGAGAAGGTGGTAGTATGGTCCATGCAGGCAGTGATATAGGAGGGACCCATCAGCCAGCCTGGGTGGCACATCCAGTAGTTCCTGTGGGCTGTAGAAGGGAAAGGAGCCAAACAGAAATAGCCAGAAAAGAGGGAGGTTCTGAATGCACCAACAATTTAGATGAAGAATTTTTTCCACCACACAGGGGAGGTTCTGTCCCCCTCCTCTGCCTGTGTTGGGCGGTAGGAGAACTAAAGCAGAGCCGGGTAGGTAAGGAGCCCAAGAGAGCCCCACTTTATGTTAGAGCCTGGCTGGAGATTCCCAAGTCGTAAAAGGAGATGTTTTCAGCTTCAGTGCTTACTAAACACAGGCACTAGATCAGTACTGTTGGCCTGGTTCTTAGTCCATGGGAGAAACTAAGGATGTTACATGTCTATAGAAATTTACTTTCTGATTTTGAAGGCTTATATCTTTCAGGAAAAGAATACTGTCAATTTAGGTTTTTCTTTTTTCTTTTTTTTAATTTGGAGCAGTTTTAGGAAAGGAGAAGAATTGAGTAGAAGATATAGAGATCACAGCTCCTTCTGCCCCCCACGCACAGCCTTCCCACTACCCATGTCCCACCATCGTGGACCACTTGTCACAGTGATGAGCCACCAGATGTGTCATATTTGGCCAGAGCTGACAGCCTGTGTTCTGTGCTCTGCATGCTGTTGGGGGGACAAAGACATGGCATGGCATGTGCCAGCCATGCTTGCTGCCCAGACGCTCTGTCCTCTGCCGTTCACCCTGCCCCCTGCCCCTGTCAGTCACCCCCTACGTACCTCACATGGTGGCAGCCTATTCACCTGGGCTGCTCTCACAGTCCTCCGCTTGTAGCTGGTCTCCATCCCTTTCCCCGAGGGGTTAGCCCATTTCTTCTCAGCACTGAACAATGTCTCATTTGTGGATGAGCTTTGTCCACCTTTGCAGGTACCACCTGTAAAGACTCTGGGCCATTACTGTGGTGCAGGGATGGACCCAAGGGCACGTCCCCGGCGTGTGAATACGACACTGCAGGACCCCTTACTGCTTCCCCATGAGTAGGGACCAGCTGACCAGCCCTGCCCCCTCCTGCTCTCAAGGCACCCCCCATGGTGTGGGCCCCGTGGTCCTTTCATTTCTTTTTTTTTTTCTGAGAGTAGCTCTAAGACTGAATTATGAACCTTGGCATAGATCAAAGTAGAGTTACATTTTTTTTAATTTAAAATTTTTTGTATACATAAAATAACACAAAACCCTGCGTGCAACATTAAAGAGCTGGGGTCTTGCTCTTGGTGTTTCTAAGGCTGTTTATTTTCATGTGTTGAATGAAAACACTGTTCTCCAAGTCTTTTTATTCAGAAATCTTTCCCATCAGAATTGTTCCTCCATCAAATTTTGCCAATCTATACTAAAACCAAGCCAAGCGATGATAATAGAAAAACAAACACTTACAACCAACTCATGAAGACAAACATGGGGCCAAAAAAATAATAAAATTGACCACAGGGAATCCTCTCTGCTTCGAATTAGCAGCGCACAAGCCAAACCAGAGTGAAGCAAAATGTTCAGCAAGACGCTCTGAAAGATCTCATCTTTGCCAATTGCTGTTGTAGGTCATGAGACAGATGGGAAGTATGCGGGATCCCCAGCTGGTTGATCCAGGGTGTGTTACCCTTCTGCACTAGACCCTCCTGGCCTGAGCAAATCCATTATAGGAGCAGACTCCAATACCCAGGAATGTGTAAAATCAGAGGTTTAAAACTGTGTCCTCTCACATTGCATCTTTAACATAAGACAGTGGGTAAATAAAATATCAGTACTAAGAAAATAAATGTCTCTGCTATCTTTAACAAAGAAAAATTAACTTAGAAGCAAAACAGGAAGTATTTGGGCTGGGGATGGCCACTAGCTTATGGTAGATCACTAGCCTGTTGGGTGTGAGGCCCTGGACTCAATCCCCAGCATTTCAAAAAAAGAAAAAATAAGATTAATAATAATAATCACTAAAAATATTTCATTGAAAACATCTCAGAGATCAGTTTTTCAAACCCTAATTTCATGAACCCATAGGATGGTTGGGGCAGGGAGAAATTATAAGCAATATTTCTGTGTATGCTGTTTTTTCAGGGAGACAGTACAATGCTTTCATGTAATTTTTTTGGCATTTTTCTCACCAAAATGTTGAATAGTTCAACATAGATATAAAATAGAAATGACAGATCTCTGGTGAGAGTCAGCACCCTGGAGTATGCGTGCAAGGGGTCAGCCGGCAAAGTGCTCTGAAGGGAAACCTCTCCAGTGTCACTGCCTCTTTGCCTGGTGACTGGGCTGCCACGTAGACGGAAAGATTGATCTCCACAGCTGAAGTCGGAGGTAGAGAGATCCACAAGTTCATCGTCAGCCATTCCATCCTGAATGCTCCCTATTTCATCTGAAAGATCCTGGGAATGGTGCAAAAATAAAAGTAATCATCCTGGAACAATCGCCTTGCTTCTTTTCGGGTACCCAGCTGTCTCTCACACTTTGCTTGTGTGTAAAGTCCCCTTCCTGAGTGCAGAGCTCCACCCTTTAGCTAAGTGAGCCTGAAGGACCCACACATGTGCCTACTGTATTCCACCCACCAGGCTTCCCACACCAGCAGCCTCCACGCCAGAACCGGGTGCCTCACACACTGACGCAGCCCGGCCACAGTGAGTCTGAGCCATTTCACTGAACACAGCGATGGTTTCATCTAGTCCTCTTTGGAATTTTCTATACAGTATCATCCCCCAAATTATTTTATTTTCATTTTCTTTGACCAGATTTCTAGAAAGATAATTTATGATTATAAAAATGAGATTTAAGACAAAAAAGTATAACTCCTTTTTCCTCCTTTTTTCTGCCCCAACTCTCTTAAATAGTTATATTAAAACCCATTTGGTTTATCCCATTACTCCAGGAACACAGAACTCAACCTGTCTTGTACTGTGTGACACATTACAAAAAAGAAAGAAAATGAAACATAGCTTAAAGCGTTTTCTTAGCTCCTTTTGCATGGGAGTATTTTGAAAAATAATTGATGATAACAGAAAACAAGCATTTGTGAGTTTCACAGCAACATTGTCTAGGGTTTTTGATTCCAATAACCTACAGGATAGTCCCTGACATTGAGTGGGAAGCCAGCTGAACTTTGGCTCCTGAATAAATGAATGATCTCTGCCAGTGTTCCCACTGAGTCACCCACAACCAATACAGGATCCAAAAGTAGAGTAGCAAGTTGAAGGGGCCAATACTGAATGCCCAGGTAGAAGAAGCTCTGATTGTAACTGCGTTTTCTTCCTGATAGTTCTCTATGTGATGTGCTCAGTGAGACAATGAAACACCATTTCATTCATGAAAATGATAGCCGAGGATAAGGAATTTATATGAAATTGTTCCTAAATTATATACAAATGTGCAATCTCTAGAGGTAATGGAATGCCTCATGCACAATTCCCTAAAGTTCCAGGCCCTTATTTTAACATGACAAGCTCTTGCCCTCTGTGAGCCGAGTCCTGTAGCCCGGGCCTTGCAGCCTGGGGCTCAATGCTTTGGAAGCAAGTCTCCCACATCTTAATGAGTTGCCTAGAAGGAATGTAGCAAAAGTTGCACACAAGCATTCTCCCTTTCCTTTGTGAATTCTTTTTTTAAAAAATATTTATATTTTAGTTTTATTTAGGTGGACACAATATCTTTATTTTTTATTTTTATGTGTTGTTGAGGATCGAACCCAGCGCCAGGCGAGCGCTCTTCTACTTGAGCCTCATTCCCAGCCCCTTTGTGAATTCTTTACCTAACTGCTCTAAAGGGGAAACAGTAGTTTGCAGAAACATGCCTGACAACATTTTAAGGAGTCTGATGAGACACTGGGCTGGATGCTCAGAAGCGGCCCAGGTGGAAATCCACAGGGCATCTGTGAGCAGGTGAAGAGCCTGGGAAACAGGGTGGCAAAGGGGTGATGTAAGCTGACAATTAATGCTGCACTTATAGAGCCCTTACTTGCCACCAACTTGGGTGTTTTAAAGAGGAGCCCTTCACATCTAAATGAGCAATCCCGGACAAGAATATCCCAAGGAGATCTTGCATACCAGCAGGCCATCAGCCAGCACCCAATTTCCACAAACAGAAGTCCAGAGATTTCCCAGAGGTGATTTGACAGCATTTGAAGCAATTGAACACACAGCAATTGGATCTTCAATCTATATTGGCAATTTTAAACAAGTTTGGTTCATTTTCTCTGGAGTCTGGTACAACTTAATAGAAACATACTTTCCTTTCCTCTGTCCTGCTGTTCCTCCTGCCTCTCCCTCACTCTCTAGCTTCCTAGTCCTTGCTAGGTGTACTGCAATCCTCCATCTGCAGGATGCAGAACTTTGATGAAGATGTTATGCTTAAATTCATATTTAGAAAGACAAAAGAGTGAACGAATGTGTTTATTTCCATTTGGGAACCCGTGTGCCTTGTCTCCATATTCCTGTAATCTAGCATCAGATTGCAGGTCAGTTACCAAGAGCAGGTGGTGGAGAGCCACATACAGTCATGGGACAAGCTGCAGTGGCTATCGCTGTAATCACAGCATCTTAGAGAGCATGCTGCCTGGTCTCCCGTCATGCTGGACATGGATGATGGATTGCTTCTTCAAATGAGCTTTCCGTGGGTGCTCATTGAACATGCAGTTTGAGTCTGTGATACCCTCAGCTGTTCATAAAATGGTTGCTCATAATTAGAAGTCAGCAGGTGCTACTTTGTAGCTTTAAAATTAGCCCAGATATCGATCAGCTCTGTACACACAGAACTTTCAGGTGTTTGAAATACCCATTTCACTCGTAATCATTATCCTGGACTTCAAGCAAGTTCCCAACAATAAGACGTGCATCAAGGCACTTGCCTCTCTGTAGCAGGTGATATTTGTGCAGAGGAGATTTAATCCCATACAGGTGGTTTTTGTAAGGAGCTTTATTTCTGAACAAAAATCCTCCTGGCGTTTGGAAGTTCCAAGTAAAGCAGTGCCACATATTGGAAAACCCAGAACTTTAAGCCAGCCAGGACAGGTTCATATTTTGGTGCCAGCTATTTCCAGATCCTTAATAGTGCACAATTTACCCTTCTCTCTGCTGCCTTTATTTTCTGTAAATTGAGGATAATGATGGAGCACTTAGGAGGATTGGTGGAGATTGTGTGGGCTATACTTCGTACTGTGCTTGCTTATTATTCATCGTTTATATTATTTGCTGCCAGTGTGTTCACATTGTAATCCATATGGATGCCCCACCTGAAGATGAGCACCGAGACCTGTGACTTCTGTTGCAAAATCGCTGCTCTTTCCATTGGCAAGGAAAACGCATCTGATGAGTCCCAGGCCTAGAATTGTCCAAATAAAACGGAGAAACACAACCCATTTGCTTTTACCCCTTGGTTTTAAATACTCGTAACTATCTCAACTGAAGAACTAGAGAACAGTTGTTCTGCTTCCTCAGATGTGGCTGGTGCCTGTAGGATGGGAACCCAGCTCTCCATGTGAGTCGTCCCTGGGCCAGGGAGCTGAGCATCCAGAGACAGGGGAGTCCGCCTGCAGGGTGCTGTGTGTTTCAAACACACACTGGATTTGAAGGCTTAATATAAAGGAAAATGTAAAATATCTCATTATTTCTCATAATGAATATCTTTTGAAAATTTTGGGTATATTTGAGTTAGTATAATATGTTAGTTAAATCAGGTTCACCTTTTTACTTTTTTAATGTGCCTTCTCTAAAATTTTGAATTTCAGAGATGTTTCGCTTTCTGTTCTTACTGGACAGGATTAGTAGAAAGACTGCATAATTTTCACATGTTGAATTCCATAGAATTTAAAACTCCATTGAAATCATTTGCAAAATACTTTCCAGAGCAGATATGCAGCAGTTGAATCTAATATTAACTGTAGGTACACACACACGAACACACATGCAAACACACACACATACACACACACACACAGACACACATATAAATTTTTGCCCACATTGCTCCTTTTAAAATCTCAAGGCAGCTCCAACCACCTTCCTTCTCCCTGGCAGAAGTACACACACTAAAACTTTTGTTTCCTCCTGTTGAGAAGTTTGTGGATCAGTCTCCACCCTGGAGCCCATTTATGGACACCCAGGTGTCTGGGGAGGTGAAGACCTGCTTCAACTTTCTTCAGTACAACTGGCATGCTCCTGCCCACAAGGCTTTTCTTCAACCCTTCCTCTTGCCTGGCACCCCTAAACCTGGAATACCTACTTGGATGTGGTGGAGGTATTGGAATACCCCCAAATATGCTCTGCTCCCCAGCATTTCCTTACAGTCAGAAGGGCTTGTGGCCGTTTCAGTGAGGTATGTCTTTCTAGGAAGAGGCCAGAGAAGCCTGCATGTGTGAAGCTGCCCCTTGCTGTGGGGGTGCAGGAGGTCCAGAGTGCTGTGGGAAGCTGACAGGATGCCGAGCAACTGTGCGGAGAGGTGGCTTGAGGGAGAGGGAGCCCCATTGTCCTAGGACCCCGGGCGTTGTGGCTGATTTTGCCAGGGCACCAACTGACTTGGGGTAGTGAGAGATGTCAGCCTGCTGGAGGAGGAGAGCTGCTTTCCACCTGCTGTCCTGATCTCCCTCCTCCGCTGTGGGATTCTGTCACCCTCGTCACCTTCTGAGGCAATATTAAGACACTCCTAAGACCCTGCTAGAACTCTGACGTGTCACTTCTATCTCTCTATGCCCATTAGAACCGAAGCTTCCTGAGGGCTAGAACTCCCCCCATACACGGCAACAAGTGGTTTTTGAATGAATTAATACGTAAATAATGAGTGCAACCATTATCCATGCCCTTTCCCCAAAGTGTTTTCCTATTTCAAAAGTATTACAGAATTAAATTAAAGTTGCAAAAGCCCTGAATGAAGCTAAAATTAAAATTCCCACCTTCTAATTGAATGCAGCCCTTGATCGATATTCAGGGCTCCCCAGGATGCTATATGAGCCATTTTTGCCTGAGGCAACTCCCTTAGGTTGTGCATCCCCCGCTCGGTGGTGATCAGAGGTGCAGCCACACATGATTAGTGATGGTGTGCTACAGCCAGGGAGCCTGAACGTCGGCTGTCTGTGCTTTGAATTTCATTGCCATCCTTATCTGAAATTAGGCCCTTAGCATTTCTGTAATGTAGTTTTTAATTGAATGGCTTTTTTTATGTGAAAGTGTTCTATTATGATCAAATTGGCAGGATCAACACCACTATGAGCAAACATGTTTAAACCATGGCTCTGTGGTTCTCAGTCACTGTGGGGCTGATCTTAATGGAGCTAAAGGGGAAAGTGCCTGAGATCATGAGGCTCAGCATCCAGAAGCCTTGATCTCAAGGAGACATTCCAAGTCATTCTTTACAAAGGTCAGCAGACAGCCAATTGCGGCCAGAACCTGGCAGCTGGATATCACTGTGCCCAAGCTGGGCCTGGCTGCTCCTGGGGCTGCAAGGGCTACTCTGCACACCAGCCAGGGTGTGGCTGGTTCACTGTCTCTGGCTCTTTCCTGTGTGTGACATGAGTTCAGGTATTAACCACTAAAAGGGAAAGTGGCTTGTTAGGGAAGTTTGGGATTGGGGTGTAGGAGTGGATTATCTTAGGAAGGGGTGACCTGGTGTGGGTCCTCTGGTCTCTCTCTTGAAGTAAGTTGGTTTTATAACCTGGGAAGCGTTGGCTTCTCCCGCCATGGTACCTAAGAGGTCAGAGCCCTCATCATGATTGTTCATGGAATGTCCCCCTCCAGTTTCTGATCAAGTTGTCGGACTATGAAGTACCAGATGCCTGATGAAGTTAAACAGTCATCAAGGCTATACAATATTTAAATTGAAATATGGAAATATGGGGGCTGGGGATGTGGCTGAAGCGATATCGTGCTCGTCTGGCATGCGCGAGGTGCTGGGTTCGATCCTCAGCACCACATACAAACAAAGATGTTGTGTCCGCTGAAAAAACTAAAAAAAAAAAAAAAAATATTTAAAAATTCTTTCTCTCTCTTTCTCTCTCTCTCTCTCTTAAAAAAAGTACAGAAATATGGGCCAGAAAATTATATCAATCCTAATATCAAACTCCTATGGATGCAGAAAGTTTTACATATGTCATATTAATCTTTTCTTAATAATCAGTCAGAAACAATCATGAGACCCCTTTGTGCAGAGGAAGAACTCAAATTGAGAAATTCTGCCATTGGCTCCTGGAGAGTCATCAGAGAACTCGAAGTCGAAATCAAGTTTGCACTGCTAGAGAATACACACATCAACATATATGTGAATTTGTACATTCTGCTTGTTTTGAGGACTGAACACAGGGCTTTGCACACCCTAAATGTTTATGGTTTATTTATTCATTTATTTAATGGTGTTGGGGTTTGAGCCCCTGGCCTCACACATGCTAGGCAAGCATTCAACCACTGAGGTACAGCTCCAACCCCTTCTTATTTTTTTTTATTTGGAAGCAGTTTCATACTAAGTTGACCAAACTGAACTTGAACTTGGGATCTTCCTGCCTCAGCCTTGGGAGTAGCTGAGATTTCAGGTGTGCACCAGCAGACCCTCCTGTGTATTTTTATCTTTTGTCTGAAAGTGTTGCTGCTATTGGCTCTGTGCTCATTGACCCCAGCAGTCCTGCCTGGTTAACAGAATGGCTGTTACTGTTTCTGAACACAAGTCTGGTGTACAGACCTGCCAGGAGCTCAAGCCCCGAGGCTGTGACCACCTGTCATCACTTCTGACCAGCAGAACCTATTGACAATGTCAGAGAGTGAAAAGTTTAGAATGCAAGTATTTTTACTTGCAGACTCTGCACCTGCTAACATTGTCAGCGGATTTGTCAATCATTTCTAGAATCAATCAGGAACTCATGCAGTCCTCACTGTGCAGCAGTCAGGACCCTGAGCCGTGAGCAGGCTCCTTCCTGATCCCAGCAGGCCTTGAAGGTCTGTTGAAGGAGAAAAACCATGTGCTGTCACCCTGGACCAGTTAGAATCAAAAAGATGTTTCACTCTACCTGTTGAATAGGTGCAGGGTATCATCACTAAATGCCCTGAAAATTGGAGTACTTTAAATTTTATACAAAGGAAAGAAAGAGAGACAGAATGAAAGGAAGGAAGAAAAGAAAGAAAGAGAAATCAGGCCAAGGATGGGAGGCACTTGAGTGGACGTGAGTTATTTTAGAGTGGATGCTTTCAGGCCCGGGAGCCAGCCTCCTGTGAGAAGCTGACATTTCAGTGGTCAGAAGGCCCCTGCTGTCATTGGATGTTCAAAGAACTCTGTCCCTCAACTGACAGATTTGATATCAGCCTGAAATTGACCAAAGACTTTCTTAAATGCATCATGACAGCATCAGGGAGATCATGCTCCAGAGGGGGTCAACCTCATGAAATTACCAATGTCAAGTTTCTACTGTAGAAAAAAATAAGAAAAGGTATTTCTGTATTTTGGTTTAAAATTAATAGAAAAAGTTAAGGTTGTAACATTGCTGATTTTTTTCTTAAAGTGTATAATGATAACACATCTAAATGTATAAGATAATAGAAGGGCAAGGAGCACTAGTCCTCAATTCAAAAAGGAAGAGGTGTCATTAATACAGAACAAGCAAAACAAGAAGCCATTTCCAAGATCTGAGGTTGTTTTTGTTTATTTGGTTGTTTGTTTTAAAGGACATTATTCTAAGAAAAAACACGGCAGGGGTGAGATATTCTAATTGTAGGCTAACTTGGAATGTCTCCATATTGGAAACCAGCAGTGGCCCAGTTACACTGTTACCAGGTGACTAGTAGGGATGGCTCAGAACTGGTAGAGACCTCATGGGATCCAAGCGTCCTCCCTGCTCAGTTGGAAGGGCTACTATCGAGTTCCCTAAGCATCTGCAGGTCATGAGGGAGGAGAGTGGCCACTGACCACCTGAGGACATTAACAGTTGCAATTTTCAGATCCAATTCGAAGGTGTGCAGAGCGAGTGATTCTGCGTCCACTGTGAACTCACCGCTGTGTCCAGTAACTACTGTGCCCAGCAAGCTCTTCCCTGCTCATCAGCCAGGTTGTTTTTCCCTTCTGGGAAGTGGTTTGATGGTCAGTCATTAGATTCCCATCACTTTCAAATATTCAAAGTGCTATTTGAAAGGTCTTTGAGCGAGACCTAATGGGCTGTAGGATGTCTTCCTACATACTGGGCCAGAATATTTTTTAAAGTAATTTTGTAAAATTAAGGACTTCTCAACTCACCCATTTACTTCTAGACGTGTTTCCCAGTCTGTGGATTTGGTGACTGCCTAATAAGGAGGCTCAACCTCACAGCATTAGAGTGCAGAAGGTCAGACCCACACCCACCAGACGGACGCAAGCCTGCTCCTGTGGCCAGGGCGGTGATTGATGGCGATGTTGCTTGCGTGGATCAGGCTCTGTTGTCAAAAGGTCTTTAGTGTGGCACTGTGGAGAACCACCACAGAGACGAGTTGGGTAAGCCTGAGAGCAGAGGAGAGGAAGCCCTGAGAGTGCCTACATGGAAACCGGCATGTGGAAGTGTAAAGACAGATTTGTGGACACGTCTGAGGATGGCTCTTGTGTGGCCTGTCAAGTCTGTTAAAATAGAGCGTGCACTGGGACAGTGATCAGGCTGCAAGCCAGGAGGAGCTTTCTTCCTTGCTCTGGGGTCCTCCCTGGCCTCCTCTGTCTGCACCCCTCTGTAACAGGGGTCTTCCTCAGGAGGACAGACCATGCAGACATGGCCGTTTAGATTTCAGTGCAGTGCTGTGGGATAACTGAGGATTTGTATTTAAATTTACTTACTTGCGTTTTTATCTGAAGACTTTGAGGGATAAAGGGAGGCTTTCTGAAATACTGTTTTAATCTCAGAGTCCATCTCTTAAAAGATATACTTGCTATAAGTTTTACTTTCTTTTTGGCAACATCCTTTAAGTGCAAGATTTGATGACTTTATTTATGCACAAACCATAGCTCCCTAGGACATCAGTATGGGAGGTTGTCACGGAAAAAAACACAATCTCTCAGTGTGACTGACAGTTTCAAGCATCTTTGGGATGATAGACATCCTCATCCCCATCATTACTGTGGAAACTATGGATTTTGAGTTTTCACGACCTGCCACAGTGTGCTATTCTCTTTCCACTTCCTCTCATTTGATCTTTCAGCAACTCTAGGAGATAAAAAAAATGCTTAGTCCATTTTACAGCAGATGAGATGAAGCTGCACAGAGGTTAGGCAGCATTTGGAAAGCCAAGCACTGGAGAAGCTGCTGCCTCTGTCCTGGGTCACAGAAGAGCTGCCTGAGCAGGAGCACGGCCAGTGCGGGGAGGGGAGTGGGAGAACAATTCTAGGATTCAGTCATGAGGTTTCCCTTTATGAAATATTTCTCTTGGTTAAAAACACAAAAAACAAAAATCAAAAACACTAAGACAAGAAGCAGCAGCCATTAAAGCAATGACCCTGTGCTGTGGGCCCACCAGGTTCCCTTGGGTGTCAGGCACTGCATAGGATTTCACTCCGTCCTCACCCTGCCCCAAGGTCACGGTCAGCATGTCTATTTTTGCACACAGGAGAACCAAAGATGGGAGAGTGACTGATTTTCCCAGAGTGAGAAAGGCAGTGAGCGGAGGTGTGGGTCAAGCCAGCTAGGCCTGCTCACACTTATAAAGTAATGAACGAGTGTGGAGAAATGAACGGCTTGGTTTAGATGAATGCTTTAGGAATTAAAAGGAGAAAATGTCCGTACCCATTGGTTTCTCAGGACAGCCTTCGGGGGCAGGATCCGGCCTCAGTTGGTTCTTGAGGAATAAGTAGAACTTGAGTTGATGGCCAGCAGCTATTCTCTAAGTGGGCGATATGCAGGTACAGGTCAGGGTCAGAGACCCTGGCCTGGGTCACTGAGAGGTCAGCACTGGAACGGGGGCTGATTTTAGGAAGGAAAAGGATCAAGTGAGGACCCAGGAGGACATGAGGGAGACCTTGGTGGGTGGGACTAGTTAGCAGGCCCACTGCAGGGGTTGATTCCCAGCCCAGGGAAGTGGGAATGACAGAGAAGTTGGGGGGAATGGTTTTAAGGAGTAAATACGTCTGTATTTACTGATTGACTAATGGATTGATTAATCTATGCTGTTTCTTATTCCAAATGTGTTTGCTAAATGCTCACCAGGCCATACTATGTCAAGTGGCCCTGAAGCCTGCAGGTGGGAGAGCAGTGGATCAGCAGAGGCCTGGGGGTCAGGGCAGCGCTGCTGTAGAGAGCAGGCATGCAGGAGGTCCAGGGGTGGGGGGAGCCAGCCTGCTGGCCATCAGGAGGGAACAGGAGGGAGAAGAGGGGGACTGGGCAGAGCTCTGCGAAGCACTTAGGTAGAGACAAAAAAGAGGGCTGTGGAGGAGACACGGGCCAGGGAGGGAAGCCGAGGCAGGGAGGGAGTCTGAGATGGGAAAAATGACGTGTGCATATGTTGGGACCAAAAGGAAGAAGCCAGTGCATCAGAGGTGGGGTGGGGAAAGGAAGACTGGGTGAAATAACATCGAGCACAAACAGGAAGCGTCTGTCTGCTAGGTACACCCATATTTTGCTGATGAAGATTGTCCTTCTCTACTTGGACAAGTTGGAAAGGTCCTCAGCCTCACCCTAGCTATTGGGTCACTCCTAGGAGACACTCCATGGTGCCAACCCACAGGTCCACGGCCCCAGTAGAGTACCAGGGCACTGTGTCCAGGTTTGCACTTATGTACCCTCGTGATCATGTTCTCAAAGACGTTCTCCTGCTCTGTGATGCCCAGGTGTGTGCACTGATCCTCTCGTCCTGGACACCTCTCCATCTCTGAAGCAGATCAGGGACTCGGTGCCTATTTCAATAAGCTGGAGAGAGGTCTTCTGCCTTCTCAGGGCTTGGAACTGTGAAGCAGTTTCACCTTCTTTCTCTCTGAGGTCCAGACTCCAGCTCGGGTTCTGACCATCGTTGGATCTCAGTGAACTCCTGGGGGGGAAGGAATGAATGGAGGGAGGGAGCTGACGTCCTTGGAGACGGGAGGAGAGGGTTGCTGGCAGCATCTCTTATTCGTAACGACTGTGACCTTCTTCCTCTCTGAAATCGCAGAGGGAGGAGGGTGATGCTGCTGAAGGAAGAGAGCTTAGGGCAATGAGAGCTTGGGATGGCCCAGAAAGAGGAAGACGTGTAACCCCCCAAATGAGAAATTGAGCACACCCGCCCCCTTCTGTCATTCTTCCTGACAGAGGCTGGAGCTCCCTAATTGAAGCCGGTGCCTTCTGCTCCCTGCCCACCTGCTCAGGTCACAGTGGCCGAGCTGCAGCTGGGCACCGCCCTCAGCACCAAGCACACAACACAGGTCCCAGCGCACAAGAGTGGGTCGGTGATGCCTGCGGCATGTTCTGTGTGATGTGACCCTGAAAAGAATGACACGCAGTTTAGGGAAAGTTAAGTCTTACAGAAGGACAAGTTCAGATTCACACTGTGGTGAGATGCAGCCCTGCTCGGTGCGGCGTCCTGAAGAGCTTGTTAGTTTAGGGCTCTTGCATCTTATTCTGAAATTCCCTTGCATCTGAAACACATTGTACTTATTGTAATATAATTAGATTCCATTCAAAGTATGAGTATGGAATTACGTTGAAATTAGCTTGAATTCTAAAGCTGGAAAACACATTATTCTAATTTATAACGGTTTTATACAAAAATCTGATTAGTGAAAGGAAATCTTAATTCAGTCTTTGTTGTTGAGATTTTTTATTCAACAAGAACTTTGAGTGGGCATTATGAGCGCCTGGGCAAAAATTATTCGGCCACATGGGAGTCACTCTTCAAAGGGCTCAGCTCCATGGGACTTATAAGCCGTCACAGAAAGAACACCCATGTTAAATTAGATATTACTTTAAAATCATGCTTCTTTTCTTTCAAGTTTGAAGTGATGAACTCTCATGGGTAGGGACAAAGTCACGTACCAGTGTAATAGCACATTGTGTGAAACACGATATGTAAGGCAGATTTTCAATCCTGCTGAAGCTCTTGATTGTGTATATGCAGAACGGACCAGTGCTGAGTTCACTTTTTATCAAATATTAATCTTATGTTGAATGTCTTGCTTCCTTCCAAGGATTCCAATCCCCAGAATTCGACAGAGTGTGTGTGTGGAAGTTTTGGTGATTGGATCCTTGAATGACAGAGTTTGAGTGCATTTTGGATCATGTGAGGCTGGACAGTCTCATGGCATCCTCTCTGTTGAGGGGAGCAGAACATCTCCTAACAATGGGAATCCAAACCTGTCTTAAGCAGTACTGATGATCACAAGTACTTCGGATAAGGGCCGCTCACCTACCGTTTACTACACACCTCTGCAGGTGTAGTGGGCGTGATCTTCGTAGCAACCCTGTGTGATAAGCAGCACCCTGCACCATATTCCATGAGGTGGTCAACTGAGGCAAATAGCAAGAGCTGCTCCAGCATCCCCTCTTTTTAAAAGGTAGAGCTTAGACCATAATGCAGTTCTTTATTTCACATTCTGTGCAGTACAAAAAGGAAATCATCATCTTCCAAATCATTAACCCATTAAATAGCAATTACTTTTAGATCATATACTACATCCTGAAACACAATGGGAAGCCCTACTAGGAAGACGTGGATGGACAGACAATGACAGCTTGGGTTCAGAGGGGACGGGCTGCGCTGCTCCCTGCCTATCGGGCAGCAGAATTCACAGGTGATATCTCACTCAGTTATGAAAAAGATGAAGGGTGGAGAGGTAATTGCCTGATATTCAATCTCAGCTTCTCCTTTTGGATTGACCCTTGGGTTTACACAACTCAGATCCTCTTAGTGACAGGACATTTCCTCTGTAAGTGCATAGAGTTGAGACATGAGAATGGATGCCTGTTATTGGTTGACCTATGCTTTTATCTAAATATGCTAGTCAATTTTTTTAAAGTATCCTAATTTAAATGATCAGATTATATGGTCAAACATAAGAATTTATCTTTGTTGCATGATAAAGGATATTGAGCACTTTGTAAAGGATATTAAAAGTCTAGGTTGGCATTTTGAATCATTGACTTTTTGACTTCTTAAGAGTAGAGCCCATCTTTGTGGCCCCAGAGTTTTTCGCATATTAGAGTGGGCACATTTGATCTGCTCTTTCCCTCCTCTGCTCACTGTGCGTCTGGGCTAGTGCCACAGGCGTCCTCTGGGATGTGTCTGGAAGCTCCCTGAGGAAATTCAGGCTAGGACATCCTATTCTTGGGATGTCCCAGTCTGAAGGCCAATGTGGTCATGGATTAGGAGACATCCCCAAGGGCCTGCTCTCTGTCACTCCAGCTGCCAAAGGAAGCATCATCCAAGAAAGACAGGAGCTCACTTTATTGAGGGTTTCATCTCAGCGTTTCCATTTTGAAAACAAACAATTGCCCTCTGGGTCAGCAGCCTCGCCGGCTGCAAGAGAGGCAGACCTGGGCATGCTGGAGGGGCCACCCAGCAATTTAACATCCCTCGCCAGGCCCTGACAGCCTTCGGGTCTGGGTGAGATATGTTTTGTTTTCTCTTTTCTAATGCATGGTGATTTTAGGAATCCTGAACTCAAATCCTTAAAACAAAGAATATCCATCTAAAGTTCCTACTCTTAATCATCATGGCTTACCTTTAAACATTATTCACTTCTGAAAGGTTCAAGTACAAAAACATATGCAAAACAACAGAAACCCAGGAGCAAAACGGATTATAAGTCCATTTTGAAAAAAGCGTAGTATGCGTGGCTGCCCAGTTTCTGTTACCATCTAATTCTGAATGGGCCCTCAGTGGTGGAGTGCACATGATTCTCAGGATATGCACCTTCTCATATGCCCAGTTTATTTGTTCCTAAAGTTTCTTAGGTGCTTGCAAATTTATTTATTTTCAATACTTTAATGAGTTTTCTTTGATATCAGTGGTAAAATTTTTAAAGGGGTTAAGATTTTTTAATTAATTTATTTTTTATTCTAATTTGTTAATACATGACAGCAGAATGCATTATAATTCTTATTACACAAATAGAGCACAATGTTTCATATCTCTGGTTGTTTATAAAGTATATTCACACCATTGTGTCTTCATACAGGTACTTAGGGTAATTATGTCCATTCAGTGGTAACATTTTTATCATCAAATTTCAGAAAGTAGAAAACAAGCCAGGTACATACCAAAGATTTATATTGAAAACAAGGACAATGATCACTAGCTTTTGTTTGTTATTGGACTTTTCCATTTCAGCAACAAACATCCAAATGAGGCAGAAAGTAGTTAATGTTGGTGAATATTGTGTCACTCACAATGGAATTGATACAGGATTATAAATTTCAGTACCGTGGAGAGTGAAAGATTGGCCTGTTAAGAGACAGAAAGGTCATGCCCCCTGTTGGCGCCACCCTGGCACAGCCCTCCACATCAGCCTGCCGCCCAGACGTTTCTCATGGGCCACTGCAGGTATTATCCCCGGGGAATTAGAGTAATGCGTGACCTCCTTAACTCACAGCTGACCCATCATGGTGACATTCTGGAGTCTGTCCACGGGGCCTCTGCTTCCAGTGCACTTGTACCTTACTATCCTACTAAGGACTTTATTCTTTGTCTCCCCAAACACAGTGCAAAGCCTTGATTGCTTCCCCCATGTCATACAGTACCCTTCTGTCATTAACCTCATTGTAACATGGTCTCTGAACATGTCTGCAAGCATTCTCCACGTTTGTTGGCCCACTATACTTCTAATGGAGACTGGCCCTGTGTAGCCAGTGCTCTGTGGGCCTTTTAGTGCAGCATGGACGACCTGTGTAGCCAGTGCTCTGTGGGCCTTTTAGTGCAGCATGGACGACCTGTGTAGCCAGTGCTCCGTGGGCCTTTTAGTGCAGCATGGACGATCTGTCTTGCTTTTGCTGGAAGGAAGCTGTGCCTAGCTCTCTCAGAGTGAGCCTCCTCTGGTCCTGTGCTTTGAGATGCACACGTTGTGGTGGCTGCCACCCGATGCCTCCCAGGACCCTGACCTCCCTCTGGGCTATGCTGGCACAACTGGCCCATAACTGGTATTTCTGGCAGGTGTCTCAGGAGGCTCTCCAAGAGAGTGGGCCCTCAGAGCTTGTCCCCTCTGCCCCCCCTTGCACTCATGACCAGACAGCCTTGGCTCCTCCCTGGCCTCACTCCTCAGCAAGCCCACCCACCTGTGTGTGCTTCTCACAGGGGCTTCAGATCCACCAGGCCCTTGCCTTTCCACGTGGCCCACGGAGCCCAAGTCAGAGCCTGCTTTCACCCAAGTGATGCTGTAGGCTGAAGGTTTGTCTCCTCCTTGGGTTGTGCCACCCTGCCGTGTGGCTTCTGCCTGGTCCAGGGGAACACGGCTGCAGAGCATCCCGAGCTCCAAGGGGGCTGCCTGCAGGGTGGGCCCCGGGTGTGTGCTGCACCCCACTCCCGTCTGTGGATTCTGAGCATCAAGGTGCACACCTCGGCCCACAGGGGGACCTCCACCCTGTCCTTTGCCCAGGGCTCCCATCCTCTCACTCTTCTAAAACATCTCACTTTCTCCTCTGGATCATAATGACTTGCACTCAGTTTTTAAATAGAAATGAAGCCCGCTCATATTCTGCCATCCTTTTTTACCTTCTTATATAAAACAGAAAACTCTAACATGAACAATTCCAAAGTTTAACTCTTAGAATCATGAGTAACATAGGATCTATATAACTGTTATTTCATATTCTATATCAGATTCAAGGGGATTTGCACAAAAGTTGGATGCATTTGTTGACTTTTAATACTAATTTGTCTTTCTAAATAGCAAACAATAAATATAAACTGAGCTTGTATTCTCCTTCTACATTTGTATTTACCTCACGGAAGTTAAAAGTGGTTAATTTAAATTGTGTAGGATAAATAATTATTTTTTCATGTAAATGTGATTTTAGTTTAATTAGCAAATATTATGTAAATATATGTAAATTATTCCTTAAATATTTACATAATGTAAAATTTAAAATTTTCTGTTTACTTGTTAATATAAACCTGAAAACAGTCAGTATGCTTGCATAATTTATGATTGGGGATTTTAGGCACAAGGGCATTTGAGTTAATTATGTGGTAAAAATATTCAAAATAGTACTCTTTCAAACTATACAGCATCCAGTGAGTCATACAAATGGGAAAGTGTTTACCACATTTCCAGGTGGTCCTGTCTGTTAATAAATCCCACTCTCCCAGCATGCTGCTGCCCATATGGAGAAAGCAATGATGGGAAGAGAGAAGAATTAAGAAAAGTGTGCACAGAGAAAACCTGTGGTTCGTAAAGTCCAGTCCTCATGTCAAGTCCACTTGGGGTAATTATCCAAACTCCAGACTGCTTTGATCCAAACAAATTAAAAATAATGGCCTATTTTTAAAAATTCAATGAAATACAATGAGAGAAGAAAAAAAATCCCTTTTAAAAACATAGGGAAATTTAAAAGTTGCAAAAATCATTTTCAAAAGTCAGATTAAAGAAAATTAGTTGCTGGAGTAAGTACATGGTGAACCAAGTTTGGCCTTTACGGATGATTCAGCATGGTCCCGCTCCAAGTCACGTTTTCACACTGCTGGCCATGTTAGGTTGGTTATTGTCAGCGTTAAGAAAAATGATCATATTTCCTTTTTTTTCCCCTTTCTTTTCTGTGGTACTGGGAATTAAACCCAGGGCCTCATGCTCAGCAAGTGCTCTACCACCAAGATAAACCCCCAGCCCTGACAATCATATATCTTTCTAATAATTTTCCAGACTTGTACTTGTTGTCTACTACTAAAACAGAAAGAACAGAAGGAGCCGAGTTCAATTACCTTTTTATCAAAGATAAGAGACAGGAAAGACAGGAGACTGATTCTCTTCTCTGCAGTGGCCGGGAGAGGCAAGAAGGGCCTCCTGTAGGGAGAAGGAGCCCAGGGTTTGCGTGTGCCAGACACCTGCAGGGAGAAGCCACAGAAGGGGTGTCTTGGGATGTGCCAGGCCCTGCTAAATGGAAAATATTAATGGACTTTTGCCTATTTCCCTTTCACTAGAATTACCTTGAAGAGCTTTCAGGAAGTGTCTACTCGTGCATAATGGATTTTGAAATTGTCCTCTGGTAGAGTTTACACAGTGCTGTCCCAAGGAAAAGGTCTTTCTCTAAGGGTAATTAGAATTCCATCAATCATAAGCTTCTAAGAAGGATAAGCAATGAAGAAAGAACTCCCCCCTGCCTTGATAAATATGTTGAATATTTATATTAGCGAACTTGGCTTTTTTTATTTGTATAATTTTTTTAACATTTTCAAGTCTTCATGAATCCCTTTCTGCATGGCATCTTCGAATGGAGAACTGGGGGCATGGCCCATCTTAAAACCAACATAGCTCTTATAATAGAGAGTATAAGTAGTTAAAATTCTGCTATTCATGTCTGCATTGCCAAATGGTCCATTTTGAGACTTTGGTCTCCTACTGTGTTTTTGCCCACCCTGTGACCACAAGGGAAAGTATTCATCAAATACAGAACACACGTGCACACGCCAGCCTCCAGCGGAGGCCTGCACCTTCGTCAGCTTTGGTTCAGTGTGCCCAGATGTCAGTGAGTATGGCATCTTCGCTCACCAGGAGGCTCATTCTGGAGCTGTGGTCTTTCTGCTGTCCCTGCGATGCCTGTGTTGAGGAGTCCTGCTCCCCACTGATAGGGACAACCCTTGTCCACCTTGGAGTGTCCAGGGATCTGTAGTGCCCATTGCTAGTTGTAACACAGTCATCTCCCGCACTGCAGAATGCAGCCAAATGCTTCAAAAATGCTCTTTGTTTGCTTTTATAATAGGGAGCAAAATTGCAAATGATAACTTGAGTGAAAATAAAGATTCAGAAATGCATTAAAATGTTCATGAGTGCCAGACGTTGTGGTGCACACCTGTAATCTCAGTGGCTCTGGAGGCTGAGGCAGGAGTATCACAGGTTTGAATCCAGCCTCAGCAACTTAGTGAGACTCTGTCCCAGAATTAAAAAAAAATAAAATAAAAAGGACTGGGGATGTGGCTGAGTGGTAAAGTGCCCCTGGGTTCAATCCTCAGTACCAAAATAATAATAATAATAATAATAATAATAATAATAATAATGTTACTTTTCAATTGAATAATAAAATCATTCTAACAACAAAACATTTATTGATTCAAAATTGATTATGAACTTTATTAAATTCCAGTTCCTTATTTTTGCTTAATTTTTCACTTTGCAAAAAAAATTTGCATCCTCATGGTCTGTTCTCGAGGTCCCTCTTCAGTCTGAGTGACATGGGAGGTGGTGTCTGCTCGTGCAGGGCAGTGGCTGTGGCACCTCTTCTCCAAATAGCTAATTGCATCATCCTTTACGAGACCCACAGCTGTCTCCATGCCGAACAGGCTGATCACATCAAGGGACAGGTGTTGAGGCCAGGCAGGTGGCTTTATTCTAAATTCTGGTGCAATAAGAAGACATGGCTCTTGTCCCAAATCACACACTCCTGCAGGACAGTAAGGAGGTTTTTAAGGAGAGGTTTAAGGAAGAGGAAACAAAGGATGCAGAGAATATCAAGTAACTTTTTAAAACTGTGGACCACGGGCTTCAGGAGGATCTGCCATCCCAAGTCCTGAGGCTTCTGAGACTCAAACATTTTCTGTGGCATTGGCAGGCAACCTGGTTCCTACTGCCTGGGCCCATGACCTCAAGACGCTTTGAGACTGAGTCTGGGTCAGCTGTCTGTGAGGCCGGGCTAACTTTTTTGATGTGTAATTAACACTGCTACAATCCTGCTTAGAACATAAGTCCTTCAGCCAACCAGCAGATAGCAGTGAATTATAATCCTCTGCTTTATGCTTTTTAAAATATGATGTAATAGTTTGATTTTAAAGAAATCAATTTAAAAGTGTACTAGAAACTATCAGAGATAAAATGAGGAATCCTTGTGTCAGACTTTAAATCCGGTCTACATCTGTGAAGTTCTCAGAATTATAAAAGAAAGGTAATCCAGGAACTGGGGAGGGCATCAGAGCTTTCCATGAGGCAATGTGGTTATTTCTAGCCTTTTGTTTATTTGTTTTACGTCTCAAAGTCTTCCTATTTTTGTCCTTGACAAAATTAAACACATCCAATCAGGCCCTAAGTGTTAATTAAAGAGAAGAAAAAGTGGAAAATGTGACACTTAGGAATTTATTTTTAATGCATTATAGATAATGACTCATGTTTTAATGTTTTTCCTTAAAAACAACAGTTTACCTAGGGTTTAGGTTTCCCTAATTAGAACAAGAACTGCTTGACAACAGGTCTGAGAAGATAATGTTTCAGAACAAGTCTCAAGTGTTTTTCGAGGCAGTCAGTACTTTGTAACTCAGTCAACAGTGGAGGTTACACTCAAATGGCAGACCTCCCTGCCTGCGTCCTATTAATAAAGAGTTTCCCGGGAAAACCAGAGCATCCGATGTGCACAAATACCCGTTGCTGTCTTAGCCATCTCCACGTTCTACCGGGAATCAGCAAAACACCGTTCCTCTCAATGACGCTAACAGAGTAGATTCAAGACTTGGCCTCTCTGAAGTTCAGCAAAGTGCTGGAGAAGGGCACAGAAGGGTCCAGGTAGACTAGGTGGCATGGCCATGCTCTGGGCTGAGGAACAAGGCTTTGTCAGTAATAGTTACAAAAATCTTGGAACAGCTTTCCTCACTGAGTACATTCTGTGTGTTAATGAATTTAATGTTAAGACCGTTGTAAAGCTTCCTATTTATTCCTCAAATTATGCAATGTAAATCTGATATCCACTGGGCCTTTGAAAGAGCAAGTAGAATAGCGAGTTAATACAAGTCCGAATTCCTAAGTTGTATCAAATCAAAATACCACAAAGCTTGACTGCCTGGCATGTATCACTGTTTCCCATGGATTAACATTTGAAGATGCTGATGAGATGAGAGAGGAATGTAAGACCAGGATGTGACCTCTAACCAAGCAACACTTCCCTTTCTTCCCACCAGCTGAGAAAGACTTCCTGCTGACCCCCCCCAAGAGTGCTCACACTCCCTCTGTCCCTTCCCACTGACTCCAAAACACCGGCAGGGCCCTCTCCAGCCCCTGACCCTGGTCCTGGAGCTCCAAGCCTGCTTCCCTCTCTTGTCTCTCATGAACAGAGAAGCATCTACCGTTGGACAGGCACCCCAGTAGTTTCTGGAGAAAATGTGCTGAGCAAGACATGCAGACCCTTGTCTTCACGGAGCTTGTAGAGTAAGGAAGGTCAGTCAGGCAGAGTATCAGACAAAACCTGGCCCCTGGGAAGCTCACCGTCCTCTTCAGTCAGGTCTCTGCAGTCCCTGGGGAGTTCACCTGGGTCCTACCTGGTACTACTGCTGAGAGGGGTCCTTATTTTGAAATTTCATTTTGCTTTCAAATGTGGTGTAAGCCTTAGGGAATGATGGCTTAGTGAAGGGTTCCCTGCAATCCTGCTTTATGACTGTGCGTGTGACCTCTAGCAGGGCCACCCTCCAGGGGTTTACGCTGTAACATCTGTGCATAAACATGCACCACCGGGGCACAGGCTCAAAACTTGCTGCTGTAAGATTCCATTGTTTGGGTAAGAGTCACTTAACTTGTTAGTCATTTTCTTCTGAAAATCAAACACAGGAAACCTCTTCCTCCCTGGGACACTTCTGGGACAGTCAGGTGAGGTGGAAGCCAGTGTGGGCTCCTCCGAGGCTGCAGAGCTGTGAACTCTGGAAAAGAGCTTCATCAGTCCCTGGTTTATTTTTTAATTGTAGAATCACGCACAGTTGTAAGGAAGCCTCCCCTTCCCTGTGGTAACCTGTGGCAGAGCTGGAGCACACGGGTACCTGGGAGGGGACGCTCCTTCCCTGCAGGACTCCTCAGTGCCCTTGCCAGGTGTGCTCACACTCCCTCTGTCCCTTCCCACTGGCTCCAAAACACCAGCCCCTGACCCTGGTCCTGGAGCTCCGGGGCTGACCTGCGGGTTGCCTGAGCTCCCATAGTTCCTCAACTTTGTGGTGGCATTTCTCCCTGGGGACTTTTCCCTTGAGCTGCACCCAAGGTGGGTGCAGAGGGTTTGTTCAGCTTATTAAGGCTACAAAGAATGAACTGGATGAAAGTTTTAATAGAAAAGAGTTGAAATATCCAGGAGGTTTTGAAATATCAGCCAACACCATTTCAGTAATCATTTTCTAAATTGTCAAACATAGAAGAACAATTCCTTGGGGCTTTTCAGATAGGAGTCCCCTGGGCTTGCCGGATTCCTTGAAGCTTCCTTAGAATTCCTACCCAGACCCGGAGCTCCTGTTCCATGGGCCGGTTAGGCCCAAGCTGGGCAGGCTGCTGGCCCCCACAGCATCCTTCTAGGAAGTGGGGTGCACGGGTGTTCCTGTGGGGGCCTCTCAGGTAGCAGCTCTGGGTTGTTCAGGTGCTCTGCCCACGGTCCTGGGTGTCTACTTGAAACCTGTCACTCAGGGAACTCAGCACCCCCTGGGCAGCGTCCATGGGCAGACGGAGCCCCTACGGGGGGCTGCTGCCCGGGCATCCTCCTCCTCTCTGCAGCTCCCTTCCTGGTGGGCTCCCAGGGCGTTCTCTGGCTTTCTTTTCTGAATGTGTGTTGGGCCATGATCACAGCCCTCTTTGAGGTTGTGGAGAGCTGTCTTGGAGCCTGGGCCCAGTGCCCACCAGGCCTGGAAAGCAAAGCTACTACGGAGGTGCACACTTGGGGATAGACGGCAGATGGGCTTCTCGGCTGCTATTGCTAATTAATGCTGCTTTCGTAAGTGCCCCCACTACTGTCTGCTAATACTGTGTCAGTGTTACAGGATGTGCTTCCTGGAGGGCCTCTCCCACGAAAGTGCACGTAGGACTTGGGCTCCTCTAGACTCCATGAATGGTCCCTGAGCTCAAGACAGGAATGAAATGCAAGCCTCGTGGAAACCGTTTTAAGATGATGTAGTGAGGAAGTAGGAATCATCTAAAGGGTTGATACAAAATTTGGTTAATGCTTGGGACTTTAAAAATAACCTGATATTGGTTAAACTTGTAGACCCTATAGTCTTACTTGTTTGGACCAAAAAAAAATTTACTTATTTTTTCCCATGAAAGTTTAAGATTATTCAATTTTTCGTTTTTCTGCTTTCATTTACTTTTATAATCAGGGACTGTTGATCTTCAGTGTAAAACACCCGAGGAGTTAGGGAAAACGCCCCCCCAAGACAGGCAGATCCTTTCTCTTTCAATTACATTTTCCTCCGTCTTTACGAGGACAAACCTTACTTGTAGTCCCCCTTCCCGCCACACAGGCCGCTGACCTTGCCTCTTGAGCCCAGGCCTTCGCTGGACGCTCTTGGAGGGTTTGCGCTGTGGTTTCTGTGTCCACAGTGGGTGGTGCTCTGGAAATTTGTTGGTTGTTTGATTCTTCACTTTAATTTGTGTGATGTCTTTGATAGATTGTTGTCAAAATTCTATCAGTTCATAAAAGGAGTTGAGAATCTTTTCCCTTTCTGTATTTTCTAGAAGATTTGGGAGAAATGCTTTGTTTTGGTTTTTTTTTGTTTGTTTGTTTTCATTCTTAAATATCTGACAGAGTTTTCCAGTGAAACCATCTGGGCCTATTGTTTCAATTTTAGGAAGGTTTTTAATAGTAATATTCCATGTTTCTCAGAGATGTGGATGAACTCAGGACACTGTGTTTTGTCTTGTGTCGGTACTTTGTAGGTTGTAATTTTCTAGGATTTTGTCCAGTTGATTGAAGCTGTCATAGTTTCAGGGAAAACGATATTAAACTATTTCTTATGCTGTCTTGGATGCCTGAGGATTTGCAGAGATTCCCCTGGTATTCCTAGTGTTGTATCTGTCTGCCTTTTTCTTGATTAGTCTGGCTAATGTTTCATCAGTTGATCTTCCCCAAGAAATGTCTTCTGGCTGTGTAATTTTCCCTACAATTTGTCTTTTAAGAATTATTTTTTCTAAACATGTTGATTAATTTACTCCATCTCTTATTTGGGGTTGAATTTTTAATTTTTTCCCATTTTCTTCCTGAAGCAGAATCTTAGCTAATTGACTTCTTTTTTTATAATATAAGCATATATTCAAATTTTATGATCATCCAGTTTGATTTCCTCATTCTCCCCATAATTGTTTCTTATTCATTATGTTTTTAGCAATGTCACATTTTCCCCAATATTTGAGCCTTTCTAAAAATGCTATTGTCATTCATCCCTGATTGTGGTTAGAGGAAAAAATTTGTGGTTTGACGAAAAATTTGGTTAATGGTTGGGGCTTTAAAAAATAACCTTCTATTGGTTATTGTCTAGGGACTTGTTCTGTGACCTTGCCTAACGCCTGGTTAGTGTGTGTGAGTGTGAGTTCTCCTTTCCTGCTGAGCTGGGTTTGGCTGCTGCCCGTGCTGGGTGGCGCCGTGTCAGTGGGTGAGTGGGCCCAGCCTGCGGGGCCTCCTGGTAGGTGACTGCCCTTGCACTGGAGCTCCGGAGCTGAAAGCCACACTGGCTCCCATCCTCTCTCACTTTCAGGGTTCTGTACCCAGCCATGGCCTCACCATCTGCTCCTGCCTCACAGTCGGTGCCCAGTGAGGTCGCTGGCGGGATGCAGGGTGCGGGCACCCACTTCCCAGTGGCTTCTTCTCTGGCTGTGGACCAGAGGCTCCGGCTCCTTTAGGCTGTGCCTGGGAGGAAGGCTCCTCTCTCTGGAACAGGCCTCAGGGCTGCTGGGTGTCCCTCTGCTGTGAGCCTGGATGCTGCAGAGGGAGTGACCCGGGCAAGGAGGCAGGAGCAGGGTCTCCATGACCTCTGTGCACGGAATCACACTCTGTCACCGTCACCCACAGGACACCCTGCCCTTCAGCCCATCAGACCCAGGGAGCGTGGGGGCACCTGCACTGAGGAGAGAGACCTGTTGGAGCTGTCTTTCAGACTGCCTGTGACTTCATCTGTCCATTCCTGTTGCTATAACAAAATTTCATTTGTAATTATAGAAATTTGAGGCTGGGAGGGCCCAGGCTGAGGTGCCCACAGATTTGGTGTCTGGTGAGGGCCTAGCTCCCCTGTGACCAGATTGGCATCTGGCTGCTGGGCCCTCCTCAGAGAGTGAATGCTGGGAGCTCACCTGGCAGAAGGGGTGGAAGGGCAAAGCAGAGGTGATGCTGTGGCCGGTTCTTCTGTAAGGGCAGTATTCATCGACCTCAGAGGGGGAGGCCTTGCAGCCTATCATGTCCCGAAGGCCCGGCCACTTACTACCATCAGGCTGAGTCTTAGTTCCAACAGGAATCCTGGGGGGACACAGGAAAGCCAACCCAATGGTGTCTTTGCTGGATTGTCACCTGGTTATCTTGTCTGTGCTTGGAAGGTGTGTGCGGACTAACTTTCCAGACATGATCACATCACAACTTAAGGCCACCCAGTTTACAACAGCATGGGTCACAGTCAGTGCTTCTCTCTCCTACGGTACACACACAATGGCACTGTCAGAAAGAAAATATCCATTCCCGCCTATTCTGTAGCCTCTTGCTCCCACCACTTCTAATGGATGTGGGTTCTAGACTCCATAGACGGCCATAAATGATGTCATACATAGGCAGAGTTTCACGACTTCCTGTAACACTGTCCTCTTGAAGCACTGAGTGAGAATAGGTCATGAGGACCTTTCCTCCCTTTGCTGATGAGATACTAAGAGCCAGAGAGCTTGGGGAACTTGGTGTCCTTAAAGTAGAGAGTCGTTGTGCTGGACTCTGGCTCAGACCCTTATTATACTTCAGCAACACAGCCAAGCAAGCAGACAAAGGCTCAGAATCTGCTGAGCAATATTAGTCAGTATAGTGAAAAGGCTTGCCTCACTTTGAAAAGGTGAGCTGGTTGGCAGGGGGTGTATCGCTTTCACAAAATAGCTATGATTATCTAGCTTTGATTCCTTTGTTGATGTCTTTGTGTATTTGAATGCATGCAATTGGGTACCTGGGAAACAATAAACAAAGCATCTATCTTTAAAAGTTTCAAATTGTGTTTAATTGTCAGATGGCATATCTCTAGTTATTTACTACATGTTTCTGAATTCAGAAGTTTGAAGGTGATTTTGCAGAGACACAAATTATGAAAGATTGTATTTTGGACTGTGTCAGTGGATAGAATTTCAAAAAATCTTTGTGAGGAAAAAATAAACATAAAGGTGAGCAAAGTTATTAATTCAGGATGGAAAGAACAAATTATTTAATAGGCTGTCATGGGCTTCACATGGGAACTGCAGATTTACTGTACTGAAACCTGACTTTGCACCTGTCACAAGTCCATCTTGAAATGGATGCACACACCCTTCTGGAGAAGCTGGAGAGGCACACATTAAAGGGGGAGGCCAGACTGCACTCCCCTCTAAGAGCAACCCTCAGTATCCTCCAGCGTCTCTCCCTGCTCTTACCTGACCTCGCATCCGCTTTGAATAGCCCGGTGAATAATGCATTCACCATGCCCGCCTCTCTCCAGAGGTGCTCCCCTTCGCCTGGATGAGCTCTTTTATAAATGAAAAGCCTGTATTGCAATAAACAGCTGCTGTGATTACCAGGGAACATAAAACCCTCTCTTGTTCTCTGTCGTATAACTGTGAGTAGATTGAGGATCGCCCCTGCCTGATTTATGTTATTTTACTTTTACCATTTTTTTTTAGTAAGCTAGCTTTTCAGGCCGGTGAGCCATAAAGCTCTCTAGAAAGAACGAGTTTGCAGGAAAGCAGGGCATGTGGGCCTGGGAGCAAGTGCTCCTGGAATGTTAGAAAACCTGCTTCTTCTATGAAAAGTTGACCTCCAAGTTCAGAAGCAGGAAAAAAAATCATTCTTGCAAGATTCATTGTGCTTTGAAATTATGAAATAAATGCATGTTACATTTTACTTTATCTGGCTGTTTGTGTATTATACTGCATACTCAATCCACCTGTTTGAAACATAGCTAAATTTTGGACACCCAGCAAAAAAATCCTTCAAGATTTATCAAATATCTATTTACTATAAATGTTCCCCCTAGAGATGCTGGTGGAAAGCTGTCCAGGGTGGTGCCGGGAAGCCACACTTTTCAACCAAGCAGCATGTCATGCAGGCACACATGGACAGCTCCTGGTTTCACCCTGACCAGCTGGGCAGGTGTGTGCACGAGACTTACCTGTGCAACACTTCAAATGGGTCACCATTATTTTGCAGGTTTGTTTGAATAAAAGCGCAACACTGCACAGAATACTTAGGCGATTTGTGAAGCCTTCCTAACTGACGGGGGACAGAACAGGACATGCACCCTAGCACTCAGCTCCAACACTTTGCTCACTGCCACCGATTTATTTATCACTGATGTTGTTAGCCCACGGGGAGTTCATGACTGCCCCTCGAATCCTGGTCATGCTCATTCTCTTCTTTGTATTTTTGCTCTATTAGCAAATTAGCATACCTCATATTTATCTTTGTAAATTATGCATGGAAAGACCATTGCTCAAATGAAAAGACCATTGCATGTATATGATTCTGAGGACCAATTCTCTGAGTAGTTCTGAATTTTTCCAGGACTGTTAATTCTAAGAAAAACAGAAGCTGCTAGCAAAAACATGCTTTGCAATGCTTTGTAAATCAAATCTCTATGGCTTATGTAACATGCTATGGTCCACTTCCTTGACTGTGGTACCCCAAATCCTACTTATAAAGTGACAGCCCTGGCCCCCAGTCAGTTTCTTTCACTAGGAGCTGGAATTGATAGGGACCCTATAATTTAGCAGATACAATAAGAAAGAATTGGTTGAGAGCTGGGCTTGTACTGTGCCCTAAGCTAGTGCGTGTGACCAATGACAAAGGACCAACAGGAAAGACTGAAAGGGAAGACAGTGACCTCACTGGGCCTTGCTTCACTTCCTGTAGACAAACTACTGAGCAAAACGATTTTCCTGTTCTTCTAATGAGGAATATATCTGAAAAGGAAATTGTTTCTTCTCTTAAAATGCCACTGCTTTATAGCATGATTTAAAACTGGTAACAACTTGCCATTTGAACAATGGGCATGGTGTCTTATCTTGCAGTAGCCATCAAGACACAGCAATCCATTTGACCCAGGCCACAGAAGAAAACTCATATTTTCATTTATGATAAAGTATTGTTTCCCTCTGTTATCTGTGGGTGTTCTGATTTTCTTTAAACCAGTGGTTAACCTGAAAATCTCTGGGAGATGACTTTATCTCAGGTGAACAATAAGCCAACATAGCGGGAGCTTAGTGTCTAACTTCCAAGGGGGTGTTCTTTCTTCTATGCGAAAGCAAGAGGCATCTCTAGTCCCTGAAACCTTAGCCAACTTGAGCATATTTGAATGTTTGAGTAAAAGCTTGAGTAGTTACTATCTTCTTTTGAAAGAACCCAAGCAGCTATTGGTGAACTTCCTTTTTCCTAGGACAGGGTGATTGATGATCATTTATTGAAATGAGCCACATCCATCTTGCTCAAGATCAGGGTTCAAGTTATTTCGTAAACCCGGCTCCTCTATGCCTGCATCAAGATAGGGAATTTCTATCCTTGGAGCATAAAATTGGTCAGTCATTTCCAGTGTACAAAATACTCCATGTTTGCAGAGAATAAGGTTGCCCTCAAGTTGCTTATGCCTTATCAGCACGTGGACCATAGTGAAATCTTAGTGATTACCTGTGCATGCAGGATAAAATATGGATGGCCTGATGACTCAAACTTTGGAGAGCAACCCTTGCCAATAACTGATTAAAAGTGAACACAATGACCAGCTAAGAGAGAGACACTATTACTACCAAGGTTCTAAAATGAAGCAGAGCAGAGCTTGGAGAGATCCTTGTCTTGCCTGGGACTGCATCCTGAGCATGCAGGACTGGAGGGAGAGAAAAGCCAACAGGAGATGCAATTCAGAGTCTGCTGACCCACTGACCACCTGGGAGAGCTGGGGAAACCAGAGCTCTTCATACCTGACTTCCCTAACCTTAAAGTGAATTCCATCATTCTAGAAAGTGGTGAGGGTACAAATGGTGATGGAGATGCAGAGGTGGAGGCAGGCCAGTGCCCCAGGCTGGGAGGATGGTGGCCAAGATCCCCATGCTGCCCTGGTCTCCATTCTCCCCCATGGTGCTCTGCTGCCATGGAGCTGATGAAGAGTACAGAATCACTAATTGCATTAGTGACTTTTCATCACCACAGAAACATCCACTGGGCCATGAATACCGCTGAGAGCAAGTGAGGTTATTATAGGAATAAACCATAGGAACCCACTAGAGAGCCCCACAATTAGATCTGTGCATCAACTTAACTAATTCCCAGAGAAGAAATCTTTAATGCCTTCCCTAATAAAATGCACTCGGTTTCAGGCAAACTATTCGATAAACATCCTCCGTGTTTTGGCACCAGGCTTGCAGATGGCCCCATTGTTTAGGTGGCCACACTAATAATTTGCTGCACTCTGACGACAGAACCCAGAGGAATGGAACGGCCTCATGGTGCTCTATATTCTGTTCTGAGCTGGAGTCAAAATAGACATCATGAGGCTGAATAATGCTGGATTGCAAATATTATGGAAAGGAGACTCCATCCAAGGGATGCAGCCTGTCCATTCATGTCCCTTCTGTTTGCCGCACGGTAGCAATGCACTCCTTGCTCCACACGCCATGGGCAGTACCTCCCCATCCCATTCTCCTGACCAGTAGGTAAATGTGTCTACAGTCTAAATCATCAGCTTGTATTCACAATACTTTGCCATTCTCTCTTATGCAACCCAACAACTGGACACACCTGGCCTCAAGACCCGTATTGTCTGAACTAACTCTGGAAACGTGTGGTGCTGCTGGTCCCTCCTCTGAACTGACCACCAGAAAGGAGCTCTATGACACAGGACACTGTGGGTTGGACAATCTGCAAGAGAGCGAAGCCTTCGGCTCAGTGAAATTTAAACATTTGTATAGCTCTAAAGCAATCCAGTGAAATAAATAAAGACATTATCTGTAAGCAAGAAGGGTTGCAGCTTATTTCTGTAAAATATAGTTAAACATTCATGTGAAATGTAGGGGAAAAAACTAAAAAAACACTGTTTCACACCTAAAATTCTAAGTTAAAATTTGATATTAAACTCATCATATGGCAGAGTCAGACCTGAATAAACTGAAATATGTGAGAAGAAAATTAAAAGAACCAAAAAAATGCAGCTGGGAGTTGAGATATTCAACAGAATGGCCATTGGAAATGTGCAAGCTGATTTTAGAATCATTACAGCACTTTCCCATGCAAATTATTGGAAGATTTTTCTCTCTGACATGTAGGCATTTCTTACCAATATACTTTTTCCTACTCCCTACTGGTGGATTGCATTTCTTGAAATAGCTCTCCTTTTTCCAACGGAGAGATGAAAGAGGAACCAGAGCCCAGGGGCACATATGCAGGGGACGATGGCTATGGGAAAGGTTTTATGAGGATGGCAAGGTCTTCAGGAAGGACGTTGCTATAATAGGAATCAATTTCTGATCAGGAAGGGAGAGGGATACTTGGGCTCACTTTGGTTCATGCCTCTGAGAACTCCCATGGAGCAGTGGGAGGGTGATTTCTGGGGTAAGCTGGAAAGCGTGTGTGGTGGGCTGCAGCTTTGGGGACGGGGAGGAAGACACAGTGAGGTGGCATGAAGCCACGATTCAACATTGGGACTTGGAAATGAGAGGATCCGTAAGCCTGCACGGTACTGCCCAGCCACGGTGATCAGGCAGCCGTGACTGACCATGGGTTTCACTGGCAGAGGAGGTGTGTGGCTAGGAGGGATTCAGAGGCCCAGTGGCCTTGCTTTGATCTGATTTCTATGGGGTGGTGGAGAGGTGAGCTGTGGAGGTGGACTGCTGTGGAATCCAGTCAGTATATACAGGGAAGGACAATAGGAAGCAGAGGACACCCGCCTTCACAGATAGACCTTTCCAGTTATTATTAAGACTCAGAACACTTCAAAGTCACTTCGGGTGAAGCTACTGTGAAAGTCACTTCCAATGAAACTTCCAGTGGCCACATATGAAGGTAGTTAGCTAGGATTTCGTGCTAGATGGTGTCCGTGGAGAACTGGAGTGGGCAGAAGGGTTTGTGGAGCTCTAGTCTGACTCGGAAACTTCTCTTGGGCCAGCAATCACCCACTGTATGCAAATGGACACAGCATTTAGCTTTCATTTGCTGCCTTGTACCCTTCATTACCTGAAGTACACAGGTGTTTGACCACTCTGAATTGAGTGCTAAATGCTACATACTGCACAGTACAGAGTTATTTTGGCCTGGATTTGTTCTGCCATTGACTGGGAAGTATTCTCTAAATTTATGCTTATGTTAGCTGGGATGGATTCTGTATTATGATGTTATCATTCATAAGAAACAATCACCTATGTGTAAGACTTTTCACTGAATGGAACTTAAAATGGTGTCACATTTCCATGTTTTATCTTGAAACTGGGCCACCAACATTTTCGGACAATGAGAAGAGTAGTCCAGCTTGAGCTGGGACTCAGTGGCAAGGGTTAGTTTGTATGCAGGTTCCTGTTCTGACCTGAAGGGTATTCAGGGTGTGCCCTGAAAGCTCACCTAGGTTGGGTGGGACTTGGAGAGCCAGAGTAGGTAGTGGCAGAAGGCCGAGAACACAAAATGTTGTCTGTGGAGCAGGCCAGATAGAGCCTTGCCAGGGGCCAGCTGGTGTGGACAGGTGGCAGCCACCCCTGGTGTTTGCAGCAGCCAGGAGACCACTCGTCTTCTTCTGGCTCTCTGTGATTTGAGGGTTGCTTTTTAACACGCTTCGTTCACATATGCTTATATTTCCTATAGTTAATTCAAAAACATTGTATTTTGCTTACTACCAAAACCACTGTGTACGACAAATGAGAAGCCTATGTTTCTCTTTCCACAATTTACTGCCATTGAAGTAGCCACTCCATTCCACCCAGTGATAGATTCTAGAATTTTGGAGTGAATGAACACCAACTTATTGTCTTGGACTGTACAAAGTGTCAGTACACTGGGAGAGAGGATATTTTTATGTGTATGCCCTAGAGCAGATACAAATTGTAAAACCCACTTTGGAATGTCTGGGACAAGCCCCCTTGCTCATTCACCAGGGACCCCACCGAGGGGTGAAGCTGAGGGGCAGCAGACAAGATGGAGACACTCATTCAGGCAAAGGGAAACGGAGACCATGGAGCCCGTGTCCGTGTTTGACCCGCGAGATCCCTAGCGTGACCTGGTGCCTTCAGACTCCTCCTAGCTGGAGGCCAGTTCCCTGCACCCTGGGAGCCACACTCCTAGAACAGATGGACTCTGATCGCAGTTTTATCTCTGTTATTTCCCTTTAGCTTTTCCATACTGAAGAATGCAGTGTAGGGCCCAAGGGCATTCTGAAAGTATCTCAGACGCACTGTCACTTGTTATTCCCAACATTCCTAACGGGATTATGTTAAGAGGAAAACGAGCTTCACCCCCTTTTACAGAGTTTACAGCCCACTAAGGAAGACAGATCAAATTGTCACACAGAACCTACAGTGAGATGTTTTCACCTTACAGAGGTGACTGATGTGTGACAGCTGAACAGAGGGTTTGTGTCCCACTGGGAAGGACTTTAGAAGGGAAAGACGGCCAGCATCTCGTTGGAGGGTTCTTCTGCCCAGAGGAATCCAAGCCATCCTAAATAGCCACTCTAAATCTTAATATATCAAATAATTAAGCTACCCTAAACCTTAATATCTCAAATAATTAACAAATAACAAAACACAAACACTTGGAAATATATTTATAAAAATAGAACCCCACTAGATCTGGTCCACAAGGGGTCTTGAACTAGACAAAGACAACATGGCTCTGGTGCTTTATTTAAGGGCTACATCAAAGGCAGGGGTAAGCTTTCAAGGATGGAGTCTTGATTTATGATGTCTTGCCGACAGCAGATGGATTGACATGTTGGCAGGTCACACCCGTCTCGGGTGCTGTGTGAGATCACAGGCAGAGTGAGAGGAAAGGCACATTTGTGTCACACAGCCCAATCAGCGCACAATGCCAGACCAGTCCCCTCATATACTCAGATGCACACAGCTTATACACACAGCCCATGGACAGCTTGAGACAGGGACCCAAGCTCAGACAGTTCAACTACACAGCCAAGCAGATGGCCCCACACCCCAGTGACAGACAAGGAGCTCTACTGCGCAAGCAGCATTCTTATTTAATCAGTGGGATTAAATGACCTGAATCTCAATATCTCCTTTCTTTATAGAATTTGTCCTTCCCTTGTCAATGAAGAGACTGATGTTATCACACTAATATCGGTTCTGCTTGCCTTTAGGACAGCAGTTCGAAGTGATTCGCAGTTGAAGAACTCTGTCAATCCTTCAGCTTCCCCCAGAATATTCTAATATATTCCCAAATATCACATTTTACAAAGGACCAAATTTCAGATTCACATAATGGAACATAAACAGGTTTTGGACAAATGCCTTTCCAGAAGGTAAATAATTATATGCACAACGTGTCCCCTCTTGATGGGATGGCGATTGAAAGCTTCGCCGTGGTTTACTAACCAAGTGCACATGTTTTATTCAGACACCGAATTCTGTTAATCTCTATTTTTAGAGCGTTATCCATAGTCGCTGGCTTCATTTTGACAAAGTCATACATGCATGAAATCTGATCTACTCCACGTCAGGCCCGTTCTCTCCTCCTTCGCCCCACTTCTCCCTCCCCGGTTCTCCTTGGCCCGCTCTACTGGTCTTCTTTTGCTCATTTACTTACTCATTTTTGACGAGTGCTTCCCTCCTACACATGAAGGTGAAATTCCCTGGGTGTACTTCTGTGTGCACACAGCATGGCTTTGTTGGATTCCAGAGGCATCTCCTCCTCCTACTCCACTGATCTTCTCTGTGTCTTTATGATATCCTAACCCCTTAGTCTGTATTTATAAATTTTCATTGAAAGTTTAGAGGCCTCAGTGGCATGGATTTCTTTATAAAACTGTTTCCTTCTGTTTTTATGGGACCAAAAAAAATTGCTTTAATTAATTTGTCATAATGATGGAAGCAACTGGACCATGCAAGGTCCATGTGGGCATGACTTCCTTAAAATCTATTTAAGCTGAATTAATAAATTATATAATACAAAATTTCTAGTACATCTAAATGCTATGACAAAACCAAGTTTGCAAAAGTATATAAACTATAAATTATATTTCTTAAAACTTTCCAGACCAATTGCAAACATTTATTGTCAAGATTGATCAAAGGAGGAAGCCATCAAAATACTTCTTACAGGTTTTAGACTTCTTCAAATACTTTTGTGTGGAATTTGCATTTGAATTTCAGATTACTTGTTGGCTCAATTACTAAATTTATATTATTTTAAAATTTCAAGTATTAAAGCAATTTCAAGCCAATTAATACTATGATAAATAATTTAATAGGATTTTTAATTCAAATTAGTATAAATTCCTGAAATGGAAAATAGGAGGATCATATATCTGCACACCAACATTTGCATGTTAGCAACCTATTTAGAAATGATCTAAATATAACTATGCAGCATCAGAGAACGGTTTCCCAGCCTTCTTCTCATGACAACTTTGTTCATTTTGCTTCATTTCTGTGGACAGTGGACAGTGGATGTCTCAACCTCTCCTACTGTGGGAGAGTCATAGTGTGGCTTGCTCTGTGCCGCCGGCCTCTGTGGAAGAAGATTGGATAAGGACGGTCAGGGAAAGAGGAGAAAATAGACCCCAGCAGCAGTCACACAGAATAACAAATAGCTCCCCAAATTTCTGCAGTTTCTTCTCAATTTACTTTTCTTGGCTTCATTAAGTATGACCTTGCTCCTACGTGATGAACAGCTGTTGATGTTCATGACTCTCTGCTTCGTGTGACCTCAGCCAGATTTCCTGACTCTTCTTTCAAGTCTCATTGTGGCCTGTTTTTGCACTCTCATCATTTAATGTATCTATTTCTTTCGTTTTAAAAAGTAATTGTTCTGCGCTTTCTTTGAAGTGTCCGCTCTCAGCTCTTTCTGGAAGTGAAAGCACCAACACGTTCATGCTGTACTGATCTCCAGACTCAGGAAGGAAACGGGAAATAGGGCATCAAGGTCAGGAAGAGAACACAAGACCTCATGTTACAGTTAGCATTAACCGACCCCTGGAGGAACGTCCCAGCCACAGTGCTGCGGGTCGGTGTCCGCTGGACTAGTTCCATTATGAAAGCACTGGTTTGTTTTCAAGCTTATCAATTGCTGTGGTGGAAAACAGGGTCTGGAGCTACCTGTGACCTGTGAGACTTTCCAAGGCTGCAGGGCTCCCTGTGCTGGAAAGTGGGAAAGGAATCGAGAAGCAAGGTGAAAGTTCCAGCACTGAGTTGGCACCTGGGTTTCCAGTTCACAGTGTTGGCCTCATTCTTGGAGTCCATACAATGGAAGGTGCCCTCCTTCATCATAGGATTGCTGCATTCAAAACACAGACAGGAACAGGAACACCCTAACCCAACATGTTCACATTTTTAATGTAAGAAATTAATCCTGAGACTTGAAGTCAAACGACTACAGTCCAGTTTGCAATTTTCAGCAGTGATATGGAGTAGAGTCTCAATTTTATTCACTACAAATTTGAAATAATAAAAGCTATTTCCCAAAGTACTAAGAATTGAAATGACAAGATTAAGTAATGTACTTTGCACACAATGAAAAATAAGCTAGCTACCTATTCTTGAAAACTAAAGGTTGTGTGTTTGTTAGGAACAAGTAAGTACATTCTGAGGACAAAGCAAAATATTTTTCCCAAAAGTACAACTAGGTTTGATCAGATAAACTTCTCTTGGACCAGATCCTTTTGCACATGCAACTGTGTATGAAATACAAAAATAAATAAATGAAATAGATAAAGTACATCGATAGCCCTGAGAAGTTTTAAAGCCAGCAGCAGGTCCTGGGGCACGGAGCAGCCTGCGAGGGTTCCCCACCTTAGATTCCAGAGAGGTGCTGCCCTCAGCCTGCAGGAGTCCCCTGTGGTAGCAGAACTCCAGGGAAGGTCTGCACCAGAGCCGGGTCCTGAGCACAGGCTCCCTCACACCACCACCTCCTTCTCCCTGAATGTCACAAGCACAGCCTCCAGACATGGTGGGGGGGGTCCCCAAACGGAGAGGCTCCGAGTGGAGGGCCCCAGATTCAGTGCTCAGTTCTGCCCAGGACTCTGGCTCTCAAGGTCTGTGTACATGAGCCGATTCAAAATAGCAGAACCAAAGTCTAAGAACTGAGCTGCGATTCAGTTTACCCCAAGAAGCGGAGTTTTCAGAATGATTCCAACCAAGTCAATTCCCTGGTTAAAAAAACAAATAGTCCCCCAAACAGAGATTACCAAAACCAAAACAACAGTGACAACAAACCCCACAAAATTCAGCCAAAGAATGTAACAGAATCCAGAATCTCTAAAAAGATAGCATTAACAATTCAACAGACAATGAAAAATCACCTGACAGATTAGATTTTAAGGGGAAAAATGCTAGTTTTAAGTCAGTTTAGAAAAAGAAAAAAAAAGACAACGTAGCGCAATCTTGATATGACCCAGATACTGGTGTTTTGTTATAACTGTTACAATTATGCTTAAAGAAATAAAGGAAGCAAAGCTCTTGATAGAAAAAAAAATAGAAATCTCATTAAAGAAATAGGGACCATATAATGAGCACTAAAAGAAAATTCAAGTTTTTAAGAAATACCACATATAAAATTTTAAAAGCTAATAAATAGTTTATTGGAAGGGCTTAACAATGGGAATGATATGAGTCACTGAGTTTGAAGTCGGCTAATAGAAATTACTCAATCTTAAGAAAAAACTAAAACAAGACTGAAGAGTTATAATAAATAGAGCATACAGGTCCTGTGGGGCAATATCAGAATATCTAACAGGATTAATTTGCATTTCAGAAGAAGAAACAGAATAAGGCAGAGAGTAGTTATGAAGTAACAATAGCTAAATTTTCCCAGATTTGGCAAAATGAAACAAAACAAAATAAAACAGAAAACAACTTTATAGATTCCACAGGCTTAGGCAACTTCAGGAAGATGAAGAAACCATATCCACACTCATAACCAAAGTGCAGCCAGAGAAAAACGTCCTGTTACACAGAAGGCACATGGATCTAAATCATGCTGACTGGTGAGAACCACGGGGTCCATCACAGAACAACATCTTTAAGTGCTGACAGCAAAGCAAAGGGATACATCTGCCAACCCGGACATTCATATCATGAGAGATCACCCTCCAACAATGAGGGCAAAACAGAGAAAAAAGAGAAAACTACAAGGACCTCAGTCAAGCAGCACACCCTACCAGTCCCCTGGGACAGGAGGTGGGGCGGGAAGTAAGAGCAGGCCACCACTGGGCGCACATGCCAGGCTCTCAGCACAGGCACATTTACCAAGTTAGAGACAGGGTTCTGTGACGGCAGAACTTTCTGTTTTTATAAAGATTATCCAGGCTTATTGAAGGAATCTCAGAAAACATGAAACTATATCTCTAATGCTGGAGATAAGCATGAGAATTGTGTTCACTTCCTCCCAATTTATAAAAGTGGCTATAAAAACAGTGGATATTTAGACCTGTTTATTTGTAAGTCTTATATTCACTTATTTTCATTTTTTAAGAATCCACAGTAACTTTATGTGAATTTTAGATGCTTTCTCTTCTGGGAGAGAATTTTTACATTCAGGTCTCAGAGTAGACAGTACACCTACCGGTCCTACTGTGTGTTTTTGTAGTCTCCAATGGACTAGTCTGCCATTTTCCTGAAGTGTGGAAAAGTGGAGTATATTACATATTACAAAAAGATTTATTTCAAGAAAAAATAAATTATTCATACAATGAAATAATCATCGATAAAATAAGGGAAATATATTTATTTCTCCAAGTCATTCAGTATTTGATTAAAGAAGAAAACTTATTGTATAAATCTTGAGAAACCAATTCTCAACAAAACTATAACCTTTTGTTGGTTTATTGTAGATATTTTATTATGTATATAACTCAGCATATAAGTTTTATACAATATTATATGTACTTCTGATACTATGAATTCCTATCACCATTTTATGATGTAATACTCCAATTTGTACAGAAAACCATTATTTTATGGTGAAGAATTATATAGTGCAGGAATACTTCTTCCTTTTTCTATACTGATTTTTTTAGGTGATATCATAAAATGGGAATCATTCTTATTTCTTCTGTGTTTATTTTTATGAAATCACAATTACTCTGAAATTTTAAGTTCACCTGGGTGATATTTGTTTACGAAATCCATCACAGTATCTCATTTCACAGGCGCAATAGTTCCTGCAGGGTGCAGTGTAAGTTGCCACACTTGATTGGTGGCAGTGAACCCATCTTGTTTCTCTAACAGAGCTCTGTGTTAGGATGCATCTCCAGGAAAGATTTCTTTCTAAAATATAAATTGAATTTTCTGTTGTCCTCACTTTACATTCCTCTGTCTAGATCCCCATTATAGAGTAGAAGCCAACCTCCCTCAGGGACAAAGGTCCTGGTCACTGTGTGCTTCCTGTCCCTGTGCCCTGACCACGCCCTCACTGCACATGTTATTCCCCCTGCACCAGCGAAGCTCCCCCCTGGCCATCTCCAGCAAGCATGGAGCCCTTCCCTTGTTTCCTTCTTCACTCTCTTGGAAGACTTGTCTGGCTGTTCTACCCTGGCCTTAAGAAAACCCTCTGTGCACGTCTATGATGGGCCTTGTCTGGCTCTTCCAGAACTGGCTCACACGCATACCCGGTTTTATGACTTCTGTTCACAGGGGACAGTTCATTCAATCAAGACTTCAAACTATAACATGAAGCTTTATCAAAATTGTGTGCTGTCTAATGTTAGACGATGGTTTTTCACTTATGCACACAGTAGGTTCAGGGTAAATCAATGAATCAATGGATAGGTTAATTGATGATTCAGGGAATTTCAGATCAATTATTAAATTAATGTAGGTTTGGGTACAAAAAATAGTACTTCTTAGACTGATAAATATTTCCCAGAAAATTTAATTCTATTAAGATGGTTAATACTGTTAAGATAGTTTCTCTGGCATTCACTATAAGTAATCTGCCCCAATAGAAATCTTTTAAAATACATTCTATAGATGTAAACATTTTAAATTAAAATTCTAATTTATGAAGAGAAAAAGAAACAAATGTAAAATTTAATAACAGTATTAAGTTCTCTGAGATATATCTGCTAATTTAAGAAAATCCAAATCTACTTTAATCAATTTGAAATTCACTGAATTCTACTTTACATAAAAATCTTACTTAACTAATATTTAGTATGTAGAGACTTCAAAAAAGTTGTACTTGGCTAGGATTCTTAGTTTTCATAATTTCCTCTCCTAAACATTTTGCTTCATGTAGAAAAAGAATAAATACTAAATTCAATGTCTCAGGACAGTGTTTCACCCAGACCCTAGACTCTTGCTGTTTGCATGAAGGACCTGTCCAAAGAAAAGTTGAGATCATGCTTCTGTTGTCCTAGGTCTCGTCAGCAAGATCCCAGCCCCGGGAATGGTCCTTAGCTTCATCAAACACAAAGTCAGGATCTCATGCTGTCTCACTCGCTCTCAACTGGGAAGTAACTTTAGTTTATATTAAGTGCATTGAATTCTGAGGATATTTATGAAATGTAGATGACATTTGCTGTCACCTTAACATGTAATGCCATTGAGCTGAGCATTGTGGCACACACCTGTAATCTCCAGGACTTGAGAGGCTGAGGCAGGAGGATGACAAGTTCAAGGCCAGCCTTAGCAATTTAGTGAGACACTGGCTCAAAAAATAAAGGGCTGGAATGTAGCTCAATAGTAGAGTGCCCTTGGGTTCAATCCCCAGTACCATAAACATATAAATACGATGTTATTGTATGCTGATTGTTTGAAGTTCTTTGTCAGATTAATAGTGATTAATAGGGTTGTCATGTGCATGTGGGCCCATGTATGTACATGACGTGTTTTCCTTCTTGCAGCATAGACAGTGCTTGAATCGCTTCTTGCCCCTTTCTCCATTTGCTTTTTTATTGGGTCAACCGCTCCATCTTTACCCTTCCTCCAATCAAAATATACTATCATCTATTTTCAGATTAGAATGAATAAAAATAGTTTTTATTTGATGAGCAAAAACTAACTAACTCTCAAAGAATTTTTGGTGGTTATTAATGTAGTACATTTTCCTTCTGAGCTTAGCTACACTAGAAAAAGACAATCACTACCTATGGGGGAAAAAGACTTTAATGATAAAATAACAGGCAGATAAATGCAGGCATACATTCTGTTTGTTCTCTGTCACGTCAGTGGATTAATTAATGCTTAAACCATGTATTTAGCAAATATTACTGGCAGGTTTTTATGCGGCAGGTACTCTGCTGTGTTCTATGAAGACACAGAGACATTCCTGATACGCATTCACCTCAGTGGGATCTACAAACACACATATGCAATGATGCAACGTGGTAGAACACAGAACCCTTCCAGAGCCAGGAACTGTTAAGCTGTAGAAGAGAAAGGATAGCCCCAGGTGCGTGGGACAGTGGGCAGAGAAGGAAGGAAGGCTCCTCCCTAAAAGAGATCAATGCGAGTATGCAGAAATAGCAGCTCAGGGCAGGTGCAGAGGGTTAGAAAACAGGCTAAAACCTAAGGCTGCCTCTGCCTGTGTGCACAGTGAGCCTGGGCTCTCTGTTCCTGTCTGGCCTCCTTAGGGCTCCTTAGCCCTGGACCAGGAAACTCAGGGGAAGTCCCCAGGCAGAGAGAGCCACAGGGTGGGCCACCAGCATATTGGTCTCAAGGATGAAGTTGGGATTTCTCCACCCAGAGGGAGGAGAACAAGGAAATGCCAATCAGCCATTTCCAATTCTCATTTGTCCTCATACCACTTGGTTTCCTTGGTCTCCTTTTTCTTTGGGAGGCAGTGAAGGGACAGTGTTTCTTGTATTTTAAACTGTGTTCTAGAGAAGATAAGCCCTGAAGGAATCCAGTTATTTTTTAGAATTCCTGTTTGCTTGCCTTCCACAAATGTCTAGCACTCCTGTGGTTTCTGACAGAGCCGTTTTCTTTTCTCAGCTAGGAATATTGCTAATTTTACAGTAAGTGGGGTCTGAGCCTTGGTCTCTAAATTGGACTGTCCCAGGGTCTCCTTCTGGAGACTCCTAGCCTCCCAGTGCAGCCTGGATAGCTGAATAGCTGCTGTGGTCTGACCACCTCGGGGTCTGACCACCTTGCCCTGTTGCTCACATGCTTGACCACAGGTGTATGCAGGGTGCCCTGGCCCTCAGCACCTGCCACTTCACCACTGTGACAGGTGGGACCATGTGGCCTGCTTCCCTGGACTCTGTTCCTGAGTGTTTCCCCCCAGAGCACTGAAGCCAGAGCACATCACTCAGCATGGGAAGGAGATGAGCTGCTATTCAGCCACATGCACTTGGTACAGCTGCACTTTGGGCCATGGTAGGGCCTCTGTAAAAGATAAAGTATCTTCAATACAATAAGGGCAAAATTCTCTCCCACACGGATTCAATTATTCTCTCACACTTTTGCCAAATTGAAAAATGTTAAGTGTTTTGGGCCATAAACTCTTAATAACTATCCCAATGCTGACAGGTGCCAACGTGTCCTGGGGAAATGCGAAGGTACCGTGGGCCTCCGGAGCACAGAGAAATACTCCCCACTAGGCATCCTTGCCATGCCAATGGCTGCTGCCTTTCACAAGACGTTTTGAATGGCTTGTATCGTACATGTGTTTTATGTAAACAGTGTCTGCCAAAAGCAATTTAAAATGAAAGAAATCTCAAAACACTAGCATTTACTATTTCAAAATCTTTACTATTTTTATGTTTTGGAAGGTCATAATCACTATTTTGAGTACACTTTATTAATTCTGGAGATTTTTGAACACTGAACAATCCACATGACTGGATGCCAACTGAGCCGAGCACCTGAGCACCTAGCCTCATGCACGCTCCAGACTGGGGACTGGAAGAGAAGCCAGGCCTGGTCTCAGGTGGACGGCAGCTCTATGAAAAGACCCATGTGAGCACCCAGGGCACTCTACGATGTGTGGACACTGGACTGGAATAAAGGGGTGGGGTACAGGAGGAAGAGCCTAATGTGGGGCTGCAGTATTTCCAGGGGAATGATGTTGGTCTGAGTTGTGGACACAGCGTCCTACCTGTGGCCCTCAGTAGGGTGCATCCACTTTCCTATCCCCCTCCTCTCTTCCTTTGGTACTCCCCGGCTGGGTTGAGTCTGGATGGAGAGTAGACATCACCTGCATCATTGTGCAGGGTCTGGAGTCCCCCCAGATGTGGAAGGCTAAGGGACAAAGTCATCCTCCACTCCTGACTCATTCCTGCAAGAGAGGAAGTGTCTCAGATGCTCAAATGCGGCATTTCTTGAAAGATTTATGCTGAAGTAAGAGACAGTAAATAGCAGATAGTACACGAAGTTTAAGAATAAAAGCCCTTCCTGTCTCTAACGCCCTGTACCATTCCTGATGTGTGATGCCTAGACCAATGGCTGTCTACTGGAATAATGCAGCTCAAAGTGGCAGCCCCTGTCACCCCAGGGAGGCCACCCTGGTGTCAGGACACACAGGAGCACATTGTGATGCCAACAAAAGTTTGCTCAATGAATGCTTCCTGAGGTGTCTGTGGTTCAATATTAATAGTGTGTCCCATGCAGGGTGGCATTGTGTTTCTTTCTGGTAGACTCATACACTACCTCATGGAATCTTCCGGTTTAGGTTCTGATGTGCTGTAATATATGGTTCAGTAGTGGAGCCCATTAAAAAACACCATGACATGCATTGGCCTTTAGGCACCGGTTTTGAAGGATCTGACTAGTACAGAGTCCCCTTCATGTGCATGGGGCATCTGGTTTCCTGGTTTTTCTTCTAGCTCAGTGTGGCCAATAGCTTTTACATCCTTGTCAGTTTCTATCATGACCAAGGAAACTGCGGCACTTGCTCCACAGCACTGTGTCCACATTCTGTGGCCCTGGCTGGGAGGCTTCAGCACCTGCAGCCCGGGAGAGATCAATGTCTCTGGTGCCCACTGGGCCTGGGCTCTGTGGTGTGGGTGTTGAGTGTTAGGGCAGTCCATGGCTCTGCCCTCCCCAGCCCCACACAGGAGGCCATACTTCTATGCATGACCACCGAGCCTACGTCTAATAAGCCAATTTCTCCAGCTTTATGGTTAGGTCCAGCATGCACAAGGTGAAACCTGTAGAGACTGGGCTTCAGGAAGTGGCTGTGGTCAATAGCATTGATGTCATGACTCAGGTGATCTAAAACACACTTTCCTGTGCTGAATGGTCCATTTGTTGGTAGTGTGTGTGTTTCCATGGAGAATCTGACTCTCTTAGGAAACACCTGGAGTCTTTATTTACACCTAGTTGACCTCCTTGCCTCTTACTGCACAGGAGAAAGCCATTGTGGAATGAAGTATTATCTGCTGGTCTGGCCCTGGAGCACATAGCTCAGGGGGCCTGAGATGCTTTCCTCTTGCCAACTCTGCATTCCTAGCAGGATTTATCACGCCTTGGCTCTGGGCAGGCTAGACTAGCAAATCTTCCCAGCAGCCGGAATGTGTCTCCCCACCTCCTCATTTGGCAAGTTGTGCAACCTTGGGTCTCAGCGCACAGCTCACTCCTTCCTGAGTGCCTGGCTGTCTGTGGTCCTTCCTGCACCGCTGTTTGCCGACAGGCACTGCAGGGCCGCGGGAGTTTCCTGGTCCCCTTGTCTGTGAGCTCACCCTTCGCCTTCAGGTGCCAGACAACACAGCAGGGGTTTCCATGCCCTGAGATGATCAGGGATGGGGAGGGGTCTTTCTTAGTCACTAGTGAATCATTGACTTGCAGTTAACTCGCCATGACTTTCTAATACACGGTGTATATGTCTATCAAGGGGAGCGTCCTGAGCGAAGTAAAATAAATCCAGTTATCAAAGACACACTCAGCAGATTGCCCCTTTTCAGACACTGTGTACTGCAGCGAGTGTGTCGTTCTAGTAATGAACTAATGAAGGGACAGGGCTAGAGAATGCATAATTGAAAAGGGCTCTTCTCACAGCCCTGAGGTGGCCTGCCCATCCCAGTTCCACCTCTGGGAATCTGGTGAGCAGGTTCGAGCCTGCAACACAGAGCTCTGTGGCCTCTCTCGGAGCTCAAGGACCCCTGTTCTGTCACCATTATTTGCTTTAGCTGACCGTGCCTCTACTTTCATTTTTTACTTTATTCCAGCACTTTTGCGATCTCTCAGGTTTCTTTTACATCCTTAGGGGCCTATAGACACCTCCCAGATGAGCTGGTTCAATCAGCCCTGCATGTCTTTCATTTATTTTCTAAACTTCTCTGGCTTGCTCTTTGTCCTGTGAGTTTCCCTGCTTCTAGATGGAGGCCTCCTCCTGCCGTCAAGCCTCTGCTGATCTGGGGTCAGCTTCCCTGACTTCTGCATAGCCTGAGTGGCCCCTAAGCAGTGCCTGGGCCCCTAGAAGCAGTTTGGGTAGAAGGGCTTGCGGATTCCTCCATCCCCCAGGGAGGGGTGGGGGTGAGAAGGGAGCTTGCTGAAACTGTCTCCCGCATGTATGTTCACGTGGAAGAAGCAGCTCAGATCACAGAGTAGGTGGCCTTGCCACATCCCTAGTTGATCCCCATGTGGATCCTGGAAGAAATTCCCATTTCACTCTCGTTCACATCCAGGAACATGCCCTCTGTGTCCATGACTCCACCGAGGAGCACTCTTGTGCTGGTTTCCTGCCAGGTGTCACACGTGCCAAGAGAGAGCTGTGCTTCCTTCTGTGTGACCAGCTACAGGGGGTCTGTGATCCAGCCTTTCTGATCCAGGTCAGAGTCCTGGCCCTGCTCCTGTAGGGCAGGTCCTGGGAAGTGCTGAGGAGGTGGCAGGGTGCTCAGCAGACTCCCCACCTGCAGGGGCTTCCCGGGAGCAGGCAGTCCCACAGGCCCCTCACCCACCTCCCACTCAGATCAGGAGCCTCCAAGAGACTGGGCAGTCTGGATTTCCCTCCCTCTGTTCACCCTCCTGCTCACTCCACAACCTCAGGGCCTTCCTTTCAGAGACTCAGTCAACACAGATCCACCTTGGATGGAAACTTTCACAGAAGGAATCTGTGTAGAATAGAAGCTCATGTGAAAGAACCTTCCAGAAGTGGAAAATCCGGGTAGAGGGCATGTACTTTTGAATATTATTTACATATTTTTATTTAAAAGGTTAAATATCAATTCTTTATTCATCGCTTGCATCTAAGAGAGGATTTGGGTATACTTACATAAAAAACAAAATCACTCCTTCAAATCAATCCCACAGTTTCTCCATTGTTGGTCATTTGAGGTAGAAATAAATTTACTGAATAATTCTTTCTAGAGAATCTTATCATACAAGAATCTTGGACATATATTCAAGATAATCTGTTGTAAATGAGGCCACATTTTCAATTTCAATTAATACATTTTAGTGATTTAAAAACTTAATTTCATTAATTCACTGACCTGTAATTACATTGAATTATTTAAATTTTATTATTTTCAATTAAAATTTTATATTCATTAAAATTAGTTGTTATTAAATATGAACTGATTCTGGCTTATTTATATGAAATATTTCATGTGTTTCTTATAATTTGTACTTCTTTTACAGCACTGTTCTAATTTTGAATTATTTAGTGAGATTGGACTATGCACAAGGCCAAGCAAAGAGTGGCATTGTCAAATTTATAATAATTATAAAGGTAATCATTATTTTTTTAATCTGAGGAAAATTTTTGGAGAACCATCAATTCTTCTCTGGAGAAAACTCATGATAAGAAAATTATTTAACTTCTGTTTATTCAAGCAATCCTATTTTCTAAAAGCATTCAAGCATTAAATATGAAATTTTACATTTTAACTAGTTGAATATATATAAAACACTCATTCTTCAAAGTGTTTTTAAGAGAGTAAGCTATATTTGTATCATCATCTGGCTCACTAAATGAGTCAGGCAGAGCACTAATGATCTAGTAGTAGTCTCTGGAGCTGTTTGGTGTAGTGGATTGTAATGCAGACACGCATATATTTATCTGCCCCCACCTTGACTTACACATTGTATTCTGTCAAAAGTGGTCCGAGGGGCTGGGGTTGTGGCTCAGCCGTAGAGCATTCGCCTAGCAAGTGTGAGACCCTGGGTTAGATCCTCAGCACCACATAAAAATACATACATAAAATAAAGGTATTGTGTCCAACTACAACTAAGAAATAAATATTTTTTAAAAAATTAGTCTGAATGGAGACTCTAGATACCTCTGTACTTGAATTTCTTTCATGGAACACTCCCAAAGTCCCAGAGTGGGGTGCAGATGGAGATGTTCTGTGCATTCAATGCACTTCAAGGTCCTCCTCCAAACATTGGGCTGCAGGAGACGAAAAGGTGGTGCCGGCCCTTCCATTTCCCTAACTCACATTTAAGGTAAGACATCTTAAATCCTCAGAGAATCATGGTCATAGAATGTCCAAATATTTATTTTGCTCTGTGCACATATTTGAGTCCACATTTACTCAGCCAATGTCCTGTGAGACTCTGGGTTGGGATCTAGTCACTACATATGTTTTTCTTTTTTTCTTTTTTTTTGCAGTCTGGCAGGAAAATAAGTTACTTATACATCCAAAATTATAATGCAACATGAAAGGCCCCCTAAGAGCTGGAAACCCAGAGGTATTCAGTGATTGTGTTAGAGCAATGCAGGAGAGACAAAGACCCCAGAGGGCTGGAGCCAGAAAGAGCTTCTTGTCCCTGATGGATTGTCCTGCTGGAAGGAGTCCAGCGGTGGCCCAGGCCCCACTCCTGAGTGGGATGAGCAGGCATGTAGGTCACACCAGCAGTCCGTGCTGCAGACCCCAGGGCAGAGGGAGAAGGGCGGGATCAGCGGCTCCCCATCCCTTTACCTCCCGCCTCTCAGCTTCCCCACCTGTCCACACTCAGCTTCCAGCTGAGATCACGAGGTTCTCTCTGAATGTGAGAAGGTGGCAGCTGCCACAGGGAATTACACTTAAAAACGAACAAGTAGTAGAGGACAGCTGTGGAGACCACCAGTGGCCCTTCCCCACAGCAAAGGGGACTAGAGCTGGGCTCTGAGCACTCCTCGCTCTCCTGGGTGTGCTCACCAGTTAGCACACTGGATAATAGACATGAGCAGGTGCCTCTAAGTAATGCCTCCTCTACATTATCCTTTATTGTACGTACAGTACAATACTGCAACACAGAGTGTGGATGGGTAGGTTCTTTGGTGAAATCGAAGAATAAAATCCTCAGACACAAGGGTGAGGGCAAAGTCACAAGATTTATTAGAGCAATAGAAAGGAAGCAGAGCTCCTGAAGGAGGGGTCCCGAGCGAGGGGCGCTCACAGGTGTCTGTTGTGAAGAGGTTTTGAAGGGCTCCATGTGTCCCTGTAGGTGGTGCTGGGATACAGGACTTAGAAAGGGGGCCAGTCAGCTCTATTTTGCCTTCCTCAGCAAATCTGTGGAAAAGTGGATTCTGAGCCTTAATCAGCCCAGGAGTAGAGGTGAGGGTCTGTTGGCACAAGAGGAAGTGCCTTTTGCAGTTGGTTGGGTCAGGAACTGCCCTTGTGGCTAGGACCAGCTGGGGACAGAAGATTGATGACAATGATGATGATGATTTTTTTTTTAGTTCTCCTCTTCCTTTCCTTCTCCGAGACCCTTTTCCTATCTGCCTGTGGGTGCCACCTCTGATAAATACCTCTGACTGCCCTTGGGGGAAAATGACCTCTCGGGCTGCTTCTTGCTGGTTAGGGGAATTGGCTGCTGAGTCGGATTCCTCTCTCCAGGGTCTACCTAAGGACCTTGTGAGAAGTTAGGAGGCAGCTTCATGGAGAATAGAATTTCCATGACCATCTGGAGCTTAGCAGACTCTGGGCATCTTGCACATCATACAGAGTTACGTGGTAGTGGTTGGTGGTGACTGGACAGGTGTACGTGGAGTAGGGGTCATGCTAGGAAAATGAGATAATACAGCAAAGTGTTTTATTTTTTTGTAAACAAGAGCACAAACCAGTGTTATCAGCCAACCTCTGAAGACCACCATTATAGTAAGTTATTAAAGCATAACGTGTGGTCTCACATGTCATTTATTTGTGAACAGAGGTCATTGGAGGCTTTAGAACCATCAACATTGTCCAAAATGTTGTACAAACATTTAATTTTTATGATGTCACAGTTGTCCCCTTGAGCTGTAGGATGTCACCTGATTTTTGTAAAGTAGCTTTTTATTGGCATTACCTGTGTTAGCTGAAGCATCTCTGTAAATGGGTAAATTAGGGCTCTCTTGATAAAGCTAGTTATGGTTTTATGTGCCACATTACATCTTTTAGACCAATCTGAGGGACAAATAACAGAGCTAGATAACCTACCAGTGAAAAACAAATTGAGTTTACCTACGTAGGAGGGTAAGAAGATGATGCAGTCTCAAATTTACTTAGAACAAACTTGTGACTCTGGTAGTGTGTTTTGTAACACTCTATACGACCTCCTGCTTTTACATACTTGTGAGAGGTCTGACACAAGTGTACATATCGAGTTACTTTGAAAGATCCATTGTCTTTTTATTTTTTTGGCTATAAACTGCTTTGGCTATAAACTCCTGCTAGATCAAGTTGGTTGAAACTGACCTTTTTACTGTCTACTGTTATTCAGCTGAAATATTTTAGGGATCACTCTTGGGAACTTGTGAGAAGCATCTTGGCTTGTTTAGCTTTTCCTTGACCTGTTGTGCCATCTGCCAGGATGAGTCGGTCTTACTGGACCATGTGGCTTTCCCTGGAAGCGTCGGGGTTCTGACCTGGTTTGTGGGTCAGTAGAAATGGGAAGAAGAGGTGAATGTGAACAGGATCGCAGGAGGGACATCTGTAGGACTTATTTATGGTTATTTACATGTAGGTTTAAGATGCGGGAAAATCTTAAATAATACAAACATCTGGGGGCCTAGATGAATGTGGAACTTTTTATTATTTTGAACATTTTTGTGCACATTACTTTTACAGCATAAGGGCTTCATTTGGTACATGCATATAACATTTTGATCATTTTCACCCTATCATCACCCACTCTTGCCAACCCTCAACCCACCACACCCCTTCCTTTTCTCTGATAGTTCCTCTTCTGCATTCATGTCATCTCTCCCAACCTCCAGATTCCATTTATGAAAGAAAACTTGATATTTGTCTTTCTGTGTTTGGCTTATTTTGCTCAACATAATGATCTCTATTTCCAAACGTTTCCCTGTGCATGACGTGATTTTGTTCTTTATGGTTCTTTGTACTTTATGGTTCTCTATTGTGTACATATGCCTCATTTTCCTCAGCCATTCATCTGTTGAATAGCACCTTGGCTGGTTCCACAGTTTGGCTATTGTGGATTGTGTTGCAATAAGCATGAGTGTGCATGTCTCTCTATAGTATGTGGCCTTTAATAGTTCAGATAGATCCTGAGGAACAAGGTAGCTGGGTCATATGGTGTTCCATTTCTAAGCTTTGGGAGACTCCACGCTGGTTTCCATAGTGTGGCTGTACTAGTTTACATTCCCACCATAAGTCCTGTGTCCTCTCTAGCATATAACTTTATTTGTATCCTTGTTAACTGCCACTCTAACTGGGAGAGATGGAGATTCCATGAGGTTTTGCATTGCATTTCAGTGATGGCGAAATGTGTTGAATTATTTTACTTATGTAAGTATTGGCCAGTTGTACTACTTTTGAGAAGTATCTGTTTATTCATTTGGAGATTTTCTAAGAAAATGAATGGCTGGAATTAGTTTTGGATCTGTGAGAATGGAAAAGGCTATGAATTCTACTGGGATCACTACCTCAAAGTCCAGATAGAGCTGCCAGTCGATTGCTGTGAGAGAGGGTGAGATCAAGTTATGAAAGGAATCGGGCTGGTAGCAGCTGCCAGGGATTTTAGAATAACAAACTTGAGTTCTCTTTGGAGGGAGATGGGGCAGGTGAGAGCGCGAGGTGGGGCAGTGGGGAGGGAGAGGTGGGGCAGGGCAGTAAGTTGGAGGCCATCAGTCTGGAAGAGGAATACGGGAGGAGAGGGTGTTAAGTGGGGGCTCATCTGCATGCCCACCAGCCTCCAGGGTCCACAGCATCTAGAGGCTGGTTCCTGAGAGGAGGACCTTATGTCCACTGCCTGGCAAGTCTTCAAGATGGGAAAACTCTAAAAGGTTCAATTCCCCACTGCTCGCCAGCTTGTGTACCCCTGGGATGCATGCCCCTCTGTGTCGGCCGTTGTCCCATGAGGGAAGCCACAGCACCGCCTTCTCCACGCCGTCCCACGCATTAGCTTACCCCTGGGTAGAGAGCTGTCTCCAGGACGATGCCCTATCAGTACGCCTGGGCCCGAGGGTATAGATGTGCTCCAGGTCTCCCACTGTGGCAGGAGAGCCACTTCTGTATGGGACATGGTCAGAGCTGTCCTATTTTCCCCAAGTTGGTCCTTTCTTTTCTTGGGTCCATTAGAAGTTTCAAATTATTGGTTATGCAAAACGTGCGACCTGTGCCTTCAGGGGAGAAATCGGGTCCATATAGGTCTTTAAAGCAGCAAGGGATGGTTTTCCTCCAACAAAATACAGGCTCAGCATCCTTGATCAGCAGAAAGCAGTTACAGAAGATTGAGACTTGGCCAATGACCGCTCAGATTAAGGAGGGTCAACTCTCTCAGGAGTGAGGCAGGATAAGAAAAGCCTGATTTCCCAGCCATGTTTCCATGGGTGAGCCAGAAGCTAGCTTAGAGGGATTTCTACAACATGACTCCTTTAAGTCATGCAAAGGGTCTTTCCTCGGGCATTTCCAGACATAGAATACTGGGCTCTGACCACCTGGGCGGACAGTTCCGAGCACCAGCATACCTGTGTGGGCCACCTGTGGGACGTGTGCACACTTGCTCCTGCCTTCCTCCAGAGCCGACCAGAGCTCGTGTGCACTGTCCACACTGTGCGAAAGCATAAGCTTCCTGACAGCCACCTTCAGATGGAATGACTTAGCTCTTTGTGACTTCTCTCAAACTGAGCAAAGGCCCCAAGGCCAGGCTGTTCACACTGAGGACTGGGCTGACTGGCCACACTAGTTGAAGGTACTGATTATGTCCCTTCCCTAAAGAATGTGGGCAGTTCTCTAGCAGCAAACCGGTACCTTGCGGGCTGACCCTGGCCATGCTGCTCACAGCTCCTATTGGAGTGTCTGTCACTGTGTGGTCATGAGCCTCATGCATTGGAATCACAGGGTGATGTGGCGGTCAAGTGGGACACACCCAGCCTCCCCAGATCGGCAGAATTTGAGATCTGGGTTTGGGCTCTGGAGCTCCTTAGATTTATTATTTATTTATTTATTTATTTATTTATTTATTTATTTATCTTACTTCCCTGATGCAGTGATGGGCAACATCCTTGTCATGTTGAGGGCATAACACTGATGAGGGGACAGGTGGCTTTTTCTATGGAGACCTGTTCTGCATTTCTCGCCAGTGGCAATATTTTATAATGTGGAGAGACTTCTAGACTTTGGAGTTTGCCAGCCCACCTTATTAATTTCAAGTGTTGGAGTCTAGCACAGTAGATCAGGAGACAGGCTGAGCAGCGGCTAGATCTTCACTGTGTCCCCATCCTGGAAAAATGTTATCAGAGTCCTGGAGTGACAGAACCCCACCTGGGGACATTTGGGATCCTTGAAGTAGACTTGGGGTGGATATATATTTGATAGTCTTATAAAAATAGCCTGTGTATGGCTATATGGAATTCTTCTGTGCATGTTTTAAGGGCTCAGAAAATTGTCCTCTGCTCTTTGCCAAGTGGTAGGCTGGCCCCACTTCTGCGGAATTCTCCCTGCTGATGGGTGCCCATGGCCAACAGCAGTTCTATTCCTCTGCCTGTCTTTGATCACCTCTTGCCTTTCTGCCAATTTTTTTAATAAATTGGCCTTTGCCTCTAGATAAAAGATTATCCCATCACCCCCGGTAACAGACTTTCCTTTAGCACCTTGATGCACCCCAGAGTCGCTTTGACTTGGTTATTTCTGGGAAAATTTAGAGCCACTTGCTTGCAATAACCAATTGTTGTTTGAATCGCTTTTCTTTGCTCATTCAAAATTGCATTTTGTTCGAGGTCACGAAGAAACAGACTAACAATAAGAGTGCATCACTTTATATTTGTTGAGCGCTGTGAATTCTGCCAAAGCCTTTTCAACCTTGTGGTCTCATTTAACTAAATTATGCTGTGGGATTGGATCTGCCTTCCAGGATCATGCCACATCGAAAGGAACAGCCTTGCTTGGTTTTACTAGGGCGTCTTTTGATTTTCGTTTTTTACTCTACTCTTGGAAACTTCGATGCTTTGTAAGTTAAGCCTGGAGAAGCCCAGACGCTGGGCTGCTCCTGTGGCTTTGTCTGCAGGAGCCTGCACTGGGCACAGACTGGCTGCAGGCATTCCCTGCCCTCCCTTCTTCTCCTTTCCCTGGTTCTGCCTTTCAGTAAAGCTGCCTAAACTCGGGGAAGGGCCCTTCAGAACAAAGCCAGGGCTCTTCCAACCCTGCTGGCTGAGTGTCTCTGTCCTATTCCCAGGCCCCTGAGACAGAAGAGCCCTCACACTGAGCACTCACTGGTCTGAGTGCAGGTCCCCTGAGGCTCATGCAAAGGTGAGTTTATGTGCAGCGCTGCAGTACTTGAAGTCCCCTTGGAGGTCCAGGAAGTCCCCTAAAATGTTCAGAATTGTTACCCAGATAGATGGCAGGACCCCTTCTTGGGAACTGAGAATTTTACATCCATGGCCAGTCCGTGCATTTGTGGCCTCTATGGGCTGCGCTGTGGCTCCCTTTGCTTCTCTGCTGACCCTGCTTGCTCCCTGCCCCTTGCTGCCCTGGACCTGCACACCATCTCTGCGGCAGCCAGCTGCCCAGGAAGCTGCCATCTGGACTTGCCTCCTGGGAGGAGAAATTGGGACCTGGATTAAGCTCTGCTTGATCAACTCAGTTGGTCAGTTTAGAACCCAGGCAAAGGCGGCCTCCTGATCTCCATGCCCCGCCCCCAGGGGGATGCTGCTGCAAAGGTGGGACCAGTAGTTAGATCACATCCCGCCCCTTTTGTGGGCAAGAATCTTAGCGTTTGGAGTATTAAGAAAGTAGACTAAGATTGTCTTCAGCTTGTATTAAGAAAGTTCCATGTAAAGAAAACGGTAAGCAAACTGACAGATTCATTTTTAAACTTTGCATGGGTTGTCAAAGATATTTCATCCAATTTCCCTTTACGTTTTATACTTTTCATTCTGGAAGGTTTGAGAAAGAGTCCAGAAGTGACATGCATTCTTAACAGCAGCTGAAGCCCAGCATTGCAGACAGGGTCAGGTAATGGGCAGGCAGGACAGAAACACAGGGGTCCCAACTGCTTGGCTGGTTGGGTTTTCCCCTGTTAAACTATTACCAAGAATATTCTCTTCTAATATTGCATCCGCTTTTATAAGCATTTCACTTTCCGTGACATCAGTATAAACTGAGGATGTGTCTGGTGAAAGCAGCGTGGTCCCCAGAGACGTGGGCTCACCCCTGCTGTCCTACCCAGCGTCCTCCCCAGTGTCCTCAGCCTTTCTGGGGTCCATCTTCAGTGAGATATTAAACATTCATCGATAGCCTCGTGGGGATTGGAGAGCACAGACTCCGCAAGTGATAGATACTATTTTTAAGATAATTAAGTCTGTACTTTGGAACCCTGAAATATGTGGGTACCTTCTGTGTGGTTAAATCCATGAGGGTCTTCGCAGTGCCAGGTTGGGCTTTGGACTCCCACTGTCCCTTCAGGATGGCTGGCCAGCAGCACTCTGCAGAGTCCTCAGGGCCCTGTGCTTACGCCAGAGCTGCTGCTTCCAAAGTACCTGGGTCTCCAAGGTGGGTTGGAGCTGTTGAGCCTGAGTGCAGGTCCCCGCCTGCTGCCTGCCAGGGTGCTGAGAACCTGTGCGTGAGGCTTGTTCACAGGCTCTTCCTACTGATGCAGCTCCTTCTGAAGCTGCTGCTGGACTCCCTGGCCTGGCTGCTGACACCCAGGCTGCAGGGCATCCATGGCAGCCCGAGCCCAGCTAAAGGTGTGGAGTGTAAAGAGGAGGGCACATGGAAAATACTGGACATTGCTGAACAGCTTTAGGAGGAACTCTGTCTGCTCCTGGCTTGGTTATTACTTTGTGATGGGTATTTTTTTTTTTTCCTGGTGCTGTCCTACCTTCTCATGGCAGAAGCATAGGTGATTTGAGAACTTTCTTCTTTTACAATATAAACATCACATGCTCTGTTGTCAGCTAAGCATGGCTTTTGACACCCCCCACAAATTTGACATATTCTCTGGTCATTTCCCTCTCGTTCCACTAGCCTCTAACATCCCTTGAGTTCTGTCGCAGCCTTTAGTAATTGGAAGTGGCCTCAGAAGGCCACTCGGGCATCCTGTGTGCCTTCACCTTCAGTCCCCCTGTGCCATCATTTGGCTGAGGGCAGCGTGGAGCCTGGTCTCCCTGTTCCTCCAGTGGGTCGCTGGGCGTTGGCTGGGTGAGCTCTGCGGCTCCTCGTCCCTCTGCTGGCCAGGCACCCTTCTATGACTAGATTGTCAGCCCTGACCGTTTCTTTGCATTGAACGTCTGTGTAGGACATTGACTGGACACGGAGCACCTATCCTTCTGTGAGCAGGGCCGACTCCTCCCACTCTCTTTCTGTCTGACATGCTTTCCCTGCAGCCTAGGACTGGACTTTCTCCCCATCGGATCATCTTTGCATTTTAACCTGGATAGTTACCTCATTTCCACTTCATGGGATTATTGATACTGTTGTATTTAATTGTGTCATTGAGCTGTTTGTGTTCTTTCTCTATTTTCCTTTCAGTTAATGGAGGTTTTTTAAATTCCATTTTGTCCTTCTTGCTAGTTGCTTAGTTCATTTTTGGCTCTGTTGTCTCAGTGGTTACTCCAGGACCTATGGGGCACATCTTCACCTTATCAATGCCTGATGCTTTATTTTATTATTCTCATTTTTGATTGACTGCTTTCTCACTGCGAGCTGACTTGATTTCCAGTCTTGGTAATTATTGTTTGATGTTGGGTAGTAGAGACTTATTTCGGAGGATGCTGAATATTTTTGTTTCCCTAAACAAAAATTTTTGGTTGTGAATCTTTTTTTGGAAGAGAGTGATTCTTACAGATACTGCTTGACTGGGTTGAGGTGAGGCATTGAGGGTGCTGCTTCCTCACTGGTAACTTCTGATCTCCATCCAACTCTTGTGTCATGGTGAAGGACATCTAGAACCCTGTGGTGTTGGGGTGGGAAAGGCAAGGTGCCCCAGCTCCAGTTTGGTGAAACGAGGACAAAGTGTTTCTTTAATGTGACGATGCAGGCTGCGAGAATCGGCTGAGTGAAGTCAAAGTCTAGGACGGTGAGATCGCCTCACGACTTCGGCTAGGGAACACCTTACAGCTGCGCTAGTGGCCTTTGCTGCACTACCACAAAACACCTGAGATAAGCAACTTACGAGGAGGCGAGGTCTGTTCGGGCTCATGTGTCAGGGGTTGCAGTTCAGGGTCGCTTGACCCAGCAGCTTTGGGTGTGTGGAGGCACAGGCCTGCTGGGCCGAGTGTGTGGCCCGGGAAACCTCCCCTGCAGAGCTGGGAAGTGGGCAGAGACAGGCCAGCAGGGCCCCAGTGGCCTCACCTCCCTGCACTAGGCCACCCCCTGAACCTCCCGCCTCCTCCCCACGCTCCAGGCTGCAATCGGGCTTCAGCACATGGCCTCGGGGACAGCCCAGGTCCCAGAGCAGCCCTCCCTGACGTCATGTTTCATGGTCTAAATGACATTGCAATGGGCGTGTTGTGTTCTCGCTTGTCAAGGCCCTGTGTCCTCCAGTCACCGTTTAGACCTGTGGAGATCCTTCTGGGGACTTCAGACCCCTTTGCCGACGGGACTTCTGCGTGTGTTCCCTCTGGGCACTGTCTGTCCCGTCATGTTTCCCTGTTATCCAGGTTTGAGGGTAAAGCTGGAAACACGTTTAGAGAAGCCGCAGAAGCGTTCTGACCTTACCTCAACCTGAGGGACATCCCAAGTCTGGGTATCCCTGTTACTGGACCAAAGGCAGCTGCTTCCAGAGCTGCAGATCGGATGGCTTTATTTTATTTTCACTCTTCTCTTTTGGTGCTGCCAACAATTTCAAAAGAATGATATCTTAGCTGGGCATGGTAGAGCACACCCGTAATCCCACAGCTCAGGAGGCTGAGGCAGGAGGCTCACAAGTTCAAAGCCAGCCTCAGCAAAAACGAGGAACTAAGCAACTCGGCAAGACCCTCTCTCTAAATAAAATACAAAATAGGGCTGGGGATGTGGCTCAGTAGTCGAATGCCCCTTAGTTCAATCCCTGGTACCAAAAACCAAAAATGTTTTATTGCTGTACTCACAGAGACTCTAAATTTACCTATGCAAATCCTGACACCAATACACAAATCTGTGTGTTCTTGAAAAGTTACTCAGCCTCTCTGTGCTACAGTTCTCCCAATAAAATTGGGATAATAGCATTGTTATATACCACTTAGAATAGAACCTAGCACATGGTGTCTTGTGTAAGTTTACCAAGTATTATTATTAAATAGAATTAATGGGCTAAATAAAAAACTCGGCTGCCCTTCTCCTCTACATCCCGTGTTAATGACTATGCTGCAACATAAGGACCATCTTGATTTTGAAATACTTTTCTTTTCCTGATTGTTTTTTTTTTTTTGAGGGGGGATTTGGGTATGTGATCAGCTTGCATATTTTAAAGTGCACTCTTTTCTTCACATTTGCAGGTACTTTAGAATGAAAGAAACACATTAGTGGTTGTGGACAGAGTGCACACCTTTCCACCCATTTCTTCCGCCACCTGTTTTACTCACATTATCTGATTCCATTTCAAAAGAACCTTACAAACAGCTTTTATTCTTCTTTCCCCTTTTCCAGCCCTGGTACCTGAGGCTGAGGTAATTCTCCCATTGTCCTGCAGTCAGGAGCCTGTCTGGGACGGCTTCTGGTGCCTGTGACTCCCTGTGCTCTGTGACGGCTATAAACACCTGCACCGCTGCCTCCACCATACAAAATCTCTCTCTCCTGCTTTGGCCCCACCTTGCCTGTCCGCCCGCGATGCAGCTGGCACACTTCTCCTGGTGCCCGGCTCCTCGCACTGTTCACAGCCAGGTGTGTGCAGGCCACCTCTGCTCTGGCCCTCCTGGCTGCAGAGGGCACTTGAACGTGGATGGCTCTGCGCGACTGCCCCTCCACTCTTGTCCTCCCTGCTCCCACAGCTGCTTATTTTACTGATTGGCCATGATCCAGTGACTGTAAGAGAAGAGGTCAGGTTTCCAGATTTGAAACCCTGATTTTTAAACCTTGAAAATGATCTAACAAAGATTTTTCTAATCTTTCCAAGGCAGCAGGAGGAGGAGGGGTGAAGAACTTTCCCAGGGTAACCGTCTATAGCAAGCACATCTGAGACGGTCGGTTCACATGGGCAGTGACTTGGGCCCCGTGGGTGTTTGAGGTTTATTTCCTTAGCCAAGGGAGACGGGCACTGTGTAAACAAGCCTTCCCCAGGAGCCCTGGGGACGTTTCCACAGGAGTGTACCTAATGAAATTTCATTGATTGTACACATGCTGCTAAAATGCCACTGCTCCTTTGGTGGATGTCAGACTTCTTTCTGCTAGCCTTCTGTCCCGTTTAGTAATGAATATTAATGCTGTATTTTATTGTACTATCGTGTTTTCAATTTTCTTTTGGAAAGGGATTTAATGTGACATCCATTTAATCATTTAAACAGTTGGGTTAAAGGTTTGATGTGATAGCCCAATTAAGTCACTGAATTGTGACCGTATGTACTTGCCAAATCAAAATCGCTGTGGAGGGAGTTTTCATGCGCATAATCAGGATGACAGTCCCCCATGCTGCGGCCCTGGTGTAAACTTGGCTCCGCGGGGTCTGGTGGAAACCTGCCACGGGAGGTAGAGCCTTTCCCAGGCTCCTCACCAGAAAACCCTTCACATCACCAAAGGCGAGCTCAGAGCACAGAAGCATCCCTTTCTTGAAGCTTCCAAGGGAGAAAGCCCACAGTGCTCAGGGGAGGGTGAGGGGGATTAAAGTCGGTTCACGACAATTTGACACACTTTCCACACTCAGTGTGTGCCCCTGGGAGGCACAAGGGACATTCACTGTCTTCAGAGGAATGAGCTTAAAAAAAAAACAAACAAACATGAAATTGGCAGAAACAAAAATTGGGATGAATCTCCTAGACTTTAAATAAATTTCTCTGATCCACCAAATTTCTGTTTTAGTAATTTTTATGTATCTGAGTATTAAGTATTTGAATAGAATTATCATACCATCTAGTTTTTTAGTTTCATAAACCTGCAAATTTTTGCAAGATTGATTGTTTTAGAATCTGAGCATTTTTGCTTTTCTTATTGTTTGCAACTGGAAGTAAGTTTTGTAACTCCAGTTATGCCTGTTTGCTTATTGACATTATGCTAAAACTTAAATGAAAAAATTTTCGAGATGTAATTGTTTAAGAATAAAGATCCTCAGTTATCAATTTATAACTTTGTGCTACCAACCAATGACTTTAAATATTAAAAGGTAGTTCTTGATTACTCTAAGCTATTTTTCTTTAAATAATCTGCATTCAGCTGCCAGGATTGGCACACACCTGTATATAGGGAGGCTGGGGTCATGGATTGCTAATTAGAAGCCAGAACGGGCAGCTTAGAGTGACCCTGTCTCAAAATAGAAATTAAAAGGGCTGTGGATGTAATTCGGTGGTAGATTGCCATTGGGTTCAATCTCGAGTACTGAAAAGTAAAATTTTAAATTCGGTTTAAGGCTCTGATATGTGTGTGTGTATATATATGTGTGTGTGTGTGTGTGTGTGTGTGTGTGTGTGTGTATACACATATATATATATATATTTTGTCAAATGTGGGAACAGAATGATTTAAAGTTATAAATTATTAACTGATTCTGTTTTCCAACATGATATTTTGGCCACCTGCTTTGGAAAAATTTGATTTTTTTCCAGCTTCCATCAGGATTATGAGCTATACACACAACTAAGGTTTAAATCTATGAAAACATGCTCTATGTCATTAAAGATACATTATTATTTAGTTGAACCAATACACTTCTAGCCAGCGCCTGCTGAGGGTGGGCCACCGTTCTTGACCCTGTCAGAGATGGAAAGGGAGCGCCCCGGGCTGGAGCCAGGCAGGACCTGCAAGAGGCGCTCAGCCAGGCACAGCTCCATCCCATAAGAGGGTCAGAGCAGGGGTGTGGAGTCCCAGGAGTTCTCCTTGGCCTTCGCATCTCTCGCCTGACTACGGCTGGCTGGGAAGCACTAGGGAGCAGAGAGCGGATGAGAAGGAGACCTAGCCGCCGTTCCACTTTCCTGCAGTCTTGTCCTTTGAGAACGGGTCCCGCCGTGCACAGGCCGAGAGTTGATTCGTGATGCTACTCTGACCCAGTGTCAGGATGTTAAGGCCAACACATCTCGGGACAAGAACAAAAATGGAAGCCATCAAAGTGGTCTAAAGGCCCAAGAAATGGCCACCCTGGCTGCCCTCCTGAGTAGGCTGCACCCTTGGGAGGGAAGCGGACAGCTGGGCGAGGGTCAGCTACCGCTATTGGGCCTTTGGAAATTGGATGTTAATTGTGGGAACAGCACATGCTCCAGGGTTTTTGTTGTTGTTGTTGTTGTTTTGACAGTTCCTACGTTCAGCATCGGCACTAATGTCCCCTACTGAAATCATCTTTCCTAGATCGGCTTGTTCTTCCCGGGGGGAGGGTGAGCTCTGACACTCCAGGACACTGTGTCACACGCCCCTTCAGAGCCCTGGCAGGGGGCTCCCCGTCTTGGTCGGCTGATGCTTCCCCCAGTGATGCGTTGCCGTGCGTTTCCGCCCTCCTGGGAACACTCCTGACAGTCCAGGATTGGCACCATGCTGTCCCATATGCAAGTCCAAGGGCACCCGCGTGGCTCTGCCTGCCCACAGGTGCCCACTGTCGGTTGCTGTGGTATCGTGTAACGTGGGGCTTCCTAACAGCAGACAATCATAGACTCCACGGCAGAGTGCACTTAGAAGTGTTTTCTTGCTGTTCTCCACAGTAAAACGGGTGAAAATGCTGTGCAGGTGGCTTTGTTTTCGAGTGGGTGGTTCTTACTTTCCATTATTTTCCATTTGTGGGGCTGGCAGTTGTGTTAGCAGGTGTGAAAGCACTGGGTAGACTCACATGGCAGCTCTCTTCTCCTTGGAGGCAGTTTACCTGGACACAGCTGATGGAAGCCTCCTCCTGGGATGAGAATAGGTGGCTTGTCTTCTGAGCCTGGCGTGATGTCTTGGCATGTGACCTCCGGTCCCTGGGTGCTGCCATGGCAGGACTCACCTGACTTCCCAACTGAGTGGTGCTCCCTGGTGTGGCCAGAACAGGTGCTTCCCCGCTCCCCCACAGTGGACACTCTGGTGCATGTGTTCCTGGCTGCTGTGAGTGGCCCGCAGTGCACGTGCAGGGGCAGGTCTCCTCCCAACACAGCGATGACTTGTGCTTGGACAGGGGCCAGCAGTGGGGTGGCTGGATCCTGTGGAAGTTCAGTTTTGAGGTCTTGTGGAGCCTGCCTGCTGCTCTCATAATGGCCCCACTAACTGATATTCCCACCACACGTCCAAGGGCTCCCTGCCACCTGCAAACTCGCCAGCACTGTCTTCTCCAGGAGCTTCACTCCCAGAGTCTGAGGGGGCACCTCCATGTGGTCTGATCTGTTTCCCTGATGATTGGTGACGTGGAGCATGTTTTCATGTATTTGTTTCCATTTTCATATTTTCCTCAGATGTCTATTCAGATCATTTGCCCATTTTTAAATTGGGTATTCATTTGTTTTTATTTAAAATTGTTTGATTTTTTTAAGTGGTTCTTACAGAATTGGAAGGGAGAACAGTCATTGCTGGAGCCTGTACAAAGGGGCAGTTGTGGCAGGGATGACTTCTAATGTCATGTAGCGCTGCAGAGTCATAGGGTTGACCACAGTGCTCCGGTGTATCAAAATGGCTAGCAGAGAAGTGGGTGTGGAATCAAACATAGAATCTACTTACTTTTTTGATACTAGGAATTGAACCCTGGGGTGATTAGCCGTGAGCCACATCTCCAACCTCCCTTTTTTATTTTAAGAGGGGATCTTGCTAAGTTGCTTCAAGCCTTGCTACATTACTGAGGCTGGCCTTGAACTTGTGATCCTCTTGACTGGGCCAGGAGCACTGGGGTTTTAGGTACATGCCACTGTACCTGTCTAGAACATGCTTTTTTAAGTAGACAACACAGTTGATTGTAGATTGTACTAAACTATTTTGTTTTCTGAATATATTTTGGTACATGGTTTTCAGAAAATTTTAAAAACTAGATATGAACACTACTTGATTAGGTAAATGGAGATCCATAATCATGTCACTATTAAATACCAAACTACTAATAACTAATATTATTCTCTAAACTTTTATTTATGTCTAAGTTTGGACTTAAGTCATTTCAAAAGAAATTAAAAAAAAAACTTAAGCACTTAGCTCTTTTGAATACACTCATTACTGAGGACATGCTCGATGAAAACCAGCAGCAGGAGACAGTCCACAATCCCACATGTCATCCGTTCTGCCTGCTGCTGCGTCGACTTTGTGCAAAAGCCTGTTCTTTGACCATGGAATGAAATCTTGTCGGTTAAGTCTCAAGGCAGTTGATTGAGTAGAACCTCAGCCAGAAGAAAAGTCAGGTCGAAAAGAACAGAACCGAGACCCTGCTTTGGAATCACAAGTGGATGTGGTCCTCATGTTGTCCCAGGGAGTACTTAAAGCTCCCCCAGGTCAGACGCTGTAGGTGTGCAGAGCCTGGGCCTGGGTTCCAGGACAGTCAGGTGTTTAATGGATGGAGAGGACCTTCAGTTTAGTCCTCATGCAGCTCTGTGTCCCTCAGACAGGACATTGGCAGGAGTGTGCATCTAGCCTGAGGTCGAGGAGGCTGGCGGATGCTTTCCTGCTGTGCTTGTCGTTTCCCCGACCTCAGTGTCCGCAGTGCTACCTGGTTGCTGGCTGCATGGACATGGAACCCCGACCTCCTCTGGATCACCAGATCCCAGCACCACGGGGTTTCTTGTCTTTTAATGATATATATTTACTTATACTTCGAAAATGGTTATAAAAATACTATCATGCAGATATGCTAAACACTGACATCATTAGATTTTTTTTCTGTGCTAAAGCTCTGATCATTTTAATAGTTCCAAGTGGTGCCTATATGGTGATATGAATGGATCTCAGAAGAATTGTCTTTCACTTTTGTTTTTTCTTTCTCCTTCCCATAGTTTTACCAAGCCACACATGTGGACATCCTGGGGAAATACTGAAAGGCGTTCTCCACGGGACGAGGTTCAACATAGGAGATAAGATCCGATACAGCTGCCTCTCTGGCTACATCTTGGAAGGTCACGCGGTCCTGACCTGCATCGTCAGCCCCGGGAATGGCGCCTCCTGGGACTTCCCGGCTCCTTTCTGCAGAGGTACGGTACAGCAAGCGCCTTTCTGTAAAGCGGCTGGACAGAGAGAGTGACTCTGGAGCTGATTCAATACGTGCCCACTTAAGGGGGGGTGGAAGTTAAGAGGCCAGCTCGTCACTTCCACAAGCCACATGAGGTGTTATGTTGGAATCCGTGGCTAGGACCTTATAGATCCACCAGCAAGTGTGTGCCATGTCATTATGTCCCCCAAGTTCTAAGTTTCCTTCATTTATCTCCCAGACTTTATGCACTTCTTTGTGTGGCTCTCTCTGGTCAAGATCTTCTGTTATCTTACATATGTTTATGTCCTTCTGGATCTGAGGATTCTGAGTTTATCTTTTTCTCATTAAAAATGAAAAACACCCTTTGATAATTAAAGTGTATTTTGAGAACTCTTTCAGCACTCTTAAACTGTGAAATCAGGTAATCATAAATAACTGCACTATTTCAAATGTCCATTGCTGACTTAGGGTATAAAGCTAGTGACTTTTCCCGAGTCTCTGAAATTCTAACTTTTCTGATGAAATCATTTTACTTTTCTAGTCTTTATAAAACTGTCTTCAAACTCTTGGATTTTGACTTTCCTAAGAAAATGCATCTTGAGAGTCAAAACTAAAATATAGCCATATTTGTTGAAGTTGTGTCTTTTTTCTTTTTCTTTTCTTTTTAAGCACCCTGGGTGGCTAAATGCCTGAGCCACCTCCCCAGCACTTTTCATTATTTTGAGACAGGGTCTCCACTAATATTCTTAAGGCCTTGAACTTACCAACCTCCTGCCTCAGCCTCCCGAGTTGCTGGGATCACAGCTGTGTGTCACCATGCCTGGCTATTGAGGTTTTCATGAAATGCCAGAAAATGTGCTGAGTGCTTCTCTGGGATCATGTGTAAGCCCAAATTAAAGCCAGACTTGGGAGTGAGCTTGGTGTCTGTCCTAACGGGAGTGCTCACCCGGGAAGCCCAGGAGCCCACACAGTGGGTTTGGTTTTCTCTGCAAGGCGTTGGCTAACCTGCACAGCACTCACTCCGGGCCCCAGCCTGGGTCCTCTGTCCCGCTTCATCCTTTCGTCTCCTCACAGCTGTGCCTCCAGTGAATTTGTCGAAATGAAACCTCAGTCCAATTTGTCATGTATTTCCATTACCATCCCTTTAACTGCTTAAAGAAAAAAAATATTGCCGATGGCATTTATTTCGTTGCGAGGTTATATTTTAGGGTTGTGATTACAGTGTTCTGTCTACGGTTTAACCATCTGGACCAGGAGAGCATCATCAAAACGGAGTCACTGGACCCCGGGGTCTTTCTGCGTGAAAACCCCTGGGAAGCCACAGGTGGTGCCGGGTTGTGTACACACCTTCCTTTGCTCGCGTTTCCCCGGAGTCCTTCCCCCTCCCCCTTTAGGGCCTTTACTGATTCCACAGTCACATCCCTTATAAAGTCACAGTGGAACTGACCTGTCAATCACCTTCTCTGCTTTCACCAGTTCTCTCAAATCCCAGCTTCATCAAGGTTCTTTTGTCATATAGATTTTCTTCTGATGAATGAATTTATACTAAAATACTCAAGTCTTGTCTTTTTCTATACTTGGCCGAGTAAGGATACCAAGGGAATTAAATAATGTGAAAGACACAACAGTGTCTTATTGATTTGAATAACTGGATCACAAAAATGTCAGGCATCTAATTCTTACAAAGGTGTAGATGTGGCATTAGCTGAGAGAGACGTACATGGAGTTCATCGGGGTCGGGTGAGATGATTCCAAAAAATGAAACGTGCCTATTTTTTTGCTTCCCAAAAGTTCTAATCCTTTAGTCCCAGGAATTGCTAGAGGGTCCTTCTTGATGGTGTTACTGACAGAGGCACCAGAGTGTCCCTTCCCAGGGACTGTCCAGTGTTTCAGACATGGACTTTTCTTTCCAGTGCGTGTTATTTAACCTGAGCGATGACACAGGGCAAGTGCCACACAGGGTCAGGGGCAGCTCTTCTGAGAAGTAACCTGACTGTCTGTCTAACATGGCCAGTAGGTGCTGAAGTGCGAGGCCATCCTGCTGCCTGAGACTCCCCTGAGAGGGAGACCAGTGTGGAACCGTCCTGTTCCAGAGCCAGACAGGTGTGCCTCTGGAGGAGCAGGCTTGCAGCCACTCCCCCTGGTGCCAGACCTCTCGCCCAGCTGTCCTCTCCCCTCTCAGCGCTGCCCATCACCCCCACCGTGGGCCGCAGTCCTTCAGAGGGTGCCCTGGGCACCTTGCGTAGGGGATGTCTGGAGGCGAAGCGCAGCGGCGGGGTCTCACACAGTCAGTGGAGGCCGTGCCCCAGCCCTGAGCACTGTAGTGACTTTTGACCCCACACTCGGCGGAACGCAAAGCCAGTTCAGGGGGTTTTAGGTCACAGGCCTTGTTCATGTCCTCGTTGGCCCTTCTCTTTTGAGAAATGCCCATTCACCTCCTCCGTCCATTCCCATCGCTCCTGTTTGCTGTGGAGTTGTTGGAGCTCCCTGCATATTCTGGGTGTCAACCCTGGGGACATGCCTGCTTTGCAAGTCCCCCCCTGCCGTCTGTCTCCTCCCTTGGACTGTCTGCTCTGCTGTGCAGCAGCTTCTTAGCTTGACGGCATCCCAGGTTTCTCTTTCATCTCCCATGGCAGGATGTTGTGGTCTCTTCTGGATCTTGGCCTACAGAGGTGTCTCCCCTCGCTCCTCAGAAATTTGGGTGTCTCCCAGCGTCAGGTCTTAGATTTCTGCCTTCAGTTCATCCTAGTAGAATTTTTAAAGCAGAGTTCAATTTTTGAAACATTCTTGGCTGCTGCTGAACTGGGGGTTCAGTCAAGTCATTCACCTGAGGTTACTTGTCACCAGTGCTCCTTGTCTGAGATTCGAAACAGAAGTAAGTGGAAGGCAAACCAAAACAGTGACTTCATAACCAGCGACACAGGCGTGGGGTATGCGTTTTCCATAGATACCCACAGACTACCCCACATACGGGCAAATATGCACCCCTAATGAAGAACAGACGGAGGAGTGGCTGACATTGGTCTCCACCAATAGACCTGCCTGCCAGTCCCAGGTAGTGCTGACCACTGACTGACTGCTTTGAGGGGCTGTGGTAGGTGTCCACCAGCATGGAAGAAGGGGGTTAAGGGTGACCAGCTTCATCTGTCCAACAGCAGCCGGGTCACCCTTTGCACTCAGAGGTTGGGAGATGAGTAATCTGCCTCTGGGAGGCGAGGCACAGGCCCTGGGTGGGAAGATCTGCAGGGATGAAGCGCTCTGACCTCCTGCTCCCACTGCCAGCTGTCTGGGGCTGGAAGGAGGAGGCCTTGTAGCTGCTTTTGTTTGGTTTGTTTGGGAGCATGACATGTAGACCACAGAATAACGAAAGCATAAGGATCATTATTGAAAACTAAGGCTGCTCACACCATGAAGTCCTACCCTGGTTTCCATCTGTCTAAACACACATACGTAAGATAAATATTCACCTCAATGTGTCAAAACACATTGTCACCATTTTGTGACAATGTTAGTGAATATAGGACGTGGCAGGTGTTTTGATTTTTTTTTTTTAAGAGAAGACTAATTTTATCCATCTCGGGACAGTTGTGTTTTCTTGGAGGAGTGAAGAGTAATCAGCAGGCCAACTGCTGCTAAATGAGGACCTGGAAGCAATATCAGGGATGCCTTAATAAACCTGCTAAATAATGCACTCCCAGGCTGTATTCAGACTTGTCCAAAGCCGTGAATCCTTTAACTGATCAACCTCACATAATGTGATTGCAAATGACAATGTCACTTGCTAATGTTTTAGGATATGTCAGTCAAAGCTTTCCATTTGCAGATGTTCTGCTGGTGTTAAAGGGGAGGGAAGACTGGGGTGATGAGATGGAGGGAGGAAAAGGGAGCAGCCATGCCTTTATGGGCGCCTATAAATTCTGTGACACTTGAAATACAGCTGTGTTTTACCAGCTACGTTCCAGAAGTCTGTGTCAGATGGAGCTGCAGTGATCTGTCAGCAACACAAAGGGTGTTTCAGTCATTTTTTGCTTCTGAAACCAAAAGACCTGACAAGAACACTTAGAAGAGGAAGAGTTTATTTGGGGAACCGTTTCAGAGCTCTCAGTCCATAGATGGTCTCCTCCATACCTCTGGATCTGACATAAGGCAGAAGTGTGTGGTGGAGGGAAGTGTCTGGGGACCTGGTACCAGGAGGCAGAGAGAGCTCTGATCAACAAGGACAAAATATATACCCCAAAGGCATTCCCCCAGGGACCCATCCCCTCCAGCCACACCCCACCTACCTACAGTTAGTTGCTTCCCAGTTAATCCCTATCAGTAGATTAATGTGCTGATTACTTTACAGCTCTCATAACCTAGTCATTTCACCTCTGAACTTTCTTGCATTGTCTCACACATGAGATTTGGGGGCCACCTCACATCTAAACCATAATCCATTTCTGGTTGGAACCAAGCAATGCAAAGGATTAGTGAGTGGGGCTGTGTTCTTATAGGAAGCTTACCAAAACCAGATAGAAGAGCCCTAGAAAGTGCGCCTGTACTAAGCGATAGTCAATCTTTTCTTCAGTTTTGCATCTTCACTACACTGTGGCCTTATGCCTGGTACAAAGTTTGTGACTTCATTAAACACAATCTCGTAGCAAGTTTAGAAAGTACATATTGGTGTCTCTGCCAATTATTTTCAATTTTGTGGGTTACTTTATAGTATTTTTTCATTATTTCTTCTGGCAGATACCAAGTTAGGCTGACAGCTTTGAAGAAAAATGTTTGCATGCCCAGGAAACTGCGTGACTTGTGACAGGTCGGGCAGACATGGCCGAGCCGTGGGGGCTGCCACTCCGGCTCCCGCTTCACCACCTGCTAGCTGGCATGTCATGGGCAGGCTCTGTGCTGGCCAGGCATCGGGTTCCCCATCCCTTATACTGAACTTTAAGTTTAAAGTTTAAGTTTACTTTCAGTCTCAGAATTGGTAAAGATTGACACCAGTGCTCACTGGTGGCTCTTAGTCCTCTAGCCCCACCATCTTGGAGCTGGAGTGGAGAGTGGGCCCGCAGGACAACTCAGACTGTATTTCACTCTCGTCCTCCTTCGTGAGATTAGAGTTACATCATAAACATTCCAATTTCAATTGACAAAATTTTATTCTCAGTCTTAATAGTAATTATTAGTTATCTCTCCCATAATTAAACATAATGAGTGCTTCCAATGTTTACTTCTACACATAATGCTATCAGTGTCTCTGTACAGATAGCGTTGCTTTTGTTTCTTCTGTTTAATTATTTCCTAAGGATAGAATTCTAGGAATGTTATTTATGTTTTGCATATTTACAAAGCAAATTTCAAATTCTATAATAGTTTTCATGACAATTATAAGTTTTGATATTAGCATCTCTTTTGGATTTGCTCAGAGTTTGGTGACACTAAATTATTTCAAAAGTTTAATTGCTTATTAATTTCTACTAAGGCTGTAAAAATTGGTACCAGTGAAAACTGTGAGGTCAGATTGCCCAAGGAAATTGAAGTAGCCTCTCTAGGTGTGATTAAGGGCCAATAGGGGATCATGAGCATGAGAGGTAGACCCATCCACATGTGCGTTTTGGTTTTAGCCCAGTGTGTTTACTGCATGGGAGAAAGAGGGACCCTGGTTCAGATTTGAACCTGAAGCATCTTCCTGTGTCCTCCTGATAGTCAAGTGATGCAAAATGCATTAGAGGGGTTTAAATGATGGCGTGAAGCTCAGGACGCAAGGTGAGAAAGGAGGACCCTGCGTCCATGTTCTGGAAGTGCACCATCTGGGGCCTGGGACGTGCTAGATTGTGGCTGTGGGGGATTCTCATGAACCAGCTGAAGGACATGAGGGTGATGCTGCAATGGGTGGGCAAGTTGGGCTCTTGGAAGAGTAGACAAGTGAGCTGAGAGGCCTAATCTTCAAAGGGTCACCTGTGTTGACATGGAAATCAGCCAGAATTAAGATAAAGTTTGGGGAAAAAAAAGGTTGGAAAATACGGTGGTGAGCCAGATGCTCAAATGCTCCAGGATTAAAGGGGATTCATGTAGAAATTTACAGACAAGGACGAGAATGTCAGTGTTTGACTCATGACTGGGGAACTTCAGGGAGGAAAGAACAGAAGTCATGTGGACGTGGCAATGTCAGACTTGGTGGTGGACACGGGTCTGCCTGTGGACCTGCTGTGGGTGGGCTGTGCAGTAAACCACCAGCCCTTTGAGAGGACTTGGAGGACCCGGCTTCCTCATTGAGATGGCCAGGTTGCTGCTAGAGGAAGAAAACCATCTTACAAGTAGTCGAGATGGGGGTTCCCTTGTGACTTGTGTAGAGCTTCAGAGGACCTAGCTGAAGGGTTTCAAGAGCCTGGGAGGGTTGGTATTAGGACATTAGAAAAATGAGATGTGCAGGTATGTGAGGGTATGAGGCTGGAGGTAATGGGTCCCAGGAGACCAGGGCTTCTTGTAGTGACTACAATAAACAAGGATGAGGATAGGCAAGGATCATTTCCAATGATCTCTGGAGTAAACCAGGTGATGGATTTATAAGGCAGGACCAAAGGGGATGGGGTGAGGTGAGGTGTCCCTGTCTGGAGCCCCTTTCATCCCAGCCCCTGCAGGAGGGAGTCCTGGGGAAGATGGCTGCATTCTGATCACCAGCTTCCTGTGGAGTAGACTTACCCAAAGCTGGAAATGTTCACATATCTGCTCAAAACATATTTTAATCAGTCATTATAAAATGACCACCATGTGCCAAACTGAAGTAAGTATCAATGGCTACTTTTATTGAGTAGTTCATATTTTCAATGCTATAAACTTTTTACAGTTGTTAATTAACTTTACTGTCACAACAAGCCATGGATAGATGCCATTACATTTCACTTTCTATAGAAAACCAAACCGAGGCACAAAGAAAGTAATCACTTTCCAAGAGACACCAAAGTAAGTGTCAAAATGTGATTGAAACCCAGACAGTCTGATTTTAGAGGTTTTGCTGGTGGTGATGTTCTACTCTCCCTTTAGGGGAGAATGTTAAGTAACGTCTCCCATTATCACAAATTGAACATCATATTGAATATATGTATTTCTGACTTCTTTCACAGATATTTTCCCTACAGTTTCTAAAATAGACCAGAGACAGTGCATCTAATTATATACCCTGAATTTTATGCATTTAGTGTTACAACTAAGATATTCACTGAAGCAGTACTGTGGGTGCTTGGTAAACACACTGGATGTTCATACATATGGACGCATGGTACCTTATTTAAAGATTTATCAGTCATTGCGTATGTGGGTGGTTTCAATTTTTCATGACAGATATGGAAAAGTTATGTTTCTAAATAATGTTTTATTCTGTATTTTGAATTATATCTGTTAGATGGATTCCTAGCGAAACTCATACTCGGGCAAGGAATATATTTTAAAGTTGAAAATAAAACTTTTAAAAAGTTTGAAGTTCCTTGGGGGGAAGTACAAATCAGTGCACTTTGATTTCTGCTTATGTTTAGAATTATGTTCCCCACTTACAGAACTCGGCAGCTTCAAATACATCTTTTATTAAAAATCTTATCTTCTTCTTGGATTAACTCAAAGGCATCCAGACTTCTTTTAGCTGTTACAACCTTTTCTTCAACTGCAAGGTTTTATAAAAATTCAATGTGGAAAATGCCTTTAGAAATAGCACTGTGCTAGCAGTCTGCTGTGGGAGCCCAGCCACACCCCAGATAGTCTGCTCCCTGCCGCTGCCAACTCCTCCATGTGGAAATCATGAAGCAATGAACAAAGTGACTTGACACTGAGGTCCATCATTCATTTAGAAATATCTGCCAATATCACTGCCACCTCTCCAAGAGCATGGGAGGTCTTTCCGTCTCTTACCGTCTTTAATGCTATTGTTCCAGTGTTGGGCAGTTTTCATTGCAGAGGTCTTTCGCCTCCTTAAGCAGGTTTATTCTCAAGTTGTTTTTTTTAAAGATCATTATGAATGGGAAAGATTTCTTGATTTCCTTCTCAGCAGACTCACTATGAGAGTACAGGAAAGCTACTGGTTTATGAATGTTGATCATGTATCCTGCTAATGTGCTGAATCCATTCATCTGCTCTAAAGCCTTCTGATGGAGTTTTTTGGGTTTTCTAGAAATAGGATCATGCTGTCAGCTAGCAGATAACCTGAATTCTTTTCCTATTTGTATCCCTATAATGTCCTTCTCTTGCCTGATTGCTGTGGATAGTGTTGAGGACTAGGTTGAATAGGAGTGTTGTCAGAGAACATTCTTGTTCCTGATTTTACAGGAAATGCTTTCAGTTTTTCTCCCTGAACTCTGATGTTGACTTTGGGGTTGTCACTTCTAGCCTTTACAGTCTTGAGTTAAGTTCCTCCTATCCTTAGTTTCCCCAGTGTTTTAACATGAGTGGGTGCTGGGTTTTCAAATCTATTGAGGTGATCATAGGATTCTTATCCTTAACTCTACTTAAGTGGTTAGTTATGTGTATTGACTTACATATGTTGGACTGACCTGGTTTCCCTGGGATGAAACGTTTCTTATCATCCTCTTAATATGCTTTCGGATGAGGTTTTCTAATATTTTATTAAGAATGTTTACATCTGTGTGCATCAGGGATATTGGTCTGTAATATTCTTTCCAATATGTGTTTGTATGGTTTTCGTATCAGGGTGATACTGGCTTTGTTGAATGTATTGGGATTGTTCATTCCCTTTCAATTTTATGGAGTAATCTGAACAAGACTGGTGTTCATTCTTCTTTAATTGTATGGTCCAGGTCTGGTCCTGGACTTTCCTTTGTTGGAAGGCTTTTAATTGTTGCTTCAATTTCTTTGCTTGATATTGGTCTATTTACATTTTCAGTATCTTCATGGTTCAATTTTGTTAGCTCATATGTATCTAGAAATTTGTCAATATCTCTAGATTTTCTAGTTTATTGGAATATATAAATTTTCTACATGGTCTCTAACAAACACTCCTGTGTTTCAGAATGTCTGCGGTACAATCTCCTTTTTCATATCTAATTGTGTTTAATATCATCAAAACAACAATAAGAAAAAACTGCCCTAAAATTCATTTGGGAGAATAAGAAACCCAGAATAGCCAAAGAAATACTGAGCAAGAATTTTGCTGGAGGCATCACAATCCTGAACCTCAAATTACTTTGCAGAGGTATAGTCACAAAAATAATATGGTACTGGATGGTACTGGCACCAAAACAGACTTGAAAACCAATGGAATAGAAGACACAGAGACAAAAACACATACACTCATAGTTGACAGAAGTGCTAAAAATAAATGTTGAAGGCAGCTTTTTAAACAAATGGTGCTGGGAAAACTGAATATCCACATGTCAAATAATGAAACTAGATCCCTATCTACCTCCTTGCACATAAGTCATATCAAAATGGATCAAAGACTCAGGAGCCAAACCAGAATCTTTGTGATTTCTAGAACAAAACACAGGGCCAAGATTCTATCATATTGGTGTAGGCACCTACTGTTCCAGGGTGATTTGGTTCCTTTGGTAATACTTTATATATATTTTATTTAATGCATGTTTTCTAAGTTTTCATTAAATGGTTAATGATGGAACTTGAAATAACTCTTCCTATTTTCCTGTCACTTGCTCATCATTATTTTTGTTTATGTGTGGCTATGGACCAATTTGTTTTCTCTGTCTGCTTTGACTTTATCTCCTCCCGACATTTCCCTTCTCCCCTGATGAGTATATAAAGTCACCACAAGCCCCATGACCTGTGGCAGGCCACCTGTCAAACCAGCAGAGCCAAGTGAGCAGCAGACCGGAGCCTCCCATGGGTGGCTGCAGCCGTCAGTGTCTTTGTGCCATTTTTTTTTTTTTGCCCAAATATAACATTTCTAAGAGAATTATTGTATTACTTATAGACTATTCTCATTTTAAGCCTCCTACTTGAGCAAGAACGTGTTTCTGTAGTGGGATTGGCTGCTTTCCTACTTCTGTTCTGGGTGGGGTATGGTTTGGACCATACCCAGGCCCAGGTGTGATCCTTATAGGGGGCTTGGACTGGCAGACTATAGGATGTGCAGGTCCTTTCTTGAAGGGGAACAGTGAAGGGAAAAGGGAGTGGAGTATCAGGCTGCCCCCTAGAGACATGGGCTGCTGTGAACACAGATGCTAGGAGGTGATCCCTGGCTGCAGTGGGCCTAGGGGTGACTTCTGCAGAGACCGGGAGGTGGTGGGGGAAACACGGTAGGCAGGAGAGCAGGTGCAAAGGCCAGTGCATCTTTGCAGATGTGTGGCTGGACCAGCCAGGCTAAGGAGGGTGGGGAGGAGGAGGAGGAGCGGCAGGACCAGCCACGTCTCCTTCCAGGGCTGGTGAGCTCTAGTTTTATTCTGAGTGGTGGTGCAGGGAGTTAGCTGTTTGTAACAGAACATGTTAAGCTTCAAGTTAAGTTTTTAGGTCACTTTAGCTGATCTGAGCAGAGCAGATTCTAGAGGATGGAGGAGAGCAGGAAGACCAGACACCCTTGTCTGCATATGCACATGTTCATGTACATGCACATATGCCGTGTATGTGTGGATACCACGTGTGATTATGCATGCAAGGGAAGGCATTCAGCCTCAGTGGGAAGGAAATCCGCCATCTGGGAGACAGGATGAGCCTGGAGGACACTCCCGAGTGAAGTAAGGTGGGCACATAAAGGCGTGCCCCGCATGACCCTCACATGGAGTCAAAGCAGTAGAGATTCTAGGAGCAGAGAAGACAGTGGTGGTCAGAGCCCCTGGACTGGGAGTGAGGACCCAGCAGAGGGCCTGGGCTGGTGGATATGAGATGAGAAGGCCCAGGGAGCCTTTCACACTGTGCCGTGGCCATAGTTCAGGATGCCACACCATGTACTCATTTGTCAGGGAACTGATCTCACACACTGTTGCCATCAGCCCTTGCCCCACGTGCACATGCACACATTCCACCTTATGAGGTGATACACTCTCCCACATGTGCACACATGCACACAAGGCTTTGAATGGGGATACCACATGTGTGCACGTTCACACATACACACACCTGGCCTTACAAGAGGATGTACCTATTCATCAGCAGGTTGGCAGCTCCATGAGACCCTGCCTAGAGCAGACCTCTCCGGGGGCCACTGAGGGAGCTGGGCAGTGTCTGCTCAGCAGCAGGTCCTAGGCCTTGGCCCTGATGGCCTGTCACCCCTCACTCCCACCACTACACCTTTGAGGAGGCTGCAGGAGAGCTGGAGTGTGGGCTTTGAGTGCCCTCTGAGATAATTTAAGGTTTCCAATCAAATGAACCTCTCTTGGGAAAGCGCTCACTGTTGCATCGCAGTGTGCAGCAACGTGTGCACAACTGTGTGTCAAGGGCTGGGTGGGTGGCTCAGACATAAGGCTAGTGCCCAGCATGCAGGAGGCCTGAGCTCCATCCCCAGCACCATGGCAGGAGAGGGGAGATACACACACCACTCCATATGCACATACACACATGCATATATACACACGTACATGCACATGCAAATACGTATCACAATATCATCTTGGACATGTACAACTTTTATTTGTCAATTATACCTCAGTAAAACTGAGAATGAGATGGATTTCTTCATCTTAAGCACAATCTTGTGTGTGCATGTGCACATTAATGTTTGTGACCAATGTTAAGTAATATACCAAAGATCTGTGGCCTTGATTTCCCTAAATCCAGCTTATTACTAGTCTTGAAACCCATACATTGAAATATTTAGCAAGGTATTTGTGTTTAGTATTGTATCTATAGATAATTAGAAATAAAATGTTTACTAATGACGTTTTTGCATTCTTGCTAGTTTTTCTATAATAGGCCAGCCTGCTTGTGAAATTACATGTCAGCAATTATAAACATTTCAATCTGAAAATACGTCATATAAAAATTATATCTACCACACTTTTTTTTATTGAAATGATAATTCTAAAGTTAGAGACATGATAAAGAAAAGTAACCACCGTCAAGCTATTATAACTGTACAGAGAAAATAGTTCAGAATTTTATAGCTATTTCCAAAATAAGTTCAATTTCTTAGATTTATTTTTATGGAAAACAATTGGGTAATGTGTATCAAATACAAGTCCATTTTCAAATATGATTGCATTTACTCTAATTCCTTCTAATTGCTTTATGCAAATAGATTAAGGGAAGATACCAGTATGTTATCCCTAGGCCTTAATAAATTTAAATAAGCCAACTATCTAGACCTCAAGTACCAATCTGGACTGGAAGAGTACCACATGGCCTTTTAGTAGGATTTCTTTGCCGCCTGCTTACCGGGCGCTCAGTTACCTAGCAGAAGCAGAAGAGCCTAATGACAGGTGGGGCCCTCCGGGGTGTGTGCAGGAGGCTCAGGTGCCCAGCTGGGGGATTTCGCTCTCGCTGGGATGTCTTGGTCACGTAGGCATCCTTCAGTGTTCAGGCAGGTTGAACACGGTGGCTCTTGGCTGAAAGTGTTGAGACCCTTGCCTCTATGACATCCATCGGGCTTTCAGAGGGACGTGGTGGCAAGCCGGCAGAGGTCCTCTTCAGATGGGGCACCTTAGGTTCGGGACATTTTGCAGAGATGCTCCTGCGTGACAGCCACCTGAGCCAGGCCTTGTCTCTGCTTCCGTCCCTGCAGCAGAGGGAGCCTGCGGCGGGACGCTGAGGGGCACCAGCAGCTCCATCTCCAGCCCCCACTTCCCCTCCGAGTACGGCAACAACGCCGACTGCACCTGGACCATCCTGGCCGAGCCGGGGGACACCATCGCGCTGGTCTTCACCGACTTCCAGCTGGAGGAGGGCTACGACTTCCTGGAGATCAGCGGCACCGAGGCGCCGTCCGTCTGGTAAGTGCCGACGGCCTCCGCCCTGGGCACGGGCGCTGGCTGGTCAACGTCGCTGTCCGATCGCTAAAAAGTCCCCTTTACTGTGACTCGTTTGAAAGTGAGATCTTGGGTGGCGATTTCGAGGTAGGCGGCTGCGTGGGCACTGAACTTGCCGTCTGCCTTCCCAGATGGCCAGCGGAGGGCACCGTGGTGGGCAGGGGTTTGGTCTGGAAGATGGTGTGAGCCCTTATTCCAGACCGTGGAGTTTCTTGCCTACGGTGACGAAGCAGTGGCCAACTCTGCTCGGACACCTCATCAACTGGGCAGTTTCTTCCACGAAGGTGGGCGTCCGTCGGGGTACCACCTCCCAGGAGGCACCTGTGGCCACAGGGCGTCACAGGCAGGCCACGTTAGCAGAGATGCTAACCCACCGACGTGTAAAACCTACCCGCCTCTTCCAGCTCTGGCGAGGGTGGCCATGAGGCGAAAGGGAACCGGCTGACCAGAGCTGTCCACTGCAGGGCCGACCCATTGCTGTGAGCGAAAGGTGATTTTGTTTGCTTCAGTTATTACGTTTAATGTCAACTTAAAACTACTTTGGTCATCTACTTCAGATCATGAACTGTGAGCGACCTAGGGATATTTGTATTGAAACCACAGATGGACACAGGGTTGGCCTTTCCTGTGGGGGTAGATGAGAAGGTGGGGTGAGGGACTGCAAACATCTCTATGGATTTGCCTTTCCTTTGGGCGCAGAGATTCAAGGATACAGACGTCACATATGGAACACTGTACATAAGACAGTCCATTTTTAAACCAGTTATTGGAATTGAGTTGGGTCTTTCTCAATTTTCCAAAACTAAAGACCAAATTAGAGTGTTTGTATTCATGGATAAATCCTTTCCTTCATTAAGATTATTGTGGTTATGTTAAATGTTTTGCCAATTAGAGAAAAAAATGAAAATACAGTCTCTCTGACACTCAAGTATTTGTTGAGATTGCCATCATTTTGCAATGTTCAACGTCAGTTGGTAGAAACAAATACTGACCTGGGAGCCTGGGCTGCCTAGAGTCCATCCTGTTGTCTGCCGTGGACAATCCTGGGCCCTTGGACAAGAGAGAGGCTATGTTAAAACTTATCTTTCTAAACCTCACTAATGAAATGTCTCCTGAGTGCCTCCTCTCTGCTGGTTGTTGTGAGAGTCAGGTGACCCATTACTTTGTGTTTTCAAATAATTACTGAAGTAGAAAATATAGGGTGACTAATTCTCAGAAATTGTACGATTAAGTGTGTGAGATTTCTAGAGAGATCAGGTGTTGGCTGACGGCCTCACTGCATGATTTGCAGAGAGGTAGAAGAAAGTGAGAATCCAGCGATGGCTTGCCAAGGAAGGGATCCCCAGGAAGCAGACGTCCTTCTCAGTGTCTGAGATGAAAATGGGCTGCCCAAGCCTGCGGCCAATGGCTGTGAAACAGGACCCTGCGGAGGTCCTGCACCGCTGGTTCACACAGGAGAATTTACTTCTGAGTCAGCAAAGCTCCCCGCTGGGTGTACTCTTGCTCAGATGGAAATCAGGAGTCTGAGGAGGTGGTTGGACTTCCTTTGCCCTCTTCCACCCAGTGGAGTCTCCTCCCCTCCCGCCCTCTCTTCCCTGCTTGCTATGTCTCTACCTTCTCCTGATGTGCCTCCCTGATCAACTGTGTGGTAGATCCAGGAAAGGAGGTGGTCTGAGTGGCTAGAATCTTGTTCTCCCTGCAGTGTCAGGAGATCCTGTGACCTGTGAGCCAAGAGCAGGGACGGCCATCACTATGGTGGACAGAGTGTGGTGTGGCTGGCCTTGGGGATGGCTGCTGTCTTCTCGTGCCTGCTTTCTGGCTGGAGAACGTTTTCCAGCTTTCTGGAATTGGCCTAGGTCCTTTCCAGGGAAGTTGGTGGGAAGGTCCTCAGTGGGGACTCTGACCGTGCGTGCTCCCTGGTCTGATACGTTCTGCGCTGGTCGGCCTCACGAGTTCCCTTTGAGTGGCAAACCCATGTTCCTCCGTGCATTCCTGTGATGATCCTCCTTCTCCTGTTGCTGGTGGTGGAAGCCTGCAGGGCTGTCTTCAGTGTTATGGACGCTTACTGCTTCCTACTGTTATCACGGGAGAAATACTGAAATGCCAGAGGGCCGGAGATGGCAAGCTCTGGTGTGTGTGGCAGGACCGCGACTGAGCTCAGGCACCTGGCTTCAGCCTCCATGGCGCAATCGCCTTCTGTACAGTCGAGGTCTGGTGTGTGACCCTGTCAGCGAAGCACCTTTGCTCAGGGGCAGGTTGGTCCCAAAAGCCTTGGACAGGTCACCGCCACAGGAGTGACTGGACAATCGGGGGACAGTTGAGTTCCCTGAGTACCTCTGCAGGGAGCCAATGAGACAAGCTGGGGTCTGTCTGTGTGTTTTGTTTGTCCATTTGATTTACTGGTGGGTGACGTTTAGTGCTTGTCACTAAGTCTTTACCTTGCTTTAAATAGGACTGCTCTAAGTGGGACGCTCATCTTTCAATTACTTTGCAATGGAGGCTAAAAAGGAAAAGATGGTTCTCCTACACAACCAACCATCAAGACCTACAGGAGCACATTTAGACTGAAAAATGGCGTCATTTAAAGCACCTTTTCAAGTCTTTTCAAATGCATATAATATGGCTTATCTTAAAAAAAGCTATTATTTTACCATAATTGCAGTAATAGTCTCTGAAGTATTTAATGGTTCAAATTGGCATATTTAAAAGACATGCCCATCCTGGGATTGCAAGAAAAGTATGAAGAAGCACTTTGGGTGGATGTGACCCTTTCTCAACAAGGTCACCTTGCACAGAGGCAAGGGTGGTGTTAATGGCTGAGTGGAGTGAGTGCATACACACATGCAATTTTCCAATAATCTATGTTTAAAAGACAGAATATACAACAAGGACTCTAAGAAGACGCTGCTTGGAGAATTGTTAAGAATAGTAATAGGATTAGCTTTATTTCCATTAAATGTGAAGTGAAATTACCAATTCAGCTATGTTTTGTCAGGTTGCCATGGCTACAGTAGAGCAGTCTAAATGCAGTGGATGATGTCATGTGCCAAAGTCATCTGTATATTCAGTGTGGAGTGGGTTAGTGATTGAAACCTAATCACCTATGTGTGTGTCGATGAGACTTGTTTTTTTTTTTAATCATCAGATTTTAATTCAATACAGATTGGCTTTCTGTCAATAGTTTAACAAAGGGCTGCTATTTCTAATTCAGTTTGTTACAGGGTCTAGTAATTATGGGTTTTTCCTGCAAAGCTATCCAAGCACTCTTTTAGTTTGCTGCTGTTTTTTTTTTTCCTTAAGTAAATTGATGGTGTAGCCTATAGCTGGTAACTCTAGAAATATCAAGAAGAATGAAAATCGATTTTATTTCTGAGTTAGCCTACTATGGCTTCTAAATTAAGACATGATGGTTTAAGGGATTAGTGCTGTATTGTCTTGGCAGGAAACAAGTGAGGGAACATTTATTCTCTTTAAAATATGCATTTTGGAACAAGAATTCATTAGTCCACCCCCTCTGTGTCAGGATTGTGTGCAAGGTGCATAGGAAGGGAAAAGAGGAATAGTAAATGCATTAACATGGGTTCTGAAACACACTTGATGGCATCAGCCTCAGGTCATGGAGACGGAGTTCAATAGCCTGAGCCTTCTCCCCAGCAGCCTCTCCCTTGGGGCTCCCCTGCATCCCCCCACTTCAACAGGCCCTGGTGTCCTGTCAGGCCTTGTCCCTGTGTCCCCCATTCAGCAGGGCCCAGCAGCCCCTCCCTCAGGTCTCCTCACCCTGTGTCCTCTTTCAACCTGACCTCGGGCTCCACTTCTGTGTCCACACAGCACCTGCTTGTGCCCCTGTGCTGCTCCTGTTCAGCTGTTTGCCACGGCTCCCAGAGTTGACTGAATTAGCTCAGCTTGGAGGGTCCCTGGGTGGAAGAACCCTGGGTGCAGACAGGAGGAAAAAGGAGGCTGTGGAATCCCCCTTCCTGCAGAGCCTCTGTTTCTTGAGGAATCTGGAAAACCTTCCTTGCTACTCGGGAGGAAGCCTTTTCCGCTGAGGTTTTTGGAGACTGACGTTTTCTTGCGCTGGTCAGTGCGACTCCTCTCTTTGCCTTGCTGGATTGGGCACAGTCGTACTCAGAAAAGGCTTGTATCTGCACTGTATTTTTTCCCATTAACCCAGCAGTTTCCCAGTCTAATTGGTGACTGGCTGAGGCCAAAACCTAGCTTTAGAGGAGTTTTAGAAATTGAGTGACCTTCAAGAAGGGTTAGTCTCCACCTCCGATGTTGCTACAAAGCACCCCAGATTGGCAGTGGGTGTGGTGTCTATTTCATTTCCATGACGAAGGTTATGGAAGTGCACAGTGAGGAGCAGACTCCTTTAAATCCATCCTTCCACTTGGCGGCACCAAGCCCAGCAGACTTCCAGCTGCTTACTCTGAATTTCTTAATGGAAGCTTGTTGGATCTTGCACGGGAAGGGACGAGGCCAGCCCTCCACTCCCCCTGCTGTAGCGTGGTGTTCACAGCACAGTGTGATTACCAGCCACCTGCTGAACTTGCAGAAGGAGCTGCCCTGTGAGGTCCCCTTTCTGTCCAGAGCCCTGGGGTCCATCTGGAGACCTACAGGCATCTATTTCTCCCTTGCCTCTCCTGACCTGTCTTTGTTTTCAGTGTTGCTTTGTCCTCTGAACTTGACCCACCTCATGTCAACCATTCAATCTTGCTATGTCCTTTTGAAAAGAAAAAATGAGTGACATCATTCAGGAAAATGGAGGAGACCATATAGCAGCATCCTAATACCATCTACTGAAAGCACTAGGTTTGGTTTATATTTTCACTTGTGGATTTGAATTCAGTGATGTCACTCCACAAACTTACTGCTAAGTATGTTCTGCAGCAGTTTTTATGGAAGCAACAGAACACAAACAAACAAACGTTATATAGATGCACACAAGTGTGTAAGCTTCTCCTCTTCTTTAGGCTCTGTACCCTTGCTAGAGGCCTAAGGACAATGAACATATTCTTGTCACTCTTGTTCTAAAGTACTTTTAACCAAAACATAATTTTCTCAAGATTTCTTTGAATGATATATTTAAAAGAAATTATACCAAGAGGTAATATCCATCAAGGGTTTGCTATTTCCCAGGAAAGCGTAAATAATATCCACCACCCCTTGGAGATATTATTTTATACATTTCATAGGGGAGAAAAATGGGCCACAAAGAGATTAAGTCTTGTCCACCACAGCTAGCAAGAGGCAGAGGGCGGTGAGCAGAGGACTGTCCATCTGCAACTCCTCCTGTATTACCCCAGAGTTCCGCAGACAACAAAGGGGATTATTTCCTACAAAGGAGGTCCCCACCCTGTGAGTGCGCCTCTCCTACCCTCATCCTTCCTGGGAGAATGAAACTCAGGGCCTGCAGTGCAGTGGATTTGCAGCCTCCTCCATCCACAGCGCTTCCAGGGGATGCTGCAGATCACCAGGTATCCAAAGCCCCAGATGTGACACCATGCCTGAAATGCACCCTCTGTGGAGCAGAGGTCCAGCTGGAGGTGCAGGGCTGGCAGCAGTCCAGGTCACTGCCAGGTGCTCCAGGGTGGGCTCCCTGCCCTCGGGTCTCCTCCTTGTGCATAATATGTGCCATCCACAGGTGCCAGGGGGGTCCGAGGCTCTGCCTGGCCCTCCAGGGTCTGCACTGAGCCCGACCTTCAGAGTCCTTCCCAAATGCCTGACCCACTCTAGGGGGTCATCTTAGATATCCATCATGTTATTAAGACTGGTGTGAGGTGGGGGCGGGGAGTCACACCCAGGCTTGGCTGGATTGGAATGTTATCGGGCTTAGGGCAGGAAGGGAGGGCTAGAGATGGGAAAGGGAGGTTTTTAGAGTCCCTTGTCCTCCTGGGGTTGGTAAGAGGATCTTGCTGAGCTCTATATCCTTCCAGGATCAGTCAGGAGACCCCGCTGATTGACAGGTGGTTATCATGCTTGTCTGTTGGCACCTGATTGGTTGTTGCCTGGTGCTTTGTTCCCTTAGCCACCTCAATGGACCTAAAACTGGGGAAGTTAAAAACGGCTATTTTAAGTAGTAGTTGGAACAGAGGAGTTCACGTCATTTATTGAGCAGTGGGAGCTCTAAGTAAAAGGTAATAGTTTACCCTAGCACTTCCTAAAAACAACTATCAGAATGAGGAGTGGCAAAGAACAACACAGTATTCCTGGCCCCTGAATTGGGACAGATGAGGGAGGAAATCACCCCCAGGAGAGCCAGGGTCTTGGTCAGTGCTGCTACAGGGGCAGATGTGGGATCTGCACCTCTGTTGTGATTGTTCACTTGTTTTGTGAAATTCCTGCCACTTAATGTATTTTTCAACAAAATGAGGATATCTATAAATCATTCAGGTTGCAGGCTATAAAATATAATTTCCCTTTTAGGGGAATTTCCCCCAATTCATAGTACCTGTTTTTGGTTGTCACAGCTCTGTCTTTTCGGATGTGGTCCTTCATCCATGAAATAACATAAAATGCAATTAAATTAACACTGTTAAAGAAACTTGCCTGCTCAAAACTCACTGCCTTTAAAAGGTATTTGGCCAACTCCAGGCGAGCCAGTCTCAGGTGAGGGTCTCTAACTCGTTTATTCTCAAAATTGGTCAATTTGCCCTAGTGATATTCCTATTGTACATTTTGATATCTTCTTTTAAAATTCCTCTCTAAGCCCTGAATATCTGATTTTTCTTTAAGTCTTTCAATTTCATGGAGGACTGGTTAGGAGAATAAGGTCCCTTTGTGGCGTTTTCCTGCCTGGGTTCCTTGCTGGTGGCACAGGCATGGAGCCTGGCAGGCCCTTGTAGCGGGCAGTGGTCTAAAACACGGACAGTCTCCCTGTCTCCCCAGTGCTGGTTAAAATGCCTCCATCCTTCTGTGAGTCCCGTTAGGGAATGGTCCTGTTATTTCCTAATACAGACATATTATCATAACGATCTTCATCTTAATGAATTATAGACTTTGGAATAGCTAGCACCTGAGGAGCCCCCTAATGCAGTCCATTCCCTGTCGTCTGGATAAGAGAACTGCATTCTAGGTCTATCACTTGTCCCAAACACTCGGCTGACTGGGAGAAGGGTAGGTTTTCTGACTTGGGTCCGGAGCTGGTACTGCGGTATTACAAGGCCCTTCTCCCCAGCATGGCTCCCCCAGGTAACTGCCCTGTTTCCCTCCGTCCATCTCGGGCAGTAGCAGAGCTGGGACTGCTGACTCTGACCTGGTGTGGGTCAGCCTTGGGCCCCAGCCTTGGGGGTGCCACTTGGGAGCGTGGGGCCCAGGGCCGGTGTGCTGCCCAGATGCCTCCGCAACACCAGCGATGGTTGGGCTGAGGCTCAGCGGGACGCGGGAGGCGGTGAGGCTCTCGGCCCTACCTGCACTACTGCCTGCTTTGGTGGCTACTCAGGAGCGTGTGGCTCTGAGAAGCAGAGCCCCAGCAAGCACAGACTAATGCCCTGGAACACACGGCTCCTCGGAAGAAAGACTGTTGATGAAATGGTTTTGAACTGGTATTTAGTTTCAAAGTCTGTTTGGCGAGTAACCTTTAAGTGCTATGAATTATAGAAACCTTCTTACTTGTAGGCCTTTTCTTCCCCCCCCCTTTTTGTGAGGGTTTCACTGAGTTGCTCTACATCTCAACGAAGTTGCTGAGGCTGGACCCGAATTTGTGATCCTCCTATCTCATGTTCTCGAGCCATTGAGATTATAGGCATGTGCCACTGTGCCCTGTTAGACTGGGCTTTCAGTGCATGTTTTGTATTTCCTGTGAACTTCTGTGGAAACACAAGCATCATATTGATATCACTTTAAAGGTTAAAACCTAAATGCTGCACTTTGTTTTGGAGCCAAATAATTCAGCATAGTAAGTATTTTTTTTTATTAAGAGACACTGTCAGATACACCACTTAATTTTGTGAATAAAAATCAAAGTTACATACAAGCTTAGCTTATTGTATTGCTAAAAGCCATAACCCTTAATAAAAAGCAAAAGTAAAAATGGTAGAATTTATTCCAAACCAGGTGCAGAGCCTCTTGGAATCCACAGGGAATTGGGTCCTGGGTCCCTGCGAGTACCCAGACCCCAGGTGCCCCCGTCCTTGTATAAAATGGCTTAGTATTTCCATACACCCTGTGACGTCCGCCCTGTGTTCTTTAAATCAGCTCAAGATCACCTCTAATACGAAATTCAACGTAAAATCTATGTAAATCATTCTACACTGCCTAGCTACCAGAAATGAAGACCTGTGCGTGCTGAGTGTAGGTGCAGTTTTTTCTGAGAGTTTCTGGCCTGTGGTACTTCTGGTCTGTGATGCGTGGACACAGAGGGATGACCGCATCATCCATTCACTGTGTTTCTCAACACTTACCGTGTGTGGGACCACCTAGGACTTTCCTTAAAATGCAGCGTGTGACCCTGTGGTCTGGAGTGGGTCCCGAGAGGCCCTCTGCCCAGCATCCAGGGGATGAGAACACTCCTGGCTGTGGTGTAGCGGAGGGCTGGAGGGCCTGTGTGTGGCAGGGATACTTGACAGCAGCAGAACTGTAAACCATAAGTAATTAATTACTAATCATTTCAATTCTTCTGGAACATCATTTCAGGAATTATGCTGTTTCAGAATTTACCTGAACTCTTTGGTCTTCATTTAGAAATATCTCCTAATGTTATCAGTGGGCTGCTGGGGAGAATGGCTGATCCAGAAAGATCCAGTGTGCCATCGAGTTCAGGATGTGGCCTTCGCAGCGTCACCTGGGTCCCACTGCCCAGAGGTTCTGATTTAATCAGCTGCTCCAGCTCAACACGGTCATGGAGAATGAGAGGTGGAATCCAAAGGGGAAGAAAAGAATCCCCACGTGTTGGGCTGCATTAGCATTTCCTCATCTATTGGCAGCAGTGGGATGACAAAGCTCTTTTTAGGACACGCAGTTGAGAAGTCGAGCAAAGTCCTAGGCCGCAGAGGTCTCAGTGCTTTGGATGGCTGACTGCTGGGTGAGACTCTCGTGGACCAGGTAGATGCTACAGTGAGGTACCGATATACTTGTCCACGAGACAGTTCCCCATGGGTGGGATGTGGATGAGGGCTGGGCCTGTGGGTGTGATAAGGCTGAGCTGCTGCCTGCCACAGCAACTGCCTGAGCTGATCCCTGTCACTGGTCAGTTTGCACTTGGAGCTGGTGGTGGCTGATTCCCACTTGCAGTTTCTTGTCTCCGTGCTCCCAATCCATTTTGTTGTTGGAATGGCTTCTCTCTCTTGTCCACAAAGTCCTCGTCCTGTGGACCTGTGTTAAAAGAGAACTGGCCTGGAAGTTGGAGAGATGAGGGATTGGGAACTGTGTCCCTCCTCTGGGGTAGACTTTTTGAGTTAGGTCAAAACTCCTAGAGTTTTGGCTTTCCATCCATAAAATTAGGTTGGTGATACTTTTCTTACTGGATGAAGATTAAAATAGAGTTCAGAGAACATCGTCACACCAGTTATGGAGATTGCCAGTGAGCTGTATCCCCAAGTCATCACGGGTCAGCAATGGAAAGTGGCACTTCAGCAGTACAGATGCAAAGACTTAGAGGAGAGAGGAAAAAGACTCCTAGTGAGGCAGTCGGATATTTCACCAAAAAATAGGGATTCAGATAATCCCTGAGAATGGAAACGACACAGACAGCGAAGTGTGTGTGGGTATCGTAGGCATGGCAGGTGTGAAATGGGAAGTGCAGATGTGGGGAAACATGGGAACATAACTGAGGGGAGAGAAAGCCAGGCGATGTTTTGACAGGACAATAGAAACAGCTTAGACGTTTTGAAAGCAGGCTCTTGAATGAAGCTCAAATACAATGCATTTTTTTTTTCTCAAAGGTGTTGCTCACTTCTCCTGGTAAATGAGGATGCTTTGGGAGTGTTGGGTGGACTGTGGAAAAGAGCCAGCTGTTTGTGTGAGCAGGCGGTGCAGTGTGGACAGGGCCCTGGTGATCACAGCGGTGGGAGGAAGGGGAAGCTGGCCTGTCCCACCTGCCCATGTGCCTCTCCAGCCTTCCCAGTGGCCCTGCAGTGATGTTTCAGCTTGTCCCTTTCTGGGAGCCGGCTAAGCCTTCAGGGGTCCAGGACCCGAGGCAGCAGGATGAGACTGGGGACGCCTGTGCATGCTGAGGTCTACCTCATAACCAGAGACCTGGCAAGACTCCACCTAACTTTGAGAATATGGGGAAGAACCACAGAGAAAATGTTACTGCTGCCAGCTAGAGGGACGGCATTACCAAGCTCTTCCTCACCCTTTTAAACCAGTCCCTTCCCTGCGATCCCAGGGCATGGACAGTGGGTAATGGAAAGGCGCCATGGTGCTCCAAAGCACAGTGGGCCTCGCCCCAGCTGAGGCCTCTGCTCTTGAACTTGAAACTCTCAGATTTCTTGATTTTTGGAGTGGATCTAGGCATAAGGATGTGGGAAAAGATTCAGAGTTTCCAGGTTGAGCTGAAGGGAGAAGGGTCTGGAGTGGAACCCTAACAAGAGGAACTGTTAGACCAAAGTAAAAACAAAACAAAACAAAACAAAAAAAAAAACAGGCAAAAAGTCTAGCTTTTGGAAAGTGACTTGTAATGCTTATTGCCAGACAGCGTGATAAGTTGAGAAAGAAAAAGTATTCAGTGGTCACACAAACCCCGAGTGGGCTCCTGGAGGCAGTGACTGATTCCCAGAGGCCATGAGGAGAATCCTGAGATCCACCTGGGGTGCTACAGCTGGGCGTAGAGCAAGGCCATGGTCCGTGCAGTGGGACTGGTTACTCATGGGGAGAAGCCCGGTGGGCAGCATCATGTGCAGTGTGAGTAACTGCTGAAGCCCCTGTGAGGGCACGGTAGGTAGTCGGTCCAAGCTGTGTGCATGTATGCAAATGGTCCATGTGAGGAGCTAGGTGTGTGCGCCTTTTCCATTAAAGGAGGAAAAGCCGTGTACTGTGCACCCAATGAACAGAAACAGAGATGCATGCCTAAAAACAGTTCATCCTCAGCAAATGTCCCTCCACATGGTGGGGGATTTAGTTTATCAAAGTCCACTTTTTGTGCTGTGCTGGTGGGAGCATGGCCCTTCACCTGGGCCTGGGTTGGCTGTGAGCCTGCCCCCTGTGGTCAGGTTGTGCAAGTGCGGACTGGTGGTTCCCTGGGCCGAGTTCTCAGAACCCTGTGCTCCAGAGCTGCCACTGCTGTTCCAGGAGAGGACGCCAAGATTCCCTGCGGGGAAATCCAGCCATAGGCATCCGTGGCCCGTGACCATGGGACTCGTCCTGAAAATGCACTCTGTGATTGACACTGCCACACAGTGTGACTGAGCTTAGAGACGGCGTGTGATGGGAGGAGCAGAGGAAAGAAACAAAGCAGAAAAGATGAAAGTCATAAGGGACCTGAGGTCAGAGGGAGGCGCGGCACGGTTGGGCAGTTCTGTTCCAGCATCCACACGTCTGCTTTCCTGGACAGCTCAACCCGGATGAGGCACAGGGGATTTTCAATGTGGGAGGAAGCGTCTAGATACTTGAGGCCATTTACGTGGCTGGAAATGCCAGGGAAAGGAGCCGGCAGACCCTCTGGTGGCCTCTGGCTCCACCTGGGCGTCCTCTGCCATCTTGGGCTTCTAACCCTTTGAGACCCATTTCTTTATCTGCAAAGTGTTTATAGTGAAGTCGGTTTTCCAGGGCAGTGGTGAGGAGGAGGGGGATGCTAATGGCCCCGGGGTCTCTGCAGGGTGGAGTGGCCATGTGTTAGTGGTCCTTGTCCCGTGACCCTCAGCTGCGATCTTCCCCTCTCTCCCAGCTCTACCCCCGGCTCCTCCCTCGTCCACCTTCCTTCAGGTGTGTGCCACTGCCGCAGCCTCTCCTGTGCCTCTGCGAGGTCCCAGGGTCCTGTTCTGGGTCTGGCCAACGGGGCACACCTGGCCCCACCTAATTTACATGGTCCTTTTCTGCTCAGCAGCATTGTTAATGCTCAGTAAACTTCTGAATGGGTCAACTTCTAAATAGTATGGAAAGGACTTTTGGTGAGTCAGTTCTCTGTGGAGTCTGCCAAGCCTCACCTTGGCCCGTGTGAGTCCACCAGCAGCCCTGAGGTGGTCTGCAGCTTCCATCCCCCTGGTGCCGCTGAGGAAGTGGGGCTGGGAGGGGCGCTGAATGGCCTGGCACTTCAGCTCAGGTCATGGTGAGCCAGCGGCTGCACACTGGAGACACCCCACAGGGCGCCTGTCACCCGGCTGGCCCTGCCAAGGAGGCTGCAGGGGCTCCTCCTCTTGAACTTGCAGGGCCAGGTGTGTTTATTGAAGGCACGTGGAGTGGACCGCCAGAGAGTCTTCCTCTGATCCTCTCTTGGAAGAAAAGATTGTGCCAGATTGTTTCAAAAAAAAATTACCAGTCTAATTTATCATATTTAAAATGAAAAATTTGAGTCATGTTATGGAACATAGTGTTGAAAGACTTGGGTAAACATTTGCATGTCTTGGGTGGAGAGAACTTTCTGGATCTGGGATCCTTGTGGTACACTGTGCATTCAGCACACCATCTGTCTGATGGTCTCTTGACAAGTCGGCCTGCCTCATGCAAGTAGTAGCAGTTGGCATGAACCCCCAGCGGTGGGACTTCCCCGTTCACATGTGCAGTCCACTGGAGGGTCCTGAACCCGGGTCCCACAAGTACCGGGATCAGTGGGGAGCTCCTGCCTCTAAGGAAAGCCCAGGGAATTTCAGGGATTCTCTGTGACACCTGTGGGCTTCTCGCCTGAGAAGACTCTCCACCATCACTCCTGCACTCAAAGGACTCATGCGGTGGCCAGCTATTGGCCAGCTCAGCCCTGGAGACCTAGAGCTGCAGCCCTCGGGTCCATGTGGAACACCTGGAGTGTGAAGAGGCTCCAGGACCCCAGGGGTCTCCACTCCTTGTCACATGGTCCCACTGAAGAGAAGCCTGGAGAGAATAGAAGATGCTGAGCTCTCCAGAATTTCAAAAGGATGGACAGTAAACCGTATGTGCTTTCGTTACATGAAGAAAAGACCACACAGCACTGACATAGTTGAGGAAAGAAGAGCATCAATGAGGCATAAAAGCCCAAATAAATTAGCTGAAGGAGGAAAAGAGTTCCATCACTAATTCAAGTGGAAAAACAGGTCACAAATCCAAACTGTGTAGCAAAGTACAAGCAAAGGGAACAGAGCCATGTGCAAATCATGGGAACAAAACTGCTTTAGCAGAGGCATGAGGCGAAATGATCTCCTTGATCTTAGTCCAGGAGAAAGTACTTGATGACACCAGAAATATATCAGCAACTATACGTTACCCTGCCTTCAATCAGGAAACCCTACCTCTTCCTGGTGTACATTGATTATAATGTGACAAAGATAGCATTCAAAGTAGCTAAGGTGCAAAGCAAGTTCACTTCTTTCCCCTCATGATGGAGTTCTTGCCTCTACCTAAGGTTGCTAATATAATTCATAGCTCGTTGGATGATTGACAGTTATATAAGAGAACACTTTATAAACCATAAAGCACTCTGTAAAGATGAATTCAGTTTTCTAGAAAATAAGTATTTAATTGGGAACAGAAGATGTTGTTGAAAATAGAAATGTAATCAGTTTAAAATGGACGATGTTGCTTATTCTGGTGAACCTGTCATTTAAAATAACCAAGCCGTTGTAGGCACCCCAGGGATTCCAACCCTGGGGTGCTCTGCCCCAGGTGTAATGTGTGGCCCTGGAAGTGTGGGCTGTGCCTGAGGTTCACGGTTCACATTATTGAAGGCAGATGGCCTTTTAGAGCATGCCTCTCTGTTTATGAGTTTTTTTTGCAACATGAGAAGCCCTTAAAATGGAGATACTTTTCTCAAACTGTAGTCGGCTCAGGCTGCCTTCCTAGATTGCTGTAGACTAGGTGGATTAGATGACAGACATGTCTCACAGTCCCCGAGAAGGCTGGGGTCCAGGATTAAGGTGGGGTGCCCCAGGGATGGTGGAGGAATCTCTCCCTGGTCTAGGGACTGTGCCTTCTTTGATGAAGAATGCACCCCCAAGTGACCCTTATAAGGCCACCAGTCCCGTCCTGGCCCCTCTCTCATGACCTCATCTCACCCTCTTACTTTCCCAAGACCCCACTTTTTAATAGCTTCACTTGGGGGCTGTGGCTTCAGCATATGAATTTTGGAGCCACACAAGTATTCAGCCCACAGTGCACAGCCTACCCGCTGGTTAAAATGCACGTTTGCCCCACTCCACCGCCTCAGACGTGCGGAAACCTCCGTCATCTTTCATTAGTCATCCTATCATACACTGTAATAGCTACCAAATCAACGATACCTGTCTGGCACCTTCAACACCCCATGCAGAACAAATTGGATCACACTGCAGTCTACTTCCAGAAAAGAAGATGTCCTAAATTTTCTGACCTAAAACACCCTATACATTATTGAGAACTGGCTGCACCGTGTCTGGAAATGCTTGTGTCTGACCTGCACTGTCAAACAGGATGAGGGGCCAGGCAGCTTGTCTCCGTGTGCAAAACAGAGCCATGCAAATTCACTGGATGTGGCTTGGATCCTCTGTGTATATCTGCAGGGGCCTTCCTGTGGCCCGGGTGTGGCATGAGCTCCTTTTATTTTTCTCAGCTATTTGTTGTAAAGCACTAACTTCAAGGAGGCAGTTTAAAAAACAGTGTAACCTGTGGCTAGCAATCAGATGCTTATGAGGACATTAATTCCCCACGCGCTCCTGTTCCTGCACTGTGTGTTCTTCATTAGGGCTAATGGGAGTGCAGGGAAGAGATCGGGGGAGAGACCTCCGTAAATCATGGACGCATCCAGAAGGGGAGGTGCTCCTCTGTAAGAGCATCAGCACAGAGACGCACTGACGCAACGTGCAGCCTTTATGCCCACCTCAGAGTGTTCAGTTAGTGATGATGAGAGCCCAGCTGGGCAGGAGCAGTTCCAGCCCCACTGTGAGAGGGTAGCCGCACCCACCAGCCACACTTGTCATTCAGATCACCCCCTAAAACACGCCTTCACGAGACCCTAGGAGGAGCTGTTTTCAAACCCTTTGCCAGGTTTCTGGGTGTGTTCCAGGCTGCGTTTTAGAGTGTGTGGAGGTATTTAAATTACCTACTCAATGGCTTCTTGCAAGGACGCCTTTGCTGGTAGGTAGGCATCAAGAGATGGATAGAAAAACTATGAGCTAAGTGCATGAATTGTGAATATTTTATAAATGAGTAAAAATTATACGTGCTTAAAACAAAGCCCTGCAGGCGAGCAGAGTATGAGCAGTGGGCTAAGGTGGGCAGGTGGTGGGGCTGGGGGGTAACCTGCCCGTGGGGCCCAGGCTGCCCGTGGGGCCCAGGCTGCCCGTGGGGCCCAGGCTGCCCGTGGGGCCCAGGCTGCCCGTGGGGCCGAGGGCCTGTGGGCCCAGGCTGCCCGTGGGGCATTCTCAGCCTGCTGGGCTGAGGCCTGGGCACCCTGGAGTGCCGCCAGCCCCTCTGAGGGTGGCAGGTCCCCACACAGGCCGTTTCCGCAGTGCCCAGGAGGCTGATCCTGAGGCCAGGGCTTGCTGGCCCTTAGGCTGCCTGGAGGAGCCTGTCAGGAGGCGCTCACTGGCTGGAGGTGGAGCTGGCAGGCGCAGAGGCTCAGGCTCCCAGCCATGGGGCAGCAGGGGCTCTCCAGGGCGCACTGTGGGGAGCCCCCATGTGAGGTGAACAGCACAGGCAGGCACCACGGCAGCTCCACATCATCATGTGGATGAAATGAGACCAGACCTCAGTAGCATTCTCTAGTTTTTAAAACTTATTAATATGTTTTTATGAATTATATCCAAGGGAGATATAATACAAGCAAAATAATATAAAGAATTTTAATACAAGCAAAATAATATAAAGAATTTAGAAACAAAATACAAGAGAGCAAATTGCTGAACATAACTATAGATTAAAAGAATGGTTGAGACAAAGGTTTAATTTTTAATTTCCATGCGTCTATGGTAAGAAGGAAAAGCTAGCCATTCACCACCCTCTCATTAGCAGAAAAGAAAAGCTTCCCAATTCCTCTCGAGTGGCAGATTTTTTTCTAAGCACTAAATTTGAAAATAAAATTTAAGCTGGGGTTTTATGTCAGAGTTGCACATTAATAAATATGTCTGATACTGTGAACATTCAGAATGCCTTATTATAAAAGAAAATTACCTGAGTGCTCTTCAAGGTGATTTGTGTTTGTTTTGAGTCAAGCCCATGCCATCCAAAACGATTCACAGAGGATGTTAAAAAAAAAATCACCTGCAATAACAACAAAAACCACCAAGCCATAACCTAACCCTAGCCCCGTGTGTGTGTGCCTGTAGCACATTCCTTCAGCATCTCTGCTTCTGACTGCCCGGGCTCCAGCAGGATACCCAGAACAAGAGGGGACGGGTCTGTGTTCAGGGAAGCCCTGGTCTGGATGGACCGTGTAGCAGACGCTTATCACGGTAGGAGGATATAGTAAGTGTCACATCATGAGGAAAGCTGTGACTTTTCGCTGGTTGCAATCTCAAATTAAAATAGCACTTCAGTGTGGGAGATCGGGGCATTTTTAATCATAAAAACTTTATCTGAGGATTTTTGAAAGGCAGATATTAGGAGAAAGGAAAGAAGCATAAACCCAAATGGAGACAGATGAAGAAAGATGGGTGGCTGTAACTCCCCAACCCACTCCCACCACAGCCTCCCCCTCACACGCACATCCCGACTCAGGCGTCACGGCCCATGCTTGTTCTGGGCAATATGGAAAATGTTAGGCCAGTTACTGTTATAATTCTCTGGCAAATGTGGGCGGTTTTCAAGCAAATGTCAGAGTTCAAGAATTACAAGGCCTGGTTCAGGCACAAGTGAGGCAGGACTCGCCTGTGGAGGTATGCCCTGGAGATGCCAGCTCTCCCTCTGCCACCCCGGCCCAGAGAGAGCCCTGAGGTTAGGACGATCCTCTGTCTAAACAACTTGAACCTGAATGCACCTTTGTGTGTCAGATTTCCGGAAGTTTAAAATTGTTTGATTGATCTCTTAGGCCACGTTGCAGTTGTGGTAAGCTCTATTTTGTGCCACAAAGTCCGTTGGGGTGTCTAAAGTGGTAATGAAGGCCAAGCACTTAGTTAATAACGTTTTGATCTTGGTGACATCAGTGTACCTGTGAACATGATGCCTGTGTATGGCAGTTGTCATTCCCTAATGACGTGTGGCTGTAACAAAACCAGCCTTCAGGAGGAAAGCTGGATTAAACACATCTTTAATCTACGATGGATGTTAAAAATGTTTCCTGCCATGGGTAACACAGGAAGGGCTTCACAGTGAGACCTGCCCGGCCCCAGGGCCAGCCTCTTCACAAGGCCATCAGTGGACCCGAGTCCATGCTGTCTTCATCCATCTGGAGATCATCTGCTGAGGCCAAGCTTATTGAAGGATTCGTTCCATTTCTAGTTTTACCTGCTTTTTCTAGGCTCTGCACTCTGACATCCTAAGTTTACAACAAATACCTACAAATTATCCTGAGATGGGTAAATCATGGCAGAAATGCAGTGTTCAAGCTGAAGGGAGGGAGGGGCTGGAGAGGCAGAGGAACAGGAGGGAGCAGAGGGAGCCCAATCCCATGATCTACCTGATTTTGGAAACGTTGGTTTTAGAATGTTGCAGGTATGTTCCTCAGTGAAAGAGAAAGAACATAGATTGTTAAATTTTAAGGGTCAGAAATGAATATTTCATTGATGGGTCTGAGGGTGGCATTGACGTCTGCATGGTCCAGGTGCCAGCTCTGCCAGCTACAGCTGTGCACACGTGGCCAATAGACCCGCAGCTCCACCCACCTCTCCTAAGCCAGAGAGGAGAGAGCAGTGCCAGCCTCTGTGGGGCCCATGGTGGGTGTAAGCCCAGCTGGTGCTCTCTCTTCCTGTGGGTCTGAGTTCCCCCCACATTTAAGGTTTACCTTAAAGCACTGTGGTACTTTTAAGGGAGTAGCCCAAGGGCTCAGACAAAGAAGACAAGCAAAATGGAATGCAAATACATATGCGAGTGTATAGACACATGTAACTTCATAACATACCCTAAAACACATGTAACTGCTTAGTTAACAGTTCATTGAAAATAAAATTTAGGTCTAATAGTTACCAAATTGATTTTTTTTAAATAAAACAATCTAAGAAATGAGATATGATGAAGTAGACAACCCTTGGAGTAGTGGTTTTGTTTTGTTTTAATTTACAGAGTGCTTTGGCAGGCATCTAAACATCGTGCAGTACCTTCTTACTCTAAATCCTATCCCTAAAAGTCACCCCAGGGACCTCGTCCAAGTCACTGAGGGGTGCTCATGGACAAAGATGTGAATCGTCGCCTTCTAAACACTGGCCTGAGGTTATGGGTCGGACACGGGGCTGGGACCTGCAGTCTGCAGGGGCTGGGAGACCTGGGCATCTGGAAGGTGAGTGCTTTCAAGGTGAGCAAGCTCACAAGGTGCACTTCCAGTGACCTCAGCAGGATCGGCCCGTGCCACATGGCCTCTCTGGGATATTGCCTGCTCGTGGTCAGGGGCCTCCATGGGGGCCCCTGGGAAAGGGCACACTAGCCATCTGGAGGCCGGTGACAGTCTTAGGACTTTGGACCTGTTTTTGTTATCTTTCAAATGAGCTCCTGAGAGGGACTTCCTTGCAGGTTTGTGGAAATACCCAGAGCCAATAGACACAGAGTCCAGGAGGAGAGCCTCAAGATACTGCTGGCCTGGTTTATCTGGGGAGGGGGTCTGTTTGAGGCCCAGGTCCAGGGCTGTCAGCATGGCCTCTCACCAAGTCCTGCCCCGTGAGACCAGATTTTGACGACCAAGGTGGTGCTCTGATCATTGGGACTTGGGAGAGCACATTTCAACTGTGCCCAAGAAACACCATTGACTACTTTAAGTTAGCACTCTTCTCCACCCCAGAGACAGCCAAACTAACATACCAAGGAAGCGGCTCTCCCAGCCATGTTCCACGCTAGTGGAAGGACACCCAGTGTGAGAGGAACCTGATCGTCTTCGTGGGGATTGGAATATTTACCTTTCAGTTCTAGAAATTAAAGAAGCATCAACTGTAAGAGAAAAAGAAATGAGTTTATCTGACAAGTAAACAATCTAAAGATATTCAGAATAATTTAAAATCATGTTTAAATATTCATGAAACCAATACATAAGCAATTAAAAATAAACACAAGTTATATCTTATTCAGAATCTTAGTTCATGCATCACTGCTGTAGAATTGTACTCTAAAGCTTAGGTTTTCTCCACTTGGCTCTCACCAGTTCCAGACAAAGAAATCTAGCATATGAAATGTAGATTTTTATCTGTGCACATTGAATAAATCTCTTTTATTCTCATTTTCAATTTTAAAAATGGTTGAATAAAAAATGGAGAAAAATTAAGGTTTGGAAAGTGGTGCACTCACTCATTTGAAACTAATGAAAATCTAGTATTGAAGTACTAAAGAAAATAACTACAAATATGTGAACAATAAATTTTAAATAAAAATATGTTATTAAAAATGAATGGTCAAGCTGGACACAGGGGTGCATGCCTGTAATCTCAGCGGCTCAGGAGGCTGAGGCAGGAGGATTGCTAACCCAGACACAGCCTCAGTAACTTAGGCCTGAAGGAACTCAGTGAGACCCTGTATAAAAATTAAAAAAAAAATAAAAATAAAAAGGGCTGGGGATGTGGCCCAGTGGTTAAGTGCTAAGCACCCCTGCGTTCAATCCCTAGTACAACAACAAAAGGGTCAAAGGATACTTTCTTTTGACTCCGTGGCAGCGAGTCCTCTGTTGGGCTTCAGAGTTCCATGGAAGGAAGTGGGTGACCATGGCCTCTGCCGCGGTCCTCTTCCAGACACTGCTGGGCGAGGACACAGCGCTGCTGTGAACCACAGCCTTTCCTCATGGGCCCCCTTTCCAAGGCCAGCCGTGGGGCCTCTTCTCACCAAGGCCTGCATTATCTGGGCCCTGGGATAAGCTTTCCCAGCAGAAGCTGGTGGACTGAGTGTCCTGGTGCTACTTCACGGAGCAAGAATCATGCTCCTGTTGTTTACTAATGGTTTATGATTACGTTTTTATAAGGATTGTGAATGGATTCCAATTAATGGTTAGAAAAAATTAATGCCCAATTTAACTCATATCTCATAAATGAAGGGAACATTATTGTTTTGCCATAGGTGTCATAAATATCCAAATTGTCCCAAAATCATATGTGCATTGAAGAAAAGTAAAATAAAATTCCATCGACCTTTGTTTCTCATGCAGCTGTTTTTATATAACACAGATAAATGACAAAGCCAAGGATTCTAAGAATCCAGTTGTCCACAAATTCTCAGCTGGGTGGAGATTGATGTGCTTCCTCCCCGGGAGGAGTATGGCTATAGGAGCCACGGTGGCTGGTCGTCGGGGCCCTCTGTATGGGTTTCACCCACAGGCGGCTGGGCAGCACCCCCCTTTTGGAGGAAGCAAAGCAAAGAACGGGATCCAAGTGCAGAGACCACTAAGGAGCCTCCTCAGGAAGGCTGATTGATTAGCAGGTGCCAGTTTCACCTTGCTTCTGCCAATCCCAGGTTTTCAGGTGGGTCTACAAAGCACATGCTAGTTCCACTGTAATAAACCCGTGTTATGATGTCGAATCTGCACAAAGACTCTGAGGCGAGTGTCACTCTCCATCTAAAATCTGCCTGAAGGTGTCAGATACAGTGCGAGATGGTGTGGTTCACGGGTCACCCTGCTCCAAGTCCCAGGTTTTGGCTGTTGCTCCATCAACTGTTGTAAAGAGTTTCAAGTTGCTCGTCCCTTGACAATATTCCTTTTGGAAAGAAGAGAATAATATAATGCATTAGTGATTTCCTGGCTGCTTGTTATTCTAGTTTTTGTTCTCCTGCTAATAGAACTTATGGATATTAATCAATATGTTCCTCCATGCAGTTTCAGCTCACAGAATGGCTGTTCACTCCTCACTTCACAGTCTTTATCACGTGACGTTTTGGCAGCCTCTGTCATGCACCTTGCATATAAATATGCATAGTAACTTTCCAATCCTTAACACCAGCTCTCAGCTTAAAAACAGTTTGGTGAAAAGATCTATGTCATATAAAATTTAAAATAGTTTAAGGTATACATTTCATTTTACATGTTGTAAAGTTGACCATTAATATTTTAGGTAGAGAAAATCCTGGGTTTTTAACTGGTGCTGTTGGGATTTGTTCTATCTAATTGAGAAAATTTCTTATGGTGTGATAGCCGAAATTGGGATACATTTTATTTTATTTTTTTTAAACAACTTCATCTGGCATCAGCTGATTTGATGCCTCCACTCCAGTGAGCTAGGCCATCTTGTGGAGGCCTTAAAGGACTATTGATGGATGACTGGACTGTTACTGTGTACCCCTGTATCTCAGTTTGAGACAGTTCTTTCACCAGATAAGTACTGAATCTCTTTATGAGCAAGGGCTATCATTGTTACAAAAAGGTATACATGAATTGTCACTCATTTTGAAGCCAATATTTAAATAATTTGTAAAAAGTGATCACTATGACATTTTATTTTTTATTTAATCTTTTTAAAGTTCTACCGCATAGTAAAAAGTAGCTACTCAATATTATTTGCACAAGCTATTTTGAATATCTTGGTCTGAGTGAAAATAGAAGATAAATATTTAATTTCCCTACTCTATTGAAAACTACATATTTGATTCCATTTCTTGAGGGACATGAGAAATGAAAAAGTCAAATCATATTTGATTCAAATTCAAAAGTCAAAGAAAAAGAATTATTGGCATTATCTGTGACACAAAAAGAGATCTTCTAAGACCTCTGGACTTTGGACCTTCAGGTAGTATGAGAGAGTGCATGGTTTGGGTGTGGTGTGTGTGTGTGCACACCCATGAGCACACACCTGTATATCCATGTGTACACCCAGACACTCAAAAGTAGCAAGTAAAGGGCAGGGTGATTTCCTGGAAGTGGCTCCTGCGTCCCAGGGCACACTGGCTGCTGGTTGTGGGTGGACACCGCACTCCTGACCTTGGAAAGCGAGGACAAGCCTCTACCACATCCTCCTTGCCAATGCTGCTGTGGAACGTTTAGGTAACGAAACGAAGGCATCAGGAAGCATGGTAACGTTTCTATTACTTCTTAAAAATCGTAGAACAAGAAGAAAGCCTCGTACTCTTTAGAAATATATTTCTACCCATATAGGAAAGACTGATTGGAATGCGTGATATAAAAATAATAGACTTCAGAAATCTTGCAGCATATTTGGAAACAGTGTTGGTATTTCACACCTGCTTCACTTTGCTGGCGGGGTCCAGCTGTTCCAATGGCCAACTAATGCAGTTAAATATTCTGAAAACCCGCCCTCCAGCACCAGGCAGAGTGTGGACAGTCAGCAGACACTCAAATCCCTGTGCGGGGGAGCTCCCTCCTATGCAGGCTCCAGCGGGCAGACCACAGCTTTAAGTTCACGCCATAGTTCTGCGTGCTTCCAGGCAAAACAGGGATTTAGGAGGAGTGTATTTCCATGAGTTCCCACCTGGCTATCAGCAGCCTCCCGAGGATTAGAATAGGTATCACCAACACTTACCTACAGTCTCCCTGTAAATACTGTGATAAGAGAAAGTAAACTTATATTCTTACTCATATAGTAAATGAAGTTTCCTCTTAAGTATTGTGAACAGTTTTCATGTAATTTTTAATTGGTAGTTTCATTTCACTAATTTCCTAGTTTTATCATTTGGCTGATTTTCCTATTTCATACTTTAGTAATGTTTTTCCTTTATTATAAAATGCTGAGATAAATGTCAGGTGTTAAGTTAGAATATCCAAAACTATTTCTGTAAGCTCTTTTGAAAGAGTTAATATTAAATGAGATCCTAGGAAAAAGCAACAATATTACAAAACTAGAATTCTAAAGATGGGTAACTTATTTAACTTGTTCTTAAAAAATAATAATAATACTCAGTCGATATTTTAATTTGAGTGGTTTTTCTTTCCTTCAGAAAGTGATAGAAAATCACCTGTATGAAAACTCAGTGGATGCACATAAATCAAGTTATTTCAAATGATTCCTATACCAGGTACAAAAAAAAAAAAAATTCAACATTTAATTCTACAATCCACTACACTGGGGAAAATTCCTTTGGATTAATGTAAGAAAATGCATGTGCTTTGGTGGCACATGAAACAGTAATTTATTCCATCCCAAGGAGGAGCCTTAGGAATGGGAGTGTGATATCATGGTGTCCTTCTCTGAGCCTCTGCTTTGTTCTCTTTATCACGGAACAGTGTTGTCCTGAGGGTCACATGAGGAAATGTGAGTAAAAGCACCCCAAGAGGAAAATGTGCTCGAGAATTATGCTACTGTGTTTTAAACATTTTATTGATCTTTATCACCTCCTATTTAAAATCCAGTCCTACATTTGGGAGTTCTGATTCGCCAGAGAGACCATTCAAAGTTTGAAACTTGCAGTTGGATTGGTATAAAGGGGCAAAAGAGTCTTGAAAAAGATCTAGGACAGATGAGCAGGCAGAGCAGTCATTTGCCTTTCACAGGGCGGCTGCACAGAGCACAGATGGGGCCCCAGCTGCAGCCAGGGAGGCGCAGGCCAGTCCTGCCGAGGTGAGGAGAATATCAATGGATCACAGCTCCAGATGCAGCAGGCGAAGGGCGGACACTGAGGCTGAGGACAGCTCTGCTCAGGAACAGGAAACCTAGTGTTGCCCCCTCCGCTGTGCCAGAGGCACATCAATGGAGTATTTAGCAGTGAGTTCAGAAGCACTTTCTGATGCCTCTCAGGGGCCACCCAGCGCCAGCTCCCTGGACACACCAGGACTACTTGAACTTGATGAGCTGAGAAGGGCCTCCCAGGCGGGGGTATGAACACACCTTTATTAGAGGTTCCAAGAGTTAATTGATAACCTGAGCTGATGGAACACGGAGTGCTCCCAGCCATCCGGTGGAGATTACCTCGGAGTTTTCCCTCTCTGGTGTTCACAATTCTGGTTTCCATAGCAATACTCAATTGCAAAATGCCAAAATCTGGCTTCAGGGGCTTCAACTGTACTCTGGCCTCCTTAATATCAGCAATTATAAACTTACTTGCAGATTTTTTTTTTTCATAAGCACAGAGGCAAGTGTTTCTTATGGCCACGTCCTTGTGACAATAAAATCTATTTTCCCCATCACCCTTGGCTCAGGTTCCCAGCTTGGTGAGAAGGACAAAACAAGCCGCTTGTGAAATCTCTGGCTGCTTCTGGATTTTAACTCTTCTGTCTTTACCAGGAATATTGCAAAGCTTTTCAACTTCTGTACTCTGGTCTTTTATATCAATTACATTGGCAGGTTCTCCTGGGCATGTGTCTATTCTGTAAAATTATACCCACGGCTTGAGAGGTTCTTGCAGAACCACTAAAGGTCTCATAAAAGTAGCTGTTTTATAGCACATTGCATTGTCTCAAGACCTCGCTCACAAGGATTAAACATCAGAGCTGTGTGCACCCCAGCATGCTTAGTGCCTCTTGGGATTAGCAGAGCAAGATTGATCAACAACTTCTCTTGCATGAGGAGAACTCTGAGTGCGATCCTTGGAGTAGCGTAGCGTGAGGGGTTTTGCTGCCATGAGGTTTCTGCAAGTCACCCAGAGCGTGGCATTCTAATTTGGCAGCCTTGTAGAAATCCCTTCTAGATGTGCACTTGCTGTCGAACTCTCCTTTCTCCTGGGAGGTGTCGCTTTCTTCTTCAGTGAATTAAAATGATAATGCTCTGGATTCCTTGGTGGCAGCTGCAGATGGTTACTTGATTGTCACTTCTTCAGCTGAGAGCCTTAACAATGCCCAGCAGGGGACATTTCTGATTTCAAAATATGGGAGAGTTGTCGTAGTTCTTAATTTAACCCTGTTTCCGGTACTGTCACCTGTTTTCAGACATGTACATTAGAGGGACATCCTCACAACTTCTCCAAATACCAGTGGATCTTGAATCGACTTGGGTGGCTACAACACAGAGACCTCCAAGGCTGGGAACAAGGACAGTAGAGAAAATAACCTGCTCCCCTGGAAGTTGAGAATACCACACACACCAGATTAAATTTGGGGAATTAAAGGATATTATGTGAATTCATAACTTGCTTAAAGGAGGAGTGAAGGAAGCAGAAGGAGCAAGTTGCCCACAGCTCCTGTGTGCTCCTCGCTGCTCCTGTGGGCCTTCTCCTGCCCACCACAGCTGGGCAGCTCCCGTGCTCAGTGCACTGGCAGGAGAGGGGTCTCCCCGGCCGCTGCTGTGCATGGCCACCTCAGACCTGCTCTGACGGTGGAATCTGGTGGCACAGTCTGAAGGGCTTTGAGGCAGCAAAGAGCCTGGCCTGGGCACACTTACTTCCAGGATTTCTGTTTGGGCTTCTTGTGCCCCTGGCCTGGCCCCCGCTGGCCTGGGCACGAGTCCCACGTGAGGCTGCTCCTTATTCCCACACTGAGGAGTGCTCCTGGGCTTCCCTGGGATGCCCTGCTCCTCTAAAACATGGAACTTTTGAAAAGGACCTCCCTAGCAGACTGTCCCTCGTTTCTGGTAGAATTCACATTTTCAAGAGGACCTCAGGAAGAGGTCACAGAAAACGAACCTCCAAAACACGAGGGCCAGAGGTTGAGGAGGAGGGACGGGGCAGAGCTCCTTGGTATCACCCCAGCCTCACGTCATGCAGCTGGTGGCCCTGGAGTTAATCCAGAAAAGTAGCGTCTTCTCCACGAACCTCAGGCACCATGTTTCTTTGCATCTTTATTTTTAATCTGCCGTAGAGGTTACTCACTGTCTCTGTTGCAGTGGAAATGCTGAGACTGCAGAACCCACAGCCTGCAGCCCCCTGACGGTGTCTCCTCACTTCCAAAATGCCTTTACTGATTCCCAGAATCCATCATGGCAAACCCAACTTCTGACGTTGCAGTCTTCACCACTCACATGGCAAGCACGCAGCCCTGTGGAGTAGGTGTGCTCTTTCTCCTCGGAATGGAAAGGCTAATTTAGAGGAAGGACATAGGGTCCCATTCCCAAGTCCCTCCTAGGTCGCCGCTGTGCACAGCATGCAGTTGGAACCGTCTCTCCTCATTTTGCTCATTTTTGTTTCTATGTTGTTCAGACTCATGAATATGTGGCAGACCCCTCACTATGGAACCTAAACTATAAAAAAATCTGGAAGGGGGAGTAGAATTTGTGGAATGGGAAAGGAAAACACTGGGAAGCAGGAAAGCATGATTTGCATTGTGGCCTAACATGTTTGGGTAAGTCATTCTTAGAAAAAATATGATCTAAACAGTACCAGTTGTACCAAAGATGCTTCTAGGGGAAACTAGAACCTTCCTGGAGCGTTTATGTGAAATATGTACTGAAAAAATTACAAGTTTTCTTGGGGTATGTGTGTGCACATATTCCTAGATGTGATTGATTTATGTTATGAATTGCATGCGTGTACTCAATTAGAGAATTGTATGATTATAACATACATGTACTCCTACATATCTTCTCCTTCACTGAGTGCACACCTACACACATTGTACTGCATATAAAGCTGTGTCTATAACTTAAATACGTCTTATGTGGGTAGTTCCTGCCTACCTACTTGAACCAGGTCTGAGGTACCAGTGGGTACTACCTGCCCTGGGTTCTGTTCCCCATTTCTCCTTGTTTTATTTCTTCCCAGGAACTGCAGGGTTCTGGGCACCCTTGTCTTTAAGCCTCATGACAGCAACATGACATAGGTGTAATGGCCGTTTCCATTTTACAGAGATTTTCCCAGGTTCAATAACTGAACCAGGAAAGAGAAAGCTCTGCAGAGAGGGCACGACGCTGTGCCATGCTGGCCCTGTAATCGCCTTTGATTTCCAAGGGGGCGGCGTGGAGGTGATGTGAGCTGGTGGAGCGGACCCTTTCTCATTCAGGGCTCCCAGACTCCTGCCACTGATGCCGTTTCAGTCTCTATCCCTTTATTGATCTCTGTTATCATTCTTTTGCATTTTTTTTTTTTTTGGTACTAGGGACTGAACTCAAGGACACTTTCCCACTGAGGCACATCCCCAGCCCTGTTTTGTATTTTATTTACAGAAAGAGTCTCACTGAATTCCTTAGGGCCTCACCATTGCTGAGGCTGGCTTTGAACTTGCCATCCTCCTGTCACAGCCTCCGGAGTCACTGGGATTACGGGCGGTGCCACCAGGCCCGGCTGCATTGGGTTTTGAATGAAGAAGAAAGATAGGTTTCCAGTGCCCTGAAATCTTAAAATAAGCTATTGCATGTGAGCTGTTTAAATCATTCTCGAAAAGATGACTTGTGATTGAGACGGGGAACTCCTCATTGTTCTGTTTTCCTCCGTGGCTCTTCCCGTCTTCGTGCATGAGGCGGTCCATGCTCTGTGCCCTGCCTGCTGTGCAGGCCCTGCAGGGCAGCAGCCACCGGCCCAAGCTGGCCGAGCACGGGTACAGTTCTGCCTCGGAATGGATGCCCTCCTTAGGGAATGTCCCCGGCTGAAAATTCCTGTTCCCTCAGCAGTTATTAAAACTGTCTTAAGATCTGAAAAAATGGCACCAGCTGTTTGTTGGCTGGTGAAGTATTTTGACCTGTAAGGTGCGCTTCACTACGGAGATGCTCAGGCAAGAGGCCTTCTGTGGGCTAGGAATGGGTCCCCTGCTGAGCTGGGGGTGGGGGGTGGCAGCACTTGATTTGCAGGCTGACTGGCACCCAGTGGGCTCTTCCAGGGGTGGGATGGCAGCCCTCTGGCCAGGCAAGGCTGCAGGGCCCACACCTGGAGAGTAAAACACGTTCCCACAGAACCTTCTGAACCTCTTGGTTTCACGACCGATTGCTTTCCTTCCTCTAATGATGCGTGCCCACGCAGACTTGATACAGAAAAAGACCTTATCTTACACTTAGTACTGAGGACGGTTCCTTTCCTCCTCTCACCTCTTTCTCAGCTTCCGATTTCCACCTCCCTTTTGGAGTTGAACCCGGTATCTGTTAACAAGGACAGTGGTTGTAGGATGAAAGGAAGAGAGACGCAGGAGCCCAGTGGCACCAGGAGGTGACTCACACTCTCGGGGCCATTAGCGAGACGGGGCTGTGATTCTGTGGGCTCCCGTCTGCTCTCTTTGTCTCAGTTTTCTCTTGCACATTCTCTCTCCAAGTGAGGAAGCCTCTCTGTCAACAGCTTTCCACCCTCTTCCCTTCTTGGGAAGGGTCAGGATGGGGAAGTCGTGGCCAGGAGTGACTCAGGTCGGCAGGGTTCAGGGTCTCGGGGAGAAGCTGTGCAGTCTCCCCACACGGAGGAGGTGAGGAAGGAAGGCAGCAGGAGGGGAGTGGGAAGAATCAGGCTGGAAACAGCTGGGGAGGAGGAGGCCCGAGGAGAGCAGAGACTCAAGTTAGGAGTTGAAAACTGAGAAATGTGGGTTTAATGTGACAGAGAAGTAAAATGGGCTGCACTGCCTCTGTTTCTCTATGAAAATGGTGGCCTTCATCACCAACTCTCATCTCCTTTGCTAGCTGCCACAGTAAGGCCTTGCATGTGCCCCTCAGCACTGTGCTGTGGGAGTCTCTGTCCGCTCTCCAGATCTGAACTCAAAATACATCTCGATCATTAAGACCAATCTCTAAATTCAGATCAGTGGCTTGTAACTCAAACTGAGATCATAAGACACCTGCTACATGGTTTGCAGCATGACACAGCTCAGATTAGTGTCTGTGTAGACTTGGCTAAAATAGAAAATAAGTTATTTCGTGGGATTATCTCCCAGAACTACCAATCAGAGTGTGTGTGTGTGTGTGTGTGTGTGTGTGTGTGTGAGAGAGAGAGAGAGAGAGAGAGAGAGAGAGAGAGAGAGAGAGAGAGTGTATGTACATGGACACACACATGTTAAGTCTGCAGGCTGCCTTGCAGGCTCACTGCTGGGTGGAAAAATATCAGAACACACAGCACATGGTCTTTGCCCTCCAAGACCTTGTAGGCTAATTGAAAACATAATGAATATGGGTAGTGTGTGCCAAGCACTGCAACCAGGGCTTGCAGAAGAGAAATTGGCAACAAAAAACTTGGGGGAAAAAAGCATTATTTTTCCTCATTCTTCTATTTGTACTTATGTACCAAAACAGAAATGGGAAAAATCACATTTGTGTTGTAGTCTCCAGAACTGCACATTTTTAAACCTGGGAGGACAGATGATTGTCAGCTGCCCACCTTCCCGTCTTCATGGTTCATCCGTGCACTCTCCTGCTCTGGTTGTCCCTGCCCATCGCAGGGCATTCTCCGGAGAGTCCTCTGGCGGGTGAGCTGCCACCTGGCATAGCTTGCTCAGCGATGCCCTCCACCTTCCCTTTGTGTCACCCATTAACAGATCCTGTAATGAAACGAGCAGTCCTCTCTTCAGTGAGTGGTGCGTTTCAGAGGATCCTCCCAGAGATGCCCCCATTCCTGCAGCACGGCCACAGAAACGTGTCCACAGGCCGTGCTTCCCATAACATGTACAGGGCCACTCACAGATGTGACCTGGGCCTTCACAGGAGCACCGCCTGCCGGGGAGCATCGGGAAACCCTGCTCAGAGACCCAAATGGCTTGTTCCAGGGAGTGCACCACAGGCCAAGTCTGGATCCTCCGCTTCCTTGGGCAGGAGCAGCTGCCTCGGCCCCTCCTCCTCCTCCTCTTCCTCACAGCCTATTGTGGGGACTCCTGCAGTTGAAAGACGGCCTCTTAGATATCAGTAAGAGACCCACAACTGGGATGGCCTCACCTCCCACCTGCTGAGGAAGCCCTGCACTGGTGACTGCTTTGCCCAGTTCCTCTCTCGAGTTTTAAAAGGGTTCAGCGAGAGGTGTTGTCCATTGTTCACGAGGAGAGACCTGCCAAGAACTGCAGGAAGGGGAAATACACAAATTTGATGTTGCCCGCTTTGTTTAAGGATGGGTAAGAAACAAGGACACTTATTTTTAGGTATAAATGCACCAGTAAACTACAATAACCATGTCTTCTTCAATTTGTGGCCTTAACAGATTCTCAGCAAAGAATTGTTGAATGATCTTATCTACACAATCCAAGACAGTTTGCAAGTGCATTAGATATTAATTTCATTACTAATGGTCAGTTTTAAAATAAATACATTGGAAAATCTCAATTTTAATAGCAAAACATAAATAATATTTTTCCTGCAAATAACAAAAAAAAAATCCTTTTGGGATATGAGTGAATAGGAGACTCCACCAGGAGGGTCTGTAGTGACAGATTTCTTGGGGCATGTTTCTTTCCGCCCAGGCTGGTGGGCCAGGGCTAGGGAGGTGGAGCGGGTGGGCCTGAGGGAAGCCAGCTACCTCTCTCCACCCTGTGAAACCTGGGGCAGAAAAGGGGTTGCCCTGGAGAACAGGTGGGAGTTAAAGTAAATGCATTTGAATTAACCTGTGCAAATACTATAATAAGTCGCTGTGCAACTTATTACTTAGTGGTACAATTTAGCTAATGCCACTAGTTTGCAGCCTGTGAGCTCTAAGGTTCAAAGGGAGTATATTGGCAGAATGTATTATTTAGTCAATTACTCTGATTTATATATTCTTTAAAAAAATAGATGATTTTAATGTTTATTTGTTACGATGGAAATTGCTTGTCACCCTCTTCTGTGAATTTATGCATAACTTCTTTTCTGAAAGCAGGTTATTTTTACTGTTGACAAAAAAGTTATTCAAGCAAGCACCCCATGCAGAGCTATTAATGAAAATAATTTATTCAAAGCAAGAAGGTTCTTTGTACATTCTGTAATGTTTCTAGTCATTCTGTTTGACTAAGTACTTTTAAATTCAACAAACTTCTCGAGAAAGAAAGCTGGGGATGGAACAAACTAGAAATTCTCATATGAATCAGTTAACATACACACCTTCATTTCTTCAGCTGCAGTTTTAAGACTTCTAAAAAATAGTTTTTAATGTAGTTTTCTTGTCAAAATATAAAGTTTTGAGTTTGTCAAATCTACAATAAACCATTGTAGTCACATAGCTTTCATTTTGCTCTCAGAACTACTGCATTTCGTCTAGGAAGAGATCTTTATATAGCTACATATACACAAACTGCATGTGTATGCCCACGTTTATAATATTTGAGAATGAAAACAGTGTCATGTGCAACCAAATATAAACTGAAACTCATTATTTTGTTTAATTAATATATCTTAATCTTTTGAACTGAAATATTTTGAATTTAAGTATTATAATAGAAAACTTGTTAAATTTTAAAAAGTGAACGTAAAACATTTCCATTGCACTATTTTCGGTTTTAAAGCATTTTCCTTAGGTTGAGCTGAGACTTCTGATATTTTTAAACTAATTAAGGGTCAGGGACTACAGGATGTAATGCTGTTGGTGACAATATTACCACATAAATACCAAGCATCCACTTTTACGGAACCTCGGTGGGTGAAGGATTTTGGTGTGACATCTCATTATCCTTCCATCCATTCATTCAGTAATAATTATTAAACCTGAGAGAGTGTTCAAGGAAACTGAGAAAAATGTTTTTCGGGAAAATAAACCTAATGATAAATAAAATCAACACTGGCTTCAAATATTTTGCAGCCTAATACTTGCTAAGTAAGGGAATTCGGTTCTGTTTTATCACCGTATTTAAAGTCTAAAATGAAATCCCTGGTCTTCAACATTTCAATAATTATGGGTACAGTTGAAATGTGGGTGCCCACCCCTGGGAACTCCCCAAGGCGAGGGCTGAGGAACATTTCTGTGGGTCCCCATCAGGCCACACCACCTGTGGCATCTGCTCACACACCATCACTAACTGCTGGCACCCCCGGTTCCCTATTCAGCCCACCTGGTCCCTTGCACGCTGAGTGTCAACCCTTCCCCTGCGTGAGGACCACTGCCAGGCCCTCCCTGCTCACACCAGGGGCTCTTTGCATTACTGGAGTGGGATCACGACCTTGCACATGGCTTAGAGCCCAGTCCATTGCTGCTGAAGTGACTGCAAGTCACCCTCTGCATCAGCAGCAGGGAGCACCACCCACAGGGAGTCAGGCTCTCTCTCTTCTTGTGGGTGGGAAGAGGTGACCCACGCACTGCCTGACTGAGCCTGCTCTCTCTCTCATGACGCCTGGGATCATAGACTGGGATCTGAGGCCACTGGAACCAGTCCTTTAGGTTTAACGAGTGTGACGATTGCAGCAGAAGATTCTTCCTATGGCTGGACTAAGTGGAAGTAGCCATCGCAGACACAAATCCCCGTTTCTCAGGGTTTTTGTTCATTCAACCAAATCAGTGGGCAGGTTCACTCATGACCGCGTAACCTGGCCTGCAGAAAGGGGAAGTCCTACTTGGCCCAAGCTCAAGTGAGCCCCAGGAAAGAATTTCCGTGTGTCTCCTCAGCTGCCCCTGAACTTCAGGGAAGTAATATGAAGATGAGAAAACCAGGCACATCTTAGTAAAACTTTGTGGCATTTAGCAGCACTGCTTTTGGACAAATCTCTTGGGAAGGAAAAGAAAAATGTCATTTGAGTACAGAAATACACACACCTATTTGTTGTTTAGCAATGACCAAAGAATTTGTAAAGCATTACTGTTACAGGAGTAAAGAGAAATAGCCCTGAGGTGAGCAAGCCATGCCATCGACAGAGACCAGACACACTTGTCAATTTATTGAACAACAGCATGTTCACAGGCTGCTCCACAATCAGCCGTTGCAATTCACTGAGCACTATGGGTCGCCTGCTGCTCATCAGCTGGGCAATCACAAGTTCCTTTATTCCAGTCTTAATTACTAATATTTGTAACACTGAAGTCACACACATTATTTCACACAGTAATATTTATAGGTCACAGAAAGGGTGAAGGCAGCTATAGGGTTACAGGATTCTATGTCAAGAGCACAGGCAGAGAGCAGACGGGAAAGGGGAGAGTCCCTGGGGGGTCAGATAAATAGTTGGATTCAGTGGAGCAGAGTGATCAAGGGCAGCTGCACAGTGTCAACTTAGAATGTCAGCTTGGAGTGGACCCTGTGTCTTGGGAGCAGGAGAAGCTAGACTGAGGTGAAACTCGGGGACAGTCACAGAAGGCTTATTGCTGTGGCAGTCATGCTGGGTCCCAGGCTGCAGGCTACACACAGGGGGAGTGCTTGCCCCATGGCTGGGTGTCGAGGGTGTTAGATGAGCAAGGTGGGGGAGTGTGTGTCTGACTGTGTCTGTCACCTAGAAGTGTGCTCCCCTGTGTCATCCAAACAAGTCCTGCCAAGGTAGCAGGGTTCTACATAAACACCTGTTTTCTTGGACAAATTTCCCTGATAGCACCTTTCTCCTATAAATACAGAAATGCACTTCCACAAAAACTTACGAAACACTGTTATTCTCAAGTAATTATAAAAATTTTTAAAAATAAATACTCTACCTTACTAAAGTGTTTCCCACAGATCAAAAGTTAAGATTATTTGGATTGTTCTTGCTGCAGTTGGTATCTAAAGATGATTCTGAGGACTATCAATTTGACAACTCTAGTGAATATCAGAGAGCCTTGGATATATTAAGCTGCTTCCAAAGACAAACAAAATGAAACTTAATCATTTAAAAGAAATGTTCTATTTAGCATAGTATTTTAATGTCTTTAAAGAGTTTATATCATATGCTATTTGTTAGAGAAGAAGAAAGAGATAAAGCTATTGAAATCTAAATCAAATTTTGAAATTTTATGTATTGCCCAATAATTATTAAATGGCAGGAGAAATATTAACTCTTTAACTACAATGAAAAAATAGATCAACTATTTCCTGCTGAGTTACAATTTGACGGTGGTTCAATACTTTCTGTAACATTGCTAGAGGAAAGTTCAATACTTGCTGTACTGAGATCTCATTATGATAAGAAAATATCACTAAGTGGGTGAGGTCCACAGACAGGTGAGTGCTACCCTGAACTGCCAGGCCCTCTTGGGGGAAGCAGCAGACGAAAGCCTCTCCTGTCTCCCCGGCCCTGGGCAGCTGGGCCACCTGCCTAGAGAGCCCTGTTCTTGCTGAAGTTCTACCTTTTGCACAGACTAACCAAAACACAGCTTTTCCTAGAGGAGACCATTGAATTGAGGAATTGAGATTTTTATTATTATAACTTAACATCAAGGGCACTGGACACATATTTCTTTGATTAAGCTGCTTAAGGCTTTTAGCTGAGTAGGAACTGAATCCACTAAGGTCATCTGTGGACATTTTCTAGCTGATGGATTAATCATGATGAGAGACTAATTGTGGTCCTCATAAGCTCAGGGACATGCAAAAAATGCCCACGTTGATCACTGTTGAATGTGTGGTGTTGTGAGGCAAGAAAACAAAGCATGGAGATAAGAAACGAGGGATAAACATGTCTTTTTTATAGGATGTGGTAACTTTTTGGGGTTTTTTAAAAATATATATACAAAAGCTATGAGAAGAACAAGTAGAATAAAAATGTTTTATGGTCCAAGGCCACAACCTTGGTTACAATCACAACCATCAGTGAACAGTAAAAATGAAGTTTCAAAAATTGTGCCATTTAAAGAATTAAAATATGAAGTATTTAGGAATAAATATATAAAAATATGCACAGGACTACAGGCTGAAACTGTACAATGCAGCTCAGAGAAAGTATAAGAATCTGAAAGTTCTTTATAAACCCTAGAGATCAGAGCTCTATCTGATGTGTGAGGGGTAAAGATTTGCTCCTAGGAAATGGGCTCTCTATTCACCTCACAGATTGTTTCTTTGGCTGAGAAGAAACTTCTTAGTTTGATTCCATTCCATTTATTGATTCTTGATTTTAATTCTTGGGCTATAGGAGTCTTATTAAGGAAATTGAGGCCTAATCCCACATGATGGAGATTAGGGTCTACTTTTTCTTCTATTAGATGCAGGGTCTCTGGTTTTATTCCTAAGTCCTTGTCCACTTTGAGCTGAGTTTTGTCCATGGTGAGAGAGAGGGGTTTAATTTCATTTTGTTGCATATGGATTTCCAGTTTCCCCAGCACCATTTGTTGAAGATGCTATCTTTTATCCAAAGCATGTTTTTGGCACCTTCATCTAATAAAAGATTATTGTAATTTTGTGGATTAGTCTCTGTGTCCTCTATTCTGTAACATTGGTCTACCAGTCTGCTGTGGTGCCAATACTATGCTATTTTATTACAATTGCTCTATAGTATAGTTTAAGGTCTGGTATAGTGATGATACTACCTGCTTCACTCTTCCTGCTAAGGATTGCTTTAGCTATTCTGGATCTCTTATTTTTCCAGATAAATTTCATGACTGCTTTTTCTATTTCTATGAGGAATGCCATTTGGGATTTTTATCAGAATTGCATTAAATCTGTTTAGTGCTTTTGGTAGTGTGGTCATGGTCAATTTGACAATATTAATTCTGCCTATCCAAGAGCAAGGTATATCTTTCTATCTTCTAAGGTCTTCTTTGATTTCTTTCTTTAGGGTTCTGTAGTTTTCAAAACTTCTCTAAAGTACCATCTCACTCCAGTCAGAATGGCAGCTATTATGAAGACAAACAACAATAAGTGTTGGCAAGGATGTAGGGGGAAAAAGGTACACTCATACATTGCTGGTGGGGCTACAAACTGGTGCAGCCAATATGGAAAGCAGTATGGAGATTCCTTGGAAATCTGGGAATGGAACCACCATTTGACCCAGCTATCCCTCTCTTTAGTCTATACCCCAAAGGACTTTAAAAACAGCATACTACAGGGACACTGCCACATCAATGTTTATAGCAGCACAATTCATAATAGCTAAACTGTGGAGCCAACCTAGATGCCCTTCAGTGGATGAATGGATAAAAAAAAATGTGGCATATATACACAATGGAATTTTACTCAGCAATAAAAGAGAATAAAATCATGGCATTTGCAGGTAAATGGATGGTGTTGGAGAAGATAATGATAAGTGAAGTTAGCCAATCCCAAAAAACAAATGCCAAATGATTATTTTTTCTGATATAAGGAAGCTGATTCATAGTGGGGTAGGGAGGGGGAGCATGGGAGGAATAGATAAACTCTAGATAGGGCAGAGGGGTGGGAGGGAAAGGGAGAGGGCAGGGGGGTAGCAAGGGTGGTGGAATGTGATAGACATCATTATCCAAAATACATGTATGCAGACACAAATTGGTATGAATATACATTATATACAGCCAGAGATATGAAAAATTGTTCTGTATGTGTGTAATAAGAATTGTAAAGCATTCAACTGTCATTTTTTTTAAATCAATAAAAAAATCTAAAAGAGAGAAGGGAAAGAAAAGGAGAGATACTCTGTCCATGGTCCAGAAGACTCAGTATTTTCAAGATGTCAATTTTACCCAACTATAGATGGTTTGCAGAATAACAAGGTTCCAATGAAGAATCCAACAGGCTTTATTTTTATCTTGTAAAAATTGGCATCCTGATTATACATTTATATTAAATTACAGAGGGTCTGAGATAACCTAAGTGATTTTAAAAACAAAATATTTTTGGAAAGTTGCACGGCGTGATCTGAAGTCTTGCTGTTGGACTGAAGTAACCCAGGTGGTGTGAAAGTTCTCAGGGGAGCAGTGGAGACGGGAGATGGGACAACACAGGCCATGAGACCTCTGACAGCAGCGGGAGACAACCCAGCAAGGAAAGACTCTTCTCCGTTGCAGGGACAGTAGGCTGACCGGGAGCCCTGGTAGGAGCAGGCTTCATTCAGCTTTGCCACAAGCTGGAGCTTAACGTAGCTCAGGAAAGTCGCCCCACCTCAGGTCTACTTGCTTGGGAGTCGTCTTTGATGATGCATCAGAGTCACTAGAGGTAACTCGCATAGGAGCAGGGGTACTTGGGAGTGATGTGAGAACCCCAGCCCAGAGGAGGCCTGAGCTGCTGCAGGCCAAGCCCCCCGTGTGAGCAGCAGGGAGGGTCTTTCTAAGGGTCTCTAGATGACGTCTGCCTGCAGTCAGGTTCTCCCTTCCTCTTCAGGTGTGAGCTGGTGGGAGGAGTCGCCTGCTCCTGACTTGCTTTTCCCTTTGTGCCCTCAGGAAAGCGGGTCTGAATGGACTTCAGTGGTTCCACCCGGGCAGAAAGACCCTATTGGGCCTAGTTACTCTAGGGGACTAACAGGACGTTAGTTAGCTTAATGATGATATTGATTTTGGACAATTTTAATAGTTTTAAATTTTCCTTGTCTCTCAGAGTTTTCTGAATCAACATCTTTCCCTATTATCAATTACATTTTGATATATGGAAGATGCATAGAGGATTAACTATGAAAATAATTGAAACGATTCAGCACTGAGACTATTAAATCATTTATAATATAGTGTTTTTTTCAAAAATGTTTTTTAAAATCCTTCATTTCAACCATACAAGCTTATTTTCTTTTAAAAAGTTTTGTGAACATCATTACTATGACCATGATATTTTTAAATGTAAGTTACTTTAATTTCTTATTAAGCTAGTGGTCATTTTATCTATATGATACAAGGGAAAAAAACAGATAATAGTTGAGAGTATATTTCAGGAAAAGGAATTTTTTTAAAAAAATCTGTCAGAGACACTGCTCTGAGCACCTTCAACACAGATCTTTTTGCTTTCCACCCCATCCTGAAAAGAATCCAACACTTTTATAGGATAAAATCTGTTAATTTGTCAATATACCTAAAATATTTTAAAAGTTGTAGTTTGGGAGGGACAAGTATAGACCTCATGGGGTCAAATTGTTTCTCTCCAAAATTCATGTCCTCTTAGAATTTTAGAAAGTGCTCTTTTCTGGAAATAAGATCCTTGCAGATATAATTATTTAAAATGAAGTCTGAAATAGAGATTTTCAGACTTGTAGACTTTATTATCTGAGAATAAATTGTTGTTATTTAAAAAAAAAAAGTTGTAGTTTTAAAATGCCTGAGGTTGTAATTAAAATTCAGACTCCGGTGAGGGAGACTCAGGTTACAAACATACAAATGTTAAAGTGCAGTGCCATATAGGAACTTACGGGAAACATGAAGAAAACTAAAGCCAGAAAGACTTCTTTATCAGTTGACCCCAAAGAAGCCTCACCCACTCACATAATTGGCAATTCTCCATCTTTGACAGGAGCACATCTGATTTTGTCACAAAACTATTCTTGGTAAACAAAGCATTATGCAAAAATTAATTGTTCAGGACACAGAAAGACAGATTTGATTTTTGTTGTCTTCCTTTCTTGGAAACAGAAAAGTTTTAAAATATTTCATAAGACTTTTTAAATTTTTCAGTTTCAAACAATTTCATACTTAAAGTGTTATATAAATGGTACACAATTCTATGCACCCTTCAGCAAGATTTCCCAGATGCAACTTCTTCTTATCACATTTCTTTTTTTTTTTTCCCTATATAGTTTCCTGAAACATTTGAAAGTAGAAACAAGATGTCTTCTTTCATAAGCACAGCATCACTGGAAGCCTCAGGATGTCGACCGATTCCCTGCCGATTCACACTAGGCAGCTTTCCACAGGTGGCTCTTCCTCACTCCAACTGGGCATCACAGTTTAGTTAGGGTGGTCCTTCTGTCGCCCTGGGAACACTCTGCTCCTCCTCTTCCCTAACCTTTGCACTTCAGAAGAGTCCAGGACATGTGCACAGGCTGTGCCAGGTTTGGTTCGTGTGTTTCCTCCGGGTTGTACTTATTGCTTGGCAGGAGTGCCGGGCATTGTCATGGTGTCCTCTTAGTTCCCTACAACAGGAGGCACCTGTGCGTCTGACCCACGAATGGCCGTAGGAAATCGATCTCTTGGCTAAACAGTGTCTGCCAGGTATTTCAACTGGAAAGTCCCTATTTGTTTTTTTGTAAGTAATATATATGTATTTAATTAAGAGAGTCTTTGAGTTTGTATAAATACCCAATTTCCCATTATCTAGCCACCCTCTGATTTTAGCATCCACTGATAAATTTTGTCAGGGACAAATACTGAGGAATTGTTTTTCAAAAACAATTTCCACACATTCAGATATAACTGTGACAAGTATCTGACATCTCCCAATAAAATGGAATCAATTTGAGTCCCAGAATACCATACCCTTCTACTTTTGCAGTTATCAAAGAAATAATATCTTCTACATATTTTATGTAATAAAGATGTGTTTCAAAACTCTCCCAGCAAAAAACAAAAAAATGGGTAGTTTTTATCTTTATCATTTTTTTTATGTATTCAGTGCCAACTTTTATGCACTTTATTGCTTAAATTCCTAAAGGAATAGTGTTGTTAAGAGGTAGATGTCAGAAGCATCTGCCAGGCAGCAGGAGAACCCTCACCTATCTATGGCTAACTGAAGTATTGTCGCAGTAATGCACATCAAGTTCCTAGAGGTTTTTTTGAAAACTATAGCTCAAAGATAAACAGGACATTTAAAAACTGAAATTCTAGATTTCTGGAGTAGTGCAGTTGGTAAAAATCTGTGTACTTGTGCACAGATGTCCACACTAACAGCTTCCTATCAGAAACCGTGAAGCATAACTGAAGGGGTGTCCACGCGTCGACTTGGAGTGCTGATTCACGCCTTCCTCTCTCCGCATACAGTGTTGGATCATCCTACTTATGGATCAGCCAGAAGTTAATTTCCACACTGTGTTGGACTTTTTCCAATTATTCTCTAATTCTTGTGGTCAGAACAGGTTGCATGCTCTAAACCCCTGTGAGAACGTTACACCCTATTTATTATTTGTTCTTTCTATACTGAATGGGATGAGAGAAATGTTTTAGCAACAGGTGACAATGAGGGCCCTGATTTGGCCCTTGTAGTTCCACAAGTTGTTATCAAAGTTTCATAAAAAACTAATGAAGCCATCACTGCTATCCACGTCTCACATCTTCATTAAAAATCCCACTAGCAATGTTGCGATGAATTGAATTCATCGTGGTGGATGTACTAGTGTTTTATTAGGGGTGAGTGAAGTTAAGTTTTATTTTGATACAAAGCAGAGTCAGAGCAAGACAAATGTAATGAAATTCTTCTATGACACCAAATATGGGTGAATCGACTCTGGATTTGACGTCTCTCTAGACCCCTTGGCAGCGCGTGGGGCGCCGTGACCTGCATGGTGAGAACAGACGGGTTGCCGTGTGCTGGCGCCTCTTTCCAGCACCTTCCGGCCTGCTCTGTACTGGGGGGCTTGGCTGGCAAGCTGAGGGGAGACTGGAGTTAAATAGACGTGCCACTCTGCTGTAGGCAAGGTTTAGGTACATTATTAAAAATCATAAATAGCATTCAGAAGCTCATATTTTGATATGCCCGCGATCACAATCGGAGGGTCAGCTTTGTTTCTCATTCTTGTCTTCGTGAATCACCACGAACCTCCTATGAACAGAACTGTCATGGATCCCGGGAGTCACTGCTGGGAGAAGCAGCAGCTGCCTTCAAGTTCATTTAAGTCAGACGCCTGGGGCTGCCTGCCGCCTTCACAGCCGGGCAGTATCTCAGGGTCACTTGTCTGATGGACAGACGTATTTTATTGTTTGATAGACAGAAATATTTAGTTTGAAATTTTTGAGGAAACAAAAAATTGCTTAAAAGTAGGGATCAATATCCATATACTGTACAGAGAATTATAGTTGGATAAGACACTCCACAGCATCTGGTTAAAGTAATAGCTTTGAGAATTAGGAATTCAGAAAGTCAGACTCAATCCAAAGGTCTCACTAAACTGTATGCTACTTTTAAAAAATGGATTATAATAGGACATTTTTAATATTTTTAATGTTTTTATTCTAATTAGTTGTACATGACAAAATGTATTTTGACACATCATACATAAATGGATATAACTTCTCATTCTTCTGGTTGTGCATGATGTAGAGTTACACAAGTCATATAATCACATATGCACATAGGATAATGTCCCACTCATTCTATCAATACGACACTTTTATTGTAAAATATCATAGCTGTATTGCAGAGATTCCCGACAACACCAGGAGTACTCTAGGAACACTTAGATTGCACTTGATTGGCAGTGTTGGGGTCTCTGTGTGTGCTTCCCTAAGAGTGCCGGTTCCACAAATCCTGAAACAGCCATGCACACTTTCACACAGCCTACAACAGTTGTGCATACACAGGTGCAAAACTGAGGTTTTTCTGAATGTCCTAAAATTTTTGTTTTGAATCGGATTATTTCCTTTCTTAACATCATTTTACAAATAGTTTTCTTGTTAATTACTTTTTAACATGATTTTTCAAAAAGAAATTTCTATTTTTAAAAATATTTTTTTCTCATACTATTTCCAACAGAATTTCTAACATAAAAACTAAGGATTTTCAAAAGTATTAAAATTTCATATAATTTCATCACCCTGAGTTCATCATTAATATTTGGAGTCTGTTTTCTAGCGCTTTCTTCCCTATATAAAATTACTTTTTTCCCTCTGTTTAAATTACTGATCGTAGTACTTTCTCAACACTCATAGAATGCCTCACATTTAAAACACAACAGCAAGATAAAAACTAGTGATGAGACGGGAGGAAAACTAGCTGGAGAAGTTGTATCATTTTACCGTCCAAAACAGAGCAGGTATGCTTTCTGCCTTTGTAGGTAATTTGTATTTAATCTGTGAATGCACACGTGTCTGACTTTTATTTTTAAATCATACACTTCAGGAATCTTGAAGATGAAATCCTCTTGTCTCGGGTTCCCTTGCATAGTCCATCACTCACAAACCAAATTAGACCGGCTTATTCTCCAAATGGCAAGAACTGTTTTTCAGTAATTCAATAAACTCTCCACAGTTTATGCCTCCGAGGAAACTGATTTGTTCTGACAGACTGTCAGCTCAATATTTACTCTATTAGAATAAAAATGTACTTCACCATCAAGATGAGATTCCAGCCCACTCACCCTACCCCCTCACGTCTCTGGCCAGGGCTGATGTTTTTAGGAGTTATCGAATACTGGAGTCTTAGAGAAAGGCAGTGTATTAAATGTGCAGACATACGATTGTCACCTTCAATAATTCTTGTCTTCCAAAAAATTTTACTCCATCTACAACAAAGATATGTTGGCTGTTTATCCTTCTGGTGAAGACACTTGGGCTTATGTGAAGAGTCATACTGATAACAAAGGAACCCTCGCTTCCTATAGGCCGTGATTCCTACGGGGAATGATTTCCTAAACTCTGAGCTCCTGGTGGAGCAGCAGGCAGAGCTGCAGACTCAGAGGACCCCCCACCCCCACCCCTCTGGGCCCAGGAATGAAGGGAGCAGACTGCAGGTAGCAGCAACCACACAGAGGCATGTCCATGGCGTCAGTCATTTCAAATGATTGCCCTGTAGCCCTGACCTAAGGGTGTGCTCCCTGTCCCTGTCCTCCCTAGCCGTGCCCTCTCTGAGCCACCACAGAAGGCCCTCCAGCTCTGCTGCCCTGCCAGAGCCCAGGTGAACAAGAACCCCCTGCTGCCTGGGTTTGACATATTTGCTTTGACTGTTATGTACATTGAGTTGTATGCACCCCCAACAAACAAGACATTTAGGGAACCTTGCTCTAGGTCTTTTTCTTTTCTTTTTTTAATGCTAGGAAGGCCAGTTATGTCCCCTATATGTTTAGTTTTCCCATATAGTAAAGATTTGTAAACGGGCTTATCAGCAATTTGATGGCAAAATTATAAAACCCAAAGCAGAAAGGCAAGTTTATGTCTTTCTGTCACTAACCCAGGGGTACTAAAAATGAATACCCATTTTCATTTAGCTGCTTATATGCCTCACACTTTCAAAAACTCTACATATGTGGTATTATGTCATCCTCAGAACATATCTGGGAATTAGAGAAGCATTTTTATCAACTTTTATATTTAAGGGCTGAGTTTTATAGTTGGCAGTTTTGAAATTGGAATTATGTTATTTAACAAGGTCAGACTAAATTACAGTGTAACCAGAGAGTTGAAATAAGATTTACTGAAGTTTTATGACTCCTTAAATTGTAAAGTTTCCTGTGCAAGCTATGATTCAAGCAGGGTCGATGAGTGGCTCCTACAATAGGAATCAATTTGATCTTAAGCAGCAATGTCATCCATGATGTCATAATATAGAAACTACTATTAAATCCAGGTGAGATGTGTGTGGTTTTTAGTTTATGTGAAGATCAAATCAAATAACCAAGAGTAACTGTAAGGGTCTGGCGGAGCATCGGAGGGAGAGACCACACAAGAGACTGGCTTCATGCAATTGGCAAAAGGGGATTTATTGAATCAGCATGCTGGGGCTCAAGGCTCACTCAGGAAGGGAGAGCAGCCCAGAGCCCAGAGCAGAGGTCAAGCAGAGCTTAAGTACACTTTTTGGAGAGGGTGGGGGGGGGGCTTTGCATACATCAGAACAAATCATCTTGAGGCGCGGGAAAATTGAACAACAACTCTGAGCCATGATTCATTGGGGGGAACAGTCTGGGCAGGGGTGATTGGTCACTACTAAGCGGGGTACACATTTAAACTGATTGGTTTTGTGGCCTGGATGCTTACGTGCTGAGCTATTTAGAGCCCTTAGCTAATAAACAACCAGGGAATCAATGGAAATATTTACTGGGCAGTTCAGGTATTGTCCTAACAGCTACAGAGATTACAGGTTCCTAGGGTAGCAGAGGAATTTTAACAATACCTGGCCTATTATTATTTTTTTTTTAGCCCAAGCCTTTCAATTTAGAAACTTTACAATGCCCACTCTTTTACACTTTAACTCAGACTCTTGCAGCTTAGAGTCAGCTTGGAAATTTTACCTTTACATAACGAGTATAACTAATGCATGTTTTATGCAATTTGGGTTATAAATGGAGTATCTCTGAGAACCTTCTGCATATTAATTCTGTTATCTTACTTGACACTTTCAATTTCATCTATTGCAGCTTTTTTGATTATGTATCAGAATTTTAAGGGTTATATATGTTTTGCTTCTTAAAATCTAAATACTGACACACAGAACTGTGAATAAGAGGGTTATTTCAAATGTTAATTACAAAGTGGGTGCAATGGAAAATAAATGAGGCCAGGTGTTGGAGTTCAAACCCCCACCTCACCCCCACCCACCCCCTGTTTCCTTTGATGACGTGTATCACTAAGCCCAAATCTAAAACCTGCTAAGTTTTAGTAAATGTTACTTCCCTCTGTCTTCACTGTTCTAGTTAGGATCTTCTTCTTCACCAACTCACATGTTTACTGACTGTTTAACCCACAGCAGTTGCTGAGTCTGACAGAGCTGGGTGCCTGCGCCTTCCTGAGGTCAGGACTTCCATCCACGTAATTAGCACTGGCAAAGGCAGCACTGATTTGCTTCTGGTTTTGATAGCTTTCCTTTGTTTTTTGAAAATAATTCTGATTGAAAAGACACTCATTTATTTTTGAAATTTTGGAATCTTTCTCCAGCAACACTACCACCTATACTCATTACTGATTTCAGTGATTGCAAGATGAGAGATCACTGTGTGACTAAATGTGCATCTCTTTCCTCCTCTATTGATATGTTAACTCATGATGGTTCTCACCCCCTGCTGGTGCAGGGTGAGTCAATGAAGAACAGCTGTTGGTTCATTTTGATCAGGCTCCTCAGTGATTAGACGGGATTCCAAAGGTTCAGCTGGGGTGCATTTAAGTATCTGTGTGGATATGAAGAATTCTTCACTGTGAACTCTGTAATTGTATCAAATCCGAACCTTTTGTTTTCAAAACATTTTTAAAAAAATAAAACAAATTGTGCCTTTTTAGACCCCGTGTAGAGCACAGTTACCTCTATTCTCTGTGATTTCACATGCCTGGGGGTCAGTTGTCCCTCTGCATCCCTAGTGAACTGGTTCCAGGACCCCCACAGACAGGAAAATCTGCCATTCAGGGTCCTTTATATAAAACAGTGTCCTTTTTGCAAATTACCTCCACACATCCTCCTGCATACATGCAATCGTCTCTAGATGACACACACAGTGTGATGCTGGGTAAGTTGCTCTGCTGGACTCCCTAGAGAATAATGAGAAGCAACGTCTGTGCACGGTCTCTACAGACTGGGGAGCATTGGTCCCCCAGTGGCTGCAGCCCAGCCCTGGAGCCCGCAGGCATGGAGGGCCCATGGTATCGCAGGTCTGCCAGCTGGAGCTCAGGTGTCAGAGACCATGCCATGATTTTCTCTGTGCTTCATCCACATTTGCCAGGTGGCCGACAAAGGTGTTAGATGGAGCTTTGCTGGAGGTGAAAGTTGATTCTGAGCCCAGCAGCACATCTGTTGGCTTAACTATTCTTCATGCAAGACCTAAATTATAAAAGAAAACAAACTTGATAAGGAATACATAAACCCTGAGCAAATCACACTATTTTTCCTTGACTTTTTCAACAGAATATGGCATATAAAAGGGACACTAATCAGATGCTTAACATTTTGAAAGATAATAAACTCTTACTGAAATCTCTTGAATCTAAGAAGCAGCAGTTTCTTACCAACAGGTTTTTTTCTTTCTAAAAGATTCCACATGCCATCCTGAGAGAGCAATGCAGAGGCATCACACCACCTGATCTCCAGTTACACTGCAGAGCTATGACAACAAAATAGCATGGTATCGCCACCAAAATTGTCACCGAGACCAATGGAATAGATAGAAAACACAGGAATAACCCAAATACTTACAGCCATCTGATACTTGACAAAGGTGCCAAAACTACACTGAAGAAAAGACAGTCTTTTTATCAAATGGTGCTCAGAAAATTGGATATCCATATGTCGATAAAAGAAACTAGACCCATATTGCTCACCCTGCCCAAAAGTTAGAGTAAATCAAAGACTTAGGAGTTAGCCCCGAAACTTCCCAACTGCTAATGAATACTCAAGGTCAACCCTCCATCCTATGGGTGCCAGCACTGAGTTCCTTAGCAAGACTCCTACGGTGCAAGAAATAAAACCAAAAATGAAAAAGGGGATGACATCAAATTGTAAGTTTCTGCACAGCAAAAGAAATGATTAACAGTGTGAAGAGACACCTGCAAAACGGGAGGAACCTCTTTGCCAGTTACTCCTCTGACAAGGCATTAATAATACCCAGAACGTATAAAGAACTCAAAAAAGATTCACACACACGGAAAATAATGTAATCAATAAATGTACGAAAAAAACCCACACACTTCCTCAAAACCAAATGGTTAACAAATGCATGAAGAAAATGTTCAACATCTCTAGCACTCAGGGAAATGCAAATCAAAACTAGTAAGATTTCACCTCACTTTAGTTAGAATGGCAGTCATCAAGAATATAAATGATAATAAATACTGGTGAGGATGTTTGGGGGAAAGGTGCATCCATACATTGTTGGTGGGACTGCAAATTACTACAGCCACTCTGGACCAGCTATATGGAGATTCCTCAAAAAAGTAGCCATGGAACCACCGTATGACTCGGCTGTCCCACTCCTTGGTATTTATCCAAAAGAACTAAAACCCACATTATAGAGATACAGCCACTTCCATGTTTATGGCGGCACAATCACAATAGCCAAATTATTGAAGAAGCCCAGATGCCTGTCAATAGATGACAATGAAACAATGGCATCTGCTGATAAGTGGCTGGACCTGGAGGACATCCTGCTGAGTGAAGTAAGCCAGACTCAAAGTCAAGGGGTCTCATGTCTCCTCTCAGATGTGGAAGCTAAAGCAAAATACGGGGAAAAGGGGGAGGATTCGTAGAGTAGATGAAGGAGATTGGGAGGGAAGAGGGATGGGAAAGGGGAGGAAATGCACATTAAATACTTTAATAAAATCATCTAAGTGCATGTAGAATTATATCACAGGGAAATACAACTCTGTATGTATGAACACCAATCAAAAATAGAGTGAAGAGATGACTAGTAAATGAAGAATACAGGGGAGGAAGAAGGGCAGGGAATGGGGGGCAGAGACTAAAGGAAAACCCTGTCTACCTATGTATTTTCTGAATTGATCACAGTCTGTGCCAGAGCGCTTATCTCTTCTCTAAGGTATCCAGATTTTTCTCACTCAAAAAGACACTATTTAAATTTTCTGGGTCCTCTTTATTCAATTTGTGGAGGAAATATGTCTCTAGAAATTTGTCAATATTTTCAAGATTTTCTATTTTATTGGAGTATATATTTTCAAAGTACCTTCTAATTATCATCTGTATTTCAGTGATTCTGTGGTGACATTTCCTTTCTCATCATCAATTTAAGTAATTTGTGTTTTCTCTCCCTTTTTCTTCATTAGCTTGGCTAAGGGTTCATTAATTTTGTATATTTTTTCAGAGAACCAATTTTTTGTTTATTTTTTGAATTTTTTTGGTTTCAATTTCATTAGTTTTGGTTCTGATTTTAATTATATCCTGTCTTACACTACTTTTGGTGTAGGGCTTTGATATGTGAAATTAGGTTATTTATATGATGATTTTCTATTATTTTAATGAATGAGCTTAATACAATGAACTTTCCCCTTAGTACTGCCTTCATAGTGTCTCAGATATTTTGATATTTTATGTCATTATTGATGTAGTAGGCATCACAATATCAAAACTTAAATTATATTACAGAGCTATATTTCCAAAACAGTATGGTACTAGCTTAAAAACAGATATGAAGACCAATGGTACAGAATAGAAGACACAGAAACAAACCCACACAAATACAGTTGTTTCATTACTAGACAAATGCACATACAGAAATCAATAAATGTTATTACATCACATCAGCAGGCTTAAAGACAAGAATCATATGATTATCTCAATAGATGCAGAAAAAAGCATTTGACAAAATATAGCACCATTTCATGTTCAAAATACTAGAAAGGAACATACCTCAACGTTGTAAAAACTCTCTATGCTAAACCCAAGGTCAACATCATTTTAAATGAAGAAAAATTGAAAGCATTCCCTCTAAAAACTGGAACAAGTCAGAGATGCCCTCTTTCACCAATTCTACTCAACATAGTCCTTGAAACTCTAGCCAGAGCACCAGACAGACAAAAAAAAAAAAAAAAAAAAAAACTAAAGGGATACAGAAGATAGGAAAAAAAGAATTTAAACTACTATTACTATTTGCAGATGACACAATTCTATATTTAAAAGATCCAAAAATTTCACCAGAAAAATTTTTAGAATAAATGAATTTATCAGATGGTATAAAATCAATAACCATAAATCAAATGCATTTGTATACATAAGTGATGAATCCACTGCAAGAAAAATTAGGAAAATTTGCCTATTCACAATTGCTTAAAAAAATACTTTGGGATCAATCTAACAAAAGAGGTGAAAGACCTCTACAATGAAAACTACAGAACAGTAAAGAAAGAAAAAAGAAATTCAGAGGATGGAAAGATCTCCCATGTTCTTGGATAGGCAGAACTAATATAGTCAAAATGGCCATACTACCAAAATTGTTATACTGATTTAATGCAACTCCCATCAAAATCCCAATGACATTCTTCTTAGAACTAGGAAAAGCAAACATGAAATTTATTTGGAAAAATAAGAGACCCAGAATAGCGAAGGCAATCCTTAGCAAGAAGAGTGAAGCAGTAGGCATCGCAGTTCCAGACCTTAAACTATACTGCAGAGCAAGAGTAACAATTTGACATGACATTGGCACCCAAGTAGACATGCAGGACCCCAGACCCACTGGTACAAAATAGAAGACAGACAAGCCCACATAAAAATGGTTATCTCATACTAGAAAAAGTTGCCAAAAACATACATTGGAGAAAAGACAGCCTCTTCAACAAATGGTGCTGGAAAAACTAGAAATCCATATGTAGCAAAATGAAATAAAACCTCTCTCTCTCACCATGCATAAAACTCAAAGTGGAATGAAGACTTACGCACTAGAACAGAGACTCTGAGCCTATTCGAAGAAAAAGTAGGCCCACATCTTCATCATGTCAGCTTAGGCCCTGACTTCCTTAACAAACTCCTAAAGCACAAGAAGTAAAATTAAGAATAATAAATGGGATGGATTCCAACTAAAAAGTTGCTTCTCTGCAAAGGAAACAATGCATACAGAGAGCCTACAGAATGACAGAAAATCATTACTACATGCTCCTCAGATACAGCACTAATCTACAGGATATATAATGAACTCAAAAAACTTAATAAATGGGCTAAGGAATTGAACAGATACTTCATAGAAGAAGAAATACAACCAATTAATAAACATAAGAAAAAATGTTCTTCACCTCTAGTAATTAGAGAACTGCAAATCAAAACTACTCTAAGATTTCATCCCACTCCCGTCAGAATGGCAATTGTTAAGAGTAAAAGCAATAACAAGTGCTGGAGAGGATGCTGGGGAAAAGTACATTCATAAATTGCTGGTGAGGCTGCAAATTGGTACAAGTCCTATGGAAAGTAGTATGGGGATTCCTCAGAAAAATTGGAATGGAACCATGATTTGACCCAGCTCTCCCACTCCTTAATTTATACCCCAAGGATTTGGAATAGGCATACTACAGTGATGCAGCCCCATCAATGTTTATAGCAGCTCAATTCACAGTAGCTAAACTGTAAAACTAACCTAGATGCCCTTCAACAGATGAATGGGTAAAGAAAATGTGGTGTAATACACAATGGAATATTACTCATCCTTAAAAAAGAATGAAATTATGGCAATTGCAAGTAAATGGATGGAACTAGAGAATATCATGCTAAGTGAAAAAAGCCAACCCCCCAAAACACCAAGACTGAATATTTTATCTGATAGTGGATACTGATCCATGGTACGGGCGGCAGTAGGAAATAATGAAGGAACTTTGGATTGTGTAGAGGGGACAGAAGGGAGGAGTGAGACTGTGGGGATGGGAAGGACGGTAGCATGAGACGGACATTATTGCCCTATATACATGTATGAGTAGACTACTGGTGTGACTCTATACCACGTACAGCAGAGGGGTGAGAAGTTAGGTTCCATTTGTGTACAATGCGTCAGAATGTATTCTACTGTCATGTATAACTAATTAGAACAAATTAGAAAATTTAAAATAGAATAGGATCCTAATTAGAATAAGTATGTACAATGTGCCAAAATGCACTCTACTGTCTGTCATGTATGTCTGAAAAGAACAATAAAATAAAAAATTCCAAAAAAAGATAGTGGATCAGGGGGGTACAGGGAGCAGACACAGATTAAAAAAAAAAATCTCCTCTTTCTTCCCCCTCACACATATATAGATATAATAATATACATGGTTTCAGAGGTTTAATAATAACTCAGTTTCAGATAAACATACTCTAAACATGAATCAAGGGCAGCTCCAGGAGACCCTACATATCCAAGTGTTATTTCCCAGCTTACATTGCTTATGAGAACCAGATTCCATTAGAAAGCCACTGTTGAAGGCACACGTTGCAGGCCGAGGACTTGTCTTCACTCATTTCTCTCGCTGCAGGGAAATGGGAAAGTCTTACCATGAAGCCTCCTGCCCAGGTTCAACTGAGCAGCACAACTCTGGGAGACCCCGGCCCTTGTCCCCTGCTGTAGTGTGGGGCAAACTGTAGCTAAGATGATGCTCACAAGTGTGATATCTGAGCTCTTCTCTGGGGCTGTCCTCAGTATAAAAGCTACTTAATTTCAACAAATATGACTCTGTATTTGGGTAATTCAAAAAGACCTGTTTACACGGAGTCCCACCATCTGGTGAAATTAGGGCTGATGTAATGAAATTGCAGTGATCTCGCAGCCCCATTTCTAAAACAATTTTAACAATTTTAAAAGTCCTTTTGAGAACACAGCCTGGTTGGAGTCTGAGGTTCCATTGTTCCCTTTTCTTTCCTGTGATTGATGCAAAGCAAAACCACCTCTTCCTTTGCCCCTCTGCGTGGAAGACTCTCTGGTCTGCTTCACTCAGCTGTCACCTGACCGCTCGGCATCATCCAGAGAGGTCTTGCCTGCACTCGCCTGCCTGTTCTACAGGCCTGGAGTGTCTAGCCCCAAGCTGTGGATCACCATGTTTAAAAAACATGGATTTCAATGAGTCTGTTTTCCTGAAAGCCTGGGAGGTGTAAGTTTAAGTAGGAGCCAAAAAAAATGAGGGGGGAAGGGGGAAGCTTCTTTCCTATTTTCTGCTATTTCTTAAATCCTTTACTTGAACATTTAGGAAGCCATTAGTTAAAATCCCCAAAGCTGAGTGTAGCCAGAGCCTAACAAAATGCTATTATCAACCTCCCAACTCTGTTAGTGTCTTCCCAAGTAAGGGCAAATTGCTGAGGTCTTGAACGATCAAAAAGCATTTAGCTTAAATCCTCTGTGCTGAACCCACGAAGAGTGTCCTACCCCCAGAAGTTGACCTAAGGTACAATGGCAAATGCCAATGAGTCCAGCAGTCACGCCCGGTCCAGATGTTCCCTGTGGGAATTAGTGTGATGGCTAGCTGACACCTTCAAGGAATATTAATATCCTGAAGGACATTCCTGCTGATGTCTTTTAGGTTTTAAGAGAACTGCCAAGAAACAATTTCATTATAAGCACTGTGATTTATTTTTCTGTAAAATATATTAGTCTTTAAAAATAGTATGTTAGCTTTTTAAAATTCTCATTGCTTTTTTTTCAAATGCAAATTTATTTGAAAACTGAGCCATTTTTCTGGACAGAGTACATGGGAGACAGAGTGTGTTCCTTGTTCCCAGTGGGACAGTTCCATACACCTGTGCAATGCTGTTTTAGGCAGCTCTAGGACCAAAGAAGGACTCTCCTCCCAGGATGAGAAAAGGCCCTAGTAACAGGTGAACTTGGAAGATTCACCCTACGGGAGGAAACCATGCACTGAACATGACAAAATTGCAAAAAATTGAACACATAAAAATTCACTTTACAAACTTGACACACACTAGGGGAATGTATATTTTTCATTCATACAGTTACAACCAGCCATCTTTATCTGGCTTCCACCTCTATGAATTCAACCAACTGCGAAAAGAAAATATTTTTTGAAAATTCTGCCTGTATAAAGCATGTATGGGCTCTTCTCTAGTCCTGCTTCCTGTCTGATACAGTGTAACAAGTACGTGCACACTTTTCCAGTGGTACAGTTACTGTAAGTGATTTAAAGACAATTAGAAGAATGCAGGCAGATGTGCTGTGCGAACTTGGCGCATCCAGGGATGCAAGGTCCTTCAGATGCAGGGGTGCTGGAGCCAGTCCCCAAAATAGAGGGCAGACTGAAGGCCTGCAAAACAGACCCCAAAGTCTTTCGAAGACCAAAGTGCACTTGCTAGTCTTTCCCTCTTTTCAATGCCTCCCAAATTTGGCATGACCCAGTCCCTCAGAAGAGAAAGTGACCTGTTGCCACTGAATGCCACTTAGATAGCTGGGCCCTTCTGTGGCCTTCACTCCTTGGACTGGCCTTTCCCAAAAGGAAGTTGAAATTATGGGTCATCTCTGTTGGTGGGGATTTTAACTTTTCCAAACAGTTTCTAGAATTAAAAATATGCATTTTTACACCCTGAAGACGATTTTCTTTTAAACATCTGTTTTTCTAATTAAGAATCTTAGGCAAAAGCACACATTCTGCCTGTGTTTGTGTAGGGATAGATGGCTCCAGGGTAAGGGGAAGCCTCTGCTGTGACAGGATCTTCTCAGGGTCCCCTCGCATCCATCCCCCAGGAAAGCGTCTGCCGGGGCAGAGGCCCGTCTCTTCCCTCACATCTCTCTTGCTCTCGTCACTTTCTACCTGTTAGGGTTTCTCAAATCTGTATTTAATAGATGTGAGTTCTAGGGGCCTCCAGATTTACAGGAAATGCAAAATCAACAAAATTTGTTATAGAATTTCAACTGATTCTTTTTTGAATATCCATAATCCCAGGACTCATTTTGTTCAAAACTAATAAAAAATTATGTCCATGGAAGGAAAGACGACTTTTAAGCATGACTGGATGGTTCTTCGTACCTGCAGGGAAGATGGTGTTAAGGAGGCTAGCTGCTGCAGTGGGTGCACACCATGAGCAAGTTAACTACCAGTGATTCAGAGAAGTGGCCCGGCAATGAGAGCTCAGCTAATTCTAAGCCAGCACTGTAGATACACAAGGCCAACCAAACGCACAGGCTGATGGAGAGGGTGGAAGTTATATCTGGGAGTCGGAGTGCTGATGTGCTGGTGCCCGGGGGCTACAGTAGGTCATGGTCATAGAATGCAGGGGAGAGGGTTTTGAAAGTTTCCACCTCATGGCCAGTGTCAGCGGAGGTGCACTTAATCTGATTTCAGCAGGTCCAATGACACACATATCCCAACATCACATGAGATTCCATGACTGCATACATTTTTATGGTTTTATGTATCACAGAAGACATTTTAAAATAGTAAAATTGAGAAGCAAAGATAATGGTGACTTTCAACCCACTTTTGTTGCCACTTACCTTTATGCTGCTCCTTTTTGGTCTTTGCCAACATGGCCCATCCTGTTGGCATGTGGAGAACCCAGGTCTGCGCCTGGGGGTGCACCAGGAGGCCGCCAGAGCGCAGGTGGACTGTGGGGTCCGGTTCCACTCACTGCATTTTTACTCTCCCAGGATGCTTGGTTTTGAATTTTAGAAAGTTAGGACTGACTGCTGGTGCCCAGGGCCTAGTGCCAGTGCCCACAGCCCCCCGCAGCTTCCTGCCTCCAGAAGGCCGAGGAAGCACTGTTTCCAGCACAGCCCTGGAGAGAAGAGAGGAGGAGCGGTACGCAGGCGGGGAAACCCGTGGGTCTCCTTCTCCACACCACGGTCACCCCAGGCTGTTTCATACCTGCAGGTTTGGTCTCCTTGTCACCACTACTAAGTTAATACTGTTCTGATATTTGCTCAGTTCTTTATTGACGTGTTGACTTCCAATAGTCAGTAGAATTTATAGATAACTTATTTATGTCCTTTCTTATTTTTCTTACACTTTCCTAATTATAAACAAGTGCCCATCAATTAGGAAATCTTAAGGAAAACTGGATGCTGTGATGGCCCATTAATCATTAACAGTAATATTTTAAAACCTGATTTTAAAATTAAATAAACAGGATAAATTAGCAGATAGTGTAACCGAACTGACAGTTTGATGTAAGTTCTTGAGAAAGCTTTAAATATCTTAAATAAATGCTTGAACATTTTAAGGGTCTTGCTCAGCCAAGCTGCTGCTCCTCTTCTGGAAGTGTCCCGGTGGGTGACTGGGTTTTACATACACCTGGCACTCACATGCTCACACATGCTGTGTGCTCTCACAGTGTCACGTAGGCACATGCCTGCAGTCAGATCTGTGGCATCTACCGTGGACAGGCTGGTTGTGGGCCACAGTTCTCTTTCTAGGAAGTAATACTGGCATTTTAGCCTTGGGAATGTGAACCTACAGTATCGGGTGATTTTGACCTTCTTTATGGTGCTCTGATTATGCAGAGTCAGGTATGAGTCCCTTGGGTTTCTGTTGAAACAAAGTAAAGAACCTTGATGACCTCTCCTCGGCCTTGAATGGTCAGATCATTGTCTGGAACGTGGCCAGGATGACCTGTCGCCCATTTATACCTGGTGGTGTTATACCCTCCCTCACCTTCCTACTTGTTGAACTAGTGCAGAGAAGATTCAAAATTTATTTAAGTTGATGGAAATAAAGGCCATAATAAATTATGCCTTAACAATTTTAAAATAACCTCATCTTTTATTTATAATGATTTCAAATGTTCTCAAACAAATTATAAACCACAGAAGCACTGAAATGACAATGAATGCTAAATTCCCTCTTTAAAAAAGAACCAAAATAAAGCAAAAATAAGTACTTTAAAGTATGTTAATTAAATTTGACCTTAATTGCATTTTTAATGTGTTTCACGTAAAACTACAGGTCAACTAATTCTAATAATTTGCGTTGCATGAAATCACATACTTTAAATAAGTGATAAATTAATTCGAAATCAGTATTAGAATAAGCAAGCATCAACTATTAAATTAGAAGAAAAATCATCTTTTTAAGTAAGTGAAAAGCAGAAATTAGTGTAGAATATAATCAACATAATGCAACATAATGTTTATTTACTCAACAAACATCACACCACTGTAGCCGCTGGAAGAGTGACAGAGAAGAAAGCACCAAGCACTTCCTACCTGTTGGAGCTGCAATCTCTTAAGGACACAAAGAATAAGGAAAGTCCATGGCATATTAGAGCAAAAGGGAAATTCAGAGCAAGAGAGAAGCTGTGGGGGAAGGGGCTGGGCCGTGACTTCAATATTAAAACACAAGAAAGGACATTAATCAATGTTTGAAATTACTGTTTAATGTCACATGTGCCCTGAAGAGACACCCCCGCCACCCCCACCTTGTCCATGCAGACAGTCTGGTTTCTGGGGAGGGAAATGGTGGCTAGGAGTCAGAGGTGGAGGAAAAGTTTTTAACTGCATACTTTCGTACCTTTAAAATTGTGCAGGCTGAGCAGATATATGCATTTAAAATACAAATAAAATTTAAGAGAGAAATAGTTCAATAAAGCTACCTGGATAGCTTTCAGGGCCTCCACCACCTTCTGACCATTATCTCTTGAGCGTGGTCCAGGCTTAAGCAAACGGTTTGCATGTGAGATTCCTAACACTGCTTTTGGAGGTCTTACACTGGCCTAATAACAGACGGTTTGTCAACCGAGTCCCTAATGAGAATGGAAAGACTGGTGAACAGGTGGCAGGTTCTCTGTTCTGTGACTTCCCTTCTCAATCATTCTAGTGCCAAGGGCCTGAGTCTTCCAGGGTCTGCTTCCCAGCTCCAGGAGCCTCTTCACTCAGCTCAGCTTGGGACGGCCACACGGCACAGCCAGAGTGTCCCAGAGAAGGCAGGGGGACGGAGCACGAGGCTGTCAGGACCCTGTGTGACCAAGGTTGAAGCCAGGGTCCTCCAGTAGACTGAGGCCTCCGCTCCACAGTGACCCTCCTTTCTGCCCTGTTCCCTTCCCTGAGAGGGAGTCAGGCTGTTCAGCCCACATTCAGGGAGGGGTGGCACAGGAGCAGGAGCACTGGAGGGGGCTCCCCACAGGATTGTTGACCACGTCCTGCGGTGGCCCCCCAGCATCCAGGTCCTTCCTGCCTTTGGATGTGGTTTGGTTTTGCAGCATTCAGCTATGGGCCCTCCTCCTGTTTCTGCTTTTCTGCCCTCTTTTTCTTCCCACTCCTTACTCTGCTGATTAAAGAAGGAACACTGTGTCTCATTTAAAAACAAAGCCAAGGCAAGGTCCAGACACAGTGTCAGTAAGCTGGTGACAGCAGGTCCCACGCTCACACCTCCAGAGAAGCAGATCTCAAGAACCACCCACAGAGGGGAAGATGAGCATGGGGTTGGGTTCAAGATCCCAGCACCTCTGCGGAGTAGAAGATACAAGAGCAGGCCTACATCTCACACTCCCCATGTGGCAACCCTCCAGAGAGTGCAGCCCAGGACCAGAGAGGCCCCTCCAGCCCATGATGCTACACCAGAGAAAGTGGACATGGCAAGCCTGGCTTCCCCAGCCTGTGGGAAGCTGCACCAAAGGCATCCAGAACACCGCAGGGATCTTCATGGCTGGATCATCTGGGAGCACCAGGAGCAGGGGACAGAGAGAGGCAGTGTTTGCATTTCTCAACATGACCATGGGCCTGCTGGCTGCCTGCAGACTCCACCAGCACCCAGGCAAGATGGGGCTCCCTGGAGACCCCTCCACCCAGAGGACCAGCCTTCCCAGCACTCCCCCCCTGTGGCTAGCACCTGTGGAGCCCACAGAGGGCACAAAGGAGCCTCCACAGGCAGCAGGCAGCTCCCCTGTGCTGCAGGAGGTGCCTCATCCTGCAGGGCCCCTGGGGAGGAAAGGCTGTGAGTCCCTGGGGAAGGTATGGGTGGTCTCAGCTCCAGGCCTGGCTTCCTGGGCCTAGGAGGAGGTGGGGGAAGATGTAGGATGGCAGAGTGTTGCATGTGACTGAAGTAAAGTTGCTGTCAACCTGAGATTGGCTTTAATTCTAGGATGTTTTACATAAACCTCAAGTAGCCCAAGAGAAATAAATATACAACAAAGGAGGCAAGATGCACCAATCTTCAGATATAAAGGAAGACGAGGGAGGAAGAAAGACATCAAGAAGCTACATCTGTCAGAAGACAATGCAAAGATGACAATACCTACTCTAAATGTAAATGGCTTAAATTCTCCAATTAAGAACATGAACAAGCTGAATGTATATTTAAAAATTATCAAAACTTGTGCTTCCTAAAGACACCAATTAAGGACACACTCAGGCTGGAAGAGAAGGGATTAAAAAATATACTGTGTGCATGGTAAACAGAGGAAAGCGGAGGAGGCTGTGCCTACTTCAGACAGTGGGCTTGAAGCCAAAAGCTGTCACAAGAGAGAGCCATTCTGTAATGACAGAGGGTCAATTTATCAAGAGTTCTTAATTGTGATGTATGTGCTCCTAACCTAGACACACAGCAAAATTAACAGGACTGAAGAAAAAAAAATAGACAGGGCAGCATTAACAGAGGAGCCCAGCAGTTCCCCACAGCCAGCAACTGGTTCTGCGCCCTAACAAAAGCCAGTAGGAAATTCTGGATGTGAGAAGAACCTTCCACCCACCAGCAGAGTGCCCTTTCCTAAGTGCACACACAACCTCTCCAGGACAGGTGAGGAATTGGGCCAGAAAGCAAGCATAACACACTTAAGAAGGGTGAGGTGGTATGTAGCAGCATTTCTAACCACAGCCCTGTGAAACCAAAACTCAGGGATGAATACACAAACATGAGAAAATCAGCACAGTCCTGAACAAGTGGGAGGAAAAAAGAAGAAATCGGGGGAAACCATAGATTCTCTTGAGTCGGATGAAATGGAGACTGGCCTGCACAGCGTGTGGTGCAGCCAAAGCAGGTCTCCGAGGAGGATTTGTAGCAGCAAAGGCCTGCAGGGAGGAGGAAGATCTCAGATAAGGAGCTGCCTTCATACTGCCTACACCCAGGAAAGGAAGACCAGAGTACACTGTGGCCAACAGATGAAGTAAATAGTAGGGCTCAGAGAAGAACCAAATGTCACAGAGCCTGGAAAGACGATAGAAAAACCAAAGAAACTGAAAGTTGGCTCTCTGTCAGGTTGAACTAAGAGCAAAGAGGGAGAATCAAGTAAATGGAATTGTACATGAAGCAGGAGACACCAACACTCACCTCAGAAACCCACAGATCATCAGGCTACCATGAAAGTGCCACCAACAACTGGATCGTCCCAAATAACGGGTGCATTCCTAGAAGGTGCCACCTGCTGAGACAGAGCATAGCACAGATGAGACCGAGTCTCCCAGCAAGGATGACCCAGGACAAAGTGAGGTCTCTGGAAAATTTTATGGAATGTTACAGCAGAATCCGCACCAGCCCTTCTCAAACTCTTCCCTAGCACTGAAGAAGACAGAGTGCTGCACACTCATGCGGAGGCCAGCTCTGCCCTCAGAAATGGCCAGACACAAACCCTGTGTATAGAAAACCTTAAAGAGTCCAAAACATTTTAGAAGCATCAAATTCCAAAAAATTGAAGGATACAGGGCTGGGGTTGTGGCTCAGCGGTAGAGTGCTCGCCTTACACGTGCGAGACCCTGGGTTCGATCCTCAGCATCACATAAAAATAAATGAATAAAATAAAGTTAAAAAAAAAGACATTTGAAGGATTCAAAATTAGTCAACAAAAATTGGTCCCATTACTATGCACCAACAACAAAATATTCAAAAGAAATTCAGAAAATTTTAATTTACAATAGCATCAAAATAATAAAATTCTTAGAAGTATATTTAACTACTAAAAACTATAAAACATCTGCAAAAGCCATGAACTGGCATGTGAGAAGGGATCCTGGCACCATGGTTGGGAACATAAATTAGTGTGGGAGAAGCAGCCCAGGTTTCAGTGTGCAGGGGACACCTGTGACCATCGGTGTTACCTGAGGAAGGATCTCCATGACCTTAGGATGTCCTCTGTGAGCTACACCTGCATGCATCTGCTGCAAAGATTGTTTGTCCTGTGATGCTTGATAAAGGGCTATTTGCCATCAAAAAAAGAAAAGGGAGCTTTTGATATTCTGCATAACTCAGTGGTTTCTTAGGACATGGAGCCTGTCACACTAGACAAGAGGGAGAAAATGAGGTGAACCTCCGCTGGCACCATGGAGTGGGGAGCAAAGAGGACCTGAGCCTCTCTGGGCCAGGGAGCCAGGCTGGAGCTGAGAGCAGCCCTGTCCCGGGTCCCTGCATTTCTAACATGCCTCGTTCAGCTCCAGGACTTGCACCCAGTGCCTTCTTCCTCCCCTGTCCAACCGTGGTGGTAGCCTCTGATTCCTCCTTCACTCCCTGTTCCAACAGGAGGGCAGTTGCTATCTCTGCTTATCCTATGAGGCCAGAGGGAGCCACCCTCTGGCAGTTGGCTGTGGATGGGTGGGGTGTGGAGGGCTGGCTGTCCCTGTGTCAACAGGCTTTGCAGACGACTGTGCACTGTGTCAAATTCACATTTGGTGTCTCAGATAGAATGAGGTGTTGGATGTTTCAGCTGAGGCAGAGCTCTAGGTGGAATTCAACCCCCATTACTATGGAAATTGGAGAAAACAAGTGTTTATTTATAAGTAAATGACGTGATTGACATAAGCACGTTCTTATTTCGTTAGAATAGTTTCAGAAATTGGGAGTTTCTTCATGATGGCTTTAGCCAGTGCACAGAGGGGAGTGAGAGTCACCAAGGATCCTCAGGACCCAGGGCCTGGGTCAGTTCTGACAGCCAGGTAGCCCCCAAGACACTTGCCACACTGTCTGTCCAGCTCTGTTCTGTGAGGCTTCCTTTGCCTACTCCATGAGCTGGTTGGCAACATCTGGAGGCCACTATTTCATCATTGTAACGTTGTCTTCAATTTTTTGAAGTAATAGAGCATTTAGTGTTTTTTTCATTGAAATTTACTGGCATGTTACCTTGGGTGACAGAATCATTGAGTCAAAGACTTCCTGAGCACACACTTTGAATAGCAAAGTGTTATGTTGCCCATTTGTCTTCTGTCTGCAGTAACGTTTCTGGCTAATTGTGTTGTATCAATCTTGTGAACCTCACTAAACTGCTTCCAGTCCATTTACCTAAATTTTGGAGCCAGTTCAGAGTTCTGCCTCAAATAATCCAGTTCAACAATTCATGTAATGTCTAATTCCCTTTTAGTTCTAAAACAAATGAAAAGTTTCTAGTTGGAGTGATATTTAAAATATTGTACCTTGAAAGGCACACTAGATAAAGATATTGAAATCGATGTTCAGTTCTTAGGAGCAGATGTAATGGAATTGGAGAGAGTTCATAATCTGAGCTGCTTACACCATTATTCAAACAAACAATCAATTATTAGAGAGAGATTTCCTCATAGTCAGTAATATTGGTGAGTTAATAAGCTCCCAAGTTGTACTAACTTGCAAATAATTACGTGATAAGCTTTATAATTCTTCAGTTAGAATCTTTTGAGTGTCCTGGACATCAAGGTCACTCATTCCATCCAAGTCTTATCCTAGAGCTTGAGTGACAGGTGGAACACTGTCCAGTTGTGTGGGTAGTGCTTTCACAAGGTCCTTCAGCTTGCTCCTCTGAGCCCACAGTGCTACCAGAGCTCTGCTCTACACCAACCATGAGGGCTACTTTGTCGTCCCCAATTCCACACTCATTCTCCACTTTCCTCCTTGACATCTGTGCACACTGTGGCCACAATAACAACTCCTGTGCCTGTGGCCACTTTCCTACCTCGGCTCTCATCAGAGCTCTGTCTCATGGCTACGGCTCTTTTGAGTTCAATGTTAATTAAAGTGTTGTCTGTCCCAATTCAAGAAGCACCAGATTAAAAACTTTTGAGGAATCAAAAAACTGATCTGCACATCAGAAGGACACATGGTTCAGTAGCTGCTCAGTAAGTTCTTGTTGAGGGAATTAACTGGTGAAGAGTGCACAACTGCAGACCAGGTCAGAGAAACTGAAAATGAATATAAGAAAACAAAGACTCTGTGGCCCTGGCAGCTACCCTGACTTGGTGAACCATGAAAGCCCCAGTTGGATACTGAGAGAAAGGAAGAGTTTCATTCGAGGGCAGATGGTACCATTTAATTTGCTTTACCATAAAGGGGAAGGTTCCATCTCAACAGTGGAAGCTATTTAGATACATTCTACAAAAGCTGTGCTCCTCATTTCATATGACACATCCTCTTTCCCAAGAAGTGGTCAAGCCTGGAATTTCGTGTTAGAATAGAAGTTGCGGGTGGAGCCTCCCCTCACATGTGTCCCTCTCAGCCGTCTCTTCTCGTATCTGTCCAATTTTCTGGGACACCTCCAGGTAGCCATGTGCTCCAGAGGATGGTGCTGTGTACTCGCCTGCCCTCCAGGGTGCAGAGCCTCACCAGATAATTCTTTCAACTCTTCCACTTTCATAAGTGCTCAATTTGCTTATCCATCCTGTGACCCAAATTCTGTCACCAGATGCTGCACTGTCCTTCCTCAGACCTTCCTGGATGCCTGTGTCCCTGGTACTTCAGGGCCATGATCTGAACCTTTCACGACTAGACTTTCTCGCCAGTGCACGGGATGCCCTTGCAGAGCTGCCCCCAATCCCTGCAATGAAGATCCACTGAGCTCGGTGGTCATCTCTTGTTGTGCCTTCTACCACCTTAGCCTGCAGGTCACTCCATCCTTGCGAAGCGCTCCTTTTCCTGCGCCTACAGATTTGCCTTCTGATCTGCTGCTGCATCTCCTTTTCCTGGTTGCTTTCATGTTTTCCTGGTTGGCCTGGGATCTCTCCTCTGAGAAAACAAGCCCTGGGGCTCCAGTGTCCACCCAGGTACTGGGACTTTCCAAATGTTTGTTCCGACCCTAGACTTTGTTCTGACCTTCAACCAATATATTCGACTGTCAGTCCAGCGTCTCCAGGTGGGTATAACCTGGACACATCACTGTTCAAGGCTTCCAAAGCCCAAACCCTTGCATCACCCACAGCCCATTTCCCCCGGCTCCAGCACCTGTCACTAAAGTCATCACTCTTCTCACTGCTTATTCTCCATTCCCTTCAGCTGGTAAGTTCTCTGTGTCCTTCTCGTACCTGGTGACGTCTCCTCCCCCCTTGGCCACTCACCTGGATGAGCACACAGCTGCTGACGGGGTCCTCTCCATCCCTCAACGCCACCTTCCCTGCCCCCATCCCTCCCCACCCCAGGTGGTGATGTGCTCTTATCTGTACCCTGGAGCTCTGTCCTCAGGCCGTCCTTGACCTACAAAGGCTGACCCTACAGTGTTTCTCCACCGTATCCTGCAGTCCTCATCCCAGTTTTCTGTACTTTGGGTTTTTCTTTTCAGTTTCATGAGCACACCCAACTTTTCTGCAGCTGAAGACCACTGTAGACACTGCCCAGGGCTCTTCTTGCTCTCCTCCCCCTCCCTCTCTGCTGTTTGGCTTCATGGCCCTCCCCTCCTCCCCACCCATTTTCCTACTATGCCTCATCCCCCCTCCTCAGAGTCACTGTGTCGAGATCCACCAGGCCCCCCCTTCACGTTTCCATTATTTCCAAAGTTCCCCTCGAGTTTCTAGGAATACACATATACTTTCTTGTTTAAGCGCGTCTTCCCGGGGCAGAAATCAGCATGCCCTATTTGTTACAGCACCCTGTTGGCAGGAGATGGTCTTCATTATAGTAAATACAGTCACATGGCCCTTAGAAATGGGGTCACTTTTGGAGCGATGCACCCTCAGGCAATTTCACTAGTTGGAACCTTGTAGAGTGTCCTCATGGGGACCTGGTACAGGGGGAATGCAGAGGGTGTGCTGGCACCAGCAGCCACACCAGGGTGGTGTGCTGTTCTGCAGCACTGGGGTGGCCACAGCAGGTCCAGCTCCGTGGTGATCTCATGGACCACTGTGTGTGGACATCATCATGCAGCTCAGGTCTCTCCGAACATGCATTTGATTGATTCAGATGGATCAGTCTCATCTCCACCCGCACTGTGTCGGTGTTCACATCCTTGGTGGCATCTCCCAGTGGGCCCATGTCTATAAGGAATGTGCTGAATCGGGATTAGAGTAAGGTGGTCCTGAAGCCATCTCTCATTTATTAGAAATGTCAAGATTCTGTTTCTCTGATTAAGTGGGAATACAGAATCATTCTTAAAATCATACAACCTACTATTTTGATCAATATAGAGTTTGAAAAGTCACAACATGTATGAAAGGCAGTGAAAGAAAGTATACAGGCAGTGTCTAATGACACCTGGTCCTTTTAACAGCTGTTATTAAGTCAGCAATTTTGCTGGAGGTAGGAGATGCAGGTGGGTGTCAGGAGCACACCCTGGAGCAGGCTGGTGTTGGAGGTGACGATGAGAGGGTGGTGCAAGTCGGGGAGAACACTGTAGGTGAGGTAGAAAATGTTCTGTGTGGCATGCTGAGATCATAAGTGTCAGTGGACAAGACATACCTGCTTTGGAATGTGGAGCAATGAGTCTGGTGAGATGAGGGACATGTGATGGGGAGACTCTTGGGAAGAGAGTGATGGGACTGGACCCCGATGACGGAGCCCGTGGGTACTTCCAGCTACTCAGACCAGCAATACCTCATGAGGGTGGTGAGGACAAGACCCTCCAGGTGCCTAACTGGATTGGCTTGGGAACAGCTGAAGGAAGGGTAGCCGGCTGCAGGACAGGGCCCCTCAGGGAGGAGAGGCACAGCCAACAGAAGCTGCAGCAATGGAGACCCCAGGTGGACTTGACCTAATTCTAGAAGAGGCTTCAAGACAGAGGCTGACGTCTAGGTCCCCAGACACCTGCATTACTAGACATTTGAGTCCTGAGAGTGGCCTCCTGTCCCGTAACCCACAGTTGCCAAGGTGATTTTGCAGTGTACCTGGGCTTCTCAGATTTCTAGAGCCTAGAGATGTACCCAAGGGCCACCTGGCAGCTCCCATGGGGGCAGCACTGGGCAGTGTCTGCCTGGATGGGGGCAGGTTTTCCTGACCACACCAGGCAGGCTGGCTGCAAGCTGCAGATGCTGGGCAGGCGCACTCTTTCTCCAATTCTCCTGAACTCATTTCCCTCAACAAAAGTAGAAATTAGAGACGGAGCCTGGGCCCCGAAGTCTCCAGTTCCTTTGTGACTGCTCCCTCTGGGTATAAGGCGCTCCCCGAAGAGCAGGCCCTGGAGCTGCCAGTCATGTTCCCACCCTTAATGGTCTGAAAAAGCATACCCCAGTAGCACAGAGAAAATGGATCACATAATTAGCAATATTGGTCTGTTTTCTTATTAACCATAATAGCTTTATATTAAAACCATCCGTCTTGGCTGTATTAGAACCCTAACAATAATTCATCCGTAATAACCTCCACTCAAATTATTCTGAATACATCAACCACATCCTACTTCTTGCCACAATTACTATAATGTTTATTTGGTTTTCTTTAAAAATATATTACATAATGAAAAAACCTCAAAGAAGTAAACTTAAATTGACTTGTACAGGGCCCTCAGTCCTCGTGGCCAACAAGGAAGCGTCCTCAGCGACTTCTGATTGCCCTGTGGTCTCGGTGCCACTGAGGTCTTGATTCTGTGCAGTCCTGTGCACAGCAGGAGGTCGCTGAGCACCTGGGTGCCATGCTGACCCCCTCCAAGTGCGCATTTCCTGAGAACTGTTCTAGATGCCATATTCAACTTGACTCCCCACGCAGCCAGCGTGTCCAAGTGTCAAACTCACATGACTGCCATCCTTGTGTTCCATTCTCCCTTGGCCTGTGCCTCCAGAGCCCTTGGTGAGCCCCTGAGTGAGGCTTCTTTTCCATGAGTGAGAGATGGTGTCACTGGGAAAGCCTTCCAGTTGCTCCCAGCCTTGTCCAAGCACCAGATGACTGAGGGCCATGCCTTTCACACCTAGGGTCCACACAGTCCAACCACAGGGCGGGGGTCTTTGAGTGGCTGTGCAGCCTTGCCATCAGTCTCATCCTGCAGGACACAGGTGACACTGTTGAATGAGCACCATCGGCAGCAGTACTGGGGGCATGAACCTATTTCCAAAATCCATGGAGTCCCAGGGCCAGGGTCTTCCCAGCCCAGCCTTTTCCCGTTTGCCCCAGGAATTTAGGAAAGGAAATCCTAAGTCAGAGGAGCAGGAAGATGCCTACACCTGCAGACTCCAGAAGAGACTACATCTGCAGCTGGAGCCCGGCTGTGGGTACAGGGAGGGCCCTGGAACTGTCCCTGTGTGCCACTCAGAGGCAGCACCAGGAAGGGTCGGGACACCCAGCGAAGGGCCCCCTCTGGTGCAGCCTGGACCCCACGGTGCATGTCCTGCTTCTGGCCACCTTTTAGCTGCTCCTGCCTGAGCGTCCCTCCCGGTTCCTGCTCCTGATCCCAGCAGTGTTTCCCAGCTCAGTCGTCCAGATGAATCATCAGAGGGGACACGAGGCTCACAGGTCTTGTTTAGGAAAAGTGCTTCCACATCAACGGAAGCAGAACATGAGCATCGGTGCCCCCAGTGACAGGCTGAGAGAAAAGCCCGACCTGTCTCCTCAGCTCAGTTGAGGTTCAGCCGACCCAGCCTCCAGCAGCCCAGTGGGTCCCTGTGAAGCCTCTCCAAGCCCATCTCAGACCTCCTTTCCAGTCCAGCCACCATCTCCTAGAATTCTAGAAATCCTGTTTTCAGTCATAGCTGAAACCCAGAACCTCTCTTCTGTGAACAGATCTGGTACCTCTGGAAGGCCTCCCAAGGATGTCTTGAGACTTCCAGTCAGAAAGAAAATGATTGCTTCAGCAGAGTGGTTTCATGTTGCTAGCATAGGACACTATGAGCAGTTACAAACAGAATGTTTCATAGAGCAAGGTTTTCGTTTAGGATTCTAATCACAGAGAGTCACAGGCGAGGTCTTCAGTACAAAGGCATTTCCTTTAGGTGGGGCACAGCAAGGCCTCGGGTACAGACGTGCACCTTAGAGCTACGAACAGAGTTTTGTACCTGCATTCCCACAGAGAGACCAGCACAGATTGTCAGATTCCCCGTGGGAAGGCTCTTCCTACAGCAGTAAAAACCCCAGACTTTGAAAGGAAAACCGATTTCTGGCCCTTTAATTTTCCAATCACCAGTTACTTGATGTTGGGCAAGTTTCTCAATAAATCCAAGAGTGAATTTCATCTCCTAAATCATTTATGCAGGTGAGCTGGGGAGCCCCTGCTGGGTGCCAGCCTGGCCCTTGGATACGGAGGAGTGCAGGCTTGCAGTAAGCCTTCCGTGGCGGGGCGGGCCACAGCATCTCACCCTCAGTGGGTCAGTCAGCTTTCCTGCTGCTGGGAATGAAGGACCAACCACACAACTGTAGGGGAGGAAAAGTTTATTTGAGGGGCTCACAGTTTCAGAGGTCTCAGCCATAGACAGCAGGCTCCATTCCTCAGAGCTCAAGGTGGGGCAGGACATCATGGTGGAAGAGTGTGGCCAAGGGGAGCAGTCACAGGATGATCAGAGAGCAGAGAGATTCCACTCTCCAAACACAGAATGTGTACCCCAAATCCAGGTCCCCAGTGCCCACCTCCTCAGCCACACCCCACCAGCCTTCAGGCACCACCCAGTTACTCCCATCAGGGGACTGATTCACTGATTGGCTTACGGCTCATAGCCCAGTCATTTCTCCTCGGAACCTTCCTGCATTGCCTCAATGAGAGCCTCTGGGGGACCCCTCACATCCAAACCATGGCATGCAGAGGCTCCAATCCAGGGGTCAGAATCTGCCTTCTACTCCGGGGTCCCACCTGGAGGGTCTCCGTGGGCAGAGGGTGTGAATCCTCAAAGGTCCCTTCTGTCTACGGCAGATCTCCCCCTTCCCCTTGGTAGACAGTGGATGCCTGGGTCTTGTTCTCAGAGGGCGAGAACACCCACAGCATCCTGGGAGGAGGGCTGTGTCCTAAGCCTGGAGCGTGGGTGTGTGAGAGAGACTGAAGGACCCTGGTCTGTTCACCTGAGAAGAGCAGTGGACAGTCCCGACTGATGGTGGGGGCCCCAGGTAGATGGGAACTCCTGGACACAAGTCTGTCAGCAGGATTCACCAGATCCACATTTCTCCTGAGGAGCTGGTCCCCTGCACCTTCCTGATGCAGATTAAAGGGTGGCATTCTGTCTACTGAGGTTGGCTCTGGGTATTTTTCTTTTTGATGCTAGCCTCCACCTGCACGGCTGGTGGCACTCACACTTGGCTGGGAATTTCTGCAAGGACAGCCAGCCAAGCCCTACAGGACACCATCACACTCCACTTGACAGGCTCTCAAAATAGTTGTCCATAGTATCCCCTGCAGTGTACCGCGAAAGCCTTGTAGTATCACCTGCTGTGTACATGAGAGCACTGCAGTTGTTCTACTAGTATATCAGGAGAAAACCGTAAAGTACAAACCTAGATTATCACATTAAGGTAATTTACTTAAGATTGGACTTTCATTTTGCAATTATAATTTTTATTAACCATTAAATATGTATTTTATAATATTTATGTTTTATTAAGTCAAATGCATATAAAGTTTATTAACAAAAGCATTTTCTTCATGTACAGTGCTACTGGTTTAGCTCAGGGGCACTCTACCTCTGAGCTGCATGGTTGTTTTTTTTTAAATTTTATTTTGAGATGAAATAAAATTTTCACTAAGTTGCCAAGGCTGGCCTCAAATTTACAATCTTCCCACCTCCTGAGTTCCCAGGATTATAATTGAGCCACTGTGCCCAGCTAACCAAAAGCATTTTTAAAGGTTTATGACAAATTGAATATTTTTCTACTTTTTCATCACAGATTGTCAGCTTTGTGTTTGCCTGATCTTGTAAAGCAATGATATAGAAACCTATTTGCCAGGTGCATGGGGAGTTTCTACCTGCTGGTCCTCGGACCCCAGTAGGACCTGCAGGCTGCTCACTTGCAACAGAGAAGGTGAAGCTGAGCTGCACAGGGTGCCTTGGTCCTCGTGGTCCAATTCACATGCATCTTCAGATTCACGCTTCGTCATGTGTGTATCTGTCTTCAGCATCAGGTACTCTCATGTGCTATCTGTGAAATACGTTTCTTTTTGGACCTATTTACAGTGCCAGAGGTGGGGAATATCTGGCAGCCACTGGCTTACTTGACTTTTTTTTTTTTTTTTTTTTTTTTTGTATAAAAACTAAACAGCACCTATTTACTGTGCGAACTGTACTTTGTAAATCTGAAAACACTTTAGATTGATTTGACATTGCGGAATGACCTTTTACGATGAGAAGATTTCTTGCGTTTCTTTCTAAATGCTTTCCTTCCTCCATTGACTAAATCCACCTTTTAAAGTTCCCTTATTCTCATTGGATGCTATTTGTTCATTGTTCTTCTGAAGAATTCCTATCGGGCTTCCTAAGCAGTCAGCAATGCTATCTCGTATTTAGTGAGGTGTAGCACGATGTATGGGGACTGTGATGTGAGTACTCTGGTATTCCTTAGGATTTTGAATTAGTTACTGTGAGAAATTAATGCCTCATACATATTTTGGTCAACAGTTGGTCTTATTTGAAGCAGATATATATTGCTGTTTAATGTTATACCATCAGATTTTGTTGTCAAAACAAAAGTAATATCCCCAGTTTGCTTGGACTAACTCACATCACAGCACTGGCAGAAGTAGTGTTAAGTGCTGTGTTACAGGGTGGTAGGAATTCCCACTGCTCTGAAGTTAGTCCCACAGTAAGCAAAGAGTGTGCCTATGAGTCTCATTGCTTACTCTCACCATTTATGGTTTCAAGAAGCAGAGAAAACCAAAATAGTTGCAGATCATGAACCATCTAGAGAAGGAATGGTTTTGAAAAACCAGGCACTCACAATTCTGCGACTGATCTACTGAAAAACCCTAAATAAATATTAAGAGGGTCAATAGCCTCTATTAAATTGAGCTCTGTATCAGGAAGGAAAGCGACAGATGAAGATGATTGAATTTTACTTATTATAAACAGGCTATGGAAGAATGCTAAACATGATGGTAAAATAACCAAGATTGGATCTTAATGGACGTCCAAGATCCACATGGAGAAGCATGCTGCTGAGAAGCTCCCTGACCAAGGTGCTCAAAGCACCACGCTTGACCCCTGGCTTGAGGGCCACTTGGAGCCTGTGAGAAATTCAAGTCTCAGCCCCATGTAGCAGAACCCTCACTGGCCTTCCATGGGACACTGCTCACGCTGCACGGTGGGGACACCCAGTAGCAGCTGCACAGCTCCATGTACTGCATGTGGAAAAGTTGGGGGTGTCAGACCTTATCTTTCCCAGTGACTTCTGCAACTCACCTGGTGATTGCAGCCATATCAACATTTACACCTCCTAACAAAACCTCTAGAGAACTTCAGTTGTACATATCAATTCTATTTCTTATGACAATTTTAAGATCTCATAGATGAGGGCTGGGGATGTGGCTCAAGTGGTAGCGTATTCACCTGGCATGCGCGGGACGCTGGGTTCGATCCTCAGCACCACATAAAAAGAAAGATGTTGTGTCTACTGAAAACTGAAAAAAAAAAAAAAAAAAAAAAGTAAATATTAAAAAATTCTCTATCTTTCTCTCTAAAAAAAAGAGATCTCATAGATGTTATTAATCTTTCAGTTATTCTGAGATATATTCCCCTATTTATGTACAAGAGAAAAAATCTCTTCCTTTGCTAGGTGGAAAAACATATATGGAAAAGGAAGGATTGCTTTTTGCATGAACATGTTCTCTACATTTTTGCCTTTTATTAATCATTCTTTAAGTGGGAAGATGATTTCTCAATCTCTTGTAAAATATCAAGAATGTTCCCCAGGTCCTCATAGCGATTTATACATCTCTGGGCCCTGGGAAGAAGAAAACAAAGGGAAATCATTCTCTAGCAACAATTTTGATTTGAGAATCTTCTGTATGTGAGACTCAGTGCTTTCCTTCATTGATATGAAAGATAGATATTACAAGTGTCAGTTTTGAAATGATTTAATCCCTAGCTCTCCAAAGTGTAGCAGCTTTGGCATCTCACCTGAGCTTATCAGAAATACAAAATCTCAGGCATTATCCCAGAACTATGATTCTAAAATCAGCATTTAATGTCGTCTCTGGGAAATTCCTGGACACATTTAGGCTGCAGTAGGCTCCTTGCTCTAAAGACACTAGTGAATCTCGTGAAGTCTTTTCAGTAATAGAGCTACTTTGATGGCCTTGTGGGTAGGGGAAGGAGGCTCCTCCCAAAAGAACTTCTAATCTGTTGAGAAAGGAAAATGATGTTGATATTTATCCCGTCTTAGCTCCTACTATGCATATATTGCTTCAAGATGGACACAATTCTGAGTCTCTAGAAACAGTTTTTGGACCAAAGTAAAAATAATGTATTTTTCAAAATGTAATAAAATATAATGCGAGATGGAACTTCTTCATTATTCTTTTTTTTAAAATATTTATTTTTTCTGTTTTTTTAATGATAAAAAATGATAGTGGAATGCATTATAATTTTTATTGCACATATATGCCACAATTTTTCATCTCTCTCTATATAAAGTATGTTGACACCCAATTCGAGTCTTCATATATGTACTTTGGATAATGATGTTCATCACATTCCACCACCCTTGCTAATCCCCTGCCTCCTCCCTTTGCCTCCCACCCCTCTGCCTTATCTAGAGTTCATCTAATCCTCCATGCTCCCCTTCCTATCCCACTATGAATCAGCCTCCTTATATCAGAGAAAACATTTGGCATCTGTTTTTGTGGGATTGGCTAACTTCACTTAGCATTATCTTCTCCAACACCATCCATTTACCTGCAAATGCCATGATTTTATTCTCTTTTATTGCAGAGTAAAATTTCATTGTGTATATATGCAACATTTTTTTTTATTCATCTATTGAAGGGCATCTAGGTTGGCTCCACAGTTTAGCTATTGTGAATTGAGCTGCTATAAACATTGATGTGGCTGTGGTCCCTGTAGTATGCTGTTTTTAAGTCCTTTGTGTATAGTCTGAGGAGAAGGATAGCTGGGTCAAATGGTGGTTCCATTCCCAGATTTCCAAGGAAGGAACCTCCATACTGCTTTCCATATTGGCTGCACCAATTTGCAGTCCCACCAGCATGTGTGAGTGTGCCTTTTCCCCACATCCTCGCCAACACTTATTGTTGTTTGTGTTCATAATAGCTGCCATTCTGACTGGAGTGAGATGAAATAGAGTAGTTTTGATTGCATTTCTCTGATTGCTAGAGATGATGAGCAATTTTTCATATACTTGTTGACTGATTGTATATCCTCTTCTGAGAAGTGTCTGTTCAGGTCCTTGGCCCATTTGTTGATAGGGTTATTTGTTTTCTTTTTGTGTGTGTGTTTGTGTGTGCTTAGCTACTTGAGTTCTTTATATACCCTAGAGATTAGTGCTCTGTCTGATGTGTAAGGTGTTAAGATTTGCTCCCAGGATGTAGGTTCTCTGTTCACTTCACCCATTGTTTCTTTATCTGAGAAGAAACTTTTTAGTTTTATTCCATCCATATATTGATTCTTGGTTTTAATTATTGCACTTTAGGAGTCTTATTAAGGAAGTTGGGGCCTAATCCCACATGATAACCATCAGGCTCTACTTCTTCTTCTATTAGATGCAGAGTCTCTGGTTTAATTCCTAGGTCCTTGGTCCGTTTTGAGTTAACTTTTGTGCATGGTGAGAAATAGGGGTTTAATTAGTTGTAGATGGACACAGTACCTTTATTTTATTCATTTGTTTTTATGTGGTGCCAAGGATCAAACCCAGCACCTCGAAAATGTGAGATGTGCACTCTACCACTGGTCTCAAACCCAGCCCCTCCTTCATTATTCCTAAACAAAATAATATACAACTGTGGGACGAGGGCCTCCCAGCAGTGGGGAGGTCAGGGATGCAGAGGGGACATCTGGTCCCTGAGCCTGGAAGGCAGGTAGAGGTCTGCAAGGGAGCTGCAGGACAAGGTATCCCAGGGTCAGCATAACCAGGATGCCAGGAGTAAACCAAGCCAGCACATGGTACTCATGCTGTGTGTCCTGTGCAGGTGAGAAGACGCTAGGGACAGGATAATATGACACAAGGACTGTGATTACTCTCAGAAATTGCAATAAAAATGGATGCTATGGGTCAAGTTAAATTGTTGTACTGTGTACCTGTATGAGTACGTAATCTCACCATTACGTGCAATGATAATGCATCAATGCAATATGGAAAAAATAAGACAGTAAATGCAGATGCTCATATACTGACTCAGCTGCCATTCAGGGGCCAAGGCCCATCCCCTGCAAGCTGAAGACAGCCTGATGGCTTTCCAGGATGCTGTCCTCATGTACTTTCTTGTCATGTGCACATGGGGGTGATGATGTAGCAGTAAAACTTCATTCACAGAAACCTTGCCCAGACTTACCAGATCCAGTTGAAAAAGACACCATAACCCAGGAACATGACCCACAAGTTGAAATTCAGAAACAAGATCAAACTTCATCCCACTTCTCCGTCATTGATAATACTTCATGCTTTCTTGAGACTAACAGTTTACCTAATTACAAGGTACTGTATCCTTAGTGTTCATACTCTGGCCTTGAACGTCTCAAGTTACCAGCACAGCTTGATGGCTGTGTTAGACCCTGTAGTGAGCGCACGGTTTAGCTTGATAGGCTCCTTCATCTCACATATTCTAAATGCACATGGGCAGGGCGTAGGTGGGCAGGAAAAGCAGATTGGCCAGACAGGACAGGACAGGAGGGAACTTCAGAGGCCCCAGATTCAGAGTCACACTGACAGTGAGCAGATGGTGCAGTGTTCAATTCCCAGATGTCATGGAGACCTCTTGCGGCTTTCCCATATATGCCGGTAGGAGGCTCTGGATCCGGTTTATCGACTAGGAGCCGCAGCACCACCAGCAGGGAATTACCAGAGGCAGGTGGCAGGCGACAAGCCCTTCCAACAGCAGAGAGGGCTGCCCTCCTTGCAGGGCAAGACATAGCCAAGCAGTGGGCATTTGGAAGGCCGAGGCCTGCTGGGGTCCACGCAGGGCAGTGGAACTGGAAACAGGTAGGAGGTGGAGGAAGAGGTGAGGGCGGTGGGAGGAGGGTGGCCCCACACGGCCCAGGCAGAGCATTATGTGAAGGAAACCTTGCAAAGCAGCAGCTCTGCTGTATTTAAACAGAAAGTTGTGCCTCCCAGAGACCCAGTGTGTGCCCCACTCACGCACTTTGCAAATGGCAAAGCCAAGATTCACGCCCCAAATTCCTTTCTCCCTAGTGATTTGAATAACGGAGTTGACAGGCAGAGGTGGAGGCCAGAGTGAGCCCTGGACCTGGAGAAGCTCCATGGTGGACTCAGGCTGCGGGCAGGTCTGGGGAGGCTGTCAGTGACCCACGGGAGAAGCTGAGGCCTTGAAGTTAACTCTGCGTTAACCAGGGGTACTGTTGCTCAGTTGTTGAGGGGGGTGCTTCAGCGTCTATTAACTTGTTTTTCCTGGCTTAAACGTTTAATGTATACACATATTGAACATTTCATGGTGACTCATTAATATTTACAACTTTTGTGGCTTTGGGTAAAAGTTAAAAACTTAATAAAAATACAGTGAAGAAATCTCAAATTGCTACATTGCCATCTACAGAAAAACACTGTGCCTATCTACCTACCTACCTATCTATGTATTTATTTATTTTTGTCTCTTTAGTTATACACGAGTGTATTTCAACATATTATACATACATGGAGTATAACTTAATCTAATAGGATGTATTGCAGTGGTTGTACGTGATGTGGGTTACACTGCTTGTGTACTCATGTATGAGTCTAGGAAAGCCAAAGCCAATTCATCCTACTGTCTTTCATGTTTCCAACTCCTCTCCCTTCTCTTCAAACTCCTTTATCTAATCCAGTGATTTTCTATACTTCCCCTCCTGATCCTTCCTTATTATGGGTTAGCATTTGCATATGAGAAAGGATATTCAGCCTTTGGTTTTTTGGGGCTGGCTTATTTCACTTAGCATGATATTCACCAGTTCCATTCATTTACTAGCAAATGTCATATTTTCATTTTTCTTTATGGCTCAGTAATATTCTATTGTGTATATATGCCACATTTGCTTTATCCATTCACCTCTTGAATTGGCTTTATAGCTTAGCTATTGTGAAATGTGTGCTATAAACATTGATGTGCCTGTGTCACTGTAGTATACTGATTTTAAATTCTCTGGGTATAGACCAAGGAATTGGATAACTGGGTCAATTAGTTGTTCAATTCCAAATTTTTAAGGAATCTCCATACTGCTTTGGAGAGTGGTTGTACCAATTTGCAGTCCCACCAGCAACGTATGAGTGTACCTTTTTCCCCACATCCTTGCCAACACTTATTATTGCTTGTAATCTTGACAGTTGCTATTCTGACTGGAGTAAGATGGATATCAATGTAGTTTTAATTTGTGTTTCTGTAATTACTAGAGATGTTGAACATTTTTTCATACATCTATTGATTGATTGTATTTTTCTGTGAAGTGTCTGTTCAGTTCCATTGCCCATTTATTGATTTTTTTGGATGTTAGTTTTTTTGAGTTATTTATATATCCTGTATATTAATGTTCTATTTGAGGTGAAGATGGTCAAAGTTTTCCTCCCATTCTGTAGGCTCTCTCTTCACGTTCTTGACGGTTTCCTTTTCTGTACTTTTGAGTGTGACATGATCCCATTGATTGATTCTTGATTGAACTTCTTTTGCTTTTGGCATCTTCTTGAGGAAGCCAGTCCCCAAGCTCACATGATGGAGAGTTGGGCCTACATTTTCTTCTATTAGGCGGAAGGTCTCTGGTCTAATGCCTAAGTCCTTGATCCACTTTGAGTTGGGTTTTGTGCAGGGTGAGAGATAGGGGTTTAGTTTCATTCTGCTGCATATGGATTTCCAGTTTTCCCAGGACCATTAATTGAGAGGCTGTCTTATCCAATGTATGTTTAAGGCACCTTGTCTAGTATGTGATAACTGTATTCATGTGGGTTTGTCTCTGTGTCCTCTATTCTGTACCCTGGGTCTTCATGTCTGTTTTTGTGCCAATACCATGCCATTTTGGTTATTACAGCTTTGTAGTCTAATTTAAGACTGGTACTGTGATGCCTCCTGCATCCCTTTTCTCTCTAAGGATTCCTTTGGCTATTCTAGATCTCTATTTTTCCAAATGAATCTCATGATGGCTTTTTCTATTTCTATGAAGAACATAACTGGGATTTTAATAGAAAGTGCATTATATCTGTATAGCAGTTTTGGCTATTTATTACCCTTGGAAGATGCCAGTCCACATCTAGGTGGCTCCAGTGTGCCACCCAGTGATGTCATAGCTGCCTTGGTTTGTGTAAGAATGTCTCTTTTTGGCCTCTGCACAGTAAGATTCCCCAACAGTGGTTTCTCAGGACACTTTAAGAAATGCACAACTGTGCATGTTTTTTTCTGTTGTTTATAGTCACAGAAAATGACAGGAGACCTCAGGGAATCTACTGGAAAAAAACACCAGAGTACAAGAAAACCATGGCAATATTAAGGTACAAGCAGTGAACTCTGTGGGCACCTGGGGGTCTAAGCGTCACACGTGGAAGCAGATAGGATTCTGGCAGGTCCACGTAATAGAACCTGGAGCCTGTGGGAAGACAGTCGTCGAACCTTCTGCTGTTTCAAAATCTAGCAAGTTGCCCAGCACGACTCTGTTCTAAGTCAGTGGAGGCTGGCGTCAGTGATTTCCAGGGCTTCTGTGCCCCTCACTGGAAAGGCACCCGTTCCACAGGGAAACCAGTGGCAGCACTGTGTCCATGCTCCCAAGGCCACCTCCTTGCTTCAGAGCTGAGGATGCGTGCGAGATGCACCTGGGGAGAGGATTCCAAGTCTTTAGAGAAATGCACCAGCCAAGGCATAGACCCAAGGGAGGGTGGGGCAGGCGGCCGCTCTTCACCCCTCATCAGTGACCACCCAGAAAGGGAAGCTGGACCCCAGAGCATATGCTGATGCAAGGCAGGAAGGAGCTCACTGCAAAGCCAAGAAGTCTCAGTGAGGCTGGAGAGAACCTGTGAAGGGAAGATGTTATGGGGGCGGAAGTGACTCAGGACTGCAGGCCTTCTGCCAGGGAGGAGGCACCGCTTCTCAGGAGTGCGACCTTTACAGAGGGCACCTGCTTAGTCTTGGACTCTAGGTGGAAAGTTGGGCTCCCCCGAAAGTGACTTGAAAACTCTCCCTTGGGAAAGCGGTGACAATAGCAACGATGATATTCACCACAGAACTCTGATGAACACTCAGTGGGTGACACACTGCCCCATCTGTCACAGACGGGATCTTAGTCCCCAGGACTCAGGTGACATCAGAACCCAGAGAAAGCCGCCTGAGCAGAGGCTGCTGTCCCAACTGACACCTGGCCATCAGGAGCATGCCTCATGGCAGAGATCAACCAGCCAGAGGCTGCAACTCCACTAGCCAGGGAGGGACGCTCCCTCCGTGGGATCAGGTCATACAGAGTCTGTCCTTTAAAACCCCATTGTGAGCACATCCTGCAGCACGGGTTTTGTAATAAAGCCACCAAATAAGAAGTGGGTGCAGCAGGACTGTCCTGAGATGCGACACCCACTGTCACCCTTGTGCCTGTTCAGCCCTGCACCCTGGACCACCCCGCAATTGTTCAGGCACTACTGGACTTAACACAAGAGTCATTAATTGTCACAAAAACCGCACATGTCACTGTGGCTCAGTCTGTTCCTTTTGATCCATGCTTACACTGGAGCATGCTGACTCTCAGGGGTCAGGACCCGCACTGTATTAAACATCACCTTTTTCTCGATCCTCTTAGGACAGGCACCAAACTCAAGGTCCTCCGAGTCTGGTTTCTGCCCCCTGTGGCCGGGTCAGCCCCCCTCCATCCTTCCACACACAAGCCCTGCTGCGAAGCCCTGGGCACCACTTCCCCCAACACGTCACACCTCCGGGCTGTCCCAGTGAGGCACACCCAGCCTAGGCCCGGCTCAGGACCCCGACTCCTCTGTGCACCCACGCAGAAGCCTGGTTCCTGCTCTCGGTGGAGCTGGGTTCCCTTCTCAGGGTGCCGGGCACTCCGGGGCAGCCTCCCGTGCCCAGCGTGTCCTCTCCCTTTTCCATCTGGCCCTTCCCTGGGGTGGGAGTGCTTCCCCCTAGTGTCTTCCAGGCAGCTGTGTGCTTCTAATCCAGAGAGTGTGTCTCTGTGTTTCCCGGGGTGGCGACCTCATCGCATTGCCCTGGAGCTCTGCCATGGTGACTTCAGCGCACGTTTTAGCACCAGCTTGTCGACAGCTTGACCCCACTTGCTTTGGTTGTTCACATGAAATTCCGAGGGCTGACATTCTTGAATAGTCTCTAAGCCTGCAGACCTGCCTCCCTGATGGTGCCCCCACATGGGACATCAGCAGATTCCTGGGAGCTCAGGAGGCACTTGGAGACTTATTGATTGAATGCAGGGAGGGTGCAGCGTCTTAGGAGAAAGGCTGCTCCAGGTTGTTATAAAACCACTGAACTGCAGCAAAGCATTCAAGTTGCTCTGCACGTGAATTATGCACCTGTCCCTTGTGAACTCTGAAGTTCGACTCTCAAGTTCAGACAAGTCAGTGGTTACCAAGATATGATATGGACTCATGGTGATTTGTGGGTGCAACTTGGAATTAATGATCACTCAGCCTTTTGACAGCTTTTTATATCTTCATATTTTAGTGCAGTATAGATTTGTTCATTATTTTAGGCATGAGATATTACACACCTCAAAGTAATCTCTGGAACAAGTTCTGAACAATCATGATGTTAGGTCTATAATACTCATATTATTTGATGATATGCCACACATATTTTAATTCGGATGATATTCAGTGCCATTTCTTTCTCTAAATAGCAAACTACCTCACCTAAAAGACCACTTGCTGCACATGTGCTGAACGTCCAGCTGCACTTAATGTTTGAGTGTGGGTGATCACTGTGCTCATGCCTCTTCGACCAACCTATCTGACCTGTCTTCATTGCTGACTATGGAGGACAGTTTCTCCGGGTTTAGACTCGTAACTGGATGGCTGTAGGATCTGTGACTTCTGCCTGTCTCAGTGGTGAAAACTCTTCCACACAGTGAGAAATGTGGTGTCAGGGCGATGGTACTGTATTTCCTTATGCACATTGGCTGCAAATACAGCATTATGTGGTATGAAAAGCACTTGAAAAGGAGGGGTCTGTATACTGTAATTCTGACCTCAGTGATTGGATTTTTTGAGGGATTGGCTCCAGCGATTGAACTCAGGGGCACTCAACCACTGAGCCACATCCCCAGCCTAATTTTGAATTTTATTTAGACACTGAGTTGCCTAGTGCCTCACTGTCACTGAGGCTGGTTTGAACTTGTGATCCTCCTGCCTCAGCCTCCTGAGCCCCCAGGATTATAGGCATATGCCATTGTGCCCAGTCTCAGTGATTAGATTTTCATTCCATGATCACATAACTCTGTGTCTCCCATGAGCCTCGGTGTGCTCACCTTCTTCGCACGGCATTTAAGGTTCTGCAGCTCTGCCTTCATACCCTCAGGCCAAGTGGAGGAAGGATGGAGGTGCACGCACATCGTAAATGCACACCTGTGCCCAGGGAGGTGACAGGTGTCCCACAGTGTTTAGAGCCTAGTTGGAGAATTGTCTGTGTGACGAAGGCAATTGATCTTGATGTTAGCACTGGTGACTGTGCTGAGGGTTTGTGTGACAGGGATCCACTCTGAGTGACAGCTTATTCTTCCTTAAAGTTCAGCACATTTTTGTATTGACGATTTTCTTCCCATTTGTTTTTATATTTTCTAGCTAAATACAACCTGTAAGCATTCCTAATTTTAAGTTGCATGACTTTAAGTTCATAAATTGAATAAAACATTAACAGCAGACATGTTTTGTTACCAGAACAAGTTGAGGTGAGAGGAACCTGGCCAGGTGTGGGATTCACAAAGCTCTGGTCACTGTCCTGGGCCACTGAGTCCCCGTGAAGGATGAGCTGGGACATCCCGCTGGGTTTCAATGACTTGCTGCCTCCATTCTCTGGCTAATCTTCACCTCTTTGAAACCTAGAATACTGGTTTAAACTGCGGGGCTGCCTGCCTGTTGGGGCAGCTCCATCCCAGGACCCCCTGAGAGGAGCTGGAGAATACTTCCAGTGCAATAATTCCATTTAGCCAAGGAGGAAAATTAGATCCTGAGAAGGGTTCGGCTCTCAAGAGTATGCCCGCTAGAACTGCCGCCAGGCTGTGATGAGCATTGGGCTTCACTGGGAATATTGATGAAGCAACTTGTGAGATAGAGGTTATGTCATTAGAGAACCAAATGTCAAAATGAATTCGGTGACAGGAAGGACATTTTTCTTGGTTTGAACTTGGTGTTACAATGAGGCCATCCTCTCAGACTCTCTGATCGTATACTTGCTGTTTTCATCTATTTTTCTATTTCCAAGCAAATTAATGGGCACCTTATTTAATGGCATTTCATTGAATTTGCTTTCCCCTAAGTGTTCAGTGTTTCAGAATCACTGCCTGCAGCCTGTCCCATGCACAGAGAGACTCTCTCTAGACTCTTTCTGTGGGCTTTTAGTCCCTGGTGTTTTGTTAACTGAGGACAGAGTATAGAAACCTGGACGTGGGTTTGTGCGTGTTCCCCAGGGGGAGGTCACTCACAGGAAACAGAAGGAGCAATGGTGGATTTGGAAACTGCAGGTGGCATCAAACAGGCTACAGAATTTTCTGCTGTGACTCAAGATATCTTCATTATCCTTTAGGCATAGCATCGGCTGGATTGTGCCGATGTGGCCCTCGTGCCAGGCTCTCCTGGGCCCAGGATGAGTCAGCTCACCTTGCCAGACCTCCCCCGTGAGTCCACAGCTCTCCAAATACTTGTTCCTTCCATTTTCTGAAAGCAACATTCAGAGCATTAAATGTTATGCAGTAATGCGAGGATGTGAGATGGGCCATCTCTTAGGGACATGACCAGAAGTTCTTGGGAAGGTGCTTCTCCAAGAAGAATGGCACACACATCCACACTTTGGCTGCACATATGCTAAAATTGGAGCCCCAAAATGCAAATTTATGAAACATTCATATTTTTGCAAGTCGTAGTAAATATAAAAAAATTGATATAATCCCATGTATCCTGTCAGAACATAATGGAATGAGACTAGAAGCAAACAACAAGAAAAATAATAGAAACCACATAAATGCATGGAGATTGAATAATATGCTTTTAAATGAAGACTGGATCGTAGAAGAAATGAGAGGAGAAATCAAAGTCTTGCAAATTGATAAGAACAGAGATACAACATATCAAAATATCTGGGACATTATTAAGGATGATATAAGAGGAAAAATTACAGCATTAAGTTCCTGCATTATAAAAAAAGATCCCAAATAAATAAGCTTTTGCTCCACTTCCAGGAGGAATCAAATAATTTTTAGAAGGAAATAATTCTGCTCAGAGATGACATTAACAAGATTGAGAATAAAAAAGCAATATATAGGATCAATACAACAAAAAGTGAATTCTTCAAAAATATAAAAAAGATTGATAAATCTACAGCCAAACTCAGAAAAGCAGAGCAAAGGACCAAAACAATAAAAGTAGAGTTGAAAAAGGAGATATAAAAGGAGATATCACTACAGACACTTCTGAAATTGACAGGACAATTTGATACTGTTTTGAAAGTTTGTATCCCAATAAACCAGAAAATATAGAAGACATTGACAAATTCTAGACACACTTGACCTGCCCAAATTGAACCAGAAAGATATATGTAACCTAAACAGGCCAATACTAAATAATGAAATTGAAACAGTAGCTAAAAGCTTTCTGACAAAAGTTCAGGACCAGATGTAGTCTCTGCTGAGTTCTATCACACCTTTAATGAAGAACTAGCACCAGTCTTTCTCAAATTATTCATGAAATTGAAAGGGAAGGAACACTCCCTTATACATTCAATGAAGCCAGTGTAACCCTGATACCCAATCCAAACAAATGCATCTAGGAAAGAAAACTACAGATCAATATTCCTAGTGAATACAGATGCAAAAATTCTTAATAAAGTATTATCAAACCTCATTCAAAAACATCAAGAAGATAGTACACAATTATGAAAAGTGTTTAATCCCAGGGATGTAAGGTTGGTTTAACACATGGAAATCAATAAATGTAATTCACCACTTCAATAAACTTAAGGGCAAGAATCACATGATTATCTCAATTGATGCAGAAAAGATACTTGACAACGTACAGCACCCATTTGTTTTTAAAACAATAGAGAAACTAGAGATAGAGGAAACTTAATATTATAAAGGCTATATATGACAAACCCAAAGCCAACATCATCGTGCTGAATGGAGAAAAACTGAAAGCATTGCTTCTACATTCAGAAACAAGACAAGGATGCCCACTCTCACAGATCCAGTTCAACATAATCCCTGAAATGCTAGCCAGAGTAATTGAGCAAGAAAAGAAAATTAAAGAATACAAATGGGGAGGGGGATAAAAAAGAAGTCAGATTATCTCTGTTTGCTGGTGATATGATCCTATATCTAGAAGACCCAACAAACTTTATCAGAAAACTTCTAGAGCTGATAATTATATTTAGAAAAGTAATAGGAAACAATATAAGTATTTATACATCAATAGATTTCCTATATTCCACTAGTGATTCTGCTAAGGAAGAAATTAGGAAAACCATCCCACTCACAATGACCTCAAAACCAAATGCTTTGGAATTAATCTAACCAAGGAGGGGCAGGATCTCTGCAATAGCACTTACAGAACACTGGAGAAAGTAATTCAAGAAGACCTCAGAAAATGGAAAGACCTCCCATCTTCATGGATAGGCAGAACTAATATTGTCTAAATGGTCATACTACCAAAATCAGTATGCAGATTTCATGCAATCCCCATCAAAATTCCAAAGATTTTTTTATAGAACTATAAACAATAGTGCTTAAATTCATTTGAAAGAATAAGAAACTCAGAATAGCCAAAGCAATATTGAGCAAGAAGGAGACATCACAATACTCTATCTCAAATTATAATACAGAGCTATAGTAAAAAAAACAGCATGGTACTGGCATCAAAATAGACATGGAGACCAAAGTAATAGACTAGAAGGCAAAACACAGACAATCCCACATTCTTAAAGTCATCTGATACATGACCAAGGTGCCAAAGCTGCATATTGGAGAAAAGACAGTCTTTTAAACAAATGGTGCTGGGAACACTGTATAACCTTATAGAAAAGTATGAAAGATCCTATATCTTACCTTCCACCCAAGTCAAATGAAAGTGGATCAAAGATATGAAAACTGAAAGTCTGCAAATGCTAGAAGAAGACATAGAGTCCACACTCCATCATGTTGGTGCAAGCTCTTATTCAAGATCCCTAAAGCTCATAAAACTCGTTGTGAACAACCAATAAAAAAAAAAATAATAAAAAAAAAACTCAAAAGGTTCTGTGCAGTAAAGGATTGATAAAGAGTGAGCCTACAGGATGGGAGAAGAATTTTTCCAGCTGATATGGGATTAATTTCCAGAATATATAAAGAACTGAAAAAGCTTAACACCAAGAACACAGAGCCCAATCAATAAACGGGAAACAAGACTAAACAGACATTTCTCAAAAGAAGAAACACAAAAAACCCAAATATATGAAAAAAATGTTCAACATCTTTAGCACTCAGGGAAATGCAAATTAAAATTATTCTAAGATTCCAACTCATTCAGTCAGAATGACAATGTTCAATAACATAAATAATAATAAGTACTGGAAAGGATGTGGGGGAAAGGTGCAATCGTGCATTGTTGTTGGGACTGCAAATTAGAACAACCACTCTGGAAAGCAGTATGGAGATTCCACAAAAAACTAGGAATGGATCCAATACTTGGTATTTATCCAAAAGAATTAAAATCTTATTCTACATGATGCCACATCAATGTTGATGACAGCAAAAATTCACAACAGCCAAATTATAGAACCAGCCCACATTCCCATCAATAAATGAATAGGTTAAGAAAAATGTGGTGTATACACACGGTGGAGTGTTACTCTGCCATCAAGAAGAATGAAATGATGCCGTGTGCTCTAAATGGAGGGAACTGGAAAACACGCTAAGGGAAATAAGCCGGGCTCAGAAACTCAAGGGTGGGGTGTCTTCTTGCATATGCAGAGTCTTGAACAAAATAAGGAAAAGGAGTGGGATTCTGATATCATGATCATATAGGGAAGGTCAGGGGAGTGGAAGGAGGTGGAGAGGGAGGGAGGAGGGAGGAGAAGGGGAGGAAGTACAGATGAGCTAACAGAATTACAGATGAGCTAACATTACTGTGTGAATGCACCACAGTAAGCTCTATGTTTATGGGTATGCAGAAGAAGCACCAATCAAAAATAACGAAACAGGGAAAGGACAGAGGAGGATGGCACGTTCACGCCCTGTGGTGTGAGGCTCAGCTGGCTCCCCCTGGCTCTCGCAGGTGCCTCAGGGGTAGAGCTTAGTTTGCATGATTCAATGTACAGACCCAGACCCCAGCAGGCTTCCCCTAAATGAGCATGTCACGGACGACTGTGTAAGAACACACGAGCTCATGCTCGAGTCCAGGAGCAAACACACAGCTTAGATTATGATTGCATGAATGAAACCTAATGTTTACAAATTAACCATATGATTATTCTCTGTGATTTTACCAAGAGAAAACATGTTAGGGATTGAAAAGAAGAGTCCATGTATGCATGTTAAAGGTGTTTATGTCCTTTGAGAACATACTTATTTTATAAGGATATCTATTGATAACAGCACTGATAATACTGATTTTCTGTCTTATTTCTGTTAATATTTAAAATTTATGGGTCTATAATATTGTATAAACAGGAAAAAATGCCATCATAGAGCATTCTGTGTAATATACAAAGAAATCATACCCTTATGTTATAAATCATCAGCTGTGATATTAAACACAAGTCTGTTAATATTGTATAAATACACTTTCTAAACCATAAATTAAGTAGCATGCAGCAAACATTCTTTGTATTATAAGTTGCAGTTGTAATTAAAAATCAACTGTTTTAGTTAAAACCTATTTTTTATTAATTTTATTTTTTTATGCAAACGGAGCACAACTTTTTATTTCTCTGGTTGTACATGTTGTAGAGTCACACCATTCATGCAATCATACCCATACATAGGGGTATAAAGTCCATTTCTCTCCACCATCTCCCCCTCATACACCACTCCCATTCCTCCCTCCCCTCTGCTCAATCCAAAGTTCATCCGTTCTTCCCTTGTGCCCCCACCCCTCCATTATGGATCAGCATCCACTTATCAGAGAAAACATTCAGCCTTTGGTTTTCTGGAATTGGCTTACTTTGCTTAGCATGATATTCCCTAGCTCCAACCATTAACCTATAGATGCTATGATTTCATTTTTCTTTAAGTCTGAGTAATATTCCACTGGGATATATACCACAACTTAAAACCTATGTTTTAATATATAGGAAATATTATTGGTGTCTATTTGTGACTTTGTGCTGAAGTCAGCATCAGGTGGCTCATGAGCTCCGCTCAGACAGGGTGTCCAGAGCCTGCAGGTTTGATGATGCTGCTGGAACCTATCCCTATCGTCCATGGCAGGCCACGTACCAGGAAGCACCTCTCCCGGGGCTCCGTCAAGCTGGCTTCCAGTGGGAGGTCTAGGGATGACTTTCCCCGTCACACCCTTCATCATGTGGAAGGTGAAGTCATCCGCGCAGTGCTGGTGGGTGCTGGCAACCCCTGCAATTCCAGGATTTATCAGACAGGCGTGGAAATGATGTTCCTTTTAAACAGAGCCCGGGCAGATCATCGCCAGCAGATCTAAATCAGGGCCTACGTGTTCACCAGCCGCGTGCACTTCTGGTTGGCACGTGAAGCAGGAGGCGCTTCCTCCGTAATTCCAGTTAATCAGGAAAGTAATTCATATGGTTGGAGGCAGGAAAGAGGATCGATGCCCTTTCCAATTAGACTCTCTTGTTGGCACTAACACCGAGGACTGTTTCAGCCCAGCGCTGAGCATGTATTTTCCTGTAAATAGCCCTTGCAGGCCATAAATCAATAGAGAGTGGAAAACCTATTTTAAGTGCCCTGGCTGGGTGGGGATGGCTCCGAAATATTTTTTAAAATTAGACCAATGGGACAGGTGTGTGCAGTTCTGTGAGGAGGCCCGAGGCAGGCCGATACCGCCTCCTTGGAATGGCCTAACGTGCTGCTCTTGGGAACTCCGGGGCGCTGTGCCGTGTGCAGGAGCAGCCACTCACTCCAGATGGGGGACCCCGCAGGCCTCTGGCCAGGGACCCTGCACAGGAAGAGGGCCCACCCAAGAACCAGAGGGCAGCATTTGCCTGTGGTCTCCTCACATCTTAAAATTCCATTTACAAGGAAAGAAATTTCATTAAATGTTCTGATCTTGCTTCTCCTTTCTGTTTTTAGGACAAGACGTAAAGCAGTCATAACTGTGAGGTGATGATTGAGATTCTGTTAAAATCCTAAAGAGCGCGTCATTTAGGGAAACTTTAAGGAAAAAGGGTGTAAAATCATGAATATTAGGTTTAGACGAGACAGTTTTCTTTAGGGTAAGATAAAAATTCAGAACCAATGACACCTTTGAAGAGCTAAACCCACCTTAAGACCTCAGAAACACAAGGTCCCGGAAAAGCCCGCGGCGTCATCTTACCATGGACACTCGGCTCGGGACCACCTCGCCGTGCTTTCTTTAGGGAGGCTCACCAGGCAGCCAGCTCCCCAGCTCCTTGGCCAACCTGTTCTGTCACTATCACTGTAATTGGCAAGTGGCTTTCAGGGCAGCAGCTGGGCCACGGTTTGAAGTCAAGTGCATTTGTGTGTCTGTGGTCTGACTTGAGAGCTTCCTCAGACAGCGTCTGGCTGCGTCCTGTCTCCCTCCTCTTCCCCCCTCTCCTGGTGTCGGTCCCTGGGGACACGTTCTCATCTGCAGTGACTCTGGCCTTGCACTGGGCCATCAAGACCTGGTGGAGCCAACCTGCCGGTGGTGGTTGGTGCCTAGCGTTGACCTGTCACCGTGAAGTGAAGGAGCCGCGAGAACCCCTCCAGCATACCCCCATCCCCCAGACCCACCTCAGGCCAAGGAGAGGCTCTGAGCTGCCCCCAGGGAAAGTCCGACTGGACAGGGACCTGCCTGGGCTGTGTTGAGAGTGTCTTGTTTTGTGGGATTTCCCCAACGCAGAGCTTGGTGTGCACCCTGTTGGACACCCTGCACAGTTGTGCAGGTCAACACTGAGACACAGAAAGCAAACCGTCACCCCACACTCCTTCAGGAGGTGGATTGGGACCCTTCCCATCGCAGCGGTCACAGGGAGCCGCGTGGGGCTGCTGTGCTGGGCTACTGAAGGTCCAGGAGTGTGAGTGAATGTCCCACCTCCACTCTTCAGTTAACGTGGAGGAGGGGTCTGAGTGCCCGCTCCTTTGGTCTGACTTTCCCTTGCTGATATTGTCTTGGATCATACATGTCACATCGCCTCCATGTGAAGAAGTGTCCTAAGCACACACACAGCAGCATGTACCCAAATGCCACCTACCTCAGTATATTTTTGGCTACTTTCATATGTTAATACTAAAAGTATTGATGTGATCCTGTTCAGTATTGATTGGGAGGTGTTAAAATCTTAAGGGTTTGGCATTCTGAAAATTTAACCAATCATGTAGAAATAATAAATATGCCAGTCATCATCCTTTATGAAGATGTGATTGACGTCCCGAGTCCCATGGCTGTGAAGGTGCACAGCTGGTAGGTGAGGGTGAGTCAGCCTGCAGAGCAGAGATGGACTCGGGTGTGGAGACCTGCCTCAGCAACCTGCCCCACAGTCAGCTGCCTCCACCGCCCTTACTGCGGCTCCCCAAAGGAGAAGCTGGTCAGCGCCATCTTAGTTCACCAGCACCTGTCAAAACACCTGCCAAACAGGCCCGCCCAGTCGGTGCCGTGGGAGTGCTGTGCACAGTGTTCTGTTTGTGAGACGCTTCAGGTAGATCAACTTGAACTTAGGAAAACCCCTGATGTGGTGTGTGTTTGTAGATTGGATCCATATCAATATTTTTTTATTAAAAGTAAAATTGTTTTTTCCTGGGGAAGGTGATACTGTACTTATTAAGATGCTACAAAGAAACCTATGATCCATGCTTTTAATAAAAAAATTTGATTTTTGAATTACTGTTATTGCATGATCTAATTTTTCCTGAACTAAAAACATGCAAGATGCATGATTATGTGCTACTTCAGAAAGTATTTTTTTTTTTAAATCTCAGTGTCTTTCCCTTTAGCTAAGGTTTCACTGTGGTGACAAAATAGACCACAGTGAAATAAGAATTCCCAGTAGAGGAGGATCACACACCCATGCTGTACAGATGTCCTTGATGTGCTCAGGACCACTTTCCACAGCTGCTGCTCCATGCATAAGGGCCCAGACCACTGGGCAGATGGGCAGTAGTTGCACCAATGTCCCCAGTCCCTACTCACTTTCAGCTGAGTGGACTCATGGTCTAATGGGCTTTGTGGGTATTATAAGATTACAAGCAACAAATGGGATGCTCTGGAACATGCTATTTTTAGCAAAATATGAAAAAGAGAAAATTAATCAAATTTGTTTTAGTGTCATAATACATGGAAAGTTATTTCTTTTTCCTTTCTTAAACCCCTGAAATTAAGGATTATGATGTTCTGGAAAAGCAACATTTAAGAAACATATCTTCAGTGTATTGATTATTATTCAATTTGATTACTGTTCATAAAGCAATCTTGAAGGAATCTTTAACACTCTTCTTTAGACAGGGTTTTGATTTTTGAATTACTGGAGGTAAACTTCTATTTTGTAGGAAGTAAATAATTGATGAAAAGAAGATAAAATGCATAGTTGGTGTATTAAACTCCTTATAAAACTGCACGGAAATTACATTAATTTTGGCAGCTGGATGGGCATATGAGCATACTTGGAAAACTTTAGGGTGCGATTTAAGTGAGTAAAAATTTTATTTAAATAGAATATTATTAATAATATGATCCCTATATAAAACTCAATGGTATAAATAGATGCATCTGTTTATAATTCATCTCATTCCAGTCAGAATAGCAGCTATTAAGAGGATAAACAACAATAAGTGTTGGCGAGGATGTAGGGAAAGGTACACTCATACATTACTGGTGGGACTGCAAATTGGTGCAGCCAATATGGAAAGCAGTATGGAGATTTCTTGGAACCTGGGAATGGAACCACCATTTGACTCAGCTATCCCTCTCCTTGGTCTATACCCAAAGGACTTAAAAACAGCATACTACAGGGACACAGCCACATCACTGTTTATAGCAGCACAATTCACAATAGCTAGACTGTGGAACTGACCTAGATGTCCTTCAGTGCATGAATGGATAAAGAAACTGTGGTATATATACACAATGGAATGTTACTCAGCAATAAAAGAGAATAAAGTCGTGGCATTTGCAGGTAAATGGATGGAGTTGGAGAAGATAATGCTAAGTGAAGTTAGCCAATCCCAAAAAAACAAATTAATGTTTTCTCTGATACAAAGAGGCTGATTCATAGACAGATTGGAGGGCGGGGAGCATGGGAGGAATAGACAAACTCTAAATAGGGCAAAGGGGTGGGAGGGAAGGGGAAAAGGCAGGGGGTAGAAAAGATGGTGGAATGTGATGGACACCATTACCCTAAGTATAGGTATGAAGGCACGAATGTGTGAATACACTTTGTGTACAACCAGAGATATGAAAAACTGTGATCTATATGTGTACTATGAATTGTAATGCATTCTACTGTCATATATAACACATTGGAATAAAAATAAATAAATAGAATAATATTAATAATATGTATCCCTATATGAGACTACATGGTATAAATATATGTACCTGCTTATGATAAAAATCATTGACACTGAAAGCGTTGAAACAGTACCATACTATTTAAGCATGGGCAGTAGTGGCCAAAAGAACCTCCATCTCTGCTCCTTTTAGAAGAGCTGCTGGTCCCAGGTGGGCAGGTCCACAGGCTGGGACTGGGCAGGGTCTCCAGCTAGCAGTGCCATCTTCCTCCTGGCAGCCTCCTCTTCAGTGCTCAATGAGATTAATACTCCACACGATAGAGCACTTGACCTTGTTTGTCTCACAAAGATCTCGTTAGATGATGCAGCTGGGCCATTATTAGCTCAGCTTTCTCCAGCTGGTACTCGATACAACAAGAGGCATGACAAGGTCAGAAGGGGGCTGGCACAGCGCTTTGTGTTTCATTTGAACTAACAGATAATCACCTCTTAAATGGCACTCCTTTTTAATTATGCATGTGCACAGGAACATTGCATTAAGGTGGGGGAAAATAAAAGGTTCCTATGGAATGCCACGAGGTCCTCCAGCGAGCTGGTCCACAGCACAGTCGACAAACTCATCATCCCGTCCTCCCATCTGGGTGCACCATCTTGTCTGGAAGATGCAGAGGTGCAGGTGCTCACAGGGGCTGGGTCCTGGGTTGTGTTCAGCGATGGGCCCTCACTCATCTCTGATTTGAAGGTTCAGGTGGGTGTGTTCAGTTTTATAAGATGACAAGTGTTTCATGCAAACATATTGGTCCTCCACGTCGCCCTGGGGCAGAGGACACTCCATTGTTAGCTATATAGTAACTAGACACAGTTCCCAGGTCCCTTCTGTGGTCTCTGTCAGTTTCCCTGCATAGCTTGGACTCTGGTAATGAGACAGGAATCCTATCAAACACTTTTTCTGTTTTCTTTGCATACATCCTGCCACTAAAAGTGCTATTTTCAAAATCACAACTCTTGCCAAGTGGGATGTGTCTGTCTTGCTTTACCTCACGTTGATGCGAAGGAGACCTTGGTACTTACTTACTTCCTGGCCCAAATGGAAGATGGAGGCAGTAGGAGAACACCTTTCCTGATGCCGCCTCTCCGGGCACCTTACTGGGACTTGATAATGACATGAGTGTTCTGATCTTCCTCACTTAGCAGACGCCTCACTGTCACCAGAGGTCTCGGTGACAGAGACAATGGATGTAGCTCTAGGTCTAGAAGAGCATCCTCCACTCTGAGTTCATGTTGGACTCCCCTGGGACTCCCCTGGTGCAGGGGAGGCTGAGAGCATCCGTGTTTGTACACAGGTGACTCAGACATGCTGCCAGGGGTGAGGACCAGAGGTCTAGAAACTGATCAATCCCAGTTCCAAGGATGCACTTTCAGGTGTATTGTGTGTTTAAGACAGTGAAGACGTCATGCCCTGGGGCACATCCAGAAGGGACGGCTGTTCTGTGTTCTGTGGTTCCCAGGAGGTCTCACGGAAGGATCACCTGGTGGTGGGAGGCGGCCAGCCTGCGTGTCCTGGGTGGCTCTGTTCCTACAGTCGTTACACACACTGCATACACGTGGTCCCTGTTCCTGGATTCTGAGCACCACTGGGAGCTTCTGCCCTGTGGGAGGCTGGCACACTCTCTGCTATTGCCAGAGGGTGACCCCTCAGGATAGTTTACTTCAGGGACCAGCCTTTGATTCTGAGGGTCTCGGTTTTCTGGAACTGAGTTTTGATCTGTAGGTGAGGAACCGAGAGAGGTTGAAGGTGGCTGCCGTCTGTGTGGTCCTAAGGATGTGTGTTGTCGTGGGTGGCCACTGAGAAGAGGTGTGCGGTCAGACCTGGTGAGTGTCCCTCTCTCCCTTCCTACATACTGGTCGACAGGCGTCTGCACGTCTGTGTCTCAGCCTCCCTCCAGGGAGTAGGGTGAGGCCAGCTCCTTCACCGCACAGGAGAATGGTTGGGCAGGGAGGAGATTCTCACCAACAGCCAGCAGCGGAGGACATCTGAGAGGTGGCCAGCTACAGCCGTGGGCCAGATATGCCCCAACGACTTTTTTAAGGAAAGATTTTCTGAAACATGGCTGCACTCAGCCATTGAACAGCCCAGGGCTGGCTTCCACCCTCCACGGTGCAGTGGAGTGCTGTCCCTGAGATCATGCGGCCCACCACGCCTGAGCTGCACTTGAGGAGGCTGCTGACCTCCTGGATCACTGCTGCACACCTGGCAGGCACATGGGGACCATGGAGGTTCCTTGAAGGAGACGCTGGAATCCTGTGAATGGTGTGAGCCTGGCTGCTGAGGTCTATGCACACAGCTCAATGTCTGCATCTGTAACATTTCACAGGGACTCACAAAGTAGCAACGGATCTCGCTCATGCTAGAACACAGCTGAATAGCAAGGTCTGTCCAGGAGACTGCGGCCAGGAGAGAGGCTCTGGCCATGTGGTTATTTCAGCTCTTTGGGAAGGTCGGCCTAGAGAAGGCCGCTTCGGTGCCGTTGGAGTCGGCGAGCTGTGTGGACGTTCCCTGGGAATTTGAGGGCTCACGTAGAATCTCTGTTTTGAAAAGACGGGAAGAAGAGCAAGGAAGAATGGAGAACGGAGAAAAAGGAGTGGGGCTGTAAAGAGCGAGAGGACTGGGGACGGGGAGGATCGGCGGCTCCTGACCGCACACGCAGGTGCTGGGGACAGGCTGCTGCTGCTGCTGACGCGGGGAGCAGCACTTCTTCCCCTTAGCTCCCCGAGGCAGAGGAGGGTCCAGATGCATTCTCAGAAGTATTTTCATCTCTGAGAAGAGCAGAAATTTGCACTTGAGCTCTGTGGAAATAATTTATAGCATCCTGTGGTCGGATATTGTCCTTATAACTGCCGCATTGGCAGCTTCAAGCTTTTATATTTTCATTTAGCAATATAAATGTCACTAAGTGTGCCAATAAATACTGACAAACCCCGGAAAGGTCAGCTGGATTCCATAACTCACACACCTGTCGGATTCTAATGGCTTTTCAGGATTCTCTGTGAGCACTGTAAAATCAGCACCTCGCCAGGAGCCTGCCATGTCCCCCGGGCCAGCCTCCTAATGACACCTCATGCTAATAGAGAAGTGTACTGGGTCCTGGCAACAAGGCGCGTGGCCTGACAAGTCTATCCGACCTGCGTGTGTGGACGGAGCCCTGGGTGCTGAACAGGACCTACTCCTGGCCGTGCCCCGTCACCCGCCTGAGCACTCGGCCAGTCTCCTGGGCTCGGCAGCGGAAGGCCGGCTGCTCTGCGCACTGTGCTCTGGCTCAGCAGCCGCCAAGCCCCAGGTTCTCCTGGAGGTTCTCACCACGCCTGAGCCCACTCCCGCACCCCGATTAGAAGCCCAGAGTGTGCCCGAGGCAGCCTGCTGAGGCGTTCTGAAAGGCAACCCCTCCGTCAGGGCCTGGGCTCCTTGCTTCCCACGGGGGCCAGGCCTGGGGTCGGGGCCTTCTTCAGTCCAGTGGACTCCCGCCCTCCTCTCCCTCCTGGACGTGCCACTTGCCACCAGGCTAGGGATGTGGAATGACAGCTCCAGCCCTTGCCCCCTCGCTCACCCTTTCTACCTGCTGCAGTTCCAGTCCTGCTGATGGGCAGCTAGGCTCCCTAGAACCCAGTTCTTTCTCTCTCCCAGGTTTATTTTCTGTGCTATCTCAATGGTAAGCACGTCGGTCCAAAACTGACCTGCCGTCTACAAATACGGAGCTGCTCCCACCCCTCAGCCCCAGTCCTGGGGCCCTGCCCTGGCCTCTTAGCCAGGAGGCTCAGGTGGTCCTGCTCTGCAGAGCCCACACTGCCTGCCTCCTGCAGTGCCCTGGAGTGCCTTCCCCAGGGCGCTCCTGTCTCCGTACCTCTGCCCTCTGTCACAAGCAGGGAAGCGCTTGTTTGTTCACCTGGTGTCCTCAGTGTCCAGGTTTCTGGAACATATGGAAGGCCAAGGAAGTTGCTGAGCAGATGCAGGAAGCCTAGATGAATTAGCACCTGCTCTACAGAGCACATCCCAGGTCCCCACCTGTCCCTTTGGATCAGCGCGCCACTCGGCCACCCCTACCTCTTCCATCGGTTCCTGTTTAACTCGGCTCCTATAGGACTACACGTGCAAATATGAGATGTCTCCCCCACCCCCATCCAATTCACAAAGATGCAAAAGAATATTCTCAGGATTATTTTTAGTGTTGGTTATTAATATAACTCCAGCAAATACTTATCTTAAAATCTCAGCATCCTATAATTAAACGATTAGTGGGTTTAATCCTTGAAATTTCTCCACAAACACACACATTTCAAAGACACTTAATATTAAAGCAATCATTTTTATAGTAGTAAGTTTTGTCTTTCACAAAGCATAAAAATGGAGGCACATGATCTTGAGATTGGAGCTATTATTTACCTACAGATTTTAGACGGGTGAATGCCAATCATGACCAACATTTCCCCAGTTAAGTTAGTGCCTAAATTGCAATTGCAAGGAGAAGAGTCTGTATCCAAGTCATGAAGGAAGGAGAACAGGGTTGAGACCTTCAGAGACCAGGTGCGGCCAAAGGTGGGTGGAGGCTACTGCCCTGGCCTCCGGCGCTGTGCGCTGTGATCTTACCCTTTGTTCTCTGGTTCACTTCCATGTCCCTTGAGCCCAAGGCCTGTGAAAGGACGGACCTCAGTGTCTTTGTAAGAGTTCTCGGGGACACCCCCCTGCTGTACAAGGGTCACGTGGTTCATGTAGAATGCTCCCTGTGAGGAGGGCAGATGTTGACCCTCGTGTTGAGTGGAAGGGGGCTGAGATTTCCATGGGAAGTTCATGGAAGGGAAGGAGGGGGCTTGCCCAACACTTACTCAGAACGCAAAGTTTAAGCCACAGGAGCTTCTGTGCCTAAGGATGTGGGAAAGCCCACAGATTTGGTGAATGACTTTCATCTTGCTCTTTACCTTTATTGGAAATCAAATGCTTTTGAGACATTTATGTAGAAATTAGTGGGTGTGGGAGCTAAGATATTTGGTACATTCTGGGCTTCTAAAGTATCACGATTGCTGCATGTTCACTTTCTCCACATGTTTAAATGTGTGTTTAAATACATGCTTTTGTGTGTATGCACATATTTAAGTACAGATCAGATTTATGTTCTTAAAATGTATGCAAAACCAAATTCCATGCTCATACACACACGTGTGTCCCAGAGATGAGGCTGCAGTGTGTCCACACCTAAGAGCTCACGTTATTGATTCTTAGACTCCAGTCTAACTGTGTACCTTTCACTGTGACATCCAGTTCTCAACACACCTATGTGAGAGGAAACACTTCATTTCCATTTTTGTCATGTAAAAATGGGAGGCTGAAAGTCTGCTTCAGGTGCTCCATTTACACCCAGCGCTAACCTCCAGGCTCTGAACACTTGAGCATGGCACTGCATTATTTTACTTTGCTAATTATTGACAGTCAAAAATAATTCTTAGAGGAAATAATAAGAGGCATTTGCATCAGTATTCTCAGGTGTTTCCAGGGCATTTAAAAAAAAAAAAGTTCAGTAGAACAAAACATGGATACAGAAATGTGCATGTAACAGTCCATGAATTTTTACAAACTGAAAACTTGGAGGATTTCCATTCATAGTTAAGATACAGAATATTACCCACAGAGGTCTGAATTTATTCTCAAAAATCATAAATCCCAGCTCGAGGCGAACGATTCTCCTGGCATCAAACCACGTTGACTGATTTTGCCTATTTTGCCAAATCACATAACTATAAACTCTGTATTGTTTCACGTTGATCTTTTTCCCACAAAATCACGAGTGTGCTTCCTCACAGGGCTTGTGATTGTGCAGTGACGGTTTTCTCTGCCGCACACGTAAGTGAGCACGCCACACCTTATTACATTCTTGATGGCACTGTATCGTTTCCAGTTTGTGACAAATACAAATAACGCCACCATGAGCATGCTGGTGTTTATCTCAGGTGAATAGTGTGTGTGTGGGGGGGGGGAGGGAGGGAGGCTCTGTCCTAGAGACGGCACTTGCTGCAGCCTGTGCACATGCCCCGTAGGTGGAGAGCCCACCGGTTTGCACAGTGGTTCTGGTTCACCATGGTGTGGCCGCCATGTCCAGGTGCTCCCCAGTCCCTCCCCTTCTTCTAGAACCATCTTAGAGCAGGTGCACCTCTTCCCTGGCTGGGGCTTTACTGCCTTTCCCTTAGGGCTGAAAGGCCTGTGTTGACTGGACTAACTGAGGTGCTTACTTTTCCGAGCATCCATCCAGGACACTGGCTCTTTCTGTGCCTGTGGGTCGGGCCATTGTGGGTGTCCTTCCAGGTCCTGAATGTAAAACTTTTATTGAATGTGTCAGTTAGGAAGCTCCGTCCTCATCCTCTGGCTGAGGGTTTGAGCAGAATTTCGCAAGTTCACCGTAGGTAGGCTGGCGACATATTTGTCTGTTGCTAATATTTAAAACTGCAGATGGCCTTTTAAAATGCTTTGGTCAGTGCATTGTGTTTCTGCCTAACAGTGGGCTCCGTTTGGACATGACGGGACATGCTCCTGTCAGTGCCCCGTGCTCCTCTTCCCCCCCAGTGCTCCTTCCCGCTCGCGTCCCCTGCTTGGCTGGCCTCGGGTCTCTTCACTGTCTCCTGGTTCTGCTGTGTAGACGTACAGGGAGGTGAAATTCGCAGTGGCTCATTACGTATGCACATATCTCATATCCACTGATTTTTGCACCCTTTGTCACCCTGCAGGATCATTGGACTGACTTACCACGGATATCGAGGGGGACTAGGGAAAGCTATGATATCAACAGAAACACACTCGACCGGCCAATGGATTGTTGTTCAGAATGACTGCTTTTAGTCAGCCAGCACTGGAGTCTGGATGTGATTTGTCCCTTAGGGCTTCATATGCTGGAAGCTTGGTCTCTCCTGTGGTGACACCAGAGTGCCGGGCCCTTTAAGAAGTGGAGCCTAGAGCAAAGTAATGAGGTCCCGGGTGTCATGGGGGTGAGTTCTGTAGGAGGGCACCCTTTGTCCTGAGAGCAGGCTGTCATGGAGGAGCATGGCTCGCCCTCCTGGTGTCTTGCTCCTGTTCACGTGTTTCTTCTGCACACAGCTGGATCTCACCCCAGGGCTGCTCTGTGATGCTTCCTCAGGGAGCTCTTGCCAGGACTCCCATGCCCTTTTGCTTGGACCCTTCGGCACCAGAATCTTGTACCAAATAAGCATCTTTAATTTATAAATTACTCAGCCTCAGGTAGTTTGTTATAGCAACATAAAACTGAAGAAGCCATCTAAGAGAAAGCTGTCTTTTACATGAGATTTATTTTAGGATGATCTCCGTAGGGCTATATTCAAGAAATGTTCTCCTATACATTAATGGAGCTGGACTGAGGCTTGGTTGACATGTGTGCAGAGATTTGTTTCTCATTAGACTAATATGAAACACTCAGAAGTGTGCATGTATGTCCTGGACTTCACAGGCTTACCAAAGGCCGTACTACAGCGGCCCTCGGTGGGTGGTTCTACCTATAAGGACTCAGCCTCCCTTAGACTGAACATACCTGGAGGAAGATGGCCTCTGCACTGAACATGCAGAGACTTCTTTACTTTCATTGAACTGTTTAGAGAATAATGACAGCAATTTACGGAACATTTACACTGTGTTACATATGAAAAGTGATGCAGGGATGATTTAGAGTAGTACAGGAGGGGTGTGGTTCCTAAGTAAATACGACTCCGTTTTACATAAGAGGCTCGAGCAACCCTGAATGTTGGGATCCTTGGGGCTCCTAGAAACACTCCTCTGTGTATACCACAGACAAGGGCTTTCCTTTGGTGGAAGATTACTGGCTCTAAATCATCATAAAATCAGCTTACCTGTGGGGCTTTAGAAAATCAAGTTTTGTCTGTAGCCATAAGAAAATGAAGCCAAGCAGCCAAGTATCTTGAGGATTAAAATTATATAAAACATCCCTGAAATCCTCTAAGCCAAACCGCTTTGGTTTCTTTGTACTGTTCATTTATAGGATAGCTTGGTAAGTTGCTTCCTGTCAAACAATGTTTAATAAAGAACTGGGACTCAGCATTTTGGGGAGTCTGAAGATGTCACACGAGTGCAGAGGGCATGAGGTGGGACTCCTCAAGCGTGTCCGAGGAGGTAATTTTCACAGAATTGCACGCCGCCTGACATTCTCCCCCCTGCTCCTGTTGGCAATTCCTGAATCCACTCTCCTTTGTACTGTGATGGAATGTGTTAAAAGTCACAGCAGAAACTTATGGCAGTCAATGAATTCAATAATAGGCTCGTTAGGTTAGGAGCTCTTGACTTAAAAAAAAATCTTTTATAATCCTACAGGATTTTCACACTTTAGTCAGTGACTTTGGTCCAGAATACAAATTACCAGTCCATCTTCATAAAATTCTAAACCCCTGAGCACGTATGTAGGAATCTGCCACCACCTGTTCATCCCTATGCCATTGCTAGGAACGAAGAGATGCACAGAAGAGGCCCCTTCATAAGGAGATTAATGCACACCAACACATGCACACCAATACATGCACACACACATGCACACACACACTTGCACACAAACACACACTAGACCATGAAAGTATGAATCTGAAAGCAAAGCTAATTCAGAGTAAAATGTGCCCTGGTCCATAGAGAACTTTTTTTTTTTTTTAACTGAAGTGTAGGAATTTCAATTTTGTATTTTGCTGAAAACTGTGAAATCTAGAAATATTGGTCGTCTACACAGAAAGAAATGTTTGTTTCTTAACATCCCAGAAACCAATGAATAGGAACAAGAATCATGCTAGTGCTGAGTGATGGCTAAGATGTTGTTGGAGGATAGTGGCCGACACTGTGGGTGGGTAGGCTGCACGGTAACTGGTAACTGGTTCTGCATCACATTCCCACAAAGCAGAGGCACACCTGGCTGAGAAGCACTTGATTTCTTTCATGTTTATCTTTTTTTTTTTTTTTCCTATAGTGCATGAATGCTTTATGTATCTGGAGATAACTTAGATGATTCCAGTGAATCTGAAAACTTCATCTTGATTTAAATCTGATTACAGAACACTTTTGATACATATTTTCTGCTGACATCTATTAGTGAGCTCTATGCAGTGTGTGTACACATGTATGTGTGATATGTGTATAAATGCCTATTGTGCATTTCTGAGCCAAGGGAAGCTCGTCCAAGTAAGATAAGACCTGTCACTGTCTTGACTAGGGCTTTGATAACAGCAATGAAGTACCCTAGCGGCCTGGCATCTGTGACTTTAGCTGGCTGAACACTTGAACACTCCGGAATCACGAGGATGCTATCCCCAGATTAGACAGCTATTGAAAGGGCGTATTCTAGAAAACTAATATGTGTGGAGTATACACAGCACCAGGGACAGGGGAGAGGAGCTCAGGTATCAGCACTGGCGTAATTTAACTGAGGTCCTTGGATCACAAAGTTTAAAGCCTTAATCATAAATTATTATGTTGTGGTCACTCAGATTTTATATAACTTCAAATGTTTCTGAGAAATTTAGCTCACACTTTTTTTTCCTCATTTGCGTCCATCATATGCCTGATAAAACCAGGGGGAGAGGATTTGTGAGAGTCAGCATGGATACCAGGTGTGCTCAGGTCAGGAAGTGTCACGATCACCCCAGACTGACAGCTGACTATGCTGCGGTCTAAACGGCCTCACCAGGGCCATGTTAATAGCAACTCATGACCCAGAGTCCCCCAGCTTTGGGGGGACATTTAAAGATGTACTTCCAATAAATAGAGATGTTAGAGACTGGGATAGAGGCACTGGACTGGATTCACGCACTGACCATGCGCTTTCCTGACCAGGTCTTCCTTTTTCATTTTTAACAGAAGGCACAAACACACCCCAATGAGCACAGCTCACGTCTCACCTCCCGTTCCTTAGACGCCTGTTCACCTTTCCACCGAGAGGTCAGGCCTGCTGCTGCTGCTGCTGCGGGTAGTGGCCGTTTGCAGGAGACTCAGGCACACCCAGGTCTTCTCTGCACACTGAAAGAGACACACGCGTGGGAGAGTGCTACGGGAGGTGGTAGGAGTGTCGCCCTTTGCAGTCCTTTGGCTCTAGTTCCTGGGAACTGCATGCAATGTGATGAGCTGTCACCCCCCTCCTCACTGCCTGCTGTTTGCCTTGTCCTAAGCTTCTCAGTTTGGAATTCTCCAGGTGACTCTCTCTTGCAATCAATGTCCAAAGGCCAAGGGAGCGTGGGCAGGGAAGAGGGGAGGAGGGTGGCAGGAGTCGGTCGGGAAGGGCGAGCTGGGCGTGCACTCATGGGAGAGGGCACCGACCGCCTGCACGTCCCTTGACGGAGGCCCCTCACGTCCAGCTTGGCAGAGAGCAACTGCATGGGCTGCAGCACTTTCAGTGTGGGTCCACCCAGGGCCCGGAAGACTGCCTTGCTTATGCCCCTTTCTTTTAAAAAAAAAATTATTTATTTTAATTAGGTGTATATGACAGCAGAATGCATTTTGGTTCATTGTACGCAATTGAAGCACAACTTTACACTTCTCTGGTTGTACACAATGTAGCGTCACACCATATGTGCAGTCATACATGTACCCAGGGAGATGATGTCCATCTCACTCCACCATATTTCGTGCCCCCATGCACCCTCTCTACTCTCCTTCCACTTTGCCCAATCAAAGTTCTTCAATTTTCCTATACCCCCTGTCCCCGTTATGGACCACCATCTACTTATCAGAGACAACATAGAGCTTTGGGTTTTTTTTTTTTTTGATTGGCTAACTTAACTTAAAATGATATTCTGCAACTCATCCATTTACCTGAAAATGCCATAATTTTATTCTCTTTTATTGCTGAGTAATATTCCATTGTGCATATATGCCACAATTTCTTTATCCATTCATCTACTGAAGGGTATTTATGTTGCTTACACAGTTTATCTATTGTAAATTGAGCTGCTGTGAACATTGATGTGGCTGCTTTACTATAGTGTGCTGACTTTAAGTCCTTGGGGTATAAACCAAGGGGTGAGATAGCTGGGGTCAAATGGTGGTTCCATTCCCAATTTTCTGAGGAATCTCCATACTGCTTTCCAGATTGGTTGTACCAATTTGCAGTCCCACCAGCAATGTATGAATATGGCTTTTCCCCTACATCCTCACCAACATTTATTGTTATCTGTATTCTTGATAGCTGCCATTCTGACTGGCATGAGATGAAATCTTAGAGTAGTTTTGATTTTCATTTCTCTAATTACTAGAGATGTTGGACACTTTTTCATACATTTGTAGATTGAGTTTATATCTTCTTCTGAGAAGTGTCTGTTCAGCTCCTTAGCTCATTTACCGATTGGATTGTTTAGTTTTTTGTGAAGTTTTTTGAGTTCTTTATATATCCTGGAGATGAGTGCTCTATCTGATGTGTGTGCAGCAAAAATTTGCTCCCACAATGTAGTTTCTCTGTTCACCTCATTGATTGTTTCTTTTGCTGAGAAGAAGCTTTTTAGTTTGAGTTCATCCCATTTATTAATTCTTTTTTTTTTTTTTTTTTGCTGGGCGGGGGGAGGGTACCGGGGATTGAACTCAGAGGCACTCAACCACTGAGCCATATCCCCAGCCCTATTTTGTATTTTATTAGAGACAGGGTCTCACTGAGTTGCTTAGCACCTCACCATTGTTGAGGCTGGCTTTGAACTCATGATCCTCCTATCTCAGCCTCCTGAACTAATGGGATTACAGACATGCCCCACTGGCCACTGTGCATGTCTCTATTTATTAATTCTTGATTTTATTTCTTGTGCTTTATGGATCCTGTTAAGGAAGTTGGGGCCTAACCCAACATGATGGATGTTTGGGCCTCTATTAGGTGCAGGGTCTTTGGACTAATTCCTAGGTCCTTGATTCACTTTGAGTTTAGTTTTATGCATAGTGAGAGATAGTGGTTTATTTTCATTTTGTTGCATATAGACTTCTAATTATCCCAGCACCATTTTTTTGAAGAGGCTATCTGTTCTCCAATGTATGTTTTTGGCTCCTTTGTCTAGTATGAGATAACTGTATTTATGTGGGTTTGTCTCTGTCTTCTATTCTGTACCATTGGTCTACATGTATTTTGGTGCCAATACGATGCCATTTTTATTATTGTAGCTCTGTAGTATGGTTTAAAGACTGGTACTGTGATGCCTCCTGCTTCACTCTTCTGGCCAAGGATTGCTTTGGCCATTCTGAGTCTCTTGTTTTTCCAAATGAATTTCATGATGGCTTTTCCTATTTCTATAAGGAATGTCATTGGGATTTTGATTGGAATTGCATAAAATCTGTATAGTGCTTTTGGAAATAGGGTCATTTTGATAATATCAATTTTGCCCTATTCAAGAGAAAGGTAGATCTTTCCATCCTGTAAGGTCTTCTTCATTTTCTTTCTTTAGTGTTCTGTAGGTCTTTCACTTCTTTTGTTAAGTTGATTCCCAAGTATTTTATTTATTTACTTTTTTTGAGGCTATTGTGAATGGGCTAGTTTTTCTAATTTCTCTTTCAGATGAAACCAGAGTTTCATCTCTGGTGTATAGACATGCATTTGATTTATGGGTGTTGATTTTATATACTGCTACTTTGCTGAATTCATTAATTGATTCTAGAAGTTTTCTGGTGGATGTTTTGGATTCTCTAAGTATAGAATTATGTTGTCAGCAAATAATGATAGTCTGAGTTCTTGTCTTTCTATTTGTAACCCTTTAATTTCTTTTGTCTAATTGCTCTGGCTAGAGTTTGGAAGAGTATGTTGAAGAGCAGTGGTGAAAGAGGGCATTCCTGTTTGTGCCCCTTTCTTGTTCGTGAGCATTCATGACTTTAACAAAGTTGGAATTACTTTGATGGATATAAATTCTTGATGATATTCTATCAACTTCAATAAATCATGAGAAATCTAACAGTCAAAGTAAATGGCAAGCAGTCAATCTTACTGATTCTTCATGTCACGACGTATGAGGATGAGATGCACTGTACCAGCCACGAGCTCCGGTCTCCCTGCAAGAGAAGGCAGATGGTCCACAGCTCTGAGGACGAGCTACGTCAGGGCCTGCACTCTGCTTCTTGGAGTGAGGATGTCCCTGCCGGGGCATTTCGTGTCTCAGGGCTTCATCTTATAATCAGGAATACTGAGGCCCGAGGGCATCCCTGCTTCTGCCAGCTTTGGACCCTAGGAAGGGCGGGAGATGACTCTGCCCTGGGCTCTCCCTTGTCTCCCTTCCGTGTATGCAAGGGAATGTGGGCCTGGGTCGCGTCTGCAGCACACCGAGTGCCTGGGGGCTGGCACACTCCTTGTCACTGAAGAGCAGGACACCTGAACGGTCCCAGTCTGGGGCAGTGTCCCCTCATCATGCAGCACAGACACCAGGACATGTGCTCCCTGCAGGCGGGAAGGTGCCGGCTCAGGCGCTGAGCCGGGGTCCTCTTTCTCCAGAGCTCACTTCCCTCCTGTGGGAAGACGGGGAGGAAGGAAGCAAAGAGGGAAGGAGGCTCTCATCGCCGAAGTGCTGGGAGGGCGTGATGCTGAGTGGCCCTTCACAGACCTCAGGAGCCAGTGGTCAGAGAGGGCGGCATGCTGTCCTACACAAGAGGGCTCGCATGTCCTATGAAGGCCTGATGGTAAAGATCTGCCTTCTGTGTTGAAAGCTACGTCTTACACTTCCTAATACTCATGATTAAAAAAAAAAAAAAAAGCCACATGCACCACAATAAACCTAGTGCCTCCATTTGGAATTGCTGTATTTTCTAGAAATAAATGGAGAGGCCTATCATCACTGCTCAGTTGTGTCAGTGACATATACACCTACGTTCTGTTGGGACCCTCCCACAAGGGACAGTATAAAGAATGGGGTCTTCAAGTCTCTAAGCACAAAATTACTTGACAAATATTAAAGAACTTTAGCGAATGCCCCAGGGCAACACTAAACCCAAGAACTGTAACCGTCTCTGGGGACTGTCAAAGACTATGTCACCTTCTCTGTCACTGATCTCAGCAGTTTCAGAGAGAGATCATGCAGGATGCATTTGCTCTAAACCAAGCAAAGCTCGACCCCTGGGCTTCCAGAGGGGGGTTTCTCCTCCCTTTCCTTCAATGTCAGGAACCTGGATAAAGCAAAGGTCTGTCTCTGGTTTTCCAGAAAATCATTTCTGGCTTTATTTCAACTATTAAAAATATGTTTAAGAATTAAATAAACATATAAGGAACAGCTACAGATAAGTATCAAAATATAAAATGAAAAATGCAATGTTAAGATTATAGAATGCAAAAACTGGAACTAGAATTGAGGTTCTGGGGGAATAATACAAGATCCACGGTCCCTGCAGGGACACGTGGCCCCTTGCTGGCCCTTCCCAACAACATTGACTCATGCTTCAGTGTCATCTCAGACAGTCCTTGACCGAAGCTCACCCTCACTGTCTGTGGAAGTCCCCCATTGCCACAGAACTTCTGAAGATGTCTCCTTTAGCTGCCATCTCCACTTCTTTTTTTTTTTTAATTTTTTATTGATGCATCCTGGTTGTCCACATTGATGAGATTCGCTGTTACATGTTGGCACAGGCACACACCATAGCGATGTGATTCAGCCAGCATCACTTCCCAGCCTCCCCCCCTCTCCCCCTCCCACTCCTGGATTCTGTTCTCCACTGATCTCCTTGATTCCTAGGAGAACCCCCATCTTTGTTTTCTTTGTCCCTCTCTAGCTTCTTCGTAGGAGAGAAGAAGCCTGACCCTTGACCATCTGAATCTGACGGAGTTTGCTTAACAAGATGGTCCCTAGTTCCATCCATTCTCCTGCAAATGCCATGATTTAATTTTTCTTTATGACTGAATAAGACTGATTGTGTATGTACCACATTTTCTTCATCCATTCATGGACACACAGGCTGGTTCCATAATTTGCTTATTATGAATTGTGCTGCTGTAAACATGGGTGTGCCTGGGTCACTGAAGTAAGATGGCTTTGATTTTTTAAGATAAATACAAAGGCATGGTATAGCTGTGATGCCACAAAACATTGCTTTTTTGGCTTAAAATTGCTTTGGCAGTTCTGGATCTTTCTTCTAAATGAAATTGATGTCTTTTTCTAGTTCTGTGAAGAATGTCATTGGTATTTTGATGGGGATTGTGTTGATTCTGTGGGTTGGTTTTGGTAGTATGGCCATTTTAACAATATTAATTCTGCATACTCATGACCATGGGAGGTGTTTCCAACTTCTGAGGTCTTCATCAATTTCTTTCTTCAATGTTTGTAGTTTTCATTGAAGAGTTTTTTTGTTTTTTTTTTTTTAACGTCCTTAGTTAGATTTATGCCTAGGTTTTTTGTTTGTTTGGTTGGTTGTTTGGTGTTTTGTTTGTTTCTTTGTTTCTTCTTTTTTCTTTTGGATGTTGTGAATGGAATTGTTTTCCTGAGTTCTTTCTCAGCATGTTCATTGTTGGTGTATAGGAAAAGCCATTGATTTCTGTATGTTGACTTTGAAACCTGCTACTTTGCCAGATCTGTGTATTAGCCATCTTTTGGTGGAGTTCTTTGGATCGTCTAGGTATAGAATGAGATCGTCTACAAACAGTGATACCTGGACTTCTTTCTTTCCTATTTTAGCCTTTTTATTTCCGTATTTTGCCTCATTGCTCTGGCTAGATTTCTAGCACTATATTAAACAAGAGTGGTGAGACTGGACACCTTGTCTTTTCCCAGATTATAAAGGAAATGTTTTCAGTTTTCTTCATTCACCATGAGGTTGGCTTTGGCTTCTCTTATACAGCCTTTATGATCTTGTGGGAGATCCCTTCTATTCCTAGTTTCTTTGGTGTTTTACCATGAATGGGTGCTGAATTTTGTCAAAGGCCTTCTCTACATCTTTTAAGATGCTAAGAATATCATCTTAAACGTTGTCAAAAATCACATTTTTTTTCCTTAATTCTGTTCACGTGATGAATTTACATTTATTAGTTTGAGTATATTAAACCACTCTTGCATCTCTGGAAAAAACTGACATGGTGGTGTACAATCTTTTTAATATGTTCATGAACATGATTTGCAATGTTTTATTAAGTATTTTGAATCTGTTTATGAGGGATGATGGTTTGTAGTTTACTTTTCTTGATGTGTTCTTATCTGATTTTAGTAAGAATGTGATATGGCTTCCTAGAATGAATTTGTAAGAGGTCCATCCCTGGATATTTTATGGAATAATTTGAGGAGAATTGTCATTGGTTAATCTTTATTTATTTTTATTTCTTCTTTCTAGACATACATGATAGTACAGTATATTTTGACACAATTACATAAACATGGAGTATAACTCATTCTAATTAGGATAACCAGTCTTGTGGATGTGCATGATGTGGAATTTCACTGGTGTGTTTTCATACATGAACATAGGAAAGTTATGTCGGATTCATTCTATTGTCTTTCCTATTCATATCCCCCCTCGGTTTCCTTTATTCCCCTTTGTCTGATCTACTGAACATCTATTCTTCCCTTCCCTGTCCCTTATTACATGTTAACATCTGCCTATCAGAGAGAGGATTCTACCTTTAGCATTAGAGTCCACAGATCCATTCATCTACTGGCAAAGTCATAAAGTCATTCTTTTTATGGCTGAATAATATTCCATTGTCTGTCTGTCTGTCTGTGTCTCTCTCCGTCTATCTATCTAGATATCACATTTTCTTTATCCATTCATCTGTTAAAGGGTTCCTTGGTTGGTTTGATAGTTCAGATATTGTAAATTGAGCTGCTATAAACAATGATGTGGTTGTGTCACTGTAGTATGCTTGAGTGTATTCCAAGGTGTGGGATAACTTGGACAAATGGTGGTTCTGTTCAAAGTTTTCTGAGGAATCTCCATACTGCTTTCCAGAGTGGTTGTACCAATTTGCAGTCCCTTCAGCAATGTATTAATGTACATTTTCCCTTATATTATCACCAACATTAATTGTTACTTGTATTCTTGATAATTGCCATTCTGACTGGAGTGAGATGGAATCTCAGTGTATTTTTAATTTGCATTTCTCTAATTGAACATAATTTCATATATTTGTTGATCAGTTTTATTTCTTCCTCTGTGAAGTGTCTGTTCAGTTCCTTTGCCCATTTATTGATTGTGTGTGTGTGTGTGTGTGTGTGTGTGTGTGTTAGGTTTTTGAGTTCTTTATATATCTTAGAGATTAATGCTCTATCTGAGGTGCAGGTGGTAAAGGCTTCTCCCAATCTGTAGTCTCTCTCTTCATGTTCTTGATTGTTTCCTTTGCTATAATGAAGATTTTTAGTTAAATACCATCCTATTTATTGATTCTTGATTTTACTTCTTGCACATTAGAAGCCTCGTTGAGGAGCTCTGTTTCAAGGCTGTCATGGTGGGATCTGGGCCTGCATTTTCTTCTAGTAGGTACAAGGTCTCTGGTCTAATGCTCAGGTCCTTGAGTCACTTTGACTTGGGTTTTGTGCATGGTGAGAGAGAGTGGTTCAGCTTCATTCTGCTGCATACGATATTCAGTTTAGCACCGTTTGTTGAAGAGGCTCTTTTCTCCGATGTATATTTATGGTGCCTTTGCCTGGTATAAGATGGCTGTGTTTAGTGGGTTTGTCTCTGTGTCTTCTGTTCTGTTCCATGGGTCTCCCAGTCTGTCTCGGTCCCCACGCCATGCCGTTTTTGTCACTATAGCTCTGTAGTATAATTTAAGGTCTAGTATGGTGAAACCTCCTGCCTCACTTTTCCTACCAAAGCTTGATTTGGCTACTATGAGCCTCTTACTTTTCCAAGTGAATTTAGTTCTTCTTTAGAGATTTGGTACAATTCAGCTTATCATCTGTCTAATCCTGGGATCTTCTTGTTGGAAGGCTTTTATTTCTGCTTATATCTCATTAGAAACTATTGATCCATTCATGTTTTCTATGCCCCCCTGATTCAGTTTTAGAAGATCATGTTTGTCTAGAAATATATTCATTTCTTCGAGGTTTTCCAATTTATTGCACTACTGATTTTCAAAATAGTCCCTAAAAATCTGCTGGACTTCTGAGATGTATGGGGTAATTTTTCCTTTTTCATCTTTATGCTATTGATTTGTTTTTTTCTCTCTTTTGCTTTTAGTTAGTCTGGCTAATGGCTTATCCATCTCTTTTATCTTTTCAAAGAAACAACTCTTAGTTTCTATGAGCCTTTGTATTATTTTTTATTCTCAAATTATTTTATATCAGCTCTAATTTTAATGATTTTCTTCCTTCATCTTGTTTTGGAATTGATTTTTTCTTGTTGGTCAAGGCTCTTAAGATCATCATTAGGATATTTGTTAGGGATTTTTCTTATGTAGGCACACCTAGCTTTAAACTTTCCTCTTAGAACTGCTTTCATAGTGCCCTAGAGGTTCTGGTATGTTGTATCACTATTCTAATTTGAGTCTAATAATTTTTTAATTTTCTCCTTTAATTTCTTCTATCACCCATTTATCATTCAACAGAGTGTTGTTCAGTCTCCATTTGTTGATGTATTTTCTGTAGGGTTCGGTTATGTTGATTTCTAATTTCATTCCATTATGATGTGATAAGATGCAAGGAATTTTATTAAATTCTTGTATTTGCTATGATTTGCTTTGTGAACTAAAATATTGGTGAAGATTTTATGAACCGATGGGAAGAAAATGTATTCAGCTGTTGTTGGATGAAATATTCAATAGATTATGTTAGGCCCATTTTATTAATAATATTTTTCATATCCAAAGGGCCTTTACTGAGTTTATGTCTGGATGACCTATCCAATGGTGAGAGAGTCGTATGTTGAAATCACCGAGTATTATTGTACTGGGATCTCTCTGAGGCTTCAATTTGAGTAGTGTCTCTTTTATGTAATTAGTTGCATACACATTTGGGCAGACATATTTATTATTACTATGTAGGACTGTTCCCTTTATCAATATGAAGTGGACTCCTTTGTCTCTTCTGATTGATTTTGGTGCAACATCTCCTGTGTCAGATATGAGAGTAGCTACTCTTGCTTGTTTTCAGGCTCCATTCAAATGCTATTTCAATGTTCATCCTTTTACATTCAGCCTGTGGCTGTCTTTGTCTGTAAGCTGCATCTCTCGCAAACAATATATATCTGGGTCTTATTTTTAATCTAACCTTTCAGCCTATGTCTTGTAATGGAAGAGTTGAGGCCATTTACATTCAATGTTATTATACAGTGATATTTATCAATTCCTACCATTTTGATGTCTGTATCTATTGTGTTTAATAATAGGTGTTGATTTCACCTTCAAGTGGAATGGTAGCTTTGCTGGATATATCAGTCTGGTTGGCACTTATTTTCTTTCAGAACTTAAAACACACTTATTCCAAGCCCTCCTGGCTTATCGAGTTTCTGCTGAGAAATCAGAAGTGGTTCTGATTGGCTTGCCTCTAAGTGTGACCTGACGTTCTTCTCTTTTCGTCCCCACTTCTGTAGCTCCCACTCTCTCCTCAATCCATGCAATTCATCTTTCATCCCAGACCCCAACTAGAACTCCTCCCCTAAAGCTGAACTTTGACCTCTATTTTCTGAACCAGGGTTTTGTGGCTATAATGAAATATCTGAGACTAGGTAATTTATAAAGGATAGAAATGTGTTTGTCCCATGGTTCTGGGAGCTGCAAAGTCCAACAGGAAGTGCCAGCATCTGCCTGGAATCCTGTAAGGGTCTTAGAAATGCATGCTCTCATTGAGAGTTTCACATGATGAGACAGAGTAGGTGGTAGTCTTGGTCTCTCCTTCTCTTTTTATAAAGCACTAATGGCATCATGGTAACCCATCCTCAAAACTTCATCTTAGCTGGGTATGGTGATGCATGCCTGTAAACACAGCAGCCTGGGAAGCTGAAGAAGGAGGATCACCAGTTCAAAGTCAGCCTCAGCAAAAGCAAGGCACTGAGCAACTCAGTGAGACTCTGTCTCTTAATAAAATGCAAAATATGGCTGGGGATGAGGCTCAGTGGTCGAGTGCCCCTGAGTTGAATTCCTGGAACCCTTGCCTCCAAAAAAGAAAAAAAGAAACTCATCTTATTCTAATTATCCCCCAATGGCTTCCCATCCAAGAACAGTCAACAGTGAACATTGAGCTTTTCCAAACTGTAGCAATCTCTGTGTCCCAAGTCCTATGGCAGAACTTCTGCCCTCCTCCTCCTTTCTCCTCCCAGAATTGAACTAAGGCCACCTACAAAGTGCTCTCCTCCTACAAGGGCCTCCCTGCTTCTCTTCCTGGCATTCCAGCTGCTTCCCTGTGTGCTCCCCACATTGCCTGTGAGCCTGAGAACTCAGATCTAACCTCTCCACCCTAATCGCCTGTTTGTCTCCATCTTGCCCTGGGTGAACTCATCTAATCCCACAACTTTACAAACTTTTATATGCTGAAGACTCCAAAGTGTCACCTCCTGTGCCTCTGACTGTATCTCTCTCCTTCTTGGAATGCTGGACAGGCTCAGCTCCGTCTTGCTTGGCTCCTTCACGAGAGAAGCTCTCGTGTACCTGCCACCTTGTGTGGTCCCCGGGGTCCCACTCACACCTGCATCTGTCACATCCCTCTTCAGCTGAGCACCCTCTTCTGTTATTGACAGAATCACTGTTTCCATTCCCCCAAATTGTCCCTTCCTTCGACCCATTTCCTTGCTTATTTTCTGCATGCCCCTCCCACCAAATTTGGCCTTCAGGACAACAGACATTTTGTGTTCTTGCTGTGTAGTATGGAGTGGGTGCTCAGTCACAGCTGGGCGAAAGAATCGCATGATCCCCAGGGAGATCCAGCAACTCCTTTTAGAATCCCAGTTCTTCTGAGATAGGTGGAGAAAGCAAATGGTACCTATGGGAATTCAGCTACTGAATGATATTCTCCAAGGATTCTGTCAGTACCTGCTGCAGCAACTTCATGAGAGGTTGCTCATGTATCCAAGATGAAGGCAAATTCTCCAGGGCAACCCCATGAAAGAAATCTGAGAAAAGACCGAACAATGGAGCCCAGGCCTTCTGGCTTCTGATTATTTAGTTTGAACCAGTGATGAAATCTATAATGGCTGTAGGAACTAGTGAAAGCTACATCTTCAGAGAGTTCTTCATGAAGATTCTCTGAGCCCCACTTTGAATAAGACTTAGGCAACATGTGTGTCCAACATATGGGGTTTTCTCCCTGTCCCAGGGACTATGAGCCTGTAGCCATAGAGTGTGCCTCGATCCTTTCCAGAGTGGCATGAAGTTGGAGACTTACTCTTACAGGATGGAGGACAGATTGCGCCCTAGTGAGGCACAGGTTTCACTGCAAGGGGCAATGAAAGGCCAAGCTGCAGAACCACACCAGGAGCTTACAAAATGGTGCACAGACCTCAGAAAGCTCAGTGGGTGCTCCTCCAGGGAGACTAGCTTCAGCCCCACAGTGTCTAAACACACTCTGCACACCTGCAGTCTCCAAGGCTGCAGGTTTTTTTCCCTTACAGAATCCAAGACCCGTGATGGCCTCACTGCAGCCAGGCTGGCCTGAGTAAACTTCTCCTGTGTTCCACACACTCCGATCCTGCACAGGCTGATCCCAGCCACGGGGCCTGCAGTCCCTAGGGCAGCAGGCAGCTCCCTGTGGGTCTCTTCCTCCACCTTACAGCCAGGATCCACTGCCTTATCTCTCACCGTATCCATAAAGCCCACAGGGAGGCCTCTGGCCAGAGGGCTGAGGAATCAACAAGTCAATGAAGGCAAATGAGTGGGTGGAGGAGACTGAATGACAAAATGAGTGTTTTCCCACCCACCAGGGCCTACCTGGAAATTCTCAAATAGAAAACCTGCGTCTTTAGACGCCAGCCTCCCAGTGACCTGGCAGAGGGCACCTGTTAAGACACCAAGATCACATTTTGCCTGTCTTTCCCTGAGCTCTTCATTTGCAAAATGGGCTGCGGACAATGCCTGTGAACTAGGCAATTTGAGGAGGTTGTGACGCACAGTGCCAGAGCCACTTGGGCAGGAACGCCTTCCAACGCAGTGCCGGCTCTGTGCCAGGCGATGCAGCGAGAGCTGGGAGGAGTCCAGGAGCAGGTGGAGGGACCAGGGCACAGCAATGCACAGCTCAGCTGCCCTCCTTTACCTAAAAAGGGAAAAGTCTATGATCTCATCGTTACAGTGATCATTCTAATTTTTCTGAGCATCCACCTTGAAAGGGGAATGTTAAATGAGGAAAGCAACAGTAAGAAAGGGAGGAACTGGAGGCAGAGGGAGCTGGCCTTCACAGGCGTTATCCTAAGAGAGCCCTGGGATGACCTCCCCAGGCCATGTGGTAGGCCCCGTAGCCACGTGGCACACGGCACAGTGAACGCCCCGGCACGTAGCCACAGAAATAAAGTGGGAACCACTTGGGCTCTTTCTCAGAAGATTTGGCATCTGCTCACTCATTTCATTTTTTTAAAAATGGACGTGTTACTTTCTTTGAGAAGGGACATTCTGTGCACAGGTCAATCCTACAGTCTTAAATCTCACACGTCACACAGACAATCTGGTATTGAGTAGCTATGCCATCTGCCACTGAACTGCAGAACTCAGATATCAAGTGTAGACTTCAGAAGCAATCAAAGAACATGTTTAACCACGTGAAAATGACTAACCTCTGTATTACCTGACAATGATAAAAACTGAATACAATAAAGTAAGAAAGATGTGCATAATATGTAGCTTGAATTTGAAGGTTGATATTTTAATATTTAAGGAATTTCAAATAATCGATAACAGGAAGCTAGTAAGCTAAGAAAAAATCAAATTAGGCATTTCCAACAATGGAGTTTAAAATGTTTATTAAGCAGATAAAAGGCATTTGACTTCACTAATAGTGCAGAGAAGTGAGAGTTAAAACAATAATGAGATGGGAATTTTGACCCATTATTTCAAAACAAGGAATGCCACTTGGTAATGACTGAAAGGTGTGATTTCCAGCACAGTAGGAGCGTAAGTCAGGGAAGCTATTTGCAGGGTAATTTGTTGTTATTAGGTACTAGAATATCTGTTCCCTCTTATTTCCTAATTTCATTCCTTGGCTGAATTTGGGAAATACTTGCACATTTGCATTAGGAAGTAAATAAAATTATGATGAGTGAAGCATTATTTATTAAAATAAACATCAAAAATATGCCCAGTGTCTATTAATAGGGCAACTGTTAAATAAGCTTATTACAGCCACATCATGGCACACTCCACAAAAGTACTCAGAAAAATGTAGATTTATAGACACTGAAGAGGAACAATTATATGACATATTGACTGACATGTCAGTCATCACTGAGTAAAATTGGATTTATGTTTAAAATATAAAGCAAAAATTTATATCTTATTAATAATGCTACATGCTTGTATTTTTAAAAGTTAGATAACAATACGAAACTCATTGACAGAAGGAGCTTAGGACAGGAACAGTGACAGCGCTGGAGGCGTTTCTCTTGCTTCTGTTTGTGTTTATGACCCACATGCAACCCCACATCAGCGGCTCGGAAACGTGGTTGAAGAAGAGCTGCGGACGTTGGCCGGGTGAAAGGGTGGATTGACGCAGGCTAGCCCACCTTCCCGCCCTCTAACGTTCAGTGGACAGTGAAATAAATAGATGCCACTTAACCTGTGGGATGAAAATAGGTTGGAAGAGGTTCTGAGAAACAGACCCTTGCAAGTTGCTGGAGAAAAACGGATCCTCCCTTCCTGGAGAGGAATTTGGCCATGCCACTCAACATTCAAGACTCCCTCAGGAGCAGGCCCAGGAGATGGAGTTCTTGAGGCTGGTGGGATGGGGGGAGGCAGGTGTTAACCCAATATTGTACTTCTAAGATTAGAAGAGAAATACCTGCACACACGCACAGGGGTCTGCAGACGGTGTGCACTCTGGTGTGGGGCAGAGCCAGGGAAGAAGCTGCCAGGCGGGCAGGGCTGCTTCCCAGCTGTGCCAGGGAACTGCACAGAGCAGTGCAGGGACTGAGGCTGTACGGGGACACGGAGCAGGGGTGACAACTGAGCATGTAGTCCTGTTCCTGGTGCTTGAGAGACACGCACTTAACCATTTTTCTTGACTTTCTGAAAGATGATCTTAGACTTGTGTGGTCTTTTGCTTGTGTGTCATTGGAGGGTGACCGGCTTTCAACAGCCCAGTGCTCAGGGAGATTTCTGCTATATTTAATACCTTTCTGAACATTTTCTCCATGGTACAGTTTCTGCAATTTTAGAATATTTGGATGATATATTATGGTTTCCCCCACTTTCTGCTGATAGTCTTGTTCCTGGACTCATCCATTTCTTTCAGTAATGGATTTACTGACCCCTCAAGTACCACTGATGCAAAATGGGATTAACAAGCTTAATTAATAAAAATATATGAGAGGTAAAGATAAACTAGCAGTTGGTGTAGGGACCAGGAAAACACCCACATTCTCATCCCTGATGTCAGAGTCTCCCCTTGGGCACTGGAGCTGCTGATGGGGTGGGCTCCCCACGGTGGCCTGGCCCCACCTCTGCATGCCTTCCTGTCCTTCTGCAGACGCAACCTGAATATGCGGCTTTCTTGTTAGTTGGCCAGGGACACACCGTGGCTGCTTTCTCTCACCTTTTAACTGGTATAGATTTATATCTGATTAATCAGTGATCAAATTAAATCAGTCACTCACAGAAAGAGACTGTGAGTGGTGGTGAAGCAGACCTCAGGCATTCGACCGCCCCAGCTAGTTAGGGAAACACAGTAAAAACCATGGCGAGACGTGTTTTAGGAACCAAGGACAGGCTAGGACAAAATATGCCCTTTATGTGGCACATAGACTTATGCATGATCTAAGTCTATGGTATAGACTGTACGGAGTTAGAAGGTGATCAACGTTGTGGATAGACAGGAAGTGAAGACGGACAGACGGGTGTCAGGTGGAGAGTGGGACACACAGCAGATGTGCAGGGAAAGGGGCCAGTGGAGAGGGGAGAGGGCTGGTGTGGAGGGACTAGGGGTCTCCTGCCTGTTGAGTTATGGGGCAAAACAAGGGGCCCAGCGTGGTGGGAAGAGGGATGCTGGGAGCAGGCCCAGGAGATGGAGTGCTTGAGGCTGGTGGGCATGGTGAACCCTTAGAGACCCTCCAGGATATAAAATGTGTCTTTCCTAAGTGACAGAAAACCAGTGGCCGGGAGATGGGCAGAAGAGTGATAGGCAGTGACAGGGGTTCCAGGTCCCTGGCCCTCACCAGACAGGGAGGCTGCTCAGAGGTGCAGCAGGCCCCAGTTAGGAGGAGGCTGCTCAGAGGTGCAGCAGGCCCCAGTTAGGAGGAGGCTGCTCAGAGGTGCAGCAGGCCCCAGTTAGGAGGAGGCTGCTCCAGAGGTGCAGCAGGCCCCAGTTAGGAGGAGGCTGCTCAGAGGTGCAGCAGGCCCCAGTTAGGAGGTGGCTGCTCAGAGGTGCAGCAGGCCCCAGTTAGGAGGAGGCTGCTCAGAGGTGCAGCAGGCCCCAGTTAGGAGGTGGCTGCTCAGAGGTGCAGCAGGCCCCAGTTAGGAGGAGGCTGCTCAGAGGTGCAGCAGGCCCCAGTTAGGAGGAGGCTGCTCAGAGGTGCAGCAGGCCCCAGTTAGGAGGTGGCTGCTCAGAGGTGCAGCAGGCCCCAGTTAGGAGGAGGCTGCTCAGAGGTGCAGCAGGCCCCAGTTAGGAGGAGGCTGCTCCAGAGGTGCAGCAGGCCCCAGTTAGGAGGTGGCTGCTCAGAGGTGCAGCAGGCCCCAGTTAGGAGGAGGCTGCTCCAGAGGTGCAGCAGGCCCCAGTTAGGAGGTGGCTGCTCAGAGGTGCAGCAGGCCCCAGTTAGGAGGAGGCTGCTCCAGAGGTGCAGCAGGCCCCAGTTAGGAGGTGGCTGCTCAGAGGTGCAGCAGGCCCCAGTTAGGAGGAGGCTGCTCAGAGGTGCAGCAGGCCCCAGTTAGGAGGAGGCTGCTCCAGAGGTGCAGCAGGCCCCAGTTAGGAGGAAGCTGCTCCAGAGGTGCAGCAGGCCCCAGTTAGGAGGAGGCTGCTCAGAGGTGCAGCAGGCCCCAGTTAGGAGGAGGCTGCTCCAGAGGTGCAGCAGGCCCCAGTTAGGAGGAGGCTGCTCAGAGGTGCAGCAGGCCCCAGTTAGGAGGAGGCTGCTCAGAGGTGCAGCAGGCCCCAGTTAGGAGGAGGCTGCTCAGAGGTGCAGCAGGCCCCAGTTAGGAGGTGGCTGCTCAGAGGTGCAGCAGGCCCCAGTTAGGAGGAGGCTGCTCAGAGGTGCAGCAGGCCCCAGTTAGGAGGTGGCTGCTCAGAGGTGCAGCAGGCCCCAGTTAGGAGGTGGCTGCTCAGAGGTGCAGCAGGCCCCAGTTAGGAGGTGGCTGCTCAGAGGTGCAGCAGGCCCCAGTTAGGAGGTGGCTGCTGCCATCCTGCTGGAGGGGAGAGAGGCGGAGGGGGCTCTGCCGCTGTCCGTGGGGGTGAGCACAGTCGCAGACACCCTGAGGGCAGAGCCCAGGACCTAAGGTGGGATTGGGCGTGGGTGGGGAAGGGGAGAGGAGAGTAGGAGGAGCACAGGGCGTTAAGCCTGAGCAGCAGGAGGGGTGCACCTGCACCCGCTAGGTGGGTGGACGCCACGTATGGGTGTGAGGAGAGACCTGCGAGCTCCTTCTGATGTGTGGGAAGTGTGAGCGCCTTGCTGGCTGCCCAAGAAGGCCAGTTGAGAAGGCCCAGCTGCAGCCAGGGGCGGCACGGGGTTGCTGGGGTGGTATGTAAGTGGTCTCTGGGCCTCCTCCTCTGGCCATGAAGATGGCACTGATGAGTTCACAGTCGTCCCTCGGCTGCCCTAGTGTGGTGACGGGTCTGCACACCACACCAGTGGCCCTGAGAGTGGCAGTATCAGACAGGAGAGGACAGAAAGGAAGGCTCAAAGTAGCTGCTCATGTGGAACATGAAATGCCAGGTGAATCTCCCTGAGAATGGCTCCGTTCTCTCAAGAACTGGGTGGCTGAGCAAGTGACAGAAGCGCACTGTAATCCTGCCTTCCCTTGATAGTGCACGCTGCCCATATCTGGCTGTGCATAGTAACTGGGAAGGAGGTTCAGACCTATGGCAGAACATCAGAGACAGGAGGAATGATTTACTCCTTTAGGCCTGAATTGGCTTGTAGTCGACCAATTAAGCCTTAATGTCATAGCATCAGTGTATTCTTAAACATTTACCTACGGGTGGAATGATCCTTATTTGGAAGAAGGCTCGTGAATTGAATTTTTAAAAATATTTCACTTTTCAAAAGTATTAGGATGTTTTTATGGAGGACATTTGTCTCAGTAATGTGAATACAGATGATGGCAAAACTCCTCTCAGTTTTTTATCATTTTAATTACTTTTCCCCACGTGAGAGAAACATGAGGAGTTAATTAATGTGGTTTTGACATTATGTATAAATATTACTGTTTACCATTTATATACTCTAATGTGTGTCTGTAGACAAAATTTGCCAATAGGAAAAGCAGAGATACAAGGACCACCCAGTGACCAGCGTCCAGCACCCACCAGCACTGAGCTCCTAGTGGAGATCTGACCACCTGGCTGGGCCTCCCTCAGAGGCCAGGGCAGTGCCCAGCACCCCCAGGAACTCACTCAGTGTTGCCAGTGATGTGGAGAAATGCATGTAGGCACGGAGTTCCGGCACTGTCCTGTCCTGCAGGTCTCCTGGGTTCAGCCTCGGTGTCCCCTGCCCTGTCCCTTTCTCCTTTATTGTCCTCTCTGCCTTGCGGGTCTCCTGGCACCTGTTACCAGCACTTAAGATTCTGCACCTTGGCCTACACGGTCTCTCTCACTCCTAGCTGGGCAGGGTGCCCAGGGGTGGGAGCATGCATCCCCCGTGGACCCAGCTGTACCACCAGGCCTTCCAGAGACCACAGACTGAACGCTGCCTCCATGGCCCCTCCTGCAGCTCCTGGCGAGGTCCCTGAGGCAGGAGTTACTTAGGCAGCACAGCACCCAGGAGAATGACTGTGGCCATTTTCTGAGGTGGTAAGTTGCCCAGGGGCTCCTAGACCTGAGGCTCTGGGTCCAGGTCTTCACATGCGAGGACGGGACGGCAGGGATCTTGGGTAGATGAGCATGTGAAGAGTAGTCTCCAAAGTTACGGTTCTGGCCCAGCTGAAGAATAAAATCAAAGCCTAATTCACTTGGCGAATCAGAAGAGCAGCCACCCTGGAGCCACCCTGAAGCGGTGACCTCAGGAGCCCCACTGCCCTCCAACACGAGGCCGGCAGCAGGTTCGGGCAGCGCAGACATCCAGAAGCAGATGCAGCAGTGGCCCTGTACCGAGTGCCAGGCAGACTGCCCCCTGAGCTCAGCCTGGCCGAGGAGAAGCTCCAGGAAGCTGCGGTGAGCAGAGCTTCACAGGTGGAGAGCTGTGGCTCCTCTGCCAGGCTCAGCGCTGCCTGCTCCCTCCCAGGAGCAGGGGTGACCTTCCTGACCCACAGACGGCCGTCTTCAGCAGCCACAGCGTCTCTTCTCTTCTTGCTCCTCAGCTCCTTCTGGTACCTTCTCCCTTTCTTCTGCCTTCATCTCTCTCAGCTTTTCCATCAGAATTTTACACATTTGCCCAAATCTCTCATTATTTATGCATTGATTTTTTGCAGCCCCAACAGCCCTCTCATGAAGAAAGAGCTAAAACACGCTCAGTGGTTGGATTACGGTAACCACAACAGTTGATTTTGACAATCATCTATCAGTTTGTGTGGCTAAGGAGTGTTTCCAAGTCATCGTTCTATTCCCATCATTTAGCAGGTTTCCTGGACTTTAAAAGATGATCCATAAATGCTAGTGAAATACAGTATCAAGGGCTTTAAAAGCAAGGTGAAAAGGCCAGGTATTTAATTTTTAAAAAGACACTAAATGAGTCATTTTCACACTTCTCTTCATTGACACTTTCTAAGATTCACAAACCTGTTTATCTTCCTTTCTGCCTTATAAGTTTATTATCAACCTACGATGTGGCTGCAACCAATGGCAGAGCTCTTGAGATCATTTTCCATGAAGTTCGGGATACATATCAGTTTCACAGTCATCATGCCAATCTTTCAAACTTCAAGAATAGGGAAAATTAAGCTCTTTTTAAGCAAGTTTCCGCTTTCTTCCTTTTAAAAATCATGAACACTTCGCATAAAAATAAAAGGATTATGGAATTTTAAATTGCAAAACTAGGAGAAAGTTATTTTCTAGGTAGAGTTTAACATTTGAGATGAAAGAGAATTTTTGACCAGAGACGGTGCCCGTTCTTCATTTCTTCAGCATATATTAGGGGTGTGTTTGGGGTTCAGTGGGCATCTGTGTCAGAATGTATGCAATTTTTAGTGTCAAAATGCAAAGCAGACTTATCCTTAGACTCTGAAACTTTTGTAAGAGTTTAATGAAATGCTACCTTCCCCCCAGATTCCTGTGCTGGAACCCAGTGTCCAATGTGACATTACTGAGAGGTGGGGACGCTGGGGTGGGATTAAGTCTCAGAGAGTCCTCCCTCAGGAGTGGGACGGGGTGCCGGGGAGCCATTGGCCTGCCTTCCTCATGTGGCTGCAGTGAGAAGGTGCTCATGGTGAAAGGAAAGCCGTCACCTGCAGCAAACACAAGTGGGAGAGGGCCCTGTCCTGCACGTCCACGCTCCATGTCCACGGGCTGTAAGCTTCTGTTGCTCGCACTCTACTCAGTCTAAGGTAGGTTATCAGGCCAGGCCAGATGGCCCAAGACCCAGTACTGAAACGTGTGCACTCAGGACCAAGCCAGGGTGACCCTGGTGTGCACTCTGTCTTCTCAGCCTCCTCCCCGTCCCTCTCAGCTGTCCTGAAGGACACTTGAGTTCCCACACAGGAGAGCATGCAGAATATCAACCCCACGGAGAGGCCCGGTGGTTTGGTTTACCTGACAAACTAAAGATGGGCAGACCACACACATGCCACTCTTTCTTACATAAAACATATGGAACATATTAATATCAAGGTAAATTTTATGATATGAAAGTGTTTTAATTATTTTTTATTGATTTTTTTAAAAAAATAACAGTGGAATGTGTTACAATTCCTATTACACATAATTAGCACAATTTTTCATATCTCTGGTTGTATATCAAATATATTGACACCAATTTGTGCTTCATACATGTACTTTGGATAATGATGTCCATCACATTCCACCACCCTTGCTAACCCCCTTCCCTTCCCTTTCCCTCCCACCCCTCTGCCCTATCTAGAATTCATCTATTCCTCTTCCCTACCTCACTATGGCTCCCTACCTCACTATGAATCAGTCTCCTTATATCAGAGAAAACATTCAGCATTTTTTTTTTGGGATTGGATAACTTCACTTAGCATTATCTTCTCCAGTGCCATCCATTTACCTGCAAATGCCATGATTTTGTTCTATTTTATTGCTGAGTAAAATTGCATTGTGTATATATACCACATTGTTTTTATCCATTCATCCACTGAAGGGCATCGAAGTTGGCTCCACAGTTTAGCTATTGTGAATTGTGCTTCTATAAACATTGATGTGGCTGTGTCCCTGTCATATGCTGTTTTTAAGTTTTTGGGTATAGACCAAGGAGAGGGATAGCTGGGTCAAATGGTGGTTCCATTCCCAGTTTTCCAAGGAATCTCCATACTGCTTTCCATATTGGCCACACCAATTTGCAGTCCCACCAGCAGTGTATGAGTGTACCATTTCCCCCACATCCTCGCCAACACTTGTTGTTTGTCTTCATAACAGCTGCCATTCTGACTGGAGTGAGATGAAATCTTAGAGTAGTTTTGATTTGCATTTCTCTAGTTGCTACAAAGATGAACATTTTTCATATATTTGTTGATTGATTGTATATCCTCATCTGAGAAGTGTCTCTTCAGGTCCTTGGCCCATTTGTTGATTGGGTTATTTGTTTTTTGGTGCTTAACTTTTTGGGGTCTTTATATACCCTAGAGATTAGTGCTCTACCTGATGTGTGAGGGGTAAAAATTTGCTCCTAGGATGTGGGCTCTCTGTCCACCTCACAGATTTTTTTTTTTTTTTTGCTGAGAAGAAACTTTTTAGTTTGAGTCCATCCCATTTATTGATTCTTGGTTTTAATTGGCACAAAACAGACTGTAGACCAATGGTACAGAATAGAGGACACAGAGACTAACCCACAAAAATTATCTTAGATTAGACAAAGGTGCCAAGAACATGCACTGGAGAAAAGATAGCGTCTTCAACAAATGGTGCTGGGGAAACTGGAAATCCATGTGCAACAAAATGAAATTAAACCCCTATCTCTCACCATGCACAAAACTCAACTCAAAGTGGACAAGGACCTAGGAATAAAACCAGAGACCCTGCATCTAATAGAAGAAAAAGTAGGCCCTAATCTCCATCATGTGGGATTAGTCCCCAACTTCCTTAATAAGACTCCTATAGCCCAAGAATTAAAACCAGGAAAGTGTTTTACGCTCTGCAAAAGGTGAGCTTTGAGTTCACAGCGGGAATGAATGGGTGGTCGCTCTGGCTTATAAACCAGCATCCACAGGAGCCATCTCCAAGTAGCCCCTGCATAACACTAGACCCCATGGTCCACCCAAGGGCCACACCCTCATAAAAGCCTGGCCCTCAAGGGAGGCCAAGGCTGCGGTTCCCAAATGATATTGACTGATGGTTGCAGTCCCTTCAGGTCAGAGGCGATCGGCCAGTCAGAGGTCATTTTCACCGTGAGCAATGCTGTCTGACCACATGGCTCCTCTTTGACCTTTACCATGGCTGCAGGGGCTGGGAGTCAACCTAACCAAGATGAAAATAGAAGAAAGAGTAGGTGGGGCAGAGGCAGGGGTGTTTTATGAATCTTCCTGTACAGAGAGGCACAGTCTGTTACCTCCAAGAGGGACTGGTCGGTGTCTTCAGACTCTTCCAGGTGGTTACGACAACTGGGTGCCCCCAGAGCAGACAGATGTGGAACTGCAGTGAGCCCAAGGACAGTCTTGGGAAGGTTGGGCCTGGCATATGCTATTTCCAGGTCTCAGCTCACTGCAAGTTGGAATTGACCGGCACGAGACAGGAGGGAGCCACATGGGGAGCCATGTTGAGACTGGTTGAAATGCCCACCTGCTTTCCAGGATTGGCCTTGGGCTCATTTCACTTTGCACAGAGTATATCAAGTAACAGCATAATTAGTAAAGAGCAATTCCATATAGAGGCTGGATTTCTGAGCTAATCTGGACTAAGTGAACTTTGGATGCTTTCACAGTTGGTCATTTCCTTAAGGAACACATAGTCATTAATGAGATTTAAATGTGTCCTCAAGAGTGGCACCTGCCTGGGGCTCTGCTCCCTCTATTCAGCCACTCTGCCTCAGATGTGGACTTTGCTCTCACAATACACTGGGTTCATCTCACACCGTTCAGTGATCCTAACTTCACTCACCTTTGTAACAATAAAAACCCTGATAAAAATAATAACTGCTTTTTAGGGTTATGATGACAACTAAGAAGAATAAAAAAATTTATTTCTGCTACAATGAAAATCATGGTTAGCCAGGTGCGCAAATGTCTTCTGATGTCACTGGTAATGGAAATTGCCATGGTATGACATGAACAAGGTCTCTTGCGTGAAAGAATTTCAAGTATATTCTATTATTCCTTAAGAAACTCTGAATTCAAATATCACTAAATGCTTTAGTGATATATAACCACTAAATTTTGAGTGATATTGTTTTACATCATAGGATAGAAATTATTTAAATTGACTTGTGCTTACTGGCTGAGGGGCAGGTTTTAAGGACCTCTGTGTTTCTTGACACTTCCCTGGGGCATAGAGTTCTCAGAATACTGACAACTGACTTCCAAACATCCTGGCAAGAACAGCAGAGCCAGCAGCTGGGGTGTGCCGATGCTGTCCTCTGTGATCATCGCAGTGAGCCTCTCCCACTGTCTTCTGCCTCTGTCACTGTGGGGTCCAGTATAAATTTCAAGTGGGATCAAAGGAAAAGTTCTTTATTTTTTTGACACTGGAGATTGAACTCGGGGGCACTCAACCCCTGAGCCACGTCCCCAGCCCTATTTTGTATTTTACTTAAGAGGCAGGGTCTGAATTGCTTAACGCCTTGCTAGGTTGCTGAGGCTGGCTTTGAACTCTTGATTCAAACTCTCAGCCTCCTGAGCCACTAGGATTATGGGCATTCAGCACTGTGCCCAGCAGAAAAGTTATTTTTAAAGCATTAGCCACACCACAGTCTGGTGGTAAGTCCCCCATGTGACTACCCCTCTTCCTACACCAACTGCAAATGTGGGGATTTCCAAACCTACTTCTATGAGTAGGGTTCCCTAGAGGAATAGAACCAATGGGAGGTAGGTAGGTGGGGTTATGAAAAGGGGATTTATTAGATTGACTTATGCAACCAGAAGCTGGATGGTCCCACAATGGCCATCTGCAGCTGGACAGCTGGAGGGACCAGGAGCTGCTCAGTCCAAGATGGAGCCTCAGAACAAGATTGACCAGTGATGTAGCCCTGTTCCAGGACCAAAAGTTTGGAAACTCCCTGGAAAGTCACAGTAGAGTCTGCTTTGGAAGAGTGAAGGAGCCGAGTCCCGTGTCCTCAGGGGATGTCAGCTGCAGTAATAGAAGCACTGCTCTGTGACTGGGCCTGCCTCTGCTCCTTCTGAGGCCCCAGCTGACTGGACTGACTGTATTGCCTACATTCCTTGTGGGTCTCCACCTCAGTTACTTTCTTAGTCTTAGGCCTCTTCTGGTCCAGTCAAGTGGACGTTGCAGATGGACCATCACACACCCCAGGCTGGGAGCCTCACTAAGCGCTCACGGAACTCGCCAAAGCTACTTCACTCATGGTTGAGAAGAGCGCGCAAATCAGGCTCAGCTCAAGGAGGGGATGGCAGGACCCAGGAGGGCTCCAAGCATCCTGCTTCTCCTGCCCTCACCTGAGCAGTCAGGGTGGATTAGCCCCCAGCCCCGAGGCGTGACAATGAGAAGGAGCTCTGCCCGGAGGGAAGCTTGCCCAGGCCCAGAGTTGAGCCACTACACAGAGGCCTCGTCAAAGGCATGAGTGACGGGGCACTGGCCATGTGGGCAAACTCCGTCTCCAGGTCAGCTGAAGCCATTGGAACAAGAGCCCCAGCCCGTGTCCCAGGGATGATCTCTCTGGCATGGGCTGTCCCCACCCAGCTGCAGCAGCCCCACCCTAAGATCTGACTGTGCCTGTGAAGTCCCTAAACAAAGACTCCTGGCCCACCGGTGTGACAAGATTTTTCTCCCAAAGCTGAGGAGCAAGTCTGGACCTCTCTGTGGCTAAGCCCATTGTTTAGCAAAACCTTATGGTATTATTTCCAAAGATAGTTGCATAAAATTTCTAAATTCTGGACATTAAATGTCACAGAGAAGGAGGTTAACAGAAATGGTAAGACTGAGTAAACTTCAGCTCCAGGGACAGGTGTTGAAGGAGACTTGGGAAGTCTCAGAAGCCAATCCAGCTGCAGGGGGCACCCTGAAGGCCAGGTGTGGCTTCAGCTCATGGTTCTTGTGTCCACCAGAAATTATGGTCAGAACTGCGCTTCGAGTTTGTAGGCAAACGCAGGTTTGGTCACTGTGCTCATAGCTCATGGTTGCTTGCGTGTGCATGGGCAGGACATTAGGGAGACTGTTAAAGTATTATTTGTTGCTTAATGCCCTAACACCTATTTAAGAAATCACCCAACACTGTCCTGGTGCCCCAGGGAGGTCTTTCTGTTCTGTTTGTATCACCCTGAGTCAGATAGTTCGTAAGTCACATCACTTTTTGACAACTCTTTGAGTACTACTTTTAATTGAATCTTCACACATAGTGCAAGAGATCACTCATGACCAAGTCCTGGGAAAATGAGTGTGACACTCTCAAGGTGTCGCAGAGAAAGCATCGCCACAGTCACCTCCTATTCACATGTTGCTTATACCAGCTCCAGTTGTCCCTTGTACCCCTTTGTAAAATATTCAAGTGTACCCTGTCTGGATGCCCGGATCCTCTTGGAATAATCCAGAAACAAGATGCAAAACAGATCAACCACGGAAACATAATGCACCCACAGTACAAGTCATGTAATGTTCAATAAAGCGTGGAGAAATGGTTTGGTGGTTTTGAATTTCAATGATCCATGCAGGCTTGTAGCACACAAAGTCGTTTTGGAAAAGTGATGTAACTTATGAACTGACTCGGGGTGATACAAACAGAACAGAAAGACGTCCCTAAGGCCCGAGGATGGTGTTGAATGTAGAGAAAGGGTGATTTCTTAAGTAGGTGTTAGGGCATTAAGCAACAATTAATAATTTAGCAGTCTCCCTTAATATAGTCCATTTATGCATAATTAACACCTTGCTTTCTGAACTTGTGTTCAAAATGAAGTGAGACTTCCATGTCCACCAGGGGCTGGGATCATTACCTAGAGATAGAGCAGGGCCCTGGCCTTGGGCTGAGGTGAACCAGAGGTCCCCATTGACAGTGTAGGTGAAAGTGTGGATGTCCCCATGTCTTCGACCATTGCTGAAAATCAAGGTCAAGAGAAGAACTTTGGAGCTTTCATTCCTGTTAATGGAGTCCTGAGGGTTTGGTAAAGCCCATCCTGATTCTGACTTTAATTAGGATTTTAAGGGAGCAGAGATATTTAGGAGTCCAAAAAAAAAATCATTTCATCCCCTCCTTAAAATGAAAGACCCTCTGAGTCCATCTTTGATGAAGATAAGATCCAAGCCACTGGGTGGTGTCACTGAAACTCAATTTGATAGCTACAAACTACGTTTTCCCAGAGACAGCATCAAAATATGATCACCAGCTCCAGTCGTCCCTTGATGCAAAACAGTCGGGAGCCTTCCAGCCACATACTGGGCTCTCCCTGGGTCTTTGGACAGCCTTTACGCCAGGTGATTTCTCACGTAATGATGGTGTGTCCAGCTATTTGTGAGAATGGGCCCTTTTGCTCCTGGGTTCTACCTGCAGCCTGGACTATGCTGGACCCTCTTCCCAAGTCCATCTCTCTTCCCGTTTTACTCTCAAATCTCTGTGAAGTTGCCTTCCTAAAGGAATAGCACACAGGCATTTGGTCTTGGGAAGAGCCAAGTAAACGTAGTGAGACAAGATTCTATAGGACCACCCGTCCCCATGGGTCCACAATCACCCCCAAAGCCTCCCGGATGATGTCAGAGCAGACCTCAGGGCACAGTCTCTGCAGCGTGGTCCCCTCACACGTATGAGTGGACATTGACCACGAGTTCTCCCCGATCCCCTGAGGCTTGAACCTGAATCACGCCTCTATAACTTGCCTTTCCAAGCACGGCACACGTGTCCACATGTATGAGCCTTTGCTGGGGACATGTTTGTGAACTGCTCTTCTCCCCCCCCCATGTTGAGAATGCCCTGATGTTCCAGGCCCAGCTCAATGACTGCTCCACCTGTGATGTTTCCTCTAAGTCTGTCACCTGGTCAGACCAATGCACCACTCCCTCCTGTGCCACGTGGGACCTCCTTCACCTGGCTTGTGTAAACATCCCTTCATCTTACACTAACTTACCAGAAGACTTTGTCTTAGCCATTTTTATGACCAAGAAACTATTTTCATTTTTTCTTAGAATTTCTCTGCACAAAACAAAGAGGGTGTGTGGGAAATCATCAATCTATATTTTTAATTGATTTATTTTAACCAGTACAAGAAACACACAGTTGTGCATATTTATGGGGTAACGATGCCTGTGTTTGCTGTAGTCGTTACTGAGGTTCCGGCTCTTCATGACCATGGCTAGGGCAGGCTGCAGGGTCTCCGCGCCCAGCAGCTCACAGGGCAGGTTGTTGTCACAGGGCTATCTGTTGTCCTCTACCCCACCTCACGGTGCAGCCCAAGTGCCCGTTCACTCTCTGGGTAGAGGGAAGGCAACGGGGCTGGCCAAATATCAGCCCAAAGATTTTGGCAGGAAATGCGTGTCCTTCAGCCCTGGGTTCATCGTTGCTGTGGGTGTTCCTGAGGGCACAGGGTGCCGAAGTTCACTCTGCCTGCGGAAGGCACTGCAGGAAGTCCTGCGATGCCCGGTGGAGACACTCTGCTCTCAGCAGTCCCCCGCTCAGTGGTGCTGGACCTCATCTGACCCCGGGGTTCTCTTCTTGCCAACAAGCAACTGTTAGGGCAGCAGATTGGAGGCTGCTGATGTGAGTGAGGCCAAAGTTCATGATTTGGGATCTCAGAACACAGATCAGGTTGATCCATAGTAATAGCCTGGGACTTCCAGGCTACTTCTGGGCGCCAGCCCTTAGCTATCTTGCACAGAGTGGGCCGTGTGCATATAAATCCAGCAAGAGGACCACAGTCCCAAGAGGCATGATGAAGGTGCTGAAGTCAGTGAAGTCAACGTGGTGGCCAAGAGGAGAGCTCTGCACACTCCAGCTTTGTCCAGAAGACACCATCCTGCACCGTCTTCTAGAAGGACCTTCTGTCAGCAGGAAATGGTCACCTCACTCCACACGGGTAACAGCCATGACTGATGGAAGCAGGTGAGCCACTCGGGGCCAGCTCTCCCGAGAATCTGCAGACGTGGTCACCCGGCACTACTCCAGCCAGACGGTGGGGGTCAGTGTGTCTCCAGCACAGGTACCTCTGCAGGGACAAAGAGGGGGTTGTAAATAGACCTCTCCAACGTGAGCCGGAAACTTCCCACTGGTACGCTCCCCCACGCAGCAGACTTTTAGAGCTCACCTTGGTCTTTAGAGGCTGTGCCTCCTTGTTGTTGTTTATTTTTCATTCAGTTTTTCAGACGCAAGCGAAAGGTTGGGGTATGATTTCATTTTCTTCTCAGGAAAAACAAAATCAAGAAAACAAATCATACAAAAACACCTGCATCGGGGTCATTTTTAAAAGGTCTTTATTCTAAATTACTAACAAAGATGTTAGTAGTAGTGAGGCAAACCACTCTCTGGTTACTTCCTCTTTTAAGTTATAAAACTTTGCCATATCTATTATGTCAGATCAGGCGGGGGAGGCTTTATTGAGATATCACTCCCGGGCGGAACTCCATCAGACTCACAGAGGGGACAGGAGAAGGGTCTAAGGAGAAACCGCGTGGAAGCTCGACCAGACTGGACTTTTATGGGGCTTACAGCAGGAAGGGAAGGGCTTGGGACAGGAAAAGGTGTTTCTAGGGTCTCTTGCCCCCTTGGAGTTGGTCAGGGGAGTTGGCTGAACTCCAGGATTGGCCAGGGGTCCTGTTGATTGACAGGCGTTAGTCAGGAGATCTGGCTGATTGGCAGGTGTTTCCGCCGGCATCTGATTGATGTTCTTTTTCCGCGCGGGCTGCTTTGTTCTAAGTTGCCACTAAGTTGCCACCAAGTCGCTGCCACCGACCTAACATATTAGTGTCTAAAAAATACATATTTTTCTCATTAAAAGTAATCAATGTTCATTAGCAAAATGTTTAAAACAGAAAATGTAAGAACATAGTAATCCTGTCTTCAGCAGTAAGGGTGGATCCTCTGGCCTATTGGAGTATTTCCTTCTCTGTGTGTGTGCGTGTGCACGTGTGTGCTTATTTGGAGCTGTGGGGGGCTGTGTGTCCAGGACTCTGTACGTACACTTTGTAGGTGTAGACGCTATTCTATCACTGAACCCCGTCTTGGCATTTTCCCATGTTACAAGTGTTTTCTTGTGACTTAATTGTAATTTCTCCTTCCATCCACTCAGAACTGTGAAGCCATTGCTATCATTAACATTGTTCAAGGAACAGTGTCCTGAGCAGGTTGGTGTGAACTTTGCTGTCCCTCGGGATTCCGCTTCTCAGTCTTCCTTCCTCTCCCTCTTCCGTGGGCCACCCTGCCTCTGGCGCTCTCCTTCACTCGCCCCATTTCCTGCTCCTCCGTGGTCCAGGTTTCATATTATTATACCTGAGAATTTGGTCCCCACATGGGGAAGTCCCCTAGGTGTGGCAGCTGCCAGGGAGGAGGAAGAAGCACTGAATAGGAGAGGCCGAGCCACATGACAGCATGGTCCACACCGTTGCTAGCCTCTCTCCAGTAAAATTCCCTACAGCTCCATATGCCAGGTAATTTTGAATTTTTGCTCTTTAGCTATTATTCAACATTAGCATTGAAAGTCACTGGAAATGTGAGGTTTGAATTCATTATCTGTGTTTATTAAGCAAATCTAGGTAGTCATAGGCAAAGCACCGATCTCCAAGAAGGCTGCAGGGCAGACGCAGCACGCCCTGCCGAGATAGGCTGGCCCAGGGCTGGGGAGGCCGGATCTTGAAGCTTAATATGTCAGCCCTGTAATTTTAGGGCAAGGTGTGTCAGTTGCTCCCAAAATATGAGGACTGCCACCATTTCTGATTTGTCCCCCTTTTTTTCCGTTAAAGGGAATTTTATCATTTTACTTATACTCATTAATAATAAAATAACTCACATTTGGCAGAGACAACACCAGAGGAAACGTGAATGATAGAGCTTTACACTCAAAATACACATGAGCAAGAAATAAGTTAACAAGTTCAATTTCCTCTCTCTCTCTTACGTAATCAAATTATTTAGTGATTGAGGGAAACCAGTCCCTGCAGTTGGTATAGACAAAGGGATCGTTGATTACTCTGCTTGAACCTGTCAATCCTTTCCCCATCACTGAGCAGCCCTCGGCTCTTCCACAATCATGGAATCATGAGGTTCGGAGAGCCAGAGGAGGTCTCGGTCCAGCCTCAGAGCTGCTCCTGAGGTTTCTGAGGCTCAGGCAGGCCCTGCAATCTGCCAGGCCGGGGACACCTGCTGTGCACCCAAGCAGGACCTCTCGGGCCCAAGCCTCCTCCGGTTTGGTTGGAGACTTCTCTTTGCTTTTGTTGGTTTTTGCTTCTTCCTTCCATTAACGTGACTGAGCACCGCCATTTGCAATGTGTAGCCATGACTCACAGCTCCCCAGAGCTATTCCTTCAGAGACCAGCTGACCCAACTTAATTAACAGACCCCAGCAACCAGGGTTCTATTTGCTTTTCTCAAAAATCTTATTTTAAATGGAAAATTATTCATCTTTAACAAAAGCCATTATTATCTTCTAAAATTATTAAATGTCCTTCCCACGGTGATTTCTGCGAGTCATTATCATATTAACAGGAATATAGAAAAATACTTGGAGACGTAAGTTGAAACTTAATATACTCATTCATTATTGTAGCCAGAATAATTTCAAATAAATAATTTCCATTTCTTTAAATTTGGGGCCCAGTATGTTAGTCTGGTTTTTGTCACTATGACCAAAAATATCAGGAACAACTTGGAGGAGGAAAGACTTATTTGGGCCCCTGGTTTCAGAGGTTTCAATCCATGGTCAGCAGCTCCATCACCTGGGCCCCAGGTGAGGCGGAACATCATGGCAGAAGGGCGTGTGGAGGAAAGAGACCCAGCTCATGGCAGCCAGGAAGCAAGAGAAAGAGGAACCAGGACAAGACGAAGTCCCCAAGGGCAGCTCCCCAGTGACCTACTTCCTCCAGCCAGGGCCACCTTCCTACAGTTACCACCCAGTGGTCCATCCAGATTGCCAAATGCATCCATGCACTGATTAGAGCACCGTGCTCACAGTCTCACCTTGGAACACTCCTGCATTCCTGGCATGGGGTTTGGGGAGGGCACCTCATTCCCAATCACAACAGCTGGGACGTAGCTCAGTGGTAGAGCAGTATCACCAAAAATGTTTAAAGGCTGGAGATTTTTGACTCTGCTTCCTTTGGTTACGATGTGAGCTGAGTTCCTTCTCTGATGTGCAGAGAATCCCTGAGTTTCTGTCCTTCGAGTTGTTTGAGGTGTGTGCACTTGGACTTTTGGCCCTACTGAGTCAGGCTCTGCAGGTGTTTGTGAGTGAGTTTTAGGTAGCCAACTTCAAGACAGGATTTGGAGGAAGAGAGGGACAAATCTGGAGGGTGACAGAAGTGACAGAGGCAGGTAGGGCAGGATGGAATGTGGACAGCCAGGTCACCCAGCTCTGCATCACCCACCTCAGCCTCCCTTCTCACACTGGGAGAGGCAGACGGCTGTCTGGGTCACCGACCCCCAGTGGAGTCCACAAGACGCAGCCTGAGCACAGCAGGGCCCCAGGATGGACGGTCAGCACTGTTTTAGGTACAGTCTCTCTCATTGCATCTAGAGGGGACTTGCACCCTGTCACCACTGCACACCTTCCCACCATTGACCCTCATGATATGCCACCTCACCTCCTTAACCAGGTCAGCGGGCCACCTGGGGCAGTCGGAGTGGTCACCTGTTCAGCAGGTCTGCAGGCTGCCTGAGATAGTCTCAGGAGTCACTCTTAATCTTCTGTGTGGAGCAGTAATGAGTCCTTTGCACCACAGATAGGATTTTGTCAGATTCTCCTTCCACCCTTCAGGATATTCACTCATTTATTTATTTCATGGATTGCAATTTGGATGTGAGTAAGAGGACGGTGGTCAAGGCCAGCAGGCTCACTTCCCACCACTACTGCTCTACTGCTTCCTCCAGGTCCTTCTCTCCCCCGGCCTGTCTCCTCCTGGTCCACAACAGTCACGGGTGTCCCTGGTCCCCTGCTCCTTATCCCTTCTTACTGCCATTTTCATCAACTATTCCCAGGTTGATTTTTCCTTCAAATTAATTTAATCTCTCATCTTCCAGTTAAGACCTGTTTAATGTGCATTCAGCTAGAGAATGTCATCTGGTATGTGGGGGTCAAGATGGCACCCCACTCTTTACCTCAAGTTCATATGAGAGCAGAACCTGTCAGCATCGAAATCCATTAGCATAATAATGACCAGGAGTATGTTCATGCAAATTATCTATCAGTTATTCTATCAGTCATTCTCTCTATTCATCCCTCAGTTATCTTTTCCCTATCCATCTATTTTGTATGTTAAATTTAGAATTTCTAGACTGAAAAAATATATGCTTTATAAACATCCTTTTAAAAAGTACCACCTTGAAATCCCTGCTGATAATTTGCTCTATAGTACTAAATATTTGATGACTACTCATACATGTCATTCGGGAGCACCCCATTATCAGATCAACACCCCATTATCAGAGACCAGTCCCACAGGCTGCGCCAGCAACAAAATAGGACTTGAAATGAAAAGTCTGGATAGAGGATCAAGCTCCATCGGCTGCCTGCACTTTAAAATGAAGGAGGTTGAGCTTCCCAAGGCACCCGGAGCGCAGGCTCACAAGGACTAGCACACAGGGGACATCGGATTACAACCATGCGAACCAGGGACTCCTTGGCTTGTGCTGTGAACTGAGAACTGTATAAACCAAGACCCAATTGAATTAAAAACTCCTGTGGTTAGAAAGCAAATTAGCTCCTAAAGGCTTAGGAAGCACAGCCACGGCTATGAAGGTGGACTGTGGCTGAGCACAGCCTTCTGGTAGCTACACCTGCGACTAGACACAGGCTGTGTGGGGACAGGGGCTCTCCTCCACCAGCCCCCAATTCTCTCTAGCATCATTTTTCCAGTGCAGAATGCGGGCTTGTCATCAACCCCAGCTAAAAACAGAGCAAGAAGAAAATCAGATGAATCCTCAGTAAGTATATTAGATAAAGAAACATCACTGATATGGTACAGAAATTGGAGAAAAGGAAAAAGGTGTAGGGAAGAGATGTCCACATCTCCCATGTGCAGGACGATCAAACAACAAAACAATCATCTCCCAGGAAAACACACACACCCTCATTCACAAAGAGAGAATCCGGACGCAGCTGGAAGCCACACTGGCCCAGAGAAGGCAGGACTAGGGGAGGGACCACCAGCTCCTCCAATGTCCCAGGGTCCTTGGAGGTGATTGGCAGATACTGGGTGGAACTGAGTTTCGTGATGACTTGTGATGGAAAGAAAAGGCGTCTGACCTGGGAGTCGGGCACTGAGACTGGACAGGAAGAAGCGCTGGTTTTTTCTCATTGGTTACAAACAGCCCCAGGCTGCTGTGGCTGCCTGACAGCACCCAGGCAGGTGAGGGGGCACAGCACTCCTCTCCTTTCTCAGAGCTTGCAGCCGGGGTGTGCCTGGGCTGCCATCTCCACTGAGGCTCAGGACCCTCTTTGAACCTCGAGTTGCTGTTGGGAAATTCAGTTCTTCGGCTTCAAAAGGCCGCTGCTCCCTCTCTTGTGGTCCTGCCCCCAGGAGGTATCTCCAAGGCCAGCAGGAGTCCACTGTCTTCTCTCATGTGTGGAAGCTAGAGCAAAGCAAGGGACTACCAGGTAGGCAGGAAAACAGATGGGAGCCAGTGGAGTGGAGGACGCTGTATGGGGGAGGAGGGCAGGGAGGGAGGAGTGGTGGAGTGAAGTTGATGCGGTCACACTACGTCCCTATGTGAATGTGCCGTGGGATCCCACCTTTATGTGTACCCATAAAGCACCACTAAAAACACACCAGGAGAGGGGCCACGCTGGCTGCTTCCTCTGACCTGAAGCAGGGAGGGCTCCTCTGAGCAGGTCCGCCTCCTGAAATGAACTCTTGACTTAGGGCATCTGATCAGGAAGTCCCTCCACCTACAGCATCGCCCCACGGTGGAGTGACTCCCTGTCACCTCTGCTGCGTGCACCAAGGGTCAGAAACAAGTGTGGGTCCTGCCCAGAGGCAGAGGAACGGGATTCCAGAGCACCTCTCAGAACTCCGCCTGCTGCCCCTCCTTTTAGGGCTTCTAAACTTGAGACTGTCACTAGAAGACACCTTGTGAGCTCCTGGGAACGTCATATTTAAAAAGTAAGTTCCTTGGCTAAGGGACTCACTGCTTCTGAAGAGCTGGAATGAGCTAACCTCACAACTACTAATGTTCTTGAACATTCTCAAGTTCAAGTTGAGCATGCCATGTGCCCTCACAGGGTTGCCACAGGGCAGCCTGTGTGTGAGACAGACAGCACCTGAGCTGAGCGTCAGAGGCAGGCGGTCCTCTCACCCGCCTGTCACCTCAGCTGGTCTCTCATGCTCCTAGGTGCATGCCATTTTCCACATGTACCCCTTTCCTAGCTGTAGGTCAGGTCTAATTCCTAGAAACGCCCTCTGCCTTCCAGTCTGTGTGGGGAGGTCTGCCTCCTCATTGACAAGTCTCCTTCCACCCACCTGCACATTCACTTCTGAACAGGAGAACAGACGCACAGGAGACTGCCACTAAATCGCATTACAGAATCGCACACTGTGAGCCCCGGTTAAAAACTTGACCTGGGAAGCAGCTTTAACTTTCAGAGACATCTTCCTCTTCCAAAAGAAGTCTGTACTGATTCCTCCAAAAGGCAGAAAATATTTCACTCACAAGTTGCTGAGGCCACACGACCTCATTGCCAAGAAGATCTGTCTTTCAGCCTATTGGAAATAAAAAGCGGAGGCTATGATTTCTGAAAATGATGAATTAAGATATTGAGTCCCAGATGCTTCCTGAGAGCCCCTACCACCTGCAGATAGGAGAGCTTCACCTGTGCTTTTTCAAATGACATTGCTCCCTAGTTATAACTTCCTTAAAAATCCAATTCTTCCCCTTGTGACAACTCTGCTAAAAAAAAAAAATGATAAAGTTACAGTTAGTCACATTGCCAAACGGATTGCACTTTCTGAACACATAAATCAACCCTCTGGAGCCCCTACTATGGATCACAGGGTACAGTTCTAAAATCATTCTTTTTTAATAATTTCTTTGGAGAGTGAAGTATGCGTATATCTACCAAATAGAGCCTCTGGGACTTTGTGCAAGTATTTGTCATTCCCTTCTGCCCAAGGACTTGGAGTTGATCCACCAAAGACATCATTAATTTCCCTGATCCTGAGTATCACCTGCCCATCAGTCATGGACGCCAGCTCCCCTGAGGTGTGAGCTGCCAGTCAGCCCACGGTGAGCCTGCTTCGTAAAAAGACACATGGAAATATGCCTTTCTTGGATTAATAGCAGTATTTTAGAAATTTCTGCCAGACTTCTGTTCTGTTTTAATATGGTAAAGGTGAAGGGACGATTAGTTCAGCTGGACTTGCTAGGAGTGGGGTGGGAGTTTAGTTAGACAGAGTTCACCATGGTCACAGCATCAGAAGACGGTCCCCAGGGCTGAGTGGCAGGCCCATGCCCTCTGTCACTGCAGTGGCACACATCCCGCCCCCCGGATGTGATGGAAGGCTCTTCAGGTTGCAGATGCAGTCCCTCCCGTGTTCCTCACATGCACGTCCACTTTGTGGTATTCCAAGGTAAGCGCCTCTTGGAAGGGGTTGCTGCTCACGTTTCACCAGTGTTGTGTCTGAGAATCACACAGTCAGCCCTTTGCATCTGTGGGTTCCACAGCTGCAGGCTCAATCAGTATTCAGAAAAAAATATTCCATCTCTACTGATCATGTTCCGACCTTTTTTTCTGATTATTATTCCCTAAATGAAACAGTATAACAACTATTTAACCTGGTGTTTACATGAGATCAGTAATCAGAGACGATGTAAAGTTACAACAGAATGTGCATAGGATGTGTCCAAATACTTTCTCACTTATTTAAGGGACTTAGACAGCAAGGGGTGAAGCGGTTGAGGTGTTTCCCCAAGAGCAAGCCCCTGGTAATGGAGATCAGACTCACTCCTGGTGTGCCCAGTGTGGACTCTGTCTCTAGCTGGGCTTCCTGTCATGTTTAAATCGCATTCCATGAAACCCTGTTATTTATATATATATATATATATATATATATATATATATATATATATTTTTTTTTTTTAAAGATATTCAGTTGTCTTCTGAATTGATTATTGACATGTAGGCATTCATGACAGAGTTATTCTGTCATTATTCAGGACCAATGAACCAGACAGTAATTTAATTTTTGATATAAATATCACCTTCTACCTCTTAATTTGTGTATTTGCTCATATTTCTGGTCCCTCCCTGCTTCATGTGCCCAGGATCTGAGTTTAAACGGTCATTTTTATCCTTGGCCATTATTCTCTGCACCCTCCTCAGTCAGACACTGACATTGAATCTCCTAAGGCCCTTCATGAGCAATTGTACACGGTAGACACAAAGCAAACGTCAACTAAATAAATGAAATCTTCAGAAGATTTCCATAGTGTTAATAAAACTTATGTAGAAGGGGGAAGTCATTAACAGACAGTCAGGGACAGTTGCTGAGTTAACTGCAGGGAAGGGGGCCTCCCACGACACCATGGTGGGTGACAGCAGACTCGGTTGGAGCCAGCTGAATTACTGTTCAAACTGTGGGGAAAGACAGGGAAGCTAAGTCACCACCAAATTCACACTCTGTAAACTGTGAGGAATCGTGACTCTTTTTCAGGTAGTTTTTGAAATTGAACTGAGCAAGCTAATCAATTAAGTAAACTAATGTTGACTATTTGTAGCTTCTTTCAATTCTGAGAATACCTTCAGTGCATTTGAGAAATTTTCTATTTTGACTTGTGATGGCAGTTTATTACCAGTTAACACATTTTTAAGTTTGATTTTGAGGCTAGCTCTTGAGGTATTTAAAAGTTTGCAAGGAAACGTTTTGAAGGAATAAGTTAGTTGCAATTCTATTATATTTGTTTCCATGACATATAAAAGCAAGTTCAGGGGCTGGGGTTATGGCTCAGCGGTAGAGCGCTCACCTCGCACATGCAAGGCCCTGGGTTCGATCCTCAGCACCACATATAAATAAATAAAATAAAGTTTTATATATATATATATATATATATATATATATATATATATATATATATACCAGTTCATCAGTCCTATTCACACTTTCTCTCACTAGGACAACCAATGGTCCCAAGTTACCTGGAAAAGTCCTATTTAAGTCCTGTTCTCACATCGATCAGTCCAGTTTAGCATTTGCCCTGGAGTTCACCCTAACTCTCACTAATGGAAGAACTGAGGTTTTTGGATAGCAAGGGCACTAACACACGCATATTCACAGCGGCACACAAGCACACACACGTGACTACAGGCATACGTGTTAACTCATGTATGTTAGTGATATGATACAAGGCACGTGTGCATTTTGCTTGAATTATTTGAATACATTTCCTCTACTGTTCTTTGTGGATGTGTCATGTTTGCACTCAGTCAAGTTTGTTGAATGCCTACTCTGTTCGAGGCAACAGGCTTTCTTGCTGTTAAGCAAGTATAGGATTCATCTGCCTTGCTGTTTCTTCCCCGAGTGCTCTCGCGCCCAGGTTTTGAAGGGTATTCCTGTTAAAGGGGCAGAGAGATGCTCTTTGGCATTTTAACCACCTCCCTGAGCAGCTTCATTCCTGAACATCTGTTTCACCATTTGGCTAATCTATGCTGGGTCTATTTTTTGTTTTGTTTTGTTTTTTAAAGATTCGAACATATAGAAGCGTTTTGAAGCCCTTTGATAGCCTCAGCATGTTGAGGAAACAGTAAGAGGGAAGCAAGCTGTTCACAGTAGGTCTCTCCGACCACTAAGGAAAAGCTCACAAAACTGGCCCAAGGGAGAACTCCAAGCCCAGCCTCTGGACGACCCTGGCTCCTCCACCTCCAGACCCCAGCAGAGGGTCGCTGGGTGAGCACCTCTGACCCTCTGAGGGGGCAGTGAGGACCTCAGGACCTGCTTGGCCCCTTGGGGACTCCTTTCCATGCACGGCCACAGCGCCCCTTGGTGCCTGGTACTGAGTGGACTCTAGCTGGACTCCGCCTTGGGTTCATCTCTCCTGGAACCTGTTTCTGCTGTCTCACCGACAGCAGCTCCTGGGTCCAGGAGGGCAGGGTGCACAGGCTCCCCTCCATCCTGCACCTCGAGTGAGGAGCGGAAATCGCAGGATGCAGAGCCCAGCTGTGGCCGTGCCATTGAGGAGCCCTGGGCCGAGGCTTCTACCACGTCCGTGTAGAATACCAGTGTCTCTGGGAGAGTAGTGTGGCATGCCATGTTTACCTGGGGTCATTGAATCTTAAAAATAGAACAAACCCATTTATTTAATACGTTGATTTGATGACTTATTGGCGCTGGGGACTAAAGGTTGAAGCATTTGTTCTCATGGACGTTAGCTGCTAAGGGAGGAGAGGAGTGAGATAGTGGGGGTGTTGGGAGCCACCGTGAAGAGGGGTCTCTGAGTGTGCGGCCTGGGTGTTCACAGGGAGCCCCCCCAAAGGTTATCTGGGGGAGAAAGCCAGTGTGAATGCAGCTGCTTCCAGGTCAAGCCACAGAAGCACTGTGGTGTCAGCAAGGACCATGGTGAGCTCAGGGTGAGAGCAAGGGTGGGAGGAGGAGTCGGGGGCTGAAGACCAGACACACATCTCTTCCAGAGGGTTCTCCAGGATCCTTCATCTAAGGTGGAGCCTACCCACAGATGGGAAGTGAATCATGGAGGGTCACCGGTCCAGGCAGGAAGCTCTTGAGAACCACAAGCCAGTTTTACATATCAATTCACCCTCTGCATTGTTGAGCAGCTGTGCAGAGCTTGGCTTAGAATGTAATATGTGAATACTGTCAGTGGTTCCACAGAGATCTAGGATATTATTTTTTTCTTCATCAATGCATCTATTAAATCCCTAAATAACCTAAATCTCACATTTCTAGGCCACCCCACCCGGATGGCAGGAAATATCCAGTTGGTGCTCCCTCTTCCACCTCCAGGAACATGTGGAGGAGCATCCCTCCTGTCTTCCTTCCTTTCTGCTGGTTCCCAAGCCACCTTTTAAGGTCCTGGACCCCTAGGTCACCTGAGCACACCCACCTACCCCAGCATCTCACAGGGCCGGGGTTTAGTGTGGATTTGTTAAATGAATGAAGGAATGATACATTTTAAAAAATTTTAGTTTTAAAAGTATGTGCACACCCCATAAAATCTCTCATGGGATAAGAACACTAATAAATACAAGAATATACAAGTAATTCAGGGCGTTTTGACGTGTGTCGGGTGCTGAGTGCTGACCTGTGTGAGCTGAGGCACTGTGACGGCACCCGTGGCCTGCGGGGTGAGCTGGGTCAGCACTCTCAGGCGCTACAGTGAGGCTCAGGCTGGAAGTGAGGGGTCGCGCTGTGGATGTCATACGTGTGACCTCTCTTTCACTGTGTGCATGTCCAGCATGAGTGTTTTCCAAAGAGAAAACATGATGGGTTCATTTTAATGATGAAGTGTTCTGCACCCAAGGTGGTCCCATGTCACCTTGAGAGAGGGTGGCTAAGCAGCGCCATGCCCTCTGGGAGAATGATGTCAAAGGGCACTGCCTGCCACTGCCCAGGCGGTGTCCTCCACTTGGGTGCTATCGGTGACCGTGACCATGTTGTCAGGAGCACAGTGTCCCTAAAGCCGCACGTTGAAGCCTATCCCACAGGACTGCAGAAGATGGGGCCTCCAGAGGGGAGGAAGATGGTTGGGGGACCATAGTCCAATAGACCTGCCCTTCAAAATAAGAGAAAGACCCTGACAGCCTCAGAAATGCCCATCACCACACCCAGGGAGAGGCCTCAGGGAAGGCAACCCTGCCTGCACCTTGAGTTGGGACGTCCAGGCCTCTGGTGAACCAGGAGGTGTTGCTTGCAGCCCTCTCTGCAGAGCCTAGTGCCAGCATGCCCAGGAGACCCAGATGCACCCAGGAGGGATTGTGCCAGGACGGCTGTCTAACTTTCTAAATGCCACCCCTTGAGATGGCACCCAGCTCTAGGAATGTGAGGCCCGACGGGCATTTGCAAACCCAGCAATGACTCTTCACTTTCTTACGAGATCATGGACTTGATCTTGAAGTGCACAACCACATTCATGGTTTCCCTCCCAATGTCTCACACACCCCACAACTCGGTGGGTGCTTGACTTCCAGACCTTCTGTCATTATCAATGTCTCCAGAAGAAATCACGTCTGGAAGCTCAAATCACAATGATGATAATAGAGATGAAAGCCATGCTGGTGCATTGAGACAGGCCGTTGTGCTCTACTGTTCTCCAGAGAAACAGTCCACTCAAAAGCATGAATAGACCTAGTGGCTAATTGTAAGGACCTGGCTAACACAACCTTGGAGGTGTGTCAAGTTCAGGATTTGTAAGGTGGGTTGGTGTGCCATTGACTCAGGCGAGAGTTACCTTTTAAGTCCAAAGACCATTTTCTGGCAGGGTTGCTCTCACTCAGGGGAGGTTCTATCTGTTCTGTCCAAGTCTTCAACTGATTGGACAAGGGCCACCCACACTATGGAAAACAATCTACTCTACCCAAAGTCCGCAGATTTGAATGCTCATCTTACTCAAACAGCCCAGAATAATGTTTAAGCAAACATCTGGGTACCACGGTCTAGCCAAGCTGATACATTAAATGAACTAGCACAAGTGTGCACAGTCTTTATGATTTTAAATCTAGCGATCATATAAATTTTTTATAATATTCATAAAAGAGACACCCGATGTATCCACTCAGAAAGGAGGTTTCCAGCTAATGAGAGGCACTCAAAGCTGATATGAAATATTAATTTAATCTCTAAGAGAAGATGACTGTACATTCTCTTTCATTTTGTCATGATATTTGCTTACCTAACTTAAAGTTGATAAATATAATGTTTGATGTTTCTTTTTTTCTTGAAATCTTCCAAATTCTTAACTTGTCTGTAGGCCAGTTTTTTTTATTTGTACAAAGAGCTATTAATCAAGACACATGGAGAGAAATACAAAGTGTTTTCAAGGGTTGAATACTATTCCCACATTTTTAAACCAATTATAGAATAAAAAAATGAGCTCTCATATGGGAAAGATCATCCTTATTTTGAAAACTGGTTAGGAAAAATAAAAAAGGAAATGTTCTAAGTTTATCTCAATGATCCCACACAAATATGAAGTCCTGAATGGCCCGAATTCACCCAGCGGAAGCACTCCCGGGCTGGAGGAGAGCCTGGGGCCTGGCCCGCGTCCTGTCTCCTGCTGCCATGGTTACTACGCTCGCGGAGGCAGGGCCTGGGTCTGCCCCATCTGACCCCACACTACCTGGTGCAGACTCTGTCAGGTGGGTGGGTGTGCCAATGTGTCATAATCCACATTTCTAACCCCAAGCTGTACTCCTGTTTTCAGATCATAGTCATCAATGCATAGATTGCATGGATATAGGATTATGAGAATTAGTTTCCTAGGGCATTTCCTGTGCGAGAATCCATGTAAACATCCAACATTGGGTAAAGGGTTTGAAGACAAAGACTAGGAGACAGGAGAAGGGGGGAAGAAGGGAGCAAAAGGGCCAGAGCAGGAGGGAGAGTAGCCCTTGGTAGAGTGGCTATCTCATGTCCAGAGTGGACACCCACACACCCCTGGCACTTAGAAACTGCACATCCATCTGTGCATTTCCCAAGTAGCAGGACACCAACAGCCAGTGGCACGGGTTAGAATGATGTGGCGGAGGAGGCAGTGGGGCTGCTTTGCCTGTGCTGGGTGCAGTTGGAAGAACAGACCCAGCTGCTGCACTGGGAGCAGGTAGGCATGTGTCCTCCACCACCTCCAACTCGGGAGCACGTGTCCCTGTGCCTGCATGTGGTGGGGGATTCTCATAGCCTATAGAAAATTCCAGAACTCCAGTAAGGCTCCAAAACTATCTTGTCGATTTTTTCAAACATGGTTATTTGTGATGTTATCTTGGAGACCGACTATGTTGGTTTGAATGTTCCTGTTCTCTGGACCTCAAATCTTGTTTCTGCCCTTCAGTGTTCAGTCCTGGGGGCATGTCCTCATAAAGAACCGTATGTCACCTGGGACACAGTCAGTCATTCCAGATCAAGGTGCTTGCTGCTTCAATTTGTCTCAGACCCCCAAAGGCTCAGTACAGCCCTGACCCAGGGTGCAGGTGAGGAAATGAACAGCGATTGCAATCTAATTTTCTTTCCCTGTGGAAAAGATCCATCCATCTGATGGAAGGATATTTGTAAGGGTTAAGTAAGTTTTATTTATGCTAATCTATTCTGGAATAATTGGTCCATGTTTTCTCTGATCATAGACTGTGAAAATAATGTGAGCAGATGTTTTTCCTTCAGTGACCACACTTTGAAGTTTTGTCTCTAACACAGACTGGCTATGTGCTCATTGCAGGCCAGCTTTCTCTTTGACCACACTAGAAAAAACACCTGTGGCATGAATTGTCCTAACTTTGCCTCTGAGAAGGGAGTGACCTCAATTAAAGCAACTACTTGAGAATAAGATATTTGTTACATTTTTTCTCACAGAACTTTTTTTTCTTCTTTTATAGTTTTTTCCAACTTTAGTGCATTGAGAATAGCTAGGATAATATTTCCTGAAAAAAAACTTTAAATTACTTATTTAGTTGTCATATAAAATCATCAAAATTTAAATATGAATATCCTCAAAGGACTTTGAAACAGTTTAAAAGGTAATAAGAAAGAATAAAATAAAATGTTCAGAGTGCAGAATTTTAAAAATATATTTTGTTTTTCATGCTGAATTTCATTTCCTCTTAGAAATCAGCAGGTCTTTTTATTTCCTAAATTCTGATCATGATTCAACCAAGGTAATTGCAGGAGCTCACTTCTCCTGTAGTGACTAATTGGATATAGGTCAGATATCTTTGAGTAAATAGGAATTATTTCAATATGCTTCAACAATCCAGCTGCAACATCAGCACTGTGCTGAATCATTCCACTCTAGCTTGCTCTTTACAGGGAAAACTGTGCTTAGAATTAATATGCAAAGCAAAAACCCTGCCCTAGGTTTTCCTATAAAATACCTGTCACCTGATCCAGAAAGCAGAGGACTCTGTTTTAAAGCAACTGTCCCTCCCCTCAGAAAATACCCTTGTGTTTAGAAATCCGTGACTCCCACAGGCACAGAGCTGAGTCCTCTCAGATCTTCCTAAAGTGAGGCCCCAAACTGAGGAACTGCCATGTTGATGGCAGATTTCGGTCAGTGTGCTAATGTCACATTGTGAGGGGTGATCAGATAGCCCAGCTTGCAGATATTTAAAGAATGTCCATAGAGTGAAAGAGGCCAAAATAAACAAGTAGAAATAAACTTGTAACAACAATAAGACAACAAATGTAGGGAAAAAAAGTTCCAAAATTTCAGAAGAGATGAAGTGGTTTAGCAGAGGTAAAATAAGAAAGATACCTTAAAAATCAGAGAAAATAATCAGCAAACAATGGCAAAAAGTTAATAAAACAGAAAGTAGAGAAGTGATAAGGGAGTCAGAAGCTCATATTGGGCCCACAGAGAAAATGTGGACTAAGCAATGTATCCCATTCCTCTAGGAAGAATGGAGAGTGGAAGTACACAGTGCGGGGGGCTGAGGAAGGCCCTCGGGGCTCTCGGCCACACTGGGAGGGAGGACAGTCCCCCGACCTCAGCATCTCTGCCAGTCCTAGGTTGCCCAAACCACTGTCTACAATTTTCTAAAAGACTCAGAACTTTGGGAAACCTATTTACTCACGTTTACATTTATTATAAGGAAAGGGTAAGCTAGAATATGCCAAGGGAAGAGACCCCAGTTCATGCTGCCTCTGGGAGGGTTGCTGAATGGAAAGTTTCTCTGCTCTCTCCCAAGGAGCCAGGGTGGGTCCCTTCCTGGTATGGATGTGGGGCAGTCCGTGCTGCTTGGTAGTATTAACTTAGCAACTAGCATTAAAGTATGAATATTAAATATTGCATATGCTCCTTAATCATCAATGTACATTACTTTTTAAATGATTTTACCAAAGGAATTCTCAAATCCCATTTTGTTATGTATATAATATGAGTTCTCTTATTAGATTCTCATATACACTTTTCTGTGCTTGTTTATAATGGTAAAGTTTGGCTGTCCTGTCCTTTTTAATGGAAGAAGGGAACTTCTCATCTGGATCAGATGAAGGCAGAATCCTTCTTCAGACCCCAGAAGCCTGGCAGTGTCTAAGTGCTGTTTCTGTTTCCACTTGGAGCAGCGTCGTGAGTCCGTAGTGCTCAAGGTCCTTGAATCTCAATTTCCCTGCAAGTTCTTGAAATCTTAGACCCTTTCCAACTCTCAGAGGTGCTGTTACTGGGTTGTTTTCATTCATTCTTTCTTTTTCTATCCTAGAATGATTTTTATTCAGAAATAGAGAAGAAGACAAAAAAAAGTAGTTCAAGGCAAAAGAGTAACACTGCAAGAGAGAAGTGTGGATTCACATTTGGAATAAGAAACAGTCTTACATTGTTACACTGTGATATGATTAAGAGAATTCAGAGATACTTTGAAGTGGTTCAATTGAGAGAACGTGGATAAAGGGAGCAAACAACTATTTTAAACAGAAGTTTTACATAAACTCTTTGAACAATTAACATCATTTTTTCTATTTAAAATCAAGTTAATGGTCCACTGTGCTCGAGAGGGGAATCAGGCAGGGAAGGGGTCTGGGGGAGCGCAGGGCTTTGTCCCCACCTGCCCTGGCCTGCATGGCCACCTTTGCAGCTGCTTGGTTTTCCCACATTGGCTCGGACTCCTCAGCCCTCAGGGGTGCTGTGTTGTCCCTTCACATAACGCAGGGCCGCACACCTGGCACACCTGCCCCTGAGTGTACGTATGGGACTTCTTTAGGGGACGGCAGCAGAAAAGAGAGGGCAGAGAGCAGGACAACCATGAGCAGGTGCAGGAGAAGGCAGCAGAAGTATCCCAAGCGATTTGGAATGATATTGAAGTGTTTGCTGTTCCTGGCGTTCAGGTGGTGGGACTCCATGGGGAAGGTGGGACCGTAGCAGCAGCCATTCTGACAGGAGCAGCGTTTCACATCCTCACTTGTGAGTGAGAAGATCCGAGTCGTTCTGTTGCACTACATCCAGGAACTGTGTTCTGAGACCTACTCCTTTCTTTTAGACAGTGAATGCTTTAGCATTCTAAATGGGTCCTCTGCCTGGAGAGATTTCAGTGTGTCGGCCACTTTGAAGGAAGACCCATGAGCAGCACCAGGAGAAGACTCAACCATAGAGAGAGCTCTGCCTGGCAGTCCCACTCCTGCCGTGAGCCTGCAGGGGGGTGACACTTGTTCCTCTCACCTCTTCTCAAAAGTGGATCTTAACCCTCCACATTGTGGGGTTCAGCACCTTAGTAACACGTGTATAAGGGGCCCCCTGGATCTTCTCTTATGAAATTTCAATGTGGCTCTGGTCATTGTTAGGGCAATTTCAAGACTCACTTGTCTGCATGGTGCAGAAAAGCTTGCAAGTGCTGTTAATAATTCCAGAAGTAGACAGATGGAGCCAACTGAAGGCAGCAGGCCACCTCTCTCCAGGGCAGCTCCCCTGAGGAGCAGAGAGAGCTGAAACAGAATTCTCTCAAAACTTTTTAAAATTTAATTTCCACAACCTTTTGTGAAAAATCTATCCACTCATCAATGTGCAGTCTCCAGATAAAGTGGTTTTCTTCTGAATAATGATTACATTTGTGAAAGACTGACATCTCTTAACTCTAAATGATGCTATCTATTCAATATTTGGCTGTTTTCTTGATGTGTCCAACACTCCATTCCTAATCACATATGAAACTCCCTTCAGAGCCAACCGGAGGATATTTTCATGAGGAAACACTGCCCATATGCTGACTGTCCTGATGTAAACTCTCCCTCCAAAGAGCAGAGAGTTTCAGGGTGAAAGGAAAGGGATGTGGATTTCATTAACAGGGTGCACCTCAATGAAGACACTCTTAAAATCATCATTAGGCATGCATGAAAGGAGAGCTTAATAGTTCCTAATTATTTTATTTCAATTAGCATTTTTGCTAGTGTGCATGTCTATTCATCTTGAGATTATGTGTTTAAAATAATTATTATATTTGAACAAACACAAAATCGAGCAGCCTTGGGAGGAATTTTCAGACTCTGATCTCAATGTGGTTGGAATATGAATTCCTAGGTACTTTGATGTTGCCCATGATAGGGAATTAAATAGCTCTTTTCTAGAAAGTATTTTTGTAAATCCCTCTTTCCCAAAAAAACTTATCAGGGGCCGTCTTCTGGCCAGGAACTCTTTGAAGCACCCATCATGTGATTGTCTTCAAATGCCAGATGCTCCTTTGTCCAAAACTCAGATAGTGTCAAAGCAGTGGCAGAAGTCCATGCAGAGTTAGGACCCGGGCCTCACCTGGGTGCAGGGAGCCGGCACCCGAGTGGAGTCTGGGGCCTCCTGGCTGCAAGCAGAGCTGATGGAGGCTGGTCCCTCCACGGGCCAGGGCTTCTGCCGCATGACAGCTCTGCTTATCTTTGCCCTGTCACACTTGGTCCTATAAAATTTTTCATTTTACCTCAAAGAATCCTCACTCTGCTGCATTACTGGACTTTATGTAAGGGAAACTCAAAAACGTGGAATCAAAAGAAATCATAGATATTAATCTCCTTTTTAAAATAGAAGAAATGAGCACAGAGAATTAAAATGATCTGTCAAATGTCAATACAAATAGTTATTAGCAGAGTTAGACCTGAAATCCAATTATCCTGGTGAAAAAATGAAAACAAAGAGATGAACTTTTTTTTCCTTGCACATTTTTTTTAAGAAGTCTTAACATTCTCTTAGATCTCTGTTCATAGATGTTCACACATCAGTGTTTTCTAAATTGACCAATCTCTGTGTGTGATTCCAAGCTTCTCCTTAAGAAGAAATTGTGTGCAGGTAGAGGAGTTTTTCTATTCTATTCTTCTATTTGCAGTCACAGCCAAACAGATTTTGGAGAACTCAGTCCAAGCTTCCCCTTTGGAGGTATCACATAACCACAGCAGGCGCATGTCCTGAGAGACGTAGGTGGTGTGGGCACTGTGCAGATGTCCAGAGTGGTCTTAAACACAGCCACAGCATGCTATTCTGTAAGCTCTCAGGAGTCCACTGTTGCATCTGTTGTCCCACATTGACCAAGTTGTCATTACATGGCACATGACTGCCCATTAAAAAATTTAAGGAATGCTAGAGAAAGAAAACAGACATTTATCCTGATATTTCTCAAGAATATCAGATACAAGGACATTTAACTCTTCATTCATTCATCTTATACTATTTTTTGAGCTCGTACTTTGTACCAGTCTTTGTTTTAAGCTGTCGTGGAACTGGTGGACAGTCTCTGACCTCCTGTGATCCTGTGCCAATGCAGGCTGGGGACGTTCGAGACAGCAAGGATAGCAGGGAGGCTGGGAGAAGGGGAACCTGTGAGTGGTGGAGAGAGTCATCTGACTCACCTGGTTTAGATTGGGTGGTGATGAAGAGCTCTCTAAAAGGGTGACGTGAAGACTACGTTCTGAGTAATCAGAAGCTCCTGGGCATGCAGAGATCGTGGAAGACAGTACATGGCTGGGTGCACACGCTAAGGAAATGGGTTGTCATGTGTGAGGAGTAGAAAGAGTCTGTGGTGAAGCCACGGGCAAGCTTGAAGCCACTGTGGGAACCCAGGGGCTCACGAGGTGAGATGGGGCCACAGACAAGGCACAATCCAACAGGGCTTTGGAATCCAGAGTGAGAAATTTGCTTTCAACTTGAGGAGCAATGAGAAACTGAGGATGCCCTGGAAGTAAGGGACATGATCTCACTGATGTTTTACAAAGTCTTTCTGTGTAATGTGGAGAAAGGGTTGCAGGAAGGTAAGAACAAAAATATGAAGATCAATAACTATGTCCTGAGAAGAGGTGGCTAGGAAGATGATAATGGGTTGGACTAGGGTGACAGGAGAGATGGAAACTAGAGTTGGAAGAGGAAAGAATATAGACACAAGGGAGGGGACAAATGATATGATAGAGACTAGAACTGGGACAGAGGAGGTGATGGAGACTAGGGCAGGGTCAGAAGAGGTGATGGAGAATAGAGCTGGGACCGAAGAGATGGAGACTGGAGTTGAGACAGAAGAGATGGTGGATAGTATGATGGGGACAGAAGAGGTGATGGAGACTAGGGTGGAGACAGAAGAGGTGATGGAGACTAGAGTGGGAACAGGAGAGGTGATGGAGAATAGAGCTGGGACCGAAGAGATGGAGACTGGAGTTGAGATGGAAGAGATGGTGGATAGTATGATGGGGACAGAAGAGATGATGGAGACTAGGGTGGAGACAGAAGAGGTGATGGAGAATAGGGCAGGTTCAGAAGAGATGGAGACTGGAGTTGAGACAGAAGAGATGGTGGATAGTATGATGGGGACAGAAGAGATGATGGAGACTAGAGTGGGAACAGGAGAGGTGATGGAGAATAGAGATGAAACAGAACAGGTGATAGAGAATAGGGTGAGGATAGAAGAGATGTTGGAGACTAGAGTGGGGACAGAGAGATGATGGATGTTAGGCTTCCAATAGAAGAGGAGGAGTCGTGGGTTGAGTTAGAAGTGATTGAAGGAAATAGGTGCGTGCTTTTCAGAAAGAGTCAATAAAGCAACTTACCAACTGTAGAAGGAGGTGAGAGAGGAATCAAGGACAGTTTCAAAACACTGACAAAGTTGCTTTATGCATTCACTTTAGTTTCAAGTTGTAGGATATTGGAATTTAAAAATATGTTCATGCTATTTCTTCCTCAAAACTGAATATACTCTGCAAATTCTAACAGATTCTTAATTATAGATTCATTATAATTAAGTGAAAGTCGAGACAGGTGTTCAAAACCAAAAATAAGCACATTAGGAAGAGTCATCAGAACTTAGGTAGTGTTATTATATTTTTTAATATGAAAGCAAGAGTGTCTTTTCTAGCTAGGAATGTCAAGGGTTGCATACTGGTTGTGCTTAGATTGTCTTTGTAAATGTTAAGTGACTTTCAATTAGGATGCTCCCAGGTAGTGCCATATGGGCTGTTAGCATGCCGTAGAATGAGATTAAGCTCTGGTGGCAGGAGCTGAGCTCCTCCAGGGGAGTGTATCATGCACATATCCATGCAGATGTATTGCCATGCATGAGAGGTTCCTCTGTATAGGAGCGTCCCTATTTGGACACAATGTCAAGACAGATCATCTGTGTCTTGTTTTTAAATGGTGCTTACTGCATTGTTCACTTTGAGTGAGCCCATGGGGATGGACTTCATCAGAACCACTCTTCTGTGCCCTGCATTGCAAGTAATTAGTGGGAAGCTTTTACAGCCTCATATTTGTGTAACTGGAAACAATTGATAGGACAGTCTTTTCCCACGCAACTATTTATCATTGTATATTGGAGAAGTACAAGGATGTTGACAGAGTAAATCTTGACAAAATTCACAACCAAGTCAATAAATTGAGTTTATCTGCCTTTCAAAAATGATGTTTTATTTGAAGAGGTTTTTATAGAAAGATTAGTTCCATATGAATAGTTCATTTCATTAATGTAATTGAAATTTTATCTCTGGCTTTGATCTAGCGGAAAACATTTCAGAAATGTGACAGTACCTTGGGGAAATCTAGATGTCACAGAGGAATTACAAGTTAAAAATCACATCTTGGACAATCAGACATGCTTTGTACTACTAAAATGATAGCTGAATAAAATGTGAGGGTGTTTTACACCAAATATATAATGATCTCTACATTCAGGTACAACTAAATCAAGTTGTATTTTAAGTTATTCAGTCTTTAATTATTTGCTGTTAGTTATTTCTATTTATATGGAGCCTTTACTTTTAATTAACTGTGCTTCAAATATAACTTTCCAAGAATGTAAGTAGTTCATTTTAGTTGTGGACAGAAAATCCAGTGAAAAAACACACACTTGCTCCTATTCACAGTTAGCTTGAGAACATTACATTGAGGCTCAGAACTCTCAGTAGTTGTAGGCTTATCTTTTATTGGCACATCGAATGGAGATAAGGTATTGTGAGAAACATGGTTATGCTCATCATGACTTTTCCTAATAGTAATCAAAACAGATTTTTAAATAGATGATTTATCCAAGACTAAGTCACAGATGAGTAGCCAAACCCCAGGTGCAACCTGCAGAGAGGTGAAGAAGCTGGATGTAAGACCCTAGAGAAGGTGACCCAGGATGAGGATGTGTTGAGCCAGCAGCACGGCTGAGACACTGGGACATTCACACCATCAGGAGGAGCTTCCACACCCACCCGGGACACGTGAAGGACAAGATGTCTAGAACATTGGATCTAAAAATAGAACCTATGGTTGCCAAACCTGTGAGGTTTAAAATGACTGCTGGAGGTCAGCGTCAAACAGAACCTACCAATTAGAAGGGACCATCTTGCAGTCTCCCTGTTGAATGATGTCTTTTTGCTTTAGTATTTCATCACCAATCAGTTTTCTTGGAAACTCCCAGAATTTGTGTCGTGAGCTATTTTCAAAGATATTTCAAGACCCAACTTAAGAGGATCTCAACCTCCCTTGTTACTTGGAGCGGTATCTTTGCATGGTCCTTGCCCTGCTGACCACTAGGACGGTGCCATCTCTCCAGCAACCTGCCCAGCTCCACTAGTCTACAAAAGACCTCAAGCCAAAGGTCATCAATGGGAATGTTTATCTCAGAAGCAGGTCCTTGTTGGCTGTGGACTTGCTGCTGTGGAATCAAAGCTGAACACAGATTGCACACAGCAAAAGGTGTCCATATGGATGTCTATGGGAAAAACAGTCTGTTGACAGAAGGATAAAAGAGTAAAGAATGTCATCATGCCGAAGGCCTATTAAAAATCATGAATTGAATCTTAGTTAGGGCCCATCAGAATGAACTTTTACTTGTGCCTGTGATTTTGTCACTTTCTCTGACTTCCATTCTTGCCCTACTGTGCACATCTTCATCGTATGCCTATTTCATATCAAAACTGTATTTATGGACTCCCACTTCTGGGTGACCCTGTGGGACACTTCAGCAGCCCCTTGGCTGCAGGTGCCCCCTGTTTGTTCGGACATGATTTCCCATAACTGGCTTACACATCTTTTATGGGGCCCCTGGGTCTCTAAGGAGCCAACATGTTCCTCAGCAGCCCTCAGGGGTTTGCATCTTGTTTCCCCCACTCTCTCCTCCCTCTTTTGAGGACGAAGCCACAGCCTGGGCCAGGTGGGACCTGCTGCAGCACCCGGAGGAGCTCCACCCCCCAGACCTCTTGGAGGGTGTGGCATGCATTGACTCTCCCTGCCCCCTCAGCGAACACCCTTTACAACCAAACTCACAGCTCAGCTCCGGCAGAGGAACCTGGAGAGCTGGACAGCAGAAGAGCTTCCTCTGGCAGATCGTTAACCACGCCAAGGGCCAGTCACAGTGAACTCCCCCAAGATGGACTGGTCCCAGCCTTTCAGCACAGTGTTGCAAATTTCAACCTTAAAAACTCTTCTGCATTAAATAATACTAAAAACTTTCAGATTTATTGATTCATGGCACGACAATAACAGCACTAAAATTTTCAGGATTACTATTTTATTAAAATTTGTATCAGGTTTTAATTTCAAACCTCTGCCATTTTATTAAAACTACTTATTCAATTGGTTCATCCATTGGATCTTCGGGCAACGCTGTCCTTTATTTTGGGAGCCACCAATGCAAGTCATATAGTTTAATTTTCTAGTAGCTAAATTAAAAGATTAAAAGGAAACAATTAATTTGTTTATATATATATATATATATATATGTGTGTGTGTGTGTGTGTGTGTGTGTGTGTATAATTAACAAATATTATTTTAAGAGATAATCAATAGGAAAACCTATTAATCAAGTGTTTCACATTATTTTTTCCAGCTAAGTCCTCACAATCCGTTCTGTTCTTGACACACTGCTTCTCAGCTCAGACCCTTGGCATTTCAGGGGCTTCCTGCCCACCTGTGGCAGGTGTCTCCCATACTGGGCATTGCAGCCTGGAGGCCCCGAGGAAGGGCAGGAGAAGTGCCTGCGATGAGGGGGTTCAGGTGCCGCTGGATACTCTGAGGGCGCGTCACCTGCTGTCACTGGACACCAGTGGGCAGAGTACAGTGCCAGTGCTCAAAGGCTTTTATTTTGTGTGTTTGCAAAAATGTAATTAAGGAAGGGAGTCGGCAGGTCTCTTAGAATTTCTTTTTTAAATAAATCAACCACTGGGTTGGGCTAAATTAGGTGTAGTCTCCAAGGCTACAGACCACAGCTGGCACACAGCTGGCCCTCTGTGTCCCCAGGTTCTGCATCCATGCACCCAACCAATTGTGCTTGGAGAATATTGGGGAGAAAACTCTTGGCCTGTCTTGAACACATACAGACTTTTCCATCACCGTTCCCTGGGTGACATGGTCTAGGAACCACCACTGCAGCGTCCCCTGGTGTCGGGTGCTGGAAGTAGCTGAGGGTGCCTGATGAGCTTAGGTTGGGAGGAGGCCCTGGGTTCTGGGCAACAGCAGGACATTCACGGGAGGACTTGAGCAGCACAGGCCACGGCAGCCGCGGGGCTGGGTGCTGGGGAGCACTGTTCCTCCTGCTGCGGCAGAGCAAGCTGCCCCAGACACACAGCGCTCCCCTCCTGACTGTCTGCAGGAGAAGGGCCAGTCCTGCTCCCAGAAATCGGAGGGTGTGTAACTTCCCCTTAGTTAGTGCAGCCGGGATGGAGAGCTCGATGAGGGCTTTCTTCCTCTCATACCATAACAGCAGATTTTCAGGAGGAAGGGATGGAGGCATTGGGTGGCAAAATCAAATCAGTTTGATGTTCTCAACTGTATTTAATTTTTTACCTAAACCAGTAACTCATACCAGTGTTGAGAAGGTGATCTCTGCTGGGGTAAAGACACAGAGGCCCTAGGACACACTCAATGGCTTCAACTTAGAATAGCCACAGACTGTACGAGAATGGGAGGTCACAGGCAGCCAACTCCTCCTGAAATCCCCTGCACGTCCCAGGAGCCCCCAAGTACTGATGCTTCCTGATCCTGGAGCTGACCCAGTCTTATTGACTGGAAACCAGTATTTCAGTGGGCAACACACCAAAATGTTGGTTCAAGTGTTGCTTAGCAAGGTAGCAGAATCATCAATCAATTTTAGTTGATTAGTTCTCCACAGCGACTCACTCTAGGTCCAGTGGATGCAATGAATTTGCAAGACCATCCGCAAGTTTCACTGAAGGTGGCTAACCCCCAAATGGGCCCACAGCCCTGTTTCCTGACTCAGTCGTCCACTTTTGCTTTATTCCCATCAAGCCTGCATTCAGTGGGCGCCGTGACAGACCCAAAGGGCTTTAAGATGCCACTCCCAGAGGAAGCCCTGTGAGGCCAGGCCTAGAAGGCAGTGGTACTGCCCTGCCACCCCGCAGGGAGTGGGATGGGGAAGGAGTGTGTCCCGTGGAGGACATGGATTCACAAGGCCTGGGAGTTGGCTGCGGGCAGAGAGCCGCTGCTGCAGTCGGTGGGAGCCGGGGACCCTGAATGGCTGAGTGGCATGAGTGCCTGGTGGTTCTTTGGTTCTTTCCTGAAGAGAGTTTTCTAAAACTGCATTTAGGAATGCCTATTATTATTTCTGGTAGTGTTTTTTCTTTCGACATTCAAACTAACATATGTATACATAACTAAGAGCTCGAATTCTCTCCACTCCTCGCATCCTAAATATAAGCCCTTTAATGACTTCCAGTGTGCCTGGTGTTCAGATTGCAAAGACATTTAGGGCCCTATCCTTCCCTCTGGGTAAAAGCATTAAAGGACATGTGTCCACCCTGTCGAGGTGTCTGGTGGGCTCCGTGGCTGCCCCAGGCGAGCAGTGGTGAATCATGCTTAAGAAATTCAAGGAAGGTTTGGAATGGACCAGCTTGTGCTTGACTCCAAAAGGACAGTCACTGTCCAGCCAAACCATGGAGACAGCACCAGCACTCAGGAAGCAGCAGGAGCATGCCTGGAAGCACAGAGATGTGAGGGCATGTGCTGCAGAGAGGGGAGGCCCTGGGTTGTATGTGGCTCCTGCAGAGGGGGCAGAGGGCAAGAACGGGGAAAGAGCTGGACAGAGGACAAGCCCGCAGGAGACCTCCACGTGGCTGCTCCACATCTACAGATTCCACAAGCCACAACTGAGTTTTGGCTACACCTACAGGGTTGTGCCTGCATAGAGCGCACATGGATCTTCTTGTCACTGTTTCCTAAACAATGCCATTAATAGCATGGCACACACTTGCCCTCCTCAGGTACTGTGAGTACTTTAGAGGTGACCTGGAGAAGGTGGGGAGGACAGTGCAGGTTACCTGCAAATGCTGCACCGTTAGGTGAGGGCCACAGCCTTCCCCCCACCAGGTCTGCTCTGCCTCCCGAGACTGAGTCAGAGCCGGGCTCCGCTCGCATCTTGATATCAGGAAGGAGTGGAAATTCACCATCACTGACGGCAGTGACTCTCTGAAGCCGCACACAGAAGTGTGTGTGTGCCCCATGCTGTCACCACCTCTGTGGGATCTCGACTCAGTGGGAACTCACAGGCCACTCAGAGGCAGAGAGGGACTTCCTGGAAGCCAGGGCTGTCATGTCGCACGCCCAGGTCGGTCCTGAGGTCCCAGGCTGCACCCTCCCAGGGCTGGCTCTCTGCAGTGCCACTTCCCGGGAAGGCCATCATCACACAGGTGACCTGGGGTCTCTGATTCCAGGTCCCTGGACACCTGCACTTCCTTCCCCTGCGGGTCCCCTCCTACCCAAGAGAGCTACGTCTTCAGGTGACACCCCTCTCCCCCTTTCTCCCCCCAAACCTCCTGATCTCTCTTACACAATTGGAAACATGCCTGGAACTCATCGGGTGTGACTTCTGTGGGTCTCTCTTTTCCTTGAGTCTCTGCCTGTTGTGGAGAAGTAGGGAGCTGGGAGAGGGAAACGTTGTAGGGAAGGTAACGTACAGAAACGAGGGTCAAATACAGCCCTTTCCCACTCAAAAAAGCTGGGACTCTCCCTGGTTCTCAGAGGAGGGGAGGAATGGTTTTCCAAAGCCGTTGAGACGGAGCCTGGGTTTACTGAAGGAGACGCAGGACTGGTCCCGAGTGGAAGCTCTTCTGTCTGGAGAGCCACCTGGCAGGACTGGAGCTCGCCGCTGATGCTGCTTCATAGGGGTCCACCCGGAGCTCCGGTGGTGTCATCTCACAGGGACACAGTGAGCGCATCTGCTGGGACTCTTGACAGGAGCCCTGCTGGGTGCACAGCCTGCTGATCACCAGGCCCAGGTGCTTTCCTATTTTTCGTTTTTGAGGAACCCTGAGGACCATGCCTGGCCCCTGTGCTCACCGAGGATCATTGTTAGGCTTTGCTAGCTGGGGACAGGGAGGATGCAGGCACGGTGGCCTATGGCCAGGCCAGCTAGCTTCGCCCCTTCTTTCTCCTCACGGAACTACATCACTATCATTTAAATCAAACTCAAAGGGGAGAAAATGCACGTGGAAGTTTATCGAGAAGGCAAGAGTTTTCTTGAAGAGAAGTGACCCCAGGTGACTGAATGACGCAGACACTATCTCATTGCAATTTCTAAGCTTGATTCTTTGATGCTTCTATTGAGCAAAACTATTGGAGGAATAAATGAAATTTCTAGTCCAATGGACTATTTTTCTTTTACTTCTTTCCATTTAGTCTTGATGGTAATTCAGTGTAATAAGTGTGGCACCAAGCTGGCTCTAATTTCACCGCCACATGCTGTGATTCAAAGGCTGGAATTTAGCCTTTTGAGACACGTTCACTGGCTCACTTCTATAGATCAAAAGAACAATGTGTTTTTCCGACCTTCTGTATTCTGTGTGTGTGAATCTCCAAGTTCAAAGACAGGGAGAGCACGTTAGATGAATTTGGAATGTGGGGGTGACCTCAGTGGCGGGGCTGGCAGTGGGAGCCAGGTGGGTTTCTAGTTAAGGCCAGCCCACCTGCTCCAGCCTGTTCAGAATCCTGTGATTCCTAGGTCACCATAAAGCACTCTTGCTTTTTGTAAAAACATGATATTTCCCCTTTTACTTTGTGTGATATAATGTTAAAACATGACCATCCACAAATTTTAGAGTGTACCTTTCCTATTCCCACAGAAGCCCAGGGGATTGGCAGAATATCTGCCAGCGCCTGGCTCCACATATAGAGCTAGTTCATTTCAGATTTAAGTTCATTTGAACGTCTTAATGGAATCCTCTAACCCCTGGTGAGCTACTCGTAAATGCCCGACTGTTCAGGACCAGGCTGATGAAGAGCGCCAGTGGTTATTCTTCCTGCCACTCGGGTGGATCACGCCTCCTCCATCATTTGACGGAGTCTGATGGCGCTCTGTGTTTCCATGAGAGGAGAGCAAAACGAGGAACTATAGATGTCCGTCTAGAAACCCAACACCACTGCCCACTGCCCGCAGATATGAGAAAATATTAAATAAAGTGTTCCTTGTTTCTAATTATTTTCTAGAGAATGTATTGAGCAAATATCAGGGAACATTTGATTTTTTTCTTAAATATCTTGGCTTACACTATTGTCATTGCTTAGGTTAGTTGAGCAATATGTTCTGGTTTAGATACAGGGTGTCCTCCAGAAGCTCATGTGGGAGACAATGCAAGAAGGTGTAGGGTTGGAATGATCGAGTTATGAGAGCCTTGACCAAGTCACCTGGTTGGTCCACTGGAATGGAGGAACTGGGTGGTGACTGCAGGCTGGTGAGCTGCGGCTGCAGGAGAGGGTCACTGGGAGTGGGCCTTCCGGTGTCTGTCTGTGCCTGCTGAGCAGAGCTGTCTCTCTGCTTCCTGATGGCCACGTCCTGAGCTGCTTTCCTCCTCCGCGGCCTCCTGCCTTGATGTCCTGCCTCACCTCAGGCCCACACTAGGGTCAGCTGTCTGTGGACTGAGAACTCTGAAACCAAGTGCCCCCCCTCAAAAAGTTTTACTCCTCTAAAGTTTTTTTTTTAAGGTCTTTTGTTCACAGCAATGAAAACTTTGATTTTATTTATTCACATGTTTTTGCTTCTTCAGACCATGGCATTTTCTATTTGTTTTTATTATTAGATTTTTTATTTGTTTTGAATAGTCACACATGAGAGTAGGATGCACTTTGATACATCATATATAATGGGGTATAATTTCTCTTTCTTCTGCTGGTACATGGTATAAAATCCCACCAGTCATATAGTTTCATATGTACATAGGGTGATAATCTCCAATTCATTCTATTATCCTTCTACCCCCCTAGGGCTCCCTTCCCTTCACTCCGCTCTATCCAATCTAAAGTATCTCTATTCTTCCCCAGTACCACCACCCCACCCCCGCCATTGTGAATTAGCATCTGTATAGCAGAGAGAACGTTTGGCTTTTGGTTTGGGGAATGGCATGATATTCTCCAGCTCCATCCATTTATTGGCAAATGCCATAATTTCATTCTTCTTTAAACCTGAGTAATATCCCATCATATATATCTCTCTATATGTATATGTATATCTATATATATATATATATATATCTGTATATATATATATATATATATATATATCCTCAGATTTGCAGAGAATGTGCCAAGATCAGAGACTTATTGAGTAAACATACCACCAGAAGAGAGATGGTAGGTTCTTCTTCCCTTCCCTTCCCTTCTCTTCCCTCCCCTTCTCTATATAATCAGTGGGAATATATATATATATATTTAGTTGTCCTGTGCATAGTAGGACATCTAGCAGCAACCATAGCCTCTACCACCTGGTGTCCAGATACAACAACCCAAAGTGTCTCCAGACAGTGCCAAGTGTCCCCAGGGAGACAGGGTGTGGGTGGGATCACCCCAGGTTGACAATCAGAGTGTGCAAAGCCACGGTCCCAGGGCAGTTCTGTCACTCTGTGGATTACTCGGCTTACTTTCTGAGATGATATATAAAAGGAAAAGCCACTGAGTGGCAAGTGTCCCAAATATATATACATGTCCCAGGGACAAGAACAACTGAGTAGAAAGAACAGCTGCTGGCCAGACACAGAACTGCAGAACTGAGCAGGACGCAGCCTCCTTTCTGTGAAAAGGACAAATGCCTGGGGGCGGGGGCACTGGGAGCCACTCCCCAGGCTCAAGTTCCAAGTTCCTGCAGCCGCAGGTGCTGGGGGATGGATGAGGCAAGCCAGTTCCGCCTGCTAGCTCTTTCCTCAGTTTGGCAAAGGCCATTTAGTGACCTCTCTGCTGTGGATGAATGTGTTAAGCACAGTCTCTTTACATAGGCAAGGGATGGATCTGCAGAGAATGTGCCAAGGTCAGAGAGTTACTGAGCAAGCTCACCACCAGCAGAGGGGTGGCAAGCTCTCCTCGTCGTGTCCTGTCTGATGGAAACTGTCTACATTTCCAAGCTTTAATGAATCACTTCAAGTTCAGTCAGTACCAGGACATCAGCCAAGTGATGCCATTTCCCAGCCCCACACACCCACCCACACCTCTGCAATTCTCTCTCACTCTCTCAGAAAGGGACCATTTTGAGAAAGAATAAAGAGTTGGATTTTGGCAAGTATAGGGCTTTTAAGCTGCTTGAAGAATTTCTTGTAAGTAGCATGTTATCTTCACTATTGAACATGACAGTGTGAGGAATTGTACCTTAAAAGTATCTCAGCATTCTTGTTAAATTAAGTTTCAGATACAATTACTTCTGTTATTTGGAGTGTTTTCTTAGGTGGATGCTCTGAGGTATTGCTTACGGTAGAGGGACCAATCTTCACGTTCCTAATGGGCCCTCTCTAGATGACTATAAAATCCCCAAACATATAAGTTTACTAAACATCATTTTTATGGAATTAATTAAAATAATTCTTGTATTCAGGACTCTAAGGAAACTTCAACCTCCTTTAATTTCCTCGTCATTACTTACTCAGAATTATTTGTGTATCCGAATGCAGCTGTGGAGTACCTATCCTTCGGTGGTTTACCACATGTTAAAGCCTGTGAAATCATGTAGGTTTGCACGTTGGTAATTGTATAATTACCATTTGATCTGCTCTCTTAACAATGACACCATAGTTTCCCCTCTTTTTTGTTACCAAGAACACTTAACTGACATAACATTTTATCACGAACTCCCTTGAGATATAATCTTAAAATTTGGGTGGGAACATACGAGACAGTCTCCAGCCAAGGAAGGGAGGCTGGTTTAAAAGGGGTCTTTGGGTGAGACCCCCCTTTGGGCAGCCCTCAGGGTGTCCGTGGTGCTATCAACAAACTCTGGGAAGTGACCCCAGAGCTGATTCCAGCAGTCCTCCCCAGAAATTGCACTTTCTCTTCTGACCACCCTGACAGATACCTGGCGTCAGAGGACAGCATATTGCAGTGGCCACAAGAGGACTGGCATGTCACTGGGCTCTCCTCCTTGGCCGTTTCCCATTGTGACTGAATAAATGCCTCAAAATTCTCACGCCCTCGACAGAGACAGAGTTAACCAAGGGCCACTGCTGTCTGACCTTGGTTAGTTGAAACAGGGAGCAGGGAGCGGGTGTGTGTGGGGTTGGCCGAGATGACAGCAGCTCCTGGCGCTGTCACGTGCTCCGTGTCCTTCCTCAGGCTCTCCCGGCCCTGGCTGGTGTTCCTACAAGCTGGTCAGTCAATGCCCCCTCCATTCAGGTGCTTCATCAAATACTGATTTTCTTCCAAGCAAGATTTCTTCTTAACATCTGAACTAGTTCCCACAGATTGGTTTTTAGTGTTCTTGGAGCCATCGTAAAGGGACATGTCCTATTTTAACCTGGTTACATCATTGCTAAGCATTTTATTTAATATTTAAGTGTCCAACCTTCTTCAATTTCCTTCTTATAAGTGTCTTGCCACCTGGAAGAGAAGGCTCAGGGAACAGACTGACAGGTGCATCGCTCGTTGCCAGACCAGTCCCTGAAAGTTACCCTGTGAGACTTTACTCCACACAGACACTACATTATTTTCTTTCTTTCTCTTTTTCTTTCTTTTTTTTATTTGCTTTTCTATATCTCCTGTGTATAAGTGAATTATCACCTTTGAGTGTTTCTTTGGGTTACATCAATTCACTGCTTAAATTGATGTTGTGTGTAAATGAAGACAGATATAAACATAAATAAACATTCCTGCCTTGTTTCCTCTTAGGGAAATTAGGATATCTAGGTCCAGTAATTCACCCAAGAGGATAATGAAACCCTCAAATGTTTAATGGATTTATTTTTCCATTAAGCATATGAACCAACAAATCAATTACTCAACTAATCGATTGATCGCTTTGGATAGGTTCTAAGTGGCCCAGAGGACCGGCATGGAAGGACTCCCCATGACTTTTATCAATGTGTGCATTGTTACAACTCCTATGTTTCAAAGGGTCAAGAATCCAACTCCAACTGGCCCAGATAAAATGGCATTTGTCAGCACATGCAGCTGCAGAGACCCGGGAGACGCTGCAGGCTCAGTCTAGTCGCTGAGCAGTGTGGACACAGCCTGGCTGGCTGTCAGCTCAGCCTTCTCCAGGAAGCTCCTTTTCTCCTTGGCATGGCCAACTTCACATCTGCTCTCCGTAAAATCCAGCAAGAGAGACCAAAGCCCACCATTTTCTTACGACAGCAGGCATCTGGCACTGACTGTGGCAGTGGATGGGCTGATGTAGGTCATGGGTCCAACCCGACACCAAGCCCAGGCTGGGGGGAGTGTGGCCCTGTCGACCACCCTCAGGGACCAAGCATGCTTAGGTGCACCCAACTACACAGACTGCAGGGAGAGAATGTGTTCTCAGAGGCAAGTGATGGAACTTCACTAATGAAACTGTCAACAGATGCTTTATGGGGGAACAACGTGTCCACCATGGAGAGGATCAGATATTCACTATATATGGAGCCAGATGCCCACACAGATAGAATCAGATGTCCACTCTATATAGAATGAGAAGCCCACTATAGAAAGAACTAGAGCCCATGGCAGGTAGGGTCAGCTGCCCACTGTAGATAGAGTGGGAGGGTCACTCTAGTTAGATGCCCACTCTGGAGAGAGAGAACAGTTCCCCACTGTTAATAAGTGTAAAGTGAAATGAAGAATTGCATTAGAAATTATATAAGGAATCAAGTGAAATATACTAGGCATTATATAATTTAAAAGTTTTGATTATCTGTAATTAAGTTACTTTGGTAAAATTACAGCAAGTTAGCAGCTATTGCTGTTCATAAACCTACCCATACAAAGGTCACCAAAGAACTTATTTATTTATTTATTTTACAACCACTAGTGTCTAGGATGGAGCCATTGACAGAGACCTTAGAGAACCTGTGGCCAGCATCTCCCATGTGAAGTACCATGTGGGTAGCACTGAGTGCTTTTCCATGCAGGGATGAGCACAGGGTGACAGTCTGTCATTCCATGAATAGAGCCTAGCGAGGGAAATGGCAATAATTAAATCATTCAACAAAGTATGCTTCAATGAGATTTTGAGCAAGAGTCAAAAACTAAACCGTGTTTTAATTTGACGGGAGTGCTAACCTGACCTGGTGGCTGAGGGTGGCTTTTGAGAAGTGAAATTTAAGTGGAGAATTGGTGTAGGAGAAGTTGCTTTAGGGAAGGATACGTGGGGGTCAGGAGGGGTGAGAAGACGTTCCAGCAGAAGGGAGAGGATGTACCTGGATTCTGAGTCGAGAAGCAGGTTGGAGAGATGGGAAGACCAGGCTGCGGGGAGCTCATCTTGGGGTAAGACCTGCAGGGCCCTGCAGATCCTGCCCCACGCCCTGGTGTGTCTGCAGGTATGGGGGGTCCAACTGAGCATGCATGGACTGCTGCCCTTCATGGAGGTGCTTTCTGTCTGGCTGCTGGAAAATCAGAGACTGATGCTCTCAAACTTTTGGTCAGATGGATGTGGCCTGAAGGGGCCAGATGCCCTGGTCTGCTTGCCCCTGCCTCACACAGGCTCACGGGTTCATCCAATCTGCTGTTCACCCTCATTTCATTTGAAAAAAACAAATGGAAAGATCTGTTTGGGGACAGGTTCCAGACCAACTTAGTTTTACTATTCTACATAACGGGGGGTGGGGGGTACATTCAGATACAGGAGGTGCCCATCAACTGCAGCTGGCTGTCACTAACAAGCACAGCAGTAACACTAACCCCGTTTAGTCGAAGGTCCCCAGGTCAGACCTCCATTGCTGCTGGCCATTACCACTGAGAGGATGTGAGCTGGGCCCTACTGGATCTGGAGTGGAGGAATGACTGGAGCAGCTCACCCTCTGTCGAGCCATCATTTGCAAGAATGGATGACTCAGTGATTAAACAGGTACAATTTAATATGCAGAGGAGCGAGGTGATGTGCTCAGCCTGCAGAAGCCCCTGAGGAACTGGATCGCTTACATCCTTATTGCGTGCAGTGTCCACATGGCCAACCCAGTGTTGCCCTGCACCACACTTCATTCCACTCAGATGAAGAGAATCCAACACACTGTCACATAAACTCTAAAGACCTATCTTACCCTCTCAGAGAGCATGGTGGAACTCAAGTCTCCAGTGATATAGATGTCACTTTTCCTGCTGCTTTGTGGGACAAGGTGATATAACAAAGAGCCTGATCACTGGACCCGTTTCTAATTGGCATTCCCCCTAACCAGAGATCTCTAGATCACACAGAAGATGAGTTATGGTGTATCAAGTCCATCTTATTTACTGATGGACACAGTATGGCCAGGGGGCAGGTACCTGATTCCCCAGGGGCTGCTTGCAGGCTGAGCATATTGCCTTGCCTGGTCCACATCTTAAACTTCACCTGTCTAAATATCATGCCATCCACTCTTGCAAAGGACCTCTCTACAGAGGGTGAGCTATTCCAAGGAGTAATGGCATGCAAATTTGCAGCCAGAAGTCTGCAGCTCCTATGTCACTTCTGAACTCTCACTGGGACATAAAGTCTGGACATTGCTTCGGAAATAAATATGTCTGCTCTTCTGCAAACTTCTCCCTGAAACTTTTCAATTCTGACATAAATTATAAAGTGCACAAACCAACTCTCTAGTTCTTGCTGATATATGCTTGGAAAGAGAGAGATATACACAACACAGGATATTTTAGAGTGCCAAACCCAGAAAGTCCTATGAATAACATCTAAGTCTCCCTGGTGTTGGAATTATCTCTGATGTAGAATTTAGTAACAGAAAAGTCAGAGGACCATGCAGGATCCCCATGTCATCAATGCGAACCCAGCTCATTGACACACCAGTGTGCATTTCCTTAACCTTTGTCCTCCTGGAGAAAATCTACCATCAGAAGCTTTCTAAAAACAGGAGAGCTCATTTTGAAAGAGTCATTCCAATGAGGCTTTCCCCCCTTGTTTTGAGTAGATAAAACACAGCACTGACAATAATTTTACATATTTCACTCAACTCTGATTTTACCAAAATTTGAGTTTCCTAAAATCTGTCTTTACTCAATGGTAGCTCCAATTAACATGGGAACAACAAAGCCCTTTGTTTCCCTTAGTAAGCATGACTATGAAAGCTTTATTGTGTGTCTCTTGATGTAGTTCATGGGACAGATGTCTTTGCAAAAGCAATTTTAATAGGTTAGTGGTTTTTTCAGTTTTGAAGAGAATTCAGATAATTCCAGAAAGACCCTTTTCTGAGCCACGTGTCTGAAGGCTAGCAGGTCTTCCATAGCCAAGCCATTATCTCCAACAATTGCTGTAACACTTGTAGCAAAGGCCATGTAAAAATAGAATGCAAGTGTGTGGTGACTTTAAAGCAGTTAAGTGACACGAAAATAGGGCTGCATATGTTGAGTGACAAGTTTTGCAGGCCACATAGCTTCAAAGAACCATCATTTATTTTTCTCTGTGCTCCACTTGGCGACAGGGGCATTGCTTTTGGATTTGGCAATACCCAGGGGAGCATGGTAATTCCGCTGGTGAATGCAGCACCTAATCAGCCAGGGTCTGTCCATCTTCCGGTGAGCCTGAATGACAACCAAGGTGTCTCTGAATGGAGACTAAAAATGGATGGCTCACAATGATTCCTGCCTAATGAAGACATGAGCATCAATTATAGCTAAAGGAAGAAACCCAAGCTTAATTATAGAGATATGTAGGTGAGTGAACACATCCCAGTGTTTACTGAAAACATAGTGGCATACAATTATGTTATTTAAACTTAAAGAAAATTGTGGCGTTGTAAGTCTGTTATTAAAATGTGCAAATAGCCAATTAACATATCGTTAGTATCTATTTAAGCTCTGTGCAGTAACAGTGCAGTCATGTTTCAAAGATAACTTGACATTTCCGGCTTAATGATCTTTGCCTTTCATTACACATATGGAAAAAACAGGAGAAAGCATCCTCTGCTGAACACAGTGTTGAATTGCTGTGAAGGGCTTGGTCGTAGTCCCAGCTTAATCATGTGCTATTGCTTTCCTTTTTGTCCAGCACAAAACTGAATATTTAAATTTGCTGCCATGCTATACAGATTGCTTATGTTGCCGTTGATCAAAGAGTGAAAATCACTTTGGCATTGAAATGTAGGCTTGAGTGTCCGAACTTCTTCATGGAAATATCCAGTTCAGAAGGATACAGGAAAACGGAAGGCTGTGAAGAAAAGGTGTCTTCCCCTGGAAACAGAATCTGTTAGGTCAATGTCACCTCATCCGGTGCCATGGCAGCCGTGTAGTGCCAAGACCAGGTTCCTGACTCAGGGGCCAGACGCCTGCAGTACCCCTGGTCATTTAGTCGGCCGCACCTGGAGCCTGGTAGTTGGATTAAACTGTTGGCTTTAGCAGGTAGATTTAGAATTTAGAATCAGTAACTACTAGATTAAGGTAGATGCAGTATCTAACTACTGCCACTCTGTTGCTGATGAAGTTGGTCCCACTGGTCAGGGTAAGTAGTGGAGAGCCCTGGGGTGAGCTGGGTCTCTAGCAGTCAGGGGTTTTGCTAGACACTTAACCTCAAGACTAAACTTAAACACCCCATCCTGAGGTGGGATAGAAAGATGACCTCACCAGGTGCAGGGGAGGAAAAGTTTACTTACTGGCTCGAGGTTTTAGAGGTCTCCATCTGTAGAAGCATGACTCCACTCCTCAGGGCTCTGGGTGAGGCAGGGCATCATGGCAGAAGAGGGTGGCAGAGGGGAGCAGCTCACATGATGATCAGGAGCAGAGAGAGACCCCACTCTCCAGATACAAATATATACCCCGTAGCCACACCCCCAATGCCCACCTCCTCCAGCCACAACCCACCGCCCCAGCTACCACTCAGTTAATCCCATCAGGGGATTAATTCACTGTTCGGGTTAGGGCTCTCACAACCCATCATTTCTCCTCTGAACCTTCTTGCATGGCCTCATACGTGAGCTCTCAGGGGACACCTCACATCCAACCCTAACACTGTCCAAGCAACGCTGCACTCCAGCCACCTGGGCCAGCGCCTCCAAGCCAGGAGAGGTGAGTCATAGGATCATTCACCTCCTGGCCAAGGAGTTGAGAAATTCTCTCCACCAATCCTCCCACTTTTTCCCTACCATGTACTGGGGCAGGGGAGGAGGGAGAATTCTTTCTTTAAAATCTGATACTCTTAGCAGATATTAGGAATTACACGACCAAACATATTTTTTGTTTCTTGGCTTTTAAGAATGTCAGAAATAAATGTAGAGATCAGTTGCAGTAAAAAAAAAAAAAAAATGTACGTTTCTATGCGTTTCCTTTCCTAGTCACATTCTTAATTTTTACTTTATTTTGAATTATGTGTGTATTTTATTTTAATGTGATTAACTTTATGAAAAAGAGATTATCAAATATGAATAAAAGAGAGCAATTGGGCAAGCAATTGCATTTACTAATTTCATTCATAGCCAAGGCATGTCATTGTTTTACAACCATTGAAATTAATAAAAGAATCAGATCCATGAATCCCAAATCTATTATATTTGACCAGTTAGATTTAGAAAAAAAATGATAATTTTCTTCCTCTAGAATAAGAATCCCTGGTGAATGTCCTTTTTTGGTCTCAGGAAGTTGGTTTGCATCATGCATTTTTTGATACCTCTTTCTTTAAAATGCTTTGGAATTTCAATGGGACTCAGAACCCAAAAGTGGGTATTCCCGTGTTTTAGTCCTGCTGTTTATATTTTATTTACATCTAAGACAGTGAATCACGTACATTCTTGTATCTTTCCTTTCTTTCCCTCTTCATTGTCCTCACTCTGGGTGAGCCCCATCCTCGTAGTGTGGTAAGGGGCTACCATCTTTATTACAGTGCCCGCAGGGGTCTATCCTCCCCTTGGGGCCAGAAGGATATTTTTCAATTATAAATTGGAGATGTCACTCCACTAGATAAGAATCACCACTGGCTTCCAGTCTCAAGTGAATCAAAAAGCTCCTAATTTTGACCAATGAAACTCTAAGTAGTTCTGTCCTGGTCTCTCTCAAATCCCACCTGGTTCCAGTCTCAAACTCTCTGGCTGGACTGTAGCAATGACGGCTGAATGACGTTCCCTTGCATGAACAGTCTAAGTACTTCCTAACGCAGGCCTCTGCGCCAGCCCCTGAGTTCTGTGGGCTCAGCCCTTGTCTTATACGGACTCTGAATTAGTTCAGGTCTGAGTGCCCTCTTGACCACTAGCACTGTAAACGTCACCTTTTCACGTCCCAGCTCAGTTTTAATGGTCCTATTAGTATTCAAGCATTTTCTGGTCTCTTCCGACTCTTTGCTTGGACCTCTGTTCTTACTCAACCCTGCTGAACTATCTTTAAGGAGGTCCCAGTACCCCACTGCATGCCCAGCACCTGGAACAGAGATTGGCACCAAGTAGTCACTCCAAAACTATTTCTCAAGCAATGAATGAGTTGTCATTGCTTTAGACGTGACAGGAATCCAGAGGCTTGTGGTGAGGTTCTTCCATAAAGAGGCTGCATGTCGGATGGAGATGGGTATAAATGCCATTTTCATCATTTTTTTTCACTATAAACATTATTTGTCTGGATTTTGGTTTTCCTTACCAAAACAAAAAGATGGAGACTTCACAAAGTCATCATTAACGTTTTGTCTGACCACTTGCAAGTCTTTCTTTGGAAGACCTGTTCCAACTCCCTCTTCTCCTGGCTTGTGTCAGACTCTTGTTTCCACGGGCTCCGTCGACAAAGGCCTGTGGGGATCCTCAGAGGTGCACTTCCCTGGGTGTAAAAGTGGACTGAGCTTGCCTTTAGTTGCAGCAAAGCTTGGAACTTTCAAGCATCCACACTACCCTCTAGAGATGCCTCTTAATTAAAGTAAATTAGAGAGACTTGTCCAGAGCTGTGTTTTATTGAGTTCTGAAGTGTCATGGCTGAAGTAGTGAAATGACAAGCTCGTGATTGCTTTATTACTAAGGGCTTAAAATTGCGTATGTAGTTGGCGAATCTCGTCCTGCAATAACTCTGTATTTCCCTTAAAAGCAGGTGGCAAATTATTCTGCTTAATATATTCCCCACTGAGCACACAAGTGACCTCACACCAACCCTACGGAAATAAAGTGGAGGCTTATGTATGAGGCTGTCAATTTTAATGGAAAAATACACTTAAAATATAATAAGATGAAGATTGGTTCGAAAATGCAACATTACATATTTTAATTAAATATATCTTCAAGCACACACACAGAAGCATACAAAATAGTAGAAATTATTATGATGGATGACAATTGTGTTTAAATAGAAAAGTATGGCAGAAATCTCCAGATCTCCACATCCAGATCTGCCCACTTCGTGCTACGCGGCCACCATGCATTCTCTGTGAGGACTCGCAAGGTGTGGCCTCTCGTGCCTTCTTAATCACGAGAGGAAGATTTTCAACTGCAGTATTATCCAAGGGTATTTCCGTTCAGCTTTTAAAAACAGATGCAATTTTTGTTTCTTAATTTTCACCCACTTAATGTATGCAATTAAACTGGTTTTTGCATATTAACATCATTGAGTAGCCATCACTGTAATCGATGTTTAGAGCATTTTCACCTTCACAGAAACTCTTACCTCTCGTTAGTTCCTCTGAGACTTCTCTTTCCCTTAGCACCATGCTTCTGAGGTCCCCCAAACTTCCACATGCCTTAGGACTTCCTCCTGTTATGGCCAAGTCACGTTCTCCTGCATGTGCGTGCCACCTTTTGTGTATCCTGTCTTCTGTTGGTGCTTTCCACGTGTTGGGTGACATGGATGGTGCTGCTGTGGGTAGTTCACATTACTGTTTGTGTACATATGTTTTCAGTCCTCTCAGGTAGAAAATTAGGAGTGGAATTTTGGGGTCATATAATAACACTAATTTAACCATTTGAGGGACTACAAAACTGTTAACTAAAACCTTGGTACCATGTTACTTTTCCACACACAATGTAGAAAAATTCCAATTTCTCTACATCCTTCCCCATGCCGGATGCCTCCTGTCTGATTTTAGTCCTTCTAGTGAGTTTGAAGTGATATCTCATTATGGGTTTAAAATTTATTTTACCATTGGCTAATGATATTGATACTCTTTCACGTATTTATTGGACATTTGAATAGCTTCTATGGAGAAATGTCTATTCAAATCTTTGCCCAAGTTTTATTTGTTTTTGTCTTGAGTTATAAGAGTTCTCTGATTGTTCGATCCTTGTAAGATCTATCATTTGTGAATATTTTCTCCCACTGTGTGGTCACCTTGTCACCTTCATGAGGCTCTTTGAAGAACAAAAGTTTTCAACACTAATGACATTCAACTTATAGTCCTCTTTTCTTGGTTGGTACGTTGGGTGTCATCTAAGAAATAGCTGCCTGACTTGTGGCTTATGAAGATTCACACCTGTGTTTTCTTCTTGGAATTTTATAATTTTAGATGTTAAGTTTTTATGTGATCTACCGGGAGATACTTTGGTGTAAGATGTTAGTAGGCTTTTCTTTATTTTTTGCATGAAAATGCCAGAGGTCCCAGTACAGTTTGTGGAAATGATGGTAGAGTTGTCCTCAGTGCCTTCAACAGAATGGTGTTCGGAACTCCCCCAACACATTCCCAGACACCCAAACACATGGAATTCCAAGTCTCATATAGAACTGTGCGGTATTTGCACAAAATCCATGTGTATCCTCCTGTGTACTTTAAATCATCTCTAAATAAATTATAATGTCTAAGTTGTAGATGCTATATAAATTATTGTTATACTGTGTTGTTTAGGGAGAAAGTTCTACACATTCAGTTGAGATTCAATTTTTAATAACCTTATTTATGTATTTTTATATGTTGCTGAGGATCAAACCCAGTGCTTCACACATGCAAGGCAAGCCCGTACCACTGAGCCACAACCCCAGTCCCAGATTCAGTTTTTAAATATTTTTGATCCACAGATGACTGAATTCATGGATTCTAAACTGTGGAGAGAAGAGCAACATTTCTTGAGTGCTTGATGGGTGTCAATAATTGCATTAAGTAGATTATGTTAAGTTCATTATGTGGGATCTGTGTGTGTGTCTGTGTGTATACACACAGACACACACACAGACACACAGACACACACACACACACACACACACACACACATATATATATATATATATATATATATATATAAAGTCTGTAGATGGTAATATGTTTGGTTTAATTACTCTCCTTGATTTGCACATGTAAACTTGATGACATCTATACAAAATTTCTTTCTAAACAAAGAAACTCTGAAGAGGAAGGGAAAGCATACATATTTACATGTGTACACACACATAATCATGTGTGCATCAGAATGGATCTGTGTGAGAGTGCTTGTGTATTACACAGGTTCAGAGGAGTAGTGGCTTCTTTGTATCACAGTCACTATTTTATTGCTAACTGCCTCTCGATTTCGATCATCCATTAAGTCACTAGAAGAGTGTTTTCACCTGTCCCCTGCTGTCCTTCCCATCCCCTTCACCCTGATCCTTCACAATCCATCAACAAGGGAATCGCTCAAGTGGAACTTGAAACAGAAAATGAGTATACAAATGAAGCTCCATTACTAAATCACAAAAAGTTATAACATGTTATCACAAATATTTCTGTCACGTAAAGAAAAATGATTTAGATAATATGAGGCCTCAGTGTAAATGATAATATTAATAAACTTGTAGAAGCTAACAAAAGATCCAACAGGAAGTATACTGAGCTTTCCTAAGATAGATAAAATGCTAATCATGAAAGGAAGTAAAATTAAAGAGTTAGATCTCATTAAAGTACAACATTGAGAAAAAAATCTAAAATGGTTAATTTCACACAGAAATAAACTTTCTGGGGGAACATATTCAAAATAGCCATATCTAATAAAAGACCATACATGTTATAATACACAGATGAAGATTTCTTCTAAGTCAATATTAAAAAGATAACCAATACTTCCACAAACAAAATAGTTAAAAAACAATCATGGAAAGAAGATAAAGGAATGGCCAAAACGTACCTGGGCATCAATCAAGTTGGCAAGAGTCCCTCGGCTGTGGCTGTTGTAGGGGAAATGCAGGTCTACACCACGAGGCGATGCCCCTGCATAATGATCAGGATAGATGCAAAATAAAGAGGGACAGCGCTGAAGGTTACTGCGGATGCGAAGTGACTTTCGCCCTTGCACACAGTGGGAATCCAAAGTGGCCCGTGCAGCTTGGGGACCTCTGTGGTCGTGCTGTGTAAGTCACTCACATACCTGTCTTGATCCTAGACGGCACACTGTGCTTTTTCCCCTGAAGTCATACAACATGTGTGCCCAAACTCGTCACCGAAGAACCTCACAGCAGCTGGCTTAGAGTGTCCCAGGGCTGAGACAGCCCAGAAGCCCCGGTGGGGAAACAGATGAGCAGAGTGCAACCTGGTCCAGGAGTGGAACACCACCTGACAAGGACAGGGGTCAGGGACATTTATGACCTTACGCCGACCCACAGCAGCCAGGCTACAGACAGCTTGCAGAGCTTTGGTGCCATTCGTGTAAAGCCAATGACTCATAGAGTTAATTCATGGAAATAAGAGTGGAAAGAATTTGCCTATGAAGGGAGGTGCAGGAATCAAAGGTCAGGGGCACAATGGCTTCCTGTGGTAATAAAACGTTCCATGTCCTGCCCATGGTGCTGACCGTATTTTCTAGAGCAAAGAATCCTCGAGGTACACAGTTAAGACATGTGTGTCCAATTCAAGCACATTTTACCTCCTGTTAAAAGACACGAGCAACTTGAGCTTTGCAAGCAGAGAGAACCGAAGCCCTTGGCCATTTCACATTGGGTTTTCAGTTATTATAGTTGTCTGCCTCTCGTTAGTGTATTTCACTGGTTCCTCTAATTGTCTTCAAAATGTTCCCTACGGAAGAAGAAAGCTGTCTTAGTAAGGGACACATCACCCTGTGACATATGTGCTGATTCATAACATGTGTTTATACAACTAGCCTCATTATGAATTCAGCATTAGCTTGAATGAGCAGTACTTCTAGCTGCAGGAGATATTTAATTATGGTTCATCTTCTGTACATATTAACACAAGTCAGTTTTCCTTTCCCTTGTCTGAAAGGAGACACCCTGTTATTCCGTGCAACCTGTGGGATTGCCATTTTTGTAGGTCAAAACTGATAGAATGTTGGCACTTCTACAGGATTCTATCTGGTCTCATTGACACCAGGAAAATAAATTGAAAGGGATTTTAAGAAAGGATGCCCAGAGGTTTCCATGTAGCTGGATGCACCTGTCACAAGGTTTCACACCTGCAGATGTGGAAACAGAGCGAGGAGCACATATCTGACATGGAGACCAAGACACGGTAACTGGGCCCGGGCTGTCTGTGGGGAGATGCCCAGTTGATGGAGGCTTAGAACAGGATGGGCTTCCTTGATGGAGTTTATTGACAAGACGTTTCTCTCTTCCAAGGTTTATGACCTGTGTTTACAGTGGCAGCTTGAACCTGGAAGTTATGACCCATGAACTCAACCACAGGTTTTTCTAGGTTCAGAGAAAAACAATAAAATTCCCTGGGAGTTAATTGCAAAAATCATAGGATTTCTGTCACTCATTTTGAAAATGAAAAAACAACAAAAAAACCCAAACAAAAACTCTTTACTGGTATCTTAGAGAAAAATAAAGTAAGCTGTGGGCTGCAAGCCCTTGGTGGGCAGGGGGTCATACTGCATACTTACTTAATGTGATGGACAGTATGTAAATCTATGGTGGCGCAAGTCCCTGCAGGATGTACATGATGGGAAACCGTTGGTCCAGTTGGTGTGTGAGCACTGGTTCAGTGCTGTCCATAAGTAACCAGGCATGGATGGCTAGCTGACAGAAAATAATATGGATGAATTTCCATGGTCTAGTAGATCATTCAGTAAACATGTACCTCTCCATCTAGGAAATAAAATGGCCAGACATAATAGTTTAAGTCACTACCACTTGGAATCCTAGAGAAGCAACTGCAGGCCACCCACGGCCCAGCCACACAGGACAGGAATTTGCAGAGAAGCCATGTGCTTAAACAAAATGCTTGTCAAGCTTCAAAGTGAGTAATGACACCAGGAGCACAAATCATGTGAGATCGCAACACCGACTCCTTAGGCATGGTGTGGGCCTGGAAGTAGAATTTTTTCATAAGCCGAGTAAAGCTGTAGCTATTGGCACATGGTCTGTAGTTTGAAGGGCAAGTCAAGTCCTTAATCCCTCTACACCAGGGATGAGCAGGCTTGAAGGAGAGCAGATGAGCTGTTCCTGTGGCGGGGCTTATCCAGCCCCGAGTGCAGAATGTCAGGAGAATAACATTTTCAAAGGGTGCTCCGCAGTTTAAAAAGTGGTCCATCGCCAGTAGGAGGTCAATATGTATTGAGTGACTCTTATATGTAGATCCTGCCATTTAGTGACCCCGGGGTGATGACAAAGGCAGAAATCTTGATCTCTGTCCTCAAGTGACTGCCTCTATTTCCAGAGAGAAAATTTGATGCAGATGAAAGATGCACAAAATCACCACTAAACAATAACCATACCAGCCTGCCCTGGACAGTGACTGTGAAAGGGTCCACTAGTGCTGAGAGATCTCCTGAGAACGCAGGCGGGGGCCTGGGTACCGCAGGAGGTGCCTGTGGGATATTGAAGGCAGGGAGAAAGCTGCACGGGAAGGGGGTGTCAAGGGGAGCCCACCCAGAGGGCTTCTGAGTGGACCGAGGGCTAGAGGGGCACGTGAAGACAGAGGAGAGCTACCTCAGAGACAGCAAAATTCTTGAAACTGGATAAGAAGAGGATCAGTTTCAGAACAGGAAAAAAAAGTAATAGAAAATGTCATGATTTAAATGATGGTCATGGGCATTCCAGCTGGATGAATAGATGGAGATGCGCATCTAAAATTAGAAAGATAGCCTGAGAGATGGCCGCGGTCGGCCGCTGGAGACAGGCTGGAATGGGCCAGCCCACAGGGTCGAGGAGCATCCCTGAGCAGGGAGCGCCCACGTCTGGCCAGCGTGGCGAGAGAAGCACAGCCCTGCAGGTGCCTGGGCCTGCTGTCCTTCACTTCAGCCTGGGAGCAGGGCTGGATGGCTCCAGGGCCACTGCACTGTAGGGTGACAGCGCGAGTCTGAGTGCTCCCCAGGATGAGAAGATCGCTGTGCTGTCTCAGGGATTTTAGAAGTTTTCAAGGGACATATTCAGGGAGATATGAAATTGTGCCCCACATGGCAGATCACAGAAATAGGGGAGTCGTTTCCTTCCCTTTATGAAGACGCACCTTAGGTTGTGAGGGGGGATGTGGGAAGCACTGGCTGGAGCCAGAAAAGGTGTGTCTGGTTGGAACCCCCAGTACCTGCATTGCCAAGTTGAGGCCTAATGATTGCAGATCTCAATTTCCTTTTGGGTAAGTGGCAGATTATTAATCACAGGTTATGTGATTGCTCTGAGGGTCACAGAAAGGCAAGCAGGCAGACTAGCTACTGGTCTGCTGCAAAGGTCAACTGTAATAAAATAGATTGTGGTCAGGGAATCACAGGAGTGTTTTGGCATTTAGAGACAGGAGAATAAAGCTACAGCTTCTGAGCCTGTGCTGACGTGCATCTGTGTTTTACACCCCAATTGGTATGATTAAGAAATAAGGCCAAGATGTCAGGTGTGGAGTCAGGAGTTATTCTGCCTGTGTGTTTGCTGGTCTGATGGACCTTATCACCTAGCAGGTGGACATTGTCTAAGAAGGGATTAGAGAGCCGAGGCCACATGGTGAAGGTTGCCCAAGCTCCCTGACTTTCAAAACATGAGAGGTCAACAGCAAAATCAGGAGTCGGAGAAGAGGAGAGCGACAGTGTACCTGGATGACAATAGACCAGAAAGGATTTGGGGCTATTTCTTAAATTACCCATTTCTTATTTGTAGAAATGCTTTTCAGGTTTCGTAATTAAAAAATATAGATTGCTACATACCAGCACTGAGCTGGGGGCTGGAGCAACAGACATCAGAAGGTCATGAAGTAAAGCTGCTCTGTGGTTTGTGCTGGACATAATTCCAGACTCATAGAATCGTTTGCTGGGGTGGGGGGTGTATTTTTATCTTTTAAATGCTCCAAAAATATAAGTGATAACTTCTAATGTTTTCCGTAAGCCTTGCAATCCACAGTTACAAACGCATCCCCTGCTGAAAATTCCTTTCTCCCTGAGAAGCAAGGAGAGGCAGTACTCGGGGGGAAGCTGATGACCTGCAGGGGCTGGGCGCCTTCCAGGTGGCCCTCGGAATGCCCTGGTCATCTTCCCTGCTGGCTGAGACAGCAGGTGCAGTCTGTGGCTCCTGTGACCCAGTGACACACCCATCTCATGAAACTCCCCAAACAGGGTTCCTCGTGTGGGCTCTGAGGTGTCCAGGCCCTCCGTCATCTTCTTGTTGCAAAAATCTCGAAGTCTCTTACTCAGTGCTGTTTCCAGTGGTCATGGCCTTTGAAATGGAGGAAGCTGGCGTTTTCTGTCAAAGACACCCAGATATCAGGAGATGAAAGCAAACTCAATTGACAAAAAATATCTCGATCATTGCCGCTCTACTTGGGTAGGTTTGCTCTGTGATGCTGTAAGCTACAGAATCAACAAAGACCTATCATGATTTTGTCCTTTGACAATGTCAGAATTTATGGGGTAACACTTCACCAACTACGTCACTCCCACTGTGTGCCATTCATAGAGCATATGTGGGTCACCTGGATGTCATAGCTGGGCCATCACAGGTTCTTGTATATCCCTCTGACTTACTGATATCTGTAGCACTGAAATCACACGTCAGACTTTACACATAGGTCACCAAACAGTTAAGAAAGAGTCAGGGCAGCCGCAGGGTTATAGGAGGCTGTGCCCAGAGCAGAGGCAGAGAGTTTCTACAAGTGGTCAGATAAGATGAGGAACCAGCCAAAAAACTTGTTCAGGGCCCAGAGCTGTCCTCGGCCAGGGTCAGATGGCAGTTTCCAAGTGAGCCACAGCAGGCGGGGGGGAGAGCTGAACTCTCCCTTAAGGCATTGCTTATCGGTCTCCTTCTGTGTCCATGGATGGCCTGAGGACAGGTTGGCACAGCCCCTGCACCGCACCTCAGTGTGCTCTCCTCTCCTGGGTCTCAGGTGAGGGGCTTGCTTCATTTGATGATCCGGTGTATTTGATAAGCTCATGGGTCTGGTTTGTCTGCAAGTTTGATATGCTCTGCTCCCAATTTAATTTGACAAGTTTGTTGTTTATTAGCAAGATTAGTTTACCAGTCTGTTCCTTATGGTTGGACCCAGCACACGGCACACCTGGTTGTTGACTTGGACAAGCACAGTGTAGACTTGTTCTTCCCTGGCTCTTGGACTCAAACGGAGTAGCTCATGGCAAAATGCTGCTTCACAAAAGGGGTCAGGCACAGCCTGAAAACTACTTCCATCCATCACCAGGTCACTCAGAGCAGGGCACAGCCTGTGCTCCACAAAGGTGTAATTATATTCTTACCACAAATGAAGAACAAAAGAGCAAAGACCCTATTCTCTGTCCTTGTCACAGCCATTATTGGCATCACCACCACCATCCCTGTCCATCTGAAGCTATAGCCAGTAGCAACATAGCAGTCATTTGATTTACTGTTGTTTAGTTTCAGTTTTATGATGTGTACTTTCTCCTAAAAGGGAGTTTTGTAGAGGCACCATTAATTCACGAGGTACAAGAGGGTTCTGAGCATGGAAATGGATTTGTCACAAGCAACTGAGTGAAGGCAATTTAATTTTTATGTTTTAAGATAACAGTAAGCGGATCTCTAATGTGTTCATCTATACACCAACAATGGTCTCCTTAAATTCTTACACTGTTATTAACCATGATCGTTTGAACCTCTAGAACAAATACTAAGTAGGCACGTTGATGAATGCCTTCGAAGATTTAGTCAACCACTAATAGCGTCATTTGGTATCTCTGGCTATATGTGCTTTATTAAGCTAGCAATTACATGACTATTTATAATTGAGCATATTAGAGTGGTTGTATAAAAGCTAAAGGCGGTCTTTAAAAATCCGTATTTCATTTCCTACTGAACTTTCTCATATTACTTTTAAAAAATAAACTAACAGCAAATGCTAGCAGATCCAAGTCACCTTGTCTGGCCTTGGTCTGTTAGGGTAGCTGTCACAACAGAGCGTCAACTGGCAGGTCTGAACCTCAGCTCTGGAGGGGAAGGCCAAGGCAGACTGGGCATCTGGTGAGGGTCCTGATCCTGGCTGATAGAAGCTGCTGCTTCTTGTTCCCCACAGGGTGGAGGGGCCAAGGCCGCTGTCGGGGCCCTCGTCCCAAATAAGGAACCGGGTCCTCCCCCAAGTTCCCGCCGTAATTCCCTCCGCTGGGTGACTAGTTTTCAGCAGGAGTTTTGGGGAGACGCAGGTCTCAAACCACAGCACCTCTCCTGTCAGGAACAGTGTCTCACACACAGTGAAAGTCATCTGGGATTGGGGACCAGGCGACCTGTGAGTTCTGAGATGTGACCTGTTCTTCCCAGGTGTAGCCCCTTACCTACCGTCTCTGAGGCTGCTTCCCACATGTGAAAGGAGCATGATAAGAGGGACCACAGAGTGTCTTGGTGGAGGTGCCTTGAGCAACGAGGCAGGCCCCTGGGTGTATGTCTTCACCACCTGTCCTTTACCCAGAGGTGGCAGGACACATGGGCGTGAGGTTCTTATAGGCTGATTGCTGTCCAGGTCTCAAAGGGCCTCTAGACAGTTAGTCCATCCTCATATCTGGCTCACTTGCAGGGCTCAGGTGTAGTCCAAACTCCTTCCAGTCCCGGGAGGCCTTTGGTGGTGAAGGAGGATCAGGGCTGAAGTGGGCATGCTGGTCCCTGGGGTCCTACCGGGGGAGGAGACAGTCCCACATGGTTTCAGGGGCTGCCTCCAGGCTCAGCCAGTTCCTCCACTGCCCCAGCTTAGACACTCAGGAGGGCACACGCTGTAGGGGCTGCGAGGCTCAGGCCACCTCAGGCTGCATCCTTAGGATCTCACGCTCTTGCAAGCAAACTGCTGAGATGCCGTCCCTCAGAGACAGCTGCTGTCGCAGGCGATGCTGTTGAACGCAGAAAACCCACGGTCAAACCCCCAGTCCAACTGCCTGCAGCTCATGACGGTACCCCTAGGGGCCTCCTAAGGTGCTTCCACCTGCCGCTCTCAGGCACAGCTCTAAGAGAATGTAGGACAGAGCACGGGAAGGGGCCAGGACCCTGGGCTCACCTGGTGCACAGACGGCCTGGTATCACAAGTGCACACTCATTTTTACTAGAATGTCCCTCTGTTGCACACCCCATCACACTCAAAGTACTAAAAAGTTCTAGTTCCTTCTGGAATGATGCCAATTATTAACGTTTTCTCACAGGTCTAAGTGTTACTTCAAATATAATACAGATGTCTATTTGTCTGAACGTGTACAGCAATTTTCAAGTAATACTAAATTGTAATTAACAAGCTGCCTTATTTCTTCTTGGAATTAAATTGATTACACAGATTCAACTGTTTAATAACTATACGTTTAATTAATGTACGTGGTAAATCTCTGTTTTCTTACATATTCACAGATCAGAGTGTTATCTTGATTATTAAGCGCTTCTAATAAGCTGTAATTCTTCTTGATTAATCACTATGTTGCTTTTTCACAAACACTTGTAAATCATTTAGAAAAAAATAATTAAATTTCATGAATTGCCCACAAAATGTGAGAATCCTGATTGTCTTCTCCCTTAATAGATCTTGAGAGTAACCAGCAGCATGTGTGGGACTACTTTCTCTACAGCTTTGAGACTTAAATGTCTATAAAATTCCATTTATTTTTTAAAGTTGCACATAGTTATTTTTACAGCCCACAAGATTTTTTCAAATTTTTTACTTTTCATGTTCTTCCATATAGAAATGCCAAATTCTGGATTTCCCTTCTTGTCCAAGGAGTCGGAAGCCACCTGACCAATGTTCTGAGTGTTCCTTGCGGCTGTCCGTCCTCCTGAGCCATGCCGTTGCAATAGAGTGTGCTTTAATACTCGGTAAACCAAGTCCAGACTCTGTACGAATACAGCACTCAGCCAAGAGAAGGTGCTTAAAAGTTATTCTGGAATGAAACCAGCCATCCAAGTCTAGCCCCACTTCCCATGACTCCCTAATGCGGATGCTGTACACAGAATGTTCGGGCCCCGACCATCTGTGCTGGATCCCTACCCCCATGATGATAGTATCAGGAGGGGACCTTGGGGGTGATGGGGTCATGAGAGAGCAGCCCCCAGGTGGGATTAATGTCCTCTAAGAAGGGACTGAAGAGGGCCTGCTTCCTCTCTCTGCTTGCCACATGTGCAGAGGCCCCCAGAAGGTGCCATCTGAAAACCAGGCAGTGCGTGATGCCCAGACACCATCCGCAGAGCCGGGGTCTAGGGCTTCCAGCCTCCAGAACTGTGAGGAATAACAAATGTTTCCCTGGGAGCCACCTGGTCTGGGGTGGTGGCAGTCCGACTGGACAGACAGCAGCCTTAACCATCCTGTAGGATTCCCTGCAGGTCCACTCAAAGCTGCTCTGAAGTCCTCTCACTACACGTCACTGCCTCGTCCTCTCCCTCATGGCACAGGTTGATGTGCTGTTCCCACTGCTTCTCCTCCATCTGTGCCCTTGGCTCTTCTCTCCCCCAAATTCAATGCTGGGCCCTCTTATTCTCTGCCCCCAGACGAGGTCAGCCATGCCTGTGTCTCGAGTGTCTCCCCATCCAAATGTCTCCTGGGTCATCTGTACCCCTTGGCTCTCCTCTCGTTTCTTTGTGTATCCACTCTTGACGTTGCCCCAGAAAGCTGTAGTACCTCACCTGCCCACCAAGCCCAAACCAGGTGAGACAGCCCGTCCATCCGTCCCATGGAGCAAACCTCCCTGCTAGTTGTCTGAACAGCTAGCACTCTGCTGGTGCTCGTGGTTACAACATCTCTCTCTGTAATTGCTTTTGGTATTCTCCAAAGCCTTTAGGAGCAAGAAAAACACATGGTCAAAGTGATCTGCAGGTCATCCACAGTCCAGCCCTGCTGCTCCAGGTCCCAAGGCCGGGCATGCTTTGCATGTGCCATGTGCCCTCAGGCAGGGCTCAGTCTTTGTTGAATAACCCTGCAGCCTTCACTGGCCTGCAGCAGCTTGCCAACACGATCAAACCGTGCAGTTCAGTGCTCTTGAGCACACTTCTCCCTGCAGGCAGGCCCCGCCTGCACTCGGGACTTGACGCCTCTTTCTGCAACTCCCCACCATGGGGCACAGGTTTCAGCAGGGCCCGGGCCATTGCTGTGGTTCTCACTGCTCCGTCCTGCTGCCTAAATGACCTCACCCAAAACAGGCCTGGGTTAATATACAGTAAGGAAGAAATTCTTTCACACCAATGGTGGCCTCACCCATGATACTTAACTGCGGTCCTTTGCCATTTGTTCTATCAATATGTCTACAGCAGTCTCTTAGAACTAGATCAGCTTCTAAGCCTTTCATGGACAGAATGCTCATCCCAGCTCTCTGATTTTCTCCTTCGTGCAGAGAGGCACCATGGTTAGAGAAGAAAATAACTGCCCAGCATTTCACAGTTAATAAAATCAAGACCAGAATTCGAGTCCTGCCAATCCAGGTCCAGGATCTACACAAGGCTCCCGTAAGGAGGAGCATGATATTGGGCAATTCCCACATTTCCTTCCTCTACCTGTTCTCAGGTGAAAGGAGACTTTTACCACGATGACAAAATTAAACTTTGCATAGTTAGCCTTTACCTTAAAAGTGAATTTGGCTCAACTGCAAAAGACTGATGCACAAAACATGATTTGTAAAGAATGCCGGCCCCAGTGCTGTAACGATCATTTGAATGAGGTGCAGGTCAGCAGAAACGTGCCAACAGCAGCAATGGTGAGGCCTTGAGTGTGATGGGCAAGCGCATCTGATTTTACATGGTCATGTGAGCACCTGCCCCGTGTGGACCTGTGACACTCCCATCAGTGCTTGAAACTTTGCACAGTGTGCCTTTTACTCCCAGATGACACTGATTTTTAGTCACTGATTTGCCCATCCTTTTATTCTCCTGTCACATGTAAACTGAGGCACCTCAACAGACAGTCAAGGCCAATGTCCTTCTGTGCCCAGCATCAATCTATTGTTGTGCTAGGAGTTGGGGGCAAAACTAGGTCATCATTCAGTGCCCACCCTGCAGGGCTCACACCAAAAGAGACACTTTTCATTTATTTATGGAATTGGAAAGCCAAGTGGCATAGTATCGATAGAGGTTCTTTGTGGGAAATAGGGTCACGTGTGATTTCTCATTGTCTTCCACATTCTTTAATAGAACATGTTTTACGTTTATAATTAGGAAACAGATTAGAAAGGGCATTTTAAATATCATCATTTCTTTGAAAATTTTCTTCATCTATTAGGGTTCAGGCTTGAACATTCATTCATGCATCCTTCAAATTCATTATTCATTAGCTGTCCTCACGCTTTCCCAGGGCGTGATGCCTTTGCCTTTGGTGACTATAGGTTTGCATGAGAGGAAAATGGGGAGGGGTGTGGAAGGCAGAGCCTGCAGCATCACCACCACAAAGCCCCCACGCCTGCATGTGGAGCGAGCCTGGCTGCACAAGGCAGGGCTGTGATCATAAATGTTTCACAAGTCAGGAAAGTGAGGCCCGGGAGGCTTGCTAATTTGCCTGAGGGTGGGACGCGTCATTCACACGCTGATGCCCAGCACACTCTGCGTGGGTGCCTGTCTTCCTGAGCTCCTGAGCTGAGGAGAGTGTCTGTTTACAGGATCTGGTGAGCAGGAACCTGTGCTGCTGTTTGGCTTTGGATGTGAGCTGTCCCCAAACCTGTGATGCAGGTGTGTTCCATGGTGGCATGATTGGATTAGGACAGCTGTGACCCAGTCAGTCTTTCCTAGTTGGAGTGGGCTGACTGGGTGGAAATCGTGGGCAGGTGGGCATGGCTGGAGGAGGCGGGTCACTGGGGTGTGTCCTGGAGGACTGGGTCTGCCCTGTGGCCTCCCTCTGCTTCCTGGCTGCCGTGACATGAGCATGTCTCCTGAGCTGGGCCCTTCCCACTATGGGCTGCCTCATCCTGGGCCCAATGGAGTTGGCCATCCATGGGGTGAGTCTTTTGAAGCTGTGAGCCCTAAATAAACTTCTCTAAGTTGTTTTGGATGGACATTTTGATCACAGCAAGGCAAAAGGTGACCACAACAGCGGCCTCCTCCAGGGTCCGTGCAGGGCTGTCTTGTCTTTATCCATCAGAGAACCTGACCAGCAGGTGTGAGAATCAGACTTTCAGGACAAGGGGAGAGGACAGGTCACCATGGGGTATTTTAGCATGTGATGTGTTCACAGTAGAGTAAGTTATGGTGAAAAGACTTCTGTTCTTGAGGCTCTTGGGAAACAAGCATGAATGGCTGCTGTTGTCATCTCCCTGCGGGCACCAGCTCTCGGCACTGATTTCCCATCATGCTTTAAGAACACATGAATGATGGGCTACCCCTAAGGTGGCCCCCAGATGTGCCCTCAGCTGGGTGGAGCTCTCTCCTGTGCCAGGGGTTCTGCTCAGTTACGCACCTTGAGGGCAGCCTCGCTGGCGTGGGGCTGAGATCCCCGTCCCTCCTCTGGGCTGTCATCTGGGGTACAGGGCAGCCCCACACGGCCCTGGGTTCTCGTAGGGGTGTCTCCTGCCATCAGCTCGCAGCTGCCCAGAGCTGCCTGTGGGAGGCCACCTCTCCCACAGGTGGAAATGACCCTTTCCCTGGTCTTCACTTACCACGTTGCACAGAAGTGAATGATCTGCACCACTGTTGTGGTCTTCCTGTGACTCCAGCTTCCGGTGGACAGTGCTGCGAGGTCTTCCAGGAGCACGTCTACTGCACCACACCCGTCCCCACCTGTCGGAGGGCCTGGGATGCCCTGACTGTGGACGTGTCCATGAAACAGGCAGACAGTGGGAACGTGGACAGGGCAGGGGGAGATGTCAGCAGTCCAGTGGTCAGACAGAATCACTCTGGGGATGAATACCAGGAAGCAGAATGGTGGGCGTTACTTCCCACGAGCAGAGAGCTTCAGTGTCAGGAGAGGAGGAGTTCCCGAGACCCTGCGCCAACGTGGGCCTTAGTCACACTGCTGCTCTGACAGCACCTGAACCTTGTGCTTTCACCACCGTATGCGGAAGCTAGAGAGGAAAGAGGAAACCAAAGGTGGAGCGCATCCCCTAAGGTCAAAGGGAGATCAGTAGAAGAAAGGGACCAAGAGGTGGGAGGCAGGGAGGGAGAGGGGAGTGATATTGGCCAAATTATACTGTGACATTGTACATATGGACAGATGTGTAACAACAGATACCACCAATATGCACAACTGTAGTGCACCGATAAAGATGTGGAAAAAAATAAAAGGGACTCGTAATGCTGAAAGAAAAAAAAAAAGAAAGAAAGAAAGAAAAAAAGAAAAGCAATCACTGGCTGACCTCGATGTCCTAGCATCCTAAATGTATCAGTCAGCACTGTCACCGCGAGTCAAGATGTGGTTTTTTTTCAGAAGAACACAGGACCCTTATACTCTGTCTTCCAGGTTATAAGGATCTTTCACACAAAAGACTGGCTTTCGGAGGTTTCCTTTGGGTATGTCCTTCCCAGAGGCTGTCATTTCCTCAGAGCAGAGAGCCTGTGAAACGCATTCGCTAGGGGACCAGGGTGCTCACACCTGTAGCGAGCACTGAGGGCACCCATGGGTGGGGGAGTCACCTGTGCTGGGCTGTGGTCTTGTTGTGTTGTGATGGGACCTCTTTGGCTGCAGAGTCTTACTCTCTTAAATGAGGTCACAAGACACCTGGGTTCTCTGTCATCAGCACATGGGTCAGGTGGACAGAAAGATGAATCATTAGATGCTCTTAAAGTGGGCTTGGGGATCAAACGTTCATCTCAACTTCTCTCCTTGACCTACTTTTGTTTAACGTAACGGGCCTCTGAGATTTAAATCCTATCAAATGAGTCTGCAGAAACTAGAAAAGGAAGGTAGGAGAGAGCCTGTACTAAGAAAGATGCTGCTGAACAAGTGGATCTCAGAAGTTCACAGAACAAAATGGCAACATCACAACGGTGTTAAAGGAAGCAATTATTTGCTCTTTCTGAAATGTGATCCAATCATCCTGGAGTTGTCAGTGCCCCATGACTGCCACCATCTTCCCATGGACCCATTCTCACCTCCCTATCCTGGCCCGTGTACTGGATCCCAAGCACCCGCCATTCACACCCCGTGGACAGCCCTGAGATGTGGAATGTCCTGTTGGGCCTAGGCTGGGGGACAGAGTGGGTACCTGTTGTGTTCGTCCAGTGAATGGGGCACGGGCAGGTAGTCTGTGCAAACCTGTCTGCAATCACCTACCTAACCAGGCCTGGAGCCCCCCAGGGTCTCCTCCTGGGCTGGCCCTCAGCCCCAGGTGTTGTTGCAAAGTGTGGCATCACACAGAGCACTCAGCGTTAGCCTGAATCCAAAAGAATGATCCATGGAAAACATGCACACACAACTGAGCATCTTAAGCATGCCACCATCTGATTCACAGAAACAGAAGTTGTTATAAATGTTTCAAGGAATTTTGCTTCAGTTATGAGTCGTGCACCCTGAGTTAACTTACCTCCAATCTTGGTCCTGATTCCTAGGTACTGTGTAGGCAGAGGCTGGTCTGTGCTCCTGACTTGCCAGGGTCGTCAGCAGTGCCAGGTCTATAACAGGCTTCTGACTCTCTGCTGCTTTGTTTGATTTGATTTGATTTAAATTTCCCCTATGAAATACTTTATTCCAAGCAGCCAAATGAAATGTCACAGCTATTTTGGGGGCAAGCAGACAAATATCTTCAAAGCCTCCCTTTTACATTTAGAAAGCTATGGTGGTATCTAAATCCCCCAGTGTGGCCTAAGCCTTGCGTACTCTGCCAATCTCACATATCCAATCAACAGACGAAATTGTCTGGTGGCAAAACAGTGGAACCTGCAGATGGAATTTCTTTTTTTGATGGATCTGTCTATAAGAATGTCACCAGGAGATTAAACTGGCATCATGTGAAGGCACCTGTGTGGACCTGGCTGCACTGCATCCATTCTGTTGACAGCCGCGTCGGTTAAACCCAGGTCAGGTAGTTGATTAGAACCCCAGGAGCTGGAAACAAGCCCAGTTTGGTGACAGTTCTCACAAATTACTAGAAGCACTTTCGTATTTGTGATTTTGATAATGGCAGTTTGTGAATGTTCATTACCAATACCATCCAATAGCACCACAAAAATTGACTTAATGGAATGGTTGTAGATATTGGCTTCAGGATGTAATTTTGAACCATTAAAGTTGTGAAATCCACTCTTATTTTTGAGTCAGCAGTGTGCATAATGTGTCCTTAAAAGAAGATAATGAAGGACCAAGCAGCCTCTTGATTGTTTGCAGTGCTTCCAAAATTCTATTCTAAGGAACAACTGTTATTTCAGTCTACTCATTTGTGGAACACAAACTAATTGCTTAGCCTCATCTGTAGTGTTTCTGAGTGTAGAAGACCAGAGAATACTGATTTGATCAATCCTGGTATGCTTACACAGGGAGTGAAAGGACGCCATTAACTCTGAACTTTGGATATTTGATTTGTGCATATAATTTTTATCCAGATGGCAAGGTTTAGCTCAGCCCAGCCCTACTGATTTAATACCCAGTGGCAAGGCAAAGGGATTTAAAAAGATACAAAAGACGACGTCTCTCTCAAAAGTGGAAGATGGTGCCTGAATATTTGGAGCAGGTTTATCTTTGGAAAAATGAGCTCAGGTTCACATGTTCTTGGTTCAATTAAGATTCCTTAGTTTTGAAGTATTTTAAAGGTTTTTGAAAATACAAAGTTTCAACATATTTAAGAACATTTTAAGCAATTATATTTTCTATCCCCTGTTAAACATATCTCAGTGTTTCTCCACTTAATATCTCTGGGCACTAATATTTCTTTTGTAATGTACATGAAGACTTAGCTCAGGATAACTTTCAAATAAGTTAAATATAGTCCCGTGTTCTGCATACATACAAATAGATGCATTAGATAATCTTACAGTACCTGGTTTTCCATTACTTAAATGCCATGTCACAAACAAAACCTAAACTATTAACCCTTTAATCACCCACATTTATTAAAATCCCAAGTTATTCATGAGCCTAATTACTTTTGGATATTTGAGCATAATTCACTGCTAATTTGTATGACTCACTGAATGGGGTAATTTTGCATCAACTATTGAATGAAATCAGTGAATAATATGAAAGATTGTGTCAGAACATATACAATCCTAAAAAAGGAAACAGTAACGCAGTCCCCTGTGCTCCTGGCTGGGCTTACCTGCCTTGGCTTCCCGCAGCCTTCTCCGTCACGGCTCATTATCATTCAGAGCAGTGCTGCTATTTTGAAATAATGAATACATCCAAAAATCAATAGAAAACCTGGAGCCTCCTCATTCCTGAAAGCTCATGCAGAGAGACCTGACCCTGGATTTTCCTCAGGTATCAGGAACTAAAAGTGAGCTCACTTCTTAAGTGCATAGATACACACACACACACACACAAACACACACACAAAATGTAATGGAAATATCATTTCTCTGAAAGTTGGATTTAATGCATCTTTTAAGAGAGTGCTTTAATGTAACCTCACAGTTAGGGGAGACTAGGAATGGTAATTTTTTATGAAAATGTTGACCAGGTGAACACTCAGCATCTCTGAAATTATCTGAGTCCAGAAAAAATGCTTTATATAGGAATGATGTAAGCCAAGCCCCATGTCCTCCCGGATCAGCATGTTCAAGAGCTCCTTTGATCAGGAACTCCTGCCCTCTTTCTCCTGCAAATGCCTGCCAACAGCTTGTTTTCTGAACCCATATTCCAAAGAAATTAGGAGTTTCTGCCTCAGCCAGGAGAAAGCCTGGGGCACAGAGACAGTCACAGCGCTGGTGCACCACCCACCGGAGGCCCTGCTGGTGGCAGCTCTGCACTGCGGGATGTGACCTTCAGGCTAGCAGAGGGGACACAGAGGTGGAGAAAGAATAAGGGAAGGCTGAGGAGGTGCAGAATGGGCAGGAGGACGCCCCGGCCCTTGGTTAGAGAGCCTGGGAAACAGCAGAGGAGGGTGAGCTCTCCACAGTGCCTCTGCAGAAGACCGCAGGTGGCTAGAGGGCCAGAGGACAGGAGCGCTCCTAAGGCAGCACCCAGTGACAGACAGGGTCCTTCAAGTACTGAGGTCCTTTGTTTGCTCTGCCTCTGTCTCTGGCAATCCCTAGGGATGCTCTGGATCCCTAGGCCTCCCTGACTGAGCAGATGGCCTAGGAGGAAAAGCCTTAATCAGCAGGCGGCCGAACAGCAGAACGGGGTGCCATACCAAGGGTCGCAGTGAGGAAGAGCCGGGCTGGCAGCCCACAGCACAGCTGGGCCGAACCCCGTCATGCCCTGCTGACATTATGGTCCATCCTGACACTTGTGACCACTGACCCCAAACTGATGCTTCAGTCCTTCTAGGCCAGGCTTCAGGCCAGAGCCCTCAGGGTCCTGCGTCCCTGGAGCTGCCTGCAGGGCCTGTTCAAAGCAACTGCTGGACTGAGCCTCTGAGGCACCCTTTTGGAGTGGGCTCCATGCTGCCCTCCAAGCAAGCTTGTGGTCATCAGGGCAAGCTCGAGAGACAGAGTCCTCCTTCCTATAGGACTTAGGTGCTCAGAGCAGCTCCCACCAACTCCCGTTAGTGGAACAGGACACCAGGACGGAGCCTCTCAAGACCTTGCAGCCTCAGAGAGCGACAGAGTAGGCACCATCCAGTGTCCACCAGGAGGCACCACGGGCCCGATCACCACCTGAGCAGGATGAGTGAAGCACTCACTCCAGAGAGAATTACTGAGGACCTACTGTGTGCTGAGTAGAAATCAGACACAAGCGCCTCTCCTCAGGAGTTCATATTTCATAGCAGGAGACAGATTTAAAAACAATAGTAACAACATGCACACGAACATATGGACATAGGTCTGCAAAGGCGCATGTGCGTGTAGCTGTGGCTGCCTACAGAGCTCTGGCTGAACCTGCCGTCACCTGCAGCATCTGTCGGTAGCCACCTCTTTTCTCTCTGTGTGTAGACGTTCTGTACCTAGCTAATAAGCGTCTCGTCTGTCACTGCCCTTCATCATTTCTCCATCATCTGTCACCTCTCATCTAGCTGGGTGGGTAGCCATGTAAAGCCAGGGTAGGACAAGTGCCTTGGAGGGAAGTGAGGAAGGGAAGGGGGCAGCCCATGGCTAGCTATGCGAGCTGTGCTGTCAGAGAGACTTCATCGGGCCAGGCCTGGAGACGGGAGCCAACCTCGAGCATGCCTGGAACACAGGCAGAGGGCACGGCAAGTCCAAAGGCCCTGGTATGCTCCAGAGGGAGCAAGAAGCCAGTGTATCCAGGGCTGTATGTGTGGCCAGCGGTGATCCCAAGAAGGGCCAGACAGAGGGGGCAGTCACCTTCAGGAGTGCTTTACATTCCAACTTTCCCTGGAATCTCACCTGGGGAGACAGGTAACTGCTGGGGAGTTTGCATTAGAGCCATCAAGTGAGGGACTCCTGTTTCTCATGATCCCTGGGGATAAGATGCTGAGAACAGAATGCAGGGGCGCGGCTGGGGTAGGGGAGACTGCAGCGTCCATGCCGACCAGGACAGGGTGCTGCCGAGCTGCTGAGAAAGGATCCGCTGCAGGGAATCCCCCACAGGCATTCATCTCCCACCCCCACAGAGGTTTTTAGCTAGAGTGCACTCGGCATCCCCCTCCTACTCGGGATTGCCTGGAGAAGGTTCCAGAACTCTGTGGCAGTGTCGGTAGAGCTTCTCTTCTGGCTAGATCTTCTCTTGCCCAGTTTTCTCTTTGTTTCAAGTTTTCCAACATTTAATAGAAATGCTTTTTTTTAAAACTCATTTTGCAGTGTTTTAGCTACAGCCTTCCATAGTCCTTTAGTGGACGTCCGGTTGGAGTGAATAAACAGATCATGGTTTGCAAAGCGACCCTCCATTGTCCTCAGTGCAGAGGTCGACACAGACCCTTTCCTCAGATCTTAGACTAGCGGACTCCCTTCACCCCCCAACTGATGAAACTGCTATTGTCTACACAGTCTGCTCCTATGTGGAGATTCCAGGGAAAGGGGGGTGCAGATCCCTTCATCGGCCCGGGGCTCCTCCTTCCCGTGTCCGGGCAGCTCTGCAGCACGCCTCAGGCCAGGGTCCCTGAAGGTGTGGCAGAGAATGGCAGGCAGACACACCTCCATCCAAAAATCCATGTCTCCTGGTCACAGAAAAGGGCACCTGGAGAACGGGTCCCCAAGGTTCAAGTCCAAGGCCATGTGCTCTCCTGGGACTCCCACGTGGTGAGAGCAGCCAGGGTCCAGTTCCCAGAGGGAAGGTATAAAAATTCACTGGCCAGGTGCCATTTGAGCCAAACCTTGCTGGGTAGGAAAGAGTATTACGAGGCCCGAGGGTCAGGAGGGGCTGGATCCCCAAAGGCTGTGGACGACATTCTGAGAAGAAGAAATGCATTCTAAAGCCTAGGAGCAGAGGGACTGTGGAAATTTTTAGAAAGAAGTTGTATGATTCACTTGTATTTTAGAAAATACCCAAACACAGAAGGTAAAGACAGGTTGGTCAGGGAAGTTACCATAGAAGAGAAAGAATTAAGAGCAGAGACTTGGGATTAATCCCTGGGCTGTTTCTTGTAGCTTTGCCATACTGAGCACATTATTCAGCCTCACAGATACCAGTTTGATTTTGCTTGTTTTTTTTTTTTTTTTCTTCATGAATGCACAAATGCTACATGGGGCACGTGAAGGTCAACGTTCTGACAAAGCCCACCATGGACCATCAGATGGATACTGTTCATTCTGATAACTGCTGTTTTCCACCCCTATCATCGCCCTCATCACCACCTTTATTGAGTAGAATCATCTGTTGAGATGCTACAGCCACAATCCAGCAAAGAAATAATAGGTCCAAAATCTAATAAAACTGCTCAAAGAATTTGCATTGCCCTTGTTTGTCTCCGCTGACTCCCTTTGATGTGCAAATCGCCAGCTACTCTCCTGCCAGGTGGTACCTGAGGGATCTGAAGCTGGAGCCAAGCTGCACTTCAGGGCCAAGTGATCAGAGGCCCAGGTTCAGCTGTGAGATCCTGGTGGCTGAGGAGACGGTGTTGGAGTGGGGGCTCTGGGGTCAGAAGAGTGGATTCATGATGGGATTCGTGGTGCTTCCAAACAGCTCCAGAGAGCTCCCTGCCCCTCTGCTGTGGACACAGCCTGAGCACCGTCCATGTCAGGAGGACAGCCTGACCCAGGCAGAGTCTGCTGGCCCCTTGATCTTGGACTTCCACCCTCCAGAACTGGGAAAAGCAGGTTCCCTTTCTCTCATGTTTTATTTTCTGAAAGCCCCTTGGCCTTTTTCACAGTGGCGGGGACGTGCTAAGACAGGATATGACGTAGACAAAGGATGGAGGATGGCCGGGAGGGGCACACACGGGTCCGGGGTGGACACTCGGGTCCGGGGTGCTGAGGCCTGTGGGCCAGCAGCTCATTCCTTGCTGGCTGAGCTCCTTCATACGCTGCATGCCCCCTCCCAGCCTGGAGGAGAAAAGGACCTGTCCCTTTACAACGAGGGGCGCACACAAAGCCACCCGGCCAGCACCTGCCAAGGCGATGGCAGAATGAAGGGGTCAGACGCCGTCCTGGAAGCCTCTCTTCAGACCTGGAGAGCCCGCAGGTGCTCACCGGTGGACCTGGGTGACGCTGTAACTGCTGAGTGCCAAGCCGTCCACCTCTCAGCCTGTTGCCCTCTGGCCTTTGCTTAGTCTTACTCATATCTAGGTCACCTCAGAGCTGTGGGTGACCCAGCAGTGGGCAAAGCAAGAGCAGAGGGAGGAGGTGGCTGTCCTGCCACCTGCTAGCATGGGGCCCACAGGTATTTTCTGGGACACAAAAACAGGAGGTGCCCTAGTCCTTCACTAGGGCCTGCCACCCTCCTGCCTTCCCTGGGGGATTCAGAACTGGCTCCTGTCCCTTCACTCAATGGAACACCAAATCCCTGCTCCTGCAGCTCCCTGGGCCACAGGAGTAGGGGGTGGGGACGCGTTTCTTCCCCTTGGTGCTACTCAGTCACCCAGCGGGACAGAGGGGGAAGACCCAGGTGGGTTGTGGTGACAGCCGGTGGCCGGTCCCACTTGCTCCTCCAGCCACATGGGGCAGAACTTCAAATCATGCCTGGAAATGAGGACACAGATGGCACCCGCTTCTCATGGTCACTGGGTGGCCAATGAGCTGGATCTAAAGAAGAGGCTCTGAAAGGCCAGAGCATAAGCTCACGGAGGACCCTCCAGAGCTTCTTTGCAGAGCTTAATTTTTTGAATGATCAATTTTGCCATAAGTATTTTTAAAAGTCTTGAAGAAGTGCCATCCCCTCCAATCCATAAATTTTACTTCTTGGAATTGATGCTAGGAATTAGGTGTAGGGATGCAAAACTTGCTCATTATAAGGTCACTTACTGTAAATGTGTCAAAAATGTATCATAAATAAGATCAAGCTGAGATGCTAGGACACTGGTATAATCTTCCCATGGTATAGTACTCAGGGTTCCTTATTGTATGCATCCATATAGAGTTTCTTAAGAAGAAAAATTGGACTTTTAAATGGCATGAACATAGACACACTATTTTATGTCTCATTATACATTTCTGTGTGGAAAAGCATTTAGAGTATTAGAAGCTCTTTTGGGACTAATTGCAATGACTTTCCCTATCCTTGCTTTTCCTTATGTAATATTTACTCATTATTGTGGGAGAAAGACATAGTCAAGGAGATCACTTTGAATTGAAGCTGATCTATCCATAATATCAGTTGTTCCAGAGAATGCTTTTTAGCATTAAATTTGATAGATATTTGTATCCAGTTTGGAGCAACTTTCTTTTAACAGATTTCCCATTTTTCTTGGGCTCCTTGTAACTGAATGAGCTCTTGGACTGCAGCTTATCTTGCAGGAAGAATCCCACTATGATCAAATTGGTTGCAGCAAATGCCATCAGGTGGCATGGTCCCATTGGCACCTCTGCAAAAAGAAAGCAAAAGTATTCATGGTTCTTTAAGTGATTTTGCTCTGATTATCAACAAGGGGCATCCCTGTCTTTAATTACTTCCCTGGGCTCTGACTTCTCTAGGCAGGCTTTGTGAAGACCCTCGCCCTATGGTGGGGGCCAGGAACACCTGGCCTGTGTGCTGTTTGCACGTTGCTCTGGCAGTGCCTGCTGTTTACCCCACCACTTATGGCAGATTCCTGCCAGTAGTGAACCCCAGTGGATGCTCCGTAAAGACCCTGTTCTCTAGGACCTGTGTTTCCCAAAGCCTATGGGATCGTTTTGATATTATTTAAGGAAATAACGTATTTATTAGACAGTTGTGGGCAGCGTTTAGAGCCTAGCTGTTTCTTGGTGTGTGTAATGTGTGATACCCTGGCTTGGCTTACTTACTAATAAGGAAATTGTACCTCTCTGATGGGATGGCTAGAGGGGCAATGACACAACCCTGAAAATTTCTGTCCCCTGGAAGCAGTGGAAACACAGTGCTGAGATTCCCACCTGGGCCTTGGAGCGGGGGCTCCGTTGCTGCGAGTGGGTGCCCGCTGGTCTGAGGCTTTTCGATGTCCTCGCATCCTCTCTTACTGCTTCATGTTCTCGTTCATACCACAGATGGGAACTTTCAGGAAGAATTGATGGGAACTACATTTCCTATGTGCAATGATCATGCAGAATCCCTGGAAGAAATTCCTCCCTAGATCAACCTAGAATGCACCCCCCTCGCAATCTGGACATCGTCTGTGTCTCAGCAACACTCAGCGGAGGTGTCACAAGGCAGTCAGGCACACTGTCCTCCTAAGCCTTTGGTCTTCTCTCTGTCACAGGATGGCTTCAGCATATCACAGCTGGCCACCTTGCAGGTCCCTGTGCTGACAGCCACTGTCTTGAGACACCACTTGTCCCTTGCTGCCGGGTCAATTCTCCTACCTCCATCTGGCTCCTTCTGCATTGTCTTCAGGAACTCTTGCTTTGGATTGTCCCTAAATCACTGTACTCCCTGGGCAGGACTCTCCCCACTCATTGTCCTGAGGATGGAACACCATGTCTTCAGCAGCCCAGTCCCTGCCACAGTCCTGCTGTGGGTGAGATGCCCTCCAGGGCAGCCACGTCCACGCCCTCTGTTGCATAGCCCTGTTGATCCTGTGGCTTCCACCAGGCCCCCTGTGACCGCCTGCAGCCAGGGACACAGGTCTGCTCACGTTGTGCAGGTGGTGCTTCAGCACCGGAGCCACTCCATGAGGCACATTGCCCTCAAAACAGGGCAACAGTGCTGGCATGCCTGGACACTTCTCAGACTTTTAACAGAATGTGTGGACAGATGGAAGAATGTGTATGTCCCTGTATGTCTGCAAGTATGTGATACATAGATCATATCCACAGGAAGATAGGTGCTGTATATTTCTATTTCATCTGTATAGGTTTATATCTTATGTATGATCCATGCACCTCTATGGAAGTGTCAGCCAGGTCTGTCGCATGTATGGTTCATGCGTATGTCGTCTACCTATTTTATCCATCTGCGTACCTCTGTATAAGTGCATAGATGGCACAGGCATCAACACAGACGATACTGAGGTGGAGATAGACAGGCAAACACACGCATGTGCATAAGGTCAGCCATAGCTTGGGATGCTGCGGTGAGGTGGACATCTGAGTCCCCACCTGGAGGGTGTGACTCTGCAGAGGACCCTGGAAGGACCAGCCCTGCCTTGGCGACAGGGGTGTGCGCGGTCACTGACACAGAGGCTGGCCTTCAAGTCTAGGTGACAGGCAAGACCTGAGGCCATCGTGTGAGCGGGGACACAGCCATGTGTCAACCCAGCTCAACCCAATCCACTACGGTATAGTTAGGGACGGAGATGTGCACGTGATGGACAAGGGCAGGCGGCTTCCACCCACAGTGTGCAGCTCCCAGCTCCCAGCTGGCGAGTAGGGGAGCTGCCCCCTCTGCAGGTACCCGGAGGGCAGGGCCTGCATGTGGATGAGCTGCCCCCTCTGTGGGCCCCTGGGGGGCAGGGCTTGAGTGTAGGAGAGCTGCCCCTTCTCTGGGCACCTGAAGGGCAGGGCCTGCATGTGGATGAGCTGCCCCCTCTGTGGGCACCAGGAGGTCAGGGCCTGAGTGTGGATGAGCTGCCCCCTCTGTGGGCCCCTGGGCGGCAGGGCCTGAGTGTAGGAGAGCTGCCCCTTCTCTGGGCACCTGAAGGGCAGGGCCTGCGTGTGGATGAGCTGCCTCCTCCGTGGGTACCAGGGGGTCAGGGCCTGAGTGTGGATGAGCTGCCCCCTCGGTGGGCCCCTGGGCGGCAGGGCCTGAGTGTAGGAGAGCTGCCCCTTCTCTGGGCACCTGAAGGGCAGGGCCTGCGTGTGGATGAGCTGCCTCCTCCGTGGGTACCAGGGGGTCAGGGCCTGAGTGTGGATGAGCTGCTCCTTCTGTGGGCCCCTGGGGGGCAGGGCCTGAGTGTGGGGGAGCTGCCCCTCTGTGGGTACCAGGAGGCCAGGGCCTGTGTATAGGGGCCCCCTCTGTGGGCACCTGGAGGGCAGGGCTGCATGTTGGTGAGCTGCTCTCAGGTTGGCACTTAAGACACAGGAGCCCAGGTGGAGCCCAGGTGGAAATCATGCCACCCGGGAATAGCAGTCTCCCAGTGGCAGTGCTTGTGCCCTGCACCCTGAAGTCTGAAGTCTGTAGGTACCTGTCAGAGGTGGACCTGTGTTTGCAGGGACCAGCTGTTGATGCAGAGTAAAGCGATCCAGAGTGACCCCAGGTGGCAGAGTCTCCTGGGCTGTCCACTGGCTCCTCAGTGGTGGCAGCAGAGACAGTTCTCCTCCTGCTCTGGGACTCCCAGCAGCCTGGTGGGGGCCTCCCCAGTCTCTGGCACAGGCCCATGTCAGTACATCGAGATGTTCACCACAGAGAGGCAACCCACTTCAGACTCCTGAAATGAGCTAGGAGAAGACTTCACTACCCCAAGATTCAGGGGAAAATATTTGCACAGTGCCCTAAAGAATAAGTATTGCTTAAATGAGATCAAAGAAGAAAATGTCAGGGACTCAGAAGTCTAGGGCATCTTGCATTTTGTCTTTATTGTCAGACTTGGAGTATCGACTGTACAGTTATTATAGGAATCCACATGTCTGTAGACACTGTCTTTGTTTTTTTAATAAAACAGTCTACGAATGCTTACCCATAGCCAACGCCAGCTGCTAGCTGTTTGGGCTGAGTATCATCCTGGGGAACTTCTGGTGTTTGTCTTTGCAGACAGCAAAGAACCAGGACATGGCACCAAATGGAGCCTCAGAAGTGGGTGGCTTGGATCCAGATCAGGACGTGGCCACGATGATCTTAACACCCTGTCTGGAGTGGAGCTTCCTGGCAGCACTGAGGCAGGGGAGGGGCGGGTGGCACTCTGCAGGCCAGCAGAGAGAGGCTGTTCTCTGTCTTAAGCCCCACTGCCTTGGCCTCCATCTCCTGCCACTCTGGTACACAGAGGCCACAGGACTTCCCTGGAGAAGTGGCCAGCGCAGCCTGTGCACCTCGCCTGGTGCTCCTGGTCTGTCAGAGCCTTCTCCCAGGGTGGGGTTCTGATGGGTTCCTTGGCATCCAGTCCTTGAGCTTCAGGAGGCAGGTTGTCACGCCCTCCCCAGTGGCTCTGCTCCGCCTGCCCTCTGGCTTAATCTCTGAACCTCACTTCTGAAAGTCTCGGCCATCTGGATGTTCTTTCAAGTCTGAGCTGGAGTCTTGCCTCATCTCTAAGGGGGTCTGTTCTCCCCTCCTTAAATCAGAAGGAGTGCCTCCTGGGCCACCTGAGCTCTGCACCATTCTTCCCGCTGCACAGATATCCGTGTGGACAGAGGGAGCACTGAGCTGCCCTGCTCACGTCATGTGTGGAGGCCCTGGCCCTGGGGACAAGATGGCGCTGCATTCTCTTGATGTTCTGGGTTTTCATGACAGGGAGCGTCACTGCTGTTTTAGGAACTTGCGTTCTGAGCAAAAGTCGGGTGAGCATTTATAAGTGACTGTGGAGCAGCAGTGAGCTTGAGTCCTGCAGGGAGGAGAGTCGGTGTCACCAGCGGCACCCTTAGTGCTCACAGCTGCGGGCAGAGCCTCCCCCGTCCCAGCACCAAGAGCAGAGAGGGACTCAGTTACTGTGGAAGTGCATGGTGCAGATCAGAGCAGAGCAGGTGCAGAGGGCACTTCGGGGGTAGGTGAGATGCAGGCTTCTTGAATTAAGGTAAGACTAGGCTGGACATCAGGTCAGGGGGCTAGGCACTAACCCCAGGTGTCCACTCACTCCACGTTCAGTGTGGATGGGTCCTCAGAGTGGAGCAGGGTGTGACGGGAGCTGGGTTCTCCTGCAGAGAGCCCGCACTGTGCTCCACTCAGGGCCACCAGGGAGGAGGGCGTGTCCAGCAGTGGCCCTGTCCACCACACAGGAGAAGCACAATACGGTCCTTCTCCCTTTGTGCAGCAGAATCTGGAAGGAACTTGGTGAGCCCAGTGTGGACTGAGACCGTCCTGTGCCCAGCGCTTTGCAGTAGGCTGGGAGACAGGGAGAGCGCAGGCTTCAAGTTCACAGGGCTGTGACCCTCAAGCAGTCCCCAAAATAGCCACACCACCACTGCTTATAGAAGGCCTGCGGTGAAAGTCCAGGACGCCCAGCAGGACAGAGCAGAGGGCAGCAGCCTCAGGTGGAGGTCAGGCCAGGCTTCCGCGAGTGGACAGCCATCATGTGGGGTGTGAGGAGACGCAGGAAGTCAGGCATGTGACGGGGAGTGGCTGGCAGTGGAGGGGCCACTCATCTCCAGGGCAGTGAGGGGCTGGGAGGGGCGTGCTGCTCCTGAGGCTGCTGCGGGGAGCCCTCCTGCAGGGAGGGAGCTGGAGGCTGTGCGGACTCCCTGAGGAGGCCACAGGTGAAGGCTGAGGTCCCCAGAGGGACAAGCACAGCTGCTGGTGAGGGTGAGTGGGGGAGGAGAGTGAGCTGAGGAAGCAGAAGCCCACACCCAGAACAGGAGGGGCTCACAGGACGCCTTCCCTTAATTAGAGCCAGGATGTCCCCACACAAGTCTTGTGTGGCATTGAAGTATGCCCTGAGCGCTCTGCTGTTCTTGTGCTGTGCTTACAGATGATGTTTTCCCCAAAGGGGTAACATGCACAGGTGTGCAAGGAACTGGGGACTGGAGTTCTAGGAGTATTCATAAATACACAAGTGTGTGTGTAAATGTGCGTGTGTATCCGCATGTGTGTACAGGTGTAAGTTTGTGTGCATACACAAGCACAGCTCTCTCCACGTTCCCACCAGGTAAGAACCAACTTCATTTTCATGGTTATTTTCATCGATGTCTGGAGCAAGGCTTGGCATTGTCTCAAAAACCCAATTCTGGCTCATAAGCGTCGATTTCCCTTGTAATAGAGAAGACACCCCATGGGAAACATGACATTTCTGGAACTCTCCATTTGATCAGAATATTCTATTTAATTTTAACAAAACAGATGCATGAGAAACCACCCTGTGAGTCATCTCAGTCCTACATCCACAGGAACACAGGGGAAAATTCTGCATTTTTTGTGAGACATTCCCCCAGTTCCTCAGCCGTCAGTCTCTTGGAAGTAATGGGTTTATTGAACCTCTCAGTCTCCTGGGGGAGTGGAGTGGTTTCAAGTCTGCCCTAAGCGTACTGATACTTTCTGGCTTCTTACTCATCAAAAAAAGGTTCAAATGCAGAGGAGAGTCCCTGTGATTTCTATGATGATTTTCTAAAAATATAAGTAATTTGGCGTCCTGTCAGAAGTGCTCCAACAGACATTTCACACACCTTTAGCATTTCCAGGTGCGGCTTAGGAAAGCGTCTCAAGTTGTCTCTTCACTTTTCGAGTTCCACGGTGGACTGCATGAGTCTCGGAGGCAGGGGCTGAGACTGTCGGGGGAACCACTCGCCACAGCGAGGCTGGGGACGGTTGGGCGAGGAGTGAGCCAGGGGACTGCTACAAACAGGCTCCTCAGATCCGCGGCCACCCACCTGGAGAAGGAGGGACCGAGGAGCCTGCGCTGTTTGGGCTAGAGCAGGCCGTCCAACTTGAAGTACCCCCGAGTCCCACATGTATTCTCCCTCTTGAATCCTTTGGGGGAAGAGGAGTCTGCCAGTGTGGAGAGTGGCTTCGTTTGGCATTCAGGAGAAAACAGTGGGGTGGCCAGGCTGCACTGCAGGGCAGCAGGGCCCTCTCCCTGCAGGGTGCTGCAGGCTTCCTGGCCCTGGTCTCAGGGCACAGGACAGCTTGGCAGCCACCCGGCAAGTGCTCTCCCTGGACTGAGGTCACCTCTCATCACCCCACACTCAGCTGGAGCCCAGTATCCTCGACCCAGAGGCCACCTTCTTTCCCAGGGGATCATCTGCTCTGTTCCTGAGGACAGAGGTTGTGAGCCCAGGTACCAGGACAGTGACAGACACCCGCCCTGATGTCCTCACTTGTCCTCAGAATGTCTCTGCTGTGTGTCTTCATATCAGTTCCTGAATGTTGACCTGTCTCACTTCCAAAACCATTTATTTATTAAAAAACGAATTCAGTAGACTTAAAAAATATCCATGCCAAGCCCCGAGTTCAATCCTAGCACCAAAATTAAAGAAGGAAAACAATGAGGTAGGAAAATGACCCTGGAGGCCCTGTCAGAAACCCTCTGACCACCTAGATTTCCAGTCCCTGATAGTCCCAGAAAAGGCTTCAACTGCACTGATTTTGCGAGATTCTTCACAGATATAGAGTAATGAAATGTCCCACCATATTTCCTTTTCTTCAGTACTGCCTAAGAATGAAAAATAGGGCACACTTATTGGAAGATCGTATCTGGGTTTCTGTTTGTGTTGAAGGATGTTGACATGTGAGAAGCTGCACCTGCCGCCGCATCGGTTCACAGATAGATACACACAAGATCAGCGGCTCCTCGTCCACTGCCCCTGGCTAGCCCACACCCCGTGGCTCACACCAACAGACACTGCCCGCGAGGTCCGGACAGGTCTTGCAGGACGCCGGCCCCTGGCGTAGAAGGGCAGTGGGGCCCCTGTGGCCCTCCCGGTCTGTCCTGCCCACCAGCGGTGCTGTGGAGCCCTGCGGCCTGACTCTCTTAGTAGGCCCCTCTCTCCATGACTGCCTTCCGCTTCCTCCTCTCAGCCCCAAGGCTACCTGGATTATACTGGGCCCACCAAGGAGTCAGAATGACCCTTTGCCTGTCTGAACTGCAGGTGAGGCGTGGTGCTCAGGGGCTGGGCAGCAGGGCCTCAGCATGGGGGCAGCCCGAGGCCCTCGTTACGCCTGCCCAGAGAACTGCTGTTGAGCTCTCCACCTCTAAGTCTTACTTGAGTCATCCACATACGGAGCAAATTCCCAAATCATCTCCTGGTTTGCAGACTCATCGACTTCCTTTACATGGGTTTTCAGTGAAAGAACAGTCGACTTCAGAGCAGAATCTTTGAGTTGAAAGTCAACCAAACCTTACCCCAGTCCTGTGGACAGTGACCAAGGAACCTGCCCTTCCAAGGAGAGGCCTTGTCTAGAGTGACCCCATCCCCAAGTGGGCACAATTATTGTTAACTCACAAGCGAAAATCAAGAGATTCATCTCCTTTGGAATAGGACTCATTGGCACAGCTTGGCTCCAGCCTGCAAAATGAGTTACATAATTGTTAAAGTCCTCATGCCTGATTCCAGAGGAGAGGAATCTGTGAAGAAGTTGTGCCTTTTACTCTGATGCCTTAGTCTCGTTAGGTTGATGCGTACCATCTGAATTTCTTTCTACTCTGTGATTCACAAATGGCCTTTGTATACCAAGGCCAGGGGTCACAAGCTGTTGCCCCCTGGGCTTAGCCCATAGGCTCAGAATGAGTTATTCCATTCTTAACTTGATGTGAAGACGTTTTAAAAAGTAATCAATATTTTGTGACACAGAAAATCGATATTTGAAATCCAGGTGTCAATGTTGACAAGTGCTGTGGGAACACAGTCCCACCCATCATGAGGCAGCTCTTGAAGCAGAGTTGACCAGTTGTAACAGAGACCGTGTGAATAATTAATTAATTCAGTTATTTATTTATTTTTGGCCCTAGAATAATTAATTCAGTTATTTATTTATTTTTGGCAGTGCTGGGGATGGAACCCAGGACCTTGCACATGGTAGACAAACTCTGTAGAGCTGAGTCACATCCGTAGTCCCAAACCTAAAATACCCACTACCTGGCCCCTGTACAGAGAAAGGTTTGTTGACTGTCACAAAACAGACATTCCTGTGTGGGGTGTTTGGAAAGGCAGTTGGGGAACAGCGGCTGTGTGTGCCAACCTTGTTAGTTCCACCTAGCTTTTGTGATTAGAACCATCAAGAGTAATCTAATTGAGAAAAACATAAATTTTAAAGCAACAACAGAGTAGAAGTTGATTTCAGTTATGAACAGGTCATATGAGAGTGAAGCTGAGCTGGGTAGGCTGGGGATTCTTGAATCCAGACTGACTTCTCCTGCAGACATTCTTGGTGTTAGTGGAGGGGGCTGTGACCAATAGAAAGAGCATCATAATCTCAATAGGGAAAGAAGGTGATGCATGTCTTGGAGTCGCTTTGTCCAGCTGTCACCCTAGTAGCAGACAAATCCAGCAAATAGGCCAGTCTGAGCACTGTTTCCTCTCACAGATTCCTTCACACAGTGACATAAACACTGTTGCAATTGGTTACAGTCAAGGTTTGACTTTTAACTTTAAATGGATCGTGCACATTTAGAGATTGGCAGTGGAAATTGAGCACCCTGACATCAGAAAGCTTGACTACATATGTCATTTGACTGCTTTTCCTCCAGGTAATGGAATAAGTAGGAAATGCTCCCCATAGCTAAACATTTTCCAGCAAATCCTGTGCAGAGAAATGAGGCATCTCTTGACCACACAAATGTGTGCTTCCAGCCCAGCGCTTCCAGGGCGCATGATTCTCCTAAAAACAGATTGGTGGATCCTTTCCGGATCATCTATGCTAATAAGCATCATTTTGAAAACAGATTTGGCAATTGAGATACAGCATAATTATATAGTGCATTACCATCTAAGTCCAGTGGCATAAAAAGTGTGCTCTGCGTCCATTCACGTGAGCATCTACCTAACCTCTCCAACTCCTTCATGTAGACGTTCACAGGTTCAACCATCCATAGATGGAAAAATATTTTAAAATCATGCATGTGTACCAAACACGTACACACTTTTATTTCTTGTCAGTATTCCCTAGACAATACAGCATAATAACTATTTACATTTTAACAAGTACTTACATTTTCTTAGGTATCCTAAGTAACCTGGAGATGATTCAAACTCAGGAGTGCGTAGGCTATGTTCAAATATTGTGCCTTTTCATATAAAGGACTTCAGCATATATGGGTTCTGGTGCCTAGGGGGAGCCCCAATCCTCTGTGGATATCGAGGGATGACTGATTTTCATGTCCAGTTTGTAGGTGGGGAAACTAAGCGTCATAACAGAGTTTCGGAGCCTCTGCCAGCACACGGCAGAGCCAGAGCACGATCTCGCTGGGGTATTGCTCTCCAGGGGTGCTCCAGCCCAGCCCAGCTGAGGGCGTTTCTTGTTCTTCTGATGCACAGGGCCATGATTCCTGAGAGGCTTCTCTTCCTCTGCCAGCATGGGACGTGGTCAACGGGGCCAGGGGAGGGCTCCAGTGTTTCTGACAGCTGACCTGGGCGCTGGGGAGCTGGCTGGATGCTCTAAACAGAGAACAGAGATGGAGCGTATCTCCTTTTTAAAAGATGAATACACTACTTTAGTAAAACATGGTTTTATTCCATTTCAGATCTCTTTGACAGTTCTTGTCATCCATCTTCTAAATGATCCTTTCCTTTATGTCAGTGGGAGAGGCCTGGGCTGCGGATTCTGCAGATGGAACGTGGGAAACATGGCCCCTACCACACGTGATAAACAGTGTGTTTCAGCCGACTCCAGATTAATAGAACTGTGGAGTGTCCAGATGGAGAAAGGCAGAGTCTTCTCATTTGCCTATTTCTTTTTCTTTTAATGACTCATTGTGATTAAGGTCCTGAGGAAATGACACGAGATCGAAAATATGTCTTCTCATGTATTCATCATTAACAAGGAAGATCCAAAATGTCAAATGTTTCTGAAAGCTTCCATTTGATCAAGGGTAAATTTAGCATTTATATTTGGGCAAAGATAAAGCTATCCAAATCATTTTAAGTTTCAAAGGCAACTAATATATCACCTCTGTTTTAACCATCGCAAAAAAGAATAACAGAATCCACTTCTGAAGTAGGATTTAGGTATAGGATGTTTCCTCTGTGTTTTTTACAAGGGAGACCTTTCTCCTCTCTCTCTTTTGTAGGCTCACGGGCATGAACCTTCCCTCTCCTGTCATCAGTAGCAAGAACTGGCTGCGGCTGCACTTCACATCCGATAGCAACCATCGGCGCAAGGGCTTCAACGCTCAGTTTCAAGGTAAGAATGCTCCAGCTTAAAAGGAAAAAAAAATTATATATATATATATATATATACATACATACCTGCATATACATATATACAAACAGAAGGCATGGTTGTCCTTTCTAACCCTAAAAATTTTAGCACCTTGCTAAAGATGCTAAAAGAGATATAAATAAACTTGAAAGCACTTTGTTACTGTCTTCTGTATTTCAGTGGTGTCCATCATGATTCTCACTGTATTAAGAGCGGTTAAGTTTGGAAATTTTATATGCAGCAACCAGCAACTCCATAGAAAATCTTTTGTACTATGACAGTATGAATTGTAGTTTCTTATTTTGCTGAAAGTGTTGGTAAATTTTAATCAATAAGTATGTTTTGGCATTGATTTTAAGTACTTAAGCATAACCAGGAAATATCCAGACTGCCTGGACATTGTGTTCATTCACACACCAAGAGCAGTAGAGCAGACAGGTGGTATGAAAACATGCAGATCATCATGATCTCATTTCAGCCCTAAGAGATCTTCACACTGCAAACCCAGGTACCTGACTGACTCCCTACATACTGCGGATCTCAGATGAGGTTCTGGGATTGTTGAAACTGAGCACAGGTGGACAGTCTGTGGTCCTCAGCAGGCAGTGTGACTGAAAATTCCTCTTGGCATCGGATTCCCAATGTTTAGAACTGGACAGCAGCATATCAATGCCCACGTTTCCAGCAACCCTTAATCCTCATTACCACAGCCAAGAAGATCCAGTCTACTAAGTGGTCCACAGAAAACCATTCCATTTGCATTTGCAAATAAAAATAACATGACTGTCCTCAGCACATAATGCCCGTCCCAGGCAAGCCTCTCAAAGTCCCCGACACCAGCCATTAAATCCTGACCTTGGGCAGGAGTCATGTGCGATGCCTGGAAACCAGGATAACCCAACCCGGAAGCCAGACTCCCTCACACTGCAGACAGGAGTGGGTCAGAGGCAGCTGCCGCCTGGACTGCCCTGAAAGCCAGAGTGTGAGGGAAGCCACGGCGCCTCCTTGTGGAGATCTTAGTAAACTGTCAGCAGTTGGTCTGCGCATCTCCTGTCTGAAATGGTTAAACTATGGCATACTTTCATTGTTTTCTTTTGTACAAATAGGAGAATAAAAGTGATTTTTAGGGGATGAAATTCAGGTGGGGGAGAGCCATGGAGGCCAGCGGTTTTCCATGGCCACCCAGTGCCGGGGCAGGTGAACCAGCAGCGATGCCTGACTTAGAATCCAGGGCAACCTGCTTCATCAAAATGTGTCTGACCTCAGAAGGACATTGTCCTTCACCTGCTGGTGCCAGGGACTTCCCACCTTCCCCCTCTGGCTGCAAATGCACTGTCCTGAGGCTGAGGTGCTTTCTCTTGATTGGGAGGGAGGCAGGACACATCTTTCCTTTTGGAGAGCTGCCTCTGGATGCTTTTATCTTGAGGCTGCACCTCTTCTGGTAGTTAAGAAAAAGTGAGTGTGGGAGGGACACTCTGGCCGTGAGGTGGCACCAATGTAGACTGGGGGGAGTCCACCTGAGCCTGCTCTGTGCCAGTGCACCTGTGTGAAGGTGACCCCTAGCATGGGGGAGACAGGTCAGGGTTTAGAATGCCCATGGCCTGTCGGTCCTCTGGCCAGGTGGGTCTGTAGTGCTGGCTCTCCTCTTCAGGAGCCTCTGTGAGTTACTCAGCATTGAACCAAAGTCAGATGTCTAAGTATCAGTTCTCAGATCGCAACAGTGGCCTTGGCATTGGGATCTGTGATAGGAAGAAATATGAAAAATAGAGACTATCACATTTAAAAATGCTCCCAAACTGGCAGATTTAAGAAACATACTGGTTGGCAGAAAATTGCAATAACTTACTTAACAATAACTCATTAAATGTACTAGCCATCACGTAAACTTTTGGAACCAACACATATTTTTACAAATAGGTATATACACAATTAAAGTAGAATATGCATAAAGTATTATCTACAATGGAAGTATAATTAAATATATAATGAAAGCATACATTTATTTAAGTACCATATAACTAAAGTATATAATTAAAATGTATGCACTTTGATTTTATAAATATGAGGAAAGGGGAGTAGAAAATTTGTGCCCAGGTCTAAAAGAAGTAAAAAGAGTGCTCAAGCACGGGGGCAGGGCTGGGGCGGGGTGGTCTAGTCTCCAGCCCCAGCTGCAAAGCCTGCAGGTTCTTGCTGGAGTGTCCCTGACAGCATGGCCGGATGCACTTGGATCTCAATTAACAGGACATGACCCCTAGAGCACACCCAGGCAGACTCCGTTCAGAAGGCTGGTGTCACCCTTCTAAGAAGGAGGTTGACTACACAGAGCCACCAGGATGATGGCAGGAAACACTGAAGGGAGGACCTGGGATACTGAGAAGCACCATCATAAGTGTTATGGTTTAGACATCCCCAGAAGCTCAGGTATGAAATAATGCAAGAAGGCTTCGAGGTGAAATGTTGGGTTAGGAGAGCCTTCAGCTAATCACTGGATTAATCCCCTGCTAGGGATTAACTGACTAGTAACCGAAGGTGGAGGTGGATACAGTGTGGCTGGAGGAGGAGGGTCATTGGGGTGTGCCTTTGGGGTGTATAATTTATCCCTGGCAAATGGAGTCTTCCCCCCTCTCTGCTTCCTGGTGTGATGCTCTGCGCTGCTTTCCTCCACCAACCTTCACCATGGTGTCCAGTCCCACCTGGAGCCCCGAGGGATGGACCTGGCTGTCTATACAGTGAAATGCCTAAAATCATGAGCCACAAAATAAATATTCCTCTTCTAATTGTTCTTGTCAAGTCTTTTGGTCACAGAGCAAGAAAGTTGACTAAAACAATAAATGTTATGCAGAAAGATATCGCAATTATTTTTCTGGCTCAAGAGGGAAGAACTGTCATTAATGAAGGGAAGAAACCAGGGACTCTCTGTTGCTGACTCTAGAACAAAGCTGCAGGCAACCCAGAGCAGGAGAAGAGGCCGTGACTTAGGATGGCAGGGGCTCCTCTCAGGTTCCCACCAGTCACACAAAGATCACCTCCCTGCAAACCCTCCTGACCCTTCTAGTGGGAGGCTCAGGTTTCTCATGCCAAGGGTGAATGGTCGCGTCCTGTTAAATGAGGTCCAAGTGCTGACGGGAAGACAGAAACTGCACCCGGGTGGGGAACTGTGCCATTCTTCTAGGTCCTCCCTTTGTTCTGTGCCCAGGTTGAACACCAGAAAGCCTCGGGCGCTTCCCGGTTCCTCCTGGACACATGGACGGGGGCACCTGCTGTTGTTACCACCAGCACAATTGCAAAGAGGAAAGGCAGGGTTGATCGACCTTCTAGAAACCATTAGGATAGCAATAGCTGTAGCAGTGACAACTTCCAGTGTTGACTAGGAGCTACCATCCTGTCCCGCAAGTCCTCCTCTGTCAGAGACCCTGAGTCTTGATTGATTGATTGATTGCCGTCGGGAAGGGGGACATTTAAGGGCCTGCATTTTGTGCTTGCTGCCTTTTCAGGTCAGGGTAGCTGTACTTCCCCTTGATATTGGGAAGGCGACACCCATGCTACCTGGAGTCCAGAACGGTCAATTATTCAGACACCTGGGAGAATCCTTGGGGGCTCCCACCTGCCCGTGGAGCCTCTGGTAGTTTCCATGGAAGAGATGCTCTTTTGTTATCTAGGTGCGTGATGCCACCAGGGAATTTTATGGTTTCTACCAAGATCACATTCTTTTTAACTTCATGCTTTTCTTGCTCAGATCGTCAGCACCATAAAAATGTTCTTTCGTCTCTTTCTTACCCCATAAATTTCATCTCCCAGAACGTCGTTCTCTGGGTCACAGTTTCCTTGACTTTCCCTCTTTAGCCATGTCATCGAGTCATGCCAGGAACAGGAGTGCAGGGGCTGACAGGCTTCCTGCTCTGATGTTGCCATTCCTAAAAACCGTCATTTCAAAATGGCATGAGAACAAACGCAGCCACCAGATATATTTGCAGTGTCTGCTGTACCTATAAAAATACAGTTCTCAGTGAATGACAGAGTTATGTAGGATATATCATTTCTTTAAATCAGCTGTGAATTGAGCCCATTCTTTATATGTTGCCTCCACCATTAATTATAATTAAATAACTGCCTTATTAGCATAATCCATCATCTAGACATTTGTGATGTCTACAAGATGAATTTTTAAAAATCATATTAATCTTGAACCGTGAAGGCCTCTCTACTCCTAAATGGGCATCTAAGTGTTGGGCTTCAAAATTACAGATGTTCACCTGGCTATTCATAAAAATTCAGTTTCAACAAAATGAAATTCCCATTGATTTCTGTAATGGATGAATCATTTTGAAGGAAAGTGTTTGTAATAAAGTTCCAATTTAAATTGAGAATACCCTGTCTCATAAATCAAGTGGAAACCTGATAGTGGCTTTAAACCTTGTATTAGCACAAGTCATTAGCTTGCTCTGTAGGTTGTAGTTCTGTATACGGACTGAGTTTCCTTTTTAATTAAGTGAAAGACTTAATACAAAATGAGGACTTTCCTGTTACTTAAAACACATTTGGGTGTCAGCTTCACATTCCCAGATTCACCCTGTGTTAGATGAAACCTAAACCTTCTCCTTCTCCAGTGCTGGCACTTTCTCAGGTCTGAGTGTCTGGAGCTCTACCTGAAAGCAAAGAGCCCCAGGCTGAGGCTGAGGCACATGTCCATCTTCGTCTGGAACAATAACTGGGCAATAGCAGGGACCATCATCTGGAGCCAGAAGGTGCTCAACTGAAACCTGAAAGAAGGAACCACGTGCTCCGAGTCCTCCTGAGGCAGGACTGTTGGCTGCAGAACTAGGAGCAGGCTGGGTTTGCCCTCTGGTGGTGGGCATCACCCACGTCCTTCCACGAAGAGGTATTACACAGGATGGTCACCACACAGAATATTGTTCAATCACATAAATTAGCGAAATGTAGACTTATACTCTCTAAGTTATTTCTAAACCCACTAAATCTCCACAAGAAAATTGTTCTTAATAAACGTTGTTTCATCAAATCAGACATACATAATCACTTTTCCCAAATATCTAGTTTTTTCTCAAATAAGAAATCCTTGCCAAGTGCCTATTTCAGTATTTTTAAAGCGAGGTCCATGTCTGTGTTGCAGTCCACTGACTCCTGGCCTCAGCTCTGGGTCAGTACTTACCATCAGCCAACGCCTTTCTGACCTGTGCGTCTCCTCCTCTTCCTCCATAAGGCTAGCGATACGTACCTCGTAGAATCGTTCTGAGGCCGTGGAGGTGAGCAAACAGTGTGACAGACACTTTGTCTAGAGCTGTGCCTGGAGGGCCTCTGCCACTCAGGCCTCGCTGTCTCAGTGCCTCTTGGCCAATCCTGACAGACGGCCAGGCCTGGAGATCTCCAGTGGTGCAGAGAGCTCAGAGTGGCTCCCTTTAACCAGGCGGGAGGACTCTGAGCTGTGCAACCTCCCTGGACAGAGAATGTCCTGTGGCCGCGAGCAGGAGCCTTCCCTAGACCCCGTGTGTGGGAGGACCCAGGTGGATGCCTGCAGTGTTGATGGAAACTGGGGTCAGCTTCGCCACCGAGCCTGGGCCTGTGCTGGGACACTCAGCAAAACAGAGGAAGGACTCGCTGCCCCTGCAGGCAGCAGCACCAGGAGCCAGACACGGACACCTCTAACTGTACTGTCCAGGAATCTGAGAAATGGTTGACCTGATGCCAGTCATACTAAGAATCCTTTCTTCTATAAGTATCATACTTCAGTGAAAAATATTTTCCAAAAATTTTTAAAAATGACAAATTTTTAAAAAATGACAAATGACCATATTTTATTATATAATTGTTGGAAAAAAACAATCATGCTGGCATTACTTTCAAAAGCATTTATTACAATCCTGTCTGGTGCTGGACTAGACTGTTTTGTTCTGTTCCTGATGCATGGAATACTCCTGAATATTGGTTACCACGGTGGCCGTGCTTATGTGGTGACAGATGTAATTTGAATTCTCTTGCACATGGGGCCAGACCAGAGTTCCTAGAGCATCCCCGGAAACATGGAGGCCTTGGGGAGGGTCAGAGAGGAAGAGGCCACATCTTGGCCCACAGGAAGGGGAGATGGGAAGGGGTGGGACCCACCGCAGGCTTGCAGAAGGCAGAGCAGCCTGCGGACTGGGGTCCCTGTCCCCTCTGTCTGTCACCTCTCCACTCTGCTCTCCCAGCTGGCTGGCTCTGCCACTCCACATGACCACTCAGATGACCTTCCGGTGATCAGAGGAGATGGAGACATGGTGTATTTTTCCAAAACAGAGAACCCGGTGATGGCGGCACTGGAAGGTGCTGGAATTCACTCCCACTTTCCTTTCTCAGATTGATGTGTAGGCTCCAAGAAGATAGCAGGTGCCAGTGGGGACCCAGTCCTGATGGAGGGGACAGCAGAGAGAGCAGCTCTGTAAGGAGCCTGTGGAGAGGAGAGAGTGCTCCACTTAGGGCACCGCCAAGCAGTGTGGAGTGGAGGCTGATTAAGGACTTGCACCTTAATAAGAGGAAGAGAGGAAGGGGAGGACAGCAGCTCAGGAAAGGCTGGGCCTGGCCAGGTGGCCCTCCAGCCACAGGCTGCCCTTGCCTGGGGCCAGACGCCTGGAGCGGCTGCGGGTTCACGTGTCACCTCCCTCCCTGCTGTCACCTCCCTCCTCCTTCAGTGCTTTTCCGTAGGGTCGGACAGTGGGGCTGCAGGCAGACCTCGTGGTCCAGGTCCAACAACTAATGGACACCTGGAGGCACCAGGCCCTGATTTAAGTCCCACCCCTGCTGTATCTCAGTGTCCTATTCCATAAAACCAAATGGTGACAGTGACCCCTGAGGACCAGGGAAGGGTACAGAGAGAACATGGTGAGGGTCTGGGTGCCTAGAAGCCCCTGGCATCCCACAGCTCTAGTCTCAACAGGGGAGAGTGCGTCTCACGGGCTCACTCCTAGGCCCTTCTAAGAGGAAGCGAGTGGCCTGAGAAGGTCAAGGAGAGAGCACAGCAGGCGGAGAAGACAGAGCCCCAGGCTCTGCTCAGGAAGAGCACCGGGGATGGAGTGGTGAGGCTCAGGAAGGTCCTGGGGTCCTGGGCACCCCGCGCGGGTGGAGCCATTTGTTGTAACCAGCAGGTGGCCTCAGGGTGCTGGCCTGAGGGAGCCAGGGGTCTGCATTCCATTCTGACCACCTCATTGGAGGCGCCGTGTAGACTGCCATCCCATAAACTAATTTTCCCACTGATGACTAAGGCATTGTGTAAATTAATAACTGGTCTTCTGCTTGTCCACCTCCTCCTCTTGGTGACCCGGTCCCCTGGAGGTGTCCCCCGCCCACCAGTGCTAGCAAATCCTGTGCTCTGCTTTGCAAGGTGGAGCACACACCTGAGCTGAGGGACCACCAGGGCAACACGCAGGGTCAAGTCTTTACCTCCCGTCCCTGAGGCCCAGTCTGGTTGTGCGCTGAGTATTCCTTAGACGCCCCCAGTCTCCTTTGTCAAAGAGGGTGAACAGGTGCTGTGGTTTTCTTTAGGTTCCTTTTGTCTGTAAGGAGGTTAAGTAACCATAAAGGTAAAAATTCACTTTTATGGTATCAACTGAGGATAGGGCAATGACTGTGCCTATGTTTCCGTAGTAAGCATTTGACTGGATAGTGGGTGATTTCTTCATGGTCTTGAAACAGGAGAATGTGCTTCTTAAGAGAAGTGCGCCATGTCATTCATTAAAAGAGGACCCCCACACACCCCAGGAATGAGCTCTTGAGTCTGTGCCAAACTTTTGATTTAAGTCCATGCATCTTTGCATCTTGATTTATTTAAAGGTTGTATGTTTAAATATGAGTGACCAACAAAAGTTTATCGTGATACGTAAAGCCACTTCAACGAAAACCTTCCCTTCTCTAAACCGCTGAGTGTGGCTGACATGGCTGGCTTGGGGGCCAACCTTAGGACAGCGCAGCTACTGAAAACAGATCCGTGTTTGGCAACAGCAGGAAGGTGCCAAGTTCTTAAGCGTGAACAATAAGAAAAGCTTCGGAGGCTCATAGATTCCTGCTGAATTACTTTTCTACAGTTTGTATTTATGTAATATTAGGCGGAATCGCTCTGCCCTTCAGTTCGCCCACCTTAAAGCCCACTCCTCTCCAGGCCCTCTCTCACCGGCAGCGTGGCCAGGGCGACTGTTGAACGGAGAGTGAGAAAGCAAGATGTGGGCGAGCGGGAGCTGAAGGATGGAGACCAGGCAGACAGCCACAGGGAAGTCCGTTTGTCAGAGCTGACAAGTCAAGGCTATCTCTCTGCAGAGAGGAGAGAGGGCGCGAGACGTCTGGGGTTCAGGTTTGGTGGGGTCTGGAGCTGGAGCTGCGGCTTGGTGGGCTGGGCTGGGTGCTGGCATGAGAGCTAGGCGGGTGGGAATCGCATGGGGTTGGCTGAGGTCGAAGGCACCCTGGGGCTTTCCAGAGCAGGGGGGGTCTTGGAAAGGATTGGGATGGGCTTAGGGTTATGGCACCATGGGGTAGGTCACTAACGGGGGTGGGGGGAGTTCGGGTAAGAGGAAGAACAGGAAAGCAAACCTTATCTCAGATGGCGCTTAGCATTGAAGATGGCTCTCGCGTGTTAGGTCAGTACCCTGCATCGGTGGGCTCCTGACTGCTCTTCTCTGCATCTTGAGGGAAGCATGAGCCTTGGGACTTAGAGTGCCAGTGTGTGCACTGCACGCAGGAGGAGGCTGCCCAGCACGCTGTTCACACCCCATAGAGAGACCCCAGTGGAAGGCTGGCATTTCCTCCCATCAGGGCCTCACACTCCAGGTCAGGGAGCTGCTGCAGGCAGGCTCACGGGAGCTGGCCCCACGTGCAGCTGCAGACCTCCTGGCTGTGTCTTCAAAGGTACAAGTGGCATTGCTCTAAATTATCCGTGTCAGGTTTCCTGTGCTGAACAGGGAAGCAGCTGCTCAATGGGTGGGGTCACCTGGGATGGAGCCACTCGCTTCCTGGTCCCAGTGCTACCAGGAAATGTCCTGCCAACTCCAGGCCCCTGTGCAGGACAGCGGCAGAGCCTGGCATCCACATGGGAGCTGAGGGGTGGGAGCCAGGGGTGGCAGAAGGATGAGCATGAACAGGCTCCCTGGCGTGGACACGTGGAGTTCCACACACGCAGAGTAGGGCTCCCTGAACGTGCTTCAGATTGTGACGAACACCTCACTTGCCCAGACCCAAAGGACATCTCAGAGGCCCAGCGCACACCAGCAACAACAGCAAAAGAGGCTCTCGGGACAGTCTCGCAGGATCAGGTGTCTGGGGGAGCGGCGCCTCAGCAGGTTACAGTCAGCATTTTATCCCTAGAGCTGCATGCCCCCATCCCTCACTGGCTGAGCACTTCGGGTGCAGTCTTCTCCAGGGTCACCTGGCTTTAACTGTCTCCTACTGGGAAATATACTCCTCATTGTCCCCACCTCCCTCCGTTCTCTTGTGGCGGGGAGTCCCCTTGACAGAGTGCCTTTGGAACGTTGGCAGGTGGTCCTGCCCCCTCACCTGGCCTACTGTTTGTCCGGGCTGCAGAGTCACCGGCTTGTGACCTCCCACTCTGCTCTCCCTCCTGCTGCCCTTCTCACTCCCAATTTTACGTTTTAGGCTAAATACTGAATTCTCAAAATGAACCACCCGGCTTCCTACTTCCCACAAGACTGCTACCCCATGTTTGGGTCTCTCCACTCACTCAGGGTCCTTCTTCACCACCAGTTTCCAGGAAGAGTCCAGGAGCCCCTCCTTCTGCTGAGGTCAGACTGCCTGGGAGCTTCCGCGGGTGCGGGCTGCTGGGATGCTTGTCCACATGGTGGGCTGCAACATTTTAGACCAGCGTGGCTGTGGGCTCCTCTCCACAGAGACCCAGAGCCACCGCGCAGGCCAAGGGGTTCCCTCACTTCCTCAGGACACAGGTCCATGGCTGCAGCTCAGCTTGTGCATCTGAGCTGGTTGTTAGACTTTTAAGTTTCATGCAGCGAATGATTAATGATCACGGCTAGACAGCGCTCAGTGCCCACCCAGAGGCTCCAAGAGTCTCCTTTAGGATGTCTCCAACATGTCCATATAAACCCTGAGAGACAATAATGTCTCTTTCATAGGAGCTGCTGTCAGACCTGCCCAGCTACAGTGAGCAATATATTTTAAGGATCACCCGGACCGTGTCCCAGAGCGAACTCTGCGATAGCATTTATCACACTCAAGGCTACACTCCATTGAAGTAGGCAGCAAAACAAAGCAGGATGTTCTGGGTCGTACAGGACCGTGCCGAGTCTCTGGGGTCCTCCTGCTGGCCTGTGTCCTGTGTCACAACTCTTCATATCTTAGCTTGGTGGTAGCCAAGCTTAAAGACCTTTCCTAGTTAAATCTTCTCATGTCCATATATTTTGTAAACCTACATCTGGGTTCCGGGTCCAGTCATTGTGTGTCTCTGCTCAGAAATCAGGTCACTGGAAGAGAACAGGAGAAGGACCTGTGTACTGCCAGGACCCCGTGTCCTGCCAGCTCCTCACCCCGGTCCTCAAGCAGGTCGCTCCCTGTGAGCATCTGATGACACCCAGGATGGCAGTTTACCCAGGATCTCCACGGATAAGGTGTGCTTCACACTGCAGTTTGCTTTATAGTTCTCAGGGGCAGATTTATTCCTGCCTGTGACATATCTCGTGGGACTGCAGGGTTAACTGTTTGCTAAAACCTACATTATTCTGTGAGCTTAGAGCAGATTACTACTGAGATAATAAAAAATAATGATATCTTTCACTTTTTTATAAACGTGGAATAATTTGGGTGCCATCAACTTTTAAGAATAAAAGTTGGGATAAGAAGTTACGGTGGGAATTCTCCTCCACTGTGGTCCACCAGGAAATGCTGAGTCAACCCCTGTGTCCCAGGACCAAGGTGGGTGACAGTACGACTGTGATCTTTATTTAGAAGTCAAACTTACCTTTCAAAAATTCTGTGTTTTTAAGAAAACCCTCTTGTGTTACAATTTGCTTCACTGACAATCATTCTTGCACCTTATATGTGACATAAACTCTATTGGAATAACTGAAATAATCCAAGTTTTTGAAAAAGCATATACTATATAGTATACAATAATACCAAATTTAGATGCATTTGTTGGATGTCTCACCTTGAGAAAGAGAAACGTGTCAAATGGTTTACAAATTCCTTTGGATCTCATTGATCCATTCAGAGACACCTAGAAGTGCCCAAGAGAATTTTAATTATAGGAATACTAAAGTATAATGGAATTCTGACTTTAGCTTTTCTTAGCTTTTAGAGGAGATGCCACGGTGCATGAAGACAGCCGTCAGTGCTGTTTACCTCCGAGATTCTTCAACCCACCGCTTTCTGAATTTCCCTAATGTAAAATCATCTGCTTTATATGTTACTAATAAAACTAAATTTTTATACATTGTATCCATTGGGCTCAGCTGGCGTAAGATCTATCACTCTTGTTAAGTCCCAGCCAATGGCTTCAGACTTCTTAACACTCAGGGCGCTGCTCGGAATTCTCTCAGTGTTGCTCCTTCCAAACCCTTGAGTGATCTGCAGTTTTCTCTGCCTGGTAAATCCCATTTCACACCATTTCTTCTGAAACAAAGTTCTTACTTAGAGGATTCTTTATGGACGACTCCCTAGGTTATTTCATTAGTTAATTTTAAGGTGGTCAGTTCTAGGTGGGGCTCCTGGAGCTGACCAAGGCCAGCGGTGTTCTTAGGAGCAGTGCTCATGGAATCAGGAGCAGAGCCTCCGTGGTGTGCTGGTTAGGGCTTCAATGACAGGCATTGAAACCACCAAAGGGGAAAACCCACTGAAGTTTCATAAATTCTCCCTTTTTCTGGTTATATTAAGGATTGATGTTGCCTTCTTTGTTCCTCTAGAAATTGAGTCAGGTTTTATAGATGATGAACATAAACTTTATAGAAATATAAAGTCATGCTCAAAAAAGATTAGTTTAAAAAACAGCTCTGGGAAAACACATATATAATAAATCCCATTTCAAATATCTGCAATGAAAACATCTCTATGCAATGAACACAAAGCCCTTTATTCCTGTTCCAACAGCAGAGCCTTAGCACTTTATTACAGTGAGTCTAAGATGCAAATATTTTCACATTTTGATATCTCCAAGCGGAGGACCGTTTATCTGGCAGTGTTTTGTCTTTGTGTCACATAAATAATGCTGTGCTTACCATCCGTGGTTTCTAGGTGTGATGAAGTACTGCAATTGTAGGTGTCAATTGGAGGGTCTTTGTTGCTGCCTTATAATGACACATACGAGTGGGCTCTGTTCTGAAATGTCCGTCCAGGCCTGTGGCCACGTGGCCATGAGGCCAGTTCCACTCCCTCTTGTTGACCTAATTTGAGACAGTTCTTTCTCCCAGATATCACCTGGCTCCTCCTGCCTGCTAGCCCCACGCACAGTGTAGCCTGCTCCACCTTCTGCTGTGTGCCTGTCCCCAGGCTGAAGGGCTTAGGCATTTGGGAGAGGGTGGGAGAAGGGCCAGAGGAGGGCACTGGACCTTAGAGGAGGTGAAAATTGGGTTAAACACATAAAGTGATAGGAATGTGGTATAATTTCAGGGTAGTGTTCCCTGGCGCCATCCCCCACAGGAGTTCATCCATTAGCAGACATAACCATGGACTCTGAATGTTCAGCAAACGTCATTTTTTAACTACTTAAAAAAAATCAGTTAGGGCTGGGCTATAGCTCCATTGGTAGAGTGCTTGCTTCACATGCACAAGGCCCTGGGTTCAATCCACAGCACCAAAAAAAAAAAGGCAGTTGCCAAAAAAGTTAATTATTTACAGACTGAATTAGCATTTTTTATGTATAAAGCAAAATTTTAATTTTCTATTTTAAGTTATAAATATAGTGCTTTGTATGGCTTTTTCATTTTATGTATTCTATATTTTTCTACAAAAAGATGAACCATACAACATAGGGAAATAAAGAGTAAACATAGTCCCCCAATCTGAACTTAAAGATAAGTTACTGTTAGTATTCTCAAATACTCCATAAGGTTGATTTTATTTGAATATGAATTCTTTTCTGTTTTCTTTTTTTAATTTTTCTTTTTAGGTATAATGACAGTGATATGTGTGTGGACGTAAATACATGGAGTTAACATGTGTGTTGACAGCATCCATGGAGTTAACGTGTGTCTTCACATACATCCATGGAGCCTCGCTTGCTCTAACTAGGGTCTCATCCCTGCAGGTGGACGTGATGTGCAGTTCCCCTGGTCGTTTATTCATATATGCACATATCATTCTAAGGTCCTATTCCCATCTCCCTCCTTCCCTTCATTCCTTTGTCTGATCCAATGAACTTCTATCCACCTCCTCTCGCCCGACTATTATATATTAGTGTTCGCCTATCAGAGAGAACTTTTGGCTTTTGGTTTTAGGGGGTTGGCTTATTTCACTTACCATGATAGGCTTCAGTTCCATTCATTTACTGGCAAATTCCATAATTTCATCCTTTATAGCAGAGTAATATTCCGTTGTGTATATATGCCACATTTTCTTAACCTATTCATCTGTTGAATTGGCTCCATATCCTAGCTATTGTGAATTGAGTTGCTATAAACATTGATGTGGCTATGTCACTGTAGTGTGCTGATTTTAAGTCCTTTGTGTATATAGTGAGGAGTGTGATAACTGGGTCAAAAGGTGGTTCCATTCCCAGTTTTCTGAGGAATCTCCATACTACTTTCCATATCGGCTGCACCAGTGTGCAATCCCAGCAGTGCACAAGTGTGTCTTTTCTCCCACATCCTCACCAACATTTACTGTTGCCTGCATTCTGATTAATTACCACTGAATCAGCACTGAAAGACAAGCCATAGCTTGAGCAGAAGTTCTGAAGGCGGAGACCAAAATGCCCAGGGGAGGGGCGAGGGAAGAGGAATCTCATTCCTCAGGGACCCCACACACATCAGACAGACTCAGTGAAAATAGCTTTTTACATTTACAAGAAGCTATCTAAATAAAAAGATAGATTTATAGAGTAAGCCATTCTGAAGTTAAGCTCATGTCAGGCGAATGTAATAGAAAAAGTCAAGAAAGAAGGGAAAATAAGAAAACATGGAGGCACAGAGTATGATGAGAGACGCCCGTGGGAGCTGTGAGCCTCGAGCTGAGCAGGCCTGCCCGTGCACACACGGGCCCCGAGCCAGTGGCTGACGGAAGATTGTCAAGGCCTTAAAGATTCTTGGGACATGAACCATAATGTAAGGAAAATTCAGGGATAAGCATCGTTTAGAGAGGTCCACTTTTAATAAAGAGAAAAGTGACGCCGAGCTGTCTGCAGGTCGGCCTGGTGTCTTGAGCAGGCACACGTGGGGCGTTTGTGCCTGTCTGAACCCATTTGTTTCACTCCACTTTGTCACCGCTGTGACCCAAAGACCTGAGGAGAACAATGTGGCGGAGGAAAGGTCTACTGGGGCTCACAGTGTCGTGGTCTCTGCCCATAGAGGGCTGACTCCGTTGGGGGGCCTGGGGTGACGCAGAACGTCATGGCAGAAGGGTGTGTCGGGAAGCAGCTGGACTGAAGAGAGGGACTCGCTCACCAGGGACAAAATATATAGCCCGATGGCACCCCCACACTGACCGCCTCCTGCAGCCACAGCCCACTGTCCACAGTGACCAGCCAGCTGATCCCTGCCAGAGGATCAATGCACTCATCAGGTGAAGATTCTCATAACCCAGCCATTCACCTCTAAACCTTCTTGCCTGGTCCCTCACATGGGCTTTTGAGGGACACCTCCCAGCTAAACCATCACACATCCTTGGATTTAGGGTTGATGGCCATACTGTTACCTCTTCCAAGGGTAATTCTGACTCAGGAAGACCTGTCCTTACTGAGTCCTTACCTAGGGCCTGACTTCTCTTGTCCCCTTTGATGAGGATGAATGAGTCCCCCACGAGTCCCCCATTTCCTGTGATGAATGCACACAGCTCTGGAAGGGCAAGTCTCACTCACCTTCAGCAGAGGGACAGACATTTGCATTGAAGATCACCATGATCAAAATTCAAATGATACTTTTGTTACATTTATTGGCTTTAAATAATTTCCTCCCACATGAGAAAGAAACAAAACATAATAACCACCATGCATACTTTATTAAAAGAATACACAGCGGCACTTCTTATTGCCAGGCTATAATATGAGAAAGCATTGTAAGATGTTTTGAAATATGCAAATCTAAACCTGTTGTTTCTTGCCAAGGTAAGAGCTCTTTGTGTAAAAGCTCACTTATTTTTTTAAGAGAATAAAATCCAAGAATGTGTCTAATTTATTTTTGTTTCTTGAATTTGGAAAACATGAGACATAAGACACATGTTTTCTCACACAGATCTGCTGAGTGTATTTAGTAAATAAAGGTGTATGTTAGAGTCCACATAATGGTAATGGAAAGAGACTAGGGTAGTAATTTGCTTTAATGTCTGGAACTTATAAGCACCCGAAAGGGAGACATGGTTCATTTGCTCTTCATTAGTTTGCCACACATTCTTCTGCAATCGCCTGCAGGAAATTTAACTGTTTCTTACAAAAAAAAAATCTCCTCTGACAGGCATCCACCTTTAATGCTAACAAATCTATCCAGAGTTCAAGGGAATTCTCACCTTGCAAATGTTAACTGAAGGCTGACAACACAAAATGGATTTTGTGGTGGAAGAGTTACCCTGCCTGCCTCTGACTGCAGATGACCACGTGCAAATACAGGATTTCAAGTGAATGCTGGCTGAGAATCTTCAATTAAATATCACTGTCTGAATTTGGAAGTCAGAGATCTGAAGAGAAGAAATTGTAATCGATTTTCCTGGACAGTAAAGAGATTGTTGGGGCATCCAAAGTGGCTTAAGAAAAGCTTAGTAACTGAGAGGGTATTTTGGTTGCAGCAGTTGTGAAAGGAGATGGTGAAATGAAACCATTAACAGTGTGAGTAAAAGATGTTAGAATCAGTAGAGGAAATTTGGCAAAAAACCAAAAGATATTATGACATTTAAATTTTACTTTTAACTCTTTAAATTCCAATTAGTTTTGACTTCTTTGTATTAAAAGGATTTTTGAAATTGTTTCTTTTTTCCATGTTGTGGAAAATTAGGTTTGTAGTGAACCATAACTTTCTCCTGAAAGAAGAAGGGCCCTGGTCCACCAGGAAGGAAAACTCAGGAATTGCGACCAGCAGGCTTTCCTGCGGAGAATAAAGCAGCCATGGTGGTTTGTTGAGAAAGCCTCTGCTTGTGATGAGGCAGAAAAGCAGGTTCATTAATAAATAGTTCTTGTTCCTATCTAGTTTAAGATCAAAATATAATATGTGACTACTCTAATTACATAATTATTTTATACAAATTAGCAATGACTATCAAATCCACTCTGAGCAGATGATAGTCTCTTCTAATCACTTAACCATAATTAAGTGCCTAGCGCTGTATCAATCAGGTCCTGGGAAGAAATGTCTCATGTGAGCCCTTCACGGGCCGCCCTTTGACCAGGAGACCCAATACACCTGCAGGGCAAATACTCTGTGACCCCCACTCCTCCCCAGTCCCCACCTAGACACCCTTCAGAGCTGTCCCACAATACAGTCATCTGCGTTGTCACCCCTTTGTAAGTGAGGAACTAAGCAAAGTCAAGTTGGCATGTTTGCTCAGTCACAGGTAATAAGTGATAAAGGTGAGTTGGAAGCCAAGCAGGTGTGGCCCACTGTGGCCTCATGCACATCACCATCTGGAGAAGGGTTGGGAAGCTGGGTCACGGGGTCACACACAAATGCTGCCAGACCTTGAGGCCCCACTACTATTTGGTTGTTAGACGGCTTCACACAGAGCCAATATTGGATGAGGAGACACATTGGAAATCAGTGTCTTCTCAGATATTAAGAATGAACATTGTTTGAGTGAGATATAACATATCAAAAGCTGGAACAGTATGAAGGCAGTTCTAAGGAGAAATTTTATAGCATTTAGTGTCTACATTAAAACAATAACAACAACAACATCTCAAATAAGTAACCTAATATGATTCCTCAAGGACTTGGAAAAGAAAGAAGAAACTAATTCCAGAATCAGTAGAATACTGGACATAATTAAGATCATGTCTTCATGAATTGAGAATAAAAACTTTTCACTGGATCAATGCAACAAAGGGTGTGCTCTTTGAAAAGATAAACAAGACTGATAAGCCCCTAGCTAGACTAACCAAAAGAAAGAGTCAAAGAACCCAAATCAACAACATTTAGATGAAAAAGGAGATATCACCACAGTCACTTTTAAAATCCAGAGCATCACAAAAAACTACTTTGAGAAATTATAGTTCAATAAACTGAAAAATCTAGAAGACATTGACACAAATGACCTGCCCAAATTGAACCAAGAAGATCTATAAAATCTAAAAATACCAATAGTAAGCAATGAAATTGAAGTAGCAATTAAAAACCTTCCAACAAAGCAAAGTCCAGGATGGATTCTCAGCTGAGTTCTACCAGACCAGGAAGAACTAACACCAGCCTTGCTCAAATTATTCTATGACATTGAAAGGGACTCTCCCAAATACAGTCTGCGAAGCTGATAGCACCCTGATACCAAAACCAGACAAAGACACACCTAAATAGAAAACTACAAACCAATAACCCTGATGAACATAGATTAAAAATCCTTAATAAAAATATTCGTAAACTACATTCAAAACCCATCAAGAAGATAGAACACCATGATCGAGTGTGTTTCATCCCAAGGGTACAAGGTTGGTTCAACATATATGAGTCAATAAATGTAGTTCACCACTTATAGAACTAAGGACAAGAATCACATCATCACCTCAATATTGTAGAAAAGGCCTTTGACAAAATCTAGCACCCATTCATGTTAAAAACACTGGAGAAATTAGGAATATAAGGATCTTGCCTCAATATTTCAAGGTCATGTATGATAAACTCAAGGACGGCATTGATGAATGAGGAATTCTGAAAGATTTCCTGTAAAGTAGGGACAAGACAAGGATGTCCACTGCCAACCAGTCCTACTCAGCAGAGTCCTTGTAACTCGAGCCAGAGCCACCAGGCCAGAGAAGAAACTTGAAGGGATACAAACAGGAAAAGAAGAGGTAAATTATCTCTGTTTGGTGAGGCATTGTCCTATATCTAGAAGATCTAGAAAACTCCACCAGAAAACTTCTAGAGCTGATAAATAAATTCAACAAAGGAGCAGGATATAAAATCAATATTCATAAACCAATAGCTTTCCTATACTCTAGGAACGAATCTGCTAAGAAAGAAATCAAGAAAACTATCCCATTCACAATAACCTCAAAAATAAATAAACTCCACAGGAACAAATCTAAGAAAGGAGGTAGAAAACTTCTACAGTGAAAACTGTACCTTCGAAGAAGACCTTCGAAGGTGACAAGTCCGCCCACGTTCTTAGCTAGCCAGAATTAATATTGTCAAAATAGCCATAATTCTAAAGGTGTTACACAGAATCAATGAAATTCCTATCAAAATCAAAGTCATTCTTCACAAAACTAGAAAAAAATAGACCTACAATGAATTTGGAGGGATAAAAGACCCAGAAGAGTCCAAGCAAGAAGAGTAATGCTGAAGGCATCACAATACCTGGTCTCAAATTATTCTTACTAGAGCTCTTCAGTAATAAGCACAGCATGGTGCTCACATCAGAAACTTTTACACAGCCACAGTCATCTGATCCTTGACAAAGGGCCAAAAACGTACACTGGAGAAAAGTCAGGCTTTTAACAAATGGAGCTGGGGAAATTGGATATTCACATGTGGAGGAATGAAACCAGATTCCTGTCTCTCACACTGCACAAAAGTCAACTCAAAATCGATCAAAGACTTAAGAATTAGACCAGAAATTCTACAACTGCTAGAAAACTTGGAGTCAACAGTCCATCATCCAGGTACAGACACTGAGTTCCTTAACAGGACCCCCAGACTCAAAAAAATACAACCACAAACCAACGTGGGGTGGATTCAAATTAAAAGGCTTCTGTACAGCAAAGGAAACAAGAGCGAGGAGAGGAGTCTTCAAAATGGGAGGAAATTTTTGTTGGTTATTCCTTGGACAGGGAATTAAATATCCAGGATATTCAAAGAACTCAAAAAAGTTAACATAAAAAAACAAATTTCCCAATTAATAAATGGGAAAAAGAAGTAAATAGGCATTTCTCAAAAAAATAAAATCCAAATGGCCCATAAATATATGAAAAAAATGTTCAACATCTCTAGCCCTCAAGGAAATGCAAATCAAAACTCCAATGAGTTCTCAGCCCAGTCAGAATGGCAGACATCAGAATACAAATAATAATGAGAACTGGCAAGGATGTGGGGGGAAAGCTACACCCATACATCGTTGATGGCACTGCATGTTAGTACAGCCACTTTGGAAAGCAGTATGGAGAGTCTTCCAAAAACCTGAGAGTAGAACCACCATGTGACCCAGCTATCCCATACCTTGGTATTTGTCCAAAAGAACCCAAACCTGCATACTAGAGAGAGGCAGCCACATTGATGTTTATAGCAGCATGATCCACAGTGACCATGTAAAGGACCAGGCCAGATACCTGCCGACAGATGGATGGATAAAGAAATTGTGGTGTAACACAATGGAGTTTTACTCAGCCATGAAGAACTAAGTTATGGCATATGCTGTTAAGTGGCTAGAAATGGAGAACATCCTACTAAGTGAAATAAGCCAGTTTCAGAAAGTTGAGGGTTGAATGTTTTTTCTCATGTCCAAAAGCTAGAGCAAAGTACGGGGGGAAGGGGAGGGGATCAGATCTCACTGCAGCGGGAAGAAGGTAAGAGTGGAGTAGAGGAAGGAGACTGCAGAGGAGGGATGGGAAAGGGAGGAAATGCAGAAGGAAATGGACAGAAATATGCCTTGAACAGGTGTGAATACAGCACAGTGAATGCCACGTGTGTGTGTGTGTGTGTGTGTGTGTGTGTGTGTGTGTGTGTGTTTGTGGCCAATTAAAGTCAAACAATGAATGGCTGGAAGGACAACCTGCAGGGTAAAGGAAGGGAAAGAGGGAGGGAGGAAGAAGCAGGGCTGAGATGGAGCGAGTTCAATCCCGCGTGTTGACGGGTCAGGATGAACCCGGCTGTTCTGTGCAGCTGTACTGCACTAATGAAAGCAAAGTCAAGGATGAGCACTGCTCATGCCAGGTGCTTCCCCCTGCCAGGAGGTATCCCACCTCGAGCCAAGCATTCCTTATTCCTCCGTGCCTTCCCTGAGGAGTGATGCTGTCAGACCCCTCTCTTTCCTCAACATGTTGGGATGGGAGCACATCGTGTTGGTGCACAGGACCTGATTCAGCCAGGGGAAGCCCATGGCCTGCATGTTCATGAAGAGGTGCTGGGCCGGCTGTGCTTGTGGGAGTGGGAACCTGAGGTGCTGGATGGAGCCCAACCTCTCCAGAGCAGGCCCTCGGGTGCTCCCCCTCCTCACTCTCTGTCCAAAGCACTTTCTTCCATTGGACACAGTGTGTTTCACCCACTTATCTTCCTGTCTTAGAGGGAAACTGTAGAAGGGCAGGACTTTTGTCTGCTTTATTTACAGCTGTATTTCCAAGTACTTAGGAGGACACAGGGTGAGGTAAGGCAATCAGTACCTATTTTCAAAATGAATCATGATAGGAAACATAATTGGTGAGATTAGCAAAGAGCTTTCATATTTATCACTCGTGGTAGCATCTGAAGGCTCCCGATGTGCTGGACCTGGTTCTCCACCTTTTCTCCTGCCCAGGTGTTTAATCCGTGAGGGGGCTCCTCACTCACCTGAGTAGGTCAGGCACCAAGAGGTGACACCTTGTCCATGAAGAGAGGTAAATAATTAGTAAGGTCAGAGACTGAAGTAGACCATCAGATTCTCATACAAATGAATATGTATATATTCCTATGTGGGAGAATCAACTGATTTCTAGAAAACACATGTCTCACTCTTACTAAGAAGGGCCTAATCAGTAGCTATTGCATGCACAAGCATGAGCATATCAGCATATCGACACAGAAAGGGAGCTTTAAAAATAATTTGCCTCTCTGTGCTTCATGGATGTCCTCTAGAATCACCTAGAGACCTTGTGAATGAAACTGTAATCCCAAGATCACAGATTCTGAATCAATATTTATGGAAGTTATATTTTTCTAAAGCTTGCTATGTCATTCTGATGAGTAAGCCAAGTGTGGGGTCCTCCTTGAATAATATAGTGTCACTCAATATCCGAAAAGGGCCAAGCTGGGGAGGGGTGGGGGAGCCAGGAGTTGTGGGCAAAATGCAGAGCATGGTGCTCACATCAGAAACTCTTACACAGCCACAGTCATCTGATCCTTGACAAAGGGCCAAAAACGTACACTGGAGAAAAGACAGGCTAGTAGTCAGAACCACCTCTCCACATGACCACCACTGGGGAGCTTCTGTTGTTCTTAGAACAAAAACAGAGGCTATTCTGGAGGGTTCAGTGAAGTAATTGAAGAATTATGTCTCTAACTGGAGAGGGGAAATTGCTTACAGTGGTTTTATTGTTATTGTAGCAGCAGCTGCTTTGAACATATTTTCATAGTAGCGACCAGGAGCAATGCAACTTTTCAATCAATGCCTCTCCTTCCCAAAGGTAGGGAGCTGGGAGATCTGAGTACAACAGAAGCACCAACATCACCAAGTTGCCAACTTTTAAATTGGACAGGCTCACCAGTGCTTCTAGTCAGAGGCAGACCATGTTACATTGTGTCCTCCAACAGCCCACTGGATATCAGCAGCAGAATGAGGTTTAGCAGGTACCATCTGCACACACCAGGGGATATTAAGAGATTAGATGACACTGGCTACTGAACCTGAAGTTGAAGCCTTCCTTTCTCAACACAGAATTCAGGCTTCCAATTACATGAATCAATTAAAGGCTTTAAGTAGTGTGTTAGCAATGGTGATAACTTTAAATTATTAAATATCTTCATTAAACATTAATTTGGTCCATTCAAACTCAATGATAGCAAGTTCCCTTTTCAAATTCATCTTTTTTGTATCTAACATTTATTTCTGAGATCATTCACTTTGTACACACACACCAAGCATGCATGCATCTAACCAAAAAAAAAAAAAAAAATTAAATTCTTTACCTGCTTGCTGGGCAGGGTGATGCACACGTATAATCCCAGCTACTTCAGACACTGAGGCAGGGGGATTGCAAGTTCAAAATACAAAGTAAAAAGGGTTGGGGAAGTAGCTCAATGGTAAAGTGACCCTGGGTTTAGTTTACATATTCTCTCACTCTTTCTCTCTCTCATGCACACAGACACACAGAGTACTCTACCACCTGAAGCATATTGTAAAATAAAATAAAATTTCTATTATAAATTTCTGGTTTATAGAAAATTTTGAATCACTTCATTGGCAAACACCTGAGATGTCAGATAATATGGATTATGTGACATCTCTGAAAAATTACTGGAATTTTAATCATAATAGTTAAACTCTTGGCTTCTCAGATTTTTTTCTGGAATGTTCAGTTCATTGGGGATTTTGTCTTTTTCTTTCTTTCTTTCTTTATTTCTTTCTTTCTTTCTTTCTTTTTTTAAGTCAATTTATAATTGAACTTTGCTTAAACCAGCAGAAAGATCTTAGGATGAGGGAGGCTGAAACTGTTCTTAGGGTAAGCAGGGACGAGGAGTGGGCCTATTTGAGGGATGCATCAGAAAGCTGGAGTGTCAGGAAATACTGTCCACCCATCCTGCTGGGTACATGGTTCTGCTCCTGTGGTCACATAGTGTCCTGAGGAGGGACTTGTTCCTGTGCCATTCATCCAGGATGACTCTTCTTTACTAATGTCACTGAAAGGTGCAGCTGGAAAAAGTCCTGGGCCATATGACCTTGTTCATTTATTAAGGTGAGACTGGACTCCTCCAAGGTAAATGACTTCCTCAAGGTTCTCTGTGGCGAGGAGAGTGTGAGATTTCTAAAGGCTGCAGCTTCCTGTCAAGTGCCAGCCCTGAGAGGTGGCCCCAGGCAAAACTGCTCAGTGGCTGGAGTTGGCCTCTGCCAGGGGCCATGGTTCCCAAGGCAACCGCACTGTGACTGTCAGTCAGGGACTGCCGCTCCCCAGGCCAGAGCTCCTGCCCAGGTCTTCCCCCTCCAGGTATCTGCTTTCAGTAGGCTCTCAGGGCCACCGGATGGAAGCTCGCCAGTCACCTCAGGAACAAAGAAGGCTCCTGTGAGCCAAGCACAACCTGAGAGTGTGTGCTCTGCCCCTTTGTGACGTCCTGATGCCTGGAAAACACCTGTGAGTCCCTGACCCGCCCAGAGCCTGGCCAGTTGTCTGGTTTCAGAGGTCACCCACCTGTCCCCTGGGGGCAGGTGACTTAACTGCTCTAAGCCTCGGTCTCTCCTCACTTACTCAAGGCCAGCGACTGAGGAAACTCCCCCATAACTGACAAAAGCAAATGAAGCCTTGTGTGTTGAAAAGGCCACACCTAAGGACGCGGTGACGCCCCGTTTTCCTGATGTGAGGATTGAACACGCGAGAAAGGCAAGGCACCATGGGAAGCAAGTTTGACTTAAAGGATAGAACACAGATGGACTTCTCCACAGAGAAGGGGTCCCACAGCTGGGTGTCCAAAGAATTGGGGGTGTCCTGCCCCTCTTTTAGATTTCCTGACCGTCTCCTGCCCCATCCTGCCTACTTCGCTCATGACCAAAAGGTGGGCCAAAAGGTGGAGTCACCCAAGGCAGAAGGAAGCTGCCCAGGGTACAGGCAGGAAGGGAGTGGGCCAGGAGAGATTCACTGACCACCCCTTGCAGGAGGAACCACTCGCTGGAGGCAGGGAGCCTTGGCAGCAGGTGGAGGTGGAGGGGAAGGCTCTGAGGGGTCAGCACCTTGTCTCCTCCTGAATCAGCCCCCGTCTTGCTGACCCCGTCATTCTGACCTCACTGACTGCCCCTTCGCCCCGCCCCAGCCTCACTAACCCACCCCTGTCCTTACCACACGGGGCAACCCACGCTGCCTCCGGTTAGCTCTCGACCTCGACCTCGGAGCGCCACTCGTCCCTGACCGCCACTCCCTCAAGTTCCCTTGCCTCCTGATACGGAGTCTAACTCCTATTTTCTTCTTTTTCTTCTTCACTTCTGGGGATCGAACCCGGGGTGCTCTACCACTGAGACACATCCTCGACACTTCATTTTATTTTGGGAGAGGGCCTTGCTAAGTTGCCCAGGCCTCAAACTTGCAGTCCTCCTGTCAGGGGGAAGAGATGTCTCCAGAGCAGGGTCGGAGGCAGGCCCAGGGGAGAGGGGAGTTCAGGTCAGGACCACCAGGGTTCCCAGCATGTGGGATGGGAAGGGGGTGTCAGCATGAGCCAGACAGAGGCACAGAGAGAGCTTTACCTAGGGGGTGGGGACGCTTTCCAGGGAGCATGTGGGCTGTCCCCAGAGGGGGAGCTGGCCGGGGCTGGGGGCTGAATCAGGGGCTGGGCTGGAGGTGGGGCCAGGATGGAGCTGCAGAATTTCCTGCCAGTGTCCCCTGTGCTGGCACTTCCCTCTTGTCACCCCAGGGCATAGGCCAGGTTGCCCCCAATTTACAGCTGAGCCGCCTTCTTCTTCTCCTTCTCCTTCTCCTTCTCCTTCTCCTTCTCCTTCTCCTCCTCCTCCTCCCCTCCGCCTTCTCCTCCTCCTCCTTCTCCTCCTCCTTCTCCTCCTCCTCCTCCTCCTCCTCTTCCCCCCTCCTCCTCCTCCTCCTCCCTCCTCCTCCTCCTCCTCCTCCTTCTCCTCCTCCTCCTCCTCCTCTTCTTCTCCTCCTCCTCCTCCTCCTCCCCCTCCCCCTCCCCCTCCCCCTCCCCCTCCCCCTCCTCCTCCTCCTCCTCCTCCTCCTCCTCCTCCTCCTCCTCCGTGGTGCTGGGGTCTGAACTGCTTTCCTCCTCTTAGTGGCTCTTGGGTGCTTTCTCTGAGACTCAGTATCTCTCTCTCTTTACTTAGATCCTCATCTCACGCCCACTCTGCTTCTCCAGCAGCTGGGGTGCAAAGCTGATGGAGTTAGCCTCCTCTGGGATGCCAGGCCTGTGCCTCCTCGGGGTCCCAGGGTGCACCTCTGTACTGGCCTGATTGCTTTCAGCAGCCCTCTCAGTTTTAGCATCTGGTCCCAAGTTCACATCATTTCATTGTCCTATTTTAAATTCTCAAGAGCTGAAATTTAATCAACGTCTCATTTTGGCTAGAGTGTTTCTCCCTGACCTGCCCTCTGGGAGCAGGGCAGGGTTCCATGTCCTCCAAGACTGTGCCTAGTGTCACTGCCCTGAGTCCACCGGAGGCTGAACTCCACTTGCCCAGGCACCCAGCTGCCTCCCTGTCTCCCTGAGCTGCCTGGTGCTGCACTGCAGGCCTCTCCCCAGCTCCTGCCCCTCAGGAAGGTTCTCAGGACTCTGTCTCTGGAGAGTCCTCCCTGAAGTCAGAATGCAGATTGGCAGTTGCAGGGGTTGGGGAGTGGACCTGGGGAGGTACTGCTCTGGGTAGGCGGTTTGACCTTGGAGTGGTGGAAGCACGTTGGAACTAGATAGAGTACATTGTGAATGTGCCAAACCATTTAAAATGGTTGATTTTGTGTTCTGTGAGTTTCAACTCAATATTTGTTAAAATACATGATGTTGCAGGAAGGTGGGGAAGACGCTGCCATTCATTCTCACTGAGGAGCCTCCTCCGCTCCTGGAACACTCCTGTGCTGGTGGATGGCGCTGGGAGAGGCAGCCGCAGGTGAAAGGGGAGCTTCCTCTGTCTCCAAGGTTCTGTGGGCCGAGCTCTCATCTGACACAGCCCCATCCACAGGAGAAAACCACGCACCTGTTAATCCGTGTTTTTTACACGCACACGGGAGCCATCATGGGAAAAAGAAGACTCAGGGAAGCCATTGTATCAGCAGCTTATACACCTTTGTAGCAATCAATGAAAAATGAGTGACCACTCAGAGGAAAAGGAGCTTAAGCTTCCAGGGGTGGTGGATTGGGGACAGGGGTGTAAGGGGAAGCTAAGGGAAGCTGGAAGCTCTTTTGGTAGTTTGTCTGTACAGGTCTGTCTGGGCATCGACTCCTGGTATCCATTGTTAGAAATGCTCTGGGGCAGGGGCCACCTTTCCCACAGGGAATGCTGTGACCTGCTTTGACAGGAGCAGGGCAGGTCCAAGAGTCCTTCCTTCCCCGTGCTGCGCAGACGCCAGCTCAGGATGATCAGTGTGCCACAACGGTGTGTCTGGGGGTGGCGTGTTATGAGCCTGTCTTGGCTTCACAGCGCTCAAGCTTGGCTTGGCACTTCTTACATTCCAGGAAGCACTCAGAGCACTGCACCTGCCTGCAGAGGCCCCTCTTGATGCCCAGAGTCCCTGGGCTCGCATGTGACCTTGCATGCAGCATTGGGAAAACACACTGAGCAGGCACCTAGCACTTTTTCTCCCACCCTGAGCAGCAGCTGCATGGAGATGCAGCATGTGTGATGAGGGTGGTACAGGAGCAGGGCACATCAGCACCTCCTGCTGCTGCAGAGGCTCCTGTCCATGACTCTTCAGAGGGAACCCCAGAGGTACTGAGGATCCTGGGCTCCAGGCAGTGTCCAACATCAGGGGACATCCCCCCCAGGGCTTCCCAGGACCACCCCACATAACAGAATGCACTAATTCTTTGTTTCAGCATGGACTTGTGGCAGAATTGAATTCAATCCACCCCTGACCTCACATATTCCTCGATGTGGCCTTAGGAGTCATTGGGAGATTTGACCTCTGCACTCAAACACTGAGAGAAATAGGAAAACTAAATGACTTGCTGGAGGATACACGTTTGTTATATGGCCAAACAAAAACTTAATATTGATATTGCAGGATTCCCAGACTCAACTTCATGGACAGATAACTTACACTACAAATCTAGCTACTAAATACGTCTCCTGGTCAGGAGAAATACTATCGTCAGTGAATAGCCCCTAGTGAAATATGGACCTGGGGAATGACCACTGCAGCTCCGAGTGTGACAGAAAAAAGAAACCACACCCAGGCGCTTCCCCAAAGGGAGGAGCACGGCCTGCAGCATCCTTGCCCAAACCAACCTGAGTCCCTAGACGGTACCTGCTGGCAAAGTCCAGGCTCTTCACAGGGGACACACTGAAGAATGGCCCAGAAATGTGACTCACTCCATCTAGAGGCACATGTTTCTATGAAACCGAGTTTTGCATTTGTTCAATAAATAAATTGTGGAGAGTGGGAGGGAAGGAATGGAAATAGAGCCCACAGAATTTGCAAAGAGGATTCAGAGACATTGCAGCCAATTACACTGTACACAGTTTATTTGGATCTTGCATGGACAATCAGATCAGATTGCACTGAAAAATGAGACTAGGTTGGGTGCAGTGGTCTCCTGTGGTCCCAGCCATTCAGGAGGCTGAGGTGGGAGGATCCCTTATATCTAGAAGTCTGAGACCAGCCTCACAGTGTAGAAAGACCCCATTTCAAAGTAAAATAAATAAAATGAAATGAAATGTAACTAAGAATCAAACAATTAGAAAAGTCTGCATCACGATGAGTTATTTGATAATATTAAAGGATTATTGTACATTTACATCTGACAATGATAATTAGGGTCATTTCCAGCATGATGAGGCATTTGATGATATTAAGGGATTATTGTGGGTTTACATTATGACAATGATATTGTGTTTACTCACTTTTAAGAGTGTTCACCTTTTAGGGTTGCAGACTGAAATACTTATGGATTTATTTGCTTCAAATAGCCTTGGTTAGAAGGGAAGTCTGCAAGGATATGGGTTAAAAAAGAATACTTAAGATAATCACTGCACTGAGTGGTGGGTGCTTGTGAGTTCAGTACATAGTTATCTGTAATTTTGTATGTGCTTGAAATAAATTCCCCACACTTAAAAAAAAAAAAAACTTTTGGCAAGAAATGGCACTTTAAAGCATTATATTATCTACCTGTTATAATGGCTAAAAGCATTTCTCTTACCACCTCTGGCATATTTTTATGAATATCACTATAAAGTGAACTGTGTTGCTTCTGAACAGGTCACACTGTGAGTTAAGAGCTTCTTCTCTGAGTGACCCTCCTAACTCTGCCCCCGTCCTGCTTGGAACCATGAAAGGCTCATGTCTGTAAAACGTCATGAGCAGGGTGCCTGCCATCAGGGTGGCAGCCTGGTGAAGGTGAGCCCCTTGCTAGGAAATCTGAGCTTTGGAAGGGGGGCAGCAGAGAAGTGCGCCTGTCCTGAGTATCTGTGTGGGCGGCAGCTCACAGGGGTGCTGCTCTCCCCAGCATCAACCACTGCCCACCCAGGCCAGTGAGGCATGGGTCACCAAGGCAGGCGGGCCTGGGAGGCTGTCCTGAAAACCCAGAGGTTTTCCCTGTCTGTGCCCAGTAATGATCAGGTACACAGCAAATAAATCCACTGACTGAATTTCCTCGGGGCTGAGAAGAATGTACAGAGATCAGTGTGCTTGCTTATCTCCAAGGATAAAGGGCTGAGTCAGGGACCACAGATGCATGGAATCCCTATGATACAGATATTTGTTCCCTCTAACCATTTGGGTAACCGTGCATGTGAGCCAAAGCCACATGGTCCACCTGGCTGGTAGAGTCATCACTGGAGGGAATGGAAGGACACGAAGCCTCCAGGGTGCAGACACATGAGCTAAGTCTTGGCATTGGCAGGTAGGAAGGTCTGCGTGGCCATGGGAGGGCAGAGCTCCAAGGTGAGAGGAACAAAGTGTGTCGGGACCTCGGGCTCCGAGCCCCTTGACTAAACCTCTTCCAGTCAAATCTCCATGGAAGAAGCAATTTGGCTCTTGGGGACATGGGTTTAGGAAAGCTATGTCTTGTCCTCAGCCCCCTGCAGACACTGCTCCTCCTCAGAATTCAGGTCTCCCATTTCTTCCATACTTAAGAGCACTAAGAATTCCAGGGACACCTTAGTGCCCAGATGTGTTCTGGTCGCTGACAACGTTGGTTTTGACTCCTTTTGTGCAGATTGTAGAGTCTACCTTGCTGGAGATAACCCACAGTCTCCACTCACAAGAGCTCCAGAGCCATGTTTCGGTTGGGTATAATGGTAACCAAAATACCTGACCAGGCAACTTAGGGGAAGAAAAGTTCATTTTGAGCTGGAAGGTTCCGTCTGTTTTGATGACATCATTGCTGTCAGTCCAAGGTGAGGTGGCGCATCGTGGCAGAAGAGTATGGCAGAGGAAAGCAGAGAGAAAATCAGGAACCAGAATACATAACTCCCAAGGCATGCCCACAGTGACCTGCCTGCCCCCAATAGCCCTGCCTTCTCAGTCACCATCCATTAATCCATTCAAATTATTAACCCATCAAGTGGATGACTCTCCGAAGCTAATCGTTTTAACCTCCTGCATTAACACAGGAGCTTTGGGGGAACACCTCATATCCAAACCATAATAGACCATTTATTCTGATGGCAGGTGTGATCTTACATGAAGTGGTAGGTAACTGGTCCTGACATTCTGAGGATAACTGAGCTGAGGCTCCAAGTGGTGGCAGGATGTAGATTTGCCTGGTGTCTGTGGAGTCCCCCAGGAGACAGCATCTACTCTGTGTGGTCAAGGCCGCGAATGAAACTTCCCTGTAGCCGGCCCTCCAGTGTGTGAGCAGGACAGGGAGGCGTGGGTCTTCAGAACCTGACATATTTCTAAGACTGCTTGCTCGTAGGTCAGTAGTCCATATTGTCGTGATTGAGCCAAATGTTCAACATAATTTTCTAAAGGGTTCTCTAGGTCAGCTGTAGAACTGAATGTCTCGGGTTGACGTGTGGAGGTCACTACTCTATCTTAGAGTATGGTTTGCTGATTTAGAGGGCCATTCCCAGGTGACAGTTACATAGTACTCCACTACATTAGCCTCACTACTGTTTACAATGTTCGTTTGCATAAAGCTGTGATTAATGGATGAAAATTCAAGAGGCAGAATATCTGTCATGATGTGGACACAGTGGTCCTGGCTACCAATTGCTTGAACAAAGGAAGAGTGTTTGGAAGAACAAAGGGGATCTGATCAGACAGGGCTCAGGGTGAACATATCATTTGGTGTTTGCCAGATGTTGATGGTTCAGACCCTTAACGGAAGCTGATCAGTAAGACCTGTTAACAGTCACAATGTGCAAGATCATGAGGGAACGGATTGTTTCTCCCGTTTCAAGTGCGTCCTGGCCACATTGTTGCAGAGTGATGGTGCAGAGCAGGGCCTTGTGTGGGCATCAATGTGCCAGCCAAAAGGTATTCCCCCTGAAGCAGGTCATGGCACAGCCCAGCCTATGTTCAAGGGTATTTTGGAAGACAGGTGTTAGGTGGCACCAATTTTCATCATTATCCTATTGGTTTAATCAGTGCAATATTTTGTTCAATGCCCAGTTCAGTGGCATTCAGTGGTTGTGCTGCAACCACCTCTGCATCCCTCTCCAGAGCTCTCCATCCTCCCAAGCTGAAGCTGTGTCCCCAGGACACACTGACTCCCCGCCCTCCTCCAGCTCCTCTGTGAATCTGTCCACCCTAAGTAGAGACGGCTTCTTTCACTGGGACTGGCTCATTCCACCTGGCACCATGTCCTTGATGCCCCTCTCTGTTCTAGAATGTTCACTTACTCAGGGTTCTGTGCTATACAAAGTACCTGAGGTAATTGATTGAGGAAGAGGAAAGGTTTGCTTGGCTCACAATTTTAGAGGTTTCGGTCCGTGGCCAGTTGGCCCCATTACCTTTGGGCAGCACCTCATGCTGGGGGACACATGGCAGGACACCTCACCACCCAGACATGACAGGGAGGGAAAGAGGGGGGCCGCACCCCAGGATTTCCTTTGAGGGCATGCACCTGTCATTTGCAGACCTTCCATGACATCTCACCTCTTAAAATGTCCCCTACCTCCCAGGACTGCCAAACTGGAGGCCTTTCACAGGGGAGTGTGGGGAACATTTAACTGCAGCACAGCATGTGTCCAACCTTGCTTCATTTTAGGGTCAGTCACTGTATAGATGTGCATGTGCATCTCCTTTTCCATCAGTGGGCCCGGGTCAAATGGGCTGCCCCCACCCTTTGGCTCTTCTGAATCGTGCTGCTATCAGCACGGATGACCAGCTATCTCTTTGAGTACCTGCTTTCCAATTTTTGAATCGCTGGGTGGTGGGATGGCTGGGTCATATGGCAATTCTGCTTGTTTCCTTTGAGGAGCTTCTGTAAGCCGTGGTGCCCTTAACATTCCCATCCACAGAACATAGGGGTGGCAACTTTTTAAGCTTTACCAATTTTTAATGCCCACACTGACATCAACCCTGTTATTATGTCTGATAGAGGCAGCCCACAACTGACGAGGTGTCCCAATAGAAGCCCGTCTCCCCGTCCCTTGTCCCCTCCCCGTGTTACGCCTGACTGCAGCTCTGCAGGCTTTGTGGGCTTTGTGCACAAATGCACTGAGAGCCTGTGGATGTGCTGATGTTCGTTTGCTCTGCTAAGGTTAGCATCTTCATTTGTGGTAACTGCCAAAACCAGTTATTGAAATAGACTACATTTGAAATTAAAAAAATGTAAATCACTGTATCAAAGTAATGATAATTTTTAACATGAAATTTTTTTTTCATCACCATAAATATGTGACAATGGATATTAAGGAATAGTAGTAACTGGGAGAAATTAAATGTTACTATGTTTTTAATGAGAGCAAAAACAATACATATCATTAATAAAAAAGTAAAGAAGAACAGTGAAGGTTTGTGTTCACAGTGTTAAGTGACAGTGAACGCAATGACTTCGTGGTTTAGTGATTATTAAGTTACCTGCATTCATTACTAAACAGGTTTTCTGGGACTTTCAAGGAGGACAGGGGCTGGGATACATGACTTAGGGGTGACTTTTCAGCTGAATATTAAAGCCACATTAGGAAGGGTGCACGTGGCTCCTGTGATCTGCTGTGGCATGAAAACTAGTCCACTCTCCATGATTTGTTATTATTTCAAGTTAAAAGCATGTTCTATGAAAAACAGTTGGTCATCAAAGAATTCACCGCTCCTCCTCAAGGCCAGCAGCCCAGCCACGCACTTCATGGACATTCTCTGATTCCTCAAGCAGAGTATGAAGAGGGTCTGTGTTACATAGGACCAGGGCTTCCCCTGCTCTGTCCTTGACAGGAGTAAGCCAGCTGAGGTCAAGATGGACACCACACCTGCAGGAGCTGGATGCCTCTCCCCGGGATCCTGTGGGTGCACCTACCCTCTTCTTCCCGTCGCTTTGGTGCACAGTGAAACAGGCCAATCGTACCTTAACGTGGATGTGATCTACAGATGCCCTGCAGGGCTTAAGGACATGGCATCCACGGCTCTCCTTAAGAACCTGCCCAGGGTCACCTCTTCTGCCATCCTGCCTGCCAGTGGTGTCTGTGGGTGCCACCTCTGCCCAGGCCTTGGGCACAGACTCTTGTACTGAGAGTCTTGGTTCTGAGTCTAGTCCCATGTCAGCTCCCAGACCCCGAGGGCCTCACTGTGCCCAGCCCTGGTCTCTCCACAGCAGTGTTTCCATACACCCTGGCTCTTTCTTCCAGTTGTTCAGAATGGACACCCGGGTGAAGAACTGTCTGTTCTGCCTCGTGGTCTCATCAGGAAAGCTCACTGGAAGGATGGTGGTGCGTGGTCGAAGGCCCACAGGAAGCCAGTGCAGGGCAGTCTGCACAACACTGGCTGGGACGGCGGGTTTCCTCCTGTCTGGACAGCATGACTAGTGGGCACCTGTCCCACTGTGATCTTTGTCGAGCTGAGTTAATGACAGTATTTTGGAAACAGTGGAAAAAATAAAAAGGGTGATAAATGAGAGAGAAATTCACAGATAAGGGAACACTTCTTGTTGAGAGAGGATTGTTTCAGCTCTGTCTTATGTTGAGACAAATACTTTCTTACACTTAATCAAGATTGACAGTTTAATCAATGTGTTGGTTCCTTAGCTAATGTAGTGGCAAATACTAAAGTCACTTTTAACTTCGTCATGAAGTTACATGCACATGTATGTATGTATGCATATATATATATATTTTTCTCTTTTGACTTCAAATGTTTTTGATTTCCAAAATTAAATATTCCTAGGAATTTTGTGGCAATAGCAAGTGATACAAGAAATTCTCGCATGACTTCTTAGCATATATTTTTGTCACTATTTTCCATCACTAATTGCTACCTGCTAACTAAACAGGCTCCTTATTCCTTCTTTCTTCAAACAACCACTCTCAGAAAATCCCCAGCTATTGTTTTCTCAAAATAATTTATGATGGGTGTTCATTCAAAGATAAGTTGTATAATTCCCCTGCAAAGAACTGCTAATTCTTTTCCTTTTTCTCAACACATTAACTTTGATTTAATAAGTCATTTAATCAAATTAATGAAGCTTTTCCAAAAGTGTTGCTGGGAAGACAACAAAAACAATGCTATTTTTAAAATAAGAATAATGAAAAGGAAGTGCGGAAGAAGCAGGTCTAAACTGGAGATGCCGTCAGAAATCAGGAGTAGAAACGATCCTAAAAATGCTTTTCTGTCTTGTGCTGTGCCCTGGGACACCACGAGGTGCCCTGTGACCTGTGGCTCTGGCGCGGCCTCCACTGCTCGGGTGGCTGGGCTCATGGCTGCCCGGTGCAGAGAGCTTGGAGGGCAGACTGTGGCTCCTCCCGGCCCAGGAGCCAAAGCAGAAGAGACACCAGCAGTATGGAGTGAAGTCCCCAGAGCCCCTGCCCTCCCTCCACCCTTCCATTTTTCTTCTGTGAACTTTATTGACTTTTTCTGAGGCAAGCACGTGGCAATTTGTCTATTGGAAATGAAAGGGACAAGACAAGGTGCTGACGGCCTTGGGACCCCTACTCAGCGCCTGTGGTTTCCTCTCCAGCTTCGGAATGTGGGGGCAGAGAGGAGCAGCCGGTGGAGGTGATGCCCCCAGCCTGGGCACAGCGGTGAGCTGGGAAGCCCCTGCAAGGCATTTCTCTCGGGCACTTGGCAGAGGATGTGGGCCAGACAGCACCCGGGTGTTTGTGTTTGTGATCTCATTTAGTCTTCACAGTAACGCTGTGAGGCAGGTGATAATTATCTTCATTAAACAGCCAAGGAGCCTGGGATCTAGGGACAGTGTTCACCTGCCGGGTGACATTCTAACGAGATCCAGGACACGGATGAGCTCCCGCAGCTAACTCCAAAGCCCACGCAGAGTAAGGCAGAGGCTCCTCTGCTAGGGGGCGTGAGGGTCAGACAGCGCAGAGCTGCAGTGCAGGTGCCAGAGCAGCAGACAGTAGGGCCGCAGGGAGGGCACAGCATGTGCTTAGCACACGCCCCCTTGTGTTCCGTCAGCTGTGCCCTGGAACAGCGCTGCCGGGCTCAGGGACCTCGCTGTGCGTGGGCATCTTCATGCATCGCTGTCTCTGGCAAGGAATGCTGTACCACTTCAGCACTCAGGAGGGGTCACTGGTGCTCATGCCCCAAGTCCCTAGGAATGCAGCTGTGTATCCTCAGTGATCTCCTACTGCGTGACCCTCAAGAGCGTGGCTGCCCAGGCCCTGGCGGTGCCCGCCCACCACTCCACCAGCCTCTCCATGACATGGCCCAGAGGTGGCTGCCCTTTCCAGGTAGAGTGGCTTTTTTATAAGTAGAATTGTACATTCCAAAATAGCAATGAGAGGTCGGCAGTACAGCAACACATGAGCCAGCAGCCTGGTCATTTAGTATCACCCCCTCTGGACTGTGCACAGGGCATGTTCCAGAACCTTCTTCCACTGGCAGCTTAATAGGCTTGTTTGGAATGTGAGCATGTGGCACCTTGTAAACCATGACAGCTCTGGCCTCCAGGGAACCGTGATTCTCCAGCTCCGTTAGAGCCATCGTGTGTGGGGCCCACCACTGACCTGAGCCTTGGTGCGCAGAGTGTGACTGAAGGCAGAGGGGCCTAGAGCTCTGCTCTGACTACGAGCACCTGCTTCCTCTGCTCTGCACTGGCTGCTTAGAACAAAAGTGAGCAAGTAGAATCTTAATGTCTTAAATCAACCCCTTTCTTCTCTCTCCCTCTCTCTCTCTTTCCTTCCCTCCCTCCCTCTCTCTTTGTGCCCAGTACTGGGCATTGAATTCAGCCCTGAGGCATGCTGGGCAAGCTCTCCACCACTGAGCTACACCCCAGCCCTTTTTACTTTTTAATTTGAGACAGGGTCTTGCTAAATTCCTCAAGATGCCCTGGAACTTTGGATCCTCCTGCCTCAGTGTCTGGATTATCTGAGGTGAATCGTAGTCATGCACCACCACAGCTGGCTAGACGTGTTCTTTAACAGATGCAGGAAAACACAGCCCGTAACAACCCCACAAGGCTGTGGCTTAGGATTTTAGAAAATTTCAGAAGCTGACACGGAGCTCAGACCTGGACTTCCAGGACACTGGTCTCGGCAGAACCCCAGCCTCTGCAGAAGCCCACCCTTGGTAAAACTGCTTGTCAGCTGCAGTGGCTTCTGGCTACCCAGGGGGACATTTGAGAAATTATGATAGAAAATCTTCTCACACAATGAGATGCTGATGAGAGTGTGTTAAAGGCAGAGGCAAGCTGCGGCCAGTCTAGTGGCCCTTCACAGCCTCCATCAAGACCAGCGTCTCAGAGGCGCTCGGGCGGCCACCGCGGCCCTTGGCTGCTTCTCCCTCTGTCCCTTCTCTTCTCCTGGCTCCTTCCCTCCTCCCTCTGTTTTGGAAAAGGGACTTGAAAGAAACTTCTGTGGAGAAAACCAATAAATCACCACAAGCCAAGTGAACAAAGCTGCTAACCTCACCTTGTTCCAGGTTAAACGTTCTCATGTCCGAAAACTTAAATCACAGGGAAATTCATGGCCTGAGTCTAGCCTCTCCCTGCATAAGTACATGGGTGATGAGTAGCTAATTGTTTTCCTTAAAGTATTTGACTGTGATTGCCCTGTAAGCTCCTGAGCAATCCAGTGTCCACAGAGACCCTTCATACTGCCTTCACAAGGTTATTCCTGTGGAGTTGAAACTTCAGGCACACACACACACATACACGTGTGTGTATGTGTGTGTGTGTGTGTGTGTGCACAAATACAGGTAATATACTTAAGTAATATGTAATATAGCTTCTCTTTTTATCATTTCAGGAATAATATATATAAAAATAATGCTGTGTGTGCAAGATTTCTCTTTTAATCTAGCAGTGAGGTCAGTCTAAAAGATTCTGATGGCCAATTGCCAAAGACTCTCAGCAATGAAGCTGCTAACATCGTCAAGTACAGTGAATGTAGCACTGAACCCTTGTGATTCTAAATCAAGAACCTGTGACTTTTCAGCTCCAGGATTCCTTATAACAGAGAACTGCAAGATGACTTTCTGGCCGAAGAAAACCACTCGCTGACTTAGGCTAAGAGTGAAATCTGATCACCGGCTTGTTCCTGTAACCTGGTGTCAGTGTTTCCAGAAGGCTGGGGTTCAAGGATACCCTGACCTCTAATAAAAATGTTGGACTGTCTGCCTTGTGCAAACTCACCAGGCAGCTGGCATCAAAATAACCCACAAAGAGAGGACAGAGGTGCCTGCCAGACCTCAAAAGGGCTTTCTGTAGTAACCACGAGACCCTCCATAAAATAATGCCTGTAGCCTGAGACAATGTTCGTGAGATTTTCCCCCAGGACAGTAAGCACACTCATTATTTTAAATGCAAGTGAAAACAAGATGGCCACTAGGCAGACGTCTCTTTTACTGCTGGGGGGTGTAGGTCTGGTGCTGCTGCACACAGTGGGTCTTCAGATGTCAGCCTCACCTCGGGTGATGCCCTTGGCTGAGAGCCTCATCCCAGTGGGATGTTCCGAGGGTGAACAGGTTTGATGCTGTGGTCAACTGCTGTTCGGTGTTACAATTGCAGGAAGGGAGGACAAACCTCAGGTGTAAGGGTAAACGCAATGAGACCCAGCCGTTCAGAGTACTTTAAGGAAAAAGGCTCAAAGAAGCCCAGCAGAATCATCTTATGTTGACAGTTCATTTTTATTATGTGAAACTCCTGTGTGTCTCTACCTCAGTTCCCCTATTAGATCAGACACCACGCATATTGGCTTGGAAATAAAAACATGAAATCACAACCCCGGTTGTCTCCAGGTGATGGGTTTATTCCGTTGTTTTTTTTATTTCTGATGATTCTAAGGTTTCCCCAAATTGTCTACCGTATCTGTGAACACTGTAATTGTCATCAAAAGCATCTGATAGAAAGGAGAGCAAAGTCAGTGCCTTGTGACTCAGCATGCGTCTTCCTACAGCAGGGGGGATGGGGACAGACTGTTAGAGAAGTCCCAGCGGCTGACATAGCGTTTACTGAGAGAGGTCGTACACATACAAACATGCCTCAGTGAGTTCCAGCTCGAGGTGTATCTGTAAAGCTCTAAGACAATGGACACCAATTACAAAAGCAAATAAAAACGTATGAAGAAGAGGGGGAAGTGGAGGTTCTGGGGACTGGAATGGAACAAGTCATGTTTCCTGCATGTATGACATTGCCAGAATGAACCCCACTAGTATGTACAGCTATAGTGCACTGATAAAAACATTCAAAATGAGGAAGCATAAAAAGATGTCTTAGAAAAATATTATAGACTTGATTATTCAAGTTCTGAATTTGAAAAATCTAGCATGGGAAGATATGTTTACTATCGTATGATGACTTAAGTATCATATATAATGTGTTGATAAACTGGTCATAACAACCTAGAACATAAAACATGGTGGAAAACTGTGGTCATTTATGAAGAAGGCAGCGCTGCCTCATAAAGCCAGGGGCAGGTGGGGTCAGTCGGCACCGACTCCTACAATAGATCTGCTGCTTCAGGCAGTGTGACCTAAGTAGAATCAGCTACCTCTTTGGAACTCAGTTTCTTTTCCTGTAAATCATTGTAACAATAGCGTAAATCTTATGTTATTTTGGTGGAATTAAATGCATTATAAATATTAGATAGATAGTACCAAATGCATAATGATATTCAAACTCGTAACTTACTAGTAACACCAACAGCAGTCATGTTCTCTTACATGGGGGGGATACCGTTTGTGTGACCCAGGGAGTCACATGGGAGCTCACAGTCTGCAGTGGATATGGAGCACCGGATGCTGGACTTGGCCTTGAGAACCAGAGGAAACCAGCCAGGGTGGAGTTCCTCGCTCCCTGTGCTGAGGACAGAGTGGCTGACTGCGCTCCAGCAGGCACAGCGGGCTCCACCAGGAGCCCTACTGCGTTCCAGGGTGGTTGAACTGATTTCACTCCCACCAACAGCAATGGAGGGAACCTTTCCCCCACGACCTTGCTTGCCAACACTTCTTATTATTTGTATTCTTGAAAATTGTCAATCTGACTAGAGTGAGAAGAAATCTCAACATAGTTTTGATTTGCATTTCCCTAATTGCTAGATATGTTGATCATTTTTTTGTATGTTTGTTGAATATTTGTAGTTCTTCTCTTAAGAATTGTTTGTTTGTTCCATTGCCCATTTATTGATTGGGTTATTTTCGTTTTTGGTGTTACGTGTTTTTTGAGTTCTTTGTGTATCCTGGATATTAACGCCCTACATGAGGAGCAGGTGGTGAAGATTTTCTCTCATTTTGTCCCCTCTCTTCACACTCTTAATTGTTTCCTTTACTGTGCAAAATCTTTTTAATTTGATACCTCCTACTTCTTGATTTTTTTAAATTTTATTTCTTGCACATTAAGAGTCTTTTTGAAGAAGTTAGTTCCTGTGCCAACAGGCTGGTATTGGGGCTTACATTTTATTCTAGCAGTTTCAGAATTTGGGGTATAATTCCTAGGTCTTTGGTCCACTTTGGGTTTACTTTTGTGCAGGGTGAGAGAGAGAGGTTTAGGTCTTCGATATGTGGATTTCCAGTTCTCCCAACACCATTTGTTAAAAAGGCTAACTTTTATCCAACATATATTTTTGGCACCTTGGTCTAGCATCAGGCACCTGTATTTACGTGGGTTTGTCTCTGTGTCTTTATTCCATGGGTACTCAAATCTATTTTTGTTCCAGTACCATGCTGTTTTTATCACTGTAGCTCTGTAGTATAACGGAGGTTCAGGATTGCCATGTCTCCTGCTTCCCTCTTCTCACATAGAATTGCTTCAGCTCTTCTGGCCTCTTTATTTTTCCAAGTGAATTTCAGCACTACTCTTTCTAGTTCTGTGAAGAATGCCATTGGTATTTTGATGGGGATTGTACTGAATATGCATAGCACCTTTGGTAGTAAGACCATTTTGACAATATTAATTCTTCCTGTCCCAGAACATGAGAGATCTTTCCATCTTCTAATGTCTTCTTCAATTACTTTCTTTAATGTTCTGTAGTTTTATTGTAGCTATCTTTCATCTCTTTTGTGAGATTGATTCCTATGGATCAGGTGTCTCACAAAAGCTCATGTGATGAGACAAGGCAAGGCAGTTTAGAGGTGAAATGATTGGGTTTTGAGCACCTTAACCTAACCAGAGCATGAATTCCCCCATAGGAATTACCTTGGTGGGAATTATAGGCAGGTAGGGAATGGCTGGAGGGGGTGGGTCCCTAGGGGCATGCCTTTTTGTCAGTGGAAAGAAAAGTGCACACATGCGTGTGTTCGTCCTCCTCCCTCCCTCCCCCTCCCCTTCCTGATGTGATGTCCCCAGCTATTTCCTCCACTACACCTTTCCTGCATGATACCCTTGTGCTCCAGGAAAGGAGCTGGCTGCCTGTGGACTGAGACCCTCTAAAACCTCTGAAACAAAACAAAACAACAACAACAAAAAACCTAATTGCTCTAGTCAGATCTTTTGGTCATAGTGGAGAAAAAGCTGACTAAAACAATTCCCAAGACTTTTTTTTTTTTTTAGGTTATTGTGAATGGGATAGTTTTTTAAACTTCTTTTTTCAGCAGATTCATTAATGAAATATGGTAATACAATTGATTGATAAGTGTTGATCTTATATCCTGCTACTCTGCTGAATTCATTTATCAGTTCTAGAAGCCGTCTGGTGGAGTTTTTTGGAGTCTTCTTAATATAGGATCTTGTCATCATCAAACAGAGATAATTTGAGATCTTATTTTCCTATTTATAGCCCTTTAATTTTCTTCTCTTCCCTGATTGCTCTGACTAAAGTTTCAAGGACTATGTTGAGTAGGACTAGTGAGAGTGGGCATGCTTATCTTGTTTTTATAGAAAATACTTTCAAGTTTTCTCCATTCATTGTGATGTTGGACTTGGGTTTGACATGTATAGCTTTTACAAGGGTGAGGCTAGTTCCTTCCATCCCTAGGTTTTCTATTGTTTCAAGGATTAATGGGTGTTAAACTTTGTCAGATGTTTTTCTGCATCTAATGAGATAATTATGAGATTCCTGACCTTAACTCTATTTAGTGGTGGATTATATTTATTTATTTGCATATGTTAAACCAAACTTTTATCCCTGGAATGAAACCCACCTGATCAAGGTGCACTATCATTTTAATGTTTTTTTGTGTAAAATTTGCCAACATTTTCTTAAAAATTTTTGCATCTACATTCATCAAGGATATTGTTCTGAAGTCTTTTTTAATGTGTCTTTGTCTGGTTTTGTTATTAATATGGCTTAGATGTAAGGTGTACTCCAAAAGCTCAGGTGTGAGACAATGCAAGAAGGTTTAGTGGTGAAATGATTGGGTTATGAGAGCCTTAACTCAATCACTGAATTAATCCTTTGTCAGGGATTAACTGAGTGGTAACTGTAGCTGGAGGCTGTGGCTGGAGGAGGCGGGTTCCTGGCAGTGTGCCTTTGAGGTTTAGATTTCCTCCTTGATGAATGGAGCTCTGCTCCTTGGTGTGAAGTCTTGAGCCACTTCCCTCCACCACACTTCCACCCTGATATTCTGCTCCACCTCAAGTCCCAAGGAATGGAGCTGGCTGTCTATGGATTGAGACTCTTGGACCCATAAATCCCCAAATAAAATTTTCTCCTAAAATTGTCTTGTGGGGTCTTTTTGTCACGACATTGAAGTAGCTCACTAAAACAAGCATCAGTGTGACATTGGCTTCATAGAATGAATTTGGCAGGGATCCCTACTTTTCTGTCTCATGGAATAATTTGAAGAATGTTGATATTAATTCTTCTTTAAAAGTCAGGTACAACTCAGTTGAGAATCTACCTGGTCTTGGGCTTTACTTTGCTGGAAAGCTTTTGATACCTGCTTCAATTTCATTACTTCTTATTGATATATTTAGGTTTCCATATCCTCATGGTTTAATTTGGATAGGTCATATGTCTCTAGAAACTTGTCAGTATTTTCAAAATTTTCTAGCTTATTGGACTATAAATTTTCAAAATAGTTTCTGATGATCCTCTAGATTTTAGTAATATCCATCTGATATTTCCTTTTTTGCCTTGAATTTTGTTAATTTGAATGTTTTCTCTAATTCTTTTGGTTAATTTGGCTAAAGGTTTATCAATCTTATTTATCCTTTCAAAATTCTAACTCTGTTTCTTTTATCTTTTGTATTTTTTAATCTAAATTTTATTAATTTTGGCTCTAATTTCAATTTATTTCTGTCTTCTATTGATTTGGGTATTGGTTTGTTCTTCTTTTTCTGGGGCCTTGAGATAAACTATTAGATTATTTATTTGTTTTCTTTCTATTCTTCTGATGTATGAACCAAGGGCTATAAATTTTCCTCTTAGAATTACCTGCATACTGTTGTAGATATTTTAATATGTGGTATCACTTGCCTCATTTACTTCTCAGAATTTTTAATTTTTCCTCTGATTTCTTCTACTATCCATTTATCATTCAAATGTTTATTTTTTAATTTTCAGATTTTAGAGTGGTTTCTTTTTTATCTTATTGATTTCTAGTTTCATTCCATTATAATCTGATAGAACTCAAGGTATTATTTCATTTTTTGGTATTTGTTATGATATGCTTTGTGAACAAAATAGAATCTATTTTAGAAAATGTTCCATGTGGTGCTCTGAAGAAAGTGAATTCAGTCATTGATGGATAAAATCTTCTTTAGATGTCTGTTAGGTCAATACTACTAATTATGTTTTTTTTTAATTCTGAAGAATTTTTACTTCATTTATGTTCAGATGATCTATCTAGTAGAAAGAATGGTGGGTAAACTCACCCAGAGTTATTGTATTGTGTTCTATTCGATTCTTAATATTGAGAAGGGTTTGTCTCCTGTGTGTAGATTTATCTTTTAGGGGACATAAACATTACAATCATTTAACTTATTGTTGTATGATTCCCTTAAGCAATATGTAGAACTTCTTTGTCTTCGGCTTACTTTTAGCTTGAAGTCCACTCTCTCTGCTATAAGAATAGCCACCCTTGCTTCCTTACAAGTACCATTTGTGTGTTATGTCTTTTCCTGTCCTTTCGCCTTCTGTCTGTGAATGTCTTTGCCTGTGAGGTGGTTTTCCTGCAAACAGCTATTGTTAGGTCTTGTCTTATAATCCAGTTTGCCAACCAAAGTCTTTTGATTGAAGAGTAAAAATACCAATTACATACAAACCAAGATTCAACAAGAAATTTTTCACCGAGGTATGGTTTACTATAGATAACTCCAATGTCAACTTTGCCTATTTTCTATAAGTATATTTCCTTAACTTGATTGATAGTTGTTACCTAATAGCCAACACTGTACCTTCATCCATTTTGAATGTATTTTTTCTAATAAAGCATTACTTGGATTCAAGCCCTCTATCTTTGTTTGCATAGCTGTATGTAGTCTCTTCTTGCTCCTCTTATCCCCATCTTCTTACATTGTCTTCTGTTACCTCAAATACCTATCATTCATCTATTTTTTTCTTTCTATTATGGTGTGGATTTTTCTTTGCTTTCTTTCTTTTTCTTGTCTTTTTTACCCAATTTTTCTTCTTCCCCTCTTTTAGTCTTCATTTAACATAATAGCAATTTTACTAAATTTAATAAATATTTTTAACCTATTCCAGAACTTCACCACACCTTTATACCTGGATTTAAAGAACTAGGGAGAATGATATCAAGAAACTTTGCATTTGCATTTTTTAGGTGAAATAGTATGAGGCTTGGCTCTGAAATGATTATAATAAATGGGGCTCAGTGGCATCTCTCAAAGTGGTGCTGATATTGGGATCATCAGAGGTCACACACTGAGTTAAAGTATCAATACCTGTATATCTGCCCAACCAGATTTCTTAAGATAAACAGTTCACAAAGTAGTCCTTTGCTTAAAAGAAGAAATGATGACTCAACTAGAAGATGGGTAAACATACAAACAACATGAAAAGGCAAGGGAGTAATCCACAAATAGCCCATAGTGCTTCAACATCTGACTCCATCAAATACACAGTGGAGGAAATGTCAGAGAAAAAATTTAGAAAGTTCATGATTAAAATGTTATATGAATGAAAAGAATATGTAAGGATTGAAATTAGAGATCAAATATATAAAATGAAAGGTCACTAAAGAGATCAAAATTCTAAAGAAGAACCAAACAGAAATCCTGGAAATGAAAGACTAATAAACCAAGTTAAAAATTCAATGGAAAGCATCATTAATAGATTAGACCATTTTGAAGATAGATTTACAGGCCTTAAAGAGAAAGCATATAATATTGAATGTACAATCAAACATTAGAAGAAGATGCTAAGATACCATGAACAGAATATTCAAGAAATCTGGGATAACATCAAGAGGCCACATTTAAGAATCATTGGAATAGATGAGGACGCTGAAATCAAGCTCAATGGATGCACAACCTTTTCAATGAAATAATGTCGGAAAATTGTCCAAACCTTAAGAATGAGGTGGGAATTCAAATACAAGAGGCATACAGGACTCTAAATATACAAAATCACAATAGATCCCCTCTAAGACATATGATCATGAAAATGACCAACATACAGAATAAGGAGAGAATTTCAAAGATGCAAGAGAAAAGCAGCTGGTCACATTTAGGGGCAAACCCATCCAGATTGCAACTGATTTCTCACAGCAGACCCTAAAACCAGGAGGGCTGGGAATAATAAATACCAAGCTCTGAATGAAAATAGATGCTAGCCAAGAATAACATGTCCAGCAAAATTAAGCTTTGGAACTGAAGATGAAATAGAAAAACTTCCATGATAAGCAGAAGCTAAAAGACTTTATATCCAGAAATCCCATACTACAAAACATGCTCAATTAAATATCTCATGAAGAAGAAATGGAAAATAAAATGAAAACCAGCGTACGGGTGAATTACACCAGAGTAACCAAGTCCAATTTAAATATTAGAAACACATCAAAATGGAATAAAATAAACAGCACTTCTCTATAATAACACTGAACATATACCTTGATAATCTCTAAAAATTGTGTGTTTAAAATACAACATGTTCTGAATTTTGTGACTCTTCTTCAAAATAAAAGACGATAAAATACAAGGAGAGTTGAACAATTTGGGGGATTATATAATTCAATCTACAAATGAAGCAATTGAATACAAGCAATTCTAAACTCTGCTGTTTTAAAGTACCCTCTGATGGACATTGTTGTGAATGTTCCCAGGAAAACAACGCAGGTGCTCTATTAAGTGAAGGAACATGGACAATTGCAGTTTATCAGGGTGGATCATTTTCACATTGTTTTTCTCTTAAGAATAAAATATACTGACAAGTTTGTAAATTCCCCTCATGATCTTGCTTCCCTCTGTTAGTCCCATAAAATACACAGACAATGGACTCAGACTCATCTTTAAAGATGTGGCCTTTGAGACATATGGCATTTAGGTGATTTGTCAGGTTATGTGACGGATTAAAAGGGATGATATTGTACATTTGGGACCAGGCTCTTTTGCTTACGCCAAAAAAGAAATAAGTGCAAGCCCCATACTCTTCGGAACTCACAGGATCACCCAAACAAGGAGGCTCAGGTGAGGAGGACAAGATTGAAGAACAGCAGGCCCTCTCCTCTGGCTGTGACCCAATGTCCCAACACCCGTCCCAGAGGCAGCGGGCAGAGGAGTGGAGGGCCGGCTCAGACCTGGCCCTGGCCCTGCTGGCGCTAGTCTGGACTGAGGGTGCCATGCTCTACCGCCACAGCTGCAGGCACCTGTCACCCTGCTCCTCACTGATGGCCGCTCTCTCTGGGCCACTCCCTCATCTGTTCAACTGCCATCTTCTTCTCGAGATCCTTTCTGTGAATTTCCTCCTTTCTGGAGTTTTTCTCCAGCGGGACTTTGAAAACAGAAAAATAGCCATCAACATTAATACGGTCAATTGCTTTTTTATCTTTGACTTTAAAAATCTCACTTTTCAGGAGAGAGGAAAGAAATGGCAGGTAATCAGCTTTTACTCTATTGAGTCAGAAAGAAAAAAATAAAAGTGTCAATAGAACATCTGTAACTGTAGTGAGGATCAGAAGTCTGTGCACCACCTCAGTCTTCTGTAACTGTGGTCCATAAATTTCATCAGATCATTGCTATAAACGGCATTTCCTGTTAGGTGTGTTGATGTGCTGACTTAGGACCCCAGGCTCTTCCTCTGCTGGGCAGCCCCTGCAGGAGGAGGAGGAGGCCCTGGGCTCTGCTGGCATGGGTGTGAGCATGCGCGGTTCACGCTGGGGACCGTGGAGCAGTGGGGAGGAGGGAGTGGCCTCCAGAATCGGGGGGCAGCAGTAGGAGCCGCTTGGGCTCCAGCTCTGCTCGTTTTCGTTGACTCAAGTAACTGACTGCACTGAGGCCCCAGCGCAATCCAGAGGGTGCCCAGGTCCACAGACACACTCGGCCCTCCCAGCGCACTGGCCTCCTTCTGAAAAACCAATCAACAAAAACCTGGTCTCAGAGATGGACATGGTCAGAGGGAAGGGAGAGGAGCTGGCAGGAGCCCAGGAGGCAGTGCAGAGGGAAGGGGAGGAGGCATCCCTCTCCCCAGGGCTCTCCTCCCTCCTTTCCCCTTCCCCTTTTAAAACAAGTCTCCCCCCGCCACTCTTCTGCACATGTCTAGATGTGTTTGGTACAAAACCTGGGACATCAAGATGCTTGTTTAAACTTGAGAACGACTCCAGGGACCAGGCTGCATGTGCTCGTCGCCTGCAGACTGGAAGGGTCTGGAAGGAGCACGGGGCCGCTTCATCTGCAGCGCTCAAGGGTGTATCCCGCACAGCTGCCCATCCACACACACGCACTTGCTAAACTTTAAGTCACTGAATGAACATGTGAATAAAGGAGTGAGCAACTTCTATTTTTATCTAAAATTTTTACGACATAGCAAATATAGAAAACTCTGCAATCAGCCTACCTAAATTGAGAGCAATCTGCCCAGACACGCTGTGAATGGTAATGATGTGCGGAATCTGCCATCCCTGTGGAACAGAGGTGTGGTGGCATGAGGTGAGCTGTGCCCTTCCTGCTTTACCTCCGCCGCAGCTCCTGGGAGATGCGACCTGGCGGCATCTTTGGCCTGGCATTGAATTCCCAGGCTCTCGGGTTTCCTTTCTTGCTCTGTGTCCCATTTTCAGGGGCGAGTAGGAAGGCTGTGGCTGTTAATGTCCTGAGGACAAAGCATGTGTGTGATCCCCAAGTCTCACCTGCTAATGGTTTTATTTTCTCTTTTCCAGTGAAAAAAGCAATTGAATTGAAGTCAAGAGGAGTCAAGATGCTACCCAGCAAGGACAGCAGCCATAAAAACTCTGTGTGTAAGTTCCCTTTCTTTCTCTATGAGGATGGGGGCATCAGTTAAAGGGGGCATGGAGGCGAGAATGGAGCTGGTAATAAGTAACTTGCAAATGCTTTCCCCACTCCATCTCCTCCAACTCTTCCACCTTCAGCATTGTTCTGGGAGACGGAATAGTACTTGGTCTTGTTGGGGAAGAATGACCAATGGTTCCCCTTCCTAAAGGCACCTCAGAAGTGTCCTCCCTACACCCCACGCACATGGCCACCCTCTGAGGCTGGTCTCCCAGAGTCTCCTGAGCTTCGCCCTGGCAGGGGTGCTGCTGCCCATCCTCTTCCAGCAACCCCACGCCCTGGACTGCTCTTTGGCAAATGGGAGTTGGGACTCATCCCTTTCCTACTGAGATGCTCTTGACCATCCACTGCCTGGAGAGTTGAAGAATTTGGGGGCAGTGCTTTTTCCTTCCAAAGAGCAAACCAGAGCTGAAGATGGCCTCCTGCCCGTCCAGGAGCACATGCCCATGCCAGCAGGCACGTGGTGGAGCCTCCTCCACCGTCCCCCTTGCCCAGCCGTCCTGGGGACCGCCTCTGTTGCTGCTGTGCATTTGCTCCTTTCTCGGGGTGCCACCATCTCCCATGGTGGCTGCAGACCCACCCTCTGTAGCCCTTTCTGTCTTCTCCAGGATGCTCTGTGGAGTGGGAGACAGAGTATTTATAATAACTATGAAAATCCCTTTTATGATTGAAAGCCCTGCAGAAATGATCTCAGTTCAATGTAAGTCACATATCAAATGAAGCCCTTCTATTAAATCAATACCAGGTCCTATATCAGGTCAACTGGCCATCAGAGTGATCTGTTGGCATGACATTTAGGGAGTTTATTTATGGGAATAACTCTTCTGTCCTTATCTGGACGTGCATTGGCAAATACATAAATCACACATGTGGTATTAGAAAGTGCTCCGTGCCGTCTCCAGACAGCACTGAAGTATTTTTGTCAGACATTAGCATTAATCAGTAAGTAAATGGCAAGCCATCTAAGACCAGCAATGGAATCAGTGGGAACATGTTACTTCTGTTTCTTAGAGGAAAGGATGAAAGTTCTGAACGAGAGAACCAAGGGGGCAGTAGCTGTGGAAGCTCCCATCTGATTCACGTCCAAGTTCACCCCTAATAACATTGAAATGGTATCCGTTTTGCGAGGGTGGTCATGCAGATGGACCAACGTACTTGTGACTGTTCTGATCTGTGAAGTGCTGGGCTCCCTGCAAATCCTACCCTTGAGGAGCCTCTCCACCCCGGTGTAGAGAGAAGACTGTCCGTGTAGGTCAACCCAGGTGGAAAGGCAGAGAAGGAATGCAGACACTTGGCCTCACTGTCCCGTGTCCCTCAGCTGACTGGGAGGGGCCCTGTCAAGATGTGTCCCTGCAGGGGTGAGCCTCAGTCAGACCTGAGGGGCCCCTCTGCCCTCAGCTCCTGTGAATTCCTTGGCATCTTCCGAAGGCTCTTACTCGTAGTGGCACAGCCTGCGTCGATTTCCCTGGCGGATCTCATGATCTGGTCACTTACCCACAGGAGGTGCAGTGTCTCTGCCTTCAGCGTGGGCCGTGTCCTTGGTCATGTCCTTCAGTGAGCCTCACTCTCTGGCCTTCACCCTCTGGAGTTGAGGTCTGAGCACACATACTTCTTGCACAAGTTGCAGGTTGGTTCCACCAGCTGCGGGTTTGGTGAGGACAGGGCCAGACATTGCTAAGAACGCCTCGCACAGGTCTCGGGCCACTTTGGGCTTCCGTCCCATCTCCCTCTGCTCTTCTCTCCTAGCATTTTTCATTCCCTTGGCATGACGTCTTTGGTCTGCGCATGTGGCCCTGTCCCTCTTAGGGGCCTCCTCAGAGCGAGGCCAGCCATGGCTCTCCCCCTGTGGAGTGTGAGTCTGTGCCTCAGGATGAGCCACCCAGGGCTCACCTGACGGACCCCTGGCATGGCTGGACCACAGATGACCAGCTCGGGAAGCAGAGCTGTGGATGGGACGGGCTGCTGGGGGCTCTCCTGGTGACATGGCGGTGTGGTTCTTCAGCCTTCTCCTGGGCACAGTGCCCTGCCCGCAGCCCTCACCACGAATGGCCAGGCCGATCCTCCTAACTTAGGACATAGCACACTCGGTGGGAGGATGGACAAGAACACCGGCTGACGCTCCTGAGCCCGAGGTCTCTCCCCTGTACAGCCGAAGACAGACGCCTTCCCAGGGTCAGGATGGACCTGGGTCCTCGGCTCAGGTGAGCCGGCAGCCTGAGTCGGGATGCAGCGTTGGTCACCACTGTTCACGTTAAGCAGCACAGGATGGCTATTCTGCTCATTAATGTAAAGCTGCATTTAAAGCTGGGGAAGTTTAGCAATAAGAGGCGATGTCCCATATGCTCCTGGGGACAATAACAACAGGACCTTATGGAATAAATGCCCCAGCATTCTCTTATGTTCCATGACTAGCAGTTTATGTATCTGCCCTTTGTTTCTGAGGGCTGTCAGTGTTTTCTACCTTGAAAACAATACCTGAGGCATAATAATATTCACTCCGAGTTTCCACACAGACCTCCTGTTAATGAAGGGCCATCCATCATACACTGTCTTTCATAACGGCACTCGGTGGTTCCATTGGCCTCTGGCTTTTCCCTGGCTCAGACATAATTATGTGGAAGGACAAATTTTAAAACCTGTAGCTGTTTTTAGAACCTGCTTCAAAGTGAAGTCTCCACTAGCTCATGCACTTAAGGACGTGATCGCACTGTGCAGTGTCTGGTTATCCTCTTAAGGTGGCTTCACGGGCTCGCCCACTTCTAAAGTGCACCTGGGTCCTGCTGCGTGTTTCCACCGATCACTGTTTCTTGTCTTAGTTTTCTTATATTTTGGAGTCACTGAAGAACAGGTAAAATACTAGTGGGCAGTACTCTCTTTTTACGGAAATTATAATGTGCTTCAAAAACTAGGGCTTCCCCTCTACCTGCCAGTGTTCCTGGCCCCCTGGCTGCCTGCATGCTCACGCTTAGCTCCTGACTTCCGGCCAGGGCAGCTTCCTCCCCTCTTCACGGACAGGGATCTGTAGAAGCTAAGAGGACGGGGAAAGAGCTGTGCACTCTCAACTGCTTACAGTGGGCACACTGCAGAAGACCCCGGTGGTGCTTACCCTTTGGAAAGCTGTGTGCACGGGGTCCACTTCCAGAGTGGATGGGCAGAGTGGGTTTACCGTCCTGGGCTTCACAGCCGGCCTCTGTCCTCTCCTGTTCGCCTGCCTGCCCAGGGATTTTTTAGCAGGGATCTCTGGCACTCTGATGGGTCTTGAAGAAAGGCTGCTGCTCCCCACGGTTCAGTGCCCAGGGCTCTCTCTAGCATACCGCAGGCCTGCCCTCTCCCAGGTGTGTCCAAAGCCAGCCACTGCCTCTACCCGTTTCACCACCAAACCTTACTTGCTGTTGCAGCGACCACCCCTCTGCAGACTGTCTGCACCCGGAAGCCAGAGGGGTCTGGGTAGACTGCCAGGGAGCCTCCTCATCCCGCTGCTGCAGACCTGAGGCTGCCTGACATGGCGAGAGCCTCCCCGCCTCCCACAGCCTCTCCTGTTGCCCTCCTCTGCCCACAGGCTGCTCCCCTGGGAGCCACACCCTGATTCCCTCAGAGGGCCTCTCAGAGCGTGCCCCCTTGGCCTCCTGTGCCCTGTGGGCCTCTCTGGGCATCTTCCCTGAATCTCACTGCCACCTGCCCAGGGCTTCCGCCTCCCGCTGTGCTCCATGTCCTGATCTCAGGGACCCTGTCTGGCCTGTGTCTTGGGGCATGGCACACACGCGGACCTCTCCACTGCCCTGTAAGTCCACCCTGTTCTGCCCTCTGCTGGCCGACAGGGTGCACAGCAGGTGTTGAGTAAGTGAATTTTTGGAGATGGGGTGCTGTCCTCCTATGGCGGTGGGGTGATGAGGATGCTCAGGTTGTGCTGGAGGGAAGGACGGTCTGTTGGGCCTCGGAGCCCTAGAAGTCCGTGTGGGAGGCATGTAGGTGTTTGTTCCTGAGGACTGCTTTCTTCAGAGAGCAGCATTTGTTGAAGGTTGAGTCAAACTGGAAATTCATTCTTTCAGATTTTCAGGGGGAAAACCAAACGTAGGAATCCACAGAGACCGGATGCCAAGCAGTCAGAGTTGCCAGGCCTCACGGGCACCCCTGAAGCCGGAGCACATGGGGGCACCTGCTAGACACGTGCTGAGCCCTGGGTTGCGGGTCTTGTGCCTGCTGTGGGCATCATGAGATTCTGTGAAGGACATGGTGATTGCACAGTTCACAGGGCAGTAGGTACAGTGGTGGAGTCACCGTGCCCTCCTCCTGGGAGGCACCCCAGGACCCAGGAAATGAACTGCTCTGTGTGGGTTTCCTCACCGGTGCTGACAGTCGGTCATACAGCTCATTGCCAGCCGCATCCTGTGCTCTTGTGGGTCAGAAGACATCCATAGGAAGCTCACTGTGGAGTCTGCCCGGCACTGAGTCAATACCGGGGCCTGCCTGTGCTTACGAAGGTCCCTTGCAGAACCCCAGGTGGCTGGCCACTCCTCAGTGCTTCCCCAGTGGTGCCCGTGGACAATGGGCCTGAGGGCTGGAGGATGCAGAAGGGGCTGGAGTGCAGCTGTTCACAGCCCCGATGACTGGCTAGATAGGGCTTCCATGTCCCGCTACAGGGGAGTGGGAGTCATTCCACATCCCCTGATCTTAGCTGTGTGGATTTTAGGCTCTGAGACTTCATTCGGGAAATCATTCCCCACTGACGTTTTCATCAGGCCATAATTTCCCAGGTAACCTGATGTATTGTTGTTCTGTTATTCCTCACATGAGCAATCTCCAATAATTAACACGATTTGCTTCGCCCATCTAAAACAAATCACATTTTGTTTCATAATGATATTGTTAAAGATCCTAGGCTTGTTATTACGTGGTCAGGGATGCCTCTAATCATCAGGGTTCCTTTTTAAAGGACATTACTGCTATCTTCATCCTGAGTGACTTATTCGAATGGTAGTAGATTAGCATGATTTGTCACCCTGCTTCAGAGAAAGACTTGCCTGCCATTGCTTGGGCCAGATTCCCAGCACTGAGTGCCCCAGAACCATTGTGTAGCAGATTTCCACAGCAAGGAAAATAATTGTTACACTACCCTCTAACAGTTGTACAAAAGTTCAATAAAACAAGAGGGATAATTATCCAATCTCCTTTGCTCTGCAAAATATAATAACAGGGAGCTTTGCAGTTGTTACAGACCCTTGTTTTCTTCACAAAGATCCATGCCCATGCAGTGCTGGTGTGCTAGATTGGGTCTGTTGCTTCATAAATCAGGAGGAGAATTATGCAGTTGCTAAAGAGGCTTCTGCCACTGCGGGAAGATCTTGCTGAGGAGAGAGCTGCTGTCAGGACACACTGGGGAGAGAGCAGCCTCCCTCTGAACTGAAGCAGAGCTGAGGGTCCATCCAGGGTCCAGCACGCCATTGACTAAATGATTCTAAAAACAAGCAGGAGAAAAGGATCTGTTAAGATACGTCAAACAAGATACAGCCCAATTGGTCCCAGATGGTTAGATTGACTTGCAACCCTGGTAGAAGTGTATTGCTCTTTAAATGTCTTCAGCGTGCAGTCCGGGACAGAGTTGACCAAGGGGAACAACTCGCTGTGCACTCTTTGGTTTCAAGTCATGGGCGGGGAAGAACCTAGGGATCGTGCAGACCTGGAAGAGCTTGGTGGATCTCGCATTTCCAGGACTTACTTGTTCGAAGCTTGATGTGCCATCTGAGTTTTCATTAGGTACTATAAAATAATGTAATCTAATCTCCCACATATTCAGTGGGAAACACTGGGAAGCTCTGGAGGACCGAGGATGAGGGTCTTGGGGTGTCAATGCCATCCAAGCCTTCCAGAAGCCCTCAGAGGAGGGAACTGCTCTGTTTTGGTAATTAAATCATCTTATATGCTCACATTTTTATTAGTGAGTAACTTCAATCCGAAGCAGTAAAGACTAATATAATTAATCATTGAGCCCCTCTATCAATTAAATTAAATCTTTTCATTTTATACACAAAGAAACTAAGATAAATTAATTAGCCTGAATATTAATGTAGATAAAAGCATTGGATTTAAAGAATCAAGAAATACTGATCAAGGAAACTTGAGAAAAAAACGCACATTTCTTAAGCCCCATCATATACTTATTATAAAGTTGTAAAGAGGAAACCGAAACGTTTGACCAAAGGTGATCAGGCAGATTATCTGCAGTTGATTTTAAGGACAGAGTGCGTCCCATGATATGGAAAACACAGGGTAGGCTTAGATGGAGGACAGGAGCCTCGGGAAGTTCTTGCCGTCCAGGTCCTGCTGGGACTAAGCCAGCCTTCAGGTGCTGGGCTGGAGAACCAGCACCCGCCAACCCGGGTGACCCGCTCAAAGACAGTGACCTGTCCTGTGCCCCACATGTGAGACGAACTGTGAATTCAAAACATTTTAAATGATGACCAAACTCTTGGTTTCACTTTTCATTTTGAAATTGTTACTGGTTCACAGGGATTTGCAAAACAGTTACAGGGAACTCTTGTGACTTTCACCCAGTTTCCCTGGTGGCCCCAACTTGTATAATGACAAAACAAATCAAAGTTGGAAAGTTGACATTGGAACCATCTGCACAGATTTCTAAGTCTATACTCACTTTTAAGATTTGTACTTGCTGTGTGTGTGTGTGTGTGTGTGTGTGTGTGTGTGTGTGTGTGTGTGTTTAGCTGCAGCTGCGCCGTATGCACAGACTCTTGTGTCCTTCGCTGCAGACAAGACCCTGGGCTCCTTCCACCGGGCCCCCTGATGCAGTCCTCTTTGTAGACAATTCCTCCTCCACCAGAGGTGACCACTAGTCCATTCTCCATCTGTATTTTTTTATGACTTCAAGGATGACATATAAATAGAATCATGTAGTCTGTGATTTTGGGGATTGGCTCTGTCACTCAGTGTGACTCCTTTGAGGTCCATCTGAGCATTCCATGCATCCAAACCTCCCTCCTTTGGCTGGGCTGATGCCATGGACCATGGTCTGTTTCATCATTGAACCACTGGCTGGTGTTGGGATTGGCCGCAGTTTGGGGGTGATTATGAATAAATCTGCTATAAACATTTATGTACAAGATTTTGTGTCTTCATTTCTCCTAGATAGATGCCTAGGAGTTTCATTGCTGGTTCATATGATAATTGCATGTTTAATTTTGTAAGTAATTACCAAACTGGTTTCTAAGAGGATGTACAGTTTTACATTTCAACCAGTAAGGTAGGCATAATCCAGTTTCTCCACATCCTCACCAGCAGTTGGTGTTATCACCGCTGTTTTTCCATTTTGGTTGTATTGATAGGTGGGTAGTAGGTGATGGTCTTAATCTGGATTTTCTTAATAACTCATGAGGAAAGAGCACCTCATGTGCTAACTTGCATAATGACAAAACAAATCAAAGTTGGAAAGTTGACATTGGAACCATCTGCACAGATTTCTAAGGTCTATACTCACTTTTAAGATTTGTACTTGGTGTGTGTGTGTGTGTTTATCTGCAGCTGTGAAAGGTTCATTCACATGTTTTGAGCACTTTCTGTTTTTATTTTTTTCTTGTTGATCTTTTGAACATTCTTTGTATAATCTAGATATAAACCCTTTCTCAGATGTGTGGTGTGCAGATCTTTTCTCTCAAACTGCAGATTGTCTGTGCACATTCTATGAAGGGTCTTTTGAAGAAAGAACCTCTTATTTAATTGATAGATTTCAATCTTAAAACACACACACACACACACACACACACACACACACACACACACACACAGCTTCTGGCTTCTCTTAGTAGGAGCAGGACTTACCAACACAGGGCCCACAGTCACACAAGGCATCAGAAGGGATGGATGGAAGAAGAGCGTGGCCACAGGGCCAGGACCCAGGCCTATGGGACAGCAGTTGTTTCCACTCACAGCCCCAATGCTACAGTGGATAGGGCTGCTGAGACTAAGTCAGTCTGTTTTCATGGAGTTCAAGTAAACGGTGTTAATCCAGAAACAAGAGGATTTGAACTGTAACCATGAAGTGTAACTCGGATGATGAGGAGCAAAGGAAAGATCTTTTACACATTCCTACTCATATTTTTCAGTATCCTTGATCTTTAATTTCTAGTTTGGTCCTGTACTTGGGGACTAAGGCAGACAGCTCACTTTCCCTTACTGACTTTGTTGTTTTATCTGCAAAATGGAACAGTCCTAATAAAAGTCATCATGGATATATAATGATGATTTTAATTTTAAAAAGTGCTCACTTTTTTAAACATTCTGTTCAAATTAGTTATCATACTAATTGGATTAAACTAGATCATTTAGTTACAGTGATTATTTATTTTGTTTGCTCATATCCCTGGAGTTCAATGCATTTACGTGATTTTCACAAAGAAAAAAAAAAACAAATAGAAGCACTCAGTGGTAGAAGAAAAACAAGTCTTCTTCTACAATATGTGAAATTATGTGGCAAGTCAAGGAGATCAGCTAAGATTAGCACATTGAATAATTAGTGAGGAGCTTTGGAGATGGAAAATACCAGGCTTTACAAGCACTGCACATTACAATTATTAGAATTCTTCTAAGGAGTTCAATTTTCTTGTTTAAAATGCCTATTTCATAGATTGAACTGTCAATTTGAAAAGCACATAAAATAACATAACTGTATGATATTCAAATAAGATACTTTCATTGTATATCTTGGAAAATCATAGCTTTAAAAATTCAAGTTGAGTAACATGTTACATCCCCACTGAGAAATCCTCACAGCTTGTTCACCCAAAGGGACGCAGGTCAGGTCTTGCGCAATTCTCTGTCGTCCTCTGCCATTGGGAACAATGATCTTGGATTTTTAATTACACTTTTTTGGAAGAGCTAATTTGTGCTTAATTTTTTAAATGATTGAAAATAATTAAAAGATACTAAATGCACTACGTGAATATATATTGGATAAAAAATATATAAGTAATTTTTACAAAGTTACAAAAAGTACCATTGTAAGTCAAAGAAGTGTTTGCTGATCAATCTCTCACCTAAATCCAGTGTATTATGTGTTGAATACATGCAGAAAGGGGTTTGGCTATCATCAACCAAACTGCCATTTGTCTTAGTTTTAGCCACAATTTACTGGCATGCATCAGAAAATTATCTATTCATTTTTGACCTAACTTTACTTTGCAATACATGTTCCTTACTTTACAATCATATATTTAAACTAAGTGCTGTTCAATGAACACTCCCATTTCTATTTTTACTCCCCTTTGCAATGCAAATGACAAACTAAAATCTCTTCTCTTGATGATCTTTGTAAAGTATATGAAAAAATTTCTTGAGTACTTTCATTCATCAAAATAATAATTTTCTTTTATCTGCTTGAAAACCAGTGAACAAATATTCTATGTTCATTCTCTTCTGTATCTGTGATAAACCTAATTATTTTAAGATAAAACTAGGCTTGTACTTCTCATGATTTTTGCATTAATATTCAATCTAGGGAGAGGATTAATTGGAGTGCAATTTATTAAAGTGAGGCTTAGCGTACAGGAAAATTTGAGCAATTCCTTTTATTTTTTGTTATTCAGCATTTCTTAAGGGAAGTTAAGTATTTTTGGTTAAAGACATCAATTTGCAAATTCTTCATGAGAGCACCACAGTTTTAATTGGATGAATACCCTTGCTCATGTTTCAGGACTACAGACTTCCCTGTGTCTATAAGGTAAATGGTTTCTGCTTGCGTTCTTTTAGTTTTGCTCCCCTGACCCGTGTTCTTCATTTATTTAATTAATGAACTTTATTTCAAGAGTAGTTTTAAGCTCACAGTGTGGAGAGTGGAGAGTGCAGGGAGTTCCGGAAGGCACGCCTCCTCTAGTGCACACCACCTACCCACAGCCAACGAGCCCACCTAAGCAGTACCTTTGCCACAGCTGATGAACCTTCATTGACACATCCTCATGGTCCAAGTCTACACTTTGTATTAGGATTCACTTTGGGTCTCACACATTCTGTGGCTTTGGACTAATGTGTGCTGACCTGCGTCCACCATCACAGTGTCCTACAGAGTTGCTTCAATGTCCTGAAGTCTCTGCTCTGCCTCTTCTTCCCTTGCTGCCTGGAGTCCTGGTCTTTCACTTCTCCAGGGTTTGGGCTGTTCTGGAACGTCATGTGGCTGGGAGATTGTCTTCTTTGGCTTAGCAATGGACATTCACATTTCCTCCGTCTTACGTGGCATTACAGCCCGTCTTGGGTTTTGATTGCTAAATAATCCTCCACTGTCCAGATGTGCTAGTACCACGTCTCCCCGTCTGTTCACCTACCAAGAGGCATCTTCACTGCTTCCGAGTTTGGGCAATTATGAGTAAAGCTGCTCCTGTATCTCCAGGTACAGGTTTTTGTGTGCACATAAATTTTCAATTCCTGTGGAATGCCTGCTGCATTACATGGCAAGAGGATGTTGTGAGAAACTGTTCCAGAGTGGCTGTGTGTTCTGCACACCCCAGAGGGCGAGGCAGCCTGCTGCTGCACACAGATCCAGGGTCTGGCGTCGGGGTCTGGATTTGGGCCAGGCTAAAGGGTGGTGGCATCTCACAGGTATTTAAATTGCCAATGCCCTTGTGGTGTGTGCTGTTGGGCATCTTTCCTTATGCCTGAGGACTGTCTGTGTGTCATCTCTGGCAAATGACAGTCCAGGCCTTTTGCCCATTTTTAGTTATATTGTTCTTCACTACTGAGTCTTGAAACTTCTTTGCCTGGTTTTGATAACAGATATGTTTTTTCAAATATTTTCTTCTTTTCCTTGGCTTGTATTCTCATTCTCTTTACTATGTCTGTTGCAGAATTGGTTTTTAATTTAACTAAGTCCAGCTTGTCATTTTTTTATGTAGATTATATCTTAGTTGTTGTATCTGAAAGGTCAACACCAAATCCAGGGCCATGAAGGTTTTCTGTGATGTTTTCTTTTGCAAGTTTTATATTTTATGTTTAGGTCTGTGATCAATTCTGATTTGATTTTTGTGAGGGTGTGAGGTCTCTGTTTACATTCTCCTCCTCCTCCTCCTCCTCCTCCTCCTCCTCCTCCTCTTCCTCCTCCTCCTTTTCAAGAGATATTGAGTTGTTCAGCACCATTTCTGAAAAAAAAAAAGACTGTCTTCTCCCCATTAACTTGCCTTTTTGTCTTTGCCAAAGGTGGTTGGTCTATCATTGGGCCTTTTTCTTGGTTCTGCTTTGTGTTCATTGGTCTGTTTTCTTTTTCTCCCAGATGCCACTCCGCATTGGTTGATCTCTTCAGCTTTACAGTGGTCTCCACTCTTGTAGCACAGCAGAATCTGTGTCAGGTGAATTTTACCAAGAAATTTTTAAATGTAAAGAATTTTTAGATTGAAGGCCAAAGAGAAACTGAGAATTCTGGAGAGATCTTGTAGGAGGCCTATGAATTTCCACTCACTGGAAAATCTAGGGACTATGTATTTTGTCCAAGAGACTTTTTTCAACATTTTATTGTATAAATGATGATTACAAATGCTTGTGAACATTTATTAAGCACATGCATTGTAACAAAATTCTATGCACATTATAGAAAGTATTTTTATAGACCTTCCAAATGGAATCACTAGCCCCATTTTTTTTAGGAAATAAAGGTATTTGGATTGGATGATTTGCTCTGTGTTCACATGCTTAGCATGTACGAGCCCTGGGTTCAATACCCAGCACACAAAAACACAAATAAGAGCTATCTGAATGTAAAGCGCCTCTGTATAGTGCATTATTCCTTTATAAGCATCACTGGTGAATAAACTTCTTCTTGGTATTTACAAGAGTTAAAACATTTAAAATGGATGCTTTACAGCTCTATTGTTCTCATTTTCAAAATAAACAATATCCACATTTTCGGATAAAACTGCACTATTGAGTACATTCACTTAATTATGAAACAAGCACTTATCATGCCCAAGTTGTGCCAGGTACACATGCATTTCTTATCTGTCTGAATATGAGGTCCCACAGTCACTTCTAGGCAGATTCACAGACCTGACATTCATCGATCCCCTCTAGTGACCTCCCTTAACAACAGAAAGCATGGACTCACAAGTGTGGAAATACACCGGGTGTTTTAGTCAGCTTTCTCGCTGCTGTGATGGAAAGATCTAACCAGAACAATTTTAGGGAAGAAAGGTTTAATTGAGAGCTCACAGTACCAGAGGCCTCAGTGCACAGAAGGCTGGCTCCATTTGTTGGGACTCAAGGTGAGGCTGGACATCAAGGCGTGAGAGTATGGCAGAGGGAAGTGGCTCACGTCGTGATCAGGGAGCAGAGAGGGTGAATCTCCACTTGTCAGATACAAACATTAACCCAAAGCCTTGCACCCAGTTCCCACCTCCTGCAGCCCCACGCTGCCCACCCTCAGCTACCAGTTCATCCCTATCAGAGGAGTAATTCACTGGCTGTGTCTCGACTCTCACAGCCCCATCATCCCTCCTCGGAGCCTTCTTGCATTGCCTCACCTGTGAGCTTCTGGGGGACCCTCTCTAAACCATGACACTGGGCGATATCAGAATCCTCAGACTTAAAAGGAAGAAGCCTTAAAATCCAGATAAGCCATGGAGATGACAGAAAGGGAAAGCAAGGGCACAGGTCTGGGTGGGCATTTGTTCTGCTGCCCTCGGGCCCCTTGGGACGCAGCCCAGGAAGGTTGCCAGAGCGGGCTCTCTCCTGAGAAGGCAACATTTCCAGGCCGGACTTGGCATGACGGAAGCCTCTGCAGCTTTGGTAGCTGGCTCCATGGGCCACCAGCCTTCAGTGGAGTGGCAGGCTCAGCATGGGCTTTCAGAGCCACCATGGAGAACAGAACTCCAGGGTGGCTGGGGGCTTCAGAGGGACAGCGTGTCCACAGGGAGTACCCCTAAGACAGGAGGAGGACCCTGAGCCCAGCTAGTTGGCCATGGTGGACAGATCTCATCATCTCATCTCTTTCCCAACAGTGGCCCTCCTTCCGTAACGTATTTTGAAGGTCAACTTACAGTCCACACGTAGAAATGGGTTGAAGGTCCCTCCAGCCATGGTTTGCCTGGTCTCCATGGACAGGGCAGCAGAGGAACAGCCTTCCCCTGTCAACTGAGCAGGTGGATCTTGACCATCCTTCATACAACATCAGAGCACTGTAGGGTCCATTTGGCAACTCCGTTTTGGGTTGTGAACAGATACTAAGGCAGACATAACCATGACAGCCCCAGGAGGACGCCATGGCCCCCAGGACCTTTCTGTGCCTCCTGTAGAGGAGCCAGTGGGAGGGAGCTGCCCAGGGCACGTGGTGCTCCTGTTGGCACACTTGGGTACCATTCTCCATCTGATGGCAGACACGGGATATGCTATATGCAATGCTCGTGTGTCCTCCTAATTATTTGTTTTGACTATAAGCTTTACTTGTTTTATTGAAGTTACTTTTAACCTACACAGATAGCTTTATTAGGGTACAATTCACTTACCCTACAGTTCACCCATTCAAGTAGTACCATTTAGCAGTTTCAGTATTTTCCCAGATCAGTGCCAAGCCATGACTCTAAGTCCATAAGATTTCCCTATTCTGACATTGCATACAGCAAGAGGCGGGCCAGAGTGTTCTCAGCAGCATGTGCCCGGTGTGTGACAGCCTCCACGGTCCAAGTAGGTCTGGGTCCCACTTCTCATCTGCAATCATACAGAACACCAGTCCAGCAACAGGAGCCTGGGGACAGGAGAAAATGAGGATACCTTGTCACTGTAGGGAAATCAGTCTACCCACAGGCAGCCGGGAGGAGATGGAGCCCAGTGTTTTTGGAGGCATCAATCTGTAGTATCTTTCCCATTGCATGGAGTTGGGCAGAGAAAGGGAGAGAAGCAGATATGAATTTTAATATCTTTTTTTTTTGGCAGGGTGGGTGAGTACTGGGGATTTATCTCAGGCACTAAATACTATTTTGTATTTATTTAGAGACAGGGTATCCGCTGCTCAGCACCTCACTTTTTCAGAAGCTGTCTTTAAACTCGTGATCCTCCTGCCTCAGCCTCCCAAGCCACTGGAATTATAGGTGTACGCCACTGCACCTGGCAATTTCAAAGATCTTACTAAATTATAACAAAATTTTTCTTGATTAAATATGTGTTCCTTTGCTGTAAATCTTTGGAATCATTCTAGGGGCTTTAATTAATAATCAATTTATTAATTAATTGTTGTTATGCTGGGGATGGATTTCATGGTCTAAGCATACTAGACAAGACTCTACCACTGAGCTACATTTTCCCAGCCCCACCAGAGACTTTTAATAGTTGCTTTTGTTTTGTTTTGAAATATTTTTAATAAATTTTACCAATGCAAGGGACTGTGAAGCTGCTAAAATGCAACACATTTTACTCCGGGAATCATTGAGTTCTACTGCTCACATTTTTAAGAGTGGAACTCAGTATGACATGTTCACACGTGCTCATGGCGAGCCGAGTGATATCACTCAGCTGCTCCTCCCACTGCCCATCCTTCCTCCCTCTACTTTCATGAGGTCCCCCAGTTTTTAATTACTCATTTTCATTTTGGTCTAATTTCTTTATATGAGAGAAAACATATGACAACTTCCTGAGTCTGGCTTATTTCATTTCGCATGATGTTCTCCATTTCCATCCATTTAAAATTAAATGCCACAATTTCATTCTTCTTCATGACCGAGTGACACTTCATTGTGTATATATACCATATTTCTTTATCTACTCATCTGTTGAAGAGCACCTACGTTGGTTCTACAGCTTGGCTATTATGATGTGCTGCTATAACATTGATGTAGCTGTGTCCCTCTCTTATGCTGATTCTAATTTTGTAGAAGTATAAAGTGGGATAGCTGGGTCATATGGTGTTCTGTTCCTACTTTTCCGAGGAGTCTTTAAACTATTTTCCAGAATGGTTGTGTTATCACTGGGGTGTCAATCTGGGATCCAGGTCCTTGTTGTCCCAAACAAAGAATTGAGCAAGACACGCACAAGTAACAGGCAAAGTAAAGGTTTGTTGAACATGAAGATAGTACTCTGTAGGGTAGAGTGGAGTGGTCCAAGTGAGAGAGAGAGGCTCAAGCCCAGTGTCTAGACAGTAGTGTCTAATATGCTCAGCTCTGAGGCCTTCTCTTCCTTAATGGACCTGATTAAAGACCTTATCCTACCTGCCCTGCTGGGTACCTTATGATAGCTGATGAGGACATTCTCCAACTTTTCCCCATTGGTTCCTTTAGAACCTAATTAGAATACTGTTCACTTTACCCCTTTTGGTCATTTTAGCAGACTAAACCTGTGGTGGGAGTTATCGTAGTGATAGGTCCTCGAGAAGTGAGTTGTCATGGCAGTGAGACATGACTGACTCCTCTCCCTGTCCTGTCCTCCAGGGGCATCTTTTCGTGCCCTGCCTCCACCATCTTGGAAGTCCTGAACTCCTGCCTAATGGTTGCACTAGTTTGCTGCCCTCTATCAACCTGACTGTACCATTTTCCCTCATCCTCCCAGCGTGTGTTCATAGCTTTATCCAGCTACCACTCATGGACCACCCAACCCACCCACTTAGAGTGCACAATTCCGTGGGGTCAGTAGAGTCCCACCTCAGCGCAACCATCAGCAAAACATTTTGGGCACCTCAGAAAGAAACCTGTAACTTCAGCCCCTGCCCCACCTGAGGTCTGGCCCATTCCCTGTCTCTCTAGACTTTCCTACTCCAGGTGGCCACAGGTGGCCTTTGTGGCTGGCTACTGTCACTTCACAGAAGCTCTGAAATGAGTTCTTGGTGAGGCCGCACTGCCTGCCTGCCCCCTTTGCTCCTGCCCAGGGCCATCCGCCTTGCTGTGCTGTGGCTCCCAGTGGGTGGCCCCCGCGTGGGTATGGGAAAGACTCCTTCCTGGGGGTCGCCAGCATGGTACAGGCAAAGCTCTGCCTCACCCTCTTGGGTCCTGGCCAACCTGATGGAGGAACGGGAGGGAAAAACACACCTCTATCAGCACAAGACCTGGAGCCAGGAGTCGGAGAAGGGCAGGGAGATCCGAAAAGCAGTTGGAGTCTGTCACTTATAATCAAAACCAGACAAAGATCAGTGAGCTGGTGAGGAGCAGGCCTGTGCACATGGGCTGGGGCTGGGGCCCTCGGTCAGAGGGAGCTGGGAAGATAAGGCTCCTTGGAGGAGGTTTGTTGGCAGATTTCCTGGGCCTCCATGTCCTGCACTGAGGATAAGCCTTACCAGCTCCTCCAGGTACAGACAAGGTGTCCTGCACATGGGAATTTTATCCCATTTTTAAGAAAATAATGGCATCACCATGCTCTCCCTGCAGCTGTTGTTATCAAAGGCCTTTATCAGCATATTTGGGGTTGCAAGCTCTTAACCAGCAGCACAGTGACTCCCTTGTTCCAGCATGGAAGCCGACTTCAAGGCGTGGTGTCCGGTCCCCCTGCTGCCTCTCAAGGAGAGGGCTTGGACAGTGCTTTTGAGCTGGCCTTCCAAAGCCCATTATCCACGGAGCCAGCCACTCTAACAGGGCCACACTCTGACTTGACAGAAACAGCCCAGGCTTCACTTCAAATGGTAATTTGATGTGGCTTAGTGAGCGTCCAGGAATGTGTTCAGTGGAAAAGACAATTAGGCTGCTCAGTCATTAAACTCAATGGCACTGGGTACAATCAGCCCTGAGGCCATTTGTTTTGTGTCACTATTTTTGGTATGTGCCAAGAACAATGGTTTCACTTTTGCAATTTGGGATCAGATCTTAACAATAATGTCAGTGTTGCTGAAACATGACATCAGAGGGATCACTCCCCAGTCCACCCGCACTTCTGTAAGGAACCCAGCAAATTGGTTTGTAATGAGTAGAGAGTGCTTCCCCTTGAAGTGAGCAAGTGGTCCTGTGGCAGAGCTCCTCTGTCTCAGCTCCTCAGGGCCACAGTCAACTTGCTGGCCACACTTTGTTCCAAAGGCCCTGGTCAGTCAGTGCTTCTGTGCTCTCCTCCTTGCTGCACAATGCCAGCAGAGACTTTGGAACTGCAGTAAGCTGGGTAAGCCTGGTGAACGTGGAAGGTGCTCTGGTGGGAAGGCTGGGGCTGGCAGTGTGACCCGCAGCTGTCCGAGGGGGTGAGCAGGTGGTGCTGCAGCAGTGCCCGAGGATGTTTTCTTTGGTTTAAAATCACTTTCACACAGTGCTAAAACGCCCCCCTTTTGAAGGAGCACTGACAGGTCGCCTGCCTGTCAGCCCCAGGGGAAAGGTGGGTTCTCACTCTGAATCCCCCACAGGAAGAGTCTCCCGCACTTTGGTGTAATTGCTTTAGAAGGAAGTGGCGGTGGTGCCAGGTGCCACCCAGAATAAACAGCTCCCTCGTGACTCTCTGAAGAAGAGAAGGAGAACAAAGGACAGAACTGTCTTAGAGGCTCCATCCCTCTTCCAGGCCCACAGGCCGTCCAGGGATCACTAAAGATGTCATTAACTATTGACAGACGCTTTGGAGACAGCACAGAGCTGGTGGAGATGGCCAGCAGCTCACACCCTGCACAGAGCTGGTGGAGATGGCCAGCAGCTCACCCCCTGCACTTGTGGTCCCCCAGCACCTCCAAGCTTCTCTGGTCAAGACGTGAGGATTCGAGGAAGAAACAGATGGATTAAAGCCTGGTTCTGAGTTACAGAATTTCATTGGCATCCAGTGACTTCTACATCATCTGCTAGTTTTACAAACGCACGTATGTTTTGGACAGACATTTGCATTTGCATTTTACAAAGTTTAGTGTTTTCTTCTTAAAGACAAACTTCCAGAACAAAATAATTGAGTTTTCCCAGCCCCAGGTCAAAGATCCCTAAATATAAGCAGCTATAGGATCCCCTTAACAATGTGGCTCTGAGCAAAGGTGGGCCACAGAGCTGAAGCTCCGTCCACCTGCGGCACCCCCAACCCCTGGAGCTGCTTCCTAGCTCCATCACTGGGGCATGCCTGGGGGCCTCCCTTGCTCCTTTTACGTTTTCTCGGGATGGAACCCAGGACCTCTTGCGTGGTGTACTAGGTAAGCACTCTGCCACTGAGCTTCATCCCAGCCCTTCTGATTTTGTACTTTATTTTGTGAGGGGACCTCCCTAAGTGTTCAAAATCATCCTTAAAACTGGATCCTCCTGCATTTTCCTCCAGAGCAGCCAGGAGGACCCCACCCCTGCTGCTTCTTCTGTCACTCTTTTGACCCATTGCATGTTCCTGCCCACCTGTCACAGTGTTGCTGCAGGTGGCTTCCCACCTACCTGATCTGGGCGGGTGTGTCTTCTAATAGCAGAGGTAAAAGTTGCGTATCTATTCAAGAAGCACTTTTAAATAGCTCTAGGTGGTTACTGAGTCACTGTCTTATATAAACAGCTTGAACTGAAACTTTTCAAGGACAAAAGTACCCTGTGCACTTTTCAGGGGTATTCTTACACATTATGTGTATAATGCCCATGTGCCCATTTCATCATCTCAGGTTTGGCAGAAATGTGGTTAATCCCTGTGCCCACACGTGTGCGTGGCTTCTCAGCCCTCCACCGTGGCCAGCCTTCTCAGCCAGCAGGTTTCCTGCATAGTGTCTGACTCTCATGGATTGGGAGGGCCTCTGGACTATGAGTGTGTGGTTAAGGTGTATGGGTTTCTGAGACTCAAAGTGCCGCAGTCAGGCTGCAGCAAAATAGCCGGGGGGTGACGAATAACTTGTGTATGTTAATACAGCAGGAGTGGGAGCCATTTATTGTAGGACAACAGAGCTATTTATACATTTTGCAGAGCTTATCTTAATTAGCATAAACTAGATACATCAGTCAACCAATAAGGAATCTCCACCCTTAATGGCTCACTTTTGTTACTTTTCAAACCACTCCCTCTGGCATTTTGCCAGGCACCATCCAGACTTGTTTACAACTCCAACATTCCCCTGGCAAAATACCAGGTGTTATTTTGACTTGTTTACAGACCTTAACAACAAAGGTTTTCAGACATTTTATAACATTTAATATGATAAAATAGTGAAAGATATCTGTAGGATTAACACTAGGTTTACGGGGTGCCTGCCATGTGCCGATCATGGCGTGTGGGTACAAGATGCCGTCCACTGTTTCAGATCAGTCCTGCCACACAGGTCCACCTCCACTGCCCTTTCAGACTAGAACCCTGTTCCTAGGGACTTGCCCCAGGACCACAAAGCTGGAGAGTGCTCAGGGCAGGGTCTAACTCCACCCTCTGACTCTAGCCTTCCTGTTTATGGCAGGACTTGATGCAGGGTGGATAGAGAAGGAGGGGCTGAGGGGTCAAGCACAAGACATGAAACATCCCAGGTGGAGCTAGGCCAAAGAAACCAAGTGTGCCCCCGTGTGAGTGTGAGAAGACAAGCACCCTAGGACTTCTAGAACTCACGCCGAGGTTTCCTGCTGGTTCTGAAGATACATCAAACACACACACACACACACACACACACACACGTACATACATATATGACCCTGTCTTAAAATAGAGATTTGCATGCTATAATCTTCAATTACTAATTAATAATAATGTGGGTCTGTGCCTCTGATGCCCAACACTGCCATGGCGATAGGGTAGCAAGCAGGATGATAGAGGTCCCCTCACCAGGTCTCCTCGCCTGGAAGATGGCAGGAGGGGTCGGAGACACACCCCAGGATGTGGATTTCCACGGTGGAGCGTGCTGAGCGAGACCCTGAAGCCTATGCTCACAGGTGAGCGCTCCTGGCCGCGCCCCACGCGGCAGCCCAGCGGCTCGGAGCAGGCATTTGTCCTCGCAGTCTGAGGCTGCAGGTCCCCGGCCAGATAGGGTGCGAGGTGAGGCTGATTCCTCTTGTACGGACACCAGTCCACAAGAGGTCTCTACCCACGAGGGCCCATCCAACCCTGACCACCTCCCAAGGGACCCACCTCCAGATGCCACCTTGGGGGCTAGGGACTTGAGCCAAGGCATTGGGGGATGCAGACCTCCAGGCCTCAGCTCTCACCTTCTGAAAGCTGGGTCTTTCCACCAAGAGACTCCCTTCAGTGTACGGCGAGCACCCCTGTGTACGGCGTCCTTACTCAGGAGACGACCTGCAGGAGTGCACACAGGTGTGGCCACACAGGGCAGTGCACACAATGCGAGTCCCAGGGGAGGGGACACCACATGGGCAACCTGGGCGGCCAAGGTCCTTATGACCCCTGGGAGCTGCAAGGAGGAGACAGGGGCTGATCCTTCCATGATGGGAAATGCCTCATGGAGAACGTGGCCCTGAACAAGGTCAGCGTGCCTCTGGGGAGCCGGCTTCTGCAGCACAGGGGCTCAGGGGACGCATTTGTCAGGTCTCAGAAGGCAGCACCAAGTCCCCAGCTGCCCAGAGCCCCAAGCCCCGAGCCCTGGGGTAGGACACCCAGGTGCACTGTTCTCAGCCCTCACCTGCTTTCTCGACTTCTCTGTGGGTTCTGGGGCCACCTTGGGAGGGTGTTTGGCGTATGTTCATGACCTCTGGCATATGAAAAGACCTCCCTCAGTCTGTCTCGCCGCCGCTACTTCACTCTTAGGAGCCGTCTTCACTGGGAAGCAGCCTAGAAACTTCACATCTTCATTTGAAATTTCTTGCATTTCTTTGAAAATCCTAGTTACCTTTTATTTTATGAAGGATGAGGTTGGGATGAAGAGGGGCCTTGGGGGCTCTTGTTCCACTCTCTCCCCGTCTGGCTGTGTGACTGGAAAAGTCCAATCTGACTCAAGTTCATGACCCGTGAAACCGTGATCATAATACCTAACACCTGGGGCATGATGATGGGTTTCCAAAGTACTTGGCAGCGCTTGACACATAGTAAACGCTTAATTAGTGACATCATCACTGTACTTAATGAACCAAGGTACACTGATATTTTTAACAATGATTAGTTTTCTTTGTTTATAGTAATAATGATAATAATATTAATAGCCATAATAGTATTTTCTACTTAAAAGTCCTTGACTTCAGTGGCACTTGCTTAGAAAACTGTGGTTCACATGATAGAGGTGGTTTTATATAATGGCATCAGAGAAATGGCATTTTCAATAATTCATCAATTTGCAACAAGTTAACATGGACCTCACAGGACTAACAAAATGAAGGGGATCACAGTGCCATTCGCATTTGATGATTCTGAAGACCTTAGGTTCTCATGGAGCCTCAGAATCTTCCTTCTAAGTGTGAGCCAACAATTAAAAGTAAGAGGGTGGCTTCCAGAGAGTTCTCACTGCCAGCACCGCTGCACGGTGCCCACGGTGTGCATCTGGACCCTCACGCTCCAGGGAAGAGCCCCAGCAGGCCTGCAGACTGGAGTCCAATGCGCAGACTTCACAGCAAGCTGGCTGATGGGGTGCAAATTAAATGTAACTCACCCCATGAATGCTTTATATCGGAGTTGCCAGGACCCCTGGGTCCTGAATACCAGCCTGAGTTCTCTAGGTACTTCGGGATCAGGTGTGTCCACAGTGAGAGGGCAGCTGCTGTGAGGTGTGGAAGAGGCCCAGAATCCTGCTTCTGCTGGTGAGCCTGGCAGCATCTGGCTCTTGGGCCAGTGCTTCTGTCGCAAGGTGAGGCCAAAGAGCACCCAGACTGAGGGAGACGAGCCTGTTCTTCCAGGTCATGTTCTGTACTGAATGCAAGATCCACCTCCTTTCCGCAGTGCCTCCTTTTCCCTTCTCCTGTATGCAGGTCCTCATTCAGGACGTGTGCTGGAACGTCTGGAGAACAGTCAACAGAGATGCACATAAAAATCTTTATTCTGATTCATTCACATGAGCATGTGTGGTTGAGTGATCATCTTCTCCCTACCTGAGCCTTTCCAGACAAACAGGTCTGAATCCCAATAAGGCAGCTCAAGAATTCCCTTTGGTATCTTCCCAATCCATACTAATTCACTCCTCCGTTCTTATTAACTCAGTAAATGTACATTGTGCGTCAGCAGTGTAGCACACACCAGACTCCGTCTAGAGAGAAAGACAAATAACCCATGAATAACACGTGATGTTTGGGAGGAAATGTCTATAAGGGGCACAGAAACAAAGACGGCAACCTTCATAGGCTCTTGGTGACCTGGAGTGCTTGGTGAAGGCTTTCCAAGATCCAAAGCCAGGGACCTGGGCCCAGACGCAGGAGGAGGAGCTGCGTCCTCTTGGTGTGCAGGGTGCTGTGATGTCGCTGTTTACCAAGGGCTTCTCAGAGGGGAAGCACGTGACTCGCCGGGGTGCGCAGTGTCACTCTCCCACCATGGAGTTTCCAGCACCTACCTGTGTTTCTGATGCCTTCCTTGGGAAGAGGTGCCCAATAGCTCCCCTTCCACGATCCTCCCACCAGTCAGATGCTCTTCCAATGCCCAGCCTCAGCAGCCGACAGCCACAGGTGAATGCAGAACTAGAGCCACATGGTCTCTGCTCTGAACACGAGGGGCTTATTCTTAAGCATGTGCCATCTGAACCTCTAGGACTGACTGTGTTTAGCAGCGGGCTTGCACACCTCCTGAGCATGTGCCCTGGGCATGCACACTCTTGTCCAAACACACACCACGTTCTCCTGCTCCCGACAGCACATAACAGTGTGTGCAGCATCTCCTGAATGTTGGCACACACTGCGGCTCCTTAAGACACTCATTTTTCAGACTTTTGGTCAAGAGCCATCAGGAGAAATTTATCATTCTCAGTATTTTCTGAGCTATAGTTTTGAATTCTTTTGTTGAATATTAAGTTGCTTAAAAGTCTTAGGAATAGATCATACATTAGGCTCTTTGCTTTCAGATTCTACAGAATCATAAGACCCTGTCCTAGAAAGACTCAACTCCAGAGAATGTGATTAAAATGAAGAAGTAGGCACTTGAGAAAAACTCTAAAGCTACATCAACCATTTTGGAACAAAATGCTTTGAATGTATTGAGAGAAGCCCATTTTCTTCCTTTGACTTTAGTTTAACCTATTGAATTTCTTTGTTTTGAATTATTTTAGTCTCTCTTAATATCGCAAAACAATGGAACTGAAATTGTGTGGTGACAATTTTCTTTTGGTATGGTCAGCACACTGAGGAGGGAAACAAATTCATTCATACAACTTGGACACTTTGTTGAACACTCATTAAATAAAAACTCATTCCTACAAGGAAACCTCCAGAAGGAACCGTTCCAATATGGCTTTAACAGTGACCCACTGGAACTGCGTCCCTGGGTCCTGTGGCTGTGTCAAGCAGCACCGGAGATGCTAAGCTTGGCATCCTGAGACACGGGAGGAGCAGTGTCCCGACAGGGGCTTAGAGGCCACTGCTATGGGAAGCCCCTGGCCCCTTCCCCTGGGCTTACAGATGCTTGCTGAGTAACTAAATGCAGGTTACAGGTTTGGCATCCCTGCCTTCATTTTGTGCCTTCTCCTTTCTACCCTAAAGAGTGGTCAGATTCCTGCTCACCTTGCACACAGGCAGTAGCATGTTACTCACTTAAGGGATGTCATCTGAAGCTAAGGACCCTGCCCTTCAAGGCTGGAGCACCCACATGAAAACAAGGAAGATGTTTTGAAGATTCCTGGAACTGCAAGCCCTGCAGGCAGATCTCCCCTTGATGGGGCTGTCCCCTGAGCAGGAGCGGCATCTCGGGGTGGGAATGAGACTGCCTTGCCCACAGGGGGTCACTGCTTCCCAGGAGCCCGCTGGACCTCACAGTGTCAGAGCGCCATGGAAGGAGACTCTAGCTATGTGAACTTCTGCCCACTTCTGTTCCTTCCCCCACTGAAACCCAAAGCTCTTATGGGCTCCCCTGAAGCTGGACCGAGGGCACTTGTCCCCCCTGCTTCCTGGCATGGCTACACGGATTAAATCCCTTTTCTGCAGCAGTGCTACTTCTTCCCTTTGATTTGAGGGAAATGGCCAGACGGGAATTGTCAGGACTTCCCCAGGTCAGGCCGCTCTGCTCTAGGACTCCAGTTACCTCATCAAATGCACCCCCACACTTGTTAGAGTGGTTCATACAGCGGTATTTATAAACCGGGCAGTTATGGGCCGTGATCGCCCCTCCACGTTCTCTTACTTTATGTACACTACAGCTTAATATCCAGCCCCCTGTGTGATTCAAATCCTCTTTCCATATCCCAACTTTGATCATGAAAAACAAGAGAGAATGGTAATTTGAATTCATGTGTCAGTAAGTTATATGTACAACACACACACACACACACACACACACACACACGGAAACAAACTTGTGAAAATACATTGAAATCTTCAAGGCACATCGAGTCAGAATAAAACCCTGAAGAAGATGGAATGTTTTTGTGGAATTCTGGGCATTGAAATTCCGCCTGAGTAGCTGAGGTGTGGCCGTGATGACCGGCTCTTTCCGTTTTGATCCTGGCTCTCTGGCTGGGCTCTGCGGACAGCTCTACCGTGGGATGTGCTCTGTATCGTAAATGTCTTAATTAGGTGTTTGTATCCAACACCCTGGAGAGAGGATGGGCCAGCCACTCACAGCTCTCCCAAATGATGGAAATGAGAGAAGATGCTCTTGGTTTCTGTGGAGTCGCTGAAGTGATGTGGCCTCAGAGGAGAGAATGCAGGAAAGGTGAAAACCCACGTTGCTCACTCCGCTTGCTTTCTCCTGGTGGAGGAAATCGATGCTCTTGACCTACCATTTACACAGAATCTGAAATCCCTCAGGACATCTCAGAGATGCCGGATCCGCCTGTGCGTTCTCACCAATTACCATTTTGTCCCAAACAACAGGGTTCTGGCAGAGCATGGACTCAGGGGATTGAAGGGAATGGCAGCAGAAGATGCTTTTTCACAAAAAAAGACAAACATTTTTTTTTCTTTTTTTTAATTGATTTTCTTTTTTAAATACACGACAATGCATTACAATTATTATTACACATATAGAGCACAATTTTTCATATCTCTGTATATAAAATAGGTTGACACCCAATTCATGTCTTCATACATGTACTTTGGATAATGATGTCCATCACATTCCACCATCCTTGCTAATCCCCTGCCCCCTGCTTTTCCCTCCCACCCCTCTGCCCTATCTAGAATTCATCTATTCCTCCCATGCTCCCCCTCCCTACCCCACTATGAATCAGCATCTCTATATCAGAGAAAACATTCAGCATTTGATTTGGGGGATTGGCTAACTTCAGTTAGCATTATCTTCTCCAACGCCATCCATTTACCTGCAAATGCCATGATTTTATTCTCTTTTATTGCTGAGTAAAATTCCATTGTGTATATATGCCACATTTTTTTATCCATTCATCTACTGAAGGGCATTTAATATTAAGATGAAAACTGGCTCCTCCCGTTTCAGCGACATTGCTGAAAGCCATTGTCCCAATGTCTGTCAAGGCTCCTCTGAGCTGTGCTCCGTCTCCTGGTCCTGTCCACCACCTACAGTCAGTCCTGCGGGGACCAGACGGGGCGGCCTCTCTGGCAGCAGCTCTCCCTCAGGAGGGAGCCCCCCGCTCCTCTTTAGAGGGTCTGTGGCCGCCCTTTCCGTGTTGGGGGTGGACCCTGCCAGCTGCTCCTCTTGCCCCAGGTCACCACCTGCTGCTCCTGGCAGGTAGGTGACACTCTTCGGACTGCGCACTTTTCTGTTTCTGCGACTGGACAAACTGAAGCAGGCCTGACACTCAGAAGTTCAGGTTAGAGAGGGGGAGAGGAGAGAGGAAGGGAGGACTTGAATACTACACACCCTCAGGAACTTTAGAGAGTGCAGATCATTTTTCTCCCAAGTGAGGATGAGGAGGGCGTACAGGTCTGGCACCCCCTCTCCTGGCGGACCCTGGTCGATCCGGTGGTATTTCCCTACAACTGAAGGTGCGTGGGGGTAGCTTTGGCCCTGCACGACTTCTATTGGGTGAACCATCCTTGGAGCCTAATTCTTGTGAACACCAGGCATCACTGCGCCCCACAAACGCCCCTTGGAGCACGCCGCTCCCGTCTCAATGTGCTGAGAGGAGCTGGCCTTCGTTGGGTATCTGCACCAAGCCGCAGCACTGACCCTGCTCTCCCGCAGGTGGCTGTCCAGTGCTGCCCTCTGTCACCCCAGAGGACCCTCTCGTTTCCTCTCTCCCCCCATCCTGTCTGCTCCTCACACAGAACGTGCCCTCTTCCTTCCCCTGTGGAAATCCCTGGTGTCCTTGAAGTCATTGGAAAGGGTCACTCGCCCTGTGGGGCCTACTGCCCTCCAGCCTTGCTGACCTCCTCAGAGCGTGTCTACTTGGGTGCTTCTCAAGAGGAGCTGATGTGCCAGGTGGCACCATGCTGAGGGGGGCCTTACCTCTGCCCCCAGATCACAGCTGCTTCTTGCCTCTTGGTCTGGTCCACACTGCCTGGGTCAGAAGCTGCCTGTGTACCCAAGCTCTCCCAGAGGCTGAAGAAGCAAAGTCAGGATCTGGTTCAACCACAGGGATTAAGAATAACTTGGCCTGAGGCTCACTTGGCAGATCACCTCTGACTCCCGTGTTTGCTTAGATGGTCTCACAACAGTAAGAAGATCCGTGCATATGGATCGCTTGTTCTGAGCCCATTCCCTATGTGAATCATGAACACCTTTAGCCCTCTCAATAACCCCTGAGGTGGACATACTCTCCAGCCCCCAGAACAGCTGAGGGACAGAAGACGATGGAGCAGGGAACACGCACGTGACCCGGGGCTGTACACATCCAGACGTGGATGCCCTGGCTGTGGAGCCTCATTCTAAATCACCACAGTATGCATGTCTCTCTTCCTGCCATGAAGTTATACAGGGGAGGGTGGTGTTCAAACTGTAGAATGCCAGGCACACACACCAGGGTTGCATCTTATTTCTGCTTTAGACCCCACAACACATTGCTGAGTGCAGTCAGTACTGAAGAAAACTTGATGATTGGAGATACATTCCAAATGAGCAATGTATGAGTTGCTTTGTTCTTAAAACTTTGAAATTCTTGCTACTCTCTTTTAAATTATACAATCAAGATAGGCTCTTCTTTGGAAGTTCATTTTCATATTTTAGATTTACATGATATTATTTCTCTGTAGAAGCTAAAATTGTATAGTCTGTTTGGGAATATTATTTTATGCCATATGAATACACTCTCCAGCTTTAGTGCATATTGGGATTCAAGACATGGAATAATATTTTTCATAGGGGTTTTAAGGGAATCACATGATAGACCATACAGGTGACTTGCACCTGTTTGAAGAGTTCCCACTGTTAATGGAATCAGCACGGTGACTTCCTTTGCCAGGTGACCACTGCCTTTCTCCAAGTGGAGACGGCTGCCGTGACCAGTGCATGATTTTCTCTTTTTGCAAAGATGCAGAACACTTAGAACCTCTGCACAGTGAGGGGTAAAGCGTAACTCCTTGGCCCTGGCTAGCTGGTGGCGTCTGCCAGTGTGCTGTAAAGATGTGGAAGTGGAGTGGCACTTTGGAGAATTACAGAGTGATTCCAGATGCCTAAGCCGTGGAGAGTCCATCAGGACAGGGGACGTGGACTGGGTCCATGAGCCCAGGTGACCCTCTTTGTGACTTACTCGTCTTTATTATCAATTTCTCAACAGCCTCAGGAATAAATATGTAGGATTTCACTTTCCCAGGATACCTGTTGTGCCAGGGCACACACACAATTTATATTTTCTGGATTAATTTCCTGGCTCTGTACCCCATTATATTTCATTTTAAGGATTCATGGGCTATTTATGTAAATTGTTCTGAAATAATTAGATTAGCATTTAGGAAATTAGAACTAATTGTAAGTAGATGCAACAGCCCCATGTTAAATGAAATGGCGATGCTCTGAAGACCTGGAATTATTTATGGGAATATACCACTAATAGTAGCTCAATCCTAGCACATGAAGGTTAGATTTTTAATGTGTCCCGTGTTATAGGACAAGAATGGAATTACTAATTCAAAGAACAAAAGAAGAGGCATTCAAAATATCACTTCAAACACAGAGGAAATACCCAAAGTTATAGACAATAATCTGAATAAATTCATAGAAAGCTTTAAATTTAAAATACAAGAGCTCCAATATATGACTATCAAAACACTATTACAATTCACTTTTGATTAGAATGGCATAAAACTAAGGGGAACAATTCTAATTAAATAAATTTATGTAAAGTTGAGAAAGTATTATAGTCGATTTATATGAGAGATCAATATTTATGCATTTAAACATAATTTTTGGAGGAGAGTACTGGGAATTGAATCCAGGGGCACTCAACCATATCCCAGCCCTATTTTGTGTTTTATTTAGAGACAGGGTCTCAGTGAGTTGCTTATCACCTCACCATTGCTGAGACTGGCTTTGAACTCATGATCCTCCTTGTATCAGCCTCCTGAGCCACTGAGATTACAGGTATGTGCCATGGTGCCTGCTAAATATAATTATTGATAAGACAAAACACACTCCACCTTAGTACTTCACATCCTTATCTTTTACTTTTAAGTAAATGAGTATCATATTTGAGCTGAATTCACATGGGAATTTTTTAGTGTAACATTAGAAGAAAGAAACCTCTGGTTTTGAATCATTGTTTTATCTTACTATCAGGAATAAATTTGGCAGGCTCCAGTCATAGACTAAATGCCAAGAGTTGAGTGATCATGCCAGGATTTCAACAAGAGAAAGCCATTTCTCCTGATTTTAATTCAAAATTTCTCTTTATAATGTGTAATTAATGTATTTACTAATAATTAACAATTAGATGTTGTCCCTTCCCCCACCCCTCACTCCTGGAAAAAAAATGAAATTTGCAAAAAGGGAATAGTATGAATGTAAAGAGGATTCTTGCTCAGCTCCTTCTGTTTTGTTTGTCACGTGGTGTGAATCTTGGTTGGGTGTGGTGACTCAAGCCTGTGATCCCAGCTACTCTGGAGGCTGAGGCAAGAGGATGGCCGAGTTCAAGGCCAAACCCAGCAACTTAGTGAGACCTGTCTCAAAAGAAAAAAAAAAAAAAAAGGCTGGGGATGTAGCTCAGTGGTAGAGAACTTGATTATCATGAGCAAAGGGCTGGCTTCATTCCCTATTATTAAAAAAATAAAAATACTAAAAGAAAAAACAAACTAAAGTCATTCTTATCAAGAAAACTTATTTACTATTCTTGATAACTATTAAGAATATGGTACTTGGATGACCACTTTGGATCAAGCATCTCGATATCAATTCAACCTTTCCCTGATACAGTAATCTGAACTTCTAGTGAAACTTCTCGGAAGCCTTCCCATATCTGCTGGCAAACCCGGGTGTTCAGGCGCCTTGTCCTGTGTTCACAGGAGAGAAGGTTGGAGTTAGGATCTCAGCCAAAGTATCTGTGTCACAATTGTCGCTATTACTAATCCTGTCTTTTAAGGGACAGCCACAGGTCTGAGCAGTTTCAGCAGCCTCTGAGTGGCAGAGGGTTTCTGACCGTGAGTCCCACTGTGCAGGGGAGTGAGGACCAGGCGCTAGGAAATGGCTGCACACAGAACTCGCAGTGATCAACCTTCCTGCAGCAAAGATGGAAGGAAACAGCTGGGGGCCAATGGGCTGCAGAGAGCACGGGCAGGGGTCAAGGAGCAGGAGAAACAAACCCAGGCAAGAGTGGAAGGCCTGCTGCCCTGGAGAGCAGAGCTCTAACAGCCCAGGAGGGGCCCGCTGGTGGCAAGGCGGGAAAGCAGTCCAGGTGCAGAGCCCAAAGGCCTTCCTGGTTTGAAGCCCCTCCTTGCACACGGTGAGGTTCCTGCTGGCCTCTTAGTGGACAGTGCCTCCTGGTGGCACACTTTCACCTGCCATGGTGTGTTCATGCCGTGAACCCTGACCTTGCACATGGCGTGTAGCCAGCAGGGCCCGACTTAAGACGTGATCACCAAACGCCATGGAGGAGGAGACCCAGTTTTCAGAGCTGTCTCTACGTTAAGAAGTGTTCTGGAGTGGCACGCATAAAGAGTTACCAAGGAGTCTACAGCACGGTGTTTGCATTGCTGTGGCACATCCATGGCCTGTCTGCCCCGGGGCGCTCCTGGGGGTGCAGGGCTTCCGTGGTGAGGGGTCTTAGTACAGCCCTCCAGGCAGGGTGAGGAGGGGGAGAGGAGGGGCGCTGCAGCGGGACCCCAGCGTGGTGTCGGGAAGACCTGTGGGTCCTGCTGGCCTTGGAAGTGGGCTAGGACAGGTGACCTGAGCAGATGACCGTGGCCAGGGGTGGAAGTCAGAGCACAGGCTCTGAAGGCCAAGGAGGCCAGCAGGTGTGGAGAGCAGTGGGAACTCGCCCACACCTGCTCCTCGGGGACTGAGTCACAGGGTCTCTAGCTGCAGAGACTGCTGAGGCACGGAAACTCCGCTCCCTTCCTTAGCGGGGTACACGTGGGGGCAGACGGGCTGAGAGCATCTCCCAGGGCACGGCCTGCTGTGGAGCTGCACTTGCCTTCCTGGTGGCCAAGCGCTAGGGCCAGATCGTCGTCTGTTTTCATAGAATCGCCTCATGATGGGGTGATCTGTGTCTCCTTGTGGTGGGGTCTCTCCATGTTGCCCAGACTGGCCTGGAGCCCCAGGCGCCCATCCTCCCCTTCAGCCTGCAGAGGAGCTGGGACTGCAGGCACCCCTCTCTGCCCTGCCTGCACCAGAGCTCTCCCGGGGCTCGTGTCCCACCTGCACAGACGCCTTGTGACTGCACTGTGGCCGGGGCAGACAGCTTATTTTCCTACAATACTGCTGCCTTTTATTTTACCAAGAGACGAGTGCGTCCGTTACTACACACGGGTCTGAGTGGTTTGACTCTCAGTCATCCTTTTCACATAAGAGGAAAACAGAGCCTTGTCCCAACACCAGGCCGCCAGCAGACGAGATGGTGAGGGGAGAGACGGAGAGGCCACAGCACGTGGCGGAGCTCTTCATCCGAGGCAGCTGCACCACCCTGAGGGCCCCTTCAGTCAGCGAGCTCAGGGGTACTTCCTCCAAGGGTCTCATCCGCTGTGGAGGGTGACTTAGAGGGTCCCGCCACCTCTGGGCTCCATCTGAGGAGTTCCTGTTGCCCTTTGTCCACCTCTCAAATATAGATGGCTTCCTTCCTTCCTTCCCTCCTTCTTGGTAGTGGACGGAACCCAGGGCCTCATGCCTGCCAGGCAGACATTCTACCTCGAAGGCACAGCCCAGCCCCTCCAACACACACACACACACACACACACACACACACTTCAGAGCAGTGCACTTTCTGTCCCTTCTGAACCAGTCTTTTGTCTACTCTTATTAAAAATAAATTACTGAACTTTTAATTGATATGAAATTGCACATATGTGTGGGGTACAACACAGTGTCTTGAAATACATGTGCATTGTTAATGGCTAAATCAAGCTGATTAACAGGCTCACCATCACTTTTTATGGTGAGAGCACTTAAAGTCTCTCACAGTTTTTGAGAACAGGATACGTGGCTGTTGACTACACTCTCCATGCTGTTCACTAGATGCCTTGAGCATATTCCTCATGGCGCTGAAACTTGTATCCTTTGACCAACTGGACCCTCACACACCACAGCCCTCCACAGCCTCTGCAAGTCACCCATGTACTTTCTGCTTTATGAGGTGACTTTTCAGATCCACCTACATATGAGACCATGCAGTATTTGTCTTTCTGTGCCTGGATTATATCACTTTGCCTAATGTCCTCCAGCTCCATTCACGTGGCAAGACACACGACTCCTGTCTTTTTCAAGGCTGAGTGGTATTCCATTGGGTCTGGACCACCTTACCTCTATCCATTCATCTGTCATGGTTGATTGCATATCTTGGCATGGAGAATAGTGCTGTAGTAAACATGGGGTGTAGCTATCCATCCCTTCAGTACTTCTTTATATTTTACTAATATCCATTGGATATATACCCAGTAGCTGGATTGCTAAACATCTGTGGCTCTATTTTATCTTTTTATCTGTGCTTGGGGGAAACTCGGGGCCTGTACATGTGAGCCAAGCTATCGACCACTGAGTCCCTATTTTTAATTTTTTGAGGAAACTCCATAGTGAATTCCATAATAGCTCTGCCAATAGCATTTAACTTCTTTCCAAATATCATAAGAAATTACATAGAGCTTAGTGCATGAGGGATGCCACTCTGCTTCAGTTATTGTCAAGAGTTTGCTGATCTCATCCATCCAGCACTCCCAATATGGGATAGATAGAGAAAGCATTTTAAAGTCAATCAGTTCTGATCTAACCCACACATGCATGTATGCGTGTAAACACGTGCATATGCACATGGAGACCACCTTGCCTACAGTGTGCCAACAACCAATTGCCTATACCATCTTCTATAGAACTATGGTCAGCAAAAGCACAGCTCTAATCCACAACATTGTTTGAAACAAAAATGTCATACTTACTTCAAGACTAAAAGTGTAAAGAAAATGGAATATGTCATTTTTAAAAGTATACATATGTCATGTATGCACTAAATTCATTTTTTATCTTAAAATTGTTAGAAAAAAACGTGTTTTAACCATGAATTTTAATTGAAGAAAAGTAATTTTTTTCCCCTGCTGTCTTTCTAGAAGGCATTTTGTTTGGATGGGCCCTTGTGCTACGGTGGCAAGGGACGTCCCCATGAGGTCTGGGTTGCTGTTGTGATTGGCTCCTCCCCATTCTCCAAACTGCTGCGGTCCGCTGTGTTCATCTTCTTGTCTCTTCCGGGTGGAAGCCCTCTCTTGGTGGTGCACCCTGCTCTCTGACACCTAACGTGGGCTCCTAAGACGGCCTTGCTCATTTTTGTTGAGTAGCCAGAGCAGAGCTGTTGAATGTGGCTTCCTGAGGTCTTGGTGGCAATTGTGTTCAAGGTTTGGGTCTTGCCCGGTCGGTGGCCACACTTTGTTGTACACACTGTGCCTTTGTTAATATGCCATGCACATTAAATATTGCCTTACAAATCATACTTTTAGGATTAACTCTAAATATTATGATGGATTCACATATTTTCTGGAGGGTGAGAGGCACGAGGCTTCCATGTGGCTTCTAAGCCCCACACAGGTGTGCATCTGCCGTGCCCCTAGATTTATAGATATGTTCTGAAGGACCGACTTCCCCTGAAACCCCAGTTTTAGATGAGCAGATTAATTGTCTATGTGTCGTTGTTTTAAAGGTACAGAGTTAGGATTCTCTGGCTGCAAGTAGCAGAGATTAGACAGAGAGCGCTGAGGAGGTAGAAGTTGGTTTGTTCTAATGGCTCCACGAAGCCCAGCTTCTGGCTGGTTCCTCCAGGGTTTCCTGGACTTGCAGCTCCTGCCTGAGGGCTTCAGCCTGCCCCTGCTCTGCCCAGGTCCTGCTGGAGCAGCGGCAGGGCATGGGGCTACGGGGAAGAACCCAGTGGGCCACAGCCCTGAACCACTGTGGGCAGCGAGGTTGGAGCCTCTGTTTGAGGGGAGAGCCCCCGGAAAGGAAGCAGGCCAGGGAGGGCTGCGTGGGGCCAGGTCTCCGCCTGTGCTCTCCTTGAGCTCACCAGCTGTCTCGGGATTAGGAGAGAGAAGCTGGCACTTTTCCATGAACTCTCCCACTGCAGGTTGCTCTTCCTGTTGGCCTGGGTAGGAGACAGGGCGAAGGACAGAAAGCACCGCCCAGCTGTGGAGCAGCCGCTGCTGCAGGAGCAGTGCTCAGAGAGCAGGGAGCTCCGGCGCCCGCCTTGCTTCTTTGAGCCCTGTTCTGGGCGGCATCTCTCCTGTGTGCCTTCCGCCCTCCCTTCCCGTTTGTGCTGGTGTCCCTCTGTCCCTGGACAGCAGAGGCCTCCGAACCCCTCTGGTGGGGATGTACACATAGCCCTCCCAGGAGCCTTGCTTCCCAGATGCGCCCTGCCACCCCTGCGTCCCCTGGGGCATCTGTGTCACATGGGGTCTGGGTGACAGTCTAGACACCCCCACCTCATGTTTCCCAGAGCACATCCCTGGGGGAAATAAGAGCTTTTACCCACCTGCTGGGGGGACAGGGATCTGGCTGTGGTGTGATGGGATGTGTTCCGGGCCACCGTCCTTCTTGTTCTCAGTGCTGGGGGACTAAGGTTGTGCTGCCTACGCCTTCAGAAGAGGAAGTTTGCAGACCCTCCCCCACCTCCACCCTGTTGGGCCTGGGAAATGCAGGGACGCTCTTTCCCCCTCTTGCAAGCAGCCTGCCTCGCTCGCTCCCTATTGGCAGCTGGTTCCCAGTGAGCGTGAGCAGGCCTGCACTGTTCCAAGGGGTTTCACATGGGTGAACGTGCAGTGGGAGCACCTTTTCTTCTGTTCTTTTCTTTTGTTGGGGGGTAGGCTTCACTGGTCACCTCTGCTGGGCAGGCCACGGCAGAGCTTCCTGCCTGAGTGCGTGGCTGTGGGCACTCACCTCGGTCTCCGTGGGCTTCCCAGCGGGTGTGGGGCATGCTCACCTGAGCTGTGCACTGTTGTGCCTGACCTACTTACAGGGTGTCATTTGTCATGATACTTACGTAACTTAATGACATGTTATGTAAACTGAAAAATATAATTTTTTAAAGAGAAGTACGTGTCCATCAAAAAATAGCTAGAAGTGAGACTTACTGCCAAATTAGCTGCAGGTGAGGTGAGAGTAAGCCACTGGGAAGCCGCTGGAGGACAAGGGTTGAGCACTAAGATGGCCCTTGGCTCTCAAGTTCCTGCTGGATTCAGAGAAACCAAGACCTTGAAGTTTTGGTTTTGCCAACAAACTGCTGCCTGCAGCCAACACTCAACTCTACGGCTTCCACCTGTACCTACAATTACTGTACCTTCCACGTACGGCTACAGGAAGCACAATCTGTTTTAGTTGCTGTCCTCAGGAACTCCTGCGTCCCTCTCCCCACAGGGCCTGCAGCGTGAATGACACAAGACCAGCCAGGCAGCAAACGACAGACAGAGGCTCCACAGCTCAGGTGCATGGAGGCCAGCTCCGGTCCAGGGAGACCCGCCCAGCCTCCAGGCCTGGGGCACCGTGAGAGGACGTGGAGTAGGACAGTGTTGCTCCATGGGCTCTGGACACCGGGCCAGCCCTGGGGGCATTGGCAGAACCCACAGGAGCACCTGCCCCTTTCCTGATCAGCTCAAGGCCAAGAGCCCTTCCTTGCCTGCCTGGATCCAGTGATGCCCAGTGTCTGCTCTGATCCCAGATCAGCCAGGGCTGCTCAGGATCCCCACACCCTCCAGGACAGACTGGCCTCTTGTGAAGAAGGCGGGCTGCGTCTGAGGGTTGAGTTCCTCCCCAGACTCATTCGTATCTCCACATAGAATTTCTCTTCACTTTGCAGATTTTGGTTTGCTTCCTCTTGCTTTCTAAATGCTCTCTATCCCGTTCCTTACAACACTCCCCCTAACACATCAACACGTATGTAGCACTTCTTCTTTTAGATGGCCGATATTTGTGCTCAGTCTAACACAAAAAGATTCAACCTGCCACCAAGAATTTTTCTTTTCAAGCTCTACTAGAAAATTCTATTTCATGAATCCTTATATTTCCATTATGCCTAATTTTTCGCCCACAATGTCATTTTAAATTAATTCCAGAATAGCAGTTTACATTGTGTTTGGTCAAACTGCAGGTAAGTCCTCAGGTACCGTGGAGAAGGATGGTGTGCGTGTGCGTGTGCGTGTGCTGGGGTGAAGAGGGGTGAGGTGAGATTCCTGGCAGCACTACCCACTCCAGCGCAGGAGCACTACAGTGCAGTGATTTCTGCCTAACTGGTTGCTAGGTATGTGGCCTTCCAAGCAGTGACGGTGGCTTTTCACATCAGTGAGCCAAGTTCAGATCATCTTCTTCTGTGACAATGGCAGGCTGTCGTGGGTGAAATGAAGCCTGTGGGTCCGAGGTGCACATGCGAGGCTGTCTTCACACAGACGCCCACTGAGAGTCCCTGCTTTCCCTGGTCAGTGAGGTGACCCTGGGGGATGAGTCTTCACAGACCGAGTTCCCCAGGTCTCTCTGGGTTTGGAGTTCAGGTATTATTAATAGTGCCAGAAGTGCTAAGTACACTCTTATGAAGTTAAAGAAGGGAGGGAGGGAGGGAGGGAGGGAAGGAGAGAGAGAAAAAAAGAAAGAAAAGCTTCAGAGTCCGGAGGCTCATCTGCTCATTCAACAGTGTTTCCGCGTGCACGCTCTGCGGCGGCCGTTCTAGCCTCTGGGAATATCAGGAAATGAAGTCCCCATCCCGGGGGACGTTGTTTGCTAGTATGTTTGGGAAGGAGACCAGATCAAGGAAGCAAGCTGCATGTCAGCTGGCACACAGCTCTGGACAGGATCAGGCGGGGCGAGGAGGGTGTAGTGTGGGGTCGGACGGGCTCTTGCTTCACATGTGGCCGTCAGTGAAGACCCTCTGATATGGGACATTGGAGGAGAGACCTGGGAGAAGGGGGGGTTCCAGCCGTGAGGTCAGTAGAGGAAAAGTGTGTAGAAAGGAGGACACAGGACATGCAAGGACCCCGAGGCTCTGTGTGCACCAAGAGAGGCAGGGACTTCAGGATGGGGGATGGGGTCCCACAGGAGAAGTGAAGAGCACCCGGGCGGGAGCCAGCCTTGTGGCAGATGGATCGCCTAGGGTTCAGGCTTCCGCTCACGGTGATGAGGGGAGCCTTTAAAGAATTTGGAACAAAGAAGTTTCTGTCCATCCTCTGTCCTTAAAAGACCTGCCCAGCCGTGTTGAGAGCACACCGTGGGCACAGGGTAAGGCCAAAGTGGAGGGAGCAACACAGATGCTCCCACCATGACCCAGACAAGACAGTGGAGGCTGGGCCTGGGGGTGGGGAATGCCCTTGGGCATGTGCCTCTCAGAGGCAGAGCCGACAGGATTTCCTGAGTGCAAGATGGAGGAGGAAAGGCTGCAGGACTGACTCCAAGGTGTCTTCTGAGGAAATGCAGGGCAGAGCCATTTCCGGGAGGAAACTCAGCGTGGAGCACACCGCAGGGGTGGGGGGGACCAGGGAGAAGGCCAAAAGGTTGGGGTGCTGAGTAGACGGCAGCACTTGGGATGTGCCAGGACGCAGGCAGGGAGATGTCCACAGCCAGGAGGAGGGTGGCGGGACACTGTGCAGAGCAATTCACAGATATGCATGGAAAGAGCAGTGGTGGACAGTCAGGACTCACCACTGTGAACCACCCGGGAGTGAGCCCAGCTGGCCCTTGCACAACTGAGGTCAGCAGCTCATTTGAGGACACTAATGGTGCTCACCCTGTGAGGCTCCCCAGCCCCCTCCCATGGGCTCAGCTTCATCCTGTCCTCCCCTGGATTCTCCTACTGCTTCCTTCGTATGTTCTTTTCACCGGGTCCTGATTTGTCTCTGTGGAAGCACCGTGATCACTTGTGGCTGGAGACATGCATGCCTCCCTGTTATGACCCTTGTGGCTGGAGACATGCATGCCTCCCTGTTATGACCTGAGGCTTCCTCACCCTTCCTCAGCCCCTTCTGGCTGAGTACCCTGAAACCAACGGAAAAAGACAACATTTGCACCTTTTAACCACCTTTTAAGCAGCTCAGAAGTCTCCTGCACTACTGCACTTAATTAAAGCCACTCTGCCTCTCACAAAGGTAGATATCCATGCACTCACACCTCAGTTTGCAAAACCCTCTGCCACAACCACAATATTCCTTAACATCTCAACAACCATTTCAGAAAGGCAAAAATTAAGACAAATTTGAGCTCTATTTCTTAGAGAAAGGTGGGAGGAGTTTGGAAACTATAAGTATAGGTAGATCACTTCTCTAACGCCCAGTAGAGAGGAGTGCACAGGCATCTACCCACCCCAATTTCACTTTATCTGGCCTCTGTTACTCTCAGTCAACCATAGTCCACAGACATTAAAAGGAAAATTCCAGAAATAAAGAGTTCATAAGTTTGAACTGTCACATTGCCCTGAGTACCACATGATGTCTTCCTATCCTGCTCCATCCCATCTGTGACATGAATCATCTCTTTATCCATTGTATCCAAGGTGTATAAGCTACTCACCCATGAGTCACCTAGTAGGTCATATCTGATTCTGCTTATCAGATCATCTGCATAGTATTGCAGGCCTAAGTTCATGTAACCCTTATCTTACTTGACAATTACCCAGAGGAACACGAATAGTAATGCTTGGCCATTGTATTACAGTTTATTGTCATCATTGTTTTATAACTAGTTACTGCTAATCTCTTGCTGTGGTTAGTTTATAAACTAAGCTTTCCTGTGGGTATTAGTAAAGAAGAAAAGTGTATACCTGAGGTTCAGTAGTATCTGTGCTTGCAGGCAGCTATCTGGGTCATAGGATGTCACCCCTGATAAGGGAGGATCACTGTCTTCCCTCTGTGACTGGAGTAGCAGCTTCCCTTCCTAGAAGGTGCCTGCTGTCCCCAGTTGGAACACAGCAGTGGCGACTCTGTCCTCCTCAACAATATGCAGACATGCCCAGGTCATTTCTGCACAGCACACAGCGTCTGTCCCCTCCTGGATGCTTCTGCTGTGGAGAGAAGCTTTCAGGGCCTTATGCAGACAGAAATGCCTCTCACCAAAAACAAAAGTCAAAAAACAAAAACAATTGTTTATTTTGAAATTATTTCAACTCACAGAATAGTTGCAAGAATAACCACAAGAACTTTGAAGTACTTCCATCCTTGCCCTCAGGTTCACCAACATTATTCATTGTGCTGCATTTTCTCTTTCAAAGTCTCTCTCCCTCCCTTTCACCCCTCTTGCTTTCTCTCTTTCTCCTTCTTTCTCCCCACAACCAATGCTTTCTCATCTGTGTCCACAAAGTCAATATCTCACCATACCTGCACTATGATTCTCAAACTTACGAAACTGAACTCAGTACTTTTATCCAGTGACATCGTACGAACCTCTGCAGGTGCACTGCCTTGGGTAATGCATTCGGTGACACCTTTCCCTCTACCTGAGGAGGGTACCCAGGATTGTGCTTTGCCCCTGGGTTCCTCCCCACCAACCAGTGTCACTAGTTCTGAAGTTCCTCACCCCTTCTCCACCTCTCATGGTGAGGATGTTCCTGGAGAGGAGCTGTCACGTGTACAGTTCACTCTTGAGGCCAATTCCGGGTGGTCTTGCCCTGGAGCCCTGGAGCAGAGTAACTTCCTGGGGTGATTCCTCCCTCCCAGGGTGTCCCACTGCCATGGGGAGGGGGGACTCAGTGCAGCCCAGGTGTGCAGCCCGGGGACTAGCCACACCAGGAGTGGCCAGAGTGGAAGACCTAGGGTGGCTAAGGATGATCGTGGAGTATTCATATTTCCTTCTATGTGCCTTACCAGCTGAGGCCACATGTTCACAACCCAGAGGAACGTGACCAGCCCCGGGCAGCTGCTGAAGGAGTCAGGCTAGATCCCCTGGGAGTATCTGTGTAGTGTGGTGGCCAGGGAACACATCCCCTCCCTGGGAGGAAATGGCCCTGCCAGGGTGAAAGGGCTTTTAGAAGTGCTAATGAGGGCGAAGCTTGGCAAACCTGGCCCTGGGAACAGCCTTTGGCAAGATCCAAGAAAGGCCTCATCTTAGTGCTTTACCATTGCTGATCTCCCTGGTCCCACTGCCTCTCAGAAACAAAGTTACCCAATGTGAAATGCTACTTCCCCTTGAGCCCAGCCCCTAAACTGCCAAAGTTTCATTTACATTTCAAAAGAAAATGATTATTCTCTTAATAGATGCATTCTACTTATTTTCAAACAAGGGTTTTAATTTTTTAATTAAAATAGAATAACATTGTGGTTTCTTACTAAAAAGCAATGCATAGGAAAAAATTAAAAGTGAAAATACAAAAAAAAAAAAAACTTAATGAAAACTGTTTTTACAACTCAAAAAACAATTCCACTTAACATCTGGGCACACAGCCCTTCTTGTTTTACATTTGTGTGCATGTAAGCTTCCCCGCCCTCCAAATATGATCAAATACTGATTTAACGGGGTTTTTGCTGGTTTCATTTTATATATTTGGTATTTTTCTGTGTTGATAAACATTGCTTGAAATGGATTCATGACTGGAGGGTTTTCCATTGTACAACTATGCCACAATTAGTATTATATATTTTTGTTGGAAATTTAGAATATTTCCAGTTTACAGTGTTGTGCCAGAAATTACAATAAATATAATCATAGCTAATTTTTAAAATAAACAAATTTATTTCTTTAGGATGGTTTGAGGATAGGATTTATGAAAGTTAAAGGAAAATATATTTTGCAAAGTATGATATTTATATGTGAATTGTCCTACGTATATTTAGAGCTTATTAACAACAGAGGTTCTTGTTGTATATCACCGCATCCGCACAGACTGCACGTTTCAGGGCACCGTGGGTTTTCCTCTCTGACACACAGTCCCCCCCATTTCCTGCCACCTCCCTCTTGCACTGTGAGCGTCCCCTTCCAGATCCCCCAGGCCCAGATCTTGCCTGGCGTCCTGAGACAAAGGTTTGTCCCTGCTACTCTGTGGGTCTGCAGAGGGCTTGATCCCCTGCCATTTGTCTTCCACACCAGCCTTGGCTGAACAGAGTAAGGGAACTAACCCTGGTGATTGGTCCTCTGTTACTGACCTGGTGATTGGCTTGGTGGTGACACTGGGCAGCTGCAGGACATTACACAGTGCAACATTGTACCCAGCTGCTGGATTTCCCTGAGGTGGACAAGAAACAGTGAGGAAACAAGAAGAAATACGGGCTGGAGAACACCTACTGACTTTTGTTCTCTTCAGGGAAGAAACATCAGCCTACCTGGAACTTGAAGGACCTGAGGGGGCTGTACAGATGCTGGTGCTGGGCACCTTGCCTCATCCTTTACTCTTTTATTAGGCTGTGATCTTTCAGATGAGCTCTTTCCATTTTTCTCCTCGTCGTCCTCTCTTCTTCTTCTTCCTGCCTTCTTTTTGATGTGCAAACAGCATCATGGTTTCACCTCTTCTTCTCACTGTCGGTTTTTGGATGGAAATTCTGCAGATGAGCACCTCCAGGGCTTGTCTGTGGCCTCACACCTGCAACTTCCAGAAGGACAGAATGCAAAGCCCTCAGCTGGAGACTGAGCTCTGTCAAAGCTGGTTGTTTAACTCAAGGGAACAGTGGTTCCAAGTCCAGGGTGCACTGATTAATCTGGAGAGCATTTCAACCCCAGATGGTGAGCCCCCATTCCCCCCAGAGCTTCGGGTTCAGGCCTGGGTGGCTGAAATGTTGAGCACCCTGGCTTCAGCCTTTCCTTGAGGTAAAACGCAGGAGGCTTTGATTCCAGGTGCCCTGTGTTTGTTGTTAGCAGTTCTAGAAAACAACACAATTAATTCATGCTGCTGTCTCCTGTTAAAAATGTTCTACCTCATCTCATTTAGCCAGCTACACAGATCTTAGCTCTTGCCCAGATATTAAATAAATCAAATGCATTAACTCATGAATAATCAACCCAATCAGCATAACTAACAAGGGCTAATGCAGTGGCCCTGAGCTCTGCCCCTCCTCCCCCAAGGATGAGCAGCCCCAGGGGGCAGGCAGGGGCTGGAGGCAGAGCAGCTGGTTCTGCTTAGGGCCTGTGAGTGATGGGTCAGTCTGCAGGTGCTCTGCCTGCCCTGGCTCTCCCTTTGCCCTCCCATCCACTCCTTCCACCCTCCCATTTCCTCCCCCTTCCCCCTTCAGCTGTTCTGGGTCTGCTGCTTGTCTTCAGTGCTTGCTGCTCTTTCTCAGGTGGACTGCATGGCTTTCCCTGCGCTTGGGTCTGGGTCCCCTGCGCACCTGTAAGTGCTGCTCCTTCCTGGTGTCTACCTTGCCTTCTGAAGTAGGACAGGCAGTGCCAGACCACTCACTCAGTGTCCTGTGCCCTTAGCACTCAGACCCACGGCTGTCCCCCAATCCGTAACGCCTGATTTCTGAAGATGTGTTTTGAAGTTTGTTAATTCTGCTTCCTGCCTTTCCTGCTCTGTTTTTATTTCAATTTCACCTACTATGTGATTTTATCTCTAGAAACTTAACTTTGAAAACTTTATATTTCATCTCTAAAGGTGCTGCTGCTAGGTGTACTTACAAACTCTGCTTGAAATGCTTTGTGACCCTCTTGTTCCAGAAATATTTTCCGGCCTTTCTTTCATTCATGGTACAAATTAAGCATGCTTATTTTATATTCCGCCTCCGGCGAGCCCTCACCTGAAACCTCTGCAGCCCGTCCCCAGCCACCCCTGCTCACCCCGTTTGCCCTGTCAGCTGCTTTTCTGGTTCTCTGGGGGACTCATGTTCCTGGGGACTTGCACTGGGGACCCTTCCAGGCCTGGATGCGAGCAGTGTTCCTTGGGGCGAGAGGAGTGTGTTTTGCTGGTTGCCCAGGAGGCTCCCTGGACTTGGAGTCTGAGCCTGTGGGGAAGCCGACTCAGGCTGCGCATTGGAGGTGGAGAATCCTGTCTCACAGGACCGAGTCAGAAAGGGCAAGCCCTGCGCCATCTTTCCCAGCTCTTCCTCGTAGTGGCTGATTCCTGGTCAGTGTTTACCGGGTGCTTGAGTCTTTTCGGGGTGTCGTCCTCTAGCACCTTTGTGCGTGCTTTACCTCTGGCCTGTACTCTGCCCGCTAGACACGATGATGACTACCTCCTCTCCCCTTGAGGCAACTCCAGGAGAACCGTGCGCATGCTCTGTGGGGCAGGCCTGGCTCCTGAGTTCTTAGGTACTCAGGTCTCACCTGCTTTTTTCTGGGGTACATTCTATGATGACTTTTCTTCTTATCTTTATCTGAATTGACTTACACATACTGCTCATGTCTTGAAGCCTGACTGAGGTTAGCGCTTCAAGAATAGGCAAGTCATAGGAGATTGGCAGGCGGAAGAATGGCCAGGTCACACAGGTGGTTAGAGAAGCGGAGGTAGGCAGGGGGCGGCAGCAACTGCAGGCTCCCAGGTAGCCTGCAGCCCCTGTGGAGTTCTGGCTTCCCTGGCCAACATGAAGAATTAATTACCTGGGATACCTGCATAAATAGAAGTATTACTATTTTCTTACACACCTTTGATGACCTCTTGAGGGATGAGAAGCATCTCATGGCAGAGGCGTGAATTGGGGTTTTTTAAAGGATTTTCTGAGTTTCATCCACTCCCTTTTTGTGCTGAAATCAATAAGTAAATTTACCTAAGGGGCCAAGTCATACTTTATGGTGAGGGTTTATGTTGGGAGTAGATCTGGCTCCAAAGACTAACTTCCCCATCCCCTGAGAAGAGCCGTCCAATGGTGAGCCCTGCTGGCTCACATGATCCTTACCCACCAGTCAGACTAGCCCTGCTGGCTCACATGATCCTTACTCTCCAATCAGACTAGCCTGCTAGCTCACATGATCCTTACCCACCAATCAGACTAGCCCTGCTGGCTCACATGATCCTTACCCACCAATCAAAAAGCACCCCATGCCAACTGTCAAACCGGTCAACCATTAAACTGTCATAACTGTCAAACCACCCCCGGGCGCTATAAATATGCAGAGCTGTTCCTCAATAAATGGGCATTTTCTCTGACAGCAAGCCTTGATCGTTCTCTCAGTTTATATATCCTGTCTGATAAAAAATGTCCCTTGATAATGGAGGAGGAATGGTGTGGCTTTTATTCCTGCCTCTGCGTCCCACTCCTGCTGAAGTCCTTGCACCAGTGGTGGGTAAAGAGCTGGCTGGGGACTCCCACCCGTAGGACCTGTGCTTTCTTGTCTGAAGAGGAGAGCTGGGAGCTGCTCCCACTCCCCTGGACTTACATGGGGATAGATGAGTCACACTGGCTCAGCTCTTGCTAAACCCAGGCTTCAGGATCCAGGCCTCGGCAGCCTCCTGTGTTGACCTCACCAGCTTCCTTCAGGGTTTCTCAGAGGCCACTTAATCACAACTTTTGACACCACTGTTCATGAGGAAATAAACCCAACACTGAAATTTCATGAAAATAAAAAGGTGATATAAACTCTACAAACCTGTTTTGGTGCGTGGTTTTGCTCTTTCCTTCACAAACAAGGACAGACTCGGCAAACCATGGTGACTCTCGAGTCTGGAACTGACAGCATCACTTCCATTAAACATGAGGCCACCACACCCCAAAGCTCTCTTCTGTGTCCCAGCAGCCCCCTGGGACTAATCCCTTCCCCACATGGGGCTAGGGAGACTTGGCTTCATGGACAGTGAATGTCCTTCAGGGACAGCAGAAGCATGTCTACTGGCTTAGAGACGGGCAGTCTGCTTCTACTCCTCAGGTGTCGCAGCTGCGGTCCAGTGAAGTCGGCCTAAACGGGAAGGCTGCGCTCTCGCAGAGCACCTGAGTGCATGCTGAAAGGGGCTCCTGGTACCTGTGAGGCGCCAGGCACCACGGCCCTCCTTACTAGAATCCTTTGGGCTGTTAGTAATTGGAGAGTTGACAATGCTTTAAACAAACCGCAGGTAATCATCTCACCATCTTGTGTTTGCACCTGGAGTTTGTAGACTGGAGTCTCCAGGCTGACTGTCGGCTCTGGGGACTGATTCTGTCTTGGCCCTTTGCTGTCCTCCCACACTGGGGTCTCCCTCCTGACTAGAGCGTCTGTGGCTGTCCCTCCAGGAGGGACTCGGTCCTCTCCCAGGAAAACCTTTGCAAGGAGAAAGGACAGGAGGAAAAGTATAGCTCTAAGCTGGACAGACATGGATTCTTCTAACAAAAGCTCTTCATGGTCTGCAGTTGCTCTGCATGTGCGTGCCTACCCACTTCTTCAAGAAGCGCTTGTGGACCCCCTGCCAGCTGTCACATGTGAGCACTATAGACACCTCCCTGTCCTTGTGCAGCTTTTAACAGAAAATGAACAGTGTAACAAATGTCCCATGAAATGCTCAGGGTATTTTAGGCAATAATAATAATAATAATAATAATAATAATAATAATAATGCTTTTTGTTTGGGGTCCATTATCCTGAAAATGTGATGCAGACTTGAAGTTGGCAATAGCAAGTGTTTAAATTAATGGATGGGTAGAAACAAACCAAGGGAGGCAGAAGATCTTGACCTTTGCCCCAGGCCTTGTATTTTATGTGTTTCCTTCTGTCTACTTTGGGAGCTGGGTTTCAAATGAAGGGATTGGGACTCGGGATGATGGAGGGATTTTACGATTTTAGTTAGGAGCTGCAAGGTGTCCCTAGGTGGTCTGCTGGGGCCGGCAGTTGAGTCTCCTCATTGTCCTGTATCTCATGCTGTCCTTCACACCTCAGTGGCTATCTGTATACCTGTTCAATTGGACATTGAAGTCATGGACATATGTGAGGGGCTTTCCAACCAAAGTTGGTGAAATGGGTTCTGTCCGTTTTCGTGGAGAGTAGTATGACCTCTTCTGTCACCATTCGTGTCCCTTCTCTCCTTGTCCTTTCAAGTGCTGAACTCACCTGACTCCTTGGTGAAAGCACTACCCCTGGCAGGAGCAGTAATGGCTGATTCTGACTTTCAGGGAGTGACCTTCCCACAGCAGAACTGGTGCCAGGGGAGAGTTCCAACACGGAGGGAGACCTGGGGCTCCTAGTTTTCACTGTCTTTCCCACTCCTCGCAAGTCCAGCAGCCTGTGCACTGCCTATAGCAGGGGTCTGTGGGCCTTTGGCTAGAACAGACAGTTTTGCATGTTTCTGTTTCTTGGAACCTGGTAGTAAACTGAAGGTAATGCTCAATGGAAAATGGAAGACAATTTAGAAATGTAAGAAATGTGACAGTATCTTTCACTTCCTGAAATAACTTCTGGATTTCCATCCTACCAAGAGATAGAAAATAAGTCTCAGGCCGGTCTGAGCCCCTCCTTCCCTCTGCCCCACTTCACTTTCCTTATAGCACCACTTCAGTGGCAGGGAGCCTTCCTGGGGCCCCAGCCTGGGGGAGGACCTAGTCCTGGTCACCTGTGCATGCTGTGGGGGTCTCTGGGCTCTGGATCCCATCCAGTCCTGGGTCTGCTCTCTCTCCTGACTGCAAGCCTTTTCCCATCTCTTGGCTTTCCACTCTGCAGAGAGAAACTCTTCTCCTAGGCCCAGCCTACCTGTATTTCTTCTGCTCAACAGACAGCTGAGATTTTAAACGACAGAGGATGCTGACTCGACCAGCCTGTACCTGGGAGGAAAAGCAGGCACCCCTCTGTGGAAGGGAGGGGCAGGGCTGGGAACCCCTCAGTGCACACCCAGTTTGGAAGCTCTTGCTCTGCTCTCCTGGGCAACTGCAGCTAACTCCGGGAACCCAAGAACTGGCCTCATGTGTGTTGTAGTTTTCCATTGCTCATAGTGAATTTTTATTTGCTTATATACTTATTTGCTTATTTAGTGTGTTGTTGCTCTAATACCTAAAACCTGAGATTTGCTACAATAGGTTTTTGAAGTGTGGTGAAATATGAAGGAAAAAATATCACTTAGAAGAAAGAAGGCGTTATGTGGAAGAAGCACTCTGTTTTGGATCCTAGCTCCTCTAGTCACCCATGCATGCTCATTTGCAGAGCAAATGAGCCTTGGGCATGCTAGACAGGTGCTGCACCGCAGAGCCACACCCACAGGCACTGAGTGGCTCTGAATGCCTGGGCCCATCTCTGCCTCAGACAGCTCCATCCACATCCTCTGTCACTAGGTTCCTGGGAGGCTGTCCAGTCCATAAGAAGCAACTGAATATCACACACTGTTTTACAAAGTATCTTCTTGAGATAGAAGAAATCAAACCATTCAGTTGTGCTTCCTTCCAGGTAATTTTATTTATTTTATTATAGTTCCTCAGGAACAATCCTGAAGTTACAATAGGTGATATTTATTAAATCTTAGAACTTGGATCCAAAGAGATCATGTGATTTCTTCAAGTCAGTAAGGCAGGCAGACACCTGAATTCAGGTCTTTATGATGCCAACAATGCAGTGCAGGGTCCCCAGGCCCATCCCAGGCTGAACGGCTCACAGGAACTTGGATCTCTCAAATGCATTACACTACAGAACAGGGCTGAAATCAGGGCTGTGTGGGGCAGAGTCCAGAGGTACCAGGTGTGCTCCTGCTGTCCCCTCTCAGTTGTTGCGGTCCTGATGTGTGGCAACATGCAGAGAATTGCCAAACAGAGATGCTCCTCTGAGCTGTGCACTGCCTACAGTTTGCATGAGGGTCAGCAGCACAGGCACAGGTGGCTGCCCACATGCTGACCTGAGCCTCTGGCCCTGCAGAGCATGCTCTGACACCACATGGCTGCAACCATGTGGTTCACACGGGAGCACAGAGAAGGCCATCTGCCCAGAGGCCCCACCTAAGCGCAGATATTCTATCCAGGCCAGGCACTGAAAGTCCTTAGTGGTTCCCTTCTGGGGGACAAGGACCAGACTTTCAGTATTCAGGACAGAGGCAGCCCAGGCTTGTCCCATTGCCCTGGCAATGATGCAGTGGGAAACGGGATAGAGGTTCCAGCTGTGGGACATACTTACTCATTACATTTCCCACTGAAGCTTCTTAACATTGAATGATCCAGTCTGCATAGTGGAAATAGTTGTGAATAAATACACCAGATTTCTTCTCATTTCTGTAATCTTCGCAGCACAGTATTTAAACAATGTGTGGCTGGTTATAAACTCAGCATGGAGTGGATACTTGAGGAATGATGTCTGATGATTCTGAAGTCATGCGTGTTGGGCTGCTTCAGGGACAGTTAACGTTCTGCATGACATTTCCATTCTCATTTAGGGGTAATTGAATGTTTTTAGATTCATATGCAATATTTTCACATCTTGAGTTTGGAAAATATGTGTCATTGACATTTATTTGATAAATTAGGACATTTTAATTCACCTTTTCAAAATTGGGATGGCCACTTATTCAAGTAGCTAAAGGAGCGTGATTTGGGTGTCTGTTCACCAACAAAGCAATGCTTCCCATGTTTTGATTCCACCACATTGAGCTCCACCCTCTGAACTGGGAGCAGGCCTGCATTTACACACATCGGCTGTATTTGTGTCATTCAAGGGGAAGTAGCACTCACCATCATCCTCGCCTGCTTACAAACTCACTAGAACACATGGCTCCCTGCAGCTGCGTGGGGCACAGTGTTCTGAGGTCCTCTCCCAGGTCTCTGGCTGTGCACTGTGCACAGGCACTTAGGTGGGTGTTTTCACTGTCATTGTAAGTTATCTCCTCTACAGACATTTTAGGTTGTGTTTTGTTTGAGACTTATGAGAAAAAGAGTGCTTGTTATATATTCAAGGATTTGCCCTTGATTTTCTCAGTGATAGAAAATTAGATGAAAAATGTTAAAAGGAAGCTGTCAGCAACTATTAAATAATTAGTACTGCAGATGCTCAGGGTTCGGAGTTAAAGCAGCGGTTCTGAGGGCATTCACTGAGGAAAGAGCCTCCTGCGTGCAAACCCCCACTTCTCCAGGTGTGTTTCAGGTGGGGTCTGTACTTCTGGGACAGAGGCTGATTTTAAACCCCCTGTCTGGTCTTGTTGCCCTTCTTTCCCAGGGAGCTTCCTTCTGAAGCAGGACCTCTGGTCAGAGACATAGGGGTGACGCCTGTACAGGGAGGGGAACACGGGGGTGGACGGCACGGCAGAGCAAGCCCTGGCAGAGGCTCCCTGCCTCCTCTTTCCCGTGGGAACCACCCTCACATTCATGAGCACAGGCCCAGGGTCTGCGGGCTGTTTAGCTTCTTGATCAGAGAAGTTCCTTGGGGAGAATTAGTGTTGCAGTTCCGCAGTAGGTTCAGCGTCTTCTTTTTTAGTGCATTAAAACAAAACAAGCCTGGCACAGACAGTGGTGCACGCCTGTCATCCCAGCAGCTTGGGAGGCTGAGGCAGGAGGATAGCAAGTTCCAAGCCAGCCTCAGCAACTTAGCAAGGCCCTAAGCAACTCAGTGAAACCCTTCTCTAAATAAAAAATAAAAGAAAAGAAAAGAATAAGAAGAAACCAGCCTAGGGGACATTTATCTGTAATCTCATTATCTCTGTAGACTGAGACAGGAGGATCCCAAGTTCAAGGCCAGCTTCAGCAACTTAGCAAGATCCTACCTCAAAATAATAATTGAAAATGGCTGGTAATGTAGCCAGTGGTAGAGCACCCCTGGGTTCAATCCTCATACAACAAAAAGTGTGTGCCCACCTGCCCACCCGCCCTGCCGGACACTCTCCTCTGGCGCATTCCACACTCTAGGATTTCATCATGGCAGTCTAATAAGATATACCTAGGAGTTTTTGGTGTTTCATAAAAAATAATCTCCTATAAGATGGAAATGCCAGGGTGGTCTTTTAGCTTTGGTTCAGTGGCTCTTCGAGGTAGGTATGGAGGGAGGGTCAGGACAGAGGGCTGTGGAAGAGAACAGGGTCCTGAGTGACGGCTTGGAGGAATGCCCCCCAGCACTACTGACATAGGAAGTTGCCCGCCCACAGCCCCAATAGTGTAGCTTTAAAAAATGTATCGCCTAAGAGCTTGGTTTTTGCAATATACTTTTTAATTTTTGAAATCAGGTTATTTTTCTCCACTGAGAACTTTAAGCAACACACCTGCTCCATTTTCTCCTGGTTATAATAAAAGTAGCAAAAGCAAAATCTGAATGCAAAAACAAATACTTTCTGATGTAAATTATGGGGATTGGATGGTGAATCCATTCATGGTTATGGATTCCTTCTCCTCTCCCAAGTGCACGTTTCCCACTCAGGGGCTCCTGAGCTGCAGTTTGGAGCAGGAAGAGATTGCTCCAGGCCAGTGTCCTTGGTTGGGCTTTCATACACATGCTGGGAGTATCTCTGGACCGGGGAGAATTCCAGTTCACCAGTTAGCCTGTTAGCACCCATGGTAGGAAAATCCCAATTCACTGCAAGACAACTCCTGAGCCCTGATTTGACCAAGTGCTACCCACAGTGTTCCCGAGCAGCCGTCCCCTCCCTCCACATGCAGACTGCAGTCTCATTATTCCACCAGAACGGGGCTGCTGACAGCTCCAGCCAGTCCCAGTGTGGCCAAGCCAGTGCCTTCTCTGGTTCTCCCTTCGTGTGGCATCTTGGTATCATTTCAAACTGCTCACAACCCTTCCTGTCTTGGAAAGTTCTCTTACTTGCACACCCATCTGCCTGCTTCCCCTCAGCCTCTTTGACGTTTATCCCCAGCCTCAGAAGGTGCACGTGGCTCAGCATCAGCTGTGGGCTGGCTTCTTTCCTTACCTGTCCGTCATAGGCTCAGATGTTAGTTTTCTCACTGAGAACTGACATAGGAAGTTGCCCACCCACAGCAAGAGGTGCCAATGACAGAGAAACCAGAGAGAAGTCCCCACTGCCCCTGTCTTCTGTTGTGGGAAGAGTCCAGAATGAAGAAAGGGTGTGACTTCTGAGAGTGTCGAGTGCTATCTGAGAGCATTGGAGGCAGCAGGTTGAGGAGCCCAGGGAAGGCTGCTGATTGAGGGGCAGATGTTCTGCACCGGAGCACTGGAGGCCACATCTTGGCTGAGGCTCCAGGGCTGGGAGAAGCAGGCACATGCAGCGGAGGGAACTGCATGTGTGAGGAGGTGTGCTGGACTCACCCACGGAGGAAAGCTATGTGGTCCCAGCTGGGCCACCCTGACTCCAGTCGGCTCACATCTATGCAAGAGCAAGTCCCATGTTTGTGCTGCAAGCCTTTCTCCCACTCAGGCACATGGACCCAGCAGAGTAGCTGATGGGTCCCTGTGGTGACTGCTCATCTGACACTCAGAGAACAAGCCTGGAGCACCTCACCTTCTGGTCTTTGGCTCTTCCTCATCCTTACTCTGTGGCTGGCACTTCCTTTATCAGTCATTTGAGAGGGACCCCACCCTTCTCCCCAGTCCTAGTGACCAAGCAAATCTCCATGCGGTGAGCCCCTGGCAGCTCCTTTGCCCTGAGTGAGCATGCCAGCCCAACACACGGCCACCTTTCCTCCTGGCCACGTCAGCAGTGGCCTCTGTGCCTGCCCCTGGCTTCTTCTAACACGGTCCTGCAGGAGGAGCCAGAGGGGAACAACCACAGGGAGACAGGACCTTCTCCTGTGTGTCCTGGCTGGTTCCCTCTGGCCCCCAGCTCCTCTCCAGCCTCAGTGGGTGGGTGCTTTGGCTGTCTGTGGTGCTCTGATCTCTAGGCTGTTCCTGCTGCCCACGTGGGGAGCCTTGTGGAGTCTGCTCTCACCTCACAGCCTCGGCATAAATACACCATCTTTCAGAGGCCAGCTCTGACCCTGTCCAAAACCGGATGCCCTCCACCCCCGTAGTTCTCCAACAGTCTTTCCTTCCTTCAGAGCACCACCTGGTTGGCCACTGTGGCTGTCTCTCTGCTTTTGCACCTCTTAGCGTTTTCTCCCCGGGCTCTCAGAAGGCCTCCAGGTGCTGGCAGTCTCCACACCAGCACTGAACAGTTTTTAGCCAAGTAGTGGCTGAATAACTAAGTAAGTTGGCCCCGCTTAGCTTGCTATTTCTGTTATCAAGTGTTATTTCCCTGGTAATTTGAATTATTCTAATGCACAAAGATGATCATTTGAATTGTTAGGTTTCTTATGAAGAAAAATGCCTGTTCAAACAACATGCCCCCCCCCCTGATTAAAGATAATGTGGATCAGCTGGGAAGAAGGGGCACCGTAAAGCTGAGAGTTCCCCTCCACTCGCTTCCAGAGGGAAGGGCATGTCTTGGAAGCACCAGGCGTATCTCAGTCCCCAGACAATCCACCTGGCTGTTGAGTGACAAGTGCAAAGTCCCGTCTCTGAGTATTTGCTGATACTATGCAAATAACACTTCATTTAAGAAAAAATGAGACATACCGGTCGCTTTCAGTGTGAGATTGTCTTAGCATGTTATCCTTCCTTCTTGTGGTATTTCTATCTCCCTCGTCTTTTACAAAGCAAACTTGTGGGTCATCACCTCCCTGGATTAAAATTCCCCACGGAAAAGAGTCATAGAGTGAGACTGGAGCCACAGGAGAGCTGAGAGAAACCCTGCTCTACGGTAGCCCAGGCTGTCCGAGGGAGATGGGGAGAGGCGCGGAGATGGGGAGAGGCGCGGCTGTGTGGTGGCATTTCTTGCAGGAGCGATATAGGGTGGGTGGGGGATGTGCTCTCACATATTTTTCAACTTTCCCAGGGTCCTGCCACCACTGCACACATTCCTGTACCCCACCTCTGCCTGTCTTGAAAGCTGCTTAGACTCTCTGGACCTCACTTCTCCTGGCTGAAACGATTTGGGTGTATGACTTACCACTGAATTTGTCTGATTTTTCTGACACAGACCTCCTTCTTCTTTTTTTTTTCAGTTTATTTCCCCTAAAAATTATCTCTAAGTATTTCCCTGCATGTTGTAGGAAATGTGATTTGCCATTTCAGTAGGAGAGAGATTGCCGCCATCTACCACTTTCTGTAAGGAAACCTATAAAAGTGTTGTTCGAGTGTATTCTCGTGGCAAATATCATAAAAACGGTGACAAATTGACATCTGGGGCTGTGGCTGTGGCTCAGTAGTGGAGGACTTGCCTAGCACACGTGAGGCCCTGGGTTCAATGCCCAGAACCACATAAAACAATAAATAAATAAGTAGAATAAAGGTACTGTGAAGAAAAGATTTAAAAACTGACCTCTATCTGAAGTTTCAGATAATAACTGTGACACCCAAACACAGCTGCCTAATGGAGGAGAATGGGCTGGGGTCACGCTGATGCACACATTCAAGAAAGCACACCAGCTAGGAGGAACAAGTCCCTCGGCCCCTGGGCTGCCCTGCCCCTGGGCCACACCTGGCCCCTGCTCCGTGGCTCTGCAGAAGCCCTCCCTGTAGACCCAGCCTAGTGCCCTGCTTGGGAACATCCCCTCTGTGCTCGCCTGGCCCAGCTGCCATGCCCACCCCATGTCCTCTTGCACCCCACAGCTGTGAGCCTGGAGCAGAGGTTAGGTACTTCCTGCTAACCCTCCTTCCCCCCCCCCCCCCCCCCCCGCCCTTGCTCTCCCCTCTCCCTCCCCTCCCCTCCCCTCCCCTCACCCCCTCCCCCTCTCCCCCTCCCTTCCCCCTTCCCTCCCCCTCCCTTCCCCCACCCCTCCCCTCCCCCTCCATTCCCCTTCCCCTCCCCTCCCCTCCCCTCTCTCCTCCTTCCCCCCTTCCCTTCTGTTCCTACCTGTCTCCTCCCCAGCTTCCTCTCCTCCCTTCCTTGTTGTTAGTAACTGTCCTTCAAAGCTAGATTCTTTAGGTTCCAGAACCACTTGATGAAAAGAGGAGGAGGGAGTCCTTGTCTGGTCACCTGAGTTTGTCACTAGACCACAAGTCCCCTCTGGCACCAGGCCGCCTGCCTGGCGTTGTTCGGGTGAGCTCAGGCCTGACCTGTGGTGGTGGGCAGCGTCCTGCCAGGCTCTGCCACCCTCCCTGCACACCAATAAGCCTGCACGCCCCCACCCACCATGCACAGCTGCTCTCCCAGCCTGGACGTGTCGTGGCACCTGGTGCCTGCAGTGGACCTCCTGGCCTGTGTCCCAATGGCTTCTGTCACTAACAGTCTCTTCCCTGGCACGCCTGATGCTAAAGTTCTCAAGGAAGTCATCTTAAGGGTGCAGGTAATTTCTTAAAAACTTCAGATCCATAAGTCCTGGCTAGTGAACACTGCTGCGGTGGGTCAGGTGCTCCAGTGGCCCATGCCGTGGTGGACAAGGGGTAAGTCGGGCCACTTTCCTGTACCCTGCTGGTGCTGGGCACAGTGACCCCAGGAGAGCGTGTGACTGGAAGCACAGGAGGGATCTCTGCTTTACTTCTGTATGTTTTGTTCTTGTTTTTCTCTTGTAAGAAGAAATCTCTTCTCACTGTTGAGCATAAAAATAACACACATACACAAGTCCAACTGTGTTAAGTTATATCCGTAGACAGTTATGAGTAGGATGGTTTGAGTCAGCAAGTAATTAGTGAGACAGTGTGTCCATCAACAGTTCCAGGCTTTATTTGTATATATTTGATTGAAAAATAGCACTGTAGAATATTTTGTTTCATAATCTGCTTTTTATCACAGTAACCATTATCCTGTTTCACATGGGAATGCATATCTGAGGCCTAATGTAAGTAATTTCACATCTACATGAAGCCGAATAAACAGGACCCAGACTGGGCCCCGCCTCTCATTCCTGAGGAGAAGCTAGGCTTCCCTCATGGGGCCCTGGGGCTTGAGGTGCAAGGTGTGCAGAGCTGTGCCAGCCACCGTGTGCGACCTGTGTGGGGCCCTCAGGTTCTGTTCTTGGTTTTCATAATTCCTTACACAAAGTAAATTGTGCACATTTTGTGGGCATAGTTAGAATTCAATATTTGATTTTTTTTTTCCACATTTGCAGACGCAGAGTTTGCCATGATTAGAAGCATACTAAAAGCAATTGAGGCTATATGACTGTAACCTACATAAGTTTTTCAGTGAATTTCAGTGATCTCAGCTAGAAGTCTCATGCTATTACTTCTTTAAGGAGATGTAACATGCTAATTTTTGAAAGTAATATGCTAGGCATATATTGGATCATTTGTATGGCCATTATGACTTCTCCCAAGGGTCTTGCAGCTATGTATTTTCAAAATGACCATCAACAGTTGCAAGAAATGTTTCTATAGCAGTTTCAAACTTGGATCTCTTTCTTGATTTCATTTGCAAAGTATCTAAATAATATACAGAGGAAAATTACATATAGAAAAATTCTGAGACAATGAGCTTTGTGGAGTGACCAAATCAATTCATTTATTGATATACTAATTATAATGTTAAACTTTGTACCACAAAAATCCTCAATTAAAAAGTTTAATTTTGTGCTCCTTTAAAATGCAAAAAAAAATATTTCTAAGCATTCTTATATACTTATACCTCAAAAATATTAATAAACCATATAATTTTAAAATATGACAAATACCTATATAGAATAGTATTTATACATTTAAATGTTTATACAAATTTCATTATTTTAATGCTTACTTACATTTTTCTATCTGTATAAAATTTAATATTTTAATTATCTTATTTTGAAAACAAATAAAACATAAGTTAAAGTGATAAAATATATCCATAAATTATATATGCTGATATCATTTATTTTAACTGTGTTAGAATATACTTACATAAAAGTTTCTGAAACCACTTATCAAGTACTATCAGTAAGAAATCATCTGAGTATTTTCTATTTAAAAAAAATCTAAGAATTGACAAAACGAGGCTTCAGAATTTAATTGCATTGTATTTAATGTGAAATATTTATGAAATTTAAATATGGATATTATATTTTACATATCATATGTATATGTGTTCCTGAAATGAATTATATTATACATGGATTCAACATTCTCTCTTCCTACCTTTCAAGATTATTCCTGGGCCTCTTAGATTCCATGAAAAGCAATATAAATTATTCTAGTTGAATGTTATTCATGCTGTTTGGAGATCATTAATAATTGGGCATCTGGTAAGGTAAGATTTCTTTGAGAGAATTCTGAAAATTATTCATGAATCTTATATCCAGAGTCCTGGAATATACAGAAATAGACTGGGACAGACATGTAGGCCTCAGCCCTCACTCTCTCCAGGGGCAGTCCCTGCACCTGGGAGCCAGCCCTGGGCTCTGGGCCACCGCTGTCCAGCTTAGCCCACGGCCAGCACAGGCTTCCTAAATGAAGGTTCGCTACGTGGCTAATCCAGAAGGGAGTTTGAATTAGAGAGACAGACCCTAATCACCTTTAAACCAGCTCAGGACGGCTTCTCCTGCCTCCAGGCTCCAGCTACCTATTAGGGTAGCGAGGTTGACTGAAGAGGCCAGCGAGAGAGAGGGAACCCGCCAGGAGTGGACTCTTATTGGGGAACAAAAAATTCTGGGGAAAATCCCATCGATTGTAGATTAAGGGGGACAGTGTCCCAAGGTCAGGGGTGACGATTGGGTCTTCAGGGGTAGTGGCCAGACACCCCTCCACACGGACAAGCCCTGGGACCTGAGAAGGGTGGGGAAAGCTCTGGACACAAGGATGTGTCTAAGCGCCTCTTGCCCAGCCAGGGAGGTAACTCCAGTCACGTGCGAGGAGGGCCTCCCACAGTCCAGTGCTGCAGGTTTCCACTCGCCGACACACGTAGGGGGATAGTGAGGGACCAGGCAGGTGGTGGTGGGCAAGGATCAGGAATCTTGAAAACAGTACAATGGTTTTTTTTTAAAGCTCACTTATACTGATTTTATATCAGAATATGCTTATTTTATTTAAATAGTAAACATTTGGTTTAATTTGAAGATATGTAAAGAAAATATTTTTCATTTGAACTTTTGCCGCCACAGTGATCTTTCAGTTATTCGGGGTCCTTATAATATACCTACTTGTTTTCCTCTTTTTTTTTTTTTTTTTTTTTTTTTAAAGAGAGAGAGAGAGAGAGAGAGAGAGAGAATTTATTTTTTTTTAAAGAGAGAGTGAGAGAGGGAAGAGAGAGAGATAGAGAGAGAGAATTTTTAATATTTATTTTTTAGTTTTTGGCGGACACAACATCTTTGTTGGTATGTGGTGCTGAGGATCGAACCCGGGCCGCACGCATGCCAGGCGAGCGCGCTACCGCTTGAGCCACATCCCCAGCCCCTTGTTTTCCTCTTTGGTAGCAAAACAGTCTCGGGGGAAATTAGGTTGAAAAGAGTGAAGGTTTTGAATGCCAACCAAATAATCTTTACTTACTATAGAATAAAGAATCATTAACTTTCTTTTTAGATTCTAAACAATGCATTTGGGGGATTTCATTGGAATCTAAAATACATTTTTTAAAAATTACTGTAAACTCAAGAGTTTGATTGAAGTCTATGGCAGCAGGAGTGGAGAACATGGGGAAAACAAGGATGTGTCTAAGCACCTCTCGAACAGCCAGGGATAAATAATGGGCATTCCACTAACTGTGTTTCATGAGGTGCACCATGGTATATTGCAGGGGAAGAGAGGGAAGCCAGGAAATGCCTGGCCCTGTGATGAGCTGGTACCCGGGAAGCCCGGCCCTTAGTGCTCACCCCGACTGCCATTCCACAGGTCCAGAACCAGATTCAGAAAGGCAAGGTGTTTCTGGGAACTCATTTCTATGTAAACCATCCCTTAAAATCCCTAAGGGTGCATTGATAAAAGTTTATCATTCAAATTTCAGGGCTTCTTACTTATTCATATGGAGCTCATAGACGTGTTCACTGCTAGGGCTAAAACCACTGATAGAGAGTATAAACATTCCACAGAAACAGAAAGTGAGTCCTGTCATACATGCCGAAATGTCCCTGGTGACAGGTAAGTGATCATAGTCCTGCTGTCACTCCATGGAGGAAATCCCTAGGCTAGCAGTGTTGTCACTGAAGTGGCCATCGATTCCAGCCACATCTCCTGGGGGGGAGGGGTGGGATGGACCAGGCTCTCTCTGGATGAGATAAAACCTCTGCCACTCACAAAGGGGAGCTGCATCACACAGGAGTGCCTCGTTCCGTGACAGCACCCTGAGTCAACTAGATATCCAAGGAAAAACATGAGGGTCCATTTATTCCAAACTGTGATTCAGGTAAGTCTCTATTCCAAGGTATCCCCAAGCACATGCCCCAGAGCAGCAGTTGCTTATCTCCAGGTCCTGGGTGGATGGAGGGGCCCTTGCTGGGAAGGCATTTCAACCAGAGTGCTGCTGTGTGTGGGCAGTCTTCCTCATTATGGTCTCTTCTCCAAAGGTTTACAACGGTTAGAGATTGTCCCAAGTTAAAACATATTTGTAGGCTCTAAAGAAATAAGGATCAACAAGGAAATTAAATAACCAATCACAGGAGTTGTGACACTAAAATGCACTGAATGACGGAAAGGCTCTTATTTAGATCACTTATCCCCAAAATAAGCCAGGAATTCACTCAGAATGACACCTCCCCGGGAGACTCAGCGCTCCAGCCCCTACACACTCCATAGCTACAGTTATCCAAGGTGGACGGTGACCTTGCGTGGACAGCCTTGGAATCTGGGTTTTAAGGAGGGGAAATTGCTACCAGATGGTTTGAGCTAAAGCCTCATGGTGGATCCACATGGCTTCCCGTGTGTGTCTTGTTTGAGAACATAAATGAGGACATCTGTTTACTTCCCTCTTTGACCCTCAGTATCTTTTTATTATTAAATAATAAAGTTTGTAAAGGAGATTATTGAAAGTAAAAGTTGTTCTAAGGCATTGGCCTCCTGGGTTCACGGAGCTCTGTCTCTCTCTGTGACTGTGACCAGTGTGGAGAGAGGTACCTGGACTTTGCTGTCAACTGGATCATGAGTCTGGTCTCAGTTTTGTTTTCTATCTGTAGAATGGGCTTGGTATTAATATCTCATAGGGCAACTGTATGCATTAAATGTAAAACACATGTGATACTTGGAGTTCTAGAAAATGTCATATTGTTTAGTTTTTGACATCAGCAGAATTCTTCTTAGACTTATTTGTAATTATTTCCAATTATTCCACCATTGTAAACCTTACCTTCACTAATCTACGAGTCTCATCGTCTTCATCACACAGAGCTGCTTATGCTCCCTGTCTATCCCTAGTCCACTGTGGCCCTACTCTACCTGTGTACTTGTTCCACATGCATCCAAAGGTTGGCTTTGATTGGCAACCACAAGGTGTCTCCTTGAAGAGCAAGCGCACATCTGGTGAGATATGCCTATCCACTTAGACCTGTCTGTTTCTGCATATCTGTGTCTTTTTCTGTCTATTTCTGCAGACCTTGTGAATCAACATGCTTTGGAAGATTCCTTTGAAACATACATTTCCATGACCAGATTCACCCACTGTTTACAGGCTCTACCTTGTAACTGATCATGCCTTGCCATTTTGCTCCTGGTGCTAGCCTTAGTCAATGGTGCATGAATATCTATTGAATATTTTCAGTTTAGAATTTTTAACTCCAAAGTTTTGACTAAAGTTTAATGTGCTTATGGATATCCATGGCATATGTCCTGTGAACTTGAAAAGGTAAAAGTCAACAAACTCAGCAGTGGGTGAGGCTAAGCTGGAGGTTCCTCCCTGGGGACCACTGGGGATGGGAGACCCTGCGTGTGGCAGGTGCGTCTCCAGGACTGGTTGGGAGGCTGCAGCGATCGGAGGAGCAGTTGCTGGTGATGTGGGTGAAACAGGTGGTGGGTCTGTGGCTGGCGATGTGGGTGAAATAGGTGGTGGGTCTGTGGCACCCGTCTTCTGCTAGTGCCTGTCCTGTCACTGCGCCTTCTCTGTCCCCTTGTCACTCACCTCCCCCTGCTTCAGAAAACCACGGTACTTTACAACTAGTCGCTCACTCATGGCTCTTGGTGTCTTCTGCCATTGGCGATCCTTCCATGCTTTCTGGTGCATTCTACGCTCTGACTCTGGCATTATTCTTTTTAAAAGTCCAGAATGTTCTAAGCTAACTTGGATGGATACTTCCAATTTTCCTCTTTTTACTCCTATTTCATGTGAACGTGATAGAAAAGGAGACGTACAAGTAGACCTTTTCATAGCTTTGGTGCTGTGACGTGGCCACTTTGAGTACAGAGAATGGAGAACTACGGCCACACTAGAGGGCCCTACTTCTGCAGAACAGCGACGGCCATGCACCCTGAGGAGACTCTGCCATTTGCTGCAGAGGCAGCTGCTTTGCTTGAGGGAAGGTAGGAGTCATTTAGCCAGAAAAGGGGGGAAAAACAAACCATGACTGGGCTTTGAAATTACTAAATCTAAGTGTAAGAAGGAGATCGATTTTAGAGCGTTGGTGGTAGACAGTTGCCTACTAGTTGGGAACTTCCCCGTAGCCTGTGAGACAGACTGTAAGACCCTGGTGTTGGAGAAGAACAGAGCATTAGACAGGGGACACTTGTGTATCTCTGTCTATAGGTCTGTGTCTACACCTGCATGACACCTGTGTGTCCATGCCCACATCATGTCCATCTCTGTCTGTGTTTATGACTATATGGATGTGGAAGGAGGGAGGAAGTCGGAGGTAAGGGACCTAGAACATGAAATGTCACCATTTTAAACATGCAGTCCTGTGGCTTTGGATCTATCACACCACTCTGGGTCTGTCACCACCATCTATCTGCAGAAACTCTCTTCACACCAACATGAAGCTCTGTACCCTTCACCCAGTACCTCCCCATCCTGGTCCCCACGCCCCAGGAAGCCTCCGTCCTCCTGTCCAGGTCTTTGAAGCCGACTCCTTTTCACTCACCCTCCGAGCACCCTTGAATCCGCAGCGTGTGCCCTCTGGGGGACAGTGTTCAGTTGGATGTTGTCTTTTGATCGGGGAAGGAACTGTTTATGGAGGCACTGTGGCAGCACAGCTGCACGAGGGCTGGACAGCAGAGCTGCCCCTGGCATTGCTGGAGGTCGGAGTCTAACGTGCTGGCAGGGCTGGTCTCCTCTGAGTCTCCCCTCCTGGCTGCTGGGGCTCTCCTGCTGGGTCTTCCCATGGCTCTCCTCTGTGTGTTCATGCCGCAGTGTCCTCTTCCTTTGTTAGGAGACCATACTACTGGACGTGGTCCACCCTAATGGCAACTTCAGGAGCCTGCCTGTGAGCACAGTCACTTCCTGACATCCTAAGGTTCTGGGGCTCATAGCTCCCATTGAAACATCTTGTCTGTGACAGGGAGTGCAGTCCCCAGAGTGAGGGCCTGCTGGGCCCTGGTCCCCACCATCCTGCCACATGTGCTGCGTGTCCCCAGCTCCCCCCTTTCCTCCCTGGCCAATGCACTGTGCTTGGCCATTGCTGCAGTGCGATGACACATTGTGATTCTCCTCTTCTCCTTTCCATGTCTTAGACACTTTCTTTGCTGTTACCATGGAAACTACCTACAACAACCTAAAATCAGAACATTTTCAATCAATACCAACTTAACTTTAATGCTATACAAAAACTTTGTACCTTCCCCCCAAAGGGCTCTTTCCCCCTACTTTATGCAATTGATGTCAGAAATCATGCCTTCCTGCATTACGTATCTATTGGTAGAGATTTATAATTATTGTATGCACTGTCTTTTAAACAGTAAACAAAATAAAATCAGTATAATGCTTAGTCTTACATTTTCCCATGTGTTTTCTTTACTGGAGAAATTCATATTTTCATTTTGTTTTAGTCAGCTATTTCACTGCTGTGACTAAAAGACCCAGCCAGAACAATTATAGAGGAGGGAAAGTTTATTTAGGGGCTCACGGTTTCAGGGGTGTCAATCCACAGACAGCAGAGTCCATTCCTGGGGCCTCCAGGTGAGGCTGACCATCATAGAGGAAGAGTGTGGCAGAGGGAAGCAGCTCACTAATGATCAGGAGGCAGAGACTCCACTCATCAAATATATACCTCAAGCCACACCCCAATGCCCACCTCCTCCAGCCACACCCTCCTGCCACCACTCGATTAATCCCATCAGGAGATTAAGTCACTGATTGGGGTAAGGCTCTCATAAGACGGTCACCTATTCTCTGAGCCGTCTTGCCTTGCCTGACACATGAGCTTTTGGGGAGCTCCTCACAACCAAACCACAGTGCCTGTGGCCTCCAGTGACTGTCTTGTGTCCTTCTGTTTCAACTTGAAGGACTCCAGCGTTCATGCAGGGAAGGCCTGCTGCTAAGGAACTCCCTCACTACGATCTATCTGCAAATGTATTACATTTAGAAGACATTTTTGAACTAAAAGAGTATTAAATGAAAGGAGCCAAATTTCTGGTGCCTTGATATGTCATGGGAAAGAATTACTGGAGGTATCTTTTCTCTACTGTTTTTATTCCAGATGTAGTGTCTCCTGCACTACAGTTACATTTTTCACATGTTTGGACAGATTATAGATCTTCAAAACATGAAAAGTATATCATACAAATGATCTGTCCTTATAATGACCCTGGAATTTCTCTCTTAAAGTGTCCTCTCATCATCTCTCTCTACTTTTGCTGAGTTAAGTGGAACTTAAATAACAACTTTTGAATGCAAATGATATTAGGATCTAAGAACTATAAGATAACATAATATAGCCTCATAGACCGTCACTTTGAAGGGACAGTTCTGCTGGATGAGGACTTCTCAGTTAACCTTGCTTTTCTTTCATCTTTCAAGTATATTGTCATGCTCCATCCAGCCTGCCGAGAAGTCTGAGGGTCGTATTGGGGAGCCCCAGTTGGTGGTGCATTGTGCTCTCTTTCTGCTTCCAAGATCTTCCCTGGGTCAAAAACCCCGTTGTGATGGGTCTTTGGGAACTCTCTGGGTTTATCACACTTACATGGAGTTGGTTGAACTCCTTGAATTTGTACATTCTTTCTGGCTACAAATAATAGGATCACCTACTCAAATGGGCTTCAACTGAGGTAAACGCTGAGAGATCGGCTGCATGTTAAGATGGGGTGGGTCCCTTACAGGTGGATGCTCAGCCTCGAGGATGACATAGAGGGTCCCTGAGCTACCTCATCACCTTGCTGCTTCTATCCTTGGACTCCCAACAATAGCCCTGAAGTTCAGGTTTCAAAATCCAGGCACAGTGAGGTCCACGAGGTCTCGGCCAGCACCCACGCATGTCTTTCAGAGGCAATCACATGGACCTACACCCACATTCCATCCAGTTGAATTGGCTCACAAGCCTTGGTTAGGTAAATTCTGGACAGAAAGAGGGAATTGCCTTGGTTGGACTGGCAAGCTACAGGGTAGGGTGGGTGTTGACGTGGCAGCCACTGAATCCAGCATACGAAGGGTCCTTTAGAAGCCATTCGGAGGTAGTGAGGTGCCAGAGAGAGGGCACGCTCGTACTTGGAGAGACTCCACAACAAACCTGCACACTGGTGCAGCGAGGCCATTGCTCCTGAGTCCAGTTCCTCAGCATGGTCAGGTCAAGTTGGGATCCACTAGGAGGCTTTATTTAGAGGCCTTGCACAGATCTTCTGTGTGGTCACCCTCTGTGTCATTGATCCTGGGGATGAGCAAGGCCATGCTCTCCCTGAGTTCCGGTGTCTGTATACCCTGATGTCATGCGTCTGTCTTGCTCCTCAGTGTGACATAAGGGTGATTGTAATGAGCATATGCATTTTTAATTAAGCTTCAGCTTCTCCAGTGGAGGAAAGTAAAAATCAAAGACATTTTCATTCTTTCATTGGAAGAGTCTTGATTATCAGGAAGGAGAACCAAGTCCTGTTTTAATGGTGCCAAGCTGACTTAATTCTTAGGTCACATATTAAATTCGTTCCCTGGGTATTTCCCCAGTGACTGCCCCGCACCCTCACATGCCTTCTCTCTGTTACAGTGAGCCAAGGAGGCGTTGCCCTGGTCTCCGACATGTGTCCAGATCCCGGGATTCCAGAAAACGGCAGGAGAGCCGGCTCTGACTTCAGGTAGGAGATCAAGCACTGTGTGAAAGCAAGCAGTCCCCTCACCCACACCCCCGTCATTTTGTTTAGCTCTTCTGTCCTTTTAATTGACAGACACAACTGCTTTATTTGCAGATCTCTAAAACATATGCTGGACATTTCCAGATACACCAGAATTGAAACTTTCCAGTATATGAGCCAACAAATACAATTCTTTAAATGTATGTGATCAAATTTGTCTTTAGAGGGATTTTTCTTGTTTTTAGTCTGTTACCATTTGATATTCTAATGCTTTTGATATTCAAAAAGAAGGAAAAATTATAGACTGATAATTATGCCATTAAATAAACTTTCAAAGCAATTAGTGTCAGTGGCAGTCAGTGGGATTGATTCAGAAAATGCGGTGAATCCCTTGACCAGGGTTCTGAGGACCTGGAGCCTTCTCTGGTCGCTGTGGGAGGAGTGCAGCTGGCTCTGTGATCCTGCAACTCCTGCAGAGTCTGGTGTGTATGTGCCTTAGGCCTGTGTGGTCTCTGGACCAGTTAGTGATGGGAGTAAGCTGAAGAATCCAGGGCCAAGGGGCGAGGATGAATGAACCGTTGCTCCCACAATCGCTCCATTTTGGAGGAAGAAACAAAGGGTTGGGGCAAAGGATCAGGGCTAGTGACTGGGCTAGCACTGGGGGGGGGGGCAGTGATGCCATTGGACAGGGAATGGAGCACCGCTCAGGAACCTGGGGAGCTGCTGCGGAGTGTTTAAAAGCAGCAGGGACTTTCCGTTGCCAACAGCACAATGCCATAGACCGGGGGATTATAAAATAGCAAAGAAAAGGTTGGTTTGGGTTCCAGGATCTGGAGGCCCAGGTCGAGGGGCTGGCCCAGGTGGTGGAGTTCTTGGTAGCAACGTCTTCAGTGTCACTGGTCAGCATAGGTCCTTGGAGGCCAGCCTGACACGGGTCTTACTCAAATGATGTTTTTTTGAAGCTGTTCTGCCTCTGGCCGGGAAGAGGGAAGCCAGGGGTGCACACGTGGGCTTGGGTGCACAGCAGATTCGCCCCTGCGACTACCTCAGTCCTTCCCCATCTCTCTTGTTCCCTGCCTCCATGTTTGTAGTGATCAAGTGACTTAACACTTCAGACTGACTCAAAACTCTGTGACATTAGCTAAAGGTGTAAACTGTTACTTCCATCATCCCTGGTACAGGGTTTATGTATTCACACATCTACATACACACAGCTCGTAGCATTTTCTCTTTTCCTTGCCTGCGTGCACTGCCTAGAACCCCTACCCCAAGGCTGACTGGGAATAGGGAGATGTCTGCACCTTATTTCTGAGCTTAGTCAAGAGAAATTCTGGTTTTAGTCATAAGTATATTATCAGCCCAGGGTTCTTCATAGATGCCCTGTGAGGTCCAGGATATAATCTTCTACCTTTAATTTGTTGGGAGTTTCTATTTTAAAATAGAAATAGATAAGATTTTGGTTTTTCTACATCTACTTGGATGGTCTTTTGTTTGTCTAGATTGTTCATACGATAAATAAATGGATGTTCCAATATTTAAACAACCTGCTTTCTGGAATAGAATTAATTTGGTCAAGATGAATTATCCTTTTTAAACGCTATTGGATTTCACTTGCCAAAATTTGTTCGGATTCTTTGCATGTACATTTATCATTGATATGGAGTCTTGTAATTATTTTGTCTAGTTTTGCCACCAAAGTAACACTGAACTCATACAATTAATTTGAAAATGTTCACTCCTCTGGGATATTCTAGAAAAATGTGTGTGTATTTGGTAATTTTTTTCTTAAATGTTGGGAGAATTCATAAGTGAAGCCATCAGGAATTGGAACTTTCTTATGAGCTTAGTTTTTTAATAATTATAAATTCAAAGTATTTTCTACTTAAAGGTCTATTATGTTATCTATTTCATACTTCAACGAACTTCAATACTTGGTATCTTTCAAGGAATTTTAAAATTTCATTTAAGTTATTAAATTTACTCCGAAATCTTTCCATAGTATTTTCTGTACCTTTTAAATTGTGGATGATGCCACAGCTCAAATTCCTGATGTTCATAATTTGTGTTTTTCTTATTCTGCCTGATCTATCTGGCAAGCAAAATGTCAGTGCTATTGATCTTCTTAAAACAAAGTTTAGTTTCACTGGTTTTCCCTATTATTTGTCTCCAATTTTACTAATTTTTTCTTTTTGTTATTAAATTTGTTTTAATACTTTTTCTGATTATTGTGAGTTTTGTTCTTCTCTTTCAAGTTTCTTAAGTGTGAGGCCGAGATCAGTGATTTAAGTCTGTTTTTTTGTTGTTATTGTTGTTGTTGTTTAAATGAGGGTGTTCAAATACCTTTGTAGCACTAATGCTATAAATTTTATTTTAAGAACTGCTTTGGCTGCACCCCTTCAATTTTGATATTATGTTTTCATTTCATGCAGTTCAAATAGGTTTTGTTTTCTTTTATGCTTCCTTTTTGGTTAGACATGCTATTTAGCTTCCAAATGTCTGATGATTTTTCCAAGCAAATTTGTGGTTAAAGAGCAAACTTTGTATATCTGAAGTCCCTTTAAATGTATTGGTAATTGCTTTATGGCTGAGCATATGCTCCTTCTTGGTGAATATTCCTGGAACAAAATGCATACCCTGCTGTTGAGTATGCATTTAATCCACACTGGTTGGCATTGCTGTTAGGCAGCTTTGTGTCACTGTGACCAAAATACCTGATAAGAGCAGCTTAGGAAAGGGAAGGTTTATCTGAGGCTCACAGTTTCTCTCAGTCCAGAGGCGGCTGGGTCCCTTGCTCTGGGCCAAGATAAGGCAGCACATCATGCAGATGGGCGGGGAGGAGGAGCACTGTCCATTCTTGGCAGCCAGAAAACAGAGAAGGGGAAGAAAGGAGGGAGGGAGGGAGGGAGAGGAGGGAGGGTTGAGGAGTGAAGGGGCCCAGTGAAGATGTACCCTTGAGGCTGCAGTCCCAGTGACCTGTTTCCTCCAGCCAAGCCCTGCCCCACCTGCCTAGTTACCACCCACCCCATTCAGACTTGGGTGATCAGGGTACAGCTCTCAGGATCAAGCACTTCACCTCTGAACATCACTGCACCAACACAAGGACTTGGGGGCACCTATATCTGACACATACAGAGACAGAGACGTATCAAAATCTCCTGCTGAGACCGTGAATTTGTGGGTGTCTCCTTGCAACTGCCTTAGTTTTTCCTTTATGCAATTTGAATATGTTAATAGGTAAATGGATTTTAAAATTGCTACGCCTTTTGTTGAATTCATATTTTTGACATTATAAAATAATGTCAAATTATTGTTGGTGATATTTTTTATTCTGAAATTGTACTTGTTAATATTACAAAGCATCTCATCAGAAAAATCTTGAGGCATTGAGAAACTGTCAAGCTCAGGGGGGCAGAGATGATCTTCAAATAGTCTAATTTCTACTAGATGATTTTGATTTTGTGATTGGCTACAAATTTTGTCAGTTGTTTTCTTTGAAGTAAAAGACTCATTCATTCTATTTTTTAAGGAAAATGTCTGACAAATCCTCAAATGTTAACAGTGATGGTTTGTCAGTAGTTCTTTCAGATGAAGCAGTGCTCACTGGGGGAACAGGCAGGGAATCGGGCTCACACGTCCAAACAAGGCCTGTGTCTTTCCTCCAGACCTCCTCAGGGCAGATGTGACATGTAGCCGCATAGTGAGATGTGTCGTGCAGCCGTGTGTTGAGATGTGACATGTAGCCGAGTGTTGAGATGTGCTGTGCAGCTGCGTGTTGAGATGTGATGTGCCGTGCAGCCGCGTGTTGAGATGTTGTGACGTGTAGCCACGTGTTGAGATGTGATGTGTAGCCGCGTGTTGAGATGAGCTGGAGTCAGCAGCTCCCCGCTGCCCAGCCGTGTCTCCGGGAGCCTGGCCTTCTCTGCTGGGTGCATCTCTGCTGTTTGGTGGTGCTGTTGCCGTCTATTTCCCACCATTGCTTTGCTCCCTTGGTGAAGATGGCAACAGGAAGCAAAGCCCATGTCACATGTTCCTATTATTATAATTTTGACTTCCAAGAGCCTCTAAAAGTGCCCCTTTCCAGGGACTAATGGGCCACACCTTGAAAACAGATGTCCTGGGGTGCAAGCTGATTTTACCAGCAAAAAGAATGTTATTGGAGTCACAAGGAAAAATCCAGAATATTTGAAGGAAAATCCATGTTCAGATGTTTGCTACATTACAACTTCAAAGGAATGGAATGTCCTGATTACTGGCAGTGCCAGTTGTGTGACAATCATGGCGTCAGATGCATAGGCCCTCTACTGATGCGCTGCTGGGGCCACCATCTATTCCCAGGTGACAGCAGAACCCAGGTGGTCCTCATGTACCCTGGGAGCACAGCTGTGTGTACAGGTACCGTGTGGCCCTTAGAGCAAAGGACATGTGACTACATCCAGCATGTAACATGTTCACTGCTGACACTGATGTTCATAACAGAGGAAGGATTCTGAACAGCTTGAAGTGTTTCTGAGACAGTTTTTAATGAAAGGCAATTCTGTTCTTTCTAATTTCTAAATTCTTGTAATCAGAACTAATGACGAAGGTATGATCCAAACTAAGGACAGCCACAGTCAAGATGAGTGGATGGATTGTGGTCAGCACTCGAATTCTGTTTTGTTTGGAAAGAGGTTGCTTTATTATATTGGTAAATAGTCTTCATCTGGTTTTATTTATATTGTTTATGGAAATCTTTTTTCCGAAGGCAATCTAAATATTAATCTCAGCATTATCTATAAATTATTTAAAGTAAATGAAGCCTAAAACACAAAGCTTTCTCATTTGAACTCAAGTCAGCTTGAGGACAGTCCCCTCTCCCAAAGACAAAGCGTTTGCTGTAGAGCTGAGTTCAAATAGGATGGATGGAATCACCCAGATGGACCACGTGAAGGAAGGGCTGAGCTGGTGGGAGAGGTCATGGGGGGTCCTGGCCACCGCTGTTCATCCGCTCCCTCTGCTAGAGAGCATCTGTACCCTCTGTCCAGGCAAATATGATGATCTTGATTTGTATAAATAGGTCTCTTTTGAAATTCAAAATGTGAACACATCCACACTCTCATCTTGGTAGACAGATTTGAACTGGATCTTGTTGGCTGAAGCCCCTGTGCACCTTGCTGACCTCTAACAAGGGTAGTTCTAATGCCTACAGTTTTCCACACCCACTGTACTGGGCCACCGGATGAGGCGTGCAGGTTGTGGACTCCCCAGTCACCAGGTGAAGAGATGGCTGAGAGCCGCACTGGAGCCCAGCATTCCAGCCATGTGTCTGAGCACAGGGGCACGGTGTCCCTGACCACTGAGAACAGTTGTCCTGCTGCACACTGTCAGGTGCTGCAGATTCTTCATATATACTGTTTCTGATCCTACGATACCTCCTGTAAAAACCTCTCCATCACATTTAACAGGTGCTGAAACTGAATTGAGGGAGCCCTGGATGCTCTGAAAATTGGGCCTCCGGTCTGCTCCTCCCTCCCTGGCACAGGCCCCAGTGCCTGTGTGACAGTCCCTCCCTGTGGTGTGGCCGCTGCTCTCTTTAGTGTCTCATGGCAACATGGCACTCACCTTCCTACACAGGATGATTTTCCTTCCTGCACTGACAGCTGCCACACCAGTTGTTCTCCTTGGGGACTCCTCCAGGAGCCGAGCCGAGCAGAGCTGTCTGCTGTGGAAACAGACGAGGAGCTCAGACAGGCACGGTCCACAGCCCTGTGGTCCTGCTGGGCTGCTGTCCCTCTTGTGGCAGGGATGTGTCCTGTCCCCGCAGCCCCCCTCATTGCCCACAGGGTGCCTGCTATTCCCAGGAGCTCCACCCTCTGGCTTTAACCTTCCTGCGACTTTGGGTTTAGGACAAAACAATTTATGTTTCCATAATCTCTTTAATTTTTTTTTAGTTGTAGAGAGACATAATATCTTTATTTATTTTTATGTGGTGCTGACAATAGAACCCAGTGCCGCCCATGTGGAAGGCAAGCGCTGTACCACTGAGCGATAGCCCCAGCCTTCAGCCCTTTAAATCAGGAGCTCCTGAAGGAAAGGGGACAGGCCTTATTGATTTCATTTCTCATTACTCTGCCCAGCATAAGGTAGACGTGTTCTCTATTGAACTGGGTTAAATTCCAGCTAACAAACCTGTCCCTAGGGATATAGGAGCATGGCCTCATTAGGTCTCTGTTAAGCCAATTAAGTGAAACAGGACAGGTCAGGGAGCAGATGAACAACTGTTTAGAGAAAACCTGACCTCTGCCCAGAGCGGGGCTGGAGGCTGGGAGAGTGACAGTTATTACCTAAAAACAAACATTGAATTGCATCGTGGATACAGAGACATCAACATGCATGCTAGACGCTTCTGATCCTGCACCTTTTCATCCTTCCTAAAAATAAACTTTACTTTTAATTTTATTTTGTAAATTACTTTATGAAGTTACAGGACATCAAATGGGATTATCTGTCATTGAAGAGAAGGAGAAATTGAGGTCCATAAGGGAAACCCCAGGTGGTCATGAGGAGCAGAGTCCAATTAGTGACCACATCTCCTGACGCCAGGCCGCTCTTTCCACTCCCCCGGGTGGTTTTCAGCGCCTCACCAGCCGGCTGACAGTTCCCCCGCCCTCCCGTCCCAACCCCGAGTGGCTCCACACTTCTCCACCCCGGCCCCTCCGCTCAGGAAGCACAAAGCCTGGCAGATGGGCTGTTGTCCGGGAGGCAGTTGCTCTTCCTTTCCCGGAGGGTCGCTTTCCTTGATGCCTCTGAGTCTGAGTGATGTTTTAGGGAGGGAGATGGCAGAAACCAGGCTCTTACCTGCCACTGCAGGCTCTGTGGCTGGGGGTCTGAGGGCACCCGTGTGATAGTGCGTCCTTGGCTGGTGGGGAGGAGGAGGGAGACCTGCCCAGAACCCTCTGGCCGTCTCCATCCTGTAGGTGTTATTTTTCTTTTTACTGGCTCTCCCACTTAGCTCTTCCTTATTTCTAAGTTCAGGATTTTCTCTGTGGTGTGTTGCTTTCCTCATCCCGTCCACAATGCTGAGGGTGCCTTACCTACATTGAGCCTCAGGTCAGGATTGTGGGTACCAGGTGCCACCTCCTTCAGGTGCCCATGCAGGGCCACCTCCTGACCGTGCTACCTGAAATGTTCCCCCTCCTCACTGCCTCTGAGCTCTCCTTTTACTTGCTAGGACTGGCCACTGAAACTTAGGTGCATGCCTGGGTTCACAGGGTTATTTTAATAAGCACAGTGCAGGGTTAGTGACCGCCTCTCTCCAGAGGAATGGGACCTGATCTTATCTGCTACACATTCCCAATGCCGAGCCCTGTGCTTGGCTCACAGCGAGCATTCAGTGATGATGTGTTAAGTCATTTATTTTCACTTTTCATAGGAAGCATTTGCATTCACGTTCTGTAAGTGCTAACTGGATATGCAGAATGTTGATTTTCAGGTACATTCTCGGGAATACGATTATTTCAATCAGAGAGCGTCGATTCATTCAATCCGTACAGCGTATTTGGCACTGAGCCCCTGCTGCTTCCAAGATTAGTTATGCAGGTCATTGCTCATCTTAATAACGAGAAGGAAATGTGGGTTCTCTCACTGCTGTTGTTAAAATATCACTGGGTTATTTGGCCTGCACTTTCCTACCAATTAAAAAATCAATTTGCTAGTAAAAGAAGATTTTAAAGTTCAGAATAAAGACCATATTGATGTTTCATTTAAATGAAATTTGGGAACTATGATGGAAGCCTTTAGAAACTTAAAAACACCTAAGCTTTGTTTCATGTTGGAAGAGTTTTCCACACCTCATATCTGATTCCTTTCCACCCAGTGTTCTGAAAATGAAAGTCTAAGAACTGTATTTTGTTTCTGCAAGCCATGCTTGGTCCGTCCATGATTTCCTTGCTACTCAGCTGCACAGGGCGGAAAGCAACAACATGGAGAAGAAAGCATTTCTTTTAGATGCTCCCTGTAAATTAAACCGGTGGGTGAAGTGCACGTGCCCTCTGCTGTGTCCTGCACTTGAATCTGCCACGCCAGTGATCCCGACCTGCTCCAAAGTGTCTTTGAAATTTGAAATTAAAAATTGAGGACACAACACATTTCTGTGCCCTCACCTGAAGGCAGTCATGTAGACTTCTAAAGGCTCCCGCTCCAAAGGAACTGAGCTCGTCTAAGAAAAATGGGTGGCAGTGATTGCTGCTCTTTCAAAGACTGCAGGCTGTATCCACAAGAGCGACGTGAAGACAAACCACAGCCAATATTTTCCTGTTTGCACTATTTGAAACCTTTATGTCCCTTTGAAAAAGGAGCACTGTGAATGTTTCAGGTAGCATCTATCTGGCTAAAGCTTCTTCCAATCAAGGATCCCCTGGGTAGCACTCGGGTTCCTTCTCTCTCTGTCTTCCACAGTCTTCTCAATATCTGTGATAGCACATATTCATTTTCAAAATAATAAAGTATCCATTTAAATAATTTTCTGTGAAAGTAGATCATTGACACTTAAGTAGATTAATTTGTCAAAAGATGGTGGAAGAATTAATTAGCCCACTGTATCATCTTCATCGTAAATGAATATTAATGCTCCTGGAAGTGTCCTCTGTAACCTGGTTCTCTGCTTCTTGGTCCTTCACCTGTGAAAGGGTAGGACAAAATAGATGACATCATTACTTCGGGGCCACGCCCTGTGGTGTGGAGCTCTGTGGCTCTCAGTCAGGTTTCCTCCGTGGCCCGTTGTTGAATAAGACTCCGCCTAGCCGGGAAGGTGCTCCTCGGGGGGACCAACAACCCTGAAGCCCAGGGGAGGCAGGTGGGTTGGTATCTGGGATGGCACGGAGTTGTGCCCCCCTCGGGCCTGCTCCTTGCTCTCTAATTGTCTTATCCTTTAGAAACTCTTTAGCATTGCAGGTTTTTCATTGTATTTTCCTCTCTGCCCCCACCAGCGGTCTGTTGAAGGATGGAAGGGGTGTGCTGGCTGGTCTGCACCACGCAGGAAGTACTTCAGCTTACCCCAAATATTCTGATTTAATCAACAGGAACTTAGCCTGGGAATTAGGATTTTTAAAAGATAATTTGGTTAATATTTTAACTATTCAGTTGCACTTAGATATTTAGGTCATATCCACTGTTTGTGTGTGGATCAGCAGCATTAAGGTCATGCACACGAGGTGCAGCCAGGACCAGCCTCCAGCCGGAGCCCTCTCATCCTGCCACCTGAAGCTCTGGGCTGTAAAGCAGGGACTTCACTTCCCTTCGGCCACATCCCTTGGTGACTGCTATTCCACCTTCCAGCTCCGGGGATGCATCTGCTCCATAGGTACCTGGCCATCGGGGTTATGAGAAGAGCCACACTTTTTGTTCGTAACATGTAGTTGACGACCATTTCCCACGTGGCTTATGTCATTCCTGGTAGGACGGGAGGTGAGCACAGCCCTCGGAGGCTGGCCCTGGAAACCGCGTTTGATATCCTGGGAAAGTCTGGAAATCTCATTAGGGGGCCTTTCCCGAGTCTTCTGTCCACTGCAGCTTCTGTGTGTCTGCAGAAGAAACAAGGTTCCAGTTGGTTCTTGCTGTAATAAGGTGGTCTAATCTTAGTGACCTCCCTCAAATGATGATCTGGGGAAAACAGTGAGAAGCAAGGCCAGTGGGCAGTATCCTGGGCAGCAGCCCCCGGGTGCACAGTGCATGGGCAGTGGGCCCAGGAGCCAGGTGGCCCTCCTGGGAGGCACATACACAGGAGCCACTGAGCTCTCTGGGGCTTGTGCCCTGCTGTCCAGCGTGCCTCACAGATGGGTGCCTTAGTGAGGAACAGCTGTGTGCTCAGCGCTGACCGTCATGGAGAACAGCACAGAAAGCACAGGTGTGGCTCCTGGTGCTGCTGCAGACCCCTGCTCCCCACTCATCCACAGTTCCAATTAGTGTATTAAAACCACCTTTTAAGTTGATAAAACATTGTTTTTACAAAGGTTTGGAAGAATGTTATTTATGATGAATGCACGTCATGGCGTAGAGATTGGTGTACGTATTGTATTTCTGTTTCAGTCAGCTTCTCACTGCTCTAACTACGAGACCTGACAAGAACAAAGGTAGAAGAGGAAGAGTTTATTTGGGGCTCACAGTTTCAGAGGTCTCAGTGCACAGGTAGCAGGCTCCATTCCTTGGGGCTCCAGGAGAGGCTGAATATCATGGAGAAAGAGCGTAGCCGAGGGAGGAGGCTCACGTGATGATGAGGAAGCAGAAAGAGGCTCCACTCACCAGATACAAAATGTAACCCCCAAGCCAGGCCCCGGGGACCCCCTCCTCCAGCCGTAAGGCACTGCCTCCAGTTAACTCAGTTAATCCTCTCAGGTGACTGATTTGCCGGTTGGGTTAAGGCTGACATAACCCAATCATTTCACCCCTAACCTTGCATTGTGTCATACATGAGCTTTTGGGGTCACCTTACTTCCCAGCCAGAACCTGTCACTTATTCAGATGGCTGCCCTTCAGACTCTGCTGCCGCCTCAGTGATGCTTCTTGCCTCCTCGTGGTGGTCGGCCGCCGATTCCCACTGTAATCAGCAGCACAGTGCTGACCTCCCGGAGAACAGAGGGGCAAGCGGTGGGTAGGCGGGGGAGGCACTCATTCCCTGAGCAACGTTTTGGGATCTCTGGGTGGTGGCCTGTGACAACAGAACCAACCTCAGAGACGCCGGACTTCTAACCTTGCTGGGAATTGCTGGTTACGAGTCGATTCACATTTCTGTATCTGTGTCCTAGAGGAAATCGAGAAGGTAGCCGGCTAGACAGCTTTTGTTTTTAGCTATGATCTAGTAAAATAAATCAGAACCCCAATAAGTAAGTGAAAACTCAATCAGTCCTTTTGTCCCTCTGTCCTATTAAACACCCTTTGCAGCAGTTGTCCGAAGTCCATTAGCAATGCCCCTCAGCTTCCTCTTCATACACATGGGAGCAGGCACGTGGGAGGGTCAGGAAACGAGGATCTGTCCACGTTCAGCTTCCCGATGCCCGCCCAGTGTGTGTGCTTAGTGGGCTCCTCACTCCCTTTCCCATACTGGACTTTTGATGAGCACAACCTTGGAATAGCAGAGAAGGGCCCCTTTATGCTGCTGAGTCTTTCCTGCCCTCACAAGAAAACCGTCCTGGCTTGCTCTTGAGGGTCTCTGGAGACTGACACTGTTGCTTGGAGACCTCTTGCTCTGAGGAAATGGAGCCACCTCTGCAAGAGCAGGACAGCCATCATCCTGGGACAGCCTCTGGTGCACAGACCAGCTCTTGAGACCTCGTGCATGGAACAGATCTTAAGGACACATGAAGAAAGAACCCAGAGCTCCCAGGTGGGCTGATCCACCTGTGGGAAGAACAGGCCCACCTGGGCCTGAGCCAGATCAAGAGAGGGAAATACTGCCACACCCAACGGTGTGTGGAGTCTAAAGAAGCAGAAAACACAGAAGAGCAGAACGGCGGTGGCCAGGGCTGGGTAGGGCAGGGGCAGACGGTGGCCATGTCCAGTGGTGCTGGGTTCATTGTCTCCATTCAGCAAAGAAGTTAAGAACAGGGCACAGAGACAGCAAGCAAGAAGTAGGCTTATTGCCAAGGCCATAGAGATACAGGGACTTCTCCAAAGAGAACCTGCCCAGAGCTGGAAATCCAGAGGGGGAGTCCTGGCCTATTCTTTTGTGGTCTCTGGAATTTCCTCATTTCCTCATCTCCTCCCCGGTCATGATCTTCTCACCATGACTGATTGATGTCCCCTGGATTCTATTGAATTCCCCACTTGGGAGCACACATGCATAAGTGTCTGTCTGACTGACTGGGTCCCCTGTTTGTGTCCACACACAGTTTCGTTAACCAGGCACTTGAACTCATCAGAAGACCCTCTCCATGCTCCTCTGCTCTGGCCCTGGGCCTGGCCTCTTGCAGGAAACAGTGATCGAGGAGGAGTACAAGCAGCACTCAGAGACAGGCTAGTAGGCCCAGAGGAAGACGAACTCCAGATTCTGAGCCCTGATCCACACTTTCTCACAACATTCACAGGTTATTTGGGTTATCTTAGACTCATCCTATCAATGGGGCCTTTTTCCTCTTTTGAAAAATTTCCTAATCCATGTTGCTGAAGGCCTCATGTGGGGTCTCTAAGGTGAAGCTTGCCTACAGAAACAGATCAGAAGAAAGGCTCTTTTCCAGGCACCCTTAACTCTCTCGTCTTTGAAAGCCTGGCACTGGGGTGTTCACAACAGAGGGAGTGGTCAGACTCCTAGGGCAGTTTTTTCCATCCAATCCAAGAGGTAGGGCCATGGTTAATCAGGGTCCCTGGAGGAAGCCTGAGGGGGAGGGAACTGACCCTTTCCCAAGGAATGGTTTCATGCCATATCATTTTTAGGATTTCATTCACAACCAGGACCGGTTTGGCCGTCACACATGCTCCTCCCCATCTTGCCCTGACGGCCTAAGACCTTCTGAATCTGCTCAGTCCAAGGTGGACTGCAGCCTGGTAGGATGAAGGCCTCCAGGGATCTGAGGCTTGGCATACGGACTGTAGTTAACAGCTCGCTACCGTTTCCTGGAATTTTAGGGAGCGGGCTTCAGCTACCTCACTGTGAGAGAGGATATGAGAGGTAGGAGTGCTCCCTGGCTGGACTGTGTGACCATTTCACCAGGTACATCAGCACACCTGTGCACAGCTCCCACACAGACAGAGGCCCAGGCCACCTCGGGGGGTTAGCTGTTGCGTCTGAAGTCAGCTTTGCTTCTCATCACTCTTCTCAAAGGAAGGGAAGGGCAGGCAGGACCACCACCCACGGCATCCTTGGGGGTCACCTTCATGAGGTCCTCTACTCCAGTCCTGGGGAACTGCCGGTACTCTTGTGACATAAGGGTACCAGATGAGCATCAGGAAGGATCGGCTGCTGTGGGTGTGGCGGTCGGCAAAGGCTCTGGAGATGGCTGCAAAGCTGGGGCCTCTGCTGGGAAGGCCAGGGTCCCTCCATGTGGAGATGGGGGTGGGCCCCAGCAGAGGGAGGAGCAGGTGCGGAGCCCGAGGAGAACCAGCCTTGCCTTTGTCCTCAGTCACAAGGGGCAGTGAGGGCTGGTCTCCATGGCAGGACATCAGAGCAGATGCGCCAACTAGCAAATACACAGCTGCAGGGACTGAGGGGCCACATCTCTGCCTTCAGAGGTTGAGCCTCTGTGTCTGCACAGCGTGGTGCGATATTCCCATCAAACTCCCCAGGACGCTTTCTTTTTTGCTATCCAGTACCCCTAGCTTGCCTTTCTCTCAGATTGACTTAGTCCTACCTACATTCTTTAATATGAAAAGTGATTTAAGGTTTTATTTCTATAATGACACAAAACTGATATCAGAGAAGAAACTGTACTAAGAATTCAATCAATTTTGGAGGTGGGGGTTGGGTTGAAGTAGATCAAATGGTAAGGAGCAGAGATTTGCAAATAACTAGAAGCGGTGTATTCGGGATTTTAGGAAGTCTGAGCAGGAAGCTGTCTTTCTTGGCCACAGGACCTTACCACACAGTGAGGAGAGCATGGGCTAATGGCTTAGCAGAGCTGCATTTATTTGCAGCATTTACACAGCCAGATCACCTGGTGAAAGTGACTCCAAGTCCTGGAACTGGTCATCTGATCCGAGTCCCAGGAGTCTGGGATTTCCTGCCAGTCATCTGAAGGCAAGGTCTCAGGGCACCTCGGGCCCAGGCAGCAGGAGTGAGGAAGTGGAGCCAGGCAGACGGCGAGGGAGCTGTAGACAGGACACCCTCAGCCAGCCGCTCCGTCCCTGCTCAGCTGACCTGGCTGGGACTGGCCCCGGTGCCTGCTGCTGGCCTCCTCCTGCCCCTGGTTCCGTTGTCAGAGTGCCCCCATGGCACTGACTCCCCTGCCTCCCTGGGCTGCTGACCCCGTTCCCTGTAGTGCTCTGAAACCCAGAACCCCCCTGACAGGCTCGGCCGGCCAAGCTGGCTGCGGGGCTCCTGCCAGCAGAGGTCTTGTGGGCTTCTGACCCTGGCTGACGTCAGCTGCTCCCGGGGCCCAGGAACAGAGTGGGACATCGGGGGACAAGCAGGGCACAGGAGTCCCTGGGGAGGGCATGCGTGTAAACCAGGCCCAGTGCAGTCGGGTTTGCAGGACCTGGCTCTGTGCCGACTTCTGTAGGGCACCATGTTCGGGTCCTTTGTGATCCTTCTGGTTGTACCTCTGGACGTCACAGTTTGTGGCAGGTGTGTCTTCGTGTGCTCCTGCCCTCCTGGTGTGTTCTTGCTGTGCTATTCCTCTCTGGTGGAGCCTGGGAGCTGTGCTTGCAGGGCTCTTATGAGTGCGGGTGTCAAGCATAAATCGGAATATCGAAAGGTTTTGCACCCTGTATTTTCAGGAGAGAATATTTGCCCATTTTGCCAAATAGTATCTTTATATTAGGTTTGCTGATCCATCAAAGACTGAAGTGATGACTTTCAGAGTGAAGAAAGACAGTTTGAATCAGGCACTTGAGCAAGGGACCTGTGTCTTGTTTTCCTCCTTTCTGCAGTGGGACAGGCCACCTCGACTGCTGAGTTTGGGGGGGGGGGGCGCATTCCCGAATGCCTGCCCAGCCTAGGGGGTCTGCAACTGTCCCTCTCTGCCTCTCCATGCCTGGCCGGCTCCCCACGGCTTGCTCCTAGAGCCCGCAGCCCAGGGCTCTTGGGCATTTGAGACCCATTCTGAATGGCTGCTGTGGTGACCGGGTCGTCCTGGGCTTAGTCAGCCTTTTCACTGCTGTGAGCAAAAGACCTGCCAGAACAGTCAGAGGAGGAAACGTTTATTTGGGGTTCCTGGTTTCAGAGGTCTCAGTCCACTCACAGCTGATTCTGTTCCTCGGGGCCTGAGCTGAGGCAGAGCATCATGGTGGAGGGTGGTGGCTGGGAACATGGCACCAGGCAGCAGGGAGAGACTAAGCTCCGCTCACCAAGGGTCCACCCCGCAACTCCCTGCTCCGGCCACACCCCACCTGCCTGTGGTCACCAGCTCACCTCCTTCAGCACACGGGTGCGCTGACCCTGCGGAGGCTCTCAGGACCCAGTGTCCGCAGCTCCAACTTGCTGTGTTGCCTCCCACATGAGCTTTTGGGGGACACCTCACGTCGAAACCACACAGTCCTGTTCATTCCTTCCACGGGGATTTGTGGATGGTACCTGATTAAAGAGCAGGGCGAGAGGCCACGGGACTCCAGGGCGAAGGGCAGCGCACTCCCAGGAGACAGTCCCGGGGCCTCCAGGCCTGTGGCCCTTGTCCCCTCCTGCCCTCCACTCTCTGTGCCTCAGCCTAACATTCCTCCACCAAACCTGGCATGGGGCAGTGACGAGCCCAGGGTTGAGCCTGGGGACTAGAGGAAGCAGGAGGAACGGAGGGCGGGGAAGGGTCAGTGCGCGTGTCCAGGGGAAGGATGGAGAAGGCACAGTACAGTGGGCACTGTTCCCTCCCCGCTCCCCTGGGCTCTTGGTCAAGGTGTGGTAGGGAGGAGGCATCAGGCTTCCGTGACACTGTCACTGTCACCTCTGTGCTCTCCCCTACACTGCCTGGCTGCAGGGTCTGAGAGCTTGGCTTGGCTCTCGGTGCTGTTGTAGGGAGGGAGGAACCGGGCGCACACCACCCAGACCCAGAAAGCACTGGCTCCACAGCTGAGTAGGGGCCTGTGGCCCACCCGGGCTGCGCCGAGGTCCCCAGTGTCGGGGGAGTAACATGCAGGAGAGCGCACAGGCCTGAGTGTGCCTGGCCCCTCACCCCTCCACACAGCTCTGTTCCCCCTGGGAACAGCGTCAGGAGAGCCGCACCGTCCACCTGTGGGCGTGCCTGACACTCTCATCCAGCTTTGGCTTTGGCTTCGGCTTAATCCAGCTCAGGAAGCCATCCCCGTCCAGGTTATTAGGACAAAGGTGATAAACCCCGGATGGAACTCAGCACTAAAGTTCTTCTTGCTCAAATTTTTCTGTTTTCTGTGGCTTGAGACAAAAAACCGCATCATGCCACATACCTCTTCTGGCTGGAGGTGCAGAGCCTCCAAGTGCCCTGCAGGCAGCACCGTGAACATGGGAGTCAGGACTGGAGTTCATCACCCAGAGGCTGATGTCTGTCTGTCCACCCCGTCCACCCACCCACCCATTTAGACGATGGTTCACAGAGGCGGGGTGCATGTGGATGGGAGGAATAGCTCCTAAGTCTGTGACAGTAGGAGAGCCGTGAATGGCAGTAAGTGAATATTGTGAAATAGCTAATAGGATTTAGGGTGCTCCCCAACCAAATGAGGGTGCTCCTTGCCCTGACCTGACCGTCACACAGGAACACACACATTCAAATGCCACTGTACTCATAAACACAATCAGCAAGTGTTAATTAAAAACAAAAGCTACTAGAGAATAAAACATCCTGTGGACTGATGGATGGCTTCCAGGGATTCCGGAGAAGCCAGCTGGTGTGGGCTGAGGGAGGAGGTGGGAACCTCGGTGCAGCCGGTCAGGTGCATGGACCTGGTCATCAGTGGAGGGTGGACATCAACACATCTGCATCTTTTGGACTCTAGTTTAATGTTAAGTCACTTCAGAGTTTTTTCCCCCAGAAGCAGTTGTGGTATCCATGTTAAATAGATCTGGAGATGGCCACTCTCTGAGAAAGGCATGTTGAAAAAGAGTTCATTTTAGAATGGCCCCATTTAGAAGTGGTTCATTCACGTAGAAAGCTCTTCCTACTCTGGTGAAGGTAAGTAGTCAGTGAAGAAGAAATGTCTTTAGAAATCAAGTCAAGTGACGGGGTTTTCATCAGTGTTAAGCACTGAGGTGAAAAAAAATGTATTTTTTATCACATTTTATTTAAAAGACAAAATTCTCCCACTTTCACGGTTTAACTTAAAGTTTTCCACTTGGGTGCCTAATTTGAACACTAATATATCTTGATCTTATAGAAATTCATTTTGCTGTTAATTCTTACTGTTCCCAACTACTGATAATTATTTGAATTATGTAACATAATTGATCTCAGTTATTCTAAATTTATTTGCCAATAGAAAGCTACTTTTTTTCTGAAATTTTCTTCTATGAATCCTTCTGAGAAAACCAAATTGAATAATATAAATTTATATTTAACACATTTTATTTCAAATGTAGTAATCACAGATCAATGGAATCTTAGTACACTACACATTTGAAGTAGAGTGCACTGTGGCTTTTATATTGAAGAGCTTCCTGAGCTAGATGAAGCCAAAGCAGAAGCTGGAGTTAATAAAGTAGAAGTTGAGTCATTTTCCACTCCAGTGGTGCCTTGACCCTTTGCAATGAGTAGCCCCTCCTCGGCTTGGCTGCTGGGAATGAGCTCACCTCTAGGCGCATTCCCTAAGCTGCAATCAAACAGCGAGATTGTTATTGTCGTCTAAAGAAGCTTGATACACAGTGGTGGCTGTTTGCAGTCATCTGCAAAAAGGATCCCTGACAGTAATTAGGAGAGTGCTGTGTTCTGCAGCCTGAAGGTGCCTGAGAGGACCCTCCAGAGCACCCAGGCTGCCCGGGGACTGTGGGGTCCTGGAGACTCTCTGTGGGCCAGGCTCCTGGACTCACTTCTGTCTGATGGAAGTCCCGAAAGCAGGAGCCGTGTTAAGTGTCACAGAGGACGTGCACAGTGCCTTGGCCAGTGAGGAGAGTCTGGCCCTAGCTTTTCAAAGTTCATCTTTATATTTTAAATTACAAAGTAGTGAAATCAGGAGTAGCACAATTACTAGCACAGTGGGAAAATACTTATGATGGCGTCACCACTCCAGAACAGTTTCGTGCCTGTCCTTCCTGACAGAGTGGGGTTAGCTGTGCAGTTCCTTGGACCTGGGGTGCATGTGATTTTCTGTCATGCATCTTTTTTTCCTATGTTGTCACATATTCTCATTTCTGTCTTTTTTCTTTTTCTTTCTTTTCGTTCTTTCTTTCTTTTTTTTTTTTTTTTTTTGGTACCAGGGTTTGAACCCAGGGGCACTTAACCACTGAACCATATCCCCAGTACCTTTTTTATTTTTTGCTAAATTGCCTAGGGCCTCACTAAGTTGCTGAGGCTAATCTCAAGAACCTGCAATCCTCCTGCCTCAGCCTCCAGATCCACTGGGAAGACAGGCATGCACCACCACTTTATCTTTTACATAGCAGCATTGAATTCTCTCACGTGTATCTAAAAATAATTGAGACGCACACAGCCTGTCCTTGGGCAGGTCCCTGACTTCTGAAACCATGTTTGGCAGTAATTTTTCCATATTTTTGAACAGACATGTATTGCCAAAAATGAAACCAGTTAACACAATGGTGATATTATTGTTTTATTATTAATATCACACAAAACTTGTTAATATTTATGATCTACAACATGGTATTTTGAAATGCATACACCTTGTAGAGTGGCTAGTCAGGCATTTAACAGACCCTTTGTCTCACATACTTAAGATTTTTTTTTTTTTTTGTGATGAGAGCATTTAAAATCGGTGCCAGTAGTTTCCAAGTAAACAATATGCCTTCACCCACAGTGGCCCTGCGTGTGCCTTAGGGCTTCTGAACTTAGGCCTCCTGCTCCTCCTGTCTCAAGTGTCGTGTGCTTTGGCGGGCGTCACCTCGTCCCTCCCCAGCCCCTGGTAGCCACCGCTCCGTGCTCTGCGTGTGTGGATCCTGTTGTCAGAGCCCTCGTGTGAGTCACGCAGTGCTGGAGGTCACGCAGTGCTTGTCTCTCTGTGCCTCCAGGGAGATCCTCCAGTTCACCCACACTATTGCAGAGGACAGGAGGCCCTCTGGCTTGGCACTGAGCTGTGTCCCATGGCAATGTGCAGGGCACTTTCCTCTTCTGTGGGTCTTGGGTGCACACTGCGGTTAACCCTGCACCTGGCTGTGATCTGCAGTGAACTGGGAAAGCCGCCGTCTTCACACACGGGGTTCTCCTCTGTGGCACATGAGCCCTGCAGGGGCGGTGGACCCAGTGCAATGCTGTCCTTCGTCCTCCAAGAGGCTCCAGGCCTTTCCCCCACACTTCATTGGCCGTCTCCTGCCACAGTGCACAGGGCTCCCCGCGTCCACCTCTCACCGACACTTGACACCCGCCTCCTGTCTCTTTGATGATGACCGTTCTGCGAGGTGAGGGGACATCTCCTGGACTTTTGATCTGCATTTTCTGATGTCCAGATGCAGTTCAGGGAATGATCTGGAGAGACCATGGACGCCCACCGCGTGCATGAGGAAGGGAGCGGCGCTGCTGGAGCAGGTGCTGCCCAAGGCTAGTGAGGGTGGACAGCTTGCTGGACCCGCAGCAGCTGCCCAGTCGAGCCATAATTGCCCCCCACCCCGCACTTAACCACTCTTGAAGGAGAGCATTAGAGGCCAGCAGCTTTGTCTAGGAGGCTCATCAGAGCTGCCAGCCCACCCTCCAGGCCCAGCTCCCCGCCCTCCATGTTGACCCCCCTGGTCCACGTCCTTTGCAGCCCCACGACACCCCCATTTCTTAATGCTTATTCATCGTTATTGTTCCTTCCTTCCTAGACAGGTCTCTGTCTCCACAAGATCGGGCTTGGCGGTCTTACTCATTTCTGCATATACGGGGCCTAGGACAGGCGGAGGCATAGTAGATATTCAATAACATTGCACTGAAAAGATGATGAAAATGTGGAAACCAAAATTTAAGTAAATAGAAAGAAATAGAGATTGGAGCCCGAAGAAGGAAACTTGTTTTTAAAACAAAATTCTTAGATTTATTTTATTTACTCCATGTGGTTAAGAGGTTCAAACGAAGGTCAGTGGGGGAAATTATGGAGAACAAAGTCTCCAGATAACTGTCTTAAACACCTCTTGTGACTGGCAATGAAACTAAGCATTGCTTATGTTTTATACTTTTTACCTTCAAAATAATACAAATTTGTACCTATTACATGTTTCTTATGAAAGTTGCTTCCACAGAACTTCAGTGGCTCTTGACATTTGGTGAATAGTGGGCTTCATGGAAAGAAGGAAGTCTGGAAAGCCCTGTGTGCTGTAAACCTCCCCATTTTGCATAACAAATTTTATTAAGCTGAGAAGTTCTTCTCGAAAAGGAAGATGCTCACTTTTGTTTAACCTAGAATGTTCCAAACTAGTTTGACCTGGCTTGGTGATGTGCATGTACACCTGTGTCTACCCCAGGAAGAGGGTTACCTGGATGCAAGAGTCTCCACCACCTTGCCCAGTTGACACCCAGTGTGATGTGGTGCATGAGGATTTCCCGTCTGTTTCTTTCCCCCGTATCTTTTATTACTGATTTCATTCACCTACAGGGAGGGCTATGCAGCTCCAGCCCCACAGTCTCCCTCTTTCTTCCCGACCTCCACCCTACAGTTTCCCAGTCAGAAGACACAGCAGAGCTCCTGCTTGTAACAACAGGCTTGTCAGATAATGAAACAAGACCCCTCCCCACTCAGTGCCCAAAGGGGGCTGAGGAGTCATGTAACCCGCGTGTTCAGATCTGGCCTGGGTCTCTCTTGTTACTCTGCAACGATGCTTTGCTAATGCTCCAGCCCTCAGGCTTCATGTTTGCAGAGGCTCTGGAGCCAAAGTCATTTCCATCCACTTCTAGGCTGGGTGGATTGCTGTCTTCTAAATAAACGGCTCTTTTCCTGTAAGATATATTTTTGAAACACACTGACACGGGCCTCCTTTTGAACGTGTTGAACATGTGCGATGGGAGTCTAGATCCTTGGCTGAGGCGGTTCCTTCATTGGGACCTCCTGAGACTTGCTCTTGAAGGGACCTCTGGAGGGGGGCAGGTTTGTTTTGTTTCTGGGTCAGCTGCAGGACCCTGAGGTCGCCTGGGCTCTTTCTGTACTTACAGGTGACAGGTTGAGGCCCTTGGGTTTGTTAGCTCTGAAGGCGGCAGAACCCTGTGGGCGCCTGGCCTGTGGTTCTGTCAGGTGTCTGAGTCACAGGGCGGCCTCTGCGCATGTGGCCTGCAGACCATATGGCTCCATCTCTTCTAGCCGAGTCACCGTGCCGCAGCCGCCTGGGTGATTGTTTTCAGAGGAGTTTCCTGTGAATAATTTTGATTGTTTTTTGTTTTGTAACTGTCCAGGGTTGGTGCAAACGTGCAGTTCTCCTGTGAGGATAATTATGTGCTCCAGGGATCCAAAGGCATCACCTGCCAGAGGGTCACAGAGACATTGGCGGCATGGAGTGACCACCGGCCTATCTGCAGAGGTAAGGCACGAGCAGGCGTGGCCGGAAGCACGCCTTCCTTGGGGGCACGTTTTTCTGAACACATGTTGCACTTACAATGAGATGTAAGTGCAAAGCACTGTCAGTAGATGGAGAGAATGTGATCGGGATGTGAGTTTGCTTCACCCTGGGCCAAAGCGGGTATTCTCTGGGTGCTTGTTAGAAGGCGAGCTCCTGGGCTGTAGCGTCTCTGTGCCTCAGGAGGGACAGCGGCAGATCAGAGCACTCACGTCTCTCACACTCAGCTTGCCACGCTCCTGTATGTGCACGGAGTGGGCTTCTGTGCCACTCTGTGTCACAAACCAGGTCCTTTAGAGAGTTTCTTGCACAACCTGCAAAGAAACACAGACTCTTGAGCTTTCTGTTGCTGTGAGACTGAATTCCTGGGTTTTGTGATGTGAGAAAGGGTGTTGTTACCATGATCTCAAATCATCACTGTGTTAAAACCTGTCTTAAGCTAATCTCTCACCTAGTCGACAGGGCAAGGTATGCATCAGCAACACCATCTTCAAAGAGAACACAGGAAATCAGGAGAAACTAAGGTGTTAATCTCACTCCTTGGAAGTATTGATTTGAATACTACTGGAATTCTAGAGAGCATACCAAAACCAGAAGGCAGAACATTGCTTTGGAAAATATTAGTAAAATTAAAAGAAAACTGGGTTTGGGGGCTTTCTTTTTGCATTTTGTTCATAAGATAATTTGTCCAAACAATGGTTCTTGTTTTGTACAAGTACTATGTAGACCACGGAATAAGGAGGAAAGTTTCATGGGTAGGACTATATCATCTCTCCTGGGAGCTGTTCAAGAGGAATGGGAGAAGGTGTCCTGGACAGTGCACAGCGCTGGCTTCCTCCTGGAAGTGAAATGGCTGCAGACACAGCTCCACCCTCCTGTGGGCTCCACTTCCATATGGCGGTGCTCGCTGCATGCTCACCCTTCCTGTACCACATACTGCTGTGCCTGGGAGAGGGTTGGCACTGGCCGTGACCCTCCCTGTGGCAGGTGGGCCAGGGCTCCAGGACTGCTTCACAGAGAAGCTCCTGTCTCTGAGCAAGAAAACATGCAAGCCTGTGCCTTTAGGATTTTGTCATTAGACTACTTTGTGTACTTCCCATTATTAAAGCAAAATTGTTAAGCTTTCAAAGACACCGTACCAAATTCGTGTTCCCCTGAGTGGTGGCCATGCACGAGGTCCTCAGGTATGAATAAGTGGGAGGTCCCAGGAGGGGGACTTCCCCATGAGAAAACGGCCCTTCGCTCTTAATAGTGTCTTTCCCTTGTTTAATGGACATGTTCCTCTTGATTTTAAAATTCCAGATTACACAAATAGTAAATGTGTGTGTTTTTAAATATTTCTTACTTTTAAATTGGTAGGGAGGAGTAATGCAAAGAGGATTCTTGTCCATATTCTATTTTATTTTTATTTGCTGATCCATGCCATCTCCTTTCTTTGTGCTGAAGCCCAACGTGACTCGGCCATTTCCCAAAACCCTCCCTAAGCTCCTGGCTGCCCAGGCTCAGGTGCTCCTGGCCTGTCCCTCTGTGGGAAAACCTGTTCCACCCGGCTCAAGCTGGAGTCCTGCCAGCCTCCAGCCCCACCATTTACTCTTACAGACAGACTGAGGAGGAGTCTTTTTAAAATTTAAATGTATTTCTAACTGATACGTGAAAACATATAAACTGCATGTATTTATGGGATACAGGGTGGCGTATCTGTACATGGATACATTGTTTAAATTTTAAATCAGGCATATACTTGTTGGTCTCCTTAAACCTTTGTGGTTTCTTTAGGAGGTGAACATTCAAACCCCTTTTTCCAGCTCTTAGGAATGCACAGTAAATTATCATTCCCTGCAGTTGACCCCTGGCCCCTGGCCTCAGAACGTCCCCTGTCCGACACCAACGCGGTGCCCACTGGCCGACCCTCCTGGCCGACCCTCCCCACTGTCCTGCCGCCTCCGAGACCCGCTGTTTCTCCACCTGTGACAAGTGCGGCCTGCAGTCCCTCCTCCTGGGCCTGCCTGGCTCCGCTTGACCTCAGGACGTCCCGTTTCATCCGGGTTGTAGCACGTACAGCATCATTTCTGTGGCTGAGTAGTGCTCCGTGGTGCACGTGGACCCCATTTTCTCTGCCCCTTCCTCCACTGACGGTCATTTAGGCTGCGTCCTTCTAGGCTGTTGTGAATAGTGGGCAGTGAACTCAGAAGTGTCCCTTTAGGCCCTGGGTTCATCCCCTTTGGGTGTGCGTCCAGCCCTGGGTGGACCATCGCGGGATCTACAGATTCACTGTCCCGAGGAGCCCCGCGTTTCCCCTAGTGGCGGTGAGGGGGGAGCAAGGGCTCCTGCTCTCCACACCCAGGGAGTCTCTTGACTTGGTTCTTATCCCTGTCCGTGTCCTAGTGGATCACGGGACAGGAGGGAAGCCCCTTCTTCCGGCTGGTTGTCCTGCGGTGTGCTTGGCTTGCTTCTCTGCTCGCGGGGTGCTTGGCTGCATCCCTCCAGCCCTCCCCTCCCAGCCGACGGCCCCTCCTCGGCCCCGACTGGATGCTGGCTGACCATCACCCGGTCTTCAGCTGCTGCCGAGTTGCCACTCTAAGGTTCTGGATAGTGACCTGCTGTGTGGGAGCAGGTCCACGAGGGTGCTCTCAGACAGGATGGGTTTTCCTGGCCTCAAGTAGATGAAAGACACAGCAATACTTTTGAAATGCACTTTTTTTTTTAAAGACAAAGCCACATGGTTCTTGGCCTACTTTAATTTCTGACTTTTTAATACAATGTCCATGTCAAACACAATTAAAACACATTTCTTATCACAACTAAATTAAAAAGTGTAGGCATAGTGCCTTTTTGAATTCAAATATAAAATCTCCTTTTAAATCAGTTCATATTCTGGAAAACATTGTCATTCATCAGTAGGTATTTTTGCATTCGATTTATTTATTCAATTGGCACAAAATTTGTATGATTTTATAGGGCATTATATAATGTTCTGATACATGTGAAGGCCCCTTTCCCTCCTACCGTGAGAACAGCTGGGTTTAGATTCTGTGTATGGGCGACAGCCTGCAGTCCCTGGCTTTCTGGGCCTGGCCTGGTGGACATCATGGCCTCCTGATCCGTTTGTGTTGTGGCGAAGGCCTGGAGTCCACCTTCTCTCTCTCTTGGTCCCCTGCTGAGGTTCCAGAGGGAAGTGTTCCTCAACTTCTTGGGCACCTCAGTCCCTAGTCTCAGGAGAGAACAGCGTCGGCGGCCCACATGATCGAGGACCATGACAAGAGGACTGGGGACGTGGTTAGCCCTGGCCAGCTGGCCCCACACTAGAGCCGTCACACCGCTGGGGCAAATGTCCTCTCCTTGGCCTCTCTGCACTCCAGGACTCTGGGAGCTCCAACCAGCTTTCAGGCCTCCGCCTGGTGTCTCAGCCCGCCCACTAGGACATCCACCCGCCACCGGCTGGTCCTACCTGAGGCTGAAGGCCCCGTGGTGGGGCTGCCAGCTGTCCGACCTGGAGAAGGCCGCTGAAGAAACACCGTGCCCGCCTCCCTCCACGTGCCCAGCTCAAGTCACATGCCCGCCTCCCTCCACGTGCCCAGCTCAAGTCACATGCCCGCCTCCCTCCACGTGCCCAGCTCAAGTCACATGCCCGCCTCCCTCCACGTGCCCAGCTCAAGTCACATGCCCGCCTCCCTCCACGTGCCCAGCTCGAGTCACATGCGTGATTTCAAGACATTTCACAGCCAGATTTAAAGAGCAAAAAGAAACAGGCAAATTTGATTTTAAAAACATTGTATTTGACTCGGACATGCACAGTATTCTCCTTTTGACCTGCCAACACAAGATCAAAATGAGATGTCTCATGGGTTTTTTGGTCATCTGAAGCTGTGGAGATCCAGGTGCCTTTCATACTCACAGCCTCGGGCCGGCCCCTCCCCACCTGCTCAGTAGCCACACGAGGCCACCATGACCACACAGCAGGCGTGCCTCTGGAAATCTGGCTGAGCCTGCTGTCCGGGTCCCTCCCGCCTGAGGAGAGGTGCCACCATCTGTGGCATGCAGGGGTACCGTGCTCAGTGAGCCTCGCTGTGGCCTGGTGGCTCCCCGCAGCACAGCACTTTCCTCAGTCAGATCCCTGAACCTGGAGGGTGTCTCAGTGCCTCCTCTACCCAGCGTCGCCGGCTCCTGTGCCGGACTCCTCCGTCAGAAGGAGCTGAAGACAGCATTTGGGAGTGGACCTGTGGGGCCGATGCTGAAGAAGCCGCAGCCCTGTGAACTGTGGGAAAGAGGAGACCTTGAAACTTCGTTCTCAATCACCACTCAAACCAGACTGTGGGAACATTTCCTTAGCTCCTGGCACTTTCCAGATTTTCCAGGACATTTCCCACTCTGTGCTGCTGCCATGATAAATGGAATGTAAAAATGACCATCGGGGTAAATGGACCATCATGGTTGGATTTGCCTGACTCATTCTGAGCCATCAAAGGGGACCTCATGTCCCGCCTTGTGGCCTTGTAGTCCAGTCAGCTGTCCTCCAGATGGCAAGCCCTCTGCTCTGAACATTGAGGACACGGTGCCGAGACCAGGAGGACCTTGCAGGTCCATGCCTCAGTGCCCTGTTCTCCAGGCTCCCCTGCTCCTGAAGGGCCCCCAACTCCTAAGTGATTGTCGGGCTTCTCCCCAGAAGGAACACCGGTGGGAGCGTTGGACAAACTGCAGTGAGTCGGAAGTGCTCCCCGCATCTGGAAACCGGTGTGGTTAGCCAGTGCCCACATTAGCTAACTAGCTTCCAGGGTGGGAGGGTGTTAGCTTTCTTCCTGTTACCAAACAGAAGAATTGAAGTGGCTTAGTAATTATGCAAGTGATTCCACCTGAAATGATGCTCACTACTATGGTTTTTACAGGGTAAAACATTATGAGCTGCTTAAAACTATATAAGAATCTTTAACTGGTAGATTTTTAAAATCAGCAAACAAATAGAAACAAAGAGGATGTTCTCCTGTTCCCTGATAGAACGTTCCGGTGGTGGTTCACTTATTGGTGTGTGGGGAGATTTATGTCAAGAACTTTCTTTTGTGCTAAGGCACCTTCGTCTGAGAAGCTGATATCTTCAGCTGCTCTCTGAGTTGAAAGGGCACAGAAGACAAGTGAGACCTTACCTGAAATTGTAACCATAGTTACCCAAAGCTAATTGGAGCCAGCAGGGAATGCGGAACTGATTATTAACTTGGGATTCCAGGTTGGGTCGGGTGAGCTCAGAATCACCCTGAACTCAGTCACATGTCAGGGGCCAAGAAATCGTCCATGCAGAAACCACCTTTTCAATGATAATGAAACGATTATTTACACCTGAAAGATGACCCGTTCTACCAGATGACAGGCTTAGCATCGGTTTTAGAATCATACTTTATATACTGATCACTTGATTAGGTAGCTACGCTCTCACAGATTTAAAGAAATAGACACAATGAACTTTTGAAAATCCTAGTGAATTTAGAAAATTTCTGTTATTACTTCCAGATTTTTGCTTTTTACTTGATGGCCAGGTAGTGTTTTTGCCCATATTATTTCCCACTGTTACTAACAACGCTACATTTTTGTGTTTTTATGCTGCTCCCTTGTCCCACTGACCTAGAGAAGCTGAGAGTGAGCCCTGAGTGGTGTCGTGACCTCCCAGAGTGAGCTCGGGAGCCAGGCGCAGGCCACGGGGCATTACCCTGCATATCCCCAGGCCCGGCCCGAGCCTTCAGCAGAGTCCACTCCTGCAGGCCTTTCCATAGCCACGGTCCTCAGGCCAGCCCTCCCAGGCTCCCTGCCGGCCTCTGCCTTTCCTCAGAGCTCTGCTTCCTCCTGAGGTAACCTGTTGATGACTGTATTTGCCGACTTCTCCATCAAGGCCAGGAGTGCGGCTCTTCCCTGTCTGCAGCCTCCTGGAGGCCCAACTCACTGTCACTTCCTCCCTCGTGGACTTCAACAGGAGCTTTGTGGTGTGGCTGGCCAGGCCAGGAGCCCCATGCCCTTCACGCAGCCCGAGACAGCAGTGGGTGTTGTGCCTGTTACTGGCTGAACACTCTGAGAGGCCTAAGCTAAATAACTAGGAGAGGACCTGAGCCAGGCCTGGAACGCAGGGACAGAGAGAAGAGGCTCCTGACCACTGTGTCCTGCTGTCCTCTGTTTGGGTTGACAATCTGGAGTAGACAGAAAATATACGATTAACAGTAATTATTTCCTCTAAAACATGTAAGAAATGAACTAGTCGATATACTTACGAAATTGCATGAGAGAGAGCTTCTAATGTGACTCCTCTATCCGAATAACTTAAATTTAGTTGATTAGAATATTCTTTCCATCAATTAATTTAATTGGGCAGTTACTACAGAACAGAAAAGATTTTCTGGAACTGTACTTAAATGAATCTGTAATTTATTTGTGTTAGATAAATCATGTGAAAGAAATGAATTTTGTACTTAATAAGTATTCATTGATTAAATGGACAAATGGCATACATTGGCATTGAAAACTGATTCATTCTCCCTCTTTCCCTCATGACGTATTGCGTTACCAACGTACCGTTTTATGAATTCTAGCTCTACTCGGAATACGTATAAGACAAGAGTGAAACTTGAGTTTACAAGTATAGAAAACTGTCAAGAGAGTAACAGCAATGATGCATCAGGTCATGGCTGTTATCCAAGGACATTTATTCTGCGTGTAAGTGGGCATTAGTCTACATTAGGTGCCATATTTCATAGAAGATCTTGACGAGGGGCCAGGCCTTCACAAGGGTGACAGTGACGTTAGTCTCTCACATGCAAACCTGTGCCTCACACTTCAGTGACAGGAAGGTGTGCACAGAGCTCACTGTAAGCTTTCTTGGTGCTGGTGCAATTACTCCTGTGCTTCCTTGACCCTGTGTTGGCTGTTTGGACGACGGGTTAGTACAGAGGCAATGGTAAGGTCCCTCCCTCCACAGATGCCAAACAAGTGACCAGTCCCTCTCAGGACAGGTTTCTCCGAGCTCTGCCCCAAGGAGGAGCTACGCAGTCCACCCTTGGCACGAAGTGAGAAGCCAGTGGAGGCTGGCATGGAGGGGAGAGGCCGGGGGACGCATCTCAGGGGCCAGCGTGCAGACTCGGAGCTGTCCCCGAGTGGGTTCATGGCCCCGTGTCCTCTGGGTTCGTCCCTGAGCACAGCACAGACAGCTGCAGCAGCACAGTGCCCTGTGTGGCTAGACGGACCTCCGCTCTGCCCCTCCATAGCGGGCCTGGGTGACCCCGATTTCCCACCTCCGTTCCTGCTCCCTGCCTTGCAGGTGGGCTTCTCCCAACTGCTGCCCTAAGCGTGGCCCAGGGAAGGACACTGGACTCTCTGATCCACACGGCCCGACTGCTCTCCACCTCTGCAAGCTCACCACTGAGTCCAGTCCGTGCGGCTCTCAGTCGGGCCTCCAAGACTTTGCTTTTCTTCTCTCAAGCTCTTTTAATTCTTAAATGTTGAATTTTAAAACACTAGCATATAGTTGCCCGGAAAAGAAATCTTAAAATCTTGCAGCTGATGGAGGAGGAAGAAGATGTGGATTGTGACAAAGAAAGAATTGTGGGCAGGCTGTGTTCTCCCCACTCCCAAATCCGGAGACTTTAATGTAACACTTCCTGCCTCCGAACCAGGAACAGGCAGAATCTGTGGGTAGCAGGAATCCAAGACCCTGCTGCTCTGCACGGCGGCCTGTGGGTGGCAGCTGGGAGAAATCATGGCCACTCAGGCCACGTGACTATCCAGGATAAAGACTCTACACAGGCGCGATTGAGCTTTGCGTAGTTGTCAGTGGGAAGACTGAGAATCGTCACTCTTGGTTCCACCATGCTGCAAGAAAGCAGTGATTCAGGAATCACCACTGGTGGCATGAGGGGAGGTGACCTTCAGGGGGCTGATTATTTCCGTAGTATATTTAAGCACTGGGAAAGTTGTCCAAAGTGATCTTGTCACATTAGCATATGAAGGACAGCAGACATTGTGTCTGGCTCTGGGTAGGCAGGCCAGTCAGGACACATCACGAAATCCCAACCCAATGGGAAAGGAAAAGCTGTAGGCGATGGTCACATGAAGAAGTGTGACTGGCAACGACACGCTTTGTGTCATTTTATGGTAACATAAATGGGGAGAGCCAGCGGGGCTGGGGTGCAGGTAGCACCCACCTCAAGTGCACGTCCCTGGACTCGGTGTGAGGCTCCTAGGGCAGCGACTGGCCTGCTGGTGCTCAGCCCAGGGGAGGGGGAACAGGCCCCCATCAGGTCAGGTCCCTCCTGGGGCCCTTCCTGGGAGGGCCCTGTGCCTGATGGCGGTGGTGGTGGGGAAACGAAGCCCAGCTTCTTCCCTGTGCGCCTCTGTGAAGTCGGCTTCTCCTTTTCCTTCCCAAGACCCAGCCCAAGTGATCAGTGTGAGCCTCGAGTCCAGGAGACCTTAGATTTCCAAAATCACCTGTTGTTAAAAAGACATCCCCAAAGAAGAGGGCAGGCGAAGCACTTTTACCCCCATCCCGAGCCGCTCATTCTGGTTGGGGATTGCTGTGCTTCCCTTGGCCTTCAGGCCACCCCCAGGACGGAGAGACAGGAGGCGCTGCTGTCCTCCGGCTTCCAGAGCCCACTGCTGTCTTCGTTCTCCACACTTTGAATAACATCTCCCTGCCTGTGTGCATTGACCATAAGGACGCCTGGCATCGTCTTTGTAGAGAGAACTAAAGGTTGAAAGAGGCTTGGGGACCGTCCTTCTGCCCTCCTCATCTGAGCAGGGCTGGGCCAAGGGGCGGGGACTGCTGCTTCTGGTTCACTTGTTGGTGACATCTGCATGGTTAGGGGCCATGGCCCTGAGACTCCAGTGCCATGTGTCCTTGAGTCTCTCTGTGCCTTGTGGCCTCCTGGGAGCTAGTCCGAGTGTGTACACGTATCTGGTGTGTTCGAGCCAGACTGGGATTTGAAGTCGACGGATTGATACTGATGTTTCCTATGGTGCTGTCACCGTGAGGTCATCCTGTGAGCCTTTGCAAATCCAATATGAAAGTTTCCTAGTGCACGTTGGGACACTAACCAGGAACCCGCAGGCTGAGCAGAATCCACCTGCCAACTTTAGTTCATGTTCCTTAGAAGCTGATTGAAGTCCCAGATGAATATGATATCTGTCGCACCGTCAAATGCCGTAGCAGGTAACCGTGTTTCTCTTTCCAGCCAGGACCTGTGGATCGAATCTGCGTGGGCCCAGTGGCGTCATCACCTCCCCGAACTACCCGGTTCAGTACGAAGACAACGCACACTGTGTGTGGGTGATCACCACCGCTGACCCAGACAAGGTGAGGCTGCGGCTCCCAGGGTGTGCTGCCTCAGGTGACACGCGGGCTCGGGCCACTGTGTAAAGCACACCCCCCTGACTTTGCCACTGGCATTGAAAGCCCAGCACTGCTTGTGTGCAATGCCCACACCGGGGAAAGCAGTGTAGTCAGAGGGTCACGCTGTCCTCTTGCTCTCCTCTCCTGGTGGTGTCCAGCTAGGTCTGGGCATGCTGCCCTCAGGGCTCGCAGCCCTTCCCGCCGTGGGTGTCCCATCAGCGGCTCCACCCAGACCCAGCGTTTCTGCACATGCCACTCAGTGTGATGGGCTCTCCTCCTGTGCCTACATGCAGAGAGCTCTTTTTACAGCACGTGAAAACCCACAGGCTCTTTTTCCTTAGGATCTCTGTGCTTTCCTAAGAGCCAGACGGGTGGCCTTGCTTTGGGTGATTTCTCACCTTCGGTGGCACTAAGTAGCAGGTGTGCCCCCCCTGGCAGTAGAGGACGGTGGAGACAGGTTAGTTCTCATGGGTGTCTCACACACAGCCTACGATTGTGTTACTGCATCTGAATAATCCACCAGGAGAGCACATTCAGAATCGCCTTGTGTTTGCTAGAATTGGGTTGTTTTTAATTTGGTTGAAACGCAATTGGGATTCCTACCAGTGGAAACAGGAAAACAAAGGTGGTACATCTTTATATTGATTTGATTTAAAAACTGACAGAAAATCATTCTGAGTGTGGATTTTAGATAAACTAAAATAAACAATGTTCAGAGCCTATGTTTATAGTAATATTAGATTTAGAAGGATCACTCCGCTGCCGAGTCTCCATCGTTTGCAGCAGGGCTGTGTCTGCAGGGCTCACGGGGTGGGGTCTATGTCTGCGCAGTCTGGGTCGTCTGCATGGGCTCCTGGGTGCCCCGAGCACCCGCCCAGGAGCAGAGCCATTCTGACTGCACTGGGGGAAGTCTCCCAGATGCCAGAAAACAAAGAAGTTTTCCTTTGCTGATTTCTGTCCTGCAGCAAGGCCACTGCTGTGTGACAGGACAGCGGTAATAAAGGGCTGTGGGCTTCCTCCCTCAACACAGAGGGTCAGAGCTGCCACAGCTCTTGCCAAAAAACCCGGTTTTCTGATGGTTGGGTCCTCAGTGTTCTGGGGCCATGTGTCACCTGGGCTGAGTCGCTCCACTGTGGCCCACTTGGTCTCCGCATGCAGGTCAATAACTCACCCAAGTTCTTACCCAGCTCTGCTGTTTCCAAGCCTCATTCTCAGCCCTTAGAAGCAGCTCTGCCCCTCAGTAGCTCCATGACCTTGGGCAAGGGAGCCGAGTTCCCTGAGCCTCAGGGATAGTAAGAGCGTGTGATAAGAAGACTTCTCTGGAAAGTGGCTGTGAAGAGGACCACATCCACGTGTGTGCCTAAGTAGCTGCAATACCGTGGCCAACTTTCAGTCATAAAAAATGTAAAGTTAGTCAACAATTTGACGACCGTTTACCAAGCCGTTGCATTTATGTGTCTATCAAAAAGGAGTTTTATTTAAAACTGAATTTTAAAAGTATATCATGTTACTAGTTTAGAATTGTTTTAAGTAATGTCTACGTTCACATAAATTTAAACATTATTCTGTTCAGTCTCTAGCAAGGTAAATTATGTGACCTTGAGAATTTAGCAAAGGTCCTGAAGCTTAGATGGAGAAGCTTTAGGGAGACATACCAGCGCAGTCCAACTTGTTGGGAATGCTCTAGGCGGAGTATTGAAGTAGCTCTAGAAGGTGACATGCGCTGCACTGGGGGTCCCTGTAATGGGAATGCCACTTGCGCTAAAGATCTGACTGGGACATTGTGAAGCACTGGGTGTGCTACTGTGCCTTTACAGTAAGTCACAGGCTTAGTTGACGTCACATGTTCCGTGTGGCCCTGTGAACATCACGTGAGGCCATCCCACAAAGGCAGTGGGTGAGAGGGCCACTCGGGAGCTCCAGGCACCCACCCCAGCAGGTCCTGCGGTCTCTGTGTGTTCTTATGCTGTGCTTAGCTCACCCCTGGTTACCCTGATCCCTGGCAACCACTGCTACCCTCAGCTGCTCCCAGAACCTCGCACTTCCTGCCCTGGGGCTGAGACCCCACCAGTGAAGCCCTCTGGAGTCCTCTTTGTCTTCAGGGCACAGACCAAACCCCGAGCAGGAGGCTGCTAACACGACCCTTTGCCAGGACGGGGGCACAAACACTCCCTCTAGTGGTGGGGCAGGGAGTCCAGAGGTGCAGTCCACAGGGCTCTGCAGGCTTCCCACAGGAGGGAGCAGTGCCCATGGAAACAGCCCAGCACCCACTCCAGGTGGGGTTTCTCCAGTCCTTCCCTCATGTCCTTTAGGATCACAGTCAAAAGCAAACAAGGCCCTGCTTATCCCAGGGAAAGCCCCAGATAAGACACACACGACAGCAGCCATGGCATAAGCTCTCCCTACAGGCCCCTCCTGGGCACAGGGGAAAACGTGTGGCAGAAGGTTCTAGGAGAGGTGGAGGCACAGCTGCAGATCTGCTCTGACACGCTGAGCGATGGACGATGACAGTTGACACGGAGTGGGCTCTGAGGCAGCACAAGGGAGAGGATCCAAGGTTGTCTGAGATGGAGGCTGGGCAGGACGTGGTGCCCAGTTGATGGTGAGGGAGAGGGAGGCCCAGGCGAGGCCCTGGTTCTCTGGTGCAGCACTACGTCGTCCCACACGGCTCCACCCTGAGTCGCTCTCCAGCAGGTGCTGTGAGTCGTGGGAAAGGGAAGGAAGAGCAACTTGGAAGGTGGGTGAGGAGCCCTTCTGAGTGCCAGCTGTGCTCCGGTCTCCCTGGAGGAGCCTCGCCAGGCCCACTGCCTGGCACCAGGGCTCACAGCACCCTGACTGGTATTACCGTTGTCCCAGTTTGGAGCAATGCATTCTCCCTTCCTCTAACCACGAAGGGACCTCGAGAACCCATGGTGCGATGTGGAGGGCTGTTTGGTGGTCGGCAGCAGGGGGTGAGGACCTGCTGCAGATCTAAGCAGACACAGCTCCCAGAGGCAAACCTGGAAGTCACAAGTGTGGCGTTAACACTGGAAACCAGAGACAGGGACCGAGGTGTCAGGAGCAGTGAGGAGTCATGGGAAGCCATGCCTTGCTTTCCTTTCTAGGACAGTGAAGGAGGGTTTGCCCTCAGCTGCAGGGAATGCCCTCGCACCACCTGGCCGTACACGCGGTCAAAGGCAAGCTCTTTTCCTGTGCGAGGGACACTCAGAACTCTTCAGCTGAGAAGACTGTGCCTCCGAGCTGACCTTCAGGTGACCTCATGAACACCTTTCCAGTATTTTCAAAATGCATTTAGGTGCATTTACACATGCCTGATGATAAATATTCTCTAAAGTACATTAAAGATATGCATATACACAGGATTTTCTCCCTCTTTCCAATACATGCAGAAATACTGAAATTTCTCACTGAAAGGGAGCTCAGGGTCCCTGTTGCCCAAAAACCAAGGTTCAGGAAGCCAGAGCCCTGAGCTCCGGAGGCACCCACAGCACTTCCCTGCCATCTGCAAGGAGAGCCACTTCCTTTGCCTCTCTCTAGTGTGCCATCACTTTGATGAATCCTATAAGAAAATGGAATAATGAGATGATATTGGAAGTAATCGAACACACTGACAGGAGCTCTGGTCAGAGGGACAGAAGAGCCAAAAGGGCAGCAGCAGGAGAGTCCACGTTTCTTCCCACAGCACAGTAACCCCCTCCAGCGCCCTGGCATTGCCATCCTCTGTCCATGCACAGCAGCGACATCTCAACCCGGGGCAGCCAGGTGGCCAAGGCTCTCCAGACTTTGGTCCCAGGCAGACGCACTTTCCATGAAGACACACGGCCTCTGGTACCGACACAGGAAGAAACCCTCCTCAATGTGCCTGGCAGAGTTCCTTGGGCCCTGCTGAGTCAAGGCCTGGGGTGCAGCTCCCAGGGAGCCGGAGGAGAAAAACACCCCAAAGCCAGGAGAAGGGACCGTCAGTACAGGGCGCCCTGTGGGGTGTGCCCCGTGCAGAGCAGCAGCACGCCGGGAAGAGAGCAGGTGTCCACCTGCTGTGCCATGTCCCCAAAGCCTCTCCTCTTGCTCTTTCCCTAGACTCCCCTGGGCGTCTAGTTAGTCAGGAACAAGAGTGTGTTCTTGGACTTCTCCAGGCTGATTGCTGAACCTGCCCCAGCTATAACATGCAGACGATGGCTTCCGTGCACAGTTTGGGGCTATGTTTCTCTCTGTGTTGGAAGTTTCACTTTCTCTGTCGTCTGTGCAGATTTCGGAAAGGTCATGTGTGAGCTCAGTTGATTCTGAACACCCAATCATTCCCTCACACTTCAGGAAACTGTGTCATTCTGCTTCATCACTTCTGTCGTAGAAAGGTTCGGAGAAGCAACGGAGAATTCCAGATCGATCCCCTCGCGCACACCAGCAGTCAGAACACCACTTAGACACCTGAAGGCATCTCGATTAAGCAGAATCACCATCCAAATTAAGCACCAGTCATTGCCATTAAGTATAATTAGGCTTAATTTGATCCCTGGGAGACATTTCAAATAAGCGTTTTCCGAAGAAGCGCTGGGCGAAGGAGTTGTGTTACAATGGAGCAGAGAGAGGAGGAGTCACGGCAAGCCTCCAGACAATGTCTCCTGCCAGAGCACTCATGGAGAGTTCTAGAAGAATCCCTCTCCCTCCGTGTGTGTGCTTGACCTCATCAGATATGCAAGCTCTTAACAAATAAGGCAGAACAGAAAATGGAAACTCCCAGGGTCGGGAGGAGGCGAGTTCATACAGTCTGCGATTGGACCTGAATCCTCTCTTGATGGTGCGCACGCTCCTGGCAGGGACTCTGGATGGATCTTGTACAATCAGGAGCCGTCCATCAGGTTTTGCCGGTTATTTATAGAAAATTGCTCATAGAAAATAACCAATGGAGGAAGCTTGGAGTCTAGGGAATGTATTTACATATATTTTGGAATGTCAAGTTGAGAGGAAGACTAGAATCTATCATTAAAAACCTAAAATGATTAGGAGAAACTAGTATGTAGGATGTTCTATGTAGAAAACTATAAAAAAAAGTCTCTCAAGATTTAATTCAGATATATTAAACTCAATTACAAGTGCTTTCACCATAGTACCACCAGAAAAACTCAATAAAAATAATATATCAATAAGATACTTAAAAAAACACTTTATGTAAACACATTCAATAGTCTACTATTTTTAGATAGCATTCTTGATGAATCTGTGATCTAATACTTGAGAAATATATATATATATATATATATATATATATATATATATAAAACATACACACACACACACACACACACACACACACACATACATGAACTAACAGAGAAGGTCTGAACCTGAAGACTCACTGCTGGGGTAGTCATTGGAAAGACTGACTGTATCCTGGAGGAGCACTGTTGTGCTGAGCGCCTCTGTAGGCATGTACATGCAGGCACACACCCCATGTGGACTCATGTGCCTACATAGCAGCTAGATTGAGAGGGGCATGTGATTCAGGTTCACAATGCCCATGACTTAGGCCTCAAACACACACACACACACACACACACACACACACACACACCCCTACACACACACCTACACACCTACACACCTACACACCTACACCTGCATGGCCAGCCCTCTCTATCAGGATTGTGCAGTCTTCCTTTTGAACATCTAAAGATCAAAAATATTTTTTAAAAAACTTTATTTTTGCTAAACACATACAGACTTTTTCTTGTCTCTGTTCCCTAAACAACACACTGTAACAAGTGACAGCATTTACCTGGTGCTAAGCACCATGGGTAATGCGCAGGAGGATGGGCACACTACGTACCAACCGTGCCAGCTCTGGAGGCCTGTGCTCCGTGGAATAACGCATTTGGACTTTTCTCCCTGTCCACGTTTTCATGGGTGCGTTAGAGTCGGACATGATGATGGGATTTGTTGTCACATATCTGTACATGCACACAATGTGACAATATTAATTTTGATTAAGGAAATGTTCAAAATTTCTGAAAATTGTTTTGGCAGGATAGTGAACAGCAACTGTGGATAACCTTGGCGAATGCTTTCACGAGAGTCCCAGGGTTCCACTGTACGTCACGAGCAGAAACTGTAAAATCGGCTTAAAGGAGGTTCCGTAGATGAATGCCCAGAAACACAGCAACCCTCCGTGCCAACCCCTCCCTGTCACCTGCCTACGTCAGCTCTCCTGGGACTTCAGGGTCCCCACAAACCCCGATGCTTGAGTTTCCGTTGTTTAAATCTCTGGCTTCTGTGGGGAGACATCCCTGTGCCTAGTGCACACCTGTGTGTGGAGGGGCCTGGGAGGCTGAGGGGGGGCATCAGGTCCCCAGGGTGTGGCCAGGAGCTGGGTAGGTCAGAGGAGGGAGGGGGAGGGAGGGAGGGAGGCTGAGATGAGCAGCGGTGCAGGAAGCGGGGTCTTCCAGGAGCAGGTGGCAGTGAGGAAGGACACCCAGGCCTTTTACCTTGACCTGAGATAGGTGGTTTGGGAATATCACTCAAAAATGAAATTTTGAGTCCCAGATGCTGCTGGGACGTAGGCAATGAAGGTGGGTTTTTTTTTTAATTTATTGATTTGTTCTGACCACTTTACGTGACAGCAGAACGCTCTCGATTCATTGTACACAAATGGAGCTCAGTTTTTCACTTCTGTGGTTGTAGGTGGTTTTTAAAGTGTTCTCAGATCCTTTGCAGCCCAGGGGAGGAGGCGGGCTGGCTGGAGACAGGATGGAGTCGGAGCCTCGTACCCTGGGGCCCTCCGCGGCTGTCCGTGAGGCTGGACCTCAGCGTGAGGGCCTCCCCACCTCCACAGCTGAAGTGGAGTTCAGGCCAGAATTTACTCTTCAGTCCCAAGGTCAGTTCCCTTTCCTTTTGGAATGGTAGCATCCACTTTGAGAGGACCACAGTCTCCTCCCTCCGTGTCCCTCCCTCCCTGTCCCTCAGCTGTCCTCTCCTGTCCCCTGCCTGCCTTCTGCTTCCTTTTCCCTCTTCCATTCTCCTCCTTCCCTCCTTCTCCTTCTCCCTTTTAATAGCTCAATTCATAAAGAGATCAGTTGGCCCCACCCTACATAGCAAATGAAGAATTCAAATGTTCTCTTTAAGAAAATGAGGTGTAAATGTACTGTATCAAAGAAAGGGTGCAATTAGAAAGTGCGTTTTATTAAGATCGTCCTGCAAAGGTGGGTGGACAGACGTGAATGCGGCAGGGTTGTCAGTGGGAAGCCAGGGATTTACTGTAATTAATGAAGATGATGCTAGCCTAGATCATTCCAGTGGCCTCATGTCCAGAGAGAAGAGGACGTGGAGTAGGGAGATATTTCATTTCAGGGTAGGTGATTCATCACAGCAACTTATGCATTTCTGTTATACCTTGTAAGCAACGGCTCTTAATATATAAAGTACAATAATGACCATCGCTTAGCTCTGATGCTTGTGAGAAGCTACAGCTGTCCATTAGCCCCTCCATTGGAAGGGAGAATTAGCCCCTCTCGCTGTCCAATGGATTGTTGCAAAATTTGAAGTAACACATCCACATAAGTATAAGGGGACATTCATTTGCATTCAAGTTCATAACTTGAATGGATAGAAATTTATGTATGAAGGTTTGTGACATTTTGAAGTGTAAGTAGAACCCTACCTTTCAGTGGACCTTGTACCCACTGGGGTCCCCGTCGGGTGGAGACACAGAGATCAGGCCCGTGGCTATCTCCTGGAAGGGCACAGAGCCCCCGTCCTTCCTGATTCTCTGCACACCAGGCACGAAGGCGATTTCCTGTCTACGTGCTGTTGGAGTGAGATGCCGGCCAATTCTTTGCTCATTGCACATAACAGGGCTTAGTTCTTTTGGCTGACGTCACTAATCCTGGGCTGTTGACTCGTCACTCTGTGCTTGTCAGCTCTCCAGTGTGCTCAGCCCTGGCTGCCAGCCTCCCGCTGCCAAGTCCTCCCATTATCACCACTTAGCGCTAGTCTCACGAGCCGGGCTGGGTCTCCCGGCTGCCTCCTGCTCAGGCCTCTGAAAACACCCTTCCTGGGCCACACGGGCACCTATGTCCTCTGCTTTCTCCTAACACGCCTCTTCTTGACTTTCTGAACCAAATTCAATTATTTCTATTGTCTCTTTTAGGAACTGAAAAAGAGAGAGCGGGGACTATGTTTTTGACTCTCCCTCTTCCTCCTCCTCTCTCTCTCTCTCTCTCTCTCTCTCTCTCTCTCTCTCTCACACACACACACACACACACACACACACAGAGGAAACAGCATTTTTAGAAGGGCCCATCAGGCATGCACCCCAGAGAGCAAAGATGACCAGGAGATGCAGACAGCTGGGGGGAGCTTTTGCTTGATGACAGTGGATAAGCACCCAGCCCCTCGCGTGGTTATTTATAGAATCAGAGCAGGGCAGGTGTCTGCGTAACACTGTTGGGGAAGAGGCCACAGGATTTTCTGTTTTAGCTTTCTGTTTTCATTTTTAATAAAAATGACTCAGTGAAAGTCGATTCGGGTGATGCTGTGCTCCCAGCATGCCTGGAAGGGGGAGTTCAGTTCTCCCAGGAGAACATCCAGTGGATGCTCGTCATGAGATCGAGGTGGAATAAGCCTTTAGTTTCACAGGTGGGAAAGGAGGTCACCTTTTATTTGACTTTTAATACGATATGTGTTTATGTTACATACTGCTTTTATGCATTTACACACATTTTTCTTTTTTAGTTTTTCTCATTTTTAGTGTTCTTTAAAAAAAAATAGTAAGTACATGAGTAGCAAAACCACACCCAAAAACCTCCACCAACAATGCGTGGACCCAGGCTCTCCTACATACCTGAGAAGGGTCCCTGGAGGAAACAGTGGCATCTCTGCCTGTTGCAGATCACGTTCTAGGAGGGCGATGCCAAGTATAAATCAAAAGCCCAAATGAGCAGGACATTCGAATCCTGCAGATGATCCCCTGCTAAAACAGGGTGGGGAGCAACTTGGGAGGATTCAGACATATGCCCAGAATAAAGCAAAGGCACAACGAGGTGCCACCCCAGTTCCAGGGGCAACTGTTGGCTTTGCGTTCAAAGGTGGTCTCCTATTTTACACCCACAGATCCCGATTTAGCAACAACTGAGACTACATTTTAAGTCCTTTATGTCACTGCTCTCTTTCTGACTTAATGGTATATACAGAAGATCTTTCTAAGCTCAGAGAATTGGAAGGGAGAATCAGAATGATAGCATCCACTTTGAGAGGACCACATTTTTTTAAGAAAATAAAAAAAGGACTTGCTGTTGCTTACCATTTAGCAGTTAACACACACTCTTCCTACATTTTACAACTGATGGCAATAGTGTGTGCAACTTGCTCATGGGCAGATCTCACAGATCTCTCTGACAAAATGTCGTATGAATTTCAGTGTAAATTTTACCAAGTTGAGGAATGACACAGTGAACAGTGTCAGCGGGGACTTGTGGCTCAGGTTGCCAGAGCCTCGGTACTTCTGTGTGGCTCTGGCTCACCTGTGTGTGGACTGGACGTGTCCCTCCCTTCACACAGCTGAGTGAGAGGCCAGGGGAGGGGAGGGGAGGGGAGGGGCAGAGCTCCTGAAGATTCTGACACTTGGCCATCCACTGCTGTCCCCTAGCAGTTGGTCTCCCTGCCACACCTCCCAAGCAAAGGGGCTTCAAATCCCCAACCCCAGGTGATGATTTTGGCAGCTCCCTCTCCCCTTCTCCCCCCCTACTTTATTCAGACATCATTTCTCCCTCTTTGGCTTTCTTTCCTTTCTCTCATATCTATTTGAAGAAATCTGCTGAACTTAGGCACTAAACTTGCTTGTGAACAAGGCCCAGAGAGGGTGAGACTAGGCCCCTTTGTCTTGAAGTCAACCCCTCAGCAGGGAGGGGACGTCCTGGCTTGTGCGTCAGGGCACTCGGGGGCAGGAGGAGGTCCTGCCACGCCTGAGAAGCCCCTGGACATTAGCTCATCTTTCCAGGGAGTGACCGCCCCTGTCCCAGTGGCCACTCGGTGTGGCTGTCTCTTCACAGTGCCCTCCTTGATAGGTGCCAGGAAACACTGAGCAGTGTCTGTGCTTGTCACTGCCCCTTGGAGTGGACACTGAGTCCAGGCCCCAGCACAGTGGAAAGCAGGTGGCAATCGATACGGGTCAGAAGACCAATCAGCAAATGGCAGTGGGCTCCTTTTGAAGACTCTGCCGGGTCACTGTCTCGGAAGGAAGTGAAATGCTTTCTTTTGCTAGAAAGAGTCAGTCAAGATGACACGTGGCAAAATGTCCTTCCAGGACACTAGGGACGAACACATTCCATCGATTCTCATCAGAACACCCCGTGGGAGGAGCTTGGGTGACCTGTTGATCAGCTGAAGGCTGTGGGGTGTTAGGTGGTGCCCCTTCTGGGCACCCTCCCCTTCCTCCTCTTGAAGAGCCCTTTGTAACTCACGGTGGGGTGGCGTCTCCCTCGTGCCCCTGGGCTCAGCTCCTCTAATGTGGAGAAGAGAGAGCCAGTCTTGGAGTCAGGGACCAGCTTCAGCCTCAGCTTTGCCCATTCTCAGCTGTCCACTCCCGGGAGAGACTGTGCACCTGCCTCTGGTTCCTCATCTCCCAGATGATCTTAATAACGACATGGAGTACTGAGCAGCAGACCACAGTACGCCTGCAGGTACTGGGCAAACCAGCGCACAAGGAACTGCTTCTAAGTTCTAAGTGTTACCAGAGGTGACTACTAGGGTGTTCTGCAACCCACAGTTCCCTCTTTTGACCTGAATGTCTCTGCATCCCACCACTCAGGTCCTTTTCTCTGCTTACAGTGATCATTGATCTAAACCACTGACCACGCATGGGACCACATGGTCACAGTCCCTGGCTGTTTCTGGGTGTTCTGGCTGAGGCTTGGAGCCTGCAGATCCAGAGAGACTGCTCCTTCTGGCTGGCCAGTCTGTACCCTGCATCCTTGATCCTGGCCGTCACTGGACCCAGGAAGCCCACCTGCACCACGCACCTTCACTCCTCCATCACCTTCAGCTGGGCAAGGACCCACTGCCCCTGGATCCTGGTGTCTTCCCTCCTCCTTTCCATGGTCACCCCGCCAGGCTCCTCTCAGGGCGTCTCGCTGTGCTGTGGCTGTCCTCCTCACCCCTGTGTCTCTACTCTCCACCTAATTGACCTCTCACAATAAATCTGAAAAGCCCTTTTGAAAAGCATGAATATGTGCATAGCGTGCCTGAAGTCAGATCAGTATGCGGTCTCTATTTTAAGGGATGATATAATACAGATAAGAACAGGGCAAAGGAGAAGATGTTGAAATCTTCCACTAGGAGCACCTGGTGATGCACTTGCTGGTGCTGCCTCGGAGCCTGTGTCTCTGTGCCGGTAAACCAAGCACACACCTAAAAGCCGCGCTCTCCCACCTCCCTCCTCTCCTCACCCCGCCTCCCTCCTCTCCTCACCCCGCCTCCTGGCCCGTCTTCATGGCATCTTTCAGTTCGAGGTGACATTCTGGTTTTCAGGCTCTTCCACGTCACAGCTGACCACCTCTATCCTCAGCCATCATCTATGCTCTCCAGTGGATGAACAAGACTTCTTTCACCAGCTTTTCCTCTTAGCAAGCGTGTAGGCTGCAGCCATTCTTGGAAATCAGGAACCTGGCTTTAGTGGGCACTTCGTGTTCACACTTTAGAAGGTATTTCAGGAGGAGGACAAATCATTTAAGTTGGAACCATGTCAACATTTTGCACATTCAAAAACGCCAAACTTGCTGCCGGATGCTTACCATGTGCTGGAATGCAGTGACCTACAGATGGCAGGATTCCAGTGGTACTGCCCAAGTGGGACAGGCCTGCCATCCTGCAGTGTGACCTCCTTCAGTATTCTCTTTGCAAACACTTATCCCAGGGCACGTGACTGCCGCTCCACTCCTGTGGCTTACCTGTGTTTCTCAACCTGTTTGCCATCACAGTCCTGTCACCTTGACACTTTATGTGCTGTGCTGTCCCCACATGGGGTCCCTTCCCCCACCACAGGCAAAAGCAGGGCCACAGAGTAATCCAGGGTATGACTGAAACTGGACTCACCACGGCAGCGATGGCAGTGATTCTGCATTTTCTTGAGAGCCTATTTATTAATGAATCAACCGTATAATTTATTATCTGAACCAAAATACTTTTGGATTAAAGGGTAATGCTATTAATAATCAGGATGGAAACAGTCAAATACTATAACTCTCTCAGGCAAATGAGGGTCTGTTGTTTTAATCAGCTTTTTTTTGCTGCCGAAACTAAAAGTCTCCACCAGCCCAATTGTAGAGGAGGAAAAGTTTATTTAAAGTCTCACAGTTTGGTTTCAGAGGTCTCAGTCCATGGATAGCAGACTCCATTCCTTGGGGCTCAAGTGGAGGCTGAACATCATGGTGGAAGAGTGTGATGGAGAGAAGCAGCTCACAGGATGACCAGGAGGCTGAGAGAGAGACTCCACTCTCCAGATACAAAATGTAAACCCCATAGTCACGCCTGCCCCAAGGCCCACCTCCTCCAGCCACACCCCACCTGTCTCAGTTACCACTGAGTTGGTCCTAGGAGGGATTAATTCACTGATTAGGTTGAGGCTATAACCCAATCATTTCTCCTCTCAACCTTCTTGAATTTTCTCACACGTGAGCTTTTGGGGGACACCTCACACCCAAACCATGGAACCTGTGCCATCCTATTACAAGATCCGGGGAAGCCCTCCCTGGAGGGAGGAGGCCACGTGGTGTTTCACTGTGGGAACAGGCATGGGAGGGTCATCTGTGCTCCCCAAAGGCAGGAGAGCTGGACACCGGCCACCGAGGAGAGGAAGGAAACCCCGAGCAGCAGGAGTGCGGGTGGCCAACTCATGCCTTGCTCAGATCTAAAATCAGTGAGTATATCTTTTAAAAGTCTGGTTGTTTGTTTGTTAATGGTAGCCACCTTAAAAGTACATCTTAGGAATCCTAAATTAGAAGAAATACGACATTTGCATCATCGTTCAGCAAGACTGCATCTAAAGGATCTTTGAATCCCCAGTCCCGCGCGCTGTCTGGGCCAAGGATCTGTACTCAACAAATGGCTGCAATAATGACTATCCTGGCGTGTTCTACCCTCTAGGGAGGTGGGATGGAGTGCTCTAGTTCAACTTCTTTTGTGAAAAATTGTGCCTAGCCATCTCTAAGCTACCAATCCCACACACCTACATATTACTTGGGTCCTAAAAATGGCTGAATATATGGCACTAATATGTTTCCAGACAAACAAAGCATTATTTTTATAGAACGTCTAATGCACACAATACCCCAAGTGCATCTGTCACTAGGAGGCTGTGGTGGTGTGTTCTGGGTGCGAGTGGCGCCTGGCGGTGTGTTGCGTGGCGTGAGGCTTCCCAGAGTTTTCATTGGTGCCTTGTAACTGTGCAGGAGAGTGAGTGGGGTCCACGCTGGCATCCCTACAGGTGCAGAGCCCACGTGGTTGGTTTCCTTCCCATTGCCTTGTCGTCCCTCCCCTCCGCTCTCCCTCTCTCGACTGCTATCCCTTCTGGTTTGGACAGTGCCGTAGCCAGAGCTCCCCCAGTGTTCAGACTTCCAGGGAATATTCCAAAGCTCTGGATACTGTGTTCTGCTTGTCAGAGCAATTCTCCAAGTGATGCCGTGACAAGTGTGTTTGAAAGGCGGTGTTAACGACCTGGTGATGGTTTCTCTGGGTTTCCACTGAAGTGTGAAGTGGACTGACAGCTGTCAACCAGGCAGGGGCCGTGACAGTAGGGAGAAAAAGGGAGCCCACATTCCCACCCTTGGGCCCCCATTCTGTGGTCAGATGTGAAGCCACTGACGGAATAAACCACTGGGGTAGGGACGGTCAGTGTGGGGGCTCCTGCCCTGAAGGTGTGGGTGGTGGGGTGCAGTCACCGTCATCTCCAGCCTCGGGGGAGGTCTGCACACCCAGTGAAGCATCGTGGGGCGGCCTGAGTCAGTGGAGTGCTTTCGAATCTCCCTGTTGGTGGAGGATTTGAGGGGGGCAAGAGGCTGACGCTTTGTGTGACGGTTTTTGCTTGAGGACTGAGCCAATCATGCCGTCTGCAGGGCCACGTCTGAATTCTCACATGGTGGGTGAGATGCTCCCATTGAGCGGCTGTGCCCCTGGGGCCCACTCAGGGGCTCTGGATTCGAATCACTCCTGTGTCTACTGTGGCTGGGGATTCTGAAAAGTTTTCCATAGGGTGTACATACAAGAGTTGGTTTTAAAATATCAGGAGTGTAACTTCCATGTGTGCTGCAGCCACGGCTTACTCTCCTGTTGTTGGTCAGGATTAAATTGTGTAGCTTTAATTTTCTCCCATTGAACATTGGGAACATGATCCACTTCAATATTTGTTTCATGGAATGTTTTAAAATCACCTTTTTCTGACTTGAGCCCTATACCCTATGATTCAATGGTCATCTGAATATATCCCATGAAAAACTCTGACACTGCGTTGTCTTACATCTCTCTCAGAGCACACACATGTGTGTGTATATAAATATATATCTGCATATAGATTTAGATGTGTATAAACATATATGTAACTAAGTCAACATAATTGAATAAAAAACAAAGATAAAATTCAAAATTCAAATTTAGATTGGCATAAATTTGAAAAATAAACTGAATTAAAATTATGAGCCTCAAGTATGTATGTGGCTACCATATACATTTTATATTTACATGTAACTCAAGTCTGTCTTGATGTAGAATTCAGGAAAATGAACTACAGTACATAAACGCTTCAGCCAAGTTGATAAGTTCGTCTATATGGCAGACTTTAAAGTGGGATCATGGTGTACATTAAGGCCAAGTGGGCACTGACGCTCATTCTCGCCTGCCACCACCCCTCAGTGGGCTCTGGTAGTGGGAGTTGGCTGATTCCCGAGCATTCAGACTGTGACTTCCAGCCAGGACACAAGAACCCTGAGTGATGTCCCAGGAACAGAGAGACAGGCTCTGCACTCTGTGTGGGTGGATGGCAAACCTTGCTTGGGGGGACTCCAACTACGTACCCACACGGTCCTTGGCCCCGCCAGCAGAGCCTCTCTTCCTCCACCTGCCAGAAGCTGGTCCTTGCCCTGGTCCTTGCTCTCTCAGTAGCCTGGCTCTCTGTGCCTAACACTGGCTGTGCTCTGTTTCCCATGGGCCCTGCTGCCCACCAGCTATGGCTGCAATCAGTAGTGATGCCCGCACATGGATAGGGACAGGCAGCTGCTCTGGGAGTATCTGGGGACAGGCTGCTGCTCTGGGTGTGTCTGGGGACAGGCAGCTGCTCTGGGTGTGTCTGGGGACAGGCAGCTGTTCTGGGTGTGTCTGGGGACAGGCTGGTGCTCTGGGTGTGTCTGGGGACAGGCAGCTGCTCTGGGTGTGTCTGGGGACAGGCAGCTGCTCTGGGTGTGTCTGGGGACAGGCAGCTGCTCTGGGAGTATCTGGGGACAGGCTGCTGCTCTGGGTGTGTCTGGGGACAGGCAGCTGCTCTGGGTGTGTCTGGGGACAGGCAGCTATTCTGGGTGTGTCTGGGGACAGGCTGGTGCTCTGGGTGTGTCTGGGGACAGGCAGCTGTTCTGGGTGTGTCTGGGGACAGGCAGCTGCTCTGGGTGTGTCTGGGGACAGGCTGCTGCTCTGGGTGTGTCTGGGGACAGGCAGCTGCTCTGGGTGTGTCTGGGGACAGGCAGCTGCTCTGGGTGTGTCTGGGGACAGGCTGCTGCTCTGGGAGTGTCTGGGGACAGGCAGCTGTTCTGGGTGTGTCTGGGGACAGGCTGCTGTTCTGGGTGTGTCTGGGGACAGGCAGCTGTTCTGGGTGTGTCTGGGGACAGGCTGCTGTTCTGGGTGTGTCTGGGGACAGGCAGCTGCTCTGGGTGTGTCTGGGGACAGGCTGCTGCTCTGGGTGTGTCTGGGGACAGGCTGCTGCTCTGGGTGTGTCTGGGGACAGGCTGCTGCTCTGGGTGTGTCTGGGGACAGGCAGCTTCTCTGGGTGTGTCTGGGGACAGGCAGCTGCTCTGGGTGTGTCTGGGGACAGGCAGCTGCTCTGGGTGTGTCTGGGGACAGGCAGCTGCTCTGGGTGTGTCTGGGGACAGGCTGCTGCTCTGGGTGTGTCTGGGGACAGGCAGCTGCTCTGGGTGTGTCTGGGGGCAGACTGCTGCTCTGGGTGTGTCTGGGGACAGGCTGCTGCTCTGGGTGTGTCTGGGGACAGGCTGCTGCTCTGGGTGTGTCTGGGGACAGGCTGCTGCTCTGGGTGTGTCTGGGGACAGGCTGCTGTTCTGGGTGTGTCTGGGGACAGGCAGCTGCTCTGGGTGTGTCAGGGGACAGGCTGCTCTGCTGGGAGTGTGTGGGGACAGGCAGCTGCTCTGGGTGTGTCTGGGGACAGGCAGCTGCTCTGGGTGTGTCTGGGGACAGGCTGCTGCTCTGGGAGTGTCTGGGGACAGGCAGCTGTTCTGGGTGTGTCTGGGGACAGGCAGCTGCTCTGGGTGTGTCTGGGGACAGGCAGCTGCTCTGGGTGTGTCTGGGGGCAGACTGCTGCTCTGGGTGTGTCTGGGGACAGGCAGCTGCTCTGGGTGTGTCTGGGGACAGGCTGCTGCTCTGGGTGTGTCTGGGGACAGGCAGCTGCTCTGGGTGTGTCTGGGGACAGGCTGCTGCTCTGGGTGTGTCTGGGGACAGGCTGCTGCTCTGGGTGTGTCTGGGGACAGGCTGCTGCTCTGGGTGTGTCTGGGGACAGGCTGCTGCTCTGGGTGTGTCTGGGGACAGGCTGCTGCTCTGGTGTGTCTGGGGACAGGCTGCTGCTCTGGGTGTGTCTGGGGACAGGCAGCTGCTCTGGGTGTGTCTGGGGACAGGCAGCTGCTCTGGGTGTGTCTGGGGACAAACAGCTGTTCTGGGAGTGTGTGGGGTCAGGCAGCTGCTCTGGGTGTGTCTGGGGACAGGCTGCTGCTCTGGGTGTGTCTGGGGACAGGCAGCTGCTCTGGGTGTGTCTGGGGACAGGCTGCTGTTCTGGGTGTGTCTGGGGACAGGCAGCTGCTCTGGGTGTGTCTGGGGACAGGCAGCTGCTCTGGGTGTGTCTGGGGACAGGCTGCTGCTCTGGGTGTGTCTGGGGACAGGCAGCTGCTCTGGGTGTGTCTGGGGACAGGCTGCTGCTCTGGGTGTGTCTGGGGACAGGCAGCTGCTCTGGGTGTGTCTGGGTACAGGCTGCTGCTCTGGGTGTGTCTGGGGACAGGCAGCTTCTCTGGGTGTGTCTGGGGACAGGCAGCTGCTCTGGGTGTGTCTGGGGACAGGCTGCTCTGCTGGGAGTGTGTGGGGTCAGGCAGCTGTTGTGGGTGTGTCTGGAGAGCAGGATCTTGTTCTTGCTGTGGCTGGACAGGCTGCAGTGCTTCATCTACTCTAATGTCTTTGGAATATCTGCATTGTTCACCATCCCTTCACGGTTGGTTATGGAGTGTCCTCCAAAGCTCCTGTTAACATGGTGGTATTTGGAGGTGAAAACCCTGGTTTACAGGCTGTAACCTGATCAGTCCATCCTACCTTGAAGGGACTGCCTGGTGGTGACTGTAGGCAGGTGGCCTGGGTGAGGAGGTGGTCACTGGGGTGGAAGGAAGTCTTCCCTGCAGCCCTTCCTCCTCTGCCCTCTGCTTCCTGACCTGCCGTGAGCTTCCCTGTAGGCCCTTCCCCATGATGGCGCCCCGTGCAGTGGAGCTGGTCATCTATGAACTGGACCTCTGAGCCTGTACTTTTCCTTCTCTAAGTTGTTTGTCTGGTATTTGGCCACCTGGCATGTGATGCAGAAGCTAAGACATTTCAAGTTAACAGATGCCCAACTTTTCCCAAAAGGCTGGGGTCCTGATCAGGCTGCTGTGGGCATGAGGAGCATTGCTGTGGCTCCTACAGTGTCATGGTGTTCAAGTGGCCTGTTGGTTACAGTGACAGCTGTGCTTCTGCGTGCGGTTGTTTTGGGAACCATTTCTCTTACAAATATCTCATAAATCTTTGCATAACTGTCAAGGAACAGATGCGGGATTAGACTATGTATTGAAGCCTATGTCACAGATGTGGGCTTATAAAGTAGTTTATCTAACAGGGCAGTTAATGACCTCCAAAAGTGGGGTCACGCTCCTGAGAAGACGTGTCGAGGCTGTGCATCAGCAGATCACGGGATGCCACAGCTCTGAATGGTGACCTCAGTGTAGAGCCAGCCCCGCATGTGCCCATGGGTCTGCGGGTGGGTACACGTGCAGCCCAGGCCGCCCTGCGCCAGGGGCTTTCAAGTTCCTCTTCCGTCCGTCCCACAGCTGCTTGCTGGCAGGTTTTGGGGTGGTGGTGTTCGTTGCTTAAGGATATCACCTCGTCAGTCTCTGCTTAGAGCCTGTCACTGCAAGGTGACTTCTACAGTGCAGCTTCCCCTCCGCTGCCCCCAAATTGCCTACAACAGATTCCCACACCCAGTAACTATCAAGAAATATGAATGATTTCCATTACAAATAGGTGAATATTTCATAACTGAATCTGATCTTTCCTAATCTGCATCAAAAGACTTTGGAGTCTATTCTTCTGGTGCATACTGCAGTTTGGAACCCCATGAGTACCCAACATCACCCCTTTTAAAACAAACACCAACCTTAGGAACTCTTTAATACCTACTACTTATTCCAAAATGCCGGGGAGGTCTGATTTTGTTGAGCTTAATAACATTTGCATTCCATAGTAGTGTCATCACCTGACGTCGCTGATTCTCTCCACGGAGCTGCACAGAAGCTAAGGCTGTCCAGGTCGGCACAGTTTTTTGATGTCCTAAGGAATGTGTATTTGTTTTATAATCATTTTTGTAGCATTGTCCAGCTCTTTCTGACAGTAGCACCTCCTGTGAACAGAGCATGTGTGAGACACCTGGATTGTTGTTTTCTTTTTTCACTGGAAGCAAAACTCTCCAGTGGCCCACAGTGCATAGGTAAGATCTGCACGACACTAACCAGATTTCTCTCAAACGGAGATTTTGTCTCCAGATATGAAGGCAGACTATTAAATATATCATGGCCTTTGCTTATTTCAAAGACCTGTGTACAGCACAAAAGGAGAGCCACACATTAAAGCCTCTCTTCCCTCACGTGTGTCCTTCAGCTCTGGGGGGCTGTCAACCCCGGGGGAGAAGCGGTTTCCTCTGCACTGTGGAAATGCTCTGCGGTGCTCTCCATCAGCTGCAGCCTCCCAAGTCCCCACCGCCCCTTGTCCTGTGATTCTGCTGTGTGCTCACGATGACCTTACATGCTCAGCATGAAGTTTGCACCAGCTGTTTGACTTTGCCTTTGCTGGTCAATAAATTCTGCTGCTAAGTAACTTGCTTCCTGAGTTTTTCCACAGAAGTTTCACTGTCTTTGAGATTCCAGTAGCCCTTAGAAATAATCAGCACCATTACTTGTCAAATGGCTGTGCTTTGCCATTCAGCATCTTCGTTTTGCCAAAGCCAGCGTCTGTGAGTTGCTTGCCGCTGATGGCGCACAGTGAGAGGGCCACTTGGAGGGCCACCCATGAAGAGGGCGATAAGTAGCATCCCGGACAGATGGGTTCTGCAGCCCATGTGCATTAGAGCCACAAAGTGGCCTGGAAGACTGATTCCTCCGCTTACCTCACCAGAGTGCACAGGCCCAGCAGAAGCCTCCCATTCACACTTCAGCTTTGCAGACTTCTGCCCTGAGCCGCTGGGCCCCTGGGCTTGTGTGGACGACATATATGCTAAGAGGAGCACCATAGGGAGATGCATGAGTCTCAGTGAGAGTATGGACACTCCCCGGTCCTCTTCATGGTGAACCTACACCACCCACATTTCCAGCCCACACAGCGAGAGTCGGGGGTCAGCAGGGGGGACGTAGGGAGTCCTTCTCTCAAAGGGAAATGCTGTTTTAGTTCTTTATCTCAGAGTAGAGCCTATTTACTTTTGTGGGCCATTTGGTGACAGGTTACAGGACGGGTGGAGACACAGTTCAGGAGAAGAGGGAACAAGGTCAGTGGCGCTCACACGCACCCACTGTGCACCCCGTCTCCTGTGGTGAGTGAGAGTGGACTGAGCCATACACAGCATCTCAGTGTGCCCCATGGGGCTCAGCAAGTCCCCTCACCAAAGAGCTGATGGGCGCTGCCACCTTGAGGATTGGCATCCTGTCCCCATGTGAGCAGAGCATGTGTGAGACACCTGGATGGTTGTTTTCTTTTTTCATTGGAAGCAAAACTCTCCAGTGACCCACAGTTCATAGGTAAGATCTGTACAGACACTAACAAGATTTTGAATGATTTGATATGATACTTTCTTTTAAATGATGCTTTCTTTCCTTCCTTTCTTTTTCTTTCTTTTTTTCCTTCCTTTCTTCCTCCCTCCCCCTCCCTTCTCTCTCTCTCTCTCTCTCTCTCTCTCTCTCTCTCTCTCTCTCTCTCTCTCTCGTACTATAAATTTAATGCAGGGGCAGTTCACCATTGAACTACAACCCTCAGCCCTTAGTTGTTTAGAGTCTTGCTAAGTTGCTGAGGCTGGCCTTCAACTTGTAATCCTCCTGTGTCAGCCTCCAGAGCTGCTGGGATTACAGGCACCACTGCGCCTGGCCCCAAGTATTTTCTAGTCGTGATCACGCACAAACTCCAGCTACCTCCTGTGGAGTTCCAGGTCAAGACAGTCTGATTCCAAATTCGTCATAGTTAGACTTGTTTGTAGTTGCAGCAAATTAAATGAGGATAGAAAATACCCTGCAGATAGGAGCGGGATCTGGGAGGTCAAGTTAACAGGATGCTAGGGCAGTACAGGAGAGAGAGTCCTACAGAAATTTCTTTGAGCAGGAATACTTGAGTGACTTTGGAAAAACTATGAATTAGGTGATAGGAAGATGCTGATACTCCAGCTGGAGAAGAGGTCTCCCACGGCGGCAGGCCCTGCCCATTGTGCTGGTGGCACAGAGCTCTGGGGGACTGGGAAGGGGAGCTCCGCTCCTTGCCCTGGAGGCCGGGAAGGCTCTGCCCCTGGAGCTTCCCTTTCCACCCACAGAGGGCAGAACCCCATGACTGGCCCTTCCACAGATGAGCCCAGGGAAGGAGGAAGGGGGGTTTAGAAGACCTTGGTGGATCACTGGTTGCAGTGTCTGAAGGCTCTTTCAGTTAGAACTGGAGAAGAAGCTGATTAAAAGAAACAAGGATAAACTCTGTAAAGGGTGGGAGGAAATGCTGTATGGTTCTAGAATATACACCAGGTTTTTAATGAATTAAAATACCTTATAGGACTAGCCAGAAAATCTGGACATAGTTGACTGATGGTTTCTATAGAAAAAATAATAATTTCCGCTTTCTAGGTGCAGTTTACATTCCCATGTCGGATCACAAACTATTAAAATCCAAGAATATGTGCATTCTACTCAGAAAGGCCGCTAATGCAAAGGTGAAGTTTGTGACCCAAGTGTACAGAACAATGGCTTCTTCTTGGCTGTCACATGAAGCCACAGAGACGTGGCTCTCTCTCATCTGCGCTCAGCTGTCCTCATCCTACATTACTTTCCATTGCTGAATATGTTAGATTGTTTTTAAGAATAGGAATATGGCTATATGGTCCATCTAGCTGGAAAAAAATAACTATTATGTTGCTAACTGTGAAGCTGACCTATTTTGATAAATTTATAAATTCCCAATTTTTAATAAAAATGGTGGATAGCTAAAAATTTTATAGATCTTTCTTTATAAAAGAATATACTGAACTGGGCACAGGCTTATGCCTGTAATCCCAGTGGCTCAAGAGCCTGAGGCAGGAGGATTTGAGTTCAAAGCCAGCCTCAGAAACTTAGCAAGGCACTAAGCAACTCAGTGAGACCCTGTCTCTAAAGAAAATATATTTTAAAAAGTGCTGGGGATGCTCAGTGGTTAAGTGTCCCTGGGTTAAATTCCCAGTCCAAAAAAAAAAAAAAAAGAGAGAGAGAGAATATGCTAAGCACTACTTTTTATTTAATATAGCAGAGCATTTTAGGAACAAAGAGGACCAGTAATATTACCTCCCTCTTTAAAAGCCACATGCATGCGCACCTGGCTGCACACACACAGGCGATGCACACGCCGTTGCTCCTGCGGTGTGTCAGTGGGTTGAGCAGGTCGAGTTTCACACACTCTGCTGCCTTCTGCGTTTGCCCTATGTCGACATCATGGGCTGCTCACTTTCAGATATTTTGGAATTAACTTTATGCTTCCCTGCTAAATGTCCCTGAGGGAGGAAAGGGAAAAGTCAAGTCAACCTCTGAGGATAGAGAGATGGAGGGTAGTTTAAACGCACTCGGCAGAGGCTGGCACATAGGTCACAGTACTATCCTACTTAGTCTAGGTCTTACTTGCTAGATCTGCGGGCAGCCTTGACTAAGGGGTTTTGGTCATTTTCTCCTTGCAGTCACTTCTTTACCATACAAAGAGTGAGTTCTAAAAGTTTGCTTCATTCCCTGTCTCCAGACTGTCCTGATCCCTGTGACCCCAGTCCGGAAGCTTGATCCCTCACTGCACACCACGTAGCTCTGGACCGCTCTGCCTGGGTGCCATGCTGTCACATTGGGGCCACTCCTAGAGCTCCATGGCCTTCACCTGAGGTTGGCATTTGCCACCCTCCTCTTAGAAGGCTCCATCCTCGCCTCCTTGGGCACCACCTGGGGGCTCCTCTGCCCCCTAACTCCCCCACAGGGGTCTTGACCTTTCCTCATCTGCACTCTGTCAGGCTGTTTTAAACCCAGTCCATACTCTGACCTGCTCAGACTTCTCTGAAGTCCAGACTCGTCCATCTGATGGTGCCCTTGACCTCAGAATGTGTGTGTCAATAGGCATCTCTGGTCCAGCGTGGTAGAACAGCTGGATTCTGCCTGGCCCTGCCCTTCCCCCACTGCCGTCCACACCCTGGACGTCCACACACCTTCCTTTCAGTTAGGCAGAAGGTCATGGTGCCCCTTCACCTCCTTTTCCTCTCGCTGTCACACCCCAGCGAGGCACCTGCTGTGCCCAAGCTGTGCATTCCCACAGCTCCTGCCCTTCCAGGTGTGGGTGGCCACAGCGGGGGCCTGGACCACCGCCCTTCCCTCTGGAGTCTGTCTTGTGCTCTGCTTGTGCTTCTGCTCCATCGACTCTCAACACAGAAGTCAGAGTCTGTCTTTCTAAAAGTCCGTGCCTGTCCCACTGCTGCTCCCGGTCCTCCCCGGGCCCTGGTCAGCAGCTGGAGCCTGGTGCTGGTCCTGCAGGTCCCTGTCCCCGAGGCCAGCAGCCCCGATCCCACACTGGTCTCTGCTGTGCAGCTGCACTGACACACCAGCTCTTTGGGCTCGTCCTGTGCTGCTGTCTCAGAGTTCATGCCCTTTTATTCTGAATGGATCCCCTGAGGTGGTCTTCCCACAGGTGTACGCAGGCTCCCTTGCTACATGCACAGCAATTCACTGAGCCCTGGGCCCCAACTTACCTGAGTCATGACGCAGAGCCACTCAAATGCCACAAGTTACCTGTAGGGGTTTGTTTCTGGTAAATGGTTCTGAGACTCACAGATAGGCATCTGGAGAAACAGAAGCCCAGGACCCCTGAGTGGGCCCCCAGGGCCAGGAAACTGCCCAGGGGGCATAGAGTCTTGACTGCATGTGCCTGTCTTCATCCACTGAAAGGGTACCCAGGGAGGCAGCCTGGGTTTTGTGCCAGGGAATGTGTCTCCCTGGGCCTGGAAGGTCATCCTCCTCCTGAGGACCTGAGGGAGGAGCCCACTGTCCAGCTGTCCCTGTCCACTCACAGTTTGCTTCACTCACATTCCACAGACATTTGAGAGAAACAAAAGCAAGAAAGAGCAACAAGATAAAACAAGAGCCTTGGCCCCGGCCCCTGGAGCGTGCCTGCACTCTGTCCCCCAGATGCCAGTGCAGCGTCACAGAGTCCGGCCTGCTCACAGCAGACTCCCCCTTGGCCTGGCCCCCTCCGGGCACTTCTCCCTGTGCTCTCCACATGGCACCCCACCGTGTCAGTCAGCTCCACGTTGCTGTGACTGAAAGACCTACGAGAACAACTTAGAGGAGGAAGGGGTTTGGGGCTCATGGTTTCGGAGGTTCAGTCCATGGTCAGCTGACTCCCGTGCTCTGGGCCCAAGGTGAGGCAGAGCATCATGGTGGAAGGCCTGGCAGAGGGCAGCTTCTCAGCTCATGGCAGCCAGGAAGCAGAGGGTCAGGAGGAACCAATGACAAAAGAAACCAAAGACTTGCACGCCCCAGCGACCGGCTTCCTCACCCACGCCCCACCTGCCATGGTCACCATCCAGCATCGTGGTCCTTCCAAGTTACCAATCTATCAAAGGGATTGATTCACAGCCGGGTTACAGCTTCCATGATCTGATCCTTCCACCCCTGACGTTCCTGTATCGTCCCTCATGGGGCTTGGGGGAGACACCTAGTATCCAAACCGTCACAGTCCAAGTCTCCCCATTGCCTCTGTCCCTGACCTGGAAGGTGAGCAAGGCTGAGACTTGAGCTCCCTGTGCTTGCTATGGCCTACCCCGTCCAGGACGTGTTCAGAAGAGCACAGGTGGGCAACACTGCTGTGAAACGGAGCCTCAGAAGGATGCCTGCTTCAGAGCCCTGAGGCCACAAGTGAAGTGAAATAACTGAGGACTGTATCTGACAATAGCCACTGATTAACAAGGACCAGTATTAATATCAAGGTCCATCAGAACCCTTAGTATGGAAAGGTTTTATTATAATGCAACTTTGAGGAAACTTCCATAGGAGATGAAGGTCTGCGTTTCAAACACCTTTGAAAATATGTGGAACAAATAAAGGTGAACACACATGTATGTGGAGACAGAAGGTCAGCAACAAACGAATTTTCAACTAAAGGTGCTGAGCTGTACTTGACTTTAAGCAGATGCTCTCCATGCAGGGCCACAATCCGGAGTTCCTCTGAGTCTTTATACAGGAAGTGCTAGCTCCCAACTGAATTGGCTCTGGGGGCCAAGTGTGAACGTGCCTTTGTACACGAGTTCAATAAGGAAGCCTGAAGCATTGGAATAAAACTTCCTTCCTAGATTAAGCTGCCAGAGTGCTACATTCCATCCCACTTTACGTCCAAGGGTAAGACCCTGACTGCGGCAACCCGACTGCAGGCCACTCCCTCCCAGGAAGGCTGCCCTGTGCCTAGGAGCTGGCCGCACTGCGCTGGAAATGCTGGGCCTCGCTGCTTCACCCCAGGCGCATTCGGAAACAAGATCCAGAGGGCAGTTGACAGTCTCAGAACCATTTACCAGAAGCAGGTCATGTTCTACTCATGAAGCAAGTTGTCTGATTGAAAGAGATTATTTTCTAAGTCCATTTGTGGAGGAAAATCACCCACCGGATTTCCATGGTACTTTAACATATATTGAGTTTTCTTTCTTTGTGTGGGTATTTTTGTTCCTTTTCTGTTTTCCTAAAGAAATGGCCAGAGATCCTCATTCTCAGGGCACCCTGGATTTTTTTTTTTATTGGTTGTTCAAAACATTACAAAGATTGCAGAATCACATCGGTTACACATCCACATTTTTACATAATGCCGTATTAGTGACTGTTGTATTCTGCTACCTTTCCTCTATGGCACCTTTGACTTGGCTGGGTGTGCAGCGGGGCCCCCGCAGGGAGAGATGCTGACGAGCGGGTCTTGGGCTTGTGGTGTTGGCAGAGCTGGGTGCAATTCACCTCTGCACAAGCCACCTGACCCTGAGCCCAGGGTGGCTCATGAGTGTGAATGGGTTTCCCCCACGGACTCGCAGCCCTCCTGTTGGATGCTCAGCACTGTTTTGTGCCCTGGAATCGTAGATTCCACTCAGGCAAATCACTGATAGAGATTCACAGTCGGATGGTGAAGCCAAGCCTGGAAGCAGTGCGTGTATTTCAGATAGTAAGAGGGCTGCTGGGGGTGAGGCCAGGGATAGAGGAGGACGGGGGCAGCACCTGTTCTCTAACTTAACCACAGAAACCTCACTGAGAAAGGAGCTGGAGAGGCATTCCCATGCGACGTCACTAGAGAAGACTGTTTCAGCCAGAGGTCAGCTCCTACAAAGGCCCAGAGGCAGGAAGCTGGGCAGGTTGGTGGGAAGGACCAGGGCGCTGTTACCTTCCCAGTAATGTTCAGATGTAGGTAAGGGGCTGGGGCAAGACAGGAGAGCAGTGGACCCCAGGGAGGGAGCCTGCTGACCGCTCTGGTAGGAATCCCCAGCTGTGCTGAGGGGCTGGATTCCATCCTGCATCCACAGGGAAGCTCCTGTTGGAGTTGAGAGAGGGAGTGGCTGGGTGAGATGAGAGCCTTGCACAGGCCTCTGGTGCAAATGGGGTGCCGGCTGCTGGCAGTTCCCAGAGCAGTGGCCAAGCTCCTGGCCCTCAGCACAGGCTGGAGATGTTGATTGCAGGTGAGCAGGACGAAAAACGGGAAGAACAGGGGCAGGGCTCCAGGAGACAGGGCCAGGCTGGCAACCAAGGGGGGAGCCAGTGCCTGTGCCCGTGTGCAGGACTGGGCAAGCTGGTGCACACGGCACCCCATGAGCTGTCAAGGGCGAGCCCTCCAGGGGCCCCTGCTGCCGAGATCCAGCTGATGGTGGCCATGTGCAAATGGGGTGCAGACCCTGGTGGACTGTCTCCATAATTTGTAAGGGGAGCTGAAGATCTAAGAGTTCACCTGTAACCTCGCCTTCAGTGCTGATTCAGAAACTGGCAAGGCTCAGCTTTTGTGCTGTGGTAGAAAAAAGCACACAGGAGCTTGGCCGGCGCTCTCAGGAAAGCTCGCCTATGTGTCTCTAGCAAGGCTGCGGTAAACACAAGTGTAAATCATTACTCTAAGTGAGTAAACAGCCTCCATGGAGGAGTACTCGTTATTCTCCATCCAAGAAAAATAGGAGGGATACCAGCAACACAACGGGGGAGAGAGGAGCTGTTGAGTTAATTGAATCCGTGAGCTCTGGCTGCGTTCACGCCCGGGACTAATGGATGGGACATCTGTAAAGGGCTGAGTCTTCATTGCTTGGCCTAAATTTCCAGCTGCAATTAAGTAGTTAAAACTATTTGACTCTTGACGATGAGCGAAGTGAAGTATGGTTTGTGCAAACATAAAGTAATGCAAATCAATCTAGAATTTTACTAAAATAAATGAATGATGCTGCATCAATTTCACTAGTGTATGTGCAGTCTCCATCCACCCCTCATCAGGAGGACAGAGCTATATAAAGCAAACATGCCCATATTATGTTTTTTTAAGTGCTGATTAAGTAGAGGTTTGTTCACATATTTTAAAAAATATATATCCAGAAGAAAGGGTTGTAGCCTTCTTTATTTCATGACACCCTAGTATAAACAGCACACTGAACAGTGGTGAGATCTTCAGTGGATGGAAGAGCATCAACACATAGGAGAGAGTTGGTCTTGTTTCCACAAGAACCTTTGCAAGTGAAGGTTCTCAATAAACACCAACTGCTGCTAAAGTGGACTCATTTCCTCAGCCTGGGTTTCTCATCTGAAGCACAGAACATAGAAGGAACTTGAATGACGATTTCCCAACTCTCCCTGGAAAGATGCACACCTACCCCATCCAGATGCCAAGAAGAAGAGTTCATCCACTAGACCAGACGCTGCAGGGTGTGGTCCAGGTCTCCCGTGGAAAGCCTGAGGAATCCCTGCAAGGAATCCCTCTCCCTTGGTCACTACACTTCCGACCACCACCACTAGATGGTAGTGGGAGTCCATGCTTCTCAGCTCTCAGTTTCATTCTGACCAGACAATGAGGATCACCACCACCTTGGGAGCACCGCTAGGAGCTGGGCGCGATACCCATGCTGAAGCCAACCCCAAAGAGACCTGTGGGGGTACTCTCCCCCAGTGGCCCACAGGAGGCCTCGCCCAACCGTGCTGGGCCACACCTGCACCTGCTTCTGACGGAGCCAATTCCTGTCCACAGACACACAGCAGACCCCATGGAGACATAGTCCTGCAGCCTTGCCTATGTGTCAGCATTTGAAGTCCAAAGTGACCATTTAAAATGTGCTGTGCAGTATGTAGGGGACTCAGGTACAACAGAGCCAGCACACACAGGCAGAAACTCCATGATGTTCCGAACAAACCCTCACTCTGGCAGTCAGGGGTGAACCAGACTGGCTCTGACCAGTGGCTATTGTGAATGACCATTCCAGCATGTGTCACCATGTCTTCTTGCAGCAACCCTGGCTGTGCCTTACTCAGATCTGGCAAGATCGTGTTGGCAAGTGGTGTCCAGGTTGTCAATGAAAACCTCAGGCTACAGAGCAGCGTGTCAGAACACGTCACCTACAGAGACCTTCTTGTGAGGTACTCACACAGAGCAAATGGCGTGGATTCAGCCTGCAGACTCCGAGGACTCCCACCCCATGCTTGTGAGCTGGCTCACTAAAGGTGCGGGGTCAATCATGCAGAGAGTATATAAAGTCTTTCCTAGAATCATTTGGCTGTGGAAACTGCGTTTCCCAGGTACCAACTGGCCTGCAGCAGAAAACTCTAGTTAAGAAATGTGATTTTGGATTAATCCCTGGCAATAAACTATCACATTTTAAATTTTAAAAAGTTTTTTCCTTCAAATTGACAAAACCAAAATTGTCTGTTTGTCCCTGAACATCAGAAAGGGTGTTGAAATGCTGTGCTCACGGCCTGTGTCAGTTTGCATAGGCAGAGAGAGAGAGGATCAAGGAGAACTGCATTACAGGCTCAGAGCAATTCCTGAAGCAAAGAGTCATTAAAGTCAAGGCACAGGAAGGTGTGAGGACCAGTCTTCCTGGCGTTCACCACCAAGTCGAAGCCGAGGGCCATCCATGGGCTGGCAGGAAAGGGTTAAGGAATGAGTCGGATGGCAGGAGCAGACCTCTGGGCTGGAGGAGGTCTTGCCAGGCTCCTGTGCGTCAGGGACGGAAGGTCGGGAGCAGGGGTGCGGGACATTATCGGACAGGCGTGTGAGTGGGCGGGATGACCTCTCATGTCCCACGCTGCTAAAGCCATCAGTTGAAGGGAAGGTAAATGAGTAACTTGAAGCAACGAGTTTAGTCCACAGAATAGGATGTCTAGCAAATGTTAGCAAAGCATTTCCTTTGTGTACCTGGTCCTCCGGACTGTCCGTGTCCTTCTTGGACAGAGGCGTGCTTGGTGAGTGAAGAGCTATCCTGGCACATCGGGAAGATCTGGGTCGCAGCTCTCCGCACCGCCATCTGTACTACACAGCTACTGAGGAAGGAAGACGGACGTCCACGGTCACCAGGCGCATGGCAGGTCCTAGAGTGAGGAGACCCACAAGCACCTGGAGTGCCTGGTGCTTTGCTGGGGGAGGCCCAGTGTGGAGGAGTGGCTGCAGGGAGCAGGGGCTGCCAGAGAACGAAGTTCCTGATTCTGAGGGTCCCTGGGTGGCTTGCTGCGGACTCGGCTTCAACAGCAGCATGTCAGCCCCCCCCAGACGAGGGCAGAGAGGTCTTCAAGTCCCACCGTGCTGGGTGAGATGTGGACTCGCCAGCTGTCAGCCTCACAGGGGGGATGGTGACTCTGGTGGCCAGGAGCAGGAGGGCCACTGTCCCACTTCCCAGTGCTCACAGGCAGCCGTGTGTCCTGTGCACCTAGAACTTACGAGGTAGAGCTCATGGAATCTGTTCTCATTGATACTCATGATAAGGAACAGCAGACTGAGGACCCCTGGGTTCCCTGACTTCAGGTCAATTCTCCTTCTCTGTAGGATTTTGGCACACAATTGAGTCTCAGGTTACATTTGTTACACAGACCTGCCCATACCCAGCCTGGTGGTTGTGCAAAGTCCTGGTGGAAAAATTGCCAGCTGTTTATGTCAAGGTAGGAAAGAGGACTTCACCTTTAAAACCTGCAGTATTCAGTTAATTCAGCTGAGTCCAGGGCCACAGCTAGGACACAGGACCTCTGTCATGAAAACGCCCTGGAAGTCTGCATGCTGTTTTATAGCTGACAGCTAATAAGATTTACCTTTTTTTTCCCCCAAGTTTTTTTTTTTTTTAGATGGACACATTATCTTTACTTATTTATTTGTATATGGTGCTGAGGATTGAACCCAGTGCCTCAAATGTGTGAGGCCAGTGCTCTTCCGCTGAGCTATGACCCTAGCCCCAAGATCTACCTCTGATGGACCCATGGGTCTGAGCTGAAATACACCCTTGGGTATAGCACTATGCTGGGTCTGTTATGACCTCAAATTCTAAGCAGGGGTCGATAGTGTGTGAAGAAGGCGGCAGTCTTCAGCATTGGTATTATCTTATCTCTAGGTGGATGGAAGGGTGGATTTGACCAGCCAGATGTGGTATTATCAACAGATACCAGTCACCTCTTCTGCATACCTGGGGCAGCTTTTCCAGGACCCCAGCAGGACCCCCCTTCCACCAGCTCCAGATTTACGATGCTGCAATCTGTAGAGGCTGGGGTCTGTACAGGCTGGGGTCCTTTATGTGAAATGGTGTAGCAGCTGCACATAACTCAAGTGCATCCTACCATGCCCTTCCCATCTCCCCAGATCACCAATAGTGTGATGTAAATACTGTGCAAACGGCTGTCATACTGAATTTTTAGGGACTATTGACAGGAAAAAGCCCAGGCTGGTGTTCAGCAGGGACGCAGCCATCACAGGCCTACCTGGACAGCAGAGATCTGGCCTGCTCAAATCCATGGATGTGGGACCCTCAAAGACAGAGGGCTGACTGTATTTAGAATGATGATGAAAATGTTATTTTTATAATTATAACTGCAGCTTCCAAGTAATAGATGGTGAAACTCCAGGACAGTAAGTCGGAGGTAACACAGTTGCCTGTCAGTGCGACTGGGTAATGGCCCCTGTTTTCTGCCCGGGCTTAGTTCTTAGCACTTCTCTGAAAGGTGAATTGAAGTCCTGCTCTCTGGAGGGAAGACTGGGTTAGACAGTCGGGAAAGCGCCAGGTGACGGAAGCAGGCAAACCTGTCTCTGGAAATGAGGAGTCACCACATTCTGAACATTCAGAACGAATGGTTGTGGCCCATTCTTCTTGTCATTGTAAGAAGATAAGAAGACACAGAAAGGATGCATCATTACTAGGTGTGCAAGTTTCTCGTGGGTGTACTTGCCGATGCTTGGTTTCCCACCTACAATGATTGACCTATTGTCCATGGAAGTTTACACTCACAGAATATTGAGGGTGGGAAAATTTAAGAAGAATTCTTTGAAGAGGGAAGAAAATTCATCCATGCATTTTGCAGGACTGATTTCAAGTCCCTGCAGAGAAAACCACACTGAAAATATTTCCAAGGGTGTTTGCAAACATGAGCAGGGTGATCCACTCCCCTGAGAAGATGGCATTGTTCTCCAAAACTAACATTGTACTTTGGAAAAATAGAGAACTAAGAGTCATGACAATGTTGTTCTGGTTCTGCTGTTACATGGTGAGGTTTTAGAGAACACAGCTAAGAATTCTGGCTTTAAAGTTTTAATAATATGTATGTATTATTAAATATGCATTTGATTTGCATTTATTTACCTATAAAATATGATAAATAATGTAAGACTTAGGTAATTGCATGTCAAAAAATATGACATACATGGTATTAAAACTTTAATTAGTCACTATTCTTATATTTACATAAAGAACTATTCCCAGAAATAGCTTTATCCAGGTGTTTTCTCTCTATCAACTTTCAACCTTGGGGAAAGAAAGTCTTGACTCTTTTATCTCCATGATTTCATCCCTCAAGCTTTCTAAACCATGCTGACAATCCATCTCTGGTGCAGTCACTCTGTCCTGGGAGTCAAGATGGACACTGGACACTTACCTGGTCAGTTGATGTAAATCCATATTTTGTAATTCACATTGTATGCTGTATGGAGTTCACTAAACTCTTAACACTCTCCAGTAAGTTTCATGGAACAGAATGTAGTTAGGGAGACGGGCACCTAAGGCCTAGGAGGCACTGGGAATGTGGCATGTTAGCACGTGGGCACTCCAAAGAAAACAGGTAGATATGATGGCAGAAGAATGGATACTGTTACTTAGATGGCCATTGCACCTGCCACAAACACTGTGGAGTGAGGTTCACAGGTGCGGGAACTGGGTCTTGGAAAGGTGAAGAGACACACAGGAAGGGCTAGTCAGCAAGAGTGACCATGGCTTTGAAGCCAGGCCTTTGAAGAATTTTATAATTGACAAACAGTAACATTGCACATGTATGGGGTTCCTGTGACGTTTTGATTGATGCGTGCACTGTGGAATAAATCAAGCTAATGACCATATCTGTCATCTCAAATACCTATCACTTCCTTGTGATAAGAGGATATAAGATCTGCTTTGGCATTTGGAATGCACACTATCATTGTGCCTCTTGGAACCCCGGACCTGACGTCTGCTCCCCCCGGCTGGCTGCAGCTTCCCTCTGTGTGCTATGCCATGATCTTCCTGTGCCTGGTGCCTGCTCTTGGGCACTGGGTTGTGAGGCCTTGGGTGATGCCTGCAGACTCCACATGTGGGCACAGCTGCGGTCAGGAAGCAGCAACTGGGAATGGACGTGGGGCCAGGACCCAGGTCCTTGTGGACACTGCAGCCTGCTTCCTGTGGAGCAGAGGGAAAGCCAGGATGTGGAAAGCACGGGGTGCCCATTAACCTCCGGGCAGACTCCCCAGAGTCAGGTGCACACATCGTCACTGAGGACAGGAGTCCTCTGCCTTCCTAAGTCCTCTTTGGCTTCCTGTTGGGAGTGAGAGTGGCCTTGACCAACTACCTGCTCACTAGCTAGTGAATGATGTCTGGTGTCCTCTGGGGTGGAACCTCCCAGTGACACTGCTTTGCCTGAGCAGGGCAGGTACAACGTGGGGCTAGGGAAGGGACTGGGGGAGAGGGCAGCAGCACCTCTGGCAGGCCCACTGCCTTGGAACAACAGGGGCCCACTGCCTTGGGGCACGTGGGACCCTGGCCCCTTGCAGGAGTTTGCTTTGAGTGTTTTATGACTGGTCCAGGAGCAGATTCTACAGAGTGACCAACAGTGGTGATCTGTCTGCTGTACCTGATCAGCCTGGGAACTCCAACCACTTAAAATTTAAAATTAACTCAACATTAGGGAGAATTTTATTTCTCTTGACTTACAGTGAAGCAATTTAGAGTGTCCATTTACCCAGAAATTATACTTCAGATGTATTCCTCATTCAAAGGAAGTCCCTGTTCTACTTGCCTTTACTGTGATAGTTGTTTTTTTTTAATTTTAAGATAATTTATATTCTGTAGAAAATTTCAGAACGGAAAACCACTCATTTTTAGGAATGACAGAAGAATGCCAAAAATAACTTACATGACCACAATCTATTAATGGTGTTGTTACCGCTGTTGACCGGTGACGAGTTCTTGCTCCCCAATGTTGAAGAATAACACCAAAGAAGCACGCAGAGGCAAGGTCAGAGTAGAAATTAGAAGTTTATTAAAGGACAGCAGAAAAGACTTCTCCTGGAGGAAGAAGGGGACCCAGAAGGTGGAATCCGTGGAAGTGCAGTTGTCTCCCCTTTTTATAGTTCTTTCAGTGGTGGAATGTAGGTTGGAAGGCCTGAGGGGTGGACACAGGTGGGCCAAAGAAGTGGTCTGAGCAGGAAGGACTTCATTATCACTCCTTTGTGATGGGCTATCTTCAAATCTGCTGGGGGCTATTCATTAATACTTCTTCCAGGTGGACTTTGGTCTAGGGCCTCTTCAGGACTTCATTAACATTCCATGAATTGTCCTGTGTTTTCCCTGAGTCATTCCCAGCATGGCCTCCATTTTAGATTTCACTCGATATTAGACCCAATTTACCTAACTACACTGGCTACCTAACTTTAAATCTGGCTTCAGTGTTGAACAGCAACCAGCCACTTTCAACTTCTAAACTGAGATTACAGTTGTATTTTAATCTGAATTAACTCAGCATGTTGATGACCCTGATATACACAGGTTATTAACTGATTTTGGTTAATTATTTAAGCTCCATGACATTTTTGGGTATCCTAGAGAAGTGCAGATTTTCCCAAAGTTCCAAAGTTGAAAATTTGTGTTATGCTCAAATTCAGGACCCCCAAAAGACTACCAGAGACCAAGATCCATGTAAGCAGCAAAGAGGTGTTTATTGCGAGCTAGCTGGGTCCTCCATGTGCACACAGCAACTGGTGAGGCTGAGAGGCCCCGAGCCCAGGGTTTGCAGCAGTTTTATACACTCTCTGGGGAAGGCAGGGACTTCATGTACATCATAGCGTCTCAGCAAATCATCACACACCGCAGGAAAATCCTAAAACTAAAGCATGATTAGCGTAACAAGTGGTGGGAAAGAACCTGGAAAGGTTTATTGGTTAGTTCAAGGGGTTGACATACTTAAAAATGATTGGTTTAAACCCTGAGGGTGTCTCAAGGGGGGCACGTGCCAGCTGCAGGGCTTCTAGTTTAGACATTGGTCACCACACCTAGGCGGGGCCATCTGGAATTTCAGATATTTCGATGTCTTGGCCTATCTGAGGTGATCACCATCGGTGGCTTTTCGAGAACTGTTTCCACAGAGCTTTTCTGTGGTATTTTACTGACTTTAGGACTGCAGTAGGTCAGAAGTTAAGTTTCAGAGCAAAATGAGGTCCCAAGTAGAATGAGGTTGCTTAGGCCTTTCACTTGATGTAAGGCTTGGGAGAAATGCCACCGTGCGACCCATGCTCAGAAGTAGGTTGCAAACTTTACCTGTGCAGAGGAAGGTTACCCCAGAAAATCCAGCCAGCAAGCACACCTGGCGGGGACTCCACCTGCTTTTATCTCTAACACAGCACTGCCCCCAGCTCTGATAGAAGGAGCGGGGGTGACAGTCTACCTGACTGGTTAATCTTAAATTGGGGAGGGCGGGGAGAAGGGCTACAGTTAAAATGGCTACAACTGGACACAAGTTGGGAAGCTCATAAGATACAGATACAGATGTTCTGAAACTGGACTGCAGGACTTCCTGCTTTTCACAGGCTTCTGAGCAATGTCTGTACAATGACACTAGCAGGAGTTGCCCCCCAGGTTCATGGTGGAGACCAGGACCCCATAGTGAGGTTTTCTAAAAACCTAGTCCTGGTGATGTGGGCACTTCTGGCTTAAGCCAGGGGTAACCAGCCAGGTTCCTGTTGGAAATCCTTGTACCACTTGTGGCCCACCCATTTCCTCTGAAAGCATCCTTCCTGCTGTAGGTATTAAAAACTGAATGGGTCAAGGGAAGCTGAGTAAATAGAGCAGCATTTAATTCCATTGATTGCTGTCCTGATGAGATGGATAGGACTTCAGGGAAGAGGCTTTGTGGACACAATGGCCCCCCTGGTGACAGGCTTATCCCTCTGCTGCCAAGCCTGTCCACAAAGGAAATACCTTCCTCCAGGATTTTCAGAGTAAAATCAATGAGGGTGCTGGGTCTTATCTGGGAGGGTAGCTCTCCACCTCCTGCTGTCAGTCAGAGTGCAGCTCCTATAGCTGGGCTTGTAAATTTCTGTGAACTCAATGTGGGGGATATCACTGTCATTACCTTGAAATTAAATCCACTGCAGAATCTTGATCCTCATCCTACTTCCTAGAGAGCTTTTGAAACAGTGCCCTGCTCTCTGGAAATGCTAATTCCTTTCTGACCTGGCCTACTACTTTAAAGTCCCTGAGTGCCTCTGAGAGCCCTCTGCAGCAGAGATGCCACCCCCTGGGGAAGGTCAGACCCTGAGGGTCTGTGACCACCTGGGTCAGGCACAGGGAGCTCCCTGGTGAGCCTTGCAGGGCTCCCTGGAGTGTGGCAGTGTTCACAGGTGGGGTGATGCAGATTTAGGCTTGAACAGGAATTGCTGCTTTTAGCTTTGCAGACAGAGCTCCATTGGGCAGGGGTGCAGGGGTTTGCACAGGAAATGGAGGTCAGGTGGATCGCTCCCACTTTGCCATTTCCCCGGCATCCACTGAGCAGATGCGTTTTTTAGAAACCTTTTTATATTAAGTGATACCAAGTTTACTTTTTAAAAAATTGATTCATCAATAAAGTAATCCTGAAATGAAAAGAAAATTATGAAGTTAAAGTAACAGCACTCATTTAGACCTCACTGACCACTTTGCTAAAGCTTTTCTCCTTTGAAAATTGCTTTTGCTACATGTGCACTCAGAGCCATTCACGCTGTGGGATGTGGGTGGCTGGCTTCCTCGGGCTTTCTTCTTTAGGCCTCTTCCCTGTGTGGAGGTTGTGCCTGTGTGTGAGGGGCAGGACTGGGGTCTGTGGGACACTGAGGCAGTGAGAAGACCACTCCCCTTTGAACCCAGATTGTTGGGATCCAGTCAGAAAGATTTCAGACGTGTCCCTTAGAGTAACCAACTTGAATTTATTGAAGGGATAGGGAAAGGGAAAGGGGACACTCTCGAGGGAGAGAGTGGGTCCTCTCATAGAGGAGAGGGACAATGTCCCTCTCCTGCACTCCAGTTTTATTGGTGATCCCAAAGTTTCCAGAGAGACCTACTCAGGTCTCCCTTTTAACGTTTGACTGATATTAGACTGTCAAATCCCTGCTGCGGTGACAACTCTAGGTCACTTTGGCCCATGCTGACCAGTTCTCATTGGATTTTTAACCATAAATTCTTACAGATTTTAGGGTTAGGAGGAATTCTTCTTATCTCCCTGGGTTTTGGAAACTGTTCTGTGGAAAGGGTTACGAAGTCTCCCCTTCAGGGCAACTTGGGTTCCTCTTATCGACATCATTTTGGGCCTGCACTTCTCCTGCAGATAACAGGTGGTTTGCTGAGGAAGGTGACATAGCCTGTCCACTTAAGCCAGGTGGGGCAGCAGGTGAATTGCTTCTTGGAAGAGAGCATGTGGGGGTCAGCACAGTGGGCCATTTTATAGAATCGCCCCCTTAACCACGTGTTTTCACCATTCACATCTGTCTGTCCCCCATCATGAGCACACTATCCTCTAATCAAAAGGTTTCTTTTGCCTCTAAAGTTCTAACTTACTGCAATCTTTAAGGAAAATGAAAGCTGAGATACACTAGACAACGTCATTTCAACAGAGCAAAAATGACTAGAGATATAGAAGACCAGCCACTAGGCTTATTTAAATGCTATGTGGTACATACTTTAGGTCAGGTTTAGATCAAATGATGTGGCTTACGTTTAATTATGAAGAACCCACCTCCTCCTGTGAGCAGTGCCAGGGAAGCAGATTCTTGACCTGTGCAGAAGAAATGCATAGGTGTGATATGACTACAATCTTGGATGTGGTCAGAGACATGATTCAGTTTTTAACTCCTAGTTTCACAATCAAAGACTGCCTTCCTCAAAGGAACATAACAAACAATTATGCCCTGAGCCGCCCTTGAGGCCCCAGGAGTGGCTGTTGATGGTGGTGCCAAGTCCAGGCGTCGGTCACCACCACTCTTCCTGTCCCCACCTGGGCAGTTCCTCTAGTTCTGCCAGGTAGGTGAAGAGTCTGGAACTCACCTTGGCATTCCCATAGGATTCTGTGTGCACGAGTGAGGGGAGTGTGGCTGTGTCACCTGTGAAGTATGGACACGAATGTGGCTGTCACCCCTGCAGTGCAGAGATCTACACATATTTTGTCTTTGGGGCATTTGTAATAGACAAATTGTGTTCTGATACCTCAACCTTCCGCCTTTTTGAAATGCATATAACTAATTTCTTAAAAAAAAAATGAAAGCAAGAAACTATTAAGTTTTCAAACATTAGAAGTACTGATGCTCACTCTTTAGTTGAGACAGGAGGTCTTACTTATGAACTATTTAGAGTCATATTGTGTAAGTATATAAAAATGCATGCACTTATGTAAATACGTGTGTTGTTTATTTTAGCATTCTAACTAACTGGGGCATCTGCATCTCCAACTCAATGTTGAAGAAATAGACAGGTGGACAGATGGGTACCTATGCATGCAGTATAGATTGTAAAGGGATGCAAATATTATATACAACTATGTTATATGTTACAATATGGTATATGTTATAAATACTGTATCAGAAACATTTAATGTTCCTATCCATCCACCCTTATTCGTACAATAGAGCTCAGGTTCTTATGGAACACAGACATCTCTGGAGTCCAGCCTGTCAGACTTCCACCATCTGTTAGTTGCTATCTGTAGAGACCCCTTACCATCTTGTCATTATCAAGGCTATGGATGATAATATTTGAAGGCTATTGACATGGGTTTGAATGTTACAAGAGCATCTTATTAGAACTTTAAACAAATTGTAGCTTTTTACCACCTTCCTTCCATTTTTGTTACCAAAAACTGAATGAAACTGCTAAAGTGAAGACCCCCTTTTCCTTCCCTTTCCCACCTCTGACGCTCTCAACACCGGCCACCACATCATCCCCTGGGCAGACGGAGCAATTCCTGAGGGTCAGGTTTACCTAGCAGTTTCACAGACAGAACTGGTGAGCAGAGAGTGCAGCTGCAGAGAGTGTGGAGTGGAGTAGAGGAGTCCCAACCAGTTGGGCATCTTGGTGGGTCAGCTCACGGGCTGGTGGTAAGGGTGGGGTCATGCCATCCATGGTCTGGAGGAGCTCAGAAGACGCGGATGAGGCTGGAGAGTCTTTTCAGAGATGTGAAATAAACAAGATGCAGACATTTACCAGTGAGAATGATTAAGCCTTCTGTTCTCATGTTTCGGGGCTCTTTTCTACCAGTATTGTAGAAGTTACCATTGAATGACAGGCATGATTATTTTTAGAAATAGAACATTACTGATAGAGCATCATTTTCACATTCAGGGGAAGAAAAATGATAATTCTGCCCTTCAAGGATAATTAATCACGTTTTAGATTAAGAAATGTTTGGTTTACTAAATATGTATGTTTTTCTTTCTAATTTTTACATTGCCCAAATATTTGCACTGGGGAAAGAAAAGCACTAAAGTTAAATTCCCTAACTATGGATTCAGAAGCATCTTTAAATGCTACAATATAAATAACATTAAGTTATTTAAAAACAGAAAAATTACCCATAAGTTTAAAAGTTTTATCTAGCATTCTCATTTTGAAACAAAATATAGGGGAAATGCAATATCAGAACTATTACTTAGAGACTCACTGTAGACATTCCAGCTGTCCTGCTGCTAGTGACTAGAGCAGAGAATGGTATTTATGAGGCTGATTTATCTCAAATTTGCTTGGTGCCTGGTTCCATCTAATAATTAATTCCAACAAACAGACATCTAATGAAGCGTTCAGTCCATAGCCCTCAAGGAGTTTGAGAATCACGCCAGCAACTTACTCAAATTATTCTTTGGGGCGTGATTAGTTGATTCTCGTTTTTTTCATTTGTTTCTTCCTTTCATGTTTGATACCCTACATTAACTACCAGCTCTGAGTTGCTCTGGATACTGTATCATTACATTCAGATTTACTCCCACATGGACATCCCATTTCATGTCATGGAGATCATTGATCCTGTTAGTCATTGTTCTGATTTGTTCTTGAGTCTGTTGATGATATTTAACAAAAATCAATATTATTCCTACCTGTTGTATTTTTAAAAAAGCATATATTTGTGCATCTTCCACCTTTATCCAAATAGCATCCGAAATTTCCACAACCAAATAGTTGTTTTCTGTCTGTGGCTTGACTTTTCAGCTCCAAGGGAAATGTCAGCCATATCCAACTGTTAACTGAATCAAAAAACTTCATTTTATATGAACAGGTTTTACTTAAGATTATATAGATAAAGGTGTGTGTGTGTGTGTGTGTGTGTGTGTGTGTGTGTGTGTGTGTGTGTGTGTTCATTAAGCAAAACTTTAAAGAGTAGGGAAAGAAGGCCCACGGTCTCCACCCCTGGGTAGCCCCTGGTATTTTGTACTCCCACCTTTTCTTATTAAACAGTTGGCTCTGCTGTGCAGCTGGGTCTGCGTCCTCTGTTCACAGCCACATCTGAGCCCTGAAATCTGGAGGTCAGCCCGTGGAGGGGGACTCCCCAGTGCTTGGCTGTCTGTTGGCGAGGACTGATGCTCGAGCTGGTTTGACTTGTTCCTGCCACTGTTTTATTTGTGTTCAGAGTGTGAATGACAAGGATTCTTGGCTGTTCTAAGGGTGAGCGCCTGGTGTGCCTCTCACATTCTGCAGGGAATTCACTCCCTGTTGAATGTGACAGATGTCCGCTCTGGAATTCTTCATTTTAATTAATCTCTCAACCTTCTGGATGTCATGAAACTGTTTTCTGCATTTTTAAAATGACAATAAGCCCCACTCCTGAGTCTCAAAACATGTTTTTTGTTTTGTTTTTACAAGTGAAAAATGATCTTGGCTAGATTGAAGTCCCAGAAGAGCCTTATATCTCTAATCTCTCTCTCTCTCTCTCTCTCTCTCTCTCTCTCTCTCTCTCTCTCTCACACACACACACACACACACACACACACACAATTTCCTTAGTCTGTGCTTAGCATTCAGGGACAGCAGTATGTGACTTTTTAAGTAATCCCTCGACACTCATGTGACATTGACTTCCTATGTACTCCATATAGATCTATCTTTTGGTTCAAACCTCATTAGTGATATTTAAGTCAATGTATAAATTGAAATGTAGAGAACTCTCTTATTTGGGTACTGGGGTCTTTTTTTAGCTTAGTTTTTTTTTTTTAAATGGACACCCTCGCTAGTGTTCTGTTCTCTCCCCTACAGTCCCCTTGGACTCTCCACTCCCCTGCCTTCTCTACCCCCTTTTTCTCTTTTCTCTTATATCTGTCAACTCAGCAGCTTTTCGACCTCTCCCTGTGGCCACAGATTATAGGTACTGTCAACTCTGAGAAATGCCCAGGGAGTCAAATGTCCAGTGAGTAAAAAGAGGGAAAGACACAGAACCGAGGGAGGAGGTGCTGGTCAACCCTGTGGCCAGCATGCCCCACAGGGCAACAGGTACTGACTCCCAGAGCTGCCTGCCTCCCGCAGCCACCTCATTCCAGGCCACCTGGTGTCCGTGCTCCCCAAGAGGTCAAGCTGTGTCCTACATTCTGGGCTTGCAGCCTTCCAGAAACATCTATCCAAGCTTTGAATGAGTCTCTGTGGCCTGAAAGATATGCTGGCAGAAATGACCTCATTTTGATAGATTCTCACAACGATGCTAAAATAGAAATAGAATAGAATCTGTTGCCTTCCTAGAGGAGGGGCAGCAGCTCAGCAAGCTAAAGCCTGCTCCACCAGGCCTGACCGGCCTCATGGGCCAGCTGGTGCACCACCACGCAGGGCCCCTGACACACGCCAGTGTTTGGTCCCTCTGAGGACTGCATAGCCCTGTGATAGCCGAGCAGCGGTCATTCTAACTTTGCCTGAGAATGGGCCTCCCCGACAGTGGAGCCTGCTGTTTGTGCATGTACAGTGACCCACCCAGCCTCAGCACTGACGGACACCTGTGCATGTCATTACTACATGAGCGGGGTCGGGGCATGGAGGGATGAGCACTGAGCGCAGTGTTCGGTTGGTCACAGGTTCCTGGGGATCCCTTGTCCACATTGGCCTGTACGCCCCCCGTGGATGGCAGAGTTCACCTGCCACAGTGGGAAATTCATGTTGGAAGCCTCTGGGGACAGGAGAGCAGGGCTTTCTCAGCTCCTGACAATTGGGGACCAGCTTTTTCTTTCAGTGACGTTGTTGAACAAAGAAAGAAATGATCCTGTGTCTTCCTCTCCCTTAAGTCTCTATTCAGCTCCTCCCTGAAGATCTGGACTTCGTCTCAATGACTGAGGTCATGGAGTGCTCCTGAGCTGTGACTGGGTGACTGCAGCTCTAGACTGTCCTGAGTGGCACGCAGGCCTGGCAGATGCCCTGTTCATGACATGTCCTCCAGAAACAGCCAGGTCCCATGCTCAGGTTCACAGTAAGGACAAATACGATCCAAATGCACTTGACATTGAATTTCCTCAAATCTTCAAATTTCATAGAAAATAGGGCTTCCGCAGCTCCTTCTTGATATTCTTGACATCTGCTCAAAATGCATGTAACATTGATGACTGATTTAAATATATAGATAATATTTATTTATTGACTATATTTTTATTTTGAAAGTTAGATATTGAATGTAATTAGCAAGCGACACATTTAATTAAATGTTAGCTTTCATTTTAGAATGAAATTTTATTTTAAAAGTTGTTTCATATACCCAGATAATAACCTGATTTCAAATGAATTTATTTTGTGAATATACAGCATGTGCAAATAAATAGCTGATAACTAGATAGATATGTAAAATCCCTTAATATATTTCTCTGATTTTTTTCAGAATATTAGAAGTTATTAACAATATGTTGCTTATGTTAGTTATAGCCTAATATATGTTAGTTATAGCCTAATCATAGAAGTATCATGTGAAACATAAAATAAGGTAATTAACTAGAAAAAAATAGTATTACATTCAACTTCCAGATGGTCTTAGAAAAGAGACCTAGAAGTGCAATGAATTAAATGATCTAAAATGTGGTGTAAAGGATTTACATATGAAAATTCATGGACACAATACTGAACCAGATTGCAGAGCCACAACTGAGCAGGACTAGAGGCTCAACTATGCCAGATAATTTCTTCCTGAAACATGACTTTTAAGTCACCATCACTTGAGCCACTTGGGCCAATTCCAACAGCATCTCGGGAGTGTTTTTGTGTAAGTTTGTCCCTTCCAGTTATACTGCGATGGCAGTGGTCATGTTCAATTTAAGGGGCAGCTGATAGATCGACAGGCCATAGGGAAGAAAGGGTCTGAACTGTCTGAGGAACACAGTCAAAGCAGCGGATGTCTCGGGGTCCTGCTTCAGCTGGCCTGAACACAGGCTCTACAGACACAAGTAATGCAGGCCCAGAGACAAACGGTTGCATGTGGCTGGCCAGCTGCTTCAGGCTGCATGTTCCTCTTTGCTGACCTTTCCTAAATGTATTCAGTAAGTGTGCTCAGAAGTCCTGGCAGGTGTGGAGCCGGACAAGCAAGGAAGCAGGCTCATTGGTAGGGTCTTCCAGATTTCACACCCTGGATGGCTCCAGGCTACGAGCGTTCAGCAAGGGCCTTGCAAGAGTCCTGATGTCCCATCTTTGGCTCCTGGGAGCACATGCAGGCCAGCTCCAGCACAGCCCTGAAGGGAGCGTGGGCCAGATTACTCGCCAAAGTGAGCCAGCACACAGTAGTGGCTCCAGAGTCCTGCAGCTGCTGAGAGGTCTCCCCACTGGGGTCTTACCTCAGTTGAGACTGTCTGGAAATTTCTTACATGCAACGAATCCTCTTTTTCCAGTAGGACTAGATGGCACAGCCATGCAGTTGGTTGGTACGACCAGTCAGATGGGTTTGGCCCTCTGTGGGTACCTGTTTCCTTACTGTGGTGGTGGCCAAGGTAGGCAGGAGGGTATCAACTGTGACGGAGACCGATGTGTGCTAGAATTTCTGTGGACTTGAATCTCCTTATAGCATCTTGTGCGTAATTACACTGTAAATGGAATACAGACTTCTTTGCTGGATTATGTATGGCTTGGAGCATTTTCACATTAGTTTATAATGATTTTGCATCTAACTTTAAACAACATGGTCAAGAAGATTTTGTGCCTACCCAGCTCAGAACTATGACAGTCCTGACGTGTCAGGCCCGAGTGCAGTGATCTGTCATGATGGCTGCTCACCCCAGCTCCCCCTTCCCTCGCTGGTCATAAACCCCTGCACCTTGGGCTCACAGGGAGGGGCAGTAGAGAGCCTCGTTCAGCACCACTTCCTTGGGAGTTGCTTCCCGGGTTGATGCAGCCTCAGCTGCTACTGCGGGGAACATGGGAAGACACGTGGGGCAGCACCCCAGCCAGAGGGGGTCAGTGGATCTTATGCTCTAAATTCTCAAGTCTCCAGTCCACCTGTGAGGAGAAGTGGCATGTGAAACCCGGGGGCAGTTAGCTGAGGTAGTGTCCTTGGTGGCACTTGGCTCTTAGATGGTGGTGGCTCAGCAGGAAGCTTCACCACATGTTTTCTGAACCCTAAGTTTGAGTGGGGGTTTAATCCCTGCGTTTCATGGCTGGCCAGGGAGACACTGGGTGAGACTGATCGTCACACCCACAGAGCTACAGGACATGTGGACAAGAACATGGCCACATCTGTAGTCAAACAGGACATGAGACTGGCTTAAACCGGGCCTCTCATTAACATCCGACTCCTCCTCCTGAGCAAGTTCCATGGGCAGCACATCCGCTCACCCTCAGTGCTCAGTGGTAGGACAGGGTGCTGTGACACACCTCTTCTCCTGGTCTCCTCAGCCACAAGGAGAACCTCTCCCTCAGTGCTCAGTGGTAGGACAGGGTGCCGTGACACACCTCTTCTCCTGGTCTCCTCAGCCACAAGGAGAACCTCTCCCTCAGGTTCAGCTTCTAAATGCCAAAAGTCACTCTGACCACATCAATTTCCCTGGAAAGAATCTGAGAGGGAAACTGCTGTGACCGTCGTGGCCCTTGATTCAGAGACCAGAGGGGCCGTGGGGGTGAAGCAGACTCACCTGGAGAGAAAAAGCTGCCAGGTGGGAGCCACGCCCTGGTAGAGTTCCAGGGACCCAGAGCCAGTTCAGCATGCTATTGTACAGGTTTTTCATTATCTGGGAAAAGGTCTTAGCAAAGCAGACAGGCTTCAGGGATACAGAGACACCAGTGAGCCTTTGAGGCCATCTTGTTATGCCCAGAGTTCTCTACCCCTGGAGGTGGTGCCCGAGCTCAGATTCCAACTGACACAGCCGTGTCCCTTCGCATGTCCTCCTGTGGCCAGGCGTTACCATAGCAACTGGGCCATCCTGACCTGCCCCTCCACACGGGCAGTTCCCAGGAATCGCAGCCATGAGGGACTGAGACCATGCCTCAAGTCATGGCTCTTCACAGAAAACACCCAAGATATCTCCTCTCACTCATTTAAAATTAATGTAACGTGTGATTTATCTTCATGGATTATATGTTTTTGTTGAAAGTCAAATTTTAAGGAAAAAAATCCCATGTTCTTTTCATATTATATTTTGGAATTTTTCCCATATGAAGTTTTATAGGCTGAATTCTGCATCCCCTTTGTCTTGCCCACAGCCTCAGCCTGTCACCCAGAGCAAAACTGAGTACCACAGTCCATCATTCTCCGCTGGTCTCCCCACAGACGGAGGCTCTCCAGGCACGGGATTGGACTTGCCCACCTGCATTCCTGTGCACAGTGCCTTTGGGGCTGAGGACCATGGGTGTGTGTGGAAGGGTGAATGGATGACCGCTGGGTGAGCGGCTGAGTGGACAGCGGCGCGAGAAATGACCACTGCTGTGGACTCGGTGTCTTGAAGGAGCAAGGCAGCAGTGTGGACTGCTGTGCCAGGGCGTACAGCAAACTAGTGAGATTCTATCCCAAAACGAAAAGTGAAGACGGCTAGGGATATGGCTCAGTGGTTGAGCCCCTCTGGGTTCAATCCACAGTACCCCAAATAAATAAACACACCCTCATTCTTAGTCTGTATACCCATCAGACAAATAGACCCCTCTAGAATAAATGGAAATTAAACTGCCTAAAAAAACTAAGGGAACATTCTCATGTGTTTAGCGTATCAGCTGGCTCACAGTATGCCCAGGGCTGCTGGCTGCCTTGCTGGTAGAGAGGATGAAAAATATTTTTGACTGCCTAAGATATTAAGGCAGGATAAAACTTTGTCTACCTGGCATGTTATCAGTTTGAGGTGGTCTATACACCACCTCCGAAAGAGGATGTCCTTACCTCAAAGTCCACGGGCCCCAAAAGCCAGAGCTTGACAATGAATCTCACTTATTCGCCCAGGGCCTCACTAAGTTGCTGAGGCTGGTGTTGAACTTCCGATCCTCCTGCTTTAGCCTCCTGAGTCACTGGGATTACAGGCAGATACCACCATGCCCAGATCAAGTATTCCCTTATTTAACCGGCATAAAGATCTTAAATGTTATTATTTTCTATACCCCTTTAAGATATTGCCATTGTGCTGGAGGGTCTTGGGCCAGTCACTTACCCCAGACCATGACAAACTGTGGAGTCTGCATCCAAAGAGCGTGTCCACCTCAAAGACTCGTTTTCCTTACTCCTCTGTCCAGTGTGTCTCTAGATACATTCCCTTTTGGGGTGGAGAACAAGAGTCACAGAGCAGAACTGTGTAGGGACTCAGAGCTGTGGGCCCAGGGGTGGGGAGGACGCAGAGGGTGGCAGGCACTACCTGCTGCTCATCCAGTGTCCACACAGCTGGCCGGGAGGCTGGCCCCTTCTATGCAGAAGGGCTAGGGCAGGTACATGTACTCTTCTTTTACAGGTGGGAATGATTGTCTCTCTCCTAATGAACTGACTCGATTCTCTCCAATGCTTTAATAATTTAGAGGGAAAAATGGGTTTAGGATTTGAATTTGTGAATTATAAGGATGAATTTGCTGTCCCTTTTCACCCTCTAGGGAAGTTCAAAGTCACAGGTAGGAAAGGGCAAGGTGCCGAGCAGGCTAAGCTCTGCCCTGATCCCTTCACTGGGGCATCGGCTCCCTGTTGCCATGACTACAGGGGGGTCCAAGCTGGTCATTTCTTCCCTGGAGAGGTGACCTTGCCCCTGATGCTGGGCGGCAGGCCTCCATCCAGGAGGTGAGGTGCAGCAGACGCCCTGTTCACCAAGCAGCAGCCCTGCTCCGACGGTGCTGTGCAGGCTCAGACAGTGGACAGCCGTGCCCAGAGGGCCGTCAGACATCCATGTTCCTCTGTGATAAGGCGCAGTCCTGTGCCTTCTGCTAACCCAGTCCCCAAGTCAGAGCTGGTGTACCCGTCAGACAGGCCTGTGATGTAGAAAGAGGGTCATTAAAAAACAGAGCTGAATAAGATTTTAGACAGAGTCTTGCTAGAGAAGCAGCCCCACTTCCTCACTTAAGGATGAGGAAACCCGGATGGAAACAGTTCCACGACTGGTCCAAGATCACACGTGGGGGACGGCAGCCTCGTGAAACACTTGACTAGACCTCAGGTGGGAAAGTCTTATGAAATAGCTTTTGTCATCGATCATACTTTGTTCTTCATTCTTAACATTTCTGTTAATGAACCCATATTGCACTTTCCACTTAATCACTCTTTCTTAATGTACATACTGGGATTAGCTTATTATTTTGTTGTTGTTGTTTATTTTATTTATTTTTGTATGTGCTGCTGAGGATCAAATCCAGTGCCTCACGTGTGCTAGGCAAGTGCTTTACCACTAAGCCACAACCCCAGCCAGGGATTAGCTTATTTATTGAACACTAATTTTAAATGCCCCTAATAATCCTATAAAGCAGGTGTTAATTTTATACCCAGTTACAGAGGAGGAAGCTGGCGTGTAGGTGTGCCCAAGTTCCAACATTTGGTGACAGAGCTAGGATGTGTGCAGAGGAATTCTTATGACATCTGAGCTCATTGGGTCTAAGGATGAGAGTGAGTTTTCAGAACTCTTGCTTTTCCTTGAGCAAGTCTGCATGGTCCTCCTCCTGGGCTGCTGCTGGTCGGGCAGGCCAGGCCTTCCTGCACAGGTGTGTAGCTGAGGCTGTCCCCACCGTCCCCACTGCCCCCAGAAGCACTGGGGGAGGAGCTTCTGGCCGAGGGTTACAGGGGGTTCGCCTGTGTTTGTTCTAGATGGAACCCTGACTTCATTTTTTGTCAATGTTAGTGGAAAGTATTTGTAACATCATAAAACTTGCAGAATAATTTCCATGAAAGCTAAGCTGGGAATACACTAAAACCTATTGAATGTGTGATTAAATAAATCAATGAGCTAAAAACTTTCTTGCTGAGAGCCATAGCCGAGTCGGAATGATGCATGGCATTTTTGCCAGAACGGAGTGGTTGAGAGGTGACGCCAGCAAGCCAGGCACTTTCTCAAACCTCACACCTAGGTGTCTCAGTTCATTGATCTGGATCTCTTCATTCTTAGATTTATCTTGCTGTTACTTTAAAAGCTAGTCTTAGTAATGAAATGAGTAAGAAAAGACATCTTCTTTGTTCTTCTAAAAAAAGATGTATAGGGTTTCTAATTTCACTTAGATATTTCAAGTAGCTTCCATAATGTTTCATGGTTGAGTTTATCTGTGAATAACTTTAATTATGATTTTTTACCTGTGTAGATTCTGTTTTTCAATTTGTTTTTTTCTAATAAGAAAAGTAATTATCATTTATGAATCTTCGACACTGTGCCAAGCTCGTAGGCATTTGGCATATCCTGATTTTGGTTGGACCTTACAAGGTCGCATGATAAAACTGTTTACTATTAATGCCACATCACAGGTAGCAAAGGTTCCTGAATCAGCCAAGTGTGGACACCAACACATTTAGTCACTGACAAAGGCACTGGTTTGGCATCAAATAATTACATTACACCTTTTTACTTATTTTATATCAATGTTTAAATATTTAAGACACTAAGAAATGGCAATGACTGAGGAATGCGTGTGCCTGAGAACCACAGTTGAACCTCTCAGACGGCGCCGCTGCGGGGTGCCCTCTGCTCATCATGGTCCCTCCGCTTCTCCTCGAGGTGTGCCCGCTGAGGAGCTCGGATGCCAGGAGCTCACTGAACGTGCACAGCCACCTTCTAAGCAAAATATCAGAGTGTTCCAGCTCATGCCTTGGGTGGAGTGGAGATATTTATAGACATGATTGAGATGAATGGGAGCTAGTGGAGTGGGGAAGCTGAAAATAGCTGCGGAGGACTTGATCTCTTCAGTGGTGGGGTGCTTTGTCCCTTCCCAACCAGTAGCAGGTGATGGCCATGTCGGTCCTTTGCTGTCCAGAGCCTCCCCCTCTCTGTGACTATCCAGCCTCCACCTCCACCATCCTTTGTGGCACCTGAGCTCCCCTGGGCTTCCTTTCCTCTAGAAGATACTGGAGGCTGGGACTTGGGCAGCCTCCACAAAGCCAGGATGCAGGAGTCCACCATGGGTGGCTGTGTCCCCAGAGTGCAGCAGGTTGGGCACCTGCAGTTAGTCAGTGCTGGCTGCTGACTGTCACCTCCTGAACCTCTCACCAGCTCCACAGCAGGCCACCACCTGGCAGGCCCTCTCTGGACTACAGGTTTCAGCCTCAGCACGGTGCGGGGGGTCCCTTCTGTATCTGTCTAACTGTATTGTTTAATATGGAAAAATATGTTTTAATTTTTCAGGTCAACGCGTTGTCCTTTCTATCTTAGGAATCTTTCTAGATCATTCTTTATTTATTCTCATAGAGAATCCCCTTTAGGAAAGGCTTCTTAAAGCCAGTCTTGGTGTGTGAAGTGAGTGTTTCAGCCAAGCGGAAGCTAAGGAGCGTGTTGATGGAATACCTAAGGCTCGGAAGACTTTGTTCGCCAGACCTTTGCTCTTCCTTCTCACACGACTTGGCCTTTCGCTGAACAAACAAGCTGACAGCCGCGTCATTCTCCCGCTAGTCTGGGGCGCAGATCGTGCTGCTCCATTGTGTCTAGGGCCTTGTCACGCCACCAAAATAAGGAAACTGACTTGTATTTCTTCAAATACAATACATTTATTTTTCTGGGGTTTTCTATAGAGTTTTTCTTATTTTCCTTTGTTTTGTTTTTAATGGTATGCATTTTAATTTTTTTTCTCTTTCCACATTTTATTAGCCCATCATAGCTGCACATATGTTGGAATTTGTTGTTCATATTTGTACACGTACATGCCATAACAGTGTGACTCCCCAGCATTTCCCAACACCCATGCCTGGTCCTTTTCCTCTCCTGATGTCCATTTGAGTTTCATAGAGTTTCATGAGATTTGTCCCACCTTTCTTTACCTCTCTAGTTTCCATATATGAGGAAGAAACCTATAAACTTTGACCTTCTGAGTTTTATTTATATAACTTAACAGGATGATCTCTAGTTTCATCAATTTTCCTGCAAATATCATAGTTTCAGGTTTTTTTTTTTATTGAATAAAACTCTATTGTGTATAGATACCACATTTTTTCATCCATTTATCCATTGATGACACCTAGACTGGTTCCACCATTTAGCCCTTGTGAATTGTGCTGCTGAAACATGGACGTCCTGTATCACTTGGTATCACGGCTGATTCTTCAGGCTCAACACCCAGGAGTGCTGTAGCTGGGTCACATGATAACTCCATACTGCCTTCCACGGTGTTTTTACTAACTCACAATCCAACCACAAGTGTAAAAAGGCTCCTTTTTCTCCACGTCCTCTCCAGCATTATTATTTTTATTCTTGATGACTGCCATTCTGACTGGTATGAGATGAAATCTCAATGTGGTTTTGATTTACATTTCCCTAATTGCTAATGATGTGGAGCATTTCTTCAGGTGTTTGTTGCACATTGTATTTTTACTTTTGAGAGTGTCTGTTTAGTTCATCTGCCCATTTATTAATTGGATTATTTGATTTTTTGATAAAAATTTTTTGACCTCTTTATATATTTTAGATATTAATTATCTGTCAGAAGACTAGCTAGGAAATATTTTCTTCCATTCTGTACATTCTCTCTTCACATTTCTAGTTATTTCCTTTGCTGTGAAGCTTTTTAATTGAAAGCCATCCCATTTATTAACAGTTGGCATTATTTCCTGAGCTTTATGGGTCCTATTGAGAAAGTCATTGCCTGTGTTACAAGTTGTTACAAGATAGAGTGTTGACCCACAACTTTCTTCTAAAAGTTGCATAGTTTCTGGTGTACATCCCAGTGTTTTGATGCATTTCAAGTTGATTTTTGTGCAGGGCAAGAGATACAGGTACAGTTTCATTCTTCACGTATGGATAACCAGCTACCCCAGCACCATTTGTGAAAAAGGCTGTCTTTTCTCTAATGTATGTTTATGGCTCCTTTGTCAAGGATCAGATGAGTCTACACATCTGTGGGTCTGTGTCTTCTATTCTGTACCATTGGTCTATTTTAATGCCAGTACCATGCAGGTTTTTGTTTCTGTAGATCTGTAACATAATTTGAAGTCAGGTTTTATGATTGCATTGCTTTTTTGGCATAACATTCCTTTGGCTGTTCTGGGTCTTTTATTCTTCCAAATGAAATTAAGGACTATTTTATCTAGTTCTCTGAAGAATATCATTGTTGCTTTGATGGGATTGTATTGAATCTGTATATTGCTTTGGACAGTATGATAATTTTAACAATTTCCCACGAACATGGGAAGTGTTAACATCTTCTGAGGTCTTCTTCAATTTTTTTCTTTAATATTTTACTTTCTTCTATTTCGAGACTATTGTGAATGGAATTGTTTCATGATTTCTTTCTCAGCAGATTTGTTATTGATGTATAGGAAAGCTATTGATTTTTTGTTTTTTTTCTGTACCAGAGTTTAACCCAGGATTTGCTTAACCAGTGAGCCACATCCCCAGCCGATTAGTAAAACATTTTATTTTGAGACAGGGTCTCGCTCAGTTGCTGAGGATGGCTTTGAAATTGAGATCCTTGTGCCTCAGCCTCCCGAGTCACTTGGATTGTGTGCATGTACTACCCTGCCCAGACAGCTGTTGATTTTGTTTATTAGCTCTAGCAGTCCTTTGGTGGAGTTTTATGGATCTTCTAGGTACAGAATCACATCATCTGTAGTGACAGTTTGTCTTCTTTCTTCCTACTTTTATTCCATTTATTTTCTTCCCTTGCCTAATTGTTCTGGCTAGAATTTCTAGCACTAAATTAAATAGGAGTGGTAAAAGTGGGTATTCTTGTCCCAGATTTTAAAAGAAGTCTTTCATTTTTCCCCATTTAATATGAGGCTCACATTGGGTTTTTCACTGTATATCCCTTGTGATGTGGAGCTGTATCCCTTCTGTCCCTGGTACCTTCAGTGTTTTTTCATGAATAGGTGCTGAGCTTGGTCAAAGACCATCTTTCTATTTATTGAGATGGCGAAATGATTTTTGTCCTTGATTTTGTTTAGGTTCTGGATTAAATTTAATAACTTGAATATATTAAACCATCCTGGCATCTCTGGAATAAAACCAACTTGGTCATGGTGTATAATTTTTTAAATATATTGTTTAACAAAATTTGATAACATTTTATATTAAGTATTTTTTTCATCTGAGTTTATCAGGGATATTTGGTCTCTAGTTTTTGGTTTTGTATTGTTTTTTTCTTTATGTATCTTTATCTAGTTTTGGCATGAGTGTGATATTCACTTCATGGAATGAGTTTGGAAGTGTTCCATTCCTTGATATTTAATGGAATAATTTGAGAAGTATGGGCATCAGTTCATTTTTAAAGGTCTGGTAGAATTCACCTGAGAATCCATCTGGTCCTGTGCATTTCTTGTGGTAAGGCTTTTTACTATTACTTATCTCTCATTACAAGTTGTTGGTTTGTCTGTGTTTTCCATGTCATCTTCTTTGATTAGAAATATACCCATTTCTTCTTGGTTTTTCCAGTGGATTGAGGTCTAAGTTTCAAAGTTGTCCTTAGTGATCTGTTGGATTTCTGTGATGTCTGTTGTGACTTCTCCTTTCTCATCTTCAATTTTATTAATGTGGGTCTTCGCTTTCTCTCGATTAGTTTGGCTAAGCACTCATCAATCTTATTTACTTTAAAAAAAAAAGTTTTGATTATTTGGGGTTTTGTATTTTTCTTTTTTACTATTAATTTCGTTGGTTTTAACTCTGATATTAATCATTTACTTCCTTCTGTGGGTTTTGAAATTATTTTTAAAATTTTTTTCAAGGGCCTTGAGATGTATCATTAGTCTATTTGGGATCTTTCTGATTTTCTTGTAGAGGCATTCATAGGTAAAAACTTTTCTCTTAGAACTGTCTTCATAGTGTCCCAAGTTTCTGGTTTGTGTTATCACTATTTTCACTTGAGTCTAAAAATTATTTGTTGTCTCCCCTGATTTTTTTCTATCATCATTCAAAAGAGTATTGTTCAGTCTCCAGGTGTTTAAATAGTATCTGTAGAGTTTGGTCTTGTTGATCTCTAAATTTATTCCATAATGATCCAATAAAATGCAAGAAATTATATCATTTTTTTATTTCCTGAGAGTCCCTTTATGACCTAAATTATGGGCTATTTTGGAGAAAATTTTATGAACTGATGAGAAGAGAGTTTATTTAGCTTTTGTTGAATAAAACATTTTATAGATGTCATTTATGCACATATAATTTATACTACTTCATGAGTTTGAGAGGTTTTGTTGTTGTTGTTTAAAATTTTATTAATTCATTTATTATTTGTTTAACGCAGTGCTGAGGATCAAACCTAGTGCCCCACACATGCTAGGCTAGTGCTCTACAACAGAGCTACAACTGTTTGTCTGTTGGAATGGATTTCTCTTCCACTCTTATGTGTGGTGCTTTTAAGGGTACAGTCCTTATTTGCTAAAGTGTCCTAGGGTGATCTAGATCAAGACCCCTTGTAGATGTGGTATGCATAGGTATTTGCATAGCCTTTGTATTAATTCTCTAGTTTTGCTCTAGCTGTGGATGTGCATGGGTTGGACCTGAGGCCCACTCATAGTCATTTCTACTTGCAATCTAGTCATTAGTTTGGATTTTTATCTCTTCTATTTTTTGTGTTAAAGTGTAGCTGAGGACTGAGTGTCATCAATTTGTGTGTGGAGCATGCTGTGCTCTCTTTTGGTTGAGTTAAGTTCAACAGCAGAGTCTCTATCCTGCAAACTGTAGTGTCCCTATAGGTTCCCAGCACCTCACAGAATGGAGGGGGGAAAAGCACCAACCAATGCAAACTATGTACAGCATTTGGTTCCTACAATGACACTTACAATGTTAATTGGCACAAAAAAAAAAAAGAAAGAAAGAAAAGAAATTGTGGGGTCAGCGTTTTCCAAATGACCCTCAAAGCAAAACAACAAGTAATCATGCACTATATCTGTCATTAAAGCAAAGAACAGGTACCAATTATGTCATCCTCAACACTAGTAATTAAAACAGCTGAGTAGTGGGAGCAGGAGTTATAGAAACCAATTAGTTTTAAAAGATGGTAAAAAAATACAGTTAATTAGGGGAAAAGAAAATGTGATGGTAAGGTAGAAAAGAGTTTATAATTCCAAAAAGGAAAAGAGCATGCTGAAGAAATGTAGTAGGTGATGGTTGTAAAGAAGGAGGAGAAAAATAGGAAAAACAAAGTAAAAGAAGATAGAGAAGAAGAGAAGAGAATTTGGGCATTATCAGGAGCATCACAGACAGAAAGAGAAGCAAGAAACAAACAAATGAAAACAGAAGAAAACCAACCAAGACACACAAACCCAAGACACTGGCCCTCAAAGACAAGGCAAGGAAAACAACTTCATGAAAAGGAAATGCTAAACATAAGAAACAAATCAGGCTGTGCCTGGGTTTCCATTTGTCACTCAGCACGGCAAGAACACACACAAAGGGCGAAAGATGGCTGAGACGAAGGAATCCTCTCCATTGAACTAGTCAAAACAGTGGTGAGAAGGATGGGCCCTGCCTATGGCCACTGTCTTTCTCATCTCCTTGAGCTACGGACTGAGGACAAGGGCAAGGACTGGGGCTGGGAACCCCTCCCCTTTTCCGCTGCCCTCTGAGCTCTCAGTTGGAATGGCCTGAGCCTGCAGCTGGTTGATAGTCCTCAGCTTCTCAGCAGAGTGAGGCAGGGCAGAGCGGGAAGTGCCGTCAGCTGCAGTCTGTCTGTGAAGACAGACGGAGCCCTACACCCCAGAGGAGCCAGAGTTCCAGAAGGGAGTCCTGTGTGGGGCTCAGCTCCTCAGGCTCAGGGGCTTGGTGGGAGGTGTCTGCCCTGGACAGATCCCTAGGGCCTGCCGCTGCCCTCTGTCAGGAGTCTGGACCTCAGGAGGCTGCCAGGAGTTCTACTCCCAGATCAGGGGAGACCTTCCTCACTCCCTCTGCTCCATGGACACAGCCTTCCACAGCTGAGTCCCTGAGTGTGTCCACACCCGCCCGTTCAGGTATCCGACCTGCTTCATCTCGCCACAAAGCCACCAGACTCAGAAGAGGAAGTGTGTTGGGCTCCCCTGCACTTTCCCAATGGACCCCCTGGGTACAATCTTCTCTGTGTCTGTTTCTCCCAGGATCTAGGAACACCTTAGGGCCCCTGGGAAGCACCTGCCGGGACAGAGTGACAGTGTTTTTCTGCAGCATGGCTGTCTCCAGGGCAAGTTGGGGACAGCACTTGTCAAGCCCCAGTGCACAGCGCAGCCTCTGGACTGGCTGAGCTCGGGCAGCTTCTCTGATCTCAGGTTTTTCCCTGCGTCTGTCTGGGTGTCTCTCGGTTCTCTGTCACTGTCTCTATCACTGTCCATGCTGCTGCCACAGTGGGCTCAGCTCAAGGGAGTCTTTGTTCTTCATTCAATGCACCCAGGTTTCTGACTCTCAAAGACCCTCTGCCTGTCCAATATTGAGTTTCGGTGGAGCCCCTCTGTCACCCACCTCTCGAGGGGTGGGACTCCAGCCGCTGGGATCCCCAGTCTTAGATCAGCCGGGAACGCAGCCTTCCTGTGGCTCGCCATCTTCAGTCTCCCCTCTTCTGATTTTCTGAGAGTTTAATGGCTCTGTGAGATGATTTATTCTTGCGATTCTCTCACAGCCATGCTTTGTTAACATGGGATACAATGAAACACTTTTAATCTCTGTTCTCAACTCTTTAATGAGTTCTCAAAATGCATCTTCCCTTATTTCTCTAATTATTGATTCTACAGCCTTTGTTATTTCTTGACAAATTTCAATATCTTCTGCTTTTATCCAGAGATCTACAATTTTCTCTTGCCATCCTTGCATCCTTTATTCTGCCAGAGTTCCAGCTACGTTACTCCACACATCTTTGGTTGATTGATGTAAATGTTAATTTCCAATTTTACCATATCTAATGATGTTCTGATTCATTCTTGAGCAGTTATTGTGTTGTGATTTTTAAATTCCCAGTCTCTCATTTTTAATAAGTGTTCTTCCTACTTTCATATATCTGAGGACATATTTTAATAATTTTGTGAGCTCTGCTCATGATTCTTCATTGCTTTGTTTCAGGGGTTAATCCTCTCGAATATCTCACTGGCTTTGTTTCTCATTTTGTGCAGCAGGATTATTTTAAGATTCTTCCATTACTGCTGTTAGTTCATTTGCTTTCCCTGGTGATCTGGCTAATCTTAACTGTTTTTCTGTAAATATTCTATATCCCTGACAATGTCCCTGGCATTTTTGATCACTTTTGCCTGAGGGATTTCTTATTTCTGATGTTTTCATTGTCATCTGTGCAAAAGAGAGACATAACACTACTGAAGTACAGAAGGGGTGGGTGCAGAGGGAAGGTTGCCCAAGAAAGTTCAAAATTAGGACTATTACTGGACAGATTTGGAATTCAGAATCGCTGACTCAGAGAGAGATGAGTTCCGTTGGTCCTGAAGACTTCCGAGGTTTGAAAAAGCAGAATCCCTCAAGTTGGTGGCCGAAGGCGACTCAGCCTGGCAGCTGTGGCACGACTCCTGTGAAGGATCCCAATGGGACAGCAGTGGGCATAGCTTGCCTGGATCCCATGCCTGTGGGGTCCAGCACGTGCACACACTTGGCCTGCAGGTGGCCCATCCTGGCACTCCCTGGGGGCCAGGGTCTGCTTGTGGTGTCCATGGCTCTCCAGGTCTTCCCGAGGACGAGCTGAATCCCCTCTGGCTTCAGTGTGACTGTGCTTATTCTTTCTGTTTTTATGCCACTTTCTAGCAACAGGTGGGCTGAGAGAAGGGAGCCAGGCAGTAGAGCCGAGTCTTCTCGTGGCTCATGTCCAGGGGGAATCCTGCACAGTCTTGAAGAATTCTCTCCGAGTAGAGGCCATGCATAGAGAATTATGCTAATTTATATGTGTTGACCATTGACAGAGGGACTGGGATGTCGTTGGGCCACCTTTAAGTTCCAGGGAACCACCTGGGTGACTTCAGGGTGGAATGGACCCAGTCCCTGAATTCCCACCCCCCACACACCACCAGACTACGGCACTGGGCAGGGATTGCTCATGGCTCAGCTTGTTAGAGCTTGACTTTTCCTGCCCTGAGCTGGTTACTTTGACTTTTTATAGAAACGCAGTGATATTTGAAGTCCTAGATGAAACCTCTTCTCGTTAGCAGTGTGTGGCAACGTAGGGGGTGTTTAGTTTAATAGGAAACAGACTCACCCTCTTCCAAAGTGACTGCTGCACTTTGCTTTGCCCTCAGCCATGACAGTTACTTGTGTTCTTTGGTGAGAAATGTAGACGTGGATTCATCCAGTCTGCGAAGCGGATGCCTCTGGACAGGTCGTCTCTATTTCATTAATCATACTTTTCCGATGTTCTCTGACCGGCCCTCCTGACTCAGACAAAAACATGTGAAATCTATAAAAAGTGTTTGATAATTTTCATTTAGTAAGAAAGTGTGAAATCCTTTTCAGCTGTGGGAAGCGTTGGTGTTTGCGACGGTGTTAATAACTTCTAGAAGTGGACTTGATGTGGTCTGCTCCCGAGGAAGCAGCTTGCAGGGCCCTTGCTCCTGATGCCTGACTGGAGATTGAATGAACCAGGTATCTGTCGGCTTCCGCCACATGCATCACATCCAAAGCACACGTGTAGTTGAAGGATGAAGTCCTCCCCCAAAAAGGCAAAATGAAAATAGAGTTGTCAATAAGGACCCTCAAGGAGGAGCATGATTCCTCCTCAAGTGTGCATATGTGCCCTGTGTGCAGTGTGGGTGTGTGCGCCTGGGACCTCTGTGCCTGGGTGTGTGTGCATGTGTGCCCTGTGTGCAGTGTGGCTGTGTGTGCCTGGGACCTCTGTGCCTGGGTGTGTGTGCCTGTGTGACTGAGTGCAGTGTGGGTGTGTGTGCCTGGGACCTCTGTGCCTGGGTGTGTGTGCATGTGTGCCCTGTGTGCAGTGTGGGTGTGTGTGCCTGGGACCTCTGTGCCTGGGTGTGTGCGTATGTGTGCCCTGTGTGCAGTGTGGGTGTGTGTGCCTGGGACCTCTGTGCCTGGGTGTGTGTGCCTGTGTGACTGAGTGCAGTGTGGGTGTGTGCACCTGGGACCTCTGTGCCTGGGTGTGTGTGCATGTGTGCCCTGTGTGCAGTGTGGGTGTGCGTGCCTGGGACCTCTGTGCCTGGGTGTGTGTGCATGTGTGCCCTGTGTGCAGTGTGGGTGTGTGTGCCTGGGACCTCTGTGCCTGGGTGTGTGTGCATGTGTGCCCTGTGTGCAGTGTGGGTGTGTGTGCCTGGGACCTCTGTGCCTGGGTGTGTGTGCATGTGTGCCCTGTGTGCAGTGTGGGTGTGCGTGCCTGGGACCTCTGTGCCTGGGTGTGTGCGTATGTGTGCCCTGTGTGCAGTGTGGGTGTGCGTGCCTGGGACCTCTGTGCCTGGGTGTGTGCATATGTGTGCCCTGTGTGCAGTGTGGGTATGCGCACCTGGGACCTCTGTGCCTGGGTGTGTGTGCCTGTGTGACTGCGTGCAGTGTGGGTGTGTGTGCCTGGGACCTCTGTGCCTGGGTGTGTGTGCCTGTGTGACTGAGTGCAGTGTGGGTGTGCGTGCCTGGGACCTCTGTGCCTGGGTGTGTGTGCATGTGTGCCCTGTGTGCAGTGTGGGTGTGCGCGCCTGGGACCTCTGTGCCTGGGTGTGTGTGCATGTGTGCCCTGTGTGCAGTGTGGGTGTGCGCGCCTGGGACCTCTGTGCCTGGGTGTGTGTGCATGTGTGCCCTATGTGCAGTGTGGGTGTGCGCGCCTGGGACCTCTGTGCCTGGGTGTGTGTGCATGTGTGCCCTGTGTGCAGTGTGGGTGTGCGTGCCTGGGACCTCTGTGCCTGGGTGTGTGTGCATGTGTGCCCTGTGTGCAGTGTGGGTGTGCGTGCCTGGGACCTCTGTGCCTGGGTGTGTGTGCATGTGTGCCCTGTGTGCAGTGTGGGTGTGCGCGCCTGGGACCTCTGTGCCTGGGTGTGTGTGCCTGTGTGCCCTGTGTGCAGTGTGGGTGTGAGTGCCTGGGACCTCTGTGCCTGGGTGTGTGTGCATGTGTGACTGCGTGCAGTGTGGGTGTGTGCACCTGGGACCTCTGTGCCTGGGTGTGTGTGCATGTGTGCCCTGTGTGCAGTGTGGGTGTGCGTGCCTGGGACCTCTGTGCCTGGGTGTGTGTGCATGTGTGCCCTGTGTGCAGTGTGGGTGTGCGTGCCTGGGACCTCTGTGCCTGGGTGTGTGTGCATGTGTGCCCTGTGTGCAGTGTGGGTGTGCGTGCCTGGGACCTCTGTGCCTGGGTGTGTGCATATGTGTGCCCTGTGTGCAGTGTGGGTATGCGCACCTGGGACCTCTGTGCCTGGGTGTGTGTGCCTGTGTGACTGCGTGCAGTGTGGGTGTGTGTGCCTGGGACCTCTGTGCCTGGGTGTGTGTGCCTGTGTGACTGAGTGCAGTGTGGGTGTGCGTGCCTGGGACCTCTGTGCCTGGGTGTGTGTGCATGTGTGCCCTGTGTGCAGTGTGGGTGTGCGCGCCTGGGACCTCTGTGCCTGGGTGTGTGTGCATGTGTGCCCTGTGTGCAGTGTGGGTGTGCGCGCCTGGGACCTCTGTGCCTGGGTGTGTGTGCATGTGTGCCCTATGTGCAGTGTGGGTGTGCGCGCCTGGGACCTCTGTGCCTGGGTGTGTGTGCATGTGTGCCCTGTGTGCAGTGTGGGTGTGCGTGCCTGGGACCTCTGTGCCTGGGTGTGTGTGCATGTGTGCCCTGTGTGCAGTGTGGGTGTGCGTGCCTGGGACCTCTGTGCCTGGGTGTGTGTGCATGTGTGCCCTGTGTGCAGTGTGGGTGTGCGCGCCTGGGACCTCTGTGCCTGGGTGTGTGTGCCTGTGTGCCCTGTGTGCAGTGTGGGTGTGAGTGCCTGGGACCTCTGTGCCTGGGTGTGTGTGCATGTGTGACTGCGTGCAGTGTGGGTGTGTGCACCTGGGACCTCTGTGCCTGGGTGTGTGTGCATGTGTGCCCTGTGTGCAGTGTGGGTGTGCGTGCCTGGGACCTCTGTGCCTGGGTGTGTGTGCATGTGTGCCCTGTGTGCAGTGTGGGTGTGCGTGCCTGGGACCTCTGTGCCTGGGTGTGTGTGCATGTGTGCCCTGTGTGCAGTGTGGGTGTGCGTGCCTGGGACCTCTGTGCCTGGGTGTGTGTGCATGCATGTGTGCGGACCTGCCTCTGTGTGCAGGGAGAAGGATGATGGAGAGGGGTTGATGGGTTTGGGTGTCTTTGTCTCCTTGAGTCGGGGAGAGGACTTCTAACTTCAGTGGGCCTTTCCTGGGATTCTTAGTTGGAGTTCAACATCTTGCACTAAAAACTGCAGAATAAGCCCCAGGTGCTCTCAGGCTTTCGCTTTCTGCTTTGAAACCAGGAGGGTCTGAAGAGCGACCTTCCAGCCCCTGGGACTGTGTCCCCCATGGTGGGACCCTCTGGTCCTCTGCCCCCCTGCACATGTCCCACCAGCTGCTCCCTGTGGGACTCCAGCCTGGGTCCTGCACACCACAGGGCCCTCTCCAAGCTCATCATGATGAAGGGAGCCTCTGCATTCGTACCAGGTTTGAGCAGCAGGTCACTCTCATGCAGGCCCCGGAGTCCCTCTGGCTGCCCTCTGCCTACTCTTCTTTATCTCTGAACCAGGAAAGGAAATAACTAAGCCCCTCTGGAGGATCCTCACCCTCCATTCCCTTCACCCTGCTAGGAACATCACCCAAGGCCTGCATAGCCACTGTCACCAGATCTGAGCCTGCTGTCCACTAGGTCCCCTCTAGCGTCTTCCATGCCAACAGCTCTGCAGACATTGCCTGGACACCAGTATCCTCTCTCTGGTCAAGTCCAAGGGCTCCTGTTGCATCCGTTTTGCCCCCTGAGCAGCACTTGGTACACCGACTCTCACTGCTTCTTAGACCTTCGGTTCCATGGAGCTCCCACAACACAAGCTGATCTTGGGGTTCCCCTACTGCCCAGTGCTGCATAGGTCATTCCTGGGTCCCTTGACTTCCAAGGCCCCCTCAGCCCTAGTCACTGTCTCCCCAGGTTCCCTGCTCAGTCCTCTTTCTCTCAGCACTGTCCACAGTTCGTGGTTCTTACGTATTTACACGTGGTCCTGTGTGTCTCCCAAGCTCCACACTGTGCATTCTGAATGCTTGTGGGGCATTATGGCTCGACATAACATCAAGGGGTGTCTAAGAGCCGCGTTCACACTTTCTGAACTTCAAAAGAGAAAGCTCATACCAGAAATTTTGCTTCTAATCCTCTAACCAACCCTTGTCTCCTCTGACCAACTTCTCCCCAGCCCTCTACCCAGGCTCACGAGGCTAACACTCAACCTTCTGTGAGACCAACCCTTTTGCCTTCTACACTGGTGAGATCACGAGACCTTTGATTTTCTGTGTCTGGCTGAATTCACTTAGCATAATGTCCTACAGGATCCTCTGTGTTGTCACAACTGGATCTCTATGGCTAACTAGTATTGCACTATGCATATATACCACATTTCATCATCCATTCATTGATTGATACACACCTAGGCTGAATCCATATTTTCACTGGTGTGAATAGTGCTTAAAAGAGCTGGTGTGCCTGTGTGGAGGGCTAGGAGGTGCTGGTGGAAGGACAGAAAGTTTGGGAGAGGAATGAGGTAGGGAGATAAGGGTGCCAGATTTCTCTTTTGGAAATTCAGGAGAGAGAATTTTAGACATGACTTTTAGACACCCCTCGATATTACATCAAACAAGGTGTCTCGTACACATTTAGAATTAACAGCTTGGGAGTTACTCAGGACTAGACATAACTTTTCTTATTTTGAAAATTTTCTAATTTCTTATTTTAAAAACTAAGATGATCTTCATTTATTGTGTGTAGCATCCTGATATGTTTTCAGTAAAGTATACAGAATTATGTTTCCACATTTACTATAAGCAGGCTGAGGACAGTGATTATAGCTGTTTACTTACGATTCTCATCATATTCAATGGAAAATAATAGATAAACAATCTGTGCTTTTCTTGAAAATATCGCATGTTGTTTTAGCCATTCTGTCTGCTAAGTGCATCAGTGTAGTTTAAAATCTGTTCATGTGGTTTAGGCACCAAAATAATATGAGGTTAATATTCTGACTTCCAATTCATGACTTTCTCATCACTGCCAAAATATTAAAACATACGTGGGTGCCGGACAGTTGATGCAGGACTGGCGGCACTGGTGTGACATGGGGTCCTGCTGGGGCAAGCTCTGTTCTTGAGGATCTGCTCCCAGTAGCATTTCAAGGAATACTGGGGCTTTTCAGTAACTCCTTTCCCTGCTCTAATTATTATGGCTGTTTTTGTAATGACCTGCTCATGTTGTGACTATATCCACAGTCACACTCTTATTTCAGCGTCTCTCACTGAAGTACTCTGCGGTTCTCAGAGAAAGGTGAGCTTTAAGCTTGGATTTCCAACATATTCAGTACAGCATTTCATTGGTCTCCTGATTTACAATTAAAAAGATGATGAAACACCGGGAGACTCTTGCATGGGTTTTAGGGAAGAGCTACAGACACTTAGGGGTGTGTGTGCTTGAGTTCTTCGAACTGTGTCATTGCAAGAAAACTTGTGAAGCCTATTATTTATGGAATTAGGCTGGCTTTTCTACACAGAATAAATGCACTAATGGTCTGTTCACTTGGCAGAGAGTATGTGCATGTCCATGTTCCTAGCCAACGTGGGTTCATGGGTTTATTATAGATTGAAAAGGAAGATGAAATTTCGCTATGTTTCTAAGAATATTTTGTGATGATCTCTCAGTTACCTGAAAATAACTATGTTAAAAATAATAATGAACAGTAGGGATAAAACGTCACCTCAAAAGCCAGGCAGCATGGAGACCCGGAGCAGAACGGTCAGCTCATGGCCTTCAGAAACAGATGGACACCAGGAATGTTGCCGTGGGTGAATGAGACAGTGCCTTCTACAATTTGAAGCATGTTTCTAGAGAGAAGTTCTGAAAACATACAGGGTGAACTTAAGACTGATAGAAAGACAAAATAAAGCAACCAAAAAACGTTATGGCAACATCTCACTGACCCACTCTGTCTCCAGGTCTGTCCACGGGCACAGCCCAGGCCTCTGCCAGGCCCATTGCACGAGGCGGTTCAGCCGTCCCACAGGCTGGGGGGTGGGAGTGAGGTCCTGGTGGTCTGCACTTCTCCTTTGGGAACTTCCTTGTCAGCCCAGCACTCCTGGGCCCTCCTGGACCCTCCTGGACCCTCCTGGGCCCTCCTGGGTCCTCCTGGGAGTGGACTCTGCTGCTCCTGTCAGGAGCTCAGCTGCGGAACAATGCACCTGGGGCCGCACAAGTCAGGCTGTCTCGGAGCCAGAGCTGGAGTCCAGCACCCAGGCAGCTTCCCTCCTGCCTCCTGTTCACAGAGGGCACCTGCGGGCTGGGTGCTCCCACGCTGGCAGGGCCAGGGCTCTCCTGGTCCTCACATGGCTCCACCCTCAAGTTTGAGGACCTCTCAGAGGCCCCGTGTCATCCTGTCACCACCAGGGCATGACACCTCAGCGTGTGGGTCTCGACCACGCCAACACGCAGACCACGGCAAAGCGCTGCTGAGCGCCGGGCGCTCGAGCGTGGGGACAGTGCGGCTTTCTCAGAGCTCTGGGGTCCTCCGAACAGAGACCCTGCTGTCGTGGCTGGTCCCTGGGTTTGGCCTTCACAGGGAGAGCAGAGACCCTGGTGGTCAGGTGGCACCGTGTAGGGAGGATCCCTGGTGTGGCCACTGCCTCGTGCCTAGATTTCCTAGGATGGCGCGAGTGTACCCTGTCTGGGGACCCTGAGGTTTGCCAGGCCCAGGCTCCTCTTAGTGTTGACACAGGTGTTAAGGAAAACCACCCTACTTGCTTTCTTTACATCCCTCCCCCCACTCCTTTATTAGGAAAGGTAAGGAAGGGTTAGGGAAAAACACTGTGGGGACCCTGCAAGAAGGGGTTATCAAGAGGGATATCAAGGGAGAACATTGCATATTGGTTTAGAGGCTCTTTTATTTTTTAAAGTAGAGTTCATTTTGTACTAATTATGTGAAATAAATTACCCTCTGATAGCAAGATAGCATTCTACAATAATCAAAACTATGGCTTTTTTAGCATCTAAAGGCTTTACTTATTTTATAAAATAACCTGTACTTAACTGGTGTATCCAATTTACTATGCTCTACATAAAACTATGCATAATCATATTATGCTTGGTGTGTAACAATCTTTCCTTCCAAGTCCTATACCAAAGTGAAAGGAAATACAGATGATATTAATTTATTTAAAAATCATCACATTATACCACTTCCGCTTTATTCTTGATTTACCCAAATGTCTTTTGCATGAAAGCATAGAATGCATTTCTAGCAGTCCAAGGAAATTTTAAGTCAGAGGCAGAGATGTAGACCCAGGAAAGATCACTCCTTCGTGAGATACCGTTTTGTACTTCCAGGTAGCTAGAGAGGGAGGGGTTGTAGATCAGGCAGCTGGAATGGCTCATCTTCTCAACCCACCTGCTTGTACCTGGAACAGGCCTGTAACCCCAGTACTGCCTCTTGCACCAGCCGAATGGCTACATTTAGTCTCAGAACAGGTTTTGGTACAAAGTTAGCATTTAGGGACAGATGGATCTGCACTTTTAACAATGCAGAGACTTGAGGAGTACAGTGGCCGGGCAGACTAGGTGTGGGAGGGACAGACACCCAGTGGCTAAATGTCACCATGTCATCCACAAGTTAAAATGCACTATCCTGTCAGCCTCTCTTCATTTACCTCTCTGAATGGGAAGTTCAATTAAAATATAGAAACTTCTTTCACAATCCCATGTTTAGGGAAGGCTGCATTTTCGGATAGACTGCAGGTGCCATAGAGGGGCCTGAGCCTGTGTTTTCCCTTTCTACCAAGCCTCAGTAGCAAGGAGTTCAGATGTCCAGTAGGCAAGGGCTACTGCCGAGTGTGGAGACTGGACTCTGCAGAGACCCCACGGCAGCCTTCTCCTTCCTGGAAGAGCGGGAAACGGTCAAATGCACTGGGGTGGTGCTGCCCAACCTGCAACTTGTTATGCACTGGCCCCCAGGGCCCTGAAGCCTGATGCAGTATCACAGCCTGGCTCCAGGGCCCTGGGCAAGGCACCTGAGTAAACTCCACAGGAAAGGAATGGACCACCAGGTCTTAGAGAAGTCCCTCTGGCTCTCGTTGGACGTGGTCGCCCCTAAACAGAACCGCGCCAGAGAAGGCAGACTACAGCTGCCACTGGCGCTCCACGTGATGTTCAGGATTTATGCAGATCAGCAATGTGATCACCCCACACTTGTTTCCTGACAGAGCACCAGAATGACATATCCATATAAACACTGCAATTTGAAACACTGGTTTTTAAAACAAATTATAATGGGTATGTCACTAATTTTAGTTAGAATTTCAAATACCAAAAATAATGTATTCCTTATTAGCATTGATTGGAAAAGCACCTGTTCAGGCCCCGGGAACACTGCACACATTGAAATGAGCCTTCCGTGTTATCACCTTCTCTCTCCTGCCAAGTTTAACAGACAGACTTGAGGGGTAAGCTTCCAAGTTTCAGCTTTATGCAGAAACAGCTCCCACAATGTGCTTCCAACATTATGAGTTGTGCGTTTCCATTCCTTCCTCCTGTCTTCCTCCTGTCCTGCATGTCTGTTTCTCTTCCACCCGTCCATCTATCTGACATCTGTCTATCTTCCATCTATCAACAATCATCCATCATCTACCCACCTATTACATATCCCCCATCTCTGTGTAGCCTATCCATCCATCATCTATCCATCATCTATTTATTTATCCACATATCATCCCTCTATCATCTACCACTTATCTAACATGATCTATTTCTTTTCCTTCAACACTGTGGTACTCGGTGTTCTAGACTAATTTCAAGATAGCGCTGGCTGTCTTTCTCTTTACTCACAATATGAGTCAACAAACATTTTTTTTTTCTTTCGGGGGAAAGTTTCCTGTGATCTACAGAGTTTTTTAATGTGTATGTAGATGAAGAGGCTCGGGGTAGAGCACTTGCCTAGCGCACATGAGGTCCTAGGTTGCATTCTCAGTACTGGGGCAAGAGGGCAGGAAAAATAAAGTAGAAATAAACTTCAAGGCTTTGTAAAGAATGAGCTGTCGGGGCAACTTGGAGCCTCAGAAAGACCTTTTTATAAAAAGTTCATAGTGAAAAATTAAATCACATTAAAAACATTGACGTGGGGTGTTCTTGGTGTCCTCAAAACATGCCTTATGAACTGCAATCAATGTCTCTTTTGGTCATATGTTGTGAGGTTAGTCTAAACAACCTAAATTTTAAAATAGATATTTGCTGGATATTGACTTAAAGTATGGTCATGGTTAAACTTCATTTTATAGCGAGGAATAAATAACTTGGAAGAAATAGAAATTTAGAATTCTATAAATTTCTGCTAATTAAAGGCACTAGAATTCATGCAGTCATCCCTGCAGGTACTTAAAGAAGCTTGCAGATCATCTGTAATCCATTGGCATTAAGGAGGGAACTCTGGTCTAGAGCTGGGTGTGCAGCAGGAAGAGTGGCGGAAGCTCCCTCTGCTCAGTAACTCTCTGTGCTTTGCATCCAGGTCATCAAGCTCGCCTTTGAAGAGTTTGAGTTGGAAAGAGGGTACGACACCCTGACAGTAGGGGACGCCGGGAAGGTGGGGGACACCAGATCCGTCTTGTATGTGTGAGTATGTCCTTTTTCTTCTCCTGTAAATGTGGCATTGCATGGCAAACGCGGGCGTGCTTGGGGCTCCGCTTCAGGTGCTGCACAGTGCGGAGCTGGCTGTCTAACGGCCTCCCGCGGGACTTTGCAGAAGAACTACTTGCAGATTGTTTTAACTTTATCAACTGTTTTTCCAAAATTAAAAAAAGAAATATGTTTATAGCAAACAAAGAGTACACACAGAGAAGGCAAAGGGTGGAAATATGAGTTTTTGCACTCAACGCCTCCCTCGGCCTCTCTTTGTGCTTCCCCGTGGTTTTATGTTATCAGGTGCTTTTGGAAGTAGACATAGTTTTTGGAATAAAGTTCTCCAGAAACCCTTGCATGCAAGAAAGCTGCACAGCCAGCAGTTATTCTGGAGAAATGGTGTTGGGGTAGCTCCCTGCGTACTCCAGAACCCTGTGCCCAGAGTCCTGGCACAAACAGCAGCTGCCCTGGAGTGACTATCTCCAGAAGGCTCCTTCTTCTTACACCTGCACCTGGTGTCTGTCTCTCCTGCAGCTCTACTCACCCACCACTTTGGCTACGCCCCTGTGTGGGGTCTTGCAGACAGGTTTTGACAGTTTTTATTATAACTGTTTTATCAAAATCAAAAGTATGATTTGGGGGCATTCTTCCTCATTAATCAATGATTTTAACACAGAGAAAAATATCTTCCTGTCTCATTCATCAGAGAGCATCAGGAACTAGCTCTTAAGTCCATGAGCCCAGAAACTTCATTTGTTAATAGAGAGCTATCTATCTGCAGGGTTTTCACCTCTTTTCTTAGTGTACCTGTATGTTGCTGAAGATCCCCCTTTATGTGTGAGGAAGTTGCCCCTGAGAACATCTGCACATTATTTTTCTAGAAAAGGAATGTTATCATGCTCACTCCTTTCTTTACGGATTACTTGGGAGGCAATTCACATTTTGAAAGGCTGACCACCCTGTCTATGCTTTGCAAACTTATGGGCCTGCAGTAGGCTGCCCTGGGGCCTCTGTCTTTCAGTTGCTGTATTTTGAACATCTTTGCAAATGAGCATCTATTTCTATCATCTTCCCATTGGCCTGTTCCACTCAGTGCTATTAATAATTAGACTCATGTCCCTGGCTCAGGACCTAGGACAGGTTCACCAACAGCACCAGGTGCTGCGGAGCCTCTCTAGTGCAGGTGCTCTATGCTGAGTGCCCCAGGCCCACTTCCTTATCTGTGTGCTGGAGAAGTACCTGGCTAGGGAGCTTCTCACCATCAGGGTCTCACCCCGTGAGTATACATTGCTTGAATCCAAGGTCTTGCTTGTCGATGCACATATGTAATAGCTGCGGCCCGAGCTGGTTCTCCTCACAGCCTTGGCCCCCCTCCCCCTCTCTGATTCACGAGCAGCACCGTGGTCCACCTCTCTGCACACCTGCATCGCCATGGTTGACTCACTTGCCTTCAGGACTCAGCAGAGCACGTCCTGGGTGAGGGGTTCTTCAGCCACTTGGTTCAGTGTTCCCAGCCACCCTGGACACTGACGTGCCATGCTCCTGCCCCACAGTAGAACGGGAAGGGCCACATTCCCCAGACTCTTACCAAGCAGTCACGTTCCTTTCTGAATTACTAGAGGAAAATTGCATTTCCTCAACTTTGCAAACACAGAGTCCTAGCAGGGGGAGGCCAGGCATGAAGCTGGCGAACTTCTGATCTGGGGCTGTGCACACAGCCAGGTTTGGGGCTGGAACGTACTGGGCACAGAGCTGCAGGCAGAAACAGGGAGTCAAAGATGGAGTTTTGGCTCCAACTCTGCTAGTTACTGTCTCTGTGACCCTGAGGGAAGTCGTTTTACCTCTCCGTACCTCTGTTTTCATGGCTATAAAATATGTATAATAAACTTTTCCTGCCTGTGGTAAGGAGAAAAATGAAATAATGCATGTGAAAGCTCAGGAGAGCTAATAAATGTAACCCCATGTAAAATAGCTTTATTATTACCATAACATCTAATTTAGGAAAGGATGTCACTAAAATAAATGAAGGAAAGTTTTAAATAAATGCAAAATTTAAAATATAAATGCAGCAAGTTAATGTCCTATAAAATCCCTTAGGTTACTGTTAAGGGTCTAAAATCATACACTCATTTTTTTAATGCTGCTTGTTGTTAGGAAAGCAATGGCGAGCTATGTATTACAATGACATCCGTGTTATTAGGGCCTCTTCTCAATAGCTGGAATCTATACAGGAAAAGCTAAATGGCCAACTGAATCAAACTGAGGTGCCCTTTGGGAAGCATAATGTAACCAGGACCAGTTGGGCATTTCATCAGCCGCCGCAGAGCAAAGAAGAACCACTGACTTATTTCCTCAGTGAACCAAATTACAGGAGGAGAAGAGTCAGAGGCTCCCCGCTGGTTTCTGGAACCAACAGGTAATTTCAGACAATGCATCAGCCGACATTCTAGGCACTTAGATGCCAGCTGATGTTCTCAGCATGGAGTTCATGATCTAATTGGAGAAACGACAGATGTGTGGGATCATCTCACTAGCAGACAGCACACAGAACCCAGGGTCTCAAGACACACACCTCAGATCACACAGGCATTAAAAACCTCCTTTATGGCCCGACGGCATCCACTGCCATCAACCCCGTGTCTCCAGGTTCCCTTTGTGAGGGCCTCTGGGATTCTGGACCCATGTGGGAAGAGAGATCGCCTAAAAATGAGATAAGTCACCCTAAGTGTGGTATTTAAAATTCTCATTTCTGTTAATGGTCTTTTATTTTCTCAACTTTCATGATACCAAAAAAAAAAAAAAAATACCCTCAAGTGAACATCAAGGGGTCCTTCAGTACCCCAGGCTCCCCTGAGATGGATGAATGTACTCAGGTTCTTTTTCCAGAGCAGCAGAACCAAGGGAAAATCAAATAACTTACTTAACAAATCTCTGTTGGGCTCTTTGCAAGAATATATATTGATAATTTTCTTGAATTTAATTTGCAGACTGCATGGGGAGATGTCTGCTCACCTGGCCTCCCTCTGGCCATGGCAGTTATTAACTGGTGGTAACTGGAGATTGCATTAGCTCAGGATGTGCTGGGGACTGAAGGCACAGGATGTGGTTTTAATGTCCACCCTCTGCCAGGACCAACAGTCCCCTGAGGGAGCTCTGTGTGAGGAGGAGTGAGGATTAGCAGACAGGACGCTGTGGGGCTAATCCATCCTGTGGGACCTGCTCCTAAGGCAGCCCCAGTCCTGTGTGGCCTGTGCTTCCCCCACTGTTTCCTTCTGGCCCTGGACTGAAGGGCCACACTCTGCCCCTATTAGAAGATGCCTGGAAGATGCATGAGGGCAGACCCCACACACAGAGGTTTGTGTGTTTCTGTGTCTTTGATGTTATCACAAGAGTCAATCACCCCACATCCGGCCACAGAAGATCACCCCAGCAGGCTATGTCAGGAATAAAGAAAGGCAACTCTTAAATCATCTAATAGAAAGGCTGCTTTTCACTACTGGAAATTAGGACTGCAGATCAATCCAAGTAGACATCGGGTCCTTGGAGCTCTGACCCACACTTCATGTAATGGTTCTCACAGTGACACAGCCTCTGAGCCTGGGTCCACTGTCCTGTGTGGCCTCTGAGCCTGGGTCCACTGACATGTGTGGCCTCTGAGCCTGGGTCCACTGTCCTGTGTGGCCTCTGAGCCTGGGTCCACTGTCCTGTGTGGCCTCTGAGCCTGTGTCCACTGTCCTGTGTGGCCTCTGAGCCTGGGTCCACTGTCCTGTGTGGCCTCTGAGCCTGGGTCCACTGTCCTGTGTGGCCTCTGAGCCTGGGTCCACTGTCCTGTGTGGCCTCTGAGCCTGGGTCCACTGTCATGTGTGGCCTCTGAGCCTGGGTCCACTGTCCTGTGTGTGGCCTCTGAGCCTGGGTCCACTGTCCTGTGTGGCCTCTGAGCCTGGGTCCACTGTCCTGTGTGGCCTCTGAGCCTGGGTCCACTGTCCTGTGTGGCCTCTGAGCCTGGGTCCACTGTCCTGTGTGGCCTCTGAGCCTGGGTCCACTGTCGTGTGTGTGGCCTCTGAGCCTGCGTCCACTGTCGTGTGTGTGGCCTCTGAGCCTGGGTCCACTGTCATGTGTGGCCTCTGAGCCTGGGTCCACTGACATGTGTGGCCTCTGAGCCTGGGTCCACTGTCATGTGTGGCCTCTGAGCCTGGGTCCACTGTCATGTGTGGCCTCTGAGCCTGGGTCCACTGTCATGTGTGGCCTCTGAGCCTGGGTCCACTGTCATGTGTGGCCTCTGAGCCTGGGTCCACTGTCATGTGTGGCCTCTGAGCCTGGGTCCACTGTCATGTGTGGCCTCTGAGCCTGGGTCCACTGTCGTGTGTGTGGCCTCTGAGCCTGGGTCCACTGTTGTGTGTGTGGCCTCTGAGCCTGGGTCCACTGTCATGTGTGGCCTCTGAGCCTGGGTCCACTGTCATGTGTGGCCTCTGAGCCTGCGTCCACTGTCGTGTGTGTGGCCTCTGAGCCTGGGTCCACTGTCATGTGTGGCCTCTGAGCCTGGGTCCACTGTCGTGTGTGTGGCCTCTGAGCCTGGGTCCACTGTCGTGTGTGTGGCCTCTGAGCCTGGGTCCACTGTCATGTGTGGCCTCTGAGCCTGGGTCCACTTTGCTGTAGCCTGTGACCCTGGTGTCACTCTAACACAAATCACAGTTAAGTGACGACTCTGTTCTTGACTCAAAGTTTACATGCCATTTTCTTCTCCTTCTCTGCTTCTTATCTAGAAGCTTCTTTGAGTGATTCTTCAAAGAAATATTTATTAAATACCAAGGAGTATGGTAGGACTCAACAGGGAAAAGGGAAGATGATCCCTGGTCTCACGGTGAGGAGTGAGTAGCTCCTCATAGGCGCTTTCTGTCATGAGTGTAGGGATACAGACTGCACAGCAGAGCTAACGGTGTCTCTCCACTTCATATGGCACCCCATCGGAAGCACGTGGCCCTCCTGGCACATTTATCTGTTGGTTTTAGCCTGGGATGGAAAAGGTCACAGAATCTTAAAAGTTTCTTAACATTTATTTTGTTAGGTTCTAGTAAAATGTTCCAATTCTAGGTAAATTTTGGCTGTGTTTGTAGATTTTTAAAATTCCTTTGTGCCTACAAAGCAGCCTACTCATAAAATGTACAAGTTTTAAAAAAATGTTCAATATGAAAAATATCCATGGATATTGAGTTATTCAGCTTTAGGTCACCGTGACCAGACTCTTCTCCATGGACAACTTAAAGCAGGGAAGGTTTGCTCAGGGTTTCAGAGGGCCGTCCCATGGACGACGGGCTCCGTAGCTCTGGCCCGAGGTGAGGCAGAACCCTTGGCAGAGGACACCATGGAGAAAAGCTGCTTGGTCACAGTGGCCAGGAAGCTGGAAGGGGAAGAGGGTGGGGGTGGGCTGGGGACAAGAGAAAGCCCTCCGTGGCGCACCCTAGGGACTCTTCCTCCACCCAGGCCCACCAGCCAACGGCTCCCACTCCTGCCAGTCGACCCTTCCAATTATTAGCACATCAGATGGACTGATCCTGGGCCGAGGTCAGGCCCTTGGGATCTGATCACTCCTAAAGACCTCTCTGGACATCACTTTCTGGGGACCAAGTCTTCAACTCGCACACCTGTGCGGGACATTCCAGATTCGAATCTTAACAGATATCAAGAGTGAGTAGGTTAAACAAACCTGTGGACCTGCGTAATTTCAGAAAATTTACCATGAGATTCTTTGAACCCCTAGCAACACATAAAAGCTCCAGGAACTCTGAAAACACCCACGTGTGATTCGGCACTGAGAGGGGCCTTCCGCTTAGTGGAGTGTTCGTCATGCGTGCCTCTTTGGAGTTGGTTGTGGAGATACTGCCTTCTGTGTGGAGAACCACCGCAGCTCTTCGTGTGCACGCAGGACTGATGGGCGTGCGTGTCCTCTGCGATCAGATGGCAGCTGCTCTGTAAGCTGTTTCTGCAGTGTGACTGGAGTGTTCCTCAGGGACGTGGACCCCGTCAAGCAGAGCGGCCCAGCCTTTGGGGCCATGTGTGACTTCTGTGTAGTTGCTGGTAAAACCCTGGTTACTTTCCTGTCGGTCGAGAGTCTTTACACCAGGGCAACTCTGGATCCCTGGGAGCACGGGACAGGGTCAGGACCAGCTCGCCCGAGTCACATAGGACTGAGTGACCACGGGCCACCTTCATTGTGCTCTCTGGACTCCCTTCGTGTTCTGGGTTCTCAGTTCCCACTACCCTGACCTGGGAAGTACAGGCCACATTGCTGACACTCAGGATTCCGATGCCAGCCCCTGCAGAGGGTCTGGGGAGGCAAGGTAATGGGATGCCGCGGGCTCACGGAACTTTGTCTTCAGCAGTGGATTTGCCATTGGGCAAAAGATGCCACAGGTCCCCAGGAACACTCAGTCTGAAGGCAGCCCTGGGAGTGAGCCGGTGGCAAGCTCAGGTCCCAACAGCCTGAGCCAGTAGCAAGAGACCTTCCAGCTGGCCTGGCTGTACATCACAAGCATCACCCAACGTGGCTTTCTCTAAAGGAGCCAAAAAATACAAGCCTGTCAGCCTGAGGAGCTTGGGGTCTCTGCATGATTCATCAGTCAAGAACACTTCAAGTGTTGTGTTTTTTGATATTAAATTAACTTTAAAGTGAGATTTGTCTTTGGGGAGGATGATATGTGCGTTTAAAAGAGCAAGCAGCCGCATTTCTAGTGCCAAAGTGCTGCTTCCTGCCCTCTGCCATTCAGCCTCCAACACTGCTAGGTCAAATGCAAGGGGAAATGAAAAGTGGTTCTAAAATTGTGAAGAGCACAAAAGGAAGGTGCTATTCTATCACTGTGATTATTATTTCTGCCCCAATATAAAAAACGTCAGCGTTCTGCAGGACTGGGATTCGACGGCCACCATGGAACATGGTAGGAGGAAGGAGGAAGACACTGAAGCCCACCTGGCATCTCCCAGGGTGTCCCTCGACACACACAGCAGTGTCAGCTGCTGGCTAGATGTCGACGAGGTCAGCTCTGACCAATGGCTGCCAAGGAAGGAGGCTGTCTGGCCTACAGCCAAGCCCACGGTGAGGACACAGACCCCCGCCCAGCTCGGCCAGTCTCCTCAGTGGACAGACACCTTTACAAAACCTCACACCCAGGATGTTGACATTAGGGCAGCCCACGGATGTCCCCAGAGTCCTCGTTTTACTTGTATCTACACAAACCAGTCACCTGTTTAGATTCCTCTTTCCACCCCAGACGAGGTGCAGATAATTCCCTCTGCCATGGCTCCTCCTCTTTCCCGTTTCAGTCACATCCACCTCCCCAGCCTCTCTCCCTTTCCCTGACCCCTGACCCCAGCTCTCACAGGCCATGGCAAGGTGCTGTACAGCTGGGGTCACACACCGAGTGGCCTGTCCTGCCTGACTTTCCGCATGTGCTCCTGGTATTCCGCGGCATGCACCAGATTGTTCAGCACCCGCCCGCTGAGGGACTACTGGGTGGGGTCCTGTTCTCTACTATTGTGCTACGAACATCTGTGTGACCATGAGCTTTTATTTCTCTTGGAAAAATACCCAGGTGTGTGATTGCCGGGTGGCACGTTAGCTGGTGTTTAGTTTCCTAAGACGCGGCCAAAGTGCTTCCCAGAGCGGCTCTGTCACTTCTCACTCTCACCCTCGCTCCAGGTGACCCAGTTCCTCACACCTGCACTGGCTTGGCGTTGTCACTGTTTCTCTGCTCTGATAGATTTCTGGCGATATCTCTTGCGGTCTCCGTTTTCTCTTCCCTGGTGGCCAAGGTGCTGGACACCTCGCCTGTGCTGCTCCCCATTGGCACACTCACCTGGGCACTGGCTCTGCGATGACTTTCTCCAGGCCCTAGTTGCATTTGCTGAGTGTTTACTTTGAGGATTCTTTGTGTATTTGAGATAAATGATCTCTTTTGCTTGTGTTGATGAGGTCTAATGGAGGTTGTGCATGGGTGTGCTTTGGTCGGGCCTGAGGACTCTGTCCAGTACGAGAGCCCAGCAGCACTCCAGTGGGCATTTTCTTACAATGTGTGCAGCTTTCCAGTTGACCCTGAAAGCTACTCCCCATTTGAGTTAGTTTTTATGTAAAGTCCTTGGCGTAGGTTGGGCTCAACATTCTGCCCCACAATCTGCATGTCAGACTGCCCAGCACCATTTTTGAAAGGACCATCCTTCTTCCATAGAATGGGTTTTGTGCCTTTATCAAAACCAGGGGTGTGTTAGTGGGGGTCATTCCTGGGTTCTCTGTTCTGGGTCACTACTATGTCTAGTTCTCTACCCACACCACACATTGGTGACCCCATGGCCATGGTGAGTGATGCTGTCGCAGTGGTGTCTCTCACTGCTGTTCAGCGTCCAGTGTCCTGGCTGCTGCAGGGCCTGGGCCATTCCACTAAGCTTGAGCGTAGCCTGGTGCAGGTGACCAAGCCCTTGCTGGGGCTGTGATGGGAGCTGCTTTCCTGGAAAGGCTGACGTGCTCACCACATCGTCCTCCTGTTCTTGAGCACATGCTCCTCCAACATCAGCCAAGACAGAGCAGCATTTTCCTTCTTGAGCTTGCTCCGATGGCGGGTTCCCTCGGTGGAGCGTCCTGTGTTAGTTGGCCTTGCGTAGAGGTAGTACAGTTCCTCTTGTGTGCAGTTGATTTCATTGTTGGGTTCGGTTTTCTGTGTTTTATTGAGGGTGTTTGCATCTGCATTCACTAACGTGATTGACGTGGAGTTCTTTGCACCACTGTCTTTAGTTTGGGTATCAGATTAATACTGGCCTCATTAATGAATGATGAATCATTCCTCTTCTGTTTTCTGGAAGAATCCATGAAAGTTGGCTGTTAATTTTTCTATAAAAGTTTGATGCAATTCCCAGTGAAAACATCTGGGCCTGTAGACTTTGTTTTGGGGACGTTTTAGTCATAACATCAAGTACCGTAATGGTCATAAGGCTTTGGGGACTTTGACCTTGGTTCAGTTTGGGCACTCTGTAGTTTTTGAAGAATCTGTCCATTTTTAATAACTGGTTGAAATTACGAGCTTGAATGTAATCGTAACATTCCCTTGTTATCCTCCTGATGGCTGCTGGATCTGTCGTGATCCTGGTTCTACAGCCCATGCACCTCTCTGCCGTCTTCCCCAGGGTTTGGCCGTTGAGCTGACTTGAGGAGGGGTGGTCTGTCTCGCTGCTTCTCCCTGTTTCTCTCACTGGTTTCTGCTGGTCTCCCTCCTCTGGAGTTGGGCTTGCTTGCTCTGCCCCTCCTGGACCCTCCAGGGAGCAGTCCGAGCAGGTTTTCCTCCTCCTCTGCTCTGGGTCCTGCTCAGCTGCACTCCACCGTCACTTGGGCTTTGACCCTCCCCTGAGTCTCCCCCTGCCCCTCCCTGTGGACACTAGGGATGTTGTTGGGCTCACCTAGATAACCCTTAAGATTAAGGTCCTTATTTGGGGAGGCCCCTTGGTACCTAAAGAGGCACTCACTGGGCCGGGGCTGGGTGGACCTGGCGAGGCCAGGATACCTAAGGTGTGGAACCTCGCTTCATGCAAGTCCCCTTCCTTCCTGGATCCTGGATCCTTCCTTCCTGGATCTTCCCTGCCACCAGAAGGTGTTGTGGTTTTTGCTTCTGTGGCTGAATGATCCGGGAGCTCAGGGTGGAAAGCAGAGTGCTGTATCCGGCCGATTCCCATTGCCCCCCACCCCAGGTTCCTTCTCCCACCTGATTCTACATGAAGGGCTTCCTGAGCTCATCAGGAAAGGAAGGAGTGCTACCTACCCTTAGTCCATGGTGACAGGTCTGGCCTGAGGGCTTTCAGGTCTCCCTGCTTTGTGAAGGATGGACATGGTGAGACCGAAGCTCGTTGGTGGACTTGGCTTCTACCTTGAGGTCCTCCCAGGGCCTCTTGGTGTCTCTCACACCAGCCTCTGGGCACCAGTTTTTTCTTCCTTGGTGTGGTTGAGGTTTTCATTTTTCTTTAGTTTTTAAAAATCACATTATGAGCTGGTCATGGTGACACATGCCTGAAATCCCAGCAGATTGGGAGGCTGAGGCAGGAGGATGGTGAGTTCAAAGCCAGCCTCAGCAATGACAAGGTGCTAGGCAACTCAGTGAGACCGTGTCTCTAAATAAAATACAAAATAGGGCTGGGGATGGGGCTCAGTGGTCAGGTGCCCCTGAGTTCAATCCCTGGAACTGGAAAAAAAAAACACACACATCTTCTAGTGCTTTTGCCTGGGTTCTTCATTGGTCCCAGGGTCTTTGCTTTCATTTTGCCCCCTTCAAGAAGGACCACTTGCCCTTTCTCCAGATGCTCTTCTGACCCCCGCCCCCTTCCTCTGGACCCTAGGATGCTGGGCAGGGCCCAAAGGCATGGCTTAGCCTACTTTCTCCTCTCCTCTCTGGTGTCTGGGGCAGGGGCAGTATGGTGACCTCCCCTCCTTCCTCCTTCACCCTGATCTTGGTCCCTTCCAGCAAGGTTGATCTTAACTTCTGTCATCATGCAGTTTAATTTCCATAATTTCTTTTTAAAGGTAACTTCTCCTCAGTGAGACCTCTTTTTCCTCCTTTCCCTGTGTTTGGAAGGGATTTGGCAATGATCACTGCAGCGTTTGTAAGACAGCTGCTCTGAGGTCCTGGTCATGTAACTCCATCCTCTGACTCATCTCTGTTGCTGTCAGAGACCCTCCTTCCTCATTCCAGGGTGGTTTTCCCTCTGGTTACGAAGCGTGTCTGGTGGCTTTTCCTGCTCTGAGGGACATGCGGAGAAGTCCTTCCATCTCTTGTTTCAGCAGACTCCTGTTGCTCAGGCTCAGCTCTGGCTCAGCTGCTCCTGTGCTGAGGTTCCGGGAGTTTCACCAGCAGAGTGTTCATGGTGCTCTTGGTCGGCCTGTGGTCCTGTGCAGAAGGGCCCCACTGCTCCCTGCCTGTGCTGGCCAGTGGAGAAGGGCTCCAGGCTGGCCGAGATGACCAACAGTGTGAGGAGGGAGTGGGACCCCCCAACACCGCTCCCCAGTCCTGTTCCTGTGTCCTGTGTCCTCCTGAGGAGGGAGCCTGGGCCCAGACCAGCAGAGCGTCTCCCTGGCTTTCTTCCTCAGAACCTTCCCAGTGGAGGGAGCCTCGTGTTCCCAGGGCAGGTGGAGGCTTCTCCTTGTTGCTTTCAGTCAATCTGTGTCCCTGGGCGCCATATGCGTGGGGGAGGGGTTCTGTTGCCTGGTCAGGAATGGGAAGCAGGGGGCTAGTGGCCTTATGTTTGGGGAGCCCACAAAGCACATTGCATCCTGCTGTCCCGGCTCCCAGGCCTGCTTCTTTCTGCTCCTGTTCCCATGTGGCTCCTGGTAGCCTCTTGTGCTGTTTCCAAGGCTCAAGTGTGTTTTCTGGGGAGAGGGAATGAGTTAGAGTCTTCACATCCAGAGGACGGGGAGTCCATCTGCTTTCGTCGTCTGGGCTACAGTCAGCAAAGGTCTACGAAATAACTTCACTTTGGGCCCCTCTTCTGTGTTCCTCTTGGATCTGTAACATTAAAATGTTTGCATCAGGTATTTTTTATAGAGTTCAATGTATGAACACTTGATAATCCTGACACTGGTTGGTGAATCTAAAGCAGAGTTTGCACGTGGTTGGTGTAACACACATCGTCTCCTGCACACCTGGCTAGAATGGTTTCCTGCTCCTTATAGGCAGACATCCCTGCTGAGACGGTACTTGAGTCAGAGAAGTGAGACCACAGCTCTGTTGACGTCACTGTGATGCTGGTGGGAGCCAGAGTGACTCTGTACATGTGACTCACCCCAGCTTCAACCTCCTGTGTGATAAGGTCAAGACACACAATTTAGTACTGCAAATGCTCTAACCTCCTGAAGAGTCACAAAATATATGAACACGGAGAACTATAAATACTGCAGAATAGTTCAGGGTTAGGCCAGTTTTCATCTTCTGGATGGCAGTTACTTCTCAATTGCCCAATTTACAATTAAAATGAGTATATTAAAGATGAACTGACAACTTTAATTTTGGGTATGTGCCAGTAGAAAGCAGGTGCAATTTCCTGCAGGTGACATATTGCATCAATTTTATGTCTGGACAGTTTTGTGACATGTTCAGATTTTTTTTTCCTTCAGGATTTGGGAATTATTTTTCTTTTGTAAACTACAATACAGTAAAACAGTACTTTGTGTGTAAAGAGTGATAAATGTGACTACCTGTACTGATTCATGTAAATGCTGCCCACATCAGGACATAGAACAGTCTGTTTACCCTGGGAAACCACGGCCCACCTCTGCAGTCACACCCTCTCCCACACCAGTCCTGAACTCCCGTCTATCCTCTGTCACCGCAGTTTTGACTTTTTGATAATGTCACACAAATAGAAGTAGCCATCTGTCACCCTGAGACTGCAAGTGAGAATGCACAGTGATAGACCATTTTGGAAAAGTAGCAGGTGGTTTCATATGAGGGTAAATACGCATTAGTCACATGGACCAGCAATTTCATCTCCAAGTATTACCAGAGGGAAATAACATTTCAGGTCAAGTTTCACCCTAAATATTTCAGCCTCTGTAGTTCTAATTGCCAACATTTAAGAACAACCCATACATGTGGTCATGGAAGGAGGACTTTGCTTGGCACTGCCAAAAAGAGCCATCAGGACAGCCAGGAACAAGCGGACTGCAGAGGGGGTGGGGAGGGAGAGAAACCCGGCTGGGTCCCAGCCCAGCTCTCTCCTAGGAGCACTTCCTACGCCCTAGGACCAGGACGGCCCAGTTGAGCCTTTCAGCTGGGTCCCAGCCCAGCTCTCTCCTAGGAGCACTTCCTACGCCCTAGGACCAGGACGGCCCAGTTGAGCAGAGACCCGCGGGAGGACTTGCTGAGAAGGGAGACTGTGCAGCCTGGGTGCCGCCAAGCTTTCAGGAACCTGGCCCAGGCTAACTGCCCTGTCATGCAAAGAGCCCTGGCTGGGAGAAGGAGCGGACGCCACTGGAGTCCCTGCCTGCATCAGGGCTGGCTGTCTGCACTGCTTATCCGCGTAACTGCCATTGGCGCAGCTCGGCACTGACTGATGGCGGAGCACAGGCACCTCCTCCACTGCTGTCTGCTGGAAGGGTTGGAGGGTCAGGCCTAAGAGTCCGCCACCACAGTGGATGTCATTCCCTGTCTCCTCATCTGGAAAACAAGAGAAGTCCATGGACTAAGTCTCCCAGGGAGTTAATGACAGCCCTCCCACAGAACCCCAAGCACCAGGTCCTCAGTATGCTGCACAGTGAGACCAAGGCCAGATCATTATTTGGAAATACAACTTTGCAATCTAAGCATGCAGATAGTTAATGAGTGCAGTGCGAGTTGATTGATATTCCAAGTAATCATTTATTCAAAATAATATTCATGTTAATTTCTATGCTGAGCATGGGGACAAAAAGTTTCAGTCCTGTTCCCAGACATGGCCAGATGGACGGAGGCCATGCCGCAGTAGATGCCCACCTGAGGCCACCTGCACTGAAGTGTGCAGGACTCTACAGTAACCTGGAACAGAAGGCCTCCTCCCCCCAGGAAGAAAAGATATGCCCAGGGAGGACCCTCCCCGTCATTGAAGATGCTCAGTGTCCCCCAGGATCCTAGTGTTGCATCAGGGACTCCAGGGAGCCCAACCTGCAGGCTGAAGGGTTCCAAGAATTTTGGAGAATTGTGGAAAGTCAACGTGTGGCTGGAGTGAAGGAGTGGGGCTGGCCGGGGCCACCAAGGGGCTGCGGCAGCGGGCAGCCCTTCTCCTCCCCAAGCAAAGTGTGTCTAGTTCTCTAACACACAGACCAAGGACCTCGTGTTGCACTGGGGTACTGTTTTTTAAGTATAAATCAAAACATCATGTTCTATGGTGTCGATTTTGGAGAAAATGGTGCTGTTAGAAAAAAAAAATTCCAAATTACATGTTATGATATATGTTAAAGTATCGTATCAAGGCTAGCGTCTGTTGTGTTTTTCATTTGCAAATTACTGTAAAAATCCTGTTTCAAACAGATAAGCAGCTGCAAGATAACGGCATTATTTGCTTCTTTGTTTTAAACAAGTAATTTGTGGTTGCTAGCAAATTAAACAAATTTTACAAACCTCAAAGAGGAAATAAAAGTACAAATTTTTGTTTCAAATGATCATAAAATAATCTGAAATTAAAAATATCAATTATAAAATATTTTTATTTTTGTATATTTTAAAAACATCAGCTTTCAACTAATTAATTTTAAAATTAATTATAATGAATAATACAAATGTTTCCATGTATGTGGCAGTCAAATAAGTAAAGGTTTAAAATAAATTCTAAAAAGAATAATACACATGAACTTTGTGGGTAACAGGGCAATGTATTAGCTTATTCAATTTCATAGTAATTCATGGAAAAAATTGAATTGAAATCAAGTTCAGTGTGGAGCAGCAGCAATTTCCATAAAGCACTCCGAGGTATGCCTCAAATAGTTACCTAGGCCATGTAAGGCTTCCCAATGTCTGGGGACTTTCTACATGATAATTAAATTTCTAACAATTTAAAATTAAATCAAATGTCCAGGAGGGAAGAGCCAGGGGCTGGGTTTCAGGAAGATGTCACTGTGGCCAGCACGAGATGACCTGAGACATGGAAATAAAGAGATGGAGCAGCACAGGGGTCTTAAAGGGGCCAAGTTGACCCTCCAGGATCACTTCCCAGCAGATGGACAGGGCACCAGGAGGTCGAGTGACTCCCAGGGGCAGGCGTCCATGTCTGGTTCCCTTAAATGCTCCTTCTCCTGCACTTGCAGTGGAAGTGACCAGCACAGAGTGGGGACCATAGGTCTGGGGAGGGGCTTGAGGAAAACGGAGGTGGCTGGGCAACAGCTAGTGGGAGTGGGGAAATGCCGGCTGGACCAGGAGAAGGGTGTGGCTGGGAGAGATTAGCTGGACCCTGGAGACGGCCAATACCTGTCCACAAAGCCAGCAGATTCTTCGCCAGCTTTCCTCTGCCCCTGGGAGGGAAGAAAGAGAGTTCATCAGGCCGACCCCAAGCCGGTGGTTTGTCAGAGAGATGGGACAGAGAACTGTGGATGCTGGTGCCAGCAGCCCAGAGATTCAGCCAGGTGTCCACGCTGAGTGGTGGTGTCGTGAACCCAACAGCATGGGTCCTGGAGCTTGAGAGTAGGTTTCCGTGGGGCTAAGTAACTTGAAAGGTTTGACATGGTCAGAGAAAAGGGTGGGAACCTAAGTTCTTTATTGTGAAGAATAGTGAGGATCAAGTTTGGACCAGTGACGTCAGGGTGTGAAGTGGCATGGGCAGGAGGTCATGGCCTTGAAGGGTCAGGGACCTTCAGTCATTTTGGAAGAACTGTCCGTGTGAGACTCGGCCTCCTGTGGGGTCAGATGACAGAAGACAATGATCAGAAATGCAAGACTTCATCACTGGCGGGACCCGTGGACCTCAAAGTTAGCAGGTCTGACAGCAGAGAGGGGGTGGACACAGAAGGCAGAGGGGAGGGATGCTGAGCCAGTCCCGGCAGAGGGAGGGGGGAAGGCAGTGCCCTCTCTCTTCTGTGGATTTAGAAGCCAAGAAGCCAAGCTGCAGAGCTGCTGAGATGGTGTGCACAGCTAAGCAAGGCTTTGGGTTGTCACCATGCTGTAGAGCAAGACTGGGGTAGGTGGCCTGACTTTTCATGGAGACCTTCTTATAAAAATCCTAGCCTCCTGACGGTGTTTTAAGACAAGATAAGCACTGGAAACCACTGGCCTGAAGCAGGCTTGGATCATCCACTGACTGGTGGGGCCAGCGTGGCCTCCGACTGGCAGAAGAGACTCCAGGTCCTCTGGGGGAGAACAGCACACTGCTCTGCTCGATGGCTGGTGCAAACCTGGCAGTCAGGAATCATGGGCAGTGTCCAGAAACACTCCAATGACCACCACCCCACACCCGCAAAAAAGTCCAGTAGAATAAAGACCAAGATTTTCAGTAACAATAAGGAAGTGTAATAATGTGCTATGACTAAAGTGATCAACAATTTCTAGAAAAACCTTTAATCTATAACATCAATCAAATAGAAATTCAAGAATTGAAAATACTTGAAATAAAGAACTTAACATGTCTGGTTTGAACTAGAAGATAGATTAGGAAAATAATTGAACCAAGACAGAAAGACAAAAGGAAGAGGAGTCTTGCAGAAAAGGTCCCTGAGTTGTGTAAGAGAGACAGAGAATAGGGCAAAAGCTGCGTGGGAGGAGATGGCCACCAAGATTTCCCAGACCTGACCACAGACATCGAAATTCAGAAGTAGGTAACTTTATAAAGTAGTCAGTTTAATGCAAGCAAAGTTCAGTCTAGATTATTGTCATAATGCTGATGAAAATCAGAAGAAAACCTCTTTAAACTGCATAAACAAGAGACATTATTTTCAGAAGACCAAGCAAGGCTGAGAGAAGCTTCTGCATGTGGAGGGAGGAAGTGGAACCCAAGACACTGACACTTTGAAGTGCTGAGAAAGAAGAAGCTAAGAGGGTGATCAAGATGTCCTTGGTCAGTCAGCAAGGAAAACAGCGGTCACCATGCACAGCAAGGGCAAAGCAGGCTGGGTGGAAATGAGGTAAAGCCACCCCGTTACTCCTTCAGGGACAGACGCAGACCTACCAGAGCACGCTCCTGGTAAGAACCAACAGAGAAGGGAAATCCCACACGTGTGTAATCGCAGCACTGGGCAGCAGTGGAGGAGGGTGGCGGGGGAGGAGGACGGTGCAGCCAGGAGCACTGGATGTGAACATGCTCGCTCTCACAACGTGTGACAGAAATGGACCTCGCTGCAAGCAGGGCAGGAGCCTCTGGGCTAAGCGGGTATTTTCACAAAGTCTCTAAACGCAGCAGTCAGAGGAGAGATCAGCCGCCCTGTGGCACGTTTGAGCAACCTGAATACAAACTCGATACATCGAAATCTCAGCAGCCACCCCCACAGATTACCATTGACTCCAATGCCTGTGGCACTTTCAGTGAAATGGACTATATTCCAAATAGTGATGCTCATTTTAATAAATATCACAAGGTTAAAATTATGCAGAGTATTTTCTCTGACCAAATTATAAATAGCCAGAATAATTTTAGATGATTATTAGAAAAACACTTAGATGTTTTAAGATAGACTGAGAAATAAACTATTCTTAAAATTAGACACTACTTAGAACTGAATGAGAATGAGAATGCTACTGTTAAAAAAAGTTTTCTTAGATGGAAGTCTTTACTGTATACATAAGAGATGTGAATCAATGATTTAAGCTGCGGTTTCATGCAGTTACAGAAGAGCAAACCATACCGGATGATATTAAAGAGAGGAAATAATTAAATAAAGCTTGGTTAATGAGATAAAAAATAGAGAAACTCATAAGACAAAATTTGATCCCTTTCCAACTGATACAATTGATAAATCTAATTAAAAAACAAGTCACAGGGCTGAGTTTGTGGCTCAGAGGTAGAGCGCTCACCTAGCAAGAGTAAGACACTAGGTTTGATCCTCAGCACCACATAAAAAGAAAAAAAGTAAAAAAACAGAAATAAAGGTATTGTGTCCACCTATAACAAAAAAAGTATTTAAATAAAAACAAGTCACATTTAATATAGTAATTATAAACATACAGAAACTTAAAAAACACAAAAATTTCATGATTGCTACAAAGCAAGTTAAATACTTTGGTTTAAACTTAAAAATATGTGTGTGCTAAAAATCACAAAAATGGTAGTGGAAGAGACCCAAGGTCTAAGTGCCTGGGGAGTGAAGAAAACCGTCTGGGTTAGTGGCGTGGAGCACAGGGACCTGCAGGCGGAGCACCAGCCCTGCTAGGGCACCCGCAGGTGCTCAGACCCATGACTTCACAGAAATTAGGTCCAGACGAACCAAGGACTTGAGTCTAAAATGTAAAACTATAAAAGGTTTTAGAAACAGACATACATGAACTTTTTGGGCAAATTCTTCTCAATTTTGACACCAGATCACAATCCATAGAAGGTAAATTTGTTTTCCTATAAATGGACATATGAACACGGAGATGAGCTACAGACCCTGAGAAACTATTTGCAACCCATGTCGATGACAAAAGACAAGGGTCTGCACTGTGCTCTAGGACAGAGCTCTGGGTACTGGAAGGGGGTGGGAGGGAAGGAAGAGCCAGGGAAGCAATCCAACTGAAAGGAGTCAGAGACATGCACAGACCTTGCACTGAGGAGGGTGTGCACATGGCACTAAGTACACGGCAAGGTCCTCCTCAAGTTAGTGACCCACTTGCATGTCAGGGTGGCTAGAGAGGACGGCCAGATTCTTGTGGAAGACACAGAGACTGTGTGGCTCACATGTTGCTGTTGGCAATGCAAAAGTTGTACCTCTAGTCTAGGGAACAAGGTTGGACGTTTATTTAAAAACTAAACGTGTGATTATATGGCCCAGCCATGACATTCCTGGGTATTTATCTCAGAAAAATGAAGATTGATGTTCTAGAAAAATCTGCACATAAGCATTCAAAGCAGTTTTGTGTGTCATGTAGCAAACTACAGTCAGCCCAATAAGCAGATGAGTGACCAAGCTGGTTGTGGCGTGTCCACACCATGAGATCCTACCCAGTGCCACAGAGAAATGAGCCCTGGGACAAACCACCCCCTGGATGGAGCTCCAGGGATTTAAGACAACTGAACACAGTCGATCCCAAAGGCTAAACATGATGATTCCACTTGCATAATATGTTTAAATAAAAATGACGTGGTGATACAGAGTGGGGTTGCCAAGGGCGAGGGACAGAGGTGGTGGGTGGGGGTGGCAGGAGGAAGTCAGTGTGGTAGCTCCTGAGGGAATTCTGCAGGGATGGGACTGGTCTGTAAAGATTGAAGGGTAGATTTCCCACCCCCACGGGTGCTGTAACATGGAGCTACCCACACAGAATACCCGAGAGCCAGAGAGAACCAGACAGCCACACCATATCAGTGCCAATATCCTGGTTGTGATATTACATTATAATTTTGCAAAATGTTGGAATAAGGAGAAACTAGGGGGAAAATACATACTGATTTAACTATTTCATAGGTATTCACAATTGTCTCAATAAAAACTTCGAAAATACAACGTTGATCTTCAACATTAACCAACATTAATCCCTTCTTATGTATATAGGCACATTGTGATTCCATGTGGAAATTACAGTGAATGAAGTACAAACGAGCATGAGTAAGCGGCACCAGGGCGATGCTGAACCACATGTCATGCAGAGCATGACTTCATTCATAGAAAGCCACAAAAACAGGAAACCCAGCCATGTTTCATCCAGGTCGGAGCAAGGGGGCAGGCGGAGCAAGGCCTCTGGGAGCTGGTATCCTTGCTGATCTGTGTGGTGGTTCATTTTACACAGAGCCCCAGAGAGAGTCATTTATGATCCATGCACATTTTCGTTTGTTACACTTCAATAAAATATGTGCATGAAGAGGAAAACAAATCTCTCTTCAAATCAAACAAGGAAGAAACAACTCATCCATGCAGAAAAGAACAATCTTGCCAACAAAACACATCTTCAGAAAACCGTGCGTGCTTGCGGACTGCACGTCAGTCACTGGGACACCTGCTCTCTGGGGCTGGTGGGTAATGCCACATGCACTACTTCTCAGTAATGACTGTTGTTCATCTTGCTCTCAAGATCCAGGTATTCTGTGCCTCCAACAAGAATGCTGGGTTGATAGACAGATGATATGATTGATGGGCTAAATCATGTGTTCATATTCCTGAAACTACTTTGCCGAAAGCAAAGCTTCCTATTTGATTAGAGACATTTGTTTTGGTTGAATTGATTTCTTTCTTGCACTTTTTCTATTTCGACATGCTTTTCTGTCAGCACATCGGGTTCAGTCAATGGATTCAGTGTTTCTTTTCACTGGCTGACAGCAGCTGCTATGTGACTGTTTTATTAATGTACACTGAATGCCTCATTGAAGCGCTGCATGGCTTGACCTGGGCACTAACATGCAGAGGGGAAGCTCAGGAGTGCTGCTGAGTCTGTTTCTGCTAGGCGCGCTCTTCTTCTTTACCATTTTTTTAAACATGTGATTACCTATAATGAGTTTTAATAGAGATTGTGAAAAGGTACATGATAAATCTACGCTGGTCAATCTGATCATTTTGTGAATGAACTTGTACCTACCATGGGGTCATGTTGCATGGCCCGTGGCCCCATTTTCCCCAAGATTGTCCCAGTGTTAGCAGCCTAAGTTTGCTTCTGGGGAAGCCCTCAGTGGCAGGTAAATGAGGGAGTCCATCGCAGGAAGCTGATTTTTATAATAAGAGGTGTACCTTTGCAGAGATGGAGTACTCACTGTGAAATGCGGGTGATCTCAACTCTTCAGTGCTAGGGTAAACCACAAGTGGTCGTAGATTCTCCGAGGGAGGCCTTGCTGTCTAGTCCTCCAGGGCTTGGTTGCCTAAGCAGCAAGACCCTCCTCCCAGGAGAAAGTCAGACTGACTTGAGTAAAGTTGTCTTTGACCAGGTTCTAACTCCCTGTTCTGCGCAGGCTCACGGGATCCAGCGTTCCCGACCTCATCGTGAGCATGAGCAACCAGATGTGGCTCCACCTGCAGTCTGACGACAGCATCGGCTCCCCTGGATTCAAAGCCATTTACCAAGGTAGGACCGAAACACACTGGCTCTCAGCAGAGGTCGGCATTCTGCCTGGTTAGAGATGAGCTATCAACCCACCAGAAGGTGCTTAGCATAGGGACTGACTGGGTGCACTTCCTTACGTCCTGTGTACCGTTCCCATCTGGAGTGAGGATTTTAAATTTCGAAAGCCTGACGTTCTGTGATGGGTGCCATAATTACGTTAAAACAAACTGTGAGACCGAGCATAGAAAGACCCTGATGCAAGGCTCGCAGGGTAGCATGTTGAGCAGCATGTTGAGTGCTGTCTTCAAAGCCTTTATTTTCATTATGGGAAATTTCAAAATGAAAACACAGGTAAAAAGAACAGTGCAATGTACGGGATATGGTTTATATTTATAAATTTCTTTGAGCCAACCCAATTATTTGAAATGAAAATTCTGTGCTTTTCCTTGTCGACGGCCTATTTTACCAATCTGGAGGTGGTAGAAACTGATAGCTAAGCAGAGGGTTCCTGGCCGAAGAATGCGAGTGACTTTGTTGTAGAGGAGCTGCGATCGATCTCGCCCTGTGCCAGGGACCACCTTCCAACAGAGTGCCGTGTTCACCTCAGGATTTAGGGCTGCCTGTGCGTGCCTGTTCTTTGGATTCGCCTTTGAAACAGGTTTTACAGTATTTTACTAGACCCTTCGTTAATTATTGAGCTTTGAAGACATTGACATGATAAGGTGCATTTTCACAGGGTAAAACGGCATTGTTAAATTGGAGAATTGGGATTTTATTCATTTTTGCTTTGTGAATTTGGGTGGACAGTAAGCTCCTATTTTCCAAGTGTATGCTGTAAGTGTGGCTTCAGGAGTTGAAAAAAGGTCGTGAGAGTTTGTCAGCTATGACGCAAATGAGGCAGGTAATGAAATCACCTGCAGACCCCAGCAGAGCAAAGGTGGGGCGACATGTCAGGAGTCGGCCAGTGTGAGCTCAGGGTGGTACGCTCTCCCTGGTCAGGCTGTGCCAGTACCCTGTGGTGAGGAGAGGCCCTACCTGAGCTCACTCACCTGGAAGGTGTGGAGTCGATTTCTTCTTGCTGGAGGCGTGGGGCCCTCACGTTCCATCCCACTCCAACATCAGACTAGAATGCAGCGATAATTGCTGGGCACTTCCTGGTGTTCGGGAGTTTGGGCATGGCCTGTTGAACGTCTCGACTGTAGAAGAAAGCTTAATACCAACATGGACCAACACTTGCTCCTGCCTAAGGTGAATCTAGAAGCACAGTGGACACCCCAGCCTCCAGAGGAACAATTGCAGAGTTCACGGTGTCCCTGCCAAGACACACATGCTGAGGGCCCCGGTGGCTGAAGAGCAGAGACCGCCACCATGTCCAACTGTGGGTCCCGACTACTAAGGCTATGTGTATTTTCAATTAACAAGTGTCGCATTTCCACTTGCTGACCAGCACACATTAATTATAATTACACTTAACTCTGATTAGTACTCTGTAAACAGTGTCACTCGTCCATTAATCGTACAGCTTGAGATGCCACAAAGACACGGATAACCGCCCATCCCCGGGGCTGCCCGTTCAGTACCAGGTATTATCTTTCCACAAAGCAGTATTCCAAAGGTAAAGAGATGATTAAACAGGAGGAATAGCAAGACTTCTAGGATCAGAAGACATCCTAGAAATCAGTATTTCCCGAGTGCTATGTTTAGCTAATAGCTGGAGGCGAAGAGCAAGTCCCATGCCAAGGTGACCATGCAGTACACAACTAAATGCACACAACCCATTGTTGAACCATGTTGCCCTAAAGTGCATCCATGTCTGCAGACTCTGGCACCACATGGCTCTAACTAACGCATAGTGTTAGGGGCCCAGGCTCTGGGCCAGGCCACCTGACACCACCCTGACCCTTCAGCTAGGCACCTCGGGGCTGGTTCCGAAGATCTACGTGTCTGATCTCACTTTTCAACACTGACCAACACTTGCTCCTGCGTAAGATGGATCTAAAAGCACAGAGAACACCACAGCCCAAACCAAAACAGTGGTTGCGGAGTTCACTCCATCCCTGCCAAGACACACATGCTCAGGGTCTGAAGAGCAGAGAGAATTCTGGGCATCGTGGTGAGGACGTCTGCTTCATAGCTTGGTTGTGATGATCGAGGGTTTCGACAGAGAACTCCAATGGCACCCAGCGAGAGCTCGACCAGTGCTGGCGCCGGTTGCCACCCGCATTTCTTTTTAACTTGGAGATTTCTCAAAACACAAAGTGTTTGCATTCTATAAATGCTGTACTCACAGCAGAATTCAAACCGAGTAGAGGGCGTTGGATGAGCAGTCCCTGCGCCCGCAGGTGGTCTCCTCACTTGGCCACTTCACTTTCCCAGGGGCATGTGCTGTCTGTGGATTACTCTGGGTTTCCCCAGAATTTTCCAGTGAGTGCAGCATGGAACCAGGCTCCATGGGCTGCCTCCTAGTCTACGAACCGTCCCGTGAGAAATGCTGCCTCACCTGATTTTAAGATCAGTGTTGTGTGGGTCCAGAGACCCCTCGTGGGTGGCAGTGTATTTACTCCCAGCTGTTACGGAGGAGCCCTCATACCACCCTTATCAAACTCCCCACTCTTTCTCCACAGATGTTGAGAGAGCTTGAGCTTATCAGGGGTATTGGCATTTACGGGGTCCTCAAATCTCTGAATCACACTCTTGCCCTGAGGGGCCGAAGGTCTCGATTCTCTATAATAGAAGCATCCTGCACTCTCCTGCAGCCTCGGGACACACAGAAATGGTGAAGTGACCTCCAGGGGCATCAAAGAGGACGGAACTTTGTCCACACCACCCTCCACGGGCCTCCACTTCCCCAGACCTGCAGGCATGGGAGCAGCTGGGTTTCCTCACTTACTACTGTCTCCTCCATCCCCCAAGAGCCCAGATGGAAGGGTCAGTTAGCAGTCTTCAGGGGAGAGTCGATCCTACAGCATCTGGGGTGAGACATAAAGGGAGCCTAAGGACTAGGAAGACCTGAGTGTCACGTGGAAGTGAGCTTTGTTTATTTAAAACTTTTTTGCAAACAAACTTTCTTAACTCAAAATCATCTGTTAAAAACCAAAAAGGTTTTAAGTAAATTTCAATATGTCTGATATAAATAAATTTCAGTCTAGGTGTATAAAGCAGTGCTATTCACCTATCAAACTATGTAAGTATATTTAAGTCTCTCTCCATATATGCATATATATACATGCACATCTGTGTTAAACTCTATGTGATTCATATATATGGATTCTACATGTCTGTAGTTTATACATATATAACGTTTATTTATTCATGAACCATACATAGTATATATGTAGGATCTCTCTCTCTCTCTCTCTCTCTCTCTCTCTATATATATATATATATATATATATATATATATATACACACACAACGAGTCTCAGAGCAATTTAGAAGTGTATGAAAAACTAATACAAATCTATATTTCACTTCATATTTAAATATCCTCTCCTAAATTCCAAAACTAGTTGCTAAGAATCAAAAAAAAAATTTCAAGAGTGAATTTTGCATGTAACACTACCAGAATTCCACCCAGACCACCCTGGGCCCGGGGCTTGAGGCTGTCCATCACAAGTGGGGCAGACATTGCTAGTCACCAGAGAGAAGAGGAAGAAAAGCAGGTGTCCTCGATTCAAGGCCAGGCTCCTTCCTGACCACTGTGGCACCCAGCCCTGAGGAAACCGACCAGCGGTCAGCTCGGAACCTAGTGCATGTCCAAGCAGCCACGGTTGCAGCGTTGATGGCCCCATGCGCATCGCTGTGTAGAGCCATGTGGGCTACTTCCGAAGCTTTTTTTTTTTTTTTTTGGTCACAAAAATAACATCAGTTAGAGTTTGTCACACAAGCTGATGAACTGCATTTCCTCAAATCATGTTTTATGTGATTTGCCATAGCTATTTAAATTTTAGCAGGGGGTAAATTAAAGGAGATGTTCCCTGAGATGAGCTGCTGGGTAGTAAAACAAGACCTATTTTCAGCTCACACTAAGAATTATTTCTGTCAAATTGTTTGAGTTCAGCATCACTGTTTCAGAGACAGAATTACCTCCTAGTCCAGTGACCAGACAGGTGATAAGAGCCAGTGACACCTCACTGAGGGGGCTGTGCCCCTCAGTGTGTGACCGCTGGTCTCTTCCTGTCTGGCAGACAGGAGGTGATGCTGCATGTGGTGCCCAGGAGCAGAAAGCATGGCAAGTGCAGAGCACAGGCCCGTGTCCCTGTGGAGGAGCCTCCACTGCACAGTGCCGCGGTCCTTGAGATCCTTCTCTACATTGTGGGCGCGCTTGCTCCCCTTGGCCGGCATGGGCTGGCCCTCCGTGTCCTCTGTGTGAGCCATTAGTGAATGGTCAGGGGTCCCAGAGAACTGTGAGGTGTGTGAGGCTGTGGAACTGCCCAAGATGGCTGGTCCACGTGGAACCCAGAGCCATGTGCTGCTCAAAGCCATGCAGCATGGTGCCTGCCAGCAAAATGGGGTGATTCCTGAAGACCCACAGAGAAGAAAAGGCAGAGCCATGCTGAGTCTGCCTCAAGTGGCCTGCCTGGGGGTGGGCACTCCCACGGCGCCTCATGGCACCACGCAGATAGCGTCTCCTGTCTCAGGTGGCTGACCAGGCTTGCCAGGCCTTCACTTCTCCCCGTGTCTAGGAGCAGGCCTGCGTGAGCCCGTCCACACGGGTGGAGGACGAGGCGAGCAGGGCAGGTGCCCAGGGAGTGTGTTCAGCGGCCTTAGCAGAGCACCACAGACGGGGCCGTCCAGGACCAAGGCTGCGCAGAGGCGCTCTCTGGTGAGGCTCCCTCCCGTTCACAGATGGCGCCTTCTCTCTGTGTCCTGTGGTGACAGGGATGCCTGGGCTCTTGGATCTTTTATAAGGACACTATTGCCATTAGGGGGGCTCCCCCCTCATGACCTAACGGCCTCCCGTGGCCCCACCTCCCAACGCCACAACACTGAGAGTCTGCATGACTTCTGGCACAGAGACATGCAGACGCAGCAGGCAACCGGCTGATCTGGGAGGTGGTCGGAAGCTGGGAAGAGCCTTCAGAGTTCCTCCTAACTGAAGCAAGAGGCCACGCGGGTGGCAGTGACCACAGATGAGGGGCACATGGGAAGGGAGGCTCACTGCTGGGTGGTTCCTGAAGGAGACAGCTCTGTTCCCGGGTCTGAAGAAGGTGTGTAGGTGGCCCCACAGGCCACCACAGGCAGCTCCTCACCATTCTGCCTTTCCCACCCGAGCAGCCTCCTCAGGACCCTGGGGTCTCCTTTCCCCCCTGAGCAGCCTCCTCAGGACCCTGGGGTCTCCTTTCCCACCTGAGCAGCCTCCTCAGGACCCTGGGGTCTCCTTTCCCCCCTGAGCAGCCTCCTCAGGACCCTGGGGTCTCCTTTCCCACCTGTGAGCAGCCTCCTCAGGACCCTGGGGTCTCCTTTCCCACCTGTGAGCAGCCTCCTCAGGACCCTGGGGTCTCCTTTCCCCCCTGAGCAGCCTCCTCAGGACCCTGGGGTCTCCATTCCGAGGCGGATCATTGCTGCCCTGTCTCGCGGGGTCACCCTGCCTGACTGGAGGGCTGGTGGTAGGACGGTCCACCCCCTTCATTCACATGCAGCATGTTGGAGGGCTTCAAGCCCAGGAGCTCAGAGGTCAGTGCAGATCCCTTGAAACTGTTGGTGCTACTCTGATCCAAAGGCCCAAGTCTGGGCAGGTGCCCGTGACTCCCTTCTCTTGTGCTTGAGCCTTCAGGTACGTGCCTGGTCCCCAGTGCCACCCAAGCGTGTGTCTTTTGTAGGTTCTCCCAGGCTCCCTTCCCCGGGGTCCCGTTCAGCAGTGGCGCTCATCCTTTGTTGGACCCCCCTCATGCCGCAGGAGGCATTTCTGCACCCTTCCTCACCCTGCGGGGTACTGCACTGGGTCGTCTGCTCTCCCCGGAGGCCCGTGGGTCATGGGGACCCACACAGGACACAGGACCAGGCCAGGTGGGGCTGAGGATGCTGCACTGTCCTGGTGCTGGCTCTCACTGCAGGAGGTTCTGCGCAAGGGGACCCACTTCTTCACCGCAGAGTGTTACAGCATCTGAGTCGTCCCCTGCCCTTCCCCATGCCAGCAGTCAGTGGGTGACACGGGCGCCTGTCCCTTTGCACACCACATTTCACATGCTGTCTGAGGAAGGGACATCCTCCACACCTGCAGCTCCGTCCCCCTCCACAGTGGGCTGCCGGATCCATGTCTCATCCTCTTCCAGGCTCAGGTCCTGCAGGAGCTGCCCTGTGCCCCGCCCCTCTGTGCTGCACTCCTGAGACTCAGCCTTCATCCTTTCCCTCAGAGGTGTCCCCATCCCCTGCCCTGAGCCTCCCTCCCCTCCAAGGCCCAGCTGCCACACCTCACCATGACAAAGCCACTCCTCCCCGTGCTCCTGGAGCTGTCTGCCATGACCCTTTCAGCCAGAGTCTGGGAGTCCCTGAGGATGGAGGCCCCGCCTGCCTCTCCCGGAGCAGCCAGGTGTGCAGTGAGGGAGCTGAGGTCCCTGGGCTCCCTGGGCTCTGCCACCATCAGTTTCCCTGGGTGAACCCCAGCTGGCCCCACCAGGCTTCAGTTTTCCTACCTGGTGACCAATAAGATTAATGGATGATTTTATTAAAGCAAAATGAAAATAAACAACCACCACAAATTTATAGAATCGTATTGAGCTCTCAATCACCACCTCTTTTTGCTTTGCATGGGCTGGAGAACTCGGTGAGAGATCACATTCTGAGGGTCCAGGCTTCAGAGAAAGGTGAACCATGGACTTTGTGTTCCCAATTTTCCCCTGACTTACAGTCCACGAGTGAATCAGAAACGGAGCTCTTGTTAATAAAGAGACATAAGCCGTCATTAAACACTTACCTCGGCAGCAGCTCCAAGCTGGAAGAGTGGGTGAGGAGGGAGCACATTAAGTTCTGATGCAGGAATTTGACATTTAAATTCCAGGTTTATTGGCCCATTTGCTTGAGATCCCTCCCACACTCCTCCTTAACATTTATCCTCACAGATTAAGTCTCAGTCTCAAAGTAAACAGAGATGGGACGCAGCAGGAATCAGGTGGAGGTTAGGAGCCCCAGGGCCAGCATCTCAGGGGCCTGCGGGAGTGTTCCCACCTGCATCGCTGCCTCCAGCCAGAGCGAAAGGGATACCTTTGTGTTTATTTATTCTTTAATTCATTTTTTATTTGCTCTAATTAGTTACACGTAGCAGTAGGATGCACTTTGATACGTCATATGTAATGGAGTATAACTTCTCATTCTTCTGGTTGTACATGAGGAGAATCCCACTGGTCAGGTGTCGTATATGCACATAGGGTAATAAAGCCTGATTCATTCTGCTGTCCTTACTACTCCTGTACCCCTTCCCCTCCCTTCGGTCCCCTCTAATAGAAAGGAACTCTCTTCTTCCCTAGCCCCCCACCTTATTGTGAATTAGCATCTGCATATTAGAGAAAACTTTCAGCCTTTGGTTTGTGGGGTTTGGCTTATTTCACTCATCATGACACACTCCAGCTCCATCCATTTACTGGCAAATGCCCTCATTCCATCTCCTTTAAGGCTGAGTTTGCGAAACTCGGAATTAGAAACACATGCTTCCAGATTCTGCTTGGGCTGGGGCAGTGTCTTCTGGTTGTCTTCCACCCTCTCCAGGGTCCTCTCCTCTCCGGGTCTGAGTTTGGGCACGATGTGATGACTGTCCTGATGTGGCCACTACTTGGATCTTTGAGTCAGATGAGCGGGGGGGAGTGTTCCTTAAAAGAATTTTCCCTTGGTCTTTCTTTGATTTTACCAAATTTGTATTTTTCTTTCATATCCCTATTTCTTTTAGAAATTGTTGTCATCTCAGAACAAAAAACAAAACTGTCTTGGTTGGAATGTTTGAATTTGGTTGATTTACAAATGGAACACATTCTACACCCCTGGAATAAAGTTATAGAAGGAACGGCGGCTTTCTCTAAATACGCTCTGTATTTTAGCCTTCAAACATGCGCTGGTGCCTCTAAGCCAGCAATGCCCTTTGGTCACAGTGGGGCTCTGCGACAGCTTAAGTGCATTTACCTTAAGATGTGTTTCTTTAGCCTATTACCATGCAGAGCTGGGTCCCCTCTGCTGTCCCACAGGGAAGGAGGGGAGCACAGAGAAGCTGGTGCAAGGGAGACTGAGGAGAAATCAGCTGGGGAAGCGGGGCTACCCCCCCCCCCCGCCACCCGGCTAGAGGCCTGGAGAGGGCAGGATGAGGGCTGAGTGACCCAGAGCAAGTGGCCAAGAGCCCTGGCTGGGCTCCAGTGGTAATCGCCCTGGCCTTCAGTGGCCACCTCTAGGGGAGAGGTGGGGAGGGGTCATCTTGCTGTGGCTCCTCCTACAGCACACTCTCCTGCAGCTCTGGAAAGGACGGGGATCAGCAGACTGTGGTATTCAGCTGTCATGGGGAGCTGATTCTAGAGATGACCACAAGCCAGAGGGACATCGCTGCTGCCTGTCCTCCACCAGGGACACCTCAGCGCCAGTGGGCATGGAGGAAACCTTCAGGCTCTTCAGCATTTTTGCTAACAGCACAAGGATGTGACACATATCTGCCAGGACAGGTGGCCCCAGGAGCATGTGGCTCAGTATCTCACTGATGGATTCCTCGGTGCCAAATGTTTCCTAAATTGCAGTAGCCGGCAGGACCGCGTGACCAATGTTGTGACCAATGCCTGGCAGGAAGGTCCTCTGATGGCCATGCTAGGAGATGCCTGGGGTGGGTCCTGAGGGCAGCGGGCCTGGCAGGGCTCAGACGGGTCTCCACAGCCAGCAGGAAGCCACTGTGGGTGCACGGGGCACCCAGTGCCTGGGGCAAACCCTGACATGCAGGGTGTGAGGAGGAAGGGGAAATGGGATCATCTGTGCATCTCATGTGCTCACAGCGAGGGCTGGGAGGGCTCTGAGAGGCTGGGTGGTGACGGCCTGATCCCCCACTCACCCACCCTGACCCCCATCTACCCCCCCAACCCCCATCCACCTTCCCTCCTCTGCAGGGCTCTCCCGCGGGCTGTACCAGTCCTAAGAACAACAACATTTTTTCTTAAATGTGTGAATGTTTAAATAATTGGAAACTTGCCAGTTTGAGGCCCAGAATATTAACTGCTCTGCTTTCCTATGAAGCCTTTTGATTATTCTCCTCCTAGCTGTTCCCTCCTCAGTCCTGTGTGTGCTTGGGCGTTGGAGCACACACAATGGCATGACGTGGTGTGACACAGGGAGGGGCACAGTGCTACACAGAGCTTAGGCTGATTTGGATTCAGTCTCATTTAACTTCAGGGTCTTCCTAAAAGTCCTCACATTTATGCCATTTTAATGTGCATGTGTGTAGCTTGAGCTTTTTCTCCTACTTGGGGAAGCGCTGTCAAAAGCTTTGCAGGGCTTCCAGCAGGCCTGCAGGTGTGAGCCCAGCAGGCCCCTCTCCAAGTCCTGGCTCTTCCCCTTCCTGTGTGCAGGCACCGGCTACCCGTCCACCTTACTGCCTTGGGCTCTTGCCTGGTGTCTTGCACCCTCTGCTGGTGGCCCATTAGAGTCTTGTGGCCCCGCCAGCTCTGCCTGTGATGGTGGCCATGGCTGCAGCTGCCCAGGGTTGCTGGCCACTCCCTACCATCCCCACCTGAGCTCTTGCCACACAGTTTTTTTGTTGTTGTTGTTTTGTTTTCTTTTAATTTATGGACTTAGGACAATTCTTCCCAAACTTTCTTTACTTCACACTTTCATTAATAAACAGTAGCTTCTGTCCTCTGATTTTTAAGGAAATACTTTCCTGAGTTCTAGGGCCAGCGTTTTCCTGCTGTGCTCCCCGCAGAGTCCTCTGCCCCTCTTCCCTGCCTGCCTCTCTTCCCTCCTCCTCAGCCTGACAACAGCTGTGAGGGCCGCCAGGCCCAGGATGCTGTCACGATCCATCCTCTGGACCCCTCCATGCAGATCCACATGCTTTTCATGAGGTTCTTATTTTTTTGGTCCTCACTCTCCACTTGCCCAATTTGTTCCTTTTCCCTGTCACTTGGACTGACGGTTGTTTTAGTTATTCTTTTTTCCCTTGAATCTTATTTTTTAATTTTACTTCTATTATCAAAAACCCTGTTCCTTACACATGAGCGAGGCCCACCGTCACCAGCTCTAGGAGGTCAGATGCACCTCCTGGACCCCAGTTTGCTCAGCTCCGCGTTTTCCTCTTGTGTAAAAGCGTAGTAGAGCGTAGCTCTCGGCTCCTCTGCCTTGAACTATTATACCTCGTGGCCTTAGAAGACTGTCAGTGAGGACGCTGTGTCCACTTCCCCCAGAAAAAACAGCCGTCCTGTCTGAGCGCTCCCTCAGCACCCTGGGCCCAGGGGCAGGGAGACTCTGGTGGGCCATTCCCAGGGCCTGTCTGTTCCTGAGGCAGGGGGCTACAGGGCTGCAGCAAACCCCAGGGAGGGTGGGCAGAGCGGCCAAAGGACCGACTCCAGTGTCAAGCCCCACCTTCTCTGTCCCACCGAGTGCGCCCTGGTGCCGCCCAGCAGATCACCCACCTGCCCGCACCAGCCCTCTGCCCTGGGTTCAGTGTTCCTTGTCCACCAAAAGGCCTCTGGAAATAGCTTCTCTTTAGGTAAAACCTGGACCAACCTTTTGTTTTCTTTTTCTTTTATTTATCCTATTTTCTTTTTCTAGGACTCAAATATTAATCTTCACTGATAAAATTAGCATTTTTGTTTCATTAAAATGTTTAAGTCCATTGAAATTGTGTCATAAGCAGAAAGTCCGCTGCTTTTTCCCATTAGCGCGCGTGCCGGGTAGGTGCGGGTGACGGGCACACCAGGCTCCCTCCCACGGGCACCTGCTGTCTTTCTATCAGTGCCTGTGGTTCTTTGATCATGTCTATTGCTCTTTTGATGTTTGCTTAATCCTTTTAGTAATGAGGTACTCAGAATATAACAACTGATGTTACTCAGTGCTTTAATTTTATTAAGAATTTCCTACCTTCCTGAAAATGAACTCACATTTGCCATTTTTTTTTTAATTCTTTACATCTTTGGCTGCTTTGCTAAGCAGTCATTATGGGCTGGCAGACGGTGTGCTAATTATTTCCTTTCTTCCCCCAGCTCAATTAGTGCTGTAATTTCCCCACATGTTCTTGAAGTTAGAAGAAAATTTATTAAGGCTGCCAGCTAGAATTCAAAAATAATACCTTGAACACCAACGATGTATTTTCCTATTTAGAGCTCAGAATTCCAAAGTCTAGAACATCTTATCATATGTGCTTTTGAATATTATAATACAATAATTTCAAAAATGGCATATATTTTTCTGTTTCTGTTCTGCTTCTTACGAGACGGTTACCTAACTCGCTTTGCTGGAAGACATTCCTTCCTAGAGAGGAGGCAGTGACTCTCTCTAGCAGCACATCTCATGCCTGCCTGAGCACCGCCTTTGACTTCCCCCCAGCCTCCCACAGGGCCTTGAGCTAGTCACTAATTCTCTTATCGTCAGCGTCATGGCCTGTGAAGTGGGATTAAATAACTGGGGTTTGGCAGGATAAATTGCATAAATAATACGGCAGCTCATGGAAGACTGTGGGATGTCCTTAGTTGGAATCTGTGATTCCATGTATGTATTTTGCAAATGGTCTACACAAATATGTGTCATAACTGAAGGAGAATTATCTAGAAAGACAAAGAAAACTGACTTTAAATTGTTCATGCCATATGGCCTTTAACTATCTCCAACCTCTGGCAGTCTCTCTGAGAGGACAAAGATCACACACAGGTGCATTAGAAAGAGTACAAGGTGCATGAGAAAGTGCATGCCCAAGTGCGCTAGAAAAAGCATGCACTGGTGCATTAAAAGAGCACACACCAGTGCATTAGAGCATGCACAGATACATTAGAAAGAGTATACAGGGATGTGCTAGAAAGAACAGGCATAGGTGGATTAGAGCATGCACAGGTAAATTAGAGAGAGCCAACAGGTATGTTAGGAAGTACATACAGGTGCAAGGTTCATTAGAGAGAGCAAGCACCAGTGTATTAGTGCATTGGAGCATTAGAAAGGGCACTGACGGTGTATGAGGAAGAGTTTGTTCAGATTCCTTTCTCTTTTCTTTTCCTCCCTGGGGCTGTGGCTATTTCCTTTCTTGCAGTCAATTCTATTACAACAAACTTTTCAAATTATTTTTCAGTCCATTTCAACTTTACTGTTATCATTCCAAACTGTTCTTCTTGTCAAAAATGTAATTATCCATCCAGGTCTGGGACAGCACTTCCGAGTTTCCATTACACTCCTTCTCCCACAGGTACACTCAGGACAAGCAGTCATTTCACTTTCCTGAGGACAATCTCCTTAGGAGTCAAGATGATAGATCTGAATCGTGTGCTCTTCCTTCCTCTGTCACACACCAACCTGAATTATGCTGCTTCTTTCAAGGATATAATCCTGCAGTTGCCTTTGAGCGTTGTTTTTTGTTTTGTTTCTGAAAATTTCATCCTCTAACTATTCATGTGGCTTTGCTCTTCTTGTGAGCTCTGTTCAAATCCATCAGAAACTCTCATTTACCAGGTGGCCCTGCTCCCGCCCAGCCTCGCTCCCTGTGATGCATGTCCACCAGATGCCTGCACCTGTCTCAGGTGATCGTCCCCTCTCCTGGCCCTCTTGTCTGTGGGTTGGACACGTGCTCCATCATCCTGCCCTCTGAGGTCTCTGGTCAAAGGTAAATGTGCTGAAAAGAGCCGTGAATCCTGAGCTAGAGTCCTGGCTCCTGTGTCTGAGCTGCATGTTCACGTTAGCTTCTCTTCATCACCTACTTTGTCTTTCCAAAAACCATGGCATGGCATCCTCACATCCAACTCGAGGGGCCTCTGAGGGAATTAAACAGTTGGATATGTGCGCACGGACTCGTGTTAAACCCCAGGCTGTGATGGCCACTCAGCCCATGTTAGGACCCATTAGGGAAGTTACAAAAATTACACCAGCGAGGCCCAGATAACTGACCCCAACTATGTGAGAATATTGTTTCCTCTTCCTTTATTCAGGTGCATTATGAGCACCAACTTATTAAAAATTTGTGGACTTGTGGTTGTGATTGATTGATGTAAGTTTCAAGTTTCTTTGTCTGCTGGGAATTAAAACCCAGGGCCTTGTGCTGGCTGGGCATGTGAGCCATATCCCAGTTCACATGTTTCTTTATTTATCACTCTCTTTCCTTCTTCTTATCTGTGCAACTGACTTGCAAAAGAAAGAGGGTGGCTGGTCTTGTAGATTGGCAGGGCGTGGTTTGGTTGAGGGCCTCCCCATGCTGTTTGGGGGCAGTCCCTGCGATCATGCCTGTATCCTGCATCTGGGGGCATGCCCAGGCTGTGTCTAAGTTTTTTCCACTGCCCAGTCTCATGTCTAGTGGTGTGTTTTTCTGCCAGGTGCCCACTGAGCAGGGGCTATGTTGAGGGCATCTTAATGCCATCCCTCCTCTTGCATGCGCTGGTTGAGGTGCTTCTCATAGACTGTGCTGTTGCCTGTGCCGTGATGAAGTCTGTAGGTGAGAAACACTAGCTCCTCCCATCTGTCCCCTGCATCAAACAAGATACCTACGTGGCACCCTTAGTGATGTCTGCATTGTGCACTTTCTGTGGAGGCCTGAAGATTAGGGGCTGTGCTGGGTGCCACAGGTGCTCAGCTGCACCCTGCTGTCTACCCACTAGATGCCAGTAGCACCCTCCCCGCCAACTGGGACTACTAGAAACATCTCCAGACACCACCAAATGGCCAAGTGCCCCTGGGGGTCTTCTGGCAATGAAAGAGCCCTGGGTTGGAATCAGTGCTCTAAGTGATGACATTCAGTGTTGGATTAAGCCCTCACGTGTTGGTCTAAGCATCGCTAATGGGTTCCATCCAGACTGTGTCCCGTCTTTGCTGACGCCGAGATCCCACCTCCCTTCCTTTTGGCCTCTTCTCAGGTCAGCCCCTAACAGAGGACCACTCCTACCCTCCTGACCATGTACCAGAGGGTCCTGCGCCGTGTCACTCCACACCTGCTGCCAGCTGCTTGGCCAAGGGCCCTGGTCCCCGAGGGCGAGTGACACTTGAACAACTCCAACACTCACCTGAGCACTGAGGAGGACCCAGCGTCCTGAGTGTCCATGGCTCTGGTCACTCTCTGGGGGGAGGAGGAGTGTGTGAGAGAGGGTGTGTGTCCACGTGCCAGCGGTCCCCGCGGAAGCCTCTGGCTAAGTGCAGGGCAGCTGCTGAATGTCGGCCCTCCCATCCCCACTTCTCCCCACACCGACATCCCTGTCACTACAGCGCTGGTGGCATTAGACTGTCACGTCATTCCTCAGCTGCTTCATGGCACAACACAGGGAGACTCCTCGGAGCAGCACGGCACCCCTCCCTGGGGCCACGCTGAGAAGAGTCTCCAGGTGTCTCCTCTGTTTTCAGACTTAGTCTATGTCTCGTCTCGTGTGTGGAAGGCCTTTTGAAACTCTTTATCTCTGGATTCTTGGTGAGATTTACTTTATGTTTAAAAATGTTTGGGGATTATTTTTAAAATATTTTTATAATTAAATAAAAATTTTTCTACATATACAGGGTCCCACAAGTCAAAGGTGCAAAATGAGGTAGAATTTTTAACTCTCACTTCTATTCCCTTTTTCTCTGCATTTTTTCCTCCTTTCCACATAGACTTTTTTTTTTTTTTAATTATGGTGTATTTTTTTAAACACACACACACACACACCACAGTGTCACCTCCTCCCCCAACGTGGGTTCCTGGGCTACATTCTCAGCTCTGGTACATTCTGGAGCTCCTTCTGCAGTCTTTCTCTGTCCCCTTCTGCCTCTCTCAGCTGCACAGTGCTCCACACCTCAGACGGACGGACCACACTGTCCTCAGCCAGTCTTCTAGCCTACTGAGGGCTCCCTTCCTGTCCTTCACCTTAAAAGCACTCTGGCGTGACACGTCTTGTGCATCTGTCTTCTCACGTTTTTAGAGCAAGGGGTCCCACGGGGCACACAGTGCGCATTTCCAACAAGTATCCAGTTGCTTTTTAACAAGCCAGTATGACCTTAAATACAAGAACTTGGCTTTGTTTCTCAAAATAGCCACAGACCTAGGCACAAATACACCTTGCAACCCTCGTTATAAACAGAATGTGTGGATCCCTATGGGGAAAGACACCACTGTTATAACTAAGAAAAAGATCATATTTTTTAAAAAAAATCAAAAAACTAATTGTACAGTCTCCTGTAGCAAACAGAAGATTCAGGAAGCCACAGCCTGCTACACAAACCACATGAAGACTTCTCAAAGAAAACCATAGAGCAGTGATTGCTATTAATATAGACCCAATAACCCTTGATAAAGCACCAGCCCCTAGAGGTCGTCCGTGTGTCCTTGCAGGCCAGGACCCGATGAATTTTTTCTAGGAACCCCAGGTCGGTTCAGTAATTAAAATAACCCATCACATAAAGAGACAAAGAGGTGACAGCACGTGGTCACATCAAATGGGGCAGAAAAGACCTTGGACAAAATGCAGCAGAGTCCCAGCTTGGAAACCTCCCCAGCTTGGTGGCTGCCCTCGGGGAAGTGTGCTCTCTGTTCAGGAGGCTGAGGGCAGACGTGGCTGTGAGGCAGGGCCTCCCTGCCCCCAGGGCCCTGGGGAACCACCCTTGCCTCTTCAGCTTCTGACGTTGCCCACCTTCTTGGGCCTGAGCCCCTCACTCCAAGTCTCTGCCTCTGGCCTCACTTGGCCTCCTGCTCCGGGCCTCTGACTCCCCTGCATGTCTCTAGTAAAGAGGTCACTGTGCTACCCTTCGATGACCAGCCCAACTCATCTCTAGACCCGTAATTAAATCACATCTGCCAAGAACATTTTCCTAAATCAGGTCAGATTTGGCAGTTCTGAGGATGCAGGGTGATGTGTGTCATCATCAGGAGGGATAATAGTAACGGCATCTCAGAAAGGATGGGGTAGAGGGCCCCTTCAACCAGGCGTAGAGAGCATCTGCAAAATAAAACAGGACAAACAGTCCCCAAGGAGCGCCCATCGCTGACGCTGACAGAGCCCGAGAAGGACTGTGTCTCTCTAGAACCAGCAGAGACCCTTCCCCCGGGACACTGGAGAGCAGCCGGGCACAGCAAGGAAGAGAAGAGCCGAAGACCCCCCAGCCGTGGTGTTGGAGGAGGGGACACCCAGATCAGAAGATGGGAGCGGAGCCCAGAGGCAGAGCCCACCACGGACCCCACCCCGTGAAGGTCCACGCGTGCTTCAGAGGAGGAAGATGAGCCGAGGATGGGGCGGCGCAGGCCTGGGACGCGCACCTCAGCCTGGACCCTCGCCTCCCGCTGTGTTACACAGAGGCCAGGAGACCCGATGGCCGCACGCAGAGCTGAGGACCTCAGGCAAAGGCAAGTCCCAGTCTAGACTGAGCACAGGCGTCCGAGACCTGTCCTGAAAGTGCAGTTCATACGTGGAAAGTTGATGGAGCTGGCTTCAAAATGAAACTCATACCTGCAGGGGAGGGGGGCGGGAAGCGGCCGAGCTCAGCCTGCGGGTCTGCTCGGAGGACACGCTGTGAGGGGCCTGCAGAGCCCGGACACCCGGGGGAGGCACCCACACAACTAGGAACAGCACAAAAGGTAAAGACCCCTGTCCTCCCAGGAGACATGCGGTCGGCACCTGAAGAATCACGTTTGACACCTTTAGCTGTCACAAGATTTTCATCGAAACAAGAAAGGAACATCATCACACGCCTATAGGAAGACCCGAAATAAAAATAGAGGCCCCACAAAATGTCTCCAAGTTCGCAGAGAATCGGGCGACTCCACGTGGCTGAGGGGACGTAAAGGGTACAGCCACTCCAGGGGTCAGTTTGGCAGTTTCTTATAAAAGCCAAACAAGCAATTAATGAATGAGCCACAGTTGCACTCCTGGACACTGACTTTAGAGAAAAGAATGCTTACATTCAAATAATAATAGAATTATATAAACAGGAATGTTTGTAGAATCTTTATTCGTTAATAGTCAAAAATCTAGAAACTACCCAGTTTCCATTCAAAAGGCCAATGATTAAACTACCTGTGGTTCATCCACATCCAGGAATATTACTCAGAGATGAAAAAGGATGAACCATTCATCTGCAGAATACAGGATGGCACCCCCAGAGGGGCGGGCTGACTGGAAGAGGACAAGGCTGCATTTCTGTGACTTTTTGAATAGATAGAAATGGAGATCAGATTAGTAGCTGCCAGAGGTTAAGGAGGGGTGTGGGCTGGGCTCCAGAAGGGCCACTGGAATGAATGTCTGTTGGCCTCATTTACCCATGACACAGCCCATCTCCCTCCTCTCCAGGAGACCTGCACCAAGGGCAGAGAGCTTCCCTGGAAAGCCCAGCTCTGAGGCAGGCAGCACTGAGCCGAGGCCAATGACAACCGAGAGGGCTGCTGTGTCCCGGTGTCTGGCTGTTTGTCTTGGGTAAACGAGGGCGTGAGACCAGGATACATCAAATCAAGGCAGCAACACATAGGATTTTTATGAGTTTTCTTCTTGAACAATATTATGATAAATTCACACAATGGCATTTGATCCTTTCCCTTCCTACCAAGAGGATCAAGGAAAGAAGATGAGTTTGCCTTCAGTCTTTGAAGCGTTCTGATGCGTGACAGGCAGGCCTGCTGATGAGAATAGGCTGCGCTCCAAATGAGCAGGGCCTCCCTCTCGCCCGCCGCCTCGCCTGTGCCTCTGTGTGTTCCTGTCCTCCTGTTTGAGTGGCATGCTGTTGCTTTTTGGAGGACGAGTACATAAAGTGGCTCAGAAGCCAATGACTGGCACACCCTCAGAGCTTCACTTTCACCATTGCTAATCATAACACGTCAGGGTGTCTGCGTGAGCCCCATGCCATGCGCAGGGCTTCACTGGGAAGACTAGGAACAGCCCCCTGCCATCTTACTCCACGAAATGCCGACTGCTGATGTCTGGGACGAATGCCTGGGATCAGGCTCAGCTGCTCAGGGGTCGCGTGGACAACCACCCGAAGCCCCGCTCTGTTGTTGTGATGATAAACATGGGATCACAATGTGGGATTCATGTTTATTATCACCCACGATGAGACACAAATAAGACTTAGAAGACACGGAAAAGAGGAAATGAAACAGCGTCTAGCTGAAATCACCAACGATCTACTTAATTCACATCCTCAGCTATAGATTCATGTGGCTCTAGATTTGGGGCCAGGCAGGGTTTTGAGGGCTGGGCCCACAGAAGAAAGGAACAGGTAGGACATCAGCCCCACTGCTGTCCCCTCCTGGCTCTAGGAGGTGTCTGTCCCTCCCTGTTTTGATGTCTCTGAGTGGGCTGTGTCTGACCGTCCTAGACAGGGAACTTGAGGTCAGTCCTTCATCCTTCCTCAGCGTTGCTGACCATAGCTTGCATCTTGCAGTCGGTGGCATCTTGTGCTGGATGTTGTCCCAGGTGATGACATGCTCAGCGCAGAAAGTCCCATGGGGCCAAGGACTATGGCGTGAGTGTCAGGAGTCTCTCCCTCTGTGAGGGGCCCTGGGTGTGTGGAGGGCAGCTGGACACGGGACAAGCCTGTGAGATCTGGAGAGCATCCCAGAGGGCAATTACAAATGGACCAGATGGACCCGGTGTGTGCTGAGTGCCAAGGGCACCAGGGAGGGGCCGTGCCGTGTCGGGCTGACGCAGAGGGACCCACGGAGGGCTGGGATGGGGACTAGGCCAGGGTGAGGGCGGGTGGGCCGGGCTGGGTGCCCCGCCAGGGAGAGGAGCTGCAGAGGGCAGCATCAAGCCAGTGGACAGGAGGGCATCTGGGGGCAGAGGTGACAGAAAGTGGCCAGGAGTCTCCATGCAGTGAGGAGCCTGGGGGCGGAGCTTAGCAGAGGCCAGCTGGGAAGGGGACAGTGGGCAGGTGGCAGGGACTCCTCCTCAGGGGTCTCAGGGACTGTGGGGCTGAGCAGGCCCTGCTGGGGACTTGCCCAGACCCACCCCCTTCTCCTGAGGCCCATCTGCGCCCAGGGGCCCCTGGCCCTGGCTTGTCATCTGATGTCACCAGGGGGAACAACTGAGGGAGTGCAGGGAGGGGAGCAGAGGCAGGGCTGTTCAGTGCCTGGATCCCTTTCCTGTGGTTGCTAAAGGAAGGGGCGCTCACAGGGGTCCTGTCTGCCCCCCATGGCCCCCAGCCCAGGGGTAAACTGATCAACTGCCCCAGCCCAGGGCCACTGTACCAAGGACCCCGTGGGTTCCTTAAACCAAGGGTCAACTTTTCTCAGGATTTCCTGTGTAGCTCCCTTTACTTACCAGTGTGACCTGCCACTGCTGCCAGGACTGAGTGGCCCTGGGTGGAGGTGAGTGGAGAAGGGAGCAACCAGCCCTCCACAGGCAGGAAGTCACTTCCTGCACTCAGCAGGAGCCAAGGGGCACAGGGTGGGACGGAGGCCAACCCAGCCCTTCAGTGAGAATCAGCACAAGTAAAATGAGTTAAATGAGTTTTCCTCATATTTACAGAGAGGAGGGGGGAGGGACGGAAGGGGAGAGGAGAGAGAGAGAGAGGAGGAGGGAGGGAGGGAGAGGAGAGAGAGAGAGAGAGGGAGGGAAGGGGAGGGAGGGAGAGGAGAGAGGGAGGGTGGAGAGAGGAGAGAGAGGGAGGGAGGGAAGGGAGAGGAGAGAGGAGAGAGGGAGGAATGGAGGAGAGAGGAGAGAGAGGGAGGGAGGATGGAGAGAGGAGAGAGGGAGGGTGGAGAGAGGAGAGAGAGGGAGGGAGGGAAGGGAGAGGAGAGAGGAGAGAGGGAGGAATGGAGGAGAGAGGAGAGAGAGGGAGGGAGGATGGAGAGAGGAGAGAGGGAGGGAGGATGGACAGAGGAGAGAGGGAGGGAGGATGGAGAGAGGACAGAGAGGGAGGGAGGATGGAGAGAGGGAGGGAGGATGGAGAGAGGGGAGAGGGAGGGAGGATGGAGAGAGGAGAGAGGGAGGGAGGATGGACAGAGGAGAGAAAGGGAGGGAGGATGGAGAGAGGAGAGAGGGAGGGAGGATGGAGAGAGGAGAGAGAGGGAGGATGGAGAGAGGAGAGAGAGGGAGGATGGAGAGAGGAGAGAGAGGGAGGATAGAGAGAGGAGAGAGAGGGAGGGAGGATGGACAGAGAAGAGAGGGAGGGAGGATGGAGAGAGGAGAAAGGGAGGGAGGATGGAGAGAGGAGAGAGGGAGGGAGGATGGAGAGAGGAGAGAGGGAGGATGGAGAGAGGAGAGAGAGGGAGGGAGGATGGACAGAGGAGAGAGGGAGGGAGGATGGAGAGAGGAGAGAGGGAGGAATGGAGGAGAGAGGAGAGAGGGAGGGAGGATGGAGAGAGGAGAGAGGGAGGAATGGAGGAGAGAGGAGAGAGGGAGGGAGGATGGAGAGAGTAGAGAGAGGGAGGGAGGATGGACAGAGGAGAGAGGGAGGGAGGATGGAGAGAGGAGAGAGAGGGAGGATGGAGAGAGGAGAGAGAGGGAGGATGGAGAGAGTAGAGAGAGGGAGGGAGGATGGAGAGAGGAGAGAGGGAGGGAGGATGGAGAGAGGAGAGAGGGAGGGAGGATGGACAGAGGAGAGAGGGAGGGAGGATGGAGAGAGGAGAGAGGGAGGAATGGAGGAGAGAGGAGAGAGGGAGGGAGGATGGAGAGAGGAGAGAGGGAGGAATGGAGGAGAGAGGAGAGAGGGAGGGAGGATGGAGAGAGTAGAGAGAGGGAGGGAGGATGGACAGAGGAGAGAGGGAGGGAGGATGGAGAGAGGAGAGAGAGGGAGGATGGAGAGAGGAGAGAGAGGGAGGATGGAGAGAGTAGAGAGAGGGAGGGAGGATGGAGAGAGGAGAGAGGGAGGGAGGATGGAGAGAGGAGAGAGGGAGGGAGGATGGACAGAGGAGAGAGGGAGGGAGGATGGAGAGAGGAGAGAGGGAGGAATGGAGGAGAGAGGAGAGAGGGAGGGAGGATGGAGAGAGGAGAGAGGGAGGATGGAGAGAGGAGAGAGGGAGGGAGGATGGAGAGAGGAGAGAGGGAGGGAGGAAAGAGGGAGGAGGGAGGGAGGGAAGAGGGAGGAGAGAAGGAAGGAAGGGAAAGGAGAGAATGAGGGAGGGAGGGAGGAGAGAAGTGGGGAGGGGAGGGGAGAGAAGTGGGCAGGAGGGGGGGAGAGGGAGACTGGGCGCTTTGGAGCGGAGGAGGGCTGTAATTACACTGAGGTTCAGGACTTAGAAGGAAGTATTTCTCTCTCCATGTTTAAGGCTCACAGACTTTGAAATGTTTGTACAGAAACGCTGTCAAAAGCACACCGCCTGTCTGGGAATGCTGATTTTAAAATATGAACTTATGTGGAACAGGCAAAGGTTGAAGTCACAGATTTCTTTAAAACACTCTAAAGAAACTAGAAAGCCCCTGCCACACACCCGGTGATTGACAGGGGATTATGGAAGCCTATTAGGCTTCCCTCCCTGGGGGGCAGGAAGGACTGTGGGGAGTAGCTGCCTCCTAGGGAGCTCAAAGTGGGGCTGGGGGACCAGGGGGGATTTGGAGAAGCAGAGAAGCAGCTACCTGCTCTGGAAATAGCTGTAGGTCCACACAGGTCACACACAGTGAGCCTTGTCACTTTCTTCATCGTTTTCCTAAAATGCCATCATATTTTATCAAAATACGACTTTCTGACCTCCTAAACTACTGATGAAACCCCTTTCTTAGATTATCACTCTTTTGAAACGAAATTACTATGAAACTATTTTTTAAGTAATTTTTTTTAAATATACCCACATCTACAAATGAATGCCCTGGGCCATTTGGTCACTGTGACTCTTTATTTACTGATCCTGTGCACTCTTCCATGATGTAGTGCCTGTGCTCTGCATGTGTTTAGTTGTCATGCTCGCAGATGCGTCAAGCACACACTTCACAGGGACAATGGGGGGCAGGAAAGGAGTCCATTTTAAAAGTGATCATTAACTTTCAATGGTAAGAGGACACAGCAGCCTCCAGGCTCCTAACAATTCCCACTTCTGCACCTGTGCCCAGGGGCTTGGCAGGAACTCTCTGTGAGAGCCACCTCTGAGTCCCCATGGTGTAATGTTTATCTCCATCATTTGAGAACCGTGGGGGATGGGCACCCAGCCACGTGATGTGTCCCTGGAGCTTTCTGTCTTGCATTGCACACACTTCCCATGCCACCAAGCTGCCCGAAAAGCAAGCGTACTTCCTGAGGAAGGTTTCCACCATTCTCCCTCCCGCATCCCTCCCAGGGCTCTTCACTATTGACTCCTAGGTTAAGAGAAGGGAAGTTCTACCCCACATTCTACCAAGTCACTTCTCTGGAGCTGGGTTAGTTGGTAATTACCAACTGGTTTCTAAAGTTCCTTTCTCGACCATGTCACTGCATTATATTTTTCAGAAAAGACAACCAAAGAATTTAACAGAAAATGGGATCCACCATTTTACATATGATTTTGTACCATCTATATAATCGTGTAAGGTCTGGCACAGTTAAGCATCTGCTTCTGCATACAAAGTCCCTCCGCAGCATCTTTGCAGTTAATGAGAGACTGCTCCAATGTGTCAGCTGGTGCTTTGTCTCACCCTAGGAGTGCTGGTAGACAGATCCAGTTATGTGCTGTGGAAAATCTATTTCTCCAATATTAACGACGAAGAGGAAGAAGCTAGAAAAGTCATTGAAGAAACCATTATTGCAGACAGAGCAAAAATCAAGTGAGAGATTGGTTTCACTGTAAGTTCAGCAAGCTTTGGGTTGTATTCTACCCGAAACACAGAGATGGAGACTAACAAACAGGCTCCTGGGTTGCTTATGGGTGGGAATGAGGCAGGCCAGTAAAACAAAGTGACGTGACATATAATTTTAGCTCTCATACTAGGGACAGGGACACTACTTCAGAATCTCTCCAGAGACCTCCTGAAGGAAGGTGTTGAGGAGGGACAAGGTGCAGCAGGTTCAATAAGAGTTTCAAAACTAGGAGCAACAAGCTGACTCCCAGGTACAGAAAAGGTGCTCTGCTGACACGCTCAACACATGTGCAATTTTGCCAACAGCACTAATGGAATCTGAAGGTGGCACCTTGTAGAAACTGCCTACTGGAGGTCTCCAAGTGCCTTACTTGGAAGGATGAGGGGCAGCCAGTGCACAGGAGGCTGGCGGCTCCTCTGTGCTCCTGGGCAAGAGGTGGGAGGTGTCAGGAGCCACCGTGCTGGGGTCTGAGGAAGCCTGGACTCTGGGTTCTCTCTCCCCTGGAGCTGCCCTGCCTTGCCATCAGCCCTCATCTGCATCATCCCAGCAGGGCTCCTGATCCCCTGAGGACTAGCACAAGGATGGCCAGCTGAGGGCTGCGAAAATGGAGGGCAGAGTCAGGACCCTACCATCTGCACGCTTTCCAGGCAGGTCCCTGCTGTGCCCAACTTGTTATCCAATGTCCTTCAACTACAACTCTCACATCTGTAAATGGGCTCAAGGACAGAACCTGTCTGCATTTACAAGTGCAGTGACCTGAGATGAGAGAAGAATGGAAACTCCTGAGCATATCCATTCAATGGACTTTAGTTAAAGACTCAATGTGCCAGGCACTCTGCACACAAAATACCAGCATCAAAAATAAGAAACAGCCAGGCAGAGACAGTGACTGTGAAAACTTAAAATCCATGTGACCTTCATGGAGTGACCCACGCACTTGTCAGTAGATAGTAGGCAACTCTTAAGGAGGACCTACCAGTACTAATATTGGAAACAGAGCTGTAACAGCACGGTGTTTATAGTAGCTCTTCCTAGAGCTCCATGGAAGGCAGCATTGAGGGCACATGAGATAAGTTGATCCCCAATATCTATACTTGTTTGTGTATATGTACCTCTATAAACCCACACACAGATAGCAAGGTGTGTGTGTAAATGTGTGGAAGTGTATATTTAGCACTGAGAATTTACTTCTTTCCTCCTCTTCTATAATTTAAGTTGTGTATGCGCGTGAGCACATGCACACACACACACACACACACACACACACATACACACACAGTTACCAGTCAACAGAATCAGCTCTCAGCTGAGATGGTCGGGGTGCCAGCCCCCACAGTGTGGTTCTCTGCACAGCCTGTGTGACTGGACTTGCAGCTCCTTGCTGTGGGTATACTTTGGAGGCATTGTGGTGGATGCTGCTGAGGCAAGATACAATTTATAAAACATAAATAATACCCAACATACTGAGAATTTCATGCTGAAAATATCTATTTTAGCAACTTCATTGAAGTGTATTTTTTTTGCACAGTAAACTGCACATGTTCACAAATGTGAGATTTGATGAATTTTGACAGATGCATACGCTTGTATCCACTACTTCCATCTTTTCAGACCCCAGAGTTCCTTTCTGTGTCCTTGCCCTGGTTGAGACTTTTCAGAACATAGTCCCATGATCATCTGTGACGCGTCTTGGTTGACACATCTGCTTCCATTCCTTGGGTCATTACCTCAACATGGAATGCTCTCCTCATATTGTAGGTACATATTTAACTTTTGAAGAAGTCACCAAATTTGCCTCCCAAAATGGTTTTAGCAGGGGTTTGGGGGTGAAGCTCAGTGGTAGAGCATACCTGGGAGACCTGCATTCCATTCCCAGTACCACCAGAAAAATCAGGAGAATGTACCTGGATGCAGCACTTCATCTTCCCACCAGCCCTGAGTTCCTAGCAGCATTTAGCAAGGTCATTCTGCTGAAGCTGAGCCTTTCTGGTACGGGTACATATGAAACCTTTGTTGTCCGCCATTTGAATTCAAATGCCTTCTTTGGAGCTATATTTCTGGTGCACACTGTGGAGGGATTCAACAGGTGGACTTGTTTACCATCTGGCCAGGTCTCTAAAGGGGCTCCCTGGAGATCCCTGCTGTGCCCCACACCTGCACCAGCCCCCGGAGGTGCCTCTCCAGCCCTCACCAAGGGAAGCTGCACCAAGCCCATATGTGGCTCTGAGCCTGGTTGTCTTGGAAGTCCCCCTCTCTGGGAAAGGTAGCATTCAAGGAAAGTCATCACCCTGAGTATCCTTTTTAGGCCCCCTACCACTTAACAGAAGTTGGAATTTTAAAACATGATAATTAAAAACCTACTTAATTTCAAATTTTAGGTGCTGAAAGAGTAAGACTGGATTTCTGTGAAATCCAGGGATAGGAAATGGGAGATGGAGCAAACCGGATCATACAGTTGAAGAGCCCTGCTAGGTTCTTCATGAGCTGAGGCTTCATGTCACTTTCAAGCTTCAAAACTCGCTTCCCTATTGCTGCAGGTGTCTTGGAGGGCGCTGGTTTCTGTGTGACCTACCAGGTGGCTTAGTGCAGAGTATTCTGTCACAGCAGGACAGAGGCCCCTCTGACCTGCTGACCTCCTGAGCAAGGCAGCATTCCCAGAGGGCAGGGGGTCTTGTCCCTTTTCCAAACTTGACTAAGTAGCTGATTATTGGCCTCAGTAAATCAATTACATTTCCATGAAATTAAAAAAAAAACTTTATTGAAAAGTTAAATGTAGTTAACAGAAGTTTAATGAAAACCATTTTGCAAAATGTCACTCTGCATGGTATTTATGAAGCATGGTTTCATGAACTGTTCCGTATCTAACAGATCTGAAATGTGACGACTTGGTGAAAAGTAAGACAATCTGCATGTTGGAAAGTCAGCTGATATTAAGTAGTTCTTTTACTTTCATCTCTACTAAACTTTTTTTACCATTTGGCTAAGGAAATCTTCACTAAATGTTCCAAAAATAGATCTGCGGGGACGACGGAAGGTTTAAATATTGCCATCATGCCTGAACCCCGAGGACTATTGCTAGTTACTGGTGAAGAAGAAACTGGCTCTTCTCGTTACTAGGAATTTTGACCTTAAAAAGATTGGGACCATGTTTTCATGTCCAGGGACTCCAATTGTGCTTCTTGTTTATTTGTGGCATTTTAAGGTTTGGGGTAGAGTGGGGTGGCCTTAAGGTCTCAAACAGAATAAAGTCTGACTATTTCTGGATGTGTTTTAGCCTGCTCCATCTAACTCACCCCAGCTGCCCTGTATCCGGCCCACACTGCCGTCAGCCCAAAGCCAGTGCAGGCCTTTGACCCAGTGTCTTCTCATCTTGAAAATAGGAAGTCCACAGGTTTTATTCAATGTTAATTATAGTGTCTTGCCTTGAAACCAGAGACAGAAACAGAAGCATCTGTGACTGTCTGTTGTCATCATGTGCCCTGGGTCTAGCGAGAGCCACTTCAGAGGACATGGGAGGCTGGAGATGTGGCAAGCAATTGACCAGAAGAGTCAGGTGGCCAGGCCAGTTTCCTCATCTTTTAATTGATTTGAAAAGTAGTAGTCCTAACCGAAAGAGGAAGTTAGAGAAGTCAGTCTCTTGTAAGTCAAAGGGCTGTTGTCAAGTATTTACGCCTCTGGTGTTAGTTGCATGCTGTTTGGGACAGAATGGAGTGACTTCGTGTGTTCAAGTGCTGGTGGTGAGAAATCCTTTGACTTGTGCAGCTGAAGGGGCAGGATTCCTGGGGCAGCGGGAGCCTCAGAAATCCAGGCGAAATCTGGAACAGGAGAGGTGTGAGCTTTCACAGATGCAGTAAACACCTCCTTTACAGGCACTGTTACTTAAAGGCAAACAGTACAGGTAAGAAAACAGGTTTCAAAACAGCTCCAGGCCGAGTTCAGTCCACGAGATCGGCTGCCTTGCTTTTGCAGCTCCTGGGGTGACACATTGCCTTGCTGACTTCTCTGTCATGTGTGCTTGGCTCAGGGGACACAGTTCTCATTGCCATGCGAGTCCTCTTGGTCTAGCAGGGAGTCTCTGTGACCACATGGCTCAGCCACCAGGGGCCTCCGACATGACCACCCACTCTATCTTCATGGTCAGTTCTGTCCTAACAGACCACGGGACCCAGCCTGTGTCACATGAGCATGGAGCAGGTGCTTGTTTCTATCTTGGTCCAACTGCTGTCTTCTGGAAGGAAGGAGGAGCCAGGATGGGGACCAGGACAGTTGTTCCGAGGTGTTGTATGGAGGGCAGAGTGTGTCGGAGCACTTCCAGCACAGCTCTGGGCCACAGATCTCCAGCTGCCAGCAGCTGCCATAGCCATTCTCAGTGCCTGTGCGGCCCAGGCTTTGCTGAGCAGGTGGTCACCACCCTCCACACTCAGGGGGTAGGCTTCATGACAGTTCTCTGCCACCCGGCTCCTTTCAAGCTGGTGACCTGTCTTTTCAATACCCATGGTTCCTGGCTACCCACAGGGGACAGGCTCCAAGACCCTGGTGCCATTTACACAGCTGTTCAAGTCCCTGTATAAATTGGCGCAGTGTTTGCACTTAACCCTGCACATCCTCCTGCAGACTCTCGCTCCCCTGCAGACACCTCTACAATAACTAGCAGAAGGCGATTTCCAGGAGAATATTCGGGCTGCTCAGAGGATAGTGCATTCATGTCTTTCCTAATAATTTTGATGTACAGCCAGTTGAGTTCACAGGTGCAGAACCCTTGGGCATCGAGGGCCAACCTGCACCCGCCTTGTTTTCTGAGGATTGTGAACCTTCCTAGGGCAGTGGTAAAGAAGCCAGGGCATGGCATGGCACAGCACAGCCATGGATTAGCAGCTCTGGGCCCAAGGTGTGCCACTGGGCGTCTCAGAGTGGTCCTCATAGTTCACCATGCGTAATAGCGGGAACTCAGGAAGGCGCAGGAGCACCTCTTGACTACGCTTTGCTCCATGTTACCTAAGACATCACACCGTCACGTCCAAGCGACCAGGCCCCACAGCTCTGGTGTGTGCCACTCTGGTGATATCAGCGCACTTGGTGGGAAGCAGGGTGCCGCGTAGCCCACGACTCACGTCTCCAGACTTCCTCATCAAACCACCTTTGGCACAAGTAGATGAAACCGGTGAGCCTAGAAGCCGGGCTCCCAATCAGGAGAACGCTGTCCTCTGAGAGCTACCCAGGCTTCAGTATTCTGTGACAGTGGCACCAGGGGACCAGACAGCTGGGACAGTGGGCGCTGGCTGTGCGACGATGTTGTCCTCAGCCACAGGCCATGAGTACAGTGGTGCCACCGAGGGTGGAGGTGGAGCTGCCATCTCCTGTCCCTCCAGTTGCATGCCCTGCCTGTGCTTGTACTGTCCACACACCCTGCCGCTGTGCAGCTGCTGCCCTGGGGTGAGCTCACGTGGTGCTGTGAGGTTTGCAGCCAGGAGCAAGAGGTGGCCACACTGCCCAGTGTGTAGCGGGGTGCCGGCTAGCCTGGCCTGACTGCCTCTTTGATGTCCACATAATGACAATGTCGCCTAATGACACATTTCTCAGAACGTGGCCCTACCGTTAAGTGACACATGACTCCATGTAACACTCAAAGAAATGGACCACGAATAGGAAGAAATAGATGTGTGAGGACTGTCCACCCAGACGACAGATCATGACGTAGCCTTGTTGCCGCATACCCTTTGGAAACTGTCATTCCTTCTCTGTCTTCTGATGGCTTCGTGGAGTTGAGTTTGACGGTTACCTTGGAACTTAAAGTACCGTAAGCAGCCCCCATTGCAAGAATCGCAGAGGGACTTCTGATACTTGTGAAAAGATTTTTTCAGTGAAGTTATTTTTTGAAAACAGTAGAAAAACAAGTTCTGAACATTTTCCCTACATCCAGCCTTCTGGAACCTTCCTTCAAAGTTAACCCGTCTCATTTTCCAACCCCATAAACAACCCAGATGATTATTTGAGCACACCGATGGCCAGAACTGGGGCTCTGGGGGAGGCTGAGCAGTGGAACGTGGCTCAGCCCACAGGACTTCAGATTGTCTTCCAGCCGAGAGGCAGCCAAGGCCAGAACACCAAGCAGGGCCCCGAGACAGGGAGCATCCCAGGTGACAACTGGCCGGTAGTTTGACCAGGTATCCTGAGAAGGGTGGAGCACAGCTGGAAGACAGGAGCCACTCTGATAATCAAGTAGCATCTGCAATGAAGGGGTCTGGGCTTTCGTCTTGGCCACACAGGACAGAGTCCAAGTGCTAAGTGTTTCCCTGAGCGGGTTGATTACCGCAGGCGCGACACGGTGGTTTTACAGCGAGGACTCTTCATTGTTTTGTGTGAGTAGAATCGTGGGGTGCTTTGTAGGGCACAGAAGGATGCTCCTTTCTTCTTAATCCAACCTGTCTGTGTGCATTTTGACTTGCACACAGTCTCCTGCTCCCACCCTCTCTGACTCCCCCAGGGAGCATGTAAATGGGAGCTTCCTCCTATGGCCAAACCTCCTCCTGGGGACTTCCAGTCCTTGGGTCCAGTTTCTTAAAGATCAGTTCGTACACCATTGACTCTGTGTTTTCCTCTAGAGTTGGCCTTTAAATAGCTTATTATTAGCTTAATTATTTAAAACATTTGCCTACCAATTCCATAAAATCGTAAACTTATAATTTTCATTTTTACCATACCGAAAATCGGCATGGAACCAGCCAAATTAAATTCTACCGTTTTCAAATACTGCAGTAGAATGCCTACACCACAATAAAACCTAGCATTTGCTTTAGTGTCATTTTTGTAATATGTCCTGGCGGTTAAGAGAAGCAGCGAAGAGAGCTCTGAGTAGGGAATATTGGTCTTTCTAATGCAATATCAAAATCCGATGGTCAGAGACCTGGATGGGAGGAAACAGGGCTAGTCCTGGTGGCTCTCGCCATGGAAACATTTACTTACAGATTGGTGCCCTTGTGTGCCCGGTAGAGTCTTGGAAGAATCTCAGTGCATTCTCATCATGCTGACAGTACCTGTCCAAGGTCCTGACCCTCCAGCCCAAGCTGACCAGGAGTCATTGAAAGTGTGGCCAAAACACCGAGAGACAAAGGAAAGTTGCAGAAAGAGTTCAGAACTAGTGGACAGAGTTGCTGTCCACCCTACACCCATCCCCTAGTGTTGACGTCTTGCATAGCTGGGTTGCGTGGTGTTCCCCTGTGCCTTGTCCCCTACTGTTGGCACCTTGCATTGCTAGGGCACCTGGGGTCCAGCCTGTGCCCATCCCCCCTGCCGTTGGCATCTTGCATGGCTGGAGCATGTGCTGTGCACCCCACACCCTGCCCCCTGCCCTTGGTGGCCCACAATGGCCCCCCACATTGCTAGGGTCATGGGTCCAGCCTACAGTGATGGGGTACATTTGCCTCAACTTGGAGGAGTCTTAACCGAAGGTCGTACTTTACTCGCCTTCTGTACCTTTTATCAACTGTCCCCTTTCTGTCCTAGGACCCCCTCCAGTTCTCCCCAGCTCTCTGGTGGGCTGCGACTGTTTTCCTGCAGTCCGTGGCGTGTGGTGGCCTTGGGAGTGTGAAGAGCTCTGGTCAGAGCTGAGTAGCAGGCTCTTCATGTGGGTTGTCGGAGCTTTTCCTCGTGCTTGGCCAGGGCTTGTGTTCTTTCAAAGGGTGCACAGAGCAGTTGCCTTCTAGTGACCCTTGGTAACTCCTGCGGGGACTCGGCTGGGAGATCCTCAGGGCGAGTGGCTCGCTAACTCACAAGGACAAGTCGTCAATACCCAGACACCTTCTGTACCTTTTATCAACTGTCCCCTTTCTGTCCTAGGACCCCCTCCAGTTCTCCCCAGCTCTCTGGTGGGCTGCGACTGTTTTCCTGCAGTCCGTGGCGTGTGGTGGCCTTGGGAGTGTGAAGAGCTCTGGTCAGAGCTGAGTAGCAGGCTCTTCATGTGGGTTGTCGGAGCTTTTCCTCGTGCTTGGCCAGGGCTTGTGTTCTTTCAAAGGGTGCACAGAGCAGTTGCCTTCTAGTGACCCTTGGTAACTCCTGCGGGGACTCGGCTGGGAGATCCTCAGGGCGAGTGGCTCGCTAACTCACAAGGACAAGTCGTCAATACCCAGACACGTAGAGCTTAGCCACACCAGGCACCGCGTGAGCCTTCCTCCTTTGGTCTTCGTCAGCACAAAGGACCTGCTGTCCTTCACACCTGGGAGCAGATACGGTGGTCACCCAGCTGAGGGTCACAGAGCCTGCGTGGCTTTGCTGAGATGCGAGTCCTCCTTCTGAGCACGTGTTCTCCTCCCGAGAACATGGTCTAGAAGTCGTAGGAAAACACAAGCTAATTTGTGGCAGATTTTACGGGTGAAGGTGATTTTTCACAATGAATTTGTATATACAGGAATATTTTTTCTTTTCTTTTTCTCGAAGTGTTAGCTATTTGACATTTTATCACTCCTCTTGAAAATTGGGGTCATGAGTGTTTGAAGGGGTCTGCTAGACGTGAGGGTTTGCAGCTGCGTGAATCTGTTAGCTTGAATGTCTTCCCTGCAACATACAAACACAAGTACATGGACAACATAACATGTATGTTTGGAGACAGAGACGTGTGTGTTTTTTATCACTTAAAGTTAGAATTCTAGAGTAGCCAGTGCTGTCTCCCTCTTCATAATGAGGGCTCACTGGTGACCAGGACCTTCAACTTCCATTTCCATCTTGGACACGGCAATGCAGGTGGTTCTGTGTTAAGGGGTCACAGTGCACATGAACTTGAGGTCACACGGAGGGGCTGGGTCAGTACAGGCTGTCAGCCTGACAGGCCCCTCGGGAGGTGAGCCCCCGGTGCTCCGAGAGGAAGCACATGCTGGGCAGAAAGCCAATGCTCTGATGATCTACGGCCCACAGAGTGGCCCGGCTCCGGCATGGTGAGAGTCTTCCTCAGGCTCCCTATGTCCTTGTGGTCCTGAGCAACTAGACCACCAGCGTCAGAGCTTTGAATATCTGTGTGCCTTGAGGACAGTGTCACAGTGTGGAGACTTTTCACTACTGAATTTCTGCTGATTTATTCCAGAATACAAACCTGTGAGACGTACACCTTTCACTTATCCTGTGGTGCTCTTTGTTACTAGCATGGCCCTTGTGTTCTACTGTGTCATTGAAAAACTTCTCTAACATTGAAAAAGAAAGACCATATTGTTGGTCTTAGTCAGCGCCTTTGCCACTGTGACCAAAAGACCAGACAAGAACAATTTTTAGAGGAGGAAAGTTTATTTGGCTCATGGCTTCTCAGTCCATAGACGGCCAACTCCCTTGCTCTGGGCTCAGGGTGAGGAAGAGCATCGTGGCAGAAGAGTGTGGGGAAGGAAAGCAGCTCAGAATGTGGCCACCAGGAAGCAGAGAGAGCTTCACTCACCAGGGACAAGATAGAAAGCACAAAGTCACACCCTCATGACCTGTGTCCTCTAGCCCCACACTACCTGCTTACTGTCACCACCCACTCAACCCATTCAAGTGACAACCCACTGATTCAGTCAAGGATCTCATGACCCGATCATTCCACGTCTATACTTTCTTACCTTGTCCCACATGGGAGCTTTAGACTACACCTCATATCTGTGTCTCTCCTCCTGCCTCTAAGGAAGCCTGGCGCGTATGTCTGGGATCCCTGCGTCTAACCACCAGTCTGTAAATGCACTGAGGCTGCCCATGACTTTTGGCTTATTTCTCTACATGGTTGAAGGATCCGTGGAAAGCCTCCGTTCCAGGATGTTGGAGGTTCTGCCAGGCCAGATCCTCTTGGTCAAATCTGAACTGCTCAAAGCAGTCCTCTTCAATCCCCATCAGATCACAGATCAGCAGGGAAATCAGGGAACTGGGCCCACTAACTGTGTCCTCGCCGTGTGGCTGATCAGCACCTTGAGTCACACTGTAGCTCTCACAGCAAGAGCTCTCTGAGGCCCAATCACTCACTTTCCTCGCTGCGCCCCAACAGCATTCTGAGTTCCAACAGCTCTTGTAACTTACCTGGACAGTGTTAAAATTGAGTTAGAAAATTAATATGCTCCCAGTTTCTATAAGACAAGAAAGGCAGGAGACAAGGGGCTCCCTCCTGTGGGCCCACCATCCTGAGCCTCCAGATCCAACACTCTTCAGACAAAAAGGTGGGGAAAGCAGCACAGTCACAATTCTTGGCTCAGCTCAGCTTGCCTTCACCTGTAAAGTGTCTCCTCTTTGGTTTTAGTGAGACAAAGCACATTTATATGAAAAGCAAATGCAGTATGTGACGCACGCAGCAGAACTTCCCCGGAACACATCCATGAGCAGGATTGCACATGCTCCTTCCAGGGTTACATTTCTGATCAGGATGTGAAGGGAAAACAAGGAACGAGAGACAGTAAATGAGAAATGGAAGACGGAGACCAGACAGATAGATAGGAGAGTTTACTTTTCACAGTTGACCATAAAGGCCATCCCTCTACAGGAGAGAGAGGCAAAACAGGCTTGGTATCTGGGGCTCAGGACCAAGCTTGGGTTCTGGGACTCAGGAACGGGCTTGGGTTCTGGGGCTCAGGAATGGGCTTGGGTTCTGGGACTCAGGAACAGGCTTGGGTTCTGGGACTCAGGAACGGGCTTGGGTTCTGGGGCTCAGGAATGGGCTTGGGTTCTGGGACTCAGGAACGGGCTTGGGTTCTGGGACTCAGGAACGGGCTTGGGTTCTGGGACTCAGGAACGGGCTTGGGTTCTGGGACTCTGGGGGAGGATCAGGAATCAGAGCTGGTGGGTCCTAAAGCAGGAGGTCAGAGGTTGGGCTGTATGAGGGAGTGTGAACCTTTCTCAGAAACGCCCTTGGGTGGGAAAGTGAAAATATTTTCTTAAAATGGCGGCTGTCACTAAAGATGGCCATCCAGATGCTAAGCAAGGACCTTATAGGATGGACAAGGAGATAGTCACGGGAGGCTTTGCTTCTTTCCAAGAGCGCCACCAGGCTGTGTGCAGGTGGCTTTCAGAAATGCCCGGGGCAGGCCCATGTCCTGAGAGTACAGAAGGGTCCAGGTGCTTCCCCACAGGACAGGGTGCGGATTGGCGTTCCTGGGAGTCAATCTCGCTTCCTAACGCTGATGAAAGGAAATTGATTCTCCTAGAGGTTTCCAAGTCAAAGCTCTGGAGACAGGAGAACTAACCTGGTAGCAGGTGAGATCCACAAGGTGCAGGAGAACTCTGGCCCCAGCTGTTCCTTCAGCCAGGAGCAGAAGCACAGGCTGACCCTGGCCTTGTCTCCCTAGTGCCCACCACCCAGGGCAACGACAGAAGCCAGACACCTGCTGTCTGTCCAGTTCTGTGTGGGTTTTAAACCCTAAACCTAGACAACAGTCAGGTAGGGAGAGGGTGGACATGGCAGCCACACCCCTTGCTGTGTCAGAGGTAAGGGCTGCGCACGCCATCTCTGCTGGACCAGCCAGGAGAGCGAAGGCCCGTGCTGGCCTGTGCCGGAAAGCAGCTTTGCACTTCTAAAATGGACACGTGCTTAAGACTTTTATTAATAAATAAAACACTATTTTCATTTCCCATCAATCACTTGTATATTTTTCAATTCGTCCATATCTTTGTCTGGGACTAGGAATTAAAAATACCCCATCAAATACCCCAGAATATGTTCAAATATGCACGTAAATATAACTTCTATTTTCTCATAAAATGCATTATTGTTATTTTGATACAAAATCATTTCATCCTCTTAGATAATAAAATAAATCCTTTTTGAAGTGCAGAACCCCCCCTGTGTGGAGCCTAAGTCAGGTGGGGCTGGTCTGTGCTGCATGAGTGGGAGAGGGTGCCCAGGCCAGGTGTGGATGAGGAGCCGCGTGGCTTGCCTCCAAACAGCAGAGGCCTGGGGCTGGGAGGGGACGGTCAGGCGTACAGAATTCCAGTTAGTGGGATAACTGAAAGGGTGGGTGGTACAACATGGTGACGACAGTGAGTAGCAATGTGTTGAGATCCTGAAAACTGCAGAGAGTAGATTTTGTGTTCTCAGGGCAAAACAATGAAAATTATAATGCACTTGTTAATTAGCTCTAAGCGGTCACTCCTCTCCCCGAGCTATACACATTTCAAACTATCATGTTTGCATAAAAAATATATAGTTCTAATTTTAATTAAAAACAAAAATGTGGATTACATTAAAGTATCATGAATTGAAAATATAATAGAACTAAAGGTTTTAAAGAGTGCCTACTGTGTGCTGACATTTGAGTAGGTGCCGTGGGTATAACAGTCACCAAAATGGCCCTCCAGGAGCCAGAGCAGCAGAGAAAAATGAAGATAATGCAGGGTGAAAAGTCTCACAGTGGGGAGGAGAGTGGCTGCCCCAGCCCGGGGCTGCCCTAGTCAGAGTGTCAGCGGCATGCAGGGAGCTTCTGCGACAGGGAGGGACCCAGTGTCCAGAGAGAGTGTGACTGCGGAGGAGGAGGACTCCTGGGTGCCCAGAGCAGGTGCAGCTGCTGCAGGGGAGGAGGGGGAAGGGCGTGTCGGACATCCCTGGCCAGACCACGCAGGGCTCCTGAATCACTGGAGGAGCCTGGCCTGAAGGCAAGGTGGGCAGCGGGGTCACCTGCCTTGTTCAGGGACTGGCTGCAAGTAGCATGGAGGAGGGCTGGGCGGGAGACCGGAGAGCACTCAGGCAGTCACCGTGAAGATGGAGGGTGGATGAGACCTGGCGAGGAGCCTGTGGGGATTTGGGAACATATTATAAAACTAGACTGGCTTTCTGGGGTGGTGTATTCTGGGGAAAAGAAAGGTGGGTGACAAGGTCCATGGTGCACTGTGTGAGCTTTTTGAAATGGTCCTAAAGCAATACTGAAGTAGAATGTATTAATTACAGGAAAGCCAAGTTGGATGGCTCATGTGTTTGTAGCTAGGTTCTACTCCAAGATGTCATAGAAATATAAAAAGGGAAAAATACTGACCATTGTCTAATCCCATTATGTTTTTTTATTAAATAAATTGCTGAGGATTTTAGAGTGGGTGGGAGCCCAACTGCTGAGAGAAACTTTCACAGGTGCAGACAGTGATTAAAGAAGTGGTGGCATTTCCTGTATGTCAAAGCAGGAGGGAGCTTGCGGGAACTCTCAGATACTTCTCCTGTCCCTGGGAAATACACGGTAATGTGAAGAGCGGGGAAGAAATGGTGCGTGGCTTCAGGGAAGGCTGTGGGAAATAAGCTGAGCCTTGAAGTGCACTGTGGGTGTGTTGGTGCTCTGTGCTCTATGACAACAGACACTCCTGACCTGCAGCGGGCTACATCCTCGCAGCTGCACCCCAAGTTGAAAGTCCTGTAACTCAGAAGTGCATTTGATTCTCTAGTAAACCCTGGTAAACTCAGAAAAGTGCAAGCCGCTCCCCGAGGGTCCAGATGCTCTTGACTTAACAACAAGGTCGGTCTCTGTGAAACCCTGAGAGGAGGGGCCCTCTGAGTCGGGGACCAGGTCCACTGATGTGACTTTCTTCAAAGGCCTTCAGTAGGAAAGCTCATCACAAAGCACATCCTTTCAAATCCAAAGACCAGAGCCCACTTCTGATCAAAGACACAGAGGTGGCATTTCTGTGTGCACCACTCATCTCTGAACTCACCCAGCTAATGGGAAAAAGGAGAAAAGCGGGAGAGGAGTGAGGTTTCCTACTTTGACAGGCCTGGGGAGCACCGTACCCTGCAGGAGCAGTGTGGACTGAGGGTGGGCTCACTCAGAGGAAGGATCGGGCAGGCAGGAGCACCCGCCTCTCCACAGGAGTCCGTGTGCAGAGGACATGGCAAGACCACTCTTCAGAGCCAGAGGTGGGGCAGAATGAGGAGGGCCAGGAGGCACCCAGGTATAGAACAGGGCCACAACAGGGAAGTCCCAGCAGGAAGTGCTGTCCCCGCGAGCAGCTTGCTTTGGAGTGGCCCACTTTGGGTGTAATGAATGGAAGGCAGTTCTGTCTCCATGGCATAGCAAGCCTGCGTGCTCCCGGGCCCCACGGGGAGGTGGGCCGCCTTCAGCTGGCTCAGCATGGCCAGGAGAGGAGGAGAAGTTTATTTGGGGGCTCACGGTTTCAGAGGTCTCGGTTCATGGACAGCTGTCTCCATACCTCAGGGCTTGAGGTGAGGCAGAATCTTGGCAGAAGACTCCACTCACCAGATATAAACTATGTACCCCAAAGCCACACCTCCAATGCCTGCCTCTTCAACCCACACCCCACCTGCCTCCAGTCACCACCCGGCTAATCCCTGATGGGATTAATCCACTGATTGGGTTAAGACTCTCACAACCCCATCATTTGTCCTCTGAACCATCTTGCATTGTCTCACACGTGAGCTTTTGGGGGACACCACATCTAAGCTGTAACATGTGGTGAGGCCACCATGCTCTGGGGACAGCTCAGGAAGAGTGGAGGCTGCTAAGTCCTACACCCTGCTCTCTGCAAAATGGAGACCCAGAAAAGCTGGTGGCTTAATTAAGGAAGCCCAAGGCCTGAAAATCAGTAGCCTCAGCATCCAAGCTCTGGAGAAGACAGATGTCCTTGGTCAAGGAGAGCGAGGGAATCCCTCCTTCCTCCTCTCATTTTCTCTATTCTGGTCCTCTGTGGATTGGACGATCAGCCTTAGCCCAGTCACCTTGACAGATGCAGTTAGTCACTGTGTCACAATGTGGGAAGAGTAAAGATGAACCGGTTTCCCAGAATGACATGCTGCTGACACCGGAAAAGGCTGTTTCCCTTTGAGAGACTCAAAAATAATATTTCACTGAAATGTAAGTAATATTTTCAATGGGACTTTTAGGACACATTTATCCATTGACTCTTCCTTTCAATTACTGTACCACATGCCAGTGACCATTCCGAAGTGGTTGGTTGGACAGCATGTGGGGGTCAGGCTACATGAAGGGATGGCCTGGTCCGGATGCAGGACTCGAAGTGGGAGGGAGGCTGGCTCTCTGCACACAGGAGACCTGCCAGCACCTGTAAGTTTTACCTTCTGCTCCATCCCACGTCGTAGTCTGCTGGGCTGCCACACCTAGGGTCTCCTTCTGCGTGCCTTACACACTCTCAGGTCTCAAGAGCCAGGTGTCAGCAGGGTGAGCATCTCCCGGGTCCCCCGGGCCTAGACAGGCCACTGTCCCACCGTGTCCTGGGAGGACACAGTCGGATTGGGCCAGGGCCCACACGGAAGGCCTCCTTCTAACTGGATCAGCACTCGAGGCCCCGTTTCACATGCTGTCACATCTTAGGTCTCTGACATCGGAGCACTAGTGGCCAGAGTCCAGCGGGCCAAGTGTTAATGACTATGGACTAGCCACTGAGAGCTGCGTTCCCAAGGAAGCACTTGGCGTACAGATACCCTGTCCTGTCGATTCAGGGCAGAGCGTGCGCCAGGACAGAATGGTGCTTTATAAGGAGGGGCTAAATGAGCACATGTAGGTGACAGCCCTGCAGAGGTGACCTGATGAAGCCCCGAGGGCAGAGCCAGGCTCTTTTCCAGAAGTAATTTGGGGATCTGGTGCCCAAATGTCGGGCCTGATTGTGGAGCCTAGTTGAAGAACTTAGTCATGCACGACTAAATGCTGACTTCAATCACAAACTACTCTTAACAGATAAGCTCAGGATGTTCATCTTAGCAGACACCACACGAGATTTCCTTTAGCGTACTGGTGGATGGTGCTTATGAACACATTTAGTAGAGGAAGCAGACATGAAAACCTATCAGAGTAAACACATAGTACTTAGTAAAGTCCAACCAACATGTAAGAGTAAACAGGAAGTCTGCAGCTTAATAAGCAAACAATACCTGCCTTGTTCCCAAAAGCAAGCACGCCATCTCTCCTGGGGAACGAGAAGCACAGGTGCCTGTCCTCAGGAGGTGCCAGGGGTTCTGTGGGTCCAGCTGCCTGGCTCCAGAGGCTGAGGGACACTGCCCCCGTGCTGGGCAGGACTTGAGTGTGTCTCCAAGGCTGAGAGGGCACTGAGCCGGGCTGACCAACATGGAAACCCACTTAGACACAGCTGATTTCTCCGTGGGGAAAGAGAGAAGATGGCAGGTGGTCATGTATTCAAACTCTTCTCCAGTGTCTAAAATTAAATTGTTTTTCTTCCTGCAATGTGCACCTCCTTCTCTTCTCTGTCCTGACACCCACAAGTGCCCTCAAACCGTGAAAATAAAATCCCTCAAAGTTAACAAGTTAAATAGAACCCGGATGCTGTCCCTGAGCCCATCATGAGGGATCTTGGGACTAGTCCAGTTTTATGGCAGAGTTAAAAAGTATAAAGAAGTAACCATGTTCTGTTGGTGACAATCCCTAGTTTGTTTGCTAAGTTGATATTTTATCTACCTATGTCAGATTTGCCCTAGTTCTTGTGATATGTTTTGTCTAAAATAGCATTTCCCTTTATTCATAATTAGTTAATTCCCAACTCATTCTGAGAAGAATTTTTTAAAAATTCTATTTTATTTCCAAAAAAACTGAGAATAGAGTAAAATATCTAAGCATTGTACTGAAAGTCAATGCCAAGGGCATCACGGTGGTTCTGTGTTTGGAAGATCCGTTTATTTTCATTGACATGGTGTTTTGGGTGGGCATTGAAGTCCAGTTTTAGTCTCTCTAACATTTTGGCGCAGACATGGTGTCTGTACAGAGAGACATGCTATATTCACAGTGACTCTGGTATAGTAGACGCTGACAGGTCAGGGTAGATACGGGAGCTCTGCTCTCTGCTCAATTTTACTGTGACCCTAGACAATCCCAGAAGAAATGGCCATTTAGATGACATTCACAAAAAATAGAGATACTGTCACCCTCCTTGTTTCCCCCCGGTCTCTGCAGAGCTCCGATACTGCCTTTCCAGGATCCTCAAGGGCAGAAGGACCGGGAAAGGCCTTTGTAGGCAAAGCTATCTCAACAGAGGCCCCTGGAGGAGCCTCTGGAAGGGTGGTTTTTTCTTTTTTCTTTTCTTTTCTTTTCTTTTCTTTTCTTTTCTTTTCTTTTCTTTTCTTTTCTTTTCTTTTCTTTTCTTTTCTTTCTTTCTTTCTTTCTTTCTTTCTTTCTTTCTTTCTTTCTTTTTTTCTTTCTTTCTTTCTTTCTTCCTTTCTTGCTTTCTTTCTTGCTTTCTTTCTTTCTTTATTTTGGAATGTTGGGGATCCAGCCCAAGGCCTTCCCCACACTAGGCACTTGCTCTACCACTGATCTGCATCCCTCAACACGGTTATGAAACTAGAGCAAAGCAAACACACACAGCTTGGAGAGGAAGCATAGATGCCCATTTCTAAGCAGAAGGGTCCTGTTTGAAGGCCAAGGCCTTTATGATCCCAGCCGTGAGGTTCTGGGAAAGGTGTAACTAGGAGAGTAGGGAGTCACAGGAGTGTCAGTGGTCACCCAGGGCTGCAGGCGGGGGCAGGGGGGATCCAATGGACACAGAGGGTTTTTAGGGTAGCAGGACAGCCCGACTGAGGACAGAATGTCGGATCCACATCACGCATCTCTCCCGTCAGACGACACTGGCCCCCATCTGTGCTCGGGAAGTTCTGATGCAACTTTCCACGCCTCCTGCAGTCACGCTTCTTGGTGTCTCCCCCAGAGGCCAGGAAACTCAGGTCTGCACAGGAACCTACCCGAGGCTGTTTACACAGCTGTTAGTGTGGATCTGAGGTGTCCCTCAAAAGCTGCATGTGACAGTGCCAGGACACTCAGAGTAAAATGATAGATGTGAGAGTGACCCACTGAGAACTTTAACCCTCTGACAGGGATGAACGGGGTGGTCACTGTGGGCAGGCTGGGTGTGGTGGAGGAGGTGGGTCCCTGGGGACGGGCCTTTGGGGTTTGTATTTTGACCCTGGTGGGCAGAGCTCTGTCCACTTCCTGACTGCAATGTCCTCCCACCACGATGTTCTTCCGCACCTTGGGCCCAGAGCATCGCAGCCGCCTGTCTATGAACTGAGACCTCTGAAACCATGAGCCAAATAAACTTTTTCTTTTCTAAAATTGTTCTTTTCCAATCTCCTGGTCACAGTGGTGGAAAAGTCACCTGGAACAGCAGCTTTATTCATAACTGCCAAAATTTGGAGGCAACCAAGATGTGAAGGCAATAGGCGATGGATAAGTCCACTCTAGTCTGTCCAACTGCGGGACTTGGCACTAAAAAAATGCTCTCTCCAGCCACGAAAGACACAGAGGAAACTTAGGTGCATATTGCAAATGAAAGAAGCCAATCCCAAAAGGCCACTCACCCCAGGACACTCGGGAAAAGGCGGAGCTGTGGAGTCAGAGATGAGCGGGAGCCAGGGTTGGGGGCGGCAGGGACGAGTAGGCAGGGCAGAGGGGCTTTGGAGGGCTGCAGAGCTCCTCTGCATGATGCTGCCGTGGTTGATATAAGTCATTGTACATCTGTCCAAACTTGCAGAATGTCCACCTCCAGGAGCCACCTAATGGGAACTGTGGGCTCTGGGTGACCGTGGTGTGTCCCTGTGCCCGGCTCATCCAATGTTACAAAGACGCTGACAGGTCAGGGAATTGAGCTCTGCTCTCTGCTCAATTTTACTGTGAACCTAAGACAATCCCAAAAGAATATAGCTAAAAAAAGGGCATTCCAGCAAAATAAATATCCAAGAAATTAAATAAATGAAGAAGCATTTAAAACCTGCTCAACTGCCTGTGGGGGACCTGGACTGTGGGCCCAGTGGGTCCTCTGTGGCAGGAGACTGCAGCAGGGACCACAGGATGGGGAGTGAGCCGGCTGGGCTCCTGGCTGGCCCCCTGTGTCCTGGGATTTCCCTCAGCTCCCAGCTCTGCAAGGGAGACCCATGCTCTTATTTGCTTATAGGCCTCTATGCCCTTTGACTAGCAGCCAAATGCAATTCTGATACCTATAGGAAATAAAATTGAGGATTTTTAGTGACATGTTTACTGTGACCTATAAAAAAGGGAATTGCTTAGCTTATGAGATTACTTAGCTGTTTTGTACTAGTATAATTTATGGTGTATTTATTGCACAGTTTGAAAAATCTAATCATTCCTACGTGATTATTTTTGAGTAGGAATGGATAATAAATTCACTTTGGTGTCTCCTTTTACACATAAATCTTTGCTTTAGTCCAAATTAGGCACAGTAATTGGGAAATCACTGAGGCCTCCTCGGATACTGCACTCATCATGCGTCTCACATTTGCTGCTAGAGGTCAGCCAACAGTCTCAGTTCTTATTGTTATTGTTTCTCTTTCTTAAGAAGTTGCTCTCCACAAAGATTCCTGTCCCGGTGCGTACATAGTCTGGGTAAAGATGGGTTTCTTGGGGGAATGGGGTGAATTCTGCTCCTTGCCATCACAGTGGCCACAAAAGCCTCATGAGCCTGTCTCTGGTGGCCCAGTCAGAGGGCCCCTTCCAGGCTGCCCTGGTCAGCATGCACCTGCTCCTCTCCTCTTCCCCATCGGCTCCCCAGTTGGTCCCGCTAGGCTGGCAGCTCTCTCCTTCCTCTTCCCAGTCACATTCTTCCAAGTGTGGCCTGGTGGCTGGTTTGGGGGACACTGCACAGGTAGACCCTGACCACTGATGGGCTGGGGGAGCCTGGGTGATCCTGGGGTGCAGGTGAGACAGGAGCCCACTGACTGGGCCCTGCGGAGCTGGCGGGAGGAGCCTGTTGAACCTGCTGAGATGAACGCACCGCCTTGTTTTAGAATGCACCGTGGATCTCCCACTGCCACAGTCTCAGCCATCAGGAAAGAGAAACACAGTTCATGGAATCTTGAAAATGCTCAGCTGTTTCATTCTGTGCCCGCAGCGCTCCGCGGACTGGCTCACGTTTCTGACTGCCCTGACCTGCCAGTCGATAGCAGGGCCTTTCATTTTTTTTTTAAATTGTTTCCTATGAATTCAGGAGGCCAGTGATGCTGGTGTTGGTTAAGGGGATGGAAGTAGATATTGAAAACAAGAAGAATGAGTCCTGAGCACTTCATCAATGAGCAGGAGTCCAAGCACCCGCTGACCTCTGCAGATTGCCCGGCTGGTCCCTGAGGCTGGGTGCCTTCTCTGGGGCTGCCCTGGAGGGCTGCTCATGGAAGCTGAGCCCTGCTGAGTGTGCGTGTGACTGCTGTCTCCGAAGGCACTGGCTCCTGGAGGTCAGGCATCCTGGGCTGGACAGGAGCAATGTGAATGTTCAGGGTGGCTCTTCCTTAGCCTTGTGGTATCAACAGGAGCAGATCAAAAGTGGGGGCTGATTTGAATGGAATTCTGTTTCATGGGTCTAGATTTGACAAATTTTCTGCAGTTTCTTATAGTTATCTTAATATTTTAACAGCGTTTCTCAGAGCTGTGCCTCGTGAATTCCCCTTGGTGACCCAGTGGCCTGGGCCCTCTGTGTCTCCTAGCACTCATTCCAAGTGACCTGTTCCATTCTGGGAACATTGATTCCCTCCAGAAAGACCACGTGAGGGTACAGGAGGCAGGGATTGGCCTTGCAGACTCGACTTCAAGCCACCATCTACGTGTGTCCTAAACTGTGCCAGTGTAACAAGATGCTCAGGAACAGGAAGAGAATAGGGAATTTATTCCTGTATTATATAAGCATTTGTAGGCATAGAATAAAATATCAAATAAAAATAAAATTCATTAGAGATGAATGTTAAATCACATGTCATTCTACTAAAAGTACTTTTAAAGTATTCAGAAATAAATATTTCATAAAATTTATCCCGTAATCCCAGCTACTCAAAAGGATCCCAATTTCCAGGCCACCAAGGGCAATATAGTGAGACCCTCTCTCAAAATGAAACAGAACAGGTCTGGAGATGTAGCTTGGTAGAGCACCGTGGATTTCATCCCTAATACGAAACAAAACAAAACAACAACAAGAAAACCCTGAAGTGGTGTCAGAGGTTCTAACCTGAGGGCCATACCACCCTCAGGGGAAATTTTGAAATCTGTATATTTTGTCATCACTGTTTGGGACAATAGTAGCACTTTGTGTATAAGGAAAGCTGTCCCAACAACCCCTCCCAAACAAAGCGTCACAGGCACAGACATGGGATCCTCTCACTCGTGTGTGACTGAAGGCACAAGCTACGTGGAACCTCCACCCAGGGCCCTCTGCCTGTACCGTGTGGCAGTGGCTGGCCTGGGTGTGCCTGGCAGATGCCGGTCTGTGCCAGGATTCAGGGTGAGGAGCAGGGCACCTTTGGTGGCAAGTAGCTAAATGCAAGGTCAGCAAGAGACGCAGAGAGGCCCTCCTCTGCAGCCGCATGGTTGTCAAACACAGCCTGTTATTTCTGAAAGCTCTTTGGAGTTCCTGCACTTAAGAGAGTAAATGACGTCAGCAAAAACTGCCACAGTTCATTTCATTATTAGAAGAAATTGTGGCTGGGCACGGTGGCACACGCCTGTACTCCCAGCGGCTTGAGAGGCTGAGAGAGGAAGACCCAAGTCAGCCTCAGCAACGGTGAGGCGCTAAGCAACTCAGTGAGACCCTGTCTCTAAATAAAATATGAAATAGGGCTAGGGATGGGGCTCAGTGGCCGGGTGCCCCCGAGTTCAGTGCCTGGTACCAAAAGAAGAAGAAGAAGAAATTGTGGGCTGGGCATCAGAGATAAAACAACAACAACAAAAAGGCCCGAGGTTTGGGGGAGACAGCCAAGGCAGCAGTGTGACACAGCAGAAGGGAGGGGCCAGAGGGCACGTCACATGTGACACCATGGAGGGAGGCCTTGACACAGACAGCCACTCACAGGGTCTCTGGTCCAGTCTGGCCATGACCACACCAGTCCCACGCAAAATGTCCTCGCCAGCTCTTAAGTGTCCCACTGCCTCTCAACACCATTATGTTGGGGGTCACAGTTCATCGTGCGTCTGGAAGGACAAACAGTGGCCATTGCTAATAAAGCAGAAATTTGAATTTGCTGCTGGCTTCTCTAAGCCCTTGCAGAATTTGAGAAAAATCAATAGATAATCAAACAAATGCTCATATGAATGAATGAATGAGGTGATGGATAAATAAGTAAATAGATCTAAACACCTAAAAAAGGATTAAAACAGAGACCCCGATGGATGGCGTTCTCCTGGAGTATGGCTCTCCTGGGGACATGCTGGCTCTGGGGGGACTCAGTCCTGTCCTGCCTCTGCTCGAACCTCCCCACAGGGTGGCCTACCTGCCACCCTGGCCCACATCACTTAGCACAGGCAGGGAGCTGCCCAGGAAGCCCCTCCAGGGGGCCTGGCCTCTCCCTCAGGGCATCTGCGCTTCCTCTGTCTCCCCCCTGCCCAGCCCTCTGGGCTCCTTCAGGAGGGAACCTGGTTAGCACCGCATGCTCTGTTTAATTCTTGATGGCCCTGGTGAGAGCAAGGGCCGTCCTGCTCACCCACCACCCCGTCACCTAGCAGAGGACCTGACACGCAGCTGGCTCTCAAAAGCACTGTGGCGGGACTGAGTAAGGCGCACGTCTTGGCCAGCGTGTCCCAGGTCTTGGCCAGCATGTCCGAGGTCCTGGCCAGGGTGTGAAACGTGGCCCATGTTCCATGGCAGCTGTGTGTTGATGAAAAGCGGTTTCATTCTGTGCACTTTGTTATCTGAAGACCATAAATTTACTCTTCCTGCTTCACAAATGAATTCTGACGTCCATTTCAGGAAAAGTGTCAAATTGATCACATTGATCTGAATATTCAGGAAGGGAAGAGTACTCGTGTTTGCAGTGTTAATAGTGAAAAGCCTGAGGATGAGGCCCACATGAGTGGTCACGTTCTAGTGCAGACGGAGGCTGGAGGTGCCCCCAAGATGCACCTATTAATTTCAGCACATCTGTGTGGCCTGGGTGTCTTATAGGAAGGACAGTCACTTTCCTACCTTCCTGTCCCAGGCAACTTGCAACTTCTTCGTGTTCTGCGATTGTTGGATGAATTGCGTGTCTTTCTGAAATCATTTATGAAAATGAAGTTTAGATGAGCAAATAGAAGCCTGCACTTGGGAGTTCACAGTGTTTGTTGTGTAATGTTAATGGTCTGTCTGTTTCTCCCACTTTCAGAAATTGAAAAGGGCGGCTGTGGCGACCCTGGCATCCCCGCCTACGGGAAGCGGGTGGGCAGCAGCTTTCTGCACGGAGACACGCTCACCTTTGAATGCCAGGCGGCCTTCGAGCTGGTGGGCGAGAGGGTCATCACCTGCCAGCAGAACAACCAGTGGTCAGGCAACAAGCCCAGCTGTGTGTGTGAGTTCCTGTCCTGCAAGGGCCCAGGGCAGAGCACGGGAGGAGAGACCCTGGGGAGGCAGATGCCCAAGGGGTGTTCCCAGACACCAGCTTTCTGCTGTCCCTGTTAAAACAAGATCTGCTGCCAGAAGAAGTGCAACTGAGCTCTTTCTACCCCAAGGGATCGAACATACTACTGTTGCCCTCGAGAGCCCCTGATAGGTGCCAAGTCAGGCTGAGTGGCAGCAATGGAGACTCTATGACCTAGTGATTGTGGTAGCCAACTTTTCAAGGCTGTGACAAAACACCTGAGACAATCAACTTAGGGAGGAAAGACAGTTTCAGAGGTTTTAGTCCAAGGTTAGCTGGCTTCATTACTGTGGAGGCAAGGTTTGACATTGTGGTGGTGGGAGGCGGTGGTGGTGAAGGGTATCCATCTCATGACAGCCAGGAGGCAGAGAGAGAGAAAGAGAGGAGGGACCCAGAGACAAAATAAATCCTCCCCGTCATGAGTCCAGAACCCACCTCCTCCAAAACGAGGTCCCACCTCCACTGTGCCACCAGCTGGGGACCACACCTTCAGCACCTGAGCCTGTTGGGACATTTCAGACCCAAACCACAGTAGTATGTTGTGCAGCCTTGGGCACTAGTGGGTGGCTGTTGGGAGCATGGTGCTACAGGAGGCTCGGCCCTCTTCCTGTGTGCACAGCGTGGAAGCAGCAGCAGGGGCCTCACGGCCACTTAGAAGGTTGACTTAATTGACAAGTGAACATGGCCATGGCTGGAAGTGTGTGTGGAATCATGTGGAGAAAAGCAAGGCTTATGGCAGCCTCTGCCACCCAAACAGAAACAGGGGCTCAGATTTGTGTGAAGCACACGTTCTTCAGGTATCCAGAGGAGTTCCATGTTGCCCAACGACAGCACAGTTTGATTTTCTCATTACTTATTGTTAATCTTTGCCCACAACCAACAAAAGAATTAGATAAACAACTGGAAAAAAATGCACCTTAAAAGAAAATAAATAAGTAAAAAGTTATCACAGAAGAGCAGACCCAATTGCTCCTCTGGCACCTATGACTAATGCTGTTCCTCTGGAGGCAGAAAGTCTGAATTAGAAATCACAATATCTAGCACACATTTCTAACCAACTCAGTGGGATCATGTTTATTTTAGAGCCTCTGCGGAATTAGGCAAAGTCCCTGGCTGTGCTGTGTAAGGTAACGAGACAGGTTGTTTGGGAAAGAGAAACGCTGTGCTCCAGGACAACTGGTCTCACCGCAGCCAGCCATTGTGGCCACCTGCAGGGGTGGGCCAAGGGCAGTTCTTGGGTCATGCCACACTGTTTGAAAATATATTCCTGTCTCCGCAGTTTCATGTTTCTTCAACTTCACGGCATCATCCGGGATCATCCTTTCCCCAAATTACCCAGAGGAATATGGCAACAACATGAACTGTGTTTGGCTGATTATATCTGAGCCGGGAAGCAGAATCCACCTCATCTTCAATGATTTTGACGTGGAGCCTCAGTTTGACTTTCTGGCAGTCAAAGATGATGGGATTTCTGATATAACTGTCCTTGGTACTTTCTCTGGCAATGAGGTGCCCGCTCAGCTGGCCAGCAGTGGGCACATAGTGCGCCTGGAATTCCAGTCGGACCACTCCACCACCGGCAGAGGGTTCAACATCACGTACACCAGTAAGTGAGCTCCTGGCCACGTTTTGATCACACACACTGAAGGTCTCTGAAGCTATGTGATCATTATCAAGGCACTAAGAGTAGCAAAATGACATAACGCTGTTCTGATATTTAGATCAGTCTCTGGGTCACCCCATCGCAGGGTGCTGGATCTCATATCCTGGCCCTCTTTCCAATTTTCCCGGCCTCCATCTTCCTTCCTTCCACCCATCCATGCATCCTCCTTGTAACAACAGAGTGTGACAACCAGGGTGACGGCGTTGGTGGTCAGGAGCCAGGGTCAGCACACCGGCCCTTGGAGATATGTAGTGGATTTTAACAAGACAGCTAATTTCTCTATGGCTCAGACCCCTCATCTGCAAAACAAATCTTATAGAAGAACGACTCCTTAAATGGTTTCTAGAAAGACTAAAACGAAACAGTAAATATGAGCAACACTAATCTGCCTCTGGCTGCTGCTTAGGTACGGTGTGTAGAATTCCCGGTAATGATGTCGTTCCACAGTAACTCTGGGATATAGGGTCAGAGTCCCTCACTTCCATCATCAGGGCATCTGCCGAGGGGCGGAAGCTAGGCCTCGGGCTGACCCCTACCTGGAGCAGATGTGCCCTGAGCCTCAGTTCTGCCCCCACCACCGTGTCCCTGGTCTCTCTTCTCAGTGCACAGGAAGTGTGCTTCCAGCCCAAGTGCAGCAGAGGTGACAGGTCTATTCATCCATCGGTGCTCTGCTTACAGATCCCAATATCCCGCTTGTTCAGTGTATTTACTCATCTGTGGGTGGTATAACTGAAATTTGGGGAAGCAGTGGCCTTATAAATGGGCTCTGTTTCCTTGTTTCTTGATACACGTAACTGGAATCCAAACACTTGGTCCTGCTTCTCTTCTCTCTCCTCCGCCAGCCTTCGGTCAGAATGAGTGCCATGACCCCGGCACCCCCGTCAACGGCAGGCGTTTTGGCGACAGGTTTCTGCTCGGGAGCTCCGTTTCCTTCCACTGTGACGAGGGCTTTGTCAAGACGCAGGGGTCCGAGGCCATCACCTGCATCCTGCAGGACGGGAACGTGGTCTGGAGTGCCACCGTCCCTCGCTGTGAAGGTGGGCCCGTCCCCAGCCTCCTGGCCTCTCCCTTCACACAGGCCGGGTTCCAGTTTCCTAGATGCCAGAACAGAGAGCCCGGAGGGACTGAAGCACAGGAAGTGTGGCCTCACTCCCCGGAACCAGGCTCTGGCTGGGTGGTGTCCTCTGGAGTGTGCCAGGGAGGGTGTGTCCAGGAAGCCCCAGCTCCCGGGCTCCTGGGCCTCGGCACGTCACGTGACCTCGGCCACATGCTCAAGAGGAGCTCTCCTGGGTGTGCATCGGACTGTGTCCGTGCCCCCTGTTGTACTGGGGGAGGGTCCTCTCTCCCATGACGCCCCGTCTGCCTTCACTGATGGCACCTACGTGCTCCTGAGCCCACACACCCTCAGTGAGTGGTGGGAGGGTGGGACTGAGGATCTGGGGCCTGAATTCAACCCGTGACCACACTGTGGTTTTAATCAATGATTTCTTTCTTTATCAAAGCTCATCTGAATGATACCTACTTTTCTTCTTGATACTTCTGGTCTACTTACCTGTCATACGGCCCGAGGAAAAAATGTCAGGAGCAGGACCTCATGGCCCTTCATTATTGATCGTTTCAAAACGTTTGCCTCAGGCCCCTGACCCATCCTCCCTGTCTTACACAATGAGCTCAGGAACCTTGAAATCATCTCTGCTGGATCCCTAAGAAATGCACACGTAAAAACAAAAGTAGCATGCCCCTTTGCTCTCCAGCATTGCCCAGATTTTCAATGAGTTAAAGAGGTGAACTGTGGTAAGTGGGGGAGGCTGGTTTTTCTTGGCTCTGCACTGAGGAGGTTAAACTGCACCTTCACGGTGTGAATTCATATTGAGTCTTAGCATCTTTCTTGCCTTTTGGCCCGTAGCTTATATTTTAGGATTAGGATCATAAAGTAGTTGAGCACATACGATAAAATATTTGCTGACGAGTGCTTTTTGCAGAACTTTTCTAAACAGTGACAAGTTGGAAACAACTAAATGTCCAACAGCAGGGAGCCGGCTAAGTGGACAGAGACGTGTACCTAGACCAGGGGTCGAGCATCATTAACCAAGGTGACGGGCCAGACAGATCCTGAGTTGCTGTCATGGGAAAGACCAGGGGCATGAGCACATGAGTTCACAGGGTTTTGGAAACACAGGCACGTGCCAGCGTCTCAGGAGAGGGAGCCGGAGGCGCTGGGCGCTCACGCGTTCGTTAATGGTGGCTGGAAGGTGTCTTCCTCTTGGGTCATTCCCTCAGTTGCTGAGGTCAACCTGTTTCTTTTTAATACGTAACTAGGAAATGAATAGGCAGCCGAGGGCGGCTCTCCTCCTGCACTGCTGGAGGGAAACTTCCCGAGTCTCACCTCCAAGGGGTCAGAGCCGAGAACAGCCGTGGGGAGACTGAACTCTCAGAGCCCAGCCAGGGCCACCCCCTGTCCAGCCTGAGCAATGCGCTGGGTGGCTTGCCACCGTCAGGAGACACTCCAGCTGGGCCTTGTGGTGGCCTGCGAGTGGCTCTGCAGCAGTTGGGAAGATGCCCTCCTTCCTTTCCTCAACTCTTAGAAGAATTCAGGGGCTGGGCACCACCCTGGTGGTACAGTGGAGGGCAAGGGAGCAACAGCGCACTTTTATTTTTAAATCTATCTTAACAATTCATTTTAACATATAATTTTACACGTTATGTTTATAAAATGTTAACAGATGGTGGTTTTCGAGCCTTTATAATTAAGTAGATGTGCACACGTGGCGTGTTCACGCAGGTCACAGGAAAGGTACCGCAGCTAATCCTGTCTGAACACTGCTGTAGCTGTGTAGACCACGGCTGGCTGTGAGGCATGACTGAGTTCATGAGCAAGACTTTGCAGAGAACAGGCTCTTGCCTCGTCCACCACGCTGGCTGTCTGTGCCGGTCACCCACAGTGTGCTGTGGGTAGAGGCGTCACCAGCTGCAGGCGGGGCCTGTTCTCGGCACACTGGTGGACAGGGCCCTGTAAGCACAGGGAGTAGCAGGACCTGAGATAAGGGGAGGCAGCACATCGACCCTGAGCAGAGCTCCATTACCAGGAGGAGCCCCGCCAGGTGAAGCTAAGTGAAAACTCCAGCTTCAGTCGGAAAACAGAGAAAGGAAGAGTCTTGGTGGGAGATCTGAAAGTCCCCCCCACCCCAGACCCACTCCCTGGGCCCGGCAGGGTCTCAGGGAAGGCAGGAAGGTGTGCTCTGGCAGCATGGCCACCCAGGTCCCCACCAGGAGCCTGCTGCTCAGAAGCCACCAGCTTCCACAGCAAGCAGGTCGAGTGCAGAGAGTGCAAGGGCCGCGAGGAACAGCCACCAACTGGACTGAAGAGGTGTGCACGACCCTCAGGTCCCCAACAGCACACTCGGGGTCCCGTTCCCCTCCAGCCTCCTTTGTAGAAATCAATTAAATGATTGGCCAAGGATGAACCCTCACAAATTAAAACAAATGCAGACCGCTTCACTAACAATGCCCCAGTTGAGGTTCTATAATCAAAACAGAACCCCAAGCACACACCTAGCATCCAGAGTCCTCTCTGAATCAACAGCTGTGTATTAAATAGAAATTCAGGGTTCAGATTCCACACTGCCTGGAAATCCTGGGGGAGAAACCTTCCACTACAGCAAAGTGGGGCAGCAGAGCCACACCACGGGGCACACAGGGCTCACGGCCTGCAGCACGGAGCTCGGTGCCCAGAGTGAAAGATACAGAAAGGAAGGCATTAGAATAGATAAACTCAGAGACCTGAGATTCTGCAGAGGGGACCAGGAGAGAAGACACGGTTGGAAGCCTCAGGGAAACTGTCCTTAGAGGAATAACTCAGCGCACATAAGCAATGCCAGCCCTGCAGCGAAGCCAGGTTTGTTGAAAAGCGCCTTGTTTATCCTGGCGGAGTTCACTGGGGCCTCAAAATCTGGATGAAAGGGAAAGACATTCTCAGCACTTCATCTATGTGGTCATTTTTCACCAAAGGAATCACACGCCAAAAAGGAGACGCATGTTTTAAACTACACGTTTTCACATACCTGCTGCCTCTGAGTTCACAGGGGAGATGAGCAGTAAAGAGTATGCAAAACATGGAAGGCGGTGTGGCCAGGTGGAAGTGTGTTCTTCCCTGCAGTGTTAACCCAGGGGACACTGTTTTCTGAGGACTCTTGCGGGTGACAGGGAATTCACACAGCCTGGGACACACTTCTTAACCCTCCCTTTTTCTTTTGTGACTATAAACTATTGTCTGCCACTCGCTGCTTCAGGATACGCCCAGCCTAACCCTGAGCTTGTACAGTTCACACTTTTGTTTTTAACATGCACCAACAACTTAATATCCTACGTGGCAAGTAATTTTAACAAAACAAACACAACCCGACGTATATACATACGAACACACTAGCTCACATGTCTTGGGGTTTTTCATCATTAGATTTAAGGCCATTTAAAATTTCATCTTCCGTAAATGCTTATTGAATTCCTAATGCATGTAAGATGGCTACGAGTGGCATGTGCCAGGAGATTCCTGAGGACCAGACAGGTCGCTCCCATGTAGATCATCTAAGGAGGAGCACTCTGACTAGTTGTGAGGGCAGATAACCAGCCGTACAAGGCACAGACCTCAGTTTCAATCAACTTAGGGCCTTATTAGCAACAGGTGTGCCTTAATACTTGGAAATACTGAATCCATGCCCGGAAAGCAGCCCCTATTTTGGTGGCAATGTGACTATGGCATGACCTCCCACATTTACTTGAATCTGACCGTGTGCATCTTCCTTTAGCCCCGTGCGGTGGACATCTGACAGCCTCAAGTGGGGTCATTTTGCCTCCTGGATGGCCAGGATATTATAAAGACTCTTTGAATTGTGAATGGATCATTGAAGCAAAACCAGGACATTCTATCAAAATAACTTTTGACAGGTAAGATGAGCCTTGTCCTTCATCTGGTCCTGGGACCCTTATCTGTTCCATGTTTTAAGTTAGTGGATCTTAAAACTTTCAAGGTGATAGTTCTTTGGTCCTCCAAAGGGGCTGACCCAACAGGATTAGGCACTACTCCTTCAGTTCTGTTCTTCCCGAGCATTGTCCTCCCAACCCAAGTTAGCTGTGGACAGAGAAGCTTCCTGGGTGACTGTTCCCCCACTGGGGCTGACCCTGGAGTCCATCCTGGGTGGCTTCCTCCCAGCTGACCCTGGAGCCTGTCCTGAAGCTGGTGCCTGCAGTGGAGTGAGTTCTGCCAGGTTCTTGGTGGCACAGGACACAGCCCCCTGTCCCTCTGGTGCCTTCTCTTCCCTCTGGGGCAGCACAGAAAAGGCCTCTCCAGTTCTGATGTCAGCTGTCAGTAACTGGAGACTGTCGAATGTCCAGAGTGAACCTTGGGGCAAATGCAGCAGATGAGATGTCCATCAATTGCCCAAGGCATCGCTGCCACTGGAGAACAGGGTGGCTTTGCTCCTTGAGTATGGATTTGATAATCTGCAAAAGTAAGCATGCCATTCAGGCTCTGTGAGATAAGGTGTTTTCCCGTGTCACTCAGCATTGAAATTGATTGGATGATTAAAAATTAAACTGGTTTGAAACAAGCCATAGGCTTTGAAATGCAGGGAAGGACTGTTGTAAAGTTCTGACCTCACACCTCTGAATGGCATCGCACTTATCTTGTACGACCTTATTGACTAGATTGCATTCAGAGTTTTTGCCTCCAGAATATTCTAGTATCTCGACTTCATGAGGTTATTTCCTGTTTTGTTTTCCCAGTAATTTTCTAAGAATTTGATATCAACATAGGGAATATTTATTGTAGTTGCCATCTTTAGTAATTATTTTTATTCAAAATTGTTGTTTCCACTATTTAGGTTGGATGATAACATTCAGTAGATTTTTCCTTAGAAATAGGGAAAAATTTGATTCATCTATTTTGAGAGTAGATTCCTGCAAATAACATTAATCATTTGAAAAGCAGTATCTCAATATATATTCAGTAAATTAAACTGGGCTTCCTATAAATGCTTACACTTTTCGATAGGGTTGCTAAAGCAGAAGGCCAAACCTAAATCATTTGGTAAAGACAGTGATTTGCGCTCCTGACGCGGGAGGCCTTTCCGATTTCCCCAGGGGGACCTACTCAGTGTTATTTCAGTGTGGTATTTTGCCAGCCTCCCCGTGTAAGCACCTCACGTTTCTGATATTTGGAACATCAGTGGCGGTCACCGGAGATGCACTGCCCGGCTCCTTAAGGAGGAGCCACAGAGTGCGTGTGGACTTGCTCATTGGCCAGTGGAGTCCCCTTGGGGGAGGCAAGTTTGTCCATGTGCTTTGCGGTTCCATGAGGGTGACTTTGTTATGCAATGTGAGTCAGGTTGCTGGGCCATGAGACTGCTTAGGGGTCTCTGCTCTGAGGTGACTCTAGAAGTCACACAGCAGTCCTGGCTCTTGGGAAGACCGGGAGGACATAAAAACGAGTGTGTGAAACCCCCAGAAGCGATGGCTTCCCCTCTTATCCAGATTCCTGGAATTTGAGCTCAAACATCCGAGGAATCATAACCTTTAGATTGAAAGACAAAGTTGGCACCGCCTGCTCCCCAACGCTCCAGCCTGTGAGTCTATTCTGGTCTGGCCGTGTGAGGCAGGGTCCTCTGGTTCCTTCCTGTGGAAGGGCAGGTTCCAGGGCACCCTCCTCGCTGGCTGCGGAGAAGATGGATCAGGGTGCATTTTCACTGAGAGAAGTCTGCACTGCTTCATGATAACCAGGGCAGAACCTTCGGCTCCGTGCCATTTTGGCTGATGTGTGCCGCGCCACCAAGGTAGCTTCGTGTCTCCCCTTGATTTCCTGTTCATGGACAATCCCAGTGGGGAACAGTGGCACAGGCTTCCGAGGACTCTGGCTCCCGTTACCGAGTGAGTCAGAGGCTTATGACGCCTCAGCTGCTCCCTGAGAGCAAAACCAGACACTTGGAAAGCAGGTTAGCTCTTGGAGGACTAGACGGGCCATTTAGAAAATTACCTCCGTGCCTGGAATGGCACCAGCGTCACGTCTAAGGGGACCCAAGTGGCTGCGACTTTATATAAATGGAACTGCAGCCAGACTCCCTGGAAGCACAAGGAAGTGAAGCATTTGTGGGAAGCTCTTTCAAATCACTAAAGTTATCTTTTGAGTTTGAGAAGTAGTTCAGCTTTAGTCCAGCTTCCTGTTAATGCCACTTAAAAAGCACAGGATCCGGTCCAGGAAAGGCACTTAATGTGGCTGTGTACTTTGAGTCCCTTCTTCCTCTAGGAGATCATTTCACTTGAGTGTTCCAAGGTGTCCGTGATGGTGTCAAACAGGGAATTGTGAAAAACACTTTTAAAATGCAAAAGTATTGACAATTATCTGTCTATTCACCTGACATTTCTCTCATGGGGGTTTTGAATCAGAGCTGAATAATGACCTTAATTTTTATCTGTCATGTTACAAGGTAGAGTGTTATGTAAGATGGGGGCGGGGAGAGTGTCCTGTTTCTTCCAGAAAAACACACTCATTCCTACGTGAGTGTGTGTGTGTGTGTGTACACATAAATGTACAGATAAATACGTGTACACATGTGATTTTGAATATTTTATTCACGTTGGTATGTGTGGGGTTTTAATTAACGGATGAGGGTGGTAGGAGAGGTCTGTAAGTACGGGACCTGAACGTCTTTCCTGACATGATGCACGTCCACAGGTTCCAGACGGAAGTCAATTACGACACTCTGGAAGTCAGGGACGGGCCCACCAGCTCTTCCCCCCTGATTGGAGAATACCACGGCACCCAGGCCCCCCAGTTCCTCGTCAGCACGGGGAGCTTCCTGTACCTGCTCTTCACCACCGACAGCAGCCGCTCCAGCGTGGGCTTCCTCATCCACTACGAGAGTAAGTGGCCTTCCTGGGCCCCCGGGCAGGTTCTGTCTTCAACGTTCAGAGGAGCAGCCGCTGGGGTGACCTGTCGGCTCCGCCAAGCCTCCTCCCCAGTCTCTACGGAGCACTTGGGGTGTTCTCCTCACACTCCCCCAAATACTTACGGGTTGTCCATTCCGAGGTACAATGATGAAGTACCTCCGTGTGTTGTCACCTCACTGCAGAGGACAATGATACGCTTTTATCATTAGGAAGGTACCTTTGGCCTGAAGCATTCCAGGACATCACGGTAAAACTGCCCACCCAGGCCCTGAGTGGACAGGGCCCCTGTTTCTAGGGCCTGTGTGGCACGTGTGTCTCTGTTCGGACATGCCGGAGCATCTCACTGGGTACCGAGCCTGTGACGAAGGGGCAGGGGGGAGTCCCGCCTGGCCCTGCCACCTGCCCACCGGTGGCCGAGTGTTTCTGCAATGCTAACAGGACTTCCAGGCAGAAAGGCTTCCTTCTGCTTCTGTTTCCTCTAGTTAAAAATCTGCTCTTGATTTTAGCTTCTGAAATTATGAGATCCACTCATGATATTATTTGGGGTCACATTTACATAAACATCCTCTGGAATCTAGTTGAGGGGTGGGTGTTCCCTGAGGACGCAATTTCAACAGTACTGAATATAAAACCCAAGCAGGGGTTCTCTGGACGGGCTCCACGCTCCTCGCCCACGTGGGACAGGAGTGGGGGGACCATGGGCCTGAAGGAGCCACAGTGATTGCAATTTACCTAAAAATAAGTGAGATAAATCTAATGTCATTGCTACTATATAATTTACCTATGTCCATATATAATTTTCTAAATCCATGGATGTTGATCCTTCTGCCTTTTAATCTTCTTTCTCTCTCTCACCTCCCCTTTCCTTTGCAAATCTCTGTCTGCCCTTATCCAGCACACCTGAACGAATCCCCTGTCATGCATGCTCCTCTGCCTTACCCTCCCACATGAGTGCACCCAAGATACTCAGCTCAATATACAGCTGGGCATGCTTTTGATAAAAAGGAATCCTACTATGCTCATATCCCACGGCAAGAAAATCAATGGCTAACAACTTAAAGATCAATTTCAAACCTGATACAAAGGTACTGGGTATTTTTCATGTATATATACGTGGATCTAGAGTTCATTTCACTGTACTATTCTTTAAAATTGAAGCACCAGAAAATGCCCCACTTCCCTCCGTTGCACATTCCTGTAAGGTAGCACTTCTTCTGGGGAAATGATCTGTGTACACATTGCGATCATCTGAGTTCAGAAAACTCCCAAGCATTGAAGAGCAGAGTATTCCATATTCGCCCCATACCCCGTTTTAGACCAGGGTTACGGGCCTTGTCAGCCTTTGGTGCAGGAAACTTAAGAGGTATTTCCAGACACTGGGGTATTTCCATAACTAGGATAACAAAGTTTTCGCCTTCCCTCTCTCTACATGAGTAGCTGTAGAGTATTTTGCCTACTTTGCCACCCTGTGCTCTAATGGCCACGTGCAGGTAGTAGAAGTGATTTCAAATGCTCATGTAGCTCAGACAAACAAGTTGCTTTTATTTGTTTTGCTTTTCCTGGAACTGAATGGAAGGAAGTGTGCTCACAGGTTTCTATCGGCTTTTCATTCTCACTGATGCAAGAGTAGAACACCCTGGGCTGGCCTACGAGGCAGCTGGGTCTCACGGCTGTCTTCACGGCCTTGGAAGAACTGCCAGGGTTGGTGTTTTTACTTAAGCTCTGCCTCAGCGAGGTGCACAGGAGGACCTGGAGCTGCCCCTCGGGGCAATGAAGTTTGACATTTTTCTTTCTTCACATAATAGAAGAAAACTGTCACCAGGACGGTGCATTGGCAGAGAGTGACTTGCGTGTGTCAGAAGGTTCCAGGCTCAGGGACCTGCAAAGCCTGTCCTCCTCAGGTTGGCGGAAAGCAGGAGGTGGCTCTGTCTGCAGAGGCAGTGGCTCCCCCCTGCAGACTGCCTGCGGGGCCCTGCTGGGGGTCCTCCAGTGTGTGCTCTTGGTGAGACATGGACGCTGCATGGGAGTCCCACCACAGAGGTGGCACACTGGGCTCTGACTCACCACCACTCCTAGTATTGACCAACCGTTTGTTTCAAGAGAAGCAAGGACATGGACGACCCCATGATCCATGTTTATAAGGAAGGAGTCAGACCTGCGGGAGGGTCAGGCTGTGTGGCCTGCGGCTCTCAGATAAAGCAGATGATGGCATCCCAGGACGCACGTGCCAGGCTGCTGCTCCCACTGGTGGCAGAGACTAGGAGCTGCCCTGGAGCCTGGTGCATAAGGTCTGTGGAGGGCAGTCTCTGGGCAGCATTCCCCAGCACCAGCTCTCAGGGGCCTAAATTCTGGGCGTGGCCATTCAGTGGCGCTGTGGTGCTGGCGGGAGCTCTGGGTGTCCAGTGGAGCCCCGAGGTGGTGAGTGAGGCACGTGGGGTGCCCAGGAGCCCTGTGTCAGCACAGTCCTAGACACACACAACCTGCTGAGGGAGCCTACAGGGGGATGGAGAGGGCAGCAGAGGGAACAGCAGAAGGGAGAAGCCAGGGCAGGAGCAGAGACCCGTGGAGGCTGGAGCGGCCACCCTTGATGTGCAGTCAGGCTCCTCCAGGGCCCGGAGGAAGTGCACCTGGAAGCCAGCACGCGGGCGTGAGAGGACACCTGCCCATCAGTGCACTCTTACAAGGACAGCCCCTGTGACCCAGGGGTGGCCTAGGTCGAATCTTCATGCCACTTAAAAACAGCAACGGGACTCATCTCTCCTCAGCCTTTCGGCCCAAGTGGTGGCGCTGTGAGCCGTTCTTGTTCATGGTCCCCCTGTGCCTGCAGACCCCTGTGTTCTACCCTACAGACGTCAGTGCTGCAGGAGTCACGGCCCTACATGCTCAAGGTTAACTTAGGGGCTGGGGTGTGGCTCAGGGGGAGCGCTTGCCTAGCAGTGTGGGGCATTTAGCACCATCCTCAGCACCACCCAAAAATAAAATAAAGGCACTGTGTCCCTCTAAAACTCAAAAATTAAGGTTGACTTAGTTTATCAGTAGTGCCCGGAGACAGCGTGAGCTGCTGTAGGCCCCATTCACCTGGTAGAACCTTCTGGAAGTCCTGGAGGAGGGTGGGAGACCTTCTCTTCAAGGTTCTACTGAGAGCTCACCTGCACTTCTGTTCTGCATGTGCCGAGCCTGAACCATGCCCGCCCCCCTACAGTGATGCCCTTGTGCTCCGTGTGCTTGGAGAGGGTTGCTGCACAGTTTCCTCAAGTTTTTCCTCCCTACCCCCATTTGAATCACCCCCTTATATCAGAGAAGACATTCATCATTTGTTTTTTTGGGATTTTCTAACTTAGCATAATCTGCTCTAATGTTACCCATTTCCCTAAAATGCCATGATATTTTTTAGTGCTGAGTAATATTCAATTGTGTATAAATGCTACATTTTTCATCTATTGAAGGACCTCAAGGTTGGCTCCACAGTCTAGCTATTGTGAATTGAGCTGCTATAAACAGTGATGTGTCCCTGTAGTATGCTGTTTTTAGATCCTTTGGGTATAGTCCAAGGAGAGGGATAGCTGGGTCAAATGGTGGTTCCATTCACAGTTTTCCAAGGAATCTCCATACTGCTTTCCATATTGGCCGCACCAATTTGCAGTCCCACCAGCAGTGTGTGAGTGTACCATTTCCCCCACATCCTCGCCAACACTTATTGTTGTTTGTCTTCATAATAGCTGCCATTCTGACTGGAGTGAGATGGTACCTTAGAGTAGTTTTAATTTGCATTTCTCTGATTGCTAGAGATGGTGAGCATTTTTTTGTATATTTGTTGATTGATTGTATATCCTCTTCTGAAAAGTGTCTGTTCAGGTCCTTGGCCCATTTGTTGATTGATTTATTATTTTTTTGGTGCTTATCTTGTTGAACTCTTTATAAACCCTAGAGATTAGAGCTCTATCTGATGTGTGAGGGGTAAAACTTTGCTCCCAGGATGTAGGCTCTCTGTTCACCTCACATATTTCTCTTGCTGAGAAGAAACTTTTTAGTTTGAATCCATCCCATTTATTGATTCTTGGTTTTAATTCTTGCACTATAGGAGTCTTATTAAGGAAGTTGGGAGCTAGCCCCACATAATGAAGATTAGGGCCTACTTTTTCTTCTATTAGATGCACAGTCTCTGTTAATTCCTAGATCCTTGATCCATTTTGAGTTAACTTTTGTGCATGGTGAGACATAGGGATTCAATTTCATCTTCATATTTCATCTTCATTTCCAGTTTTCCCAGCACCATTTGTTGAAGATGCTATCCTTTCTCTAGTGCATGCTTTTGGCACCTTTGTCTAATATAAGGTAGCTGTAATTTTTTTGGTTAGTCTGTGTCCTCCATTCTGTACCATTGGTCTACCAGCCTGTTTCAGTGCCAGTACCATGCTGTTTTTGTTATTATTGCTCTGTAGTATAGTTTAAGGTCTGGTATAGTGTTACCACCAGTTTCACTCTTCTTGCTTAGAATTGCTTTAGCTATTCTAGGTCTCTTATTTTTACAGATGAATTTCATGATTGCTTTTTCTATTTCTATGAGGAATGCCATTGGGATTTTGATTGGAATTGCATTGAACCTGTATAGTGCTTTTGGTAATATGGTCATTTTAATAATATTAATTCTGCCTATCCATGAGCAAGGTAGATCTTTCCATCTTCTAAGGTCTTCTTCTATTTCTCTCTTTAGGGTTCTATAGTTTTCATTGTATAGGTCTTTCACCTCTTTTGTTAAGTTGATTCCCAAGTATTTTATTTTATTTTATTTTATTGAGGATATTGTAAATGGGTTTTCCTCATTTCCCTCTCAGAGGATTTGTCGCTGATATACAGAAATGCCTTTGATTTATGGGTGTTGATTTTATATCCTGTCACTTTGCTGAATTCATTTACTAGTTCTAGAAGTTTCTTGGTAGAGTTTTTTGGGTCTTCTAAGTATAGAATCATATCATCAGCAAATAGTGCTAGTTTAAGTTATTATTTTCATATAGTTATTCCTTTAATTTCTTTTGTCTGTCTAATTGCTCTGGCCAGTGTTTCAAGGACTATTTTGAATAGAAGTGGTGAGAGAGGGCATCCCTGTCTTGTTCCAGATTTTAGAGGGAATGCCTTCAATTTTTCTTCATTTAGAATGATGTTGGCCTGGGGCTTAGCATAGATAGCTTTTACAATGTTGAGGTATGTTCCTGTTATCCCTAGTTTTTCTAGTGTTTTGAACATAAAGAGGGGCTGTATTTTGTCAAATGCTTTTTCTGCATCTATCAAGATGATCATATGGTTCTTATCTTTAAGTCTATTGATGTGATGAATTACATTTATTGATTTCTGTATGTTGAACCAACCTTACATCCCAGGATGAATCCCACTTGATCATGGTGCAAGATCTTTTTGATGTTTTTGTATCTGATTTGCCAGAATTTTATTGAGGATTTTTGCATCTATATTCATTAGAGATATTGGTCTGAAGTTTTCTTTCTTTGACATGTTTTTTTCTGGTTTTGGAATCAGGGTGATATTGCCTCATAGAAAGTTTGGAAGTACTCCTTCTTTTTCTATTTCCTGAAATAGATTGAAGAGTATTGGTATTAGTTCTTCTTTAAAGGTCTTGTAAAACTCAGTTGTATATCCGTCCAGTCCTGGGCTTTTCTTGGTTGGTGATCTTTTAATGGCTTCTTCTATTTCCTCACTTGATATTGGTCTGTTTAAGTTGTTTAAGTTAAGTCTGTGTTAAATCTTCTTGACTCAATCTGGGCAGATCATGTGACTTAAGGAATTTATCGATGCCTTCACTATCTTCTATTTTACTAGAGTATGAGGTTTCAAAATAATTTCTAATTATCTTATATATTTCTGTAGTATTTGTTGTGATATTGCCTTTTTCTTCACATATGCTAGTAATTTGAGTTCTCTCTCTCCTTCTCTTTATTAGTGTGGCTAAGGATCTATCAATATTATTTATTTTTTCAAAGAAACAAGTATTAGCTTTGTCCATTTTTTTCATTGTTTCTTTTGTTTCGATTTCATTGATTTCAGCTCTGATTTTAATTATTTCTTGCCTTCTACTGCATTTGCTGCTGATTTGTTCTTCTTTTTCTAGGGCTTTAAGATGTAGTGTGAGGTCATTTATTTGTTGGGTTTTTCTTCTTTTAAGGAATGAACTCCATGAAATGAATTTTCCTCTTAGTATTGCTTTCATAGTGTCCCAGAGATTTCGATATGTTGTGTTTCTGTGTTTTCATTTACTGCTAAGAATTTTTTAATTTCCTCCTTGATGTCTTCTGTAACCTATTGTTCATTCAGTAGCATATTGTCCATTCTCCATGTGATGTAGGAATTTTTCTTCCTTATTTTATTGTTGATTTCCAATTTCATTCCATTATGATCAGATACAATGCATGGTAATATCTTTACTTCTTTGTATTTGCAAAGAGTTGCCCTGTGGCATCGTATATGGTCTATTTTTGAGAAGAATTCATGTGCTGCTGAGAAAAAAGTGCATCTGCTTGATGCTGGTTGACATATTCTGTATATGTCAATTAAGTTATTAATTGTGTTATTGAGTTCTATAGTTTCTTTATTCAACTTTTGTTTGGAAGGTCTGTCCAGTTATGAGAGATATGTGTAAAAATCACCCATGATTATTGTGTTGTGGTCTATTTGACTCTTGAACTTAAGAAGAGTTTGTTTGATGAACATAGCTGCACCATTGTTTGGGGCATATATATTAATGATTGTTATGTCTTGTTGGTGAATGGTTCCCTCAAGCAGTATATAGTGTCCTTCTGTATCCCTTTTGGTTAATTTTGGCTTGAAGTCTACTTTATTTGATATGAATATGGAGACCCCTGCTTGCTTCTGCAATCCATGTGAGTGGTATGATTTTTCCCAACCTTTCATCTTCAGTTTGTGTATTTTTTTTCCTATCAGATGAGTCTCCTGTAGGCAGCCTATTGTTTGGTCTTTTGATGTAATCCAGTCTACTAGCCTATGTCTTTTGAATAGTGAATTTAAGTCATTAACATTTAGGGTTATTATGGAGATATGGTTTGTATTTACAGCCATATTTGTTTATTTTTGTTATTTAACTTGATTTTTTTCCTTTTTGATTAGTTTTTCATTTACTGTCCTACCTCCAGCTGTTGGTGTTCATTGTTATTTTTCATTTCCATTTCATGTAATGTTTTGCCAAGGATGTTTTGAAGTGCCAGTTTTCTAGCTGCAAATTCTTGTAACTTTTGTTTATCATGGAAGGTTTTTATTTCATCTTTAATCCTGAAGCTTAAGTTTGCTGGATACAAGATTCTTGGTTGGAAGACATTATCTTTCAGCATTTGAAATATGTTGTTCCAGGATCTTCTAGCTTTCAGAGACTGTGTTGAAAGATCAGCCATTAACCTAATGGTTTACCCCTAAATGTAATCTGCTTCCTTTCTCTTGTGGCTTTTAACATTCTCTCCTTGTTCTGTATGTTGGGCATCTTCATTATAATGTGTCTTGGTGTGGATCTCTTGTGGTTTTGTACGTTCGGCGTCCTGTAGGCTTCTAGGATTTGGATTTCTGTTTCATTCTTCATGTCTGGAAAGTTTTCTAAAAGTATTTTATTGAACAGATTGCTCATTCCTGTGGTTTGGACATCTATACCCTCCTGTAACTCTTAAATTTGGCCTCTTTAGGCTAGCCCATATTTCTTGGATGTTCTCCTCAAGGTTTCTTATCAGTCTTGCTGAGCTGTCTACATTCTTTTTCAGATGAAATATCTTCATTGTCTGATGTCCTGTCTTCTAAGTGTTCTACTCTGCTGGTGATACTCTCATTTGAACTTTTAATTTGGTTTATTGTTTCCTTCATTTCCAGGATTTCTGTTTGTTTTTTGCATAACCTCTATCTCCCTGTAGAGTTGATCTTTTGCTTCTTGGATTTGTTTATGTAATTCCTTGTCAAAGTGATCTTTCATTGTCTGCATTTGCTGTTTGAAGTCTTCCTGGAGTCTCCAGATCCTCTGAACCATGTATATCCTGAAATCTTTACCTGACCTGCAGATCTTATCTCCTCTAATGTTGAGTTAACCTGCATTGTTTCTGGTCCTTTCTTTCCTTGTCTTTTCATGTTGGTCATGTTTCTTTCCAGTTCAGTGTGATAGTTGTGTTGTTGTTTTTCCCCTATAGATTTGTGTTCTTCTTGTAATGTTCCGAGATTTCTCCTTTGTGATGGGAGACAATGAATGTAAACAGTTTCCAATATCAACTATATATCATCTATGAGCTAGTTTTTGTTATTAATATATTTATAGTTAGTCTCTATGTCTAGAGATGTTGGATTCAATTACAACTTAAAATATATTCATTAGCTTCATAAAAGACATACAGTTTCTGTGGCATATAGAGAACTGAGGGTTGGGCGTAGGATGTCATGATGTGAGGGTATGGGGTTAATATACCTTAGCTACCTTGGAGGAGAACTCTCATGAAGGGGTTATTAGCAGGAGACTAGACAGGAGGTATTTTAGGGTAGTTAAGTACATGGGAGGACAATAAGAAGCAAACACCTATTTGCATTTAGTAAATTATACCTAGTAGAAATAGTAACACTTGGGAGGTTGAGAGAGGAAAAGAAGGAGGAAGAAAAGCAAAAAGAAAAGCAGAAAGAGAGGGGGGAAAGAGAGAGAAAGGAATGGAAAAAGAGAGAGGAAAAGAGAGAAGAAAAAGATAAAAAGAAAGAAGGAAAAAAATGCACTCCTGGAATTCTGTTTTCTTCTCTTCCAGTAGGGGGCGCTGTGCATCCCGGCTGCCTCTCTGCCCTCAGGGTGGGGGACGCCATCCACGTGGGGCGGATGTGGGGCGGATGTGGGGCGGGTCTCGGGCGGATCTCCCTCCCCTGCCGGGTGCCTCTCCAATCCCGGTCTCTTTGGGATGCTCTGGGTCTCTATCCCCCACCCCTCTCCTGCCCACCAGGCCCCATTTGATGGACCTCTGGTCCTGATCCACTGAGGCCGTCTCTGTGCTGGGTGGTCACCACGTCCTCACGTGGAGAGGGGGTTGTTCTGTCCTATTCCCTCTGATGGCCACGCCCCGGGAGCTGGCGAGGAAGGTTCTGGGTTGTCACAGCTGGGTGGAGGGGGGAGCTGGGGGTCCACACCTCTCAGATGCCCATGGCTGTGTGCTCCACCCACCCAGAGTCATGGGGTAGGTTCTCCAAGATGGCCACGCCTGGGGCGTCCAGTGAGGTGGGGAGCTGGGGGTCCACACCTGCTCAGACGCCCATGGCTGTGTGCTCCACCCGCCAAGTGGATGGGGTAGGTTCTCCAAGATGGCCACCACCTGGGGCGTCCAGTGAGGTGGGGAGCTGGGGGTCCACACCTGCTCAGACGCCCATGGCTGTGTGCTGCACCCGCCCAGAGTCATGAGGTAGGTTCTCCAAGATGGCCACGCCTGGGGCGTCCAGTGAGGTGGGGAGCTGGGGGTCCACACCTGCTCAGACGCCCATGGCTGTGTGCTGCACCCGCCCAGAGTCATGAGGTAGGTTCTCCAAGATGGCGACGCCTGGGGCGTCCAGTGAGGAGGGGGAGCTGGGCTGTTCTGTTCCCACGCTGGGTCCAGAATTCGGTCCTGGTCCGGTGCCCTGTGGTGACACGATGGCAGTCTGACCGGCTCCAGCCCTGAAGGTCCGCAGCCCTGTGTCCCCGGCCGCCACAACTCCGCGGGGCTCACCTCTAAGCATCTGCCCCGGGGCCCAGCTCTGGCTGGTGGCCGCTTCCCCCGCCAAGTGCGACTCCAGTTTCCCGAGGTCCTGGGCTGGGCTTCCAACAAACCGCTGTTTAACATCCTGTCCCAGGCTCCCTGAGCTGACGTTCCTGAAGGAGAGCCCTGTGAGGGAAAAGGTCCACCACTCACCCAGAGTCAGCCAGTCAGGGTTCTCCCCTGCTCGCCATCTTGGAGTCTGCTGTTCCTTGTTTAATTTGCCTCTTTTCCCTTCAGCATTCCACCCACCAGCACAACCAGCCTTGAGGAACCCTAACCACGGGAGCGAGCACTTACCACAGCGCTGGCCACGGGGTCAGGCACACAGCCTGCAGAAGGCCAGGCCTGCACTCGCTCAGTTCTGATACCTTGGTCCGTCCCAGGTGTCCAGACCACCCTAGGATTGATAACTAGAAGGACTCAAAGAACATTGAGTCTAGGAGACTCAGCCTCCTGTTTATGACAGGAAAAGGAGATAAAGCAGAAGGAGCCAGCAGGAAGGACACAGGGTAAAACTTGGGGGTCCAAACCACAGCAGGCTGGAGCATGGCCTGCTGCTGACCCAGGATTCCCAAGCTCTGGGTCCAGAGCTCTTACCGGGCCCTGTGCCATGGTGTGTTCGACTGGGCCTCCCTGCTGGCGGATTCCTCCCCGCAGCGAGTAGCGCTGAGCCACTGTGTGTCCCACGGCCCCCTGGGTGACAGTTCACTATATCAACAGGAGTTATTACCCTCATCACTTATTACTTAAAAAATCACCCAGAATTAGCATTCAGTAGTAGGCTTAGGAGGGAAGGCTATTCATAAGCCACACCCCTCAAACTCTGTTAAAATGTAGGTATTAAAAATAGTGTCCCAGGGGGCTTGGGATGTGGCTCAAGCGGTAGTGCGCTCGCCTGGCATGCGTGCGGCCCGGGTTCGATCCTCAGCACCACATACCAACAAAGATGTTGTGTCCGCCGAGAACTAAAAAATAAATATTAAAAAAAAAAAAAATAGTGTCCCAGGACCATGGGGAACTTAACCATCTGAACATTGGAACTATTTTAATATATTTTTTTTTACTAATATTTCAGATCATGGTTTGTGTTCCAAACATTACCAAGGGTGACATATAGCAGCAGCAAGCCTATTTTTGGCATTTGGGAACATTGTAATGCTATTCTTTTTTCCCCCCTAACTTTCATCATGATTTAAAATATGTACTATTCTAGAAGGCAAGAAATGTGACATGGAATAAAGACACTCTTTGGAGACTGGATCTAGTTACTAGGTGAAGCACTCATCTTTGCACATATTTTAGTATGGGCTAATCGGAGCCATCTCAAAAGTGGCTGACTTCAGTGCAGATTTTGAAATTGTGTGATTGGTGGAATGCATTTTTGGAAAATCAACTCCAGTATAGTCTTAGATTCATCCTAAGTATCGATCCCTGTGTGTGTGCACAGATAGGAAAGTTATAGTGTGACTGCCACAACCTTATGACATAGATCATGAAAGTAAGACGATGGCTGGAGGGAGAATACTGGCCTTCATTTAGCAGTTCATTGATTTTCCCATGAAGAAAAGTAAAATTCAGAGGTTAATGAATTATTCAAGGTCGTACCATTTAGATATCTTCTGGTAAATAGCATACCAATATGAATCTCTCTAATTTGAAAAACAGAGTCACGTATTTGAAAAACCTTGTTTTTACATTAATGGATTGTTGGATTCTTGCTAATCAGCTTGGTAATGGGTCACTTTGCTGCAGGCTTTCTCCTGCTGACTGTGTCTGAGAGCATGCTGCGTTTCCACAGCTCACACACTTTCTCAGCTAACCTCCCGTGGTGATGTGTCTCTGTGCCTCCAGGTGTGACCCTCGAGACCGACTCCTGCCTGGACCCAGGCATCCCTGTGAATGGCCGACGGCATGGCAGGGACTTTGGCATCCGGTCTACTGTGACCTTCAGCTGTGACCCGGGGTACACACTGAGTGACGAGGAGCCCCTGGTCTGCGAGCAGAACCATCAGTGGAACCATGCCTTGCCCAGCTGCGATGGTAGGTGGCCTGCGCTGGCCAGGGCTGGGCGGCAGGAAGAGCCAGTGTGGCTGTCTGGGTGCTCGGTGGGTGTGCATTCCGTGGGGAGTCACAGCCAGCTGGCTGAGGGGTGCCTTAAAGTGACACACACCTGGCTTGCCTACCACATTTTCTGTTGGAGGTAGAACAGCTAGTTAGAAATGAAGACTGGAGAATGACTGCTGTCCTTCAGCAGTGGCTCTGAGCATTGAACGTAGGATGGGTTCTGATCCACAGTTTGTTAGAAAGCACCTATTCTGAGTGGCAGCAGGAGCACTGCAGTCAGTTGATGCATCCCAGACAGTCACACATGATTTTTCTCTAACTCGGGTGCAGGCAAGGTACTTGTCCACATCCACATAGATTGTTCTGGCTCCCACTGACCCTCACCCTCTGCCCAGCAGGGGCACTGGGACCCCACCCCTTGTGAGACCCTCAGGCTCCCTGTGCTATTGACAACCCCTTTCTCTACACAGATCTACTCCTCAAAATCTTAAGAACAAATAGCAATCTTGATTATCAGGTCACTATAGGGTTCAACCTCATACTAAAATATATTACTTGTGACCATTTGCAAATATGCTTTGGGCATTTTATCTTTAGTCATGAATATAACCCTATTATAGTGTTGTTTCTAAAGATGAATGTGTGTATGAAGATGAAATATATAGATGGGAATTCTGTGTACATGCTATAGACATATATTTCCATTTTCCACATTGTATAGACTGAAGGGTCTTTTTTTCAAACAGTAAAGAAGATATGCATTCATTAAACACCTTAACTTCTTGGAGATAATGCTTGCAAATAACAGGGTTTAAGGAAGAACAACGTGTAACTGCAGAACATTTAAAATTCTTGACCTTTTACCAAAGTACTAACACGATAATTGGCACCTGCAAAGTGCAGGTGGACACTGTGAGTAGCCTAAGGCTGTCTCTGGATGTAAAGCACATGAAACCAGCAGAGGGAATGAGAAGTCACGGGAGAGACCATGATGTGCACATACCACTTCTGCTCTTCATGACCTGGAAGGACATTTTAATGAGAAAACAGCTGATACCATTTTCTTTTCCTGTTGTGTTATAATTCTACTATCATCTAATTGTAATATCAATTGCATTTGCCTCAGAAAGATGTTGAAGTCAAATGTTATAAACCAAGATGCAAATGGAAAGCAGAAGGAGAGATCATGTCCGACCTGCTAGAATATCTGTAGTAAAGAGACCAGCATAGCAAGTGCTGGAGAGGACAAAGGAGCTCGGGGAGCAGGTGGCCAGCACAGCCCTGGGCAGGAGCAGGCAGGCGTCTCACGGATTAAAGATGGAGCTGCGTGGCATCCAGCAAGCCCATCTTCACCCACAGCCAAAGGAAGGAAGTCGGTGCCCAGAAGAGACCCCTGCGCTCCTACTGCTGCACGTCCTCAGCAGCAGGTGTGGCGTCACGGAGTGTCCACCAGGAGATGAGTGGACGGAGACACTGGACACAGGCACTCCACAGGATGCCACTCAACCCTAAGAGCGAAAACCTGTCATTTGCCGTAGTCACATGACTGGAGGAAGTGAGCCAGGAGCAGAAAGACGAGTGCCCCACCAGATCATTTATGTGCAGGCCTGACACGTGGGTCTCCCAGAAGTACTGAGCAGAAGAGTGTGGACTGGGGGCTGGGGAGTGGAGAGCAGTGGAGAACCCTGGTCAGGGGGCGCAAGCTGCAGTGGGCAGCAGGAATAGTTCAGGTTCTGAGGCCCAGAGGATGGCCGGAGTGCTACATTACAAGTTTCAAAGTAACCACTAGGTGGATTGAGAATGTTCCTATCCCAGGGAAATGATGAATGTTTGAGTTGGTGGATATACTAAATAGCTTGATTGGATCATTACACAATGTGTAAATGTGTCAGAACTTCACAATGTGCCCCATAAACATGTGCGTCAATGAAAAACAAAAACAGTTAAATTTTGTAAACCCTGAGTTTGTCATATTGAGTATACAAAATATTTGTCATATTTTATGGTTCTAGATTAAAAATAATTAGAACCCAAACCCTCCACCCTTGTTCTTCTTGTGTTACTGAATTTGAATTGAGATGGTTTATCAAGTTGCTTGTGTAAAGTTTGCTGTAAGTCAGTCAATCCTGTGAGCAGTTTATGTTCACAGTGAGTGCAGGCACACGAAGCTTGTTGGGTGCTACTGTGCAGTTGCCGTAGCTCTTTCTTTTCTTCATTTTGCACTACAGATGAAAATGGAATTTGGAAATGCACACACAGAGCTGCTGCCTTTCCTTACATTTTCTTTTGAACAAGTGGTAACACAGGACTTCCCAGCTGTTGGAACTACCTGATGAGATTGGAAAGTCGAAGACCTCTGCTTCTATGGTGATGAACCAGGCCATATTTAAACCTAGGATTGCCGGCAGATTGTCTAGGCTCGGGCTGCGACAGGGCTCAGTGGTGGAATGCTCTCTAGCTAGGCAAGGACAAGATCCCAGGATCAATTCCCCAAACAGGAAAAATATTGTCTAGGTTCATGAATTGAAATGAAAGCTCATGTAGACACATGAGAAGCTTTGTCTGACCCTTTCAGGATCAGTAATTTCAATTTTGAAATGGATTTTTCTCAACAGGCATCAGTGTTGCATATTCCTTTGCATTAAAATACAAAAAGCCCCACGAATTCTTGATTCAACATTGGAAACAATGATTTTTTTTTTTTCTAACATTTCAGCATTGCATCAGGAGTATTATCTGCTTCTGCCCCACAGGCAGCGTATAACACAGAAGTTACCTATTCCTGATCTCACCCTCCGGTTGTCCCAGCAAAATGGTGTAGTGAGCGGCTTCCTCACCTGAGCCACTCTTTGCCATGCTCTGTGCAAGGATGCACTCAGCCTTCACCATTGCTGCTAATGCTGTGCCAGCCTTTCAGCCTCACGGGCGTTCCTGATGCCCTGGTCTTCTGTATGCAGGTTTCCAAAACTCTAGTACTGTTGCACACACTCTCCTATGTGTTTACAGCTCACCTGCCTGCATGCCGGTTCTCCATCAGACACCCAGTATGCTCTTTACAGCTTGGTTTATGCTTTACACATAAGAATTGAGGCGGAATAATCCATGGAAAATCCAACTGGAGCTGGGGTTCCAGCAAGGAGTGGATTTTCCCAAAGTGGCTACCGTGCAAAGAGGCACACTTCCATTTATCGAAGACTTTGGCCAGTGCCTTGGGAGGTGACAGGATGGAAGGAGGGGCCAATAATGATGGATGACAGGAACTGCAGCATCTGTGGGAGCTCTGTGGGCCTGACGTGGAGGATCATCAGGAACCCAAGCCCCTGGAGTGAGCAGCAGCAGAAACCACAGCAGACTGCACCACAGGGAGGTCACTGAGTGGACCTGCACTCCCATGGCCTTCCACCTTCCCGCCAACATTCTAGCACTTGCTCAACTCACCATTCCTGAGTGGGCATCAGCATGGACATGAAGCTGCCCACTCTTGCTTCCTCTTTGCTATTCATCTAGTCCGGCCACCTCATCCTCCTTTGAGTTTTGAAAGCAAATTAATATTCTTATTCTTAGAATAATTCATGTCTACTTAGTTTATTTTAAAATGCATTTTCTCTTCCCCACTGGAACATAAATTTGGGGATAATAAGAACTTTTCTGTCTTACTCATTTCGTGTGTCCAAGAGCACAAAAGAGTGTTTGGAAAGGAGCTGTGCATTCCTCAGTAAATGGTTTTGAATGGGGGACCAGGTGGAGGCCCAGGTTCAAGCAGAGGCCAAAGCTGAACTTGAACGTGGAAGGAAGATTACTTCAGCTCTTCCCATCACCTCTTCTCCTGTCCTCACTTTTGTGAATCTTAGTCTTATATCCAAAGGACTCCTGAGAGGCTGGATCCGGGGCCTTAGTGGGTCGGTAATACAGACGGAGAGCTACAACTCAAGAGATCACAGCTATAAGGAAAGCAGAAGTAAAGGGTCACTGCCTTTCATAACTACTCAGAGAAGACTCTGCAGTGAGTGAGGACCCATTTGTGGAATTCAAGTCATGTGTGGCTACACTGGTGGCTCCACGGGGGACCTTGCATGTCTTTCCATGCCTACCACCCAGACCCATCTGGGCATTAAAATGTAAGCCAAGTAGCTCATTTTATTCCCTCTTCTCCTCTCTTTGATTTTAGATGAGAAGATCAATTTACTGTCTGCACATTAAATTTCCTTTCCTTAAAAAAAAATTGAAGACTATACGCGGAGCTATTTTTACTCAGATCTTCATAATGTGTGACTTGGACTGTGTTGTGGCTTCACCTGTGTGAGTCAAGCATCGCGGCTGCCTTGCCTGCGGTTCTGTCTGTGGTCTGTCTTGGGGGCTGTGATGTCTGGGTTCTGTCTGTGTCGATGAATCAGCTTGAGCTGAAGTGTTCTCATCAGGCTTTCCCGGGACATGCTCCATTTTCCTTAATGATATTAGGACACAGGATGAAATAAAGATTTATGGATTGTATAACTTTTAAATGTGGCTCAGCATGAATTAATTTATCAGCTTATGTAGCATATACAGATTTTCAGGTACAGATTCCTAGCAACATTTGATATATGCTGTCAATTTTATATAAAGTGTTTTTAATTCTTTATGCTTAAATTCTTCATAAAAACCGAAAAGCTAATGTACTCATTCATACCCATCCAGTCAGACAGTGGCAGTTACCACGTGTGGCTTCAGCTCCACTCTTGTGGGTTTCCTCCTGACACACCAGCTACGTGTCCAGTGTCCTCTGTGGACACTGGCAGTTTCACTGAGCTGCAGACACTGGGTTTAGTCTTCCTGAATATGTCCACATTCACCGTGGTGTTGGTCCCATGCAATCTTGCCGTCCCTCCTGTGCCTTGGTAAGCCCTCTTAGTGTCAGCCTTCCACATGGTGTCTCCATCTCAGGCCTGCCTTCCACATGGAGTCTAGCAGGCCTCGAGTTCCATGGGTCCATCTTACCTTCCACATGGAGTCTAGCAGGTCTCTATCTCCATGGGTCCACCTCACCTTCCACATGGAGTCTAGCAGGCCTCGAGTTCCATGGATCCATTTTACCTTCCACATGGAGTCTAGCAGGTCTCTATCTCTATGGATCCATCTCACCTTCCACATGGAGTCTAGCAGGTCTCCATCTCTATGGATCCATCTCACCTTCCACATGGAGTCTAGTAGGTCTCTATCTCTATGGATCCACCTCACCTTCCACATGGAGTCTAGTAGGTCTCTATCTCTATGGATCCACCTCACCTTCCACATGGAGTCTAGCAGGTCTCTATCTCTATGGATCCATCTCACCTTCCACATGGAGTCTAGCAGGTCTCTATCTCTATGGATCCACCTCACCTTCCACATGGAGTCTAGCAGGTCTCTATCTCTATGGATCCACCTCACCTTCCACATGGAGTCTAGCAGGTCTCTATCTCTATGGATCCATCTCACCTTCCACATGGAGTCTAGCAGGTCTCTATCTCTATGGATCCACCTCACCTTCCACATGGAGTCTAGCAGGTCTCTATCTCCATGGGTCCACCTCACCTTCCACATGGAGTCTAGCAGGCCTCGAGCTCCATGGGTCCACCTCACCTTCCACATGGAGTCTAGCAGGCCTCGAGCTCCATGGATCACCTCACCTTCCACATGGAGTCTAGCAGGCCTCGAGCTCCATGGGTCCACCTCACCTTCCACATGGAGTCTAGCAGGTCTCTATCTCTATGGATCCATCTCACCTTCCACATGGAGTCTAGTAGGTCTCTATCTCTATGGATCCATCTCACCTTCCACATGGAGTCTAGCAGGTCTCTATCTCTATGGATCCATCTCACCTTCCACATGGAGTCTAGTAGGTCTCTATCTCTATGGATCCACCTCACCTTCCACATGGAGTCTAGCAGGTCTCTATCTCTATGGATCCATCTCACCTTCCACATGGAGTCTAGCAGGTCTCTATCTCTATGGATCCATCTCACCTTCTACATGGAGTCTAGCAGGTCTCTATCTCTATGGATCCATCTCACCTTCCACATGGAGTCTAGCAGGCCTCGAGTTCCATGGATCCATCTCACCTTCTACATGGAGTCTAGCAGGTCTCTATCTCCATGGATCACCTCACCTTCCACATGGAGTCTAGCAGGCCTCGAGCTCCATGGATCCATCTCACCTTCCACATGGAGTCTAGCAGGTCTCTATCTCCATGGATCCATCTCACCTTCCACATGGAGTCTAGCAGGTCTCTATCTCCATGGGTCCACCTCACCTTCCACATGGAGTCTAGCAGGTCTCTATCTCCATGGGTCCACCTCACCTTCCACATGGAGTCTAGCAGGTCTCTATCTCCATGGATCACCTCACCTTCCACATGGAGTCTAGCAGGCCTCGAGCTCCATGGATCCATCTCACCTTCCACATGGAGTCTAGCAGGTCTCTATCTCCATGGATCCATCTCACCTTCCACATGGAGTCTAGCAGGTCTCTATCTCCATGGATCACCTCACCTTCCACATGGAGTCTAGCAGGTCTCTATCTCCATGGATCCATCTCACCTTCCACATGGAGTCTAGCAGGTCTCTATCTCCATGGATCACCTCACCTTCTACATGGAGTCTAGTAGGTCTCTATCTCTATGGATCCACCCCACCTTCCACATGGAGTCTAGCAGGTCTCTATCTCCATGGATCACCTCACCTTCCACATGGAGTCTAGCAGGCCTCGAGCTCCATGGATCCATCTCACCTTCCACATGGAGTCTAGCAGGCCTCGAGCTCTGTTGATCCATCGCAGGTCAACCTTCTACATGGAGTCCGACAGACCTTGATGTTTGTGTATCCAAAGCTCCTATGTATTGGCCTTGCCTCTTCACCTGTGCCCCTCCTCACCTGTCAGCTACTTCACATTGGGGCTGATGACTTCACTGTCATCCTCTGCTCCTCCTATTTTGTCATGATGCCCACCTGTCACACAAAATTCTGTGACTCTACCTTCAAAACAGCCAGGGTCTGCCCTTGTCTGGCCAGCTGCCTCCAGTGTCCTGCCGTGCGATGCTTCGCTCCTGTGTGTTCTTATACAGCAGCCTATGATCACGCTGGACCCTAGGGAGCCCATGTAACTTTCCAGCAAGGCCCTGCAGAGGCCCTGCCTCCTGGTCAGGAGCACCAAATGCGTTATGAGGGCTGCAAGGCCATCATGGGGCCTGCCCTCTGTCAGCAACCTGAAATCCGCCTAGGACCCCCTCTCCTTTGTCCTCACCGTCCTGGTCACCTGGAGTCCTTCTGTGTGGGCCCAGTGGCATTGAGGTTCGGTCCTTGCTAGGTTCAGACCTGAGTTCACGCTCAGGTGCCACATGCCCTCTCTTCTCTCAAGTCCCTCTTCATAGAGCACTTTCCTGGAGCAGCCCCCTGGCCCCTGAGGCCGATGACCCAGCCCCCAGGTCTCACACCCTCATCCCCTGTCCTCCTGCTCAGGTTCTCTCACATGGGTTTGCCATCGTCCAGCACCAACATATTGTATCACCGTGGGTCTCAGCCTTGCTCTTCCTCGTAGAGCGTGTGCTCTTTGAGGATGGACTGTTGTGTCTATTTTTTTTGTTATTCTCTGGGCCTGAGGACAGGGCCCAAATAACAGCAGTTTCTTCATAATTAGACGAATCAATTTCAAGATTTATATCTAATGCTCCCCCATCACAGTGACAAGTAGACTCAATGCAATTTTAAGATGTGAAATCCTTCTGAGAAGTGGCTGAGGTATTCCAGAGCTAATTCTGTCGGGCTTCTATTCTGCTGATCTTTAGGTAGCTGTCCCCTTTGGTTTCCCTGGGAAAGAGGCGATCTGCTCCCGTACCAGGCTGAGGAGCATTGCAAGGCAAGCTCCACCCCCCACAAATTACCTAACCCTTTTGAAACATCATTTGTGGAAATAGCTTTCATGAAGCAGAACTTGGGAGACTCATTAGTAGGTAAAATCCATCCCAGGTATCAGTTTATGTAACGATAGCTCACATTAGCTGGTTAGAGAGAAGAGCAAACCATCCACAGGCAGCAGTAGAGCCCCACAGAGGGGGGATGAAGAGGTTCTTGTCTGCAAAGCTGCAGGGCATGAGGCTGCCGGCGAGTGTCCACCTGCAAGACCCTGCCTGAGCCGTTTCCATGGGCCAAGTCGCCTCACCCCAGGACACAGGAGTCAGCGGGACACGGCCCCATCTGACACCTAAGGTCTGGGAGCAGGGAAGTGGAGGGACGGGCTCAGTGTCACTCAGGAGGCAGGCTTCCCCAGAAGGCAGAGCACCAGGATGTCTGTCTGTCTGTTTGTCTGTCTGTCTGTCTCTCTCTCTCTCACACACACACACACACACAGCAGAAGTTGAAAGCCTGGCTCACACAGTTGTGGCTCCGAGGAGTCCCATGTCATGCCATCAGCGAGCCTGGGTGTCTTGAGGCCTGAGTCTGAGGGCCCAAGAGCCAAGAGCTCCACTGCCTGTGGTCAGAAGAGACGAGTCTCCCAGCTCAGGAGGAGAGCTGTCCTGGTCCACCTTTGTCTTCTATCACCCTCTGTGGCACTGGATGCCCGTCCACCCTGGGGAGGGTGGGTCTCCTCGCCGTCCAGTCTTTCATCTCGTCCAAAGGCTCCCTCACAGACACACCCAGCAGTCGGATTTACCAGCTCCCTGGGCGCGCTGGGGCCCAGTCACGTGACAAGGACACAGAGCAGGAGCTGCGGGGAGAGGACAGCCTGGCTGTGCTCTGTGTGCTACACACGTGGCCTTGACGTGGAGACTCTGAGCTGAAGGAGGAGGCCAGAGCAGGGTCCACTGCCAGGAGTCTCTCTCCGTGGCTGCCGCTTGCCGCCTGTGCCCGCCACACGGTGCCTCCATCACAGGAAAGCGCGCCAGGTCTTGAGATTTGAGGGACACTGCAGGAAACCTGAAACACTCCCCCTGGAAGCTTGCACACCCAGGGCACATCTGGGTGAGTCCAGGTGTGGGATTGTTATGATCCAAAGTTCAAACTCCTGGAACTGTGGAGGCCGGTGCTTTGAGCGTCTAGTGTCTACTAAACACCAAGGATGGATCACACATGGCAGTAACTGCAGACACCTGCCGTGAGATGAGCCCTGTCACTGTTTCCATTTTCAGGCTGAGACATGGAAATCGTTGAGGGCAAATGACTCACCAAGGGCCACTGATGTGGCAGGCAGCAGGGCCAAGAGTTTAGACTCCCACCATCTGGGCTTCAGGCCTGGCCCTCACATGCCCACTTCTCGAGGACATGCAGGAATTGTCCTTCCACACCTGGTTTCTTCCCCTTAACTGGAGTTCCCCCAGGTCCATCTGTGCTGTCACAAATGGCAGGACTCATCTTTTCTGTGGGTGAATTGCATCACCTTGTGTGGACACCACATTGTGTGTGGACATCTTTATCCACTCACCTGCTGCCGAGCACCTGGGTCCTTTCCGTTTCTCGGTCATTGTGAATTGAGCTGCTGTGGGCCTGGAAGGGCAGGTGTCTCTGTGACATCCTGACTTGGTTCCTCTGGGTGCACACCTGGTGCTGGGATGGCAGGGTCAGATGGCAGCTGGACGTCTGTGTTGCTGTGTTCCCAGGAATCCCCACGCTGCTCTCCACAGTGGTTAGGAGTAGGGCCGTGGGTACTGGAGGCCACTCAGGGCGCGGCTGGATGGAGGACCAGTTTCCAGTGTTCCCTGGCACCGTCTCCCAACTCCGCCTGACAGTGATCAATTAGATATTTCAATGAGCTGCTGGAAAGTTCTGAATGTTCCTAGCACAAGGCGATTCTAATGTGGGAGGAGATGGCTGTGCTGATCACCCTGATCTGGCGGACACACGCTGGGAACGAGAGCTGAATCACCACGCTCACCCCATGCGTGTGGACCCTACTATGTGCTATGTGAGGATAAATATAGACAGTAAAATGTCTTTTTAAAAAGCCCACCTCCATGTCCTACCGACCCCATTACTACTTCTCTGCTGAAATCATTCTGCCTAATTTCCTTTTTCTTCCCTCAAACATGGCTCTCTGGGGTAGCCTGGAACCTGGCATGTCTCTGCAAGGACACAGCTCAGGGAAGGGCTGCTGAGAGCCCAGCGGCCCCAGTGCCCTGGCCTGTGCTTTCCCGTTGGCTACTGATGGCAGAGTCTCTTTGTCCTGCACCGTTGTCCAGGCTGCTTGCTGAGCTGCAGGGACACCATCCTGGGTGTGTGTGGGGGGATTTCCATGAAAATGAGGTTCAGGCTTTGTATGTTTTTCATGAATGTGACATTAAATCCTGTTCCATGCCTCATGCAAATTCAATGTCATTTAAAATCATCCAGCAATCGGGTGAACCACTGATACTCCAATCCTCTCTCCATCTCCAGCTCTATGTGGAGGCTACATCCACGGGAAGAGTGGCACGGTCCTTTCCCCGGGGTTTCCAGACTTTTATCCTAACTCCTTGAACTGCACGTGGACCATCGAAGTCTCTCACGGCAAGGGTATGTCTGTCACGGTTCTCACACCCACAGGACAAGCACAGGGCAGGAGCCTGGGTCAGAGAGGTGCTGCTGCGTGCACAGAAAGATAGGCGGCATCCTCATGCGCATTGAAGGCTCCCATTTCCTTGTTTTAATAAGATTTTGGAAGAAAAATGGCCTTTAATTATTGAAGCTACAAGCAAACTTGATTCCTTGTTTTGCTGTTTATCAGATAATCTGGTGGATGCAGGTAAAGATAAAGTGGAAATCAGGCATAATCATCAGGAATAGAGGCACTGATTCAATAGAATGTAAATCTGATTAAATAAAAGAAAATAGGCAATTATCTAAGTTCTAATTTATATTATTAATCTAGGGAAATTTTTGTACCTGGCTTGTGCTTTAAGTCTATCCAGAATTATCCCATCTCATAAAAAACATTAATCCTCATAAAATCCAAAGACACCTTACCAAATAGACACCCTTACCTTCATACTGAAGGTCAGTATGGTAAAGACTAGGAAAAGGGCATTTTGTGCAGAAAAAATGTAGGTTAACAACATTGGGTTCATGGTAGGAATGTACTATGAATCTTTCTTTTTTGCATAAGTTTGCCATTTTTAAAAAAGTTGTTTAGAATTTTAGCCACCTTGACATTATGAAGACCTACATCCACGTCTACACCCACATCTCTCTGTACATCTATTCATCCAAGTTTATATCTATACCTACATTGGTCTCTGGCTGCGCTTACATATTTGAACATTTGCTTTTGTGTATCCCCTGCCCTTTCTTTCATTTCTAAACTACCTGATTTGATCCATGTTATCTCAAATTTCAAAGCTAGATTTTCATGTTAAGATTTTTCAATATTTTGACTTAAACTTGATATCCTATCCTTAAATTGTTTTCAGCCACAGTTAACTCCGCCACCTGTCTCTCTGTCTTGTCTGGGCTCTGCCTCTCCCCTGTCCTCCCCCCAGGGGTCCAGTTGACCTTTCACACCTTCCACCTGGAGAGTTCCCATGACTACTTGCTTATCACAGAGGATGGGAGTTTCTCAGAGCCAGTGGCCCGGCTCACGGGGTCGGTGCTGCCTCACACCATCAAGGCCGGCCTGTTTGGGAACTTCACCGCCCAGCTTCGCTTCATATCCGACTTCTCTATTTCCTACGAGGGCTTCAACATCACATTTTCAGGTATTGTGGTCCTTTCTACCTGTTTCTCTCTCCTGGCAATAATTGTGCCCTGTGGAGTGTGCACACGGCTGGCACCAGAATGTCACTTTTTGTCTTACTTTATCTGAATATTTATCCTTAATAACTACAAATAAAACTCTCTCCTGCAAAGCACTTCCTGCTCATTGCTCACGGTCCACTCTGTCGGCCTTGGAGAAGGCTCTGAGGTGGGAGGCAGGCTCAGGACCAGTTGTCCTCTGGTCCCGTAGCTGCTATCCCAGCAGATGCAGTGCTGCATGGAGCCCTGCCCCTGATGGACACCCCACACAGACAAACAGCCTGCATGGCTTCAACTTGTCCCAGCACAATCATTCACAGTGACAATGTTTCCAAAGTTCAGTAGCAGTTTTATTTTTAATCACAATGTATAGAAAATGTTTGGGTGGGATTTGGGTTGTGTCAGACATTATTTATATGTATGGGTTAGAGCGTTTAATTTGTGTAAATTTTATGACAGAGATTTTTTACAGATAAAACACTCACCAAGCATGTGCAAACTGATCAGAATGGGCAAGGTACCCTTGGCCACGAGAACAGTGCTCCTTGAGCATGTTCTGATCAAGGTGGCTGCCGTGGCCTCTCAGGTCCAGCCCACAGTCCCTGACATAGAGGGAACGCTCTCTGTCATGGGTGCAAGTTGTCGTATTGATCTGTGCTTACGGATGCCTGAAAATCCTGTGTCCACGTCGTTCTTCCCAGTTAAATGGAATGTGACTTTTATAAGATGGTCCCCGATCCCCCCAAATCACATGTGATTTCCTTTACTCTTAAGGTCCCAAAAATCCTTTAGTAAGTGTCAGTGGCACTTGTGAGTTGGTTGCTGCGGTATTGGGTATCCGCTTGTCCCCTGTACTCCACAGACCTCTTGATGGAAGGCCTCTGCTTGCTCCCAGTTCTGCCCTGCAGGACTGATCACGTCCCACCTATAATGAGAACTTGGCCGTCACCTGCCAAATGCTGCGGGGCGGTCATGCTCCATGGAGTGCAGTGCCATCCTCAGCAGCTGCCCCGGGCCTTCCTCCAACCTGGACCGTTGTCACTTGTCTTGTCTGTCCCTGCCATTTCCCTGCCTTGGTGGAGTTTCCAGAACTGGCTGCGGAAGCCAAAGCCTCACAGTCTGGACATCTGCGATTCATTTATACGCCACGGAGGGAAACTGACAGGAAACTTACAGAAGTGGCCACCCCACCAGGACAGCCACACAGCATGGTCTTAGAGCAAATCCCATTTCATGGGAAATAAGTTCCTGAGCGTCGCTAAAGACCCAATTTCATCTGGAAAGATTTTGCCTGGAAACGGGGTGGTAATCGCTCACAGGTGATGCTGATATCATGATGTCTGTTTTTCAAGTGGCCAAATAGGTAGCAGCTTCATTGCACAGAGGAAGGGCTGGCCCCTCGGGGGACTTCCCTGGTGTGTGTGGGAAATGGCTCCCTGGGCTCTTCTGCTTCCTCTCAGTGCAGTCGCTTTCCTTTCTAGAAGCCGCGTTCACACACAGTTCCCCGTGGAGCGTCCTGGCTGCTCCTGCAGAGGCTGATGGCAACACTGGGGAGGGAGGTGCCTCTGGAGATGCCCACGCCAAGCTGGGTGCCCCTGGCACTCAGGGTCAGGCCCCTGTCTGTGCACACTGGTGCCCGACCCGCCTCCTGCCCACCACATTCTGCTTCTAGAATGTCAACTCAGTTAATTCACACAGCTCACAGTCCTTCTCCTCAAACCAGGAGAGCCTGGCCACTTCCCAATGCTGCGAGCAGGTTCTCTCCTCACGTGTCTCCTTCAGACCTCCGCAGGCCCCAGAGCCCGTTGTGGTCCCGGTTGCCCAGGGCCTGCTCCCGTCTCCCAGCAGCACAGCTCCTTCCCCTATGTCGTCCCAGTCTAGTTCCTGCTGTGCAGGGGACACCTGAGGCCACAGTCATGAAGACAAGCCTGGGTGGGTGTGGTGGGGGCAAGTTCACATAACGGTCCTCAGCCTCTGGCCAGAGCCCCATGCTCCTTCACCATGGCCCAGGTGGAGGACACAGGAGAGCCAGCCAGGGAGGAGGTCGGGCCAGAGGACCCTCCTCACCAAGGACCCTCCTTCATCCCTGAAGGCAGAGCCTGCACGGCCTCCTCTCAAGTGCCTTCTCCTTACCACTGTGAGAACGGAGCACAGATCTCAACAGGAGAACACTCCCATCATTAAGTACAAATCGGTATTCCTAACCTCATCTTTCTACGTGGCTGTCTCCCTCTCCCATGAGATTTCAGAGGGGTGCTGCTCCCACTGCTGATCCATCAGTGCCCCACAGAGCGGAGCTCACTGCTCTTGTGATGTGTTTCTCCACTCGGCAAGTGTGGCTGAACCGCTGGACGAAGCCTGGCGGGAGTCCAGGGCTGGAGACGAGAAGCCTGGATTCACTGGGGACCAAGGCACGGTGCAGAGCCTCCAGGGGCACAGAGAGCGATAAGCAGGTCCATGGGGACAGGAGAAAAGACACTGTCCTGAACAGATTCCAGGGAGGGGCTCTGATACACTGGGACTGGATGGCCAGGACATGTGTGTGATAAAGGACAACGTGGGATGGGCCTCCTGGGGGCGCTGCAGTGTTGGGAGGGGCCACAAGGGCACACAAGGAGGCCGCTGCATCCAGAGCCCTGAACTGAAAGGGAAGGGTGGGGCCTGGAGCCAGGTTGGCCTGCAGGACTCAGAAGCCACTGCACGTTGATTCTGCACGTGCCCTGAACCCTTCACGAGGGTGAGAGCAGAGATTGACAGGTGGGCCCTCTACATACGGAGGGTTTGGAGGAAATACAGAATTTTATTTTGGAAAAATTAAGGTATACATCCAAAAGAGATTGGGAGAGTCTTGAGTTGATACGATAGGCTCAAGTTAGGAAACGTGCCTGAAAGTCAGCAGTGTCGGCTGGTTTGAAGCCACAGGACCAGGACGCTGGGCAGGTCTGAGGTGCAAAGAGACAGGCCCCGGGTCACAGCTGGGCTCAGCTCTCTGCGGTTGGAGGTGAGGATCCAAGTCTCCTATGGAAGATGGGGCCATGGGTCAGGAGGGCCGTGGGTATTGTGGAAGCTCGGGAAGGAGACCTTTTAGAGAAGCAGAGATCACCCAGCGGTTCCCACACCCACTGAGAGGGCGAGTGCAGAGGGCTGGGGCTGTGGGTCACAGTGATGTTGTGGGAGCTGTGACAGATGGCAAAGGTGACACAGGACAGATGATGGAGATACAGGGAACATTCAGTCCTTCAAAGATCTAGTGCTGAGAGTAGCCAGGAGCTGGCCTGGTGGTGTGTCGCGAGCTGGCTTGTAGCATGTCTCCTGCTGAGGTGGCGCTGCAGCCCACGCCTCTGAACCTGGGGAGTGAGTGAGAGTATGGCTACAGACAAAGGATGAACCAGGCTGGCAGTCAGAGGGAAGATGGAATCCTGAGGGCCACGCGTTTTCCTTGTGCTAGACGAGGGATGAAAACGGTGTGAATGTACATCATGAAACTGCTTAGTGATCGACAGGAGCATCCTTCCATGACCCAACAGGGTGTAAAGCCGGCACCATCTAATCTCATGGTTCCGCACCAGGCTCTCTCTTCAGGCAGGTGGCTCTCAGAGGCCATCATCTACACTAATTAAACGTACACAAGCCAAGAACCCCAGCAGTGCGATGTTTCTTTGCATAATATAATAATAGTCTATCGCAAAGTAATACCAAATCACTATCTCATTCTGGGAGAGTTTTCAGTGGGTTGGAAAGAAACTGCGTGAAAGGTCCCATCTGAATGGAGAAGGTGAAGTACATCTCACATAGAAGGAGGACCTCAGCAAGACAGGAGGTAAAGTTCCCCAGACGGCACCATCTTAGTGTTTCCTAAGTATTTGATCATTATGCTTTGTATGTGATAGTTTTTAATAGGTATTTATTGAGTGCAATTACAGGGTATCATTTATGTCTTTCTTCCTGGGTTGCACTAAAATAAGGTCAAATTAGTTACATTTTAAGAATGGCCAGAGTAGTTTGAACACAGGAATTACGGGAGGTTTTTACCCAAAGGCAGAGCAGGAGGAAAGACAATCTGACAGCCCCACGGAAGACCAGCAGGCTCAGGGAGGAGGAGGAGGAGCGTGGGAGGAGCACCCCATGCCCCTTGATGGGGCTGCGGCATCAGTCCAGCGATGACATGCCAACGAGCAACCAGACAAGTGGTAAAAGTGAAAAAGACTCAAATTTGGAAAATATGGAGAACGTTGACAAAGGGTTGCTCTCAGCGTGATCCCCGGGAGCACTAGGTCTGAACCTCAGAGTTCGGGGCCTTGAGGCGGCACGGGAGACTGCGATGAAAGCAGAGCTGTCCTAGAAACATCAGCAGGCTTTTCCATGTTCCTGCCGCCAAAATCTGGAAGCCTGACCCTCCTCTGCCTGGTGATTTGAATAATGCTTATCCTGCACTTGACCTTTCCACACCTCTGAGAGCCCCGTCCAGGTCCGACACATGTCTCATACTGAGGCACAGCAGGAAGGGAGACATCAAGCTCCATCCAGGCTCCTGTCCGTGCTCTGACCGACTAACAGCGAAAACCCAAACTTCACAACAGACCCAGGGATCAGCATCAACCAGAGCACCTTGCCCATGTACCGAGGTCTGGAGGGGTCGGGAAGGGCTGTTATCAGCACCAGTATCTTGAAACTCCCCTTCAGGGTGCAGCAACGTGCCAGCATAACTGCTTTTAGAAAACTGTGTTAGCATTTTCTTCTTGGGTGGTTTATAGAAATTTCTAGTTTATAGAAGATTTTCTATACATTTCTGGGGCAGGTTGAGAGGTGAAATGGGCCACGGGAGCTTTCATCAACCCATGCTGGACATGGCTTTTCTCTTGCGCTCTGTGTCTTGGTGGTTGCAAAGCACCTTTAAAAGCAGCGCAGAAACTGATGTCAGCAGAAGTATCAGTCAAATCACCCCACACTCTCCAAGGGGCACCTCTGAAGCGGGTCATTTCACTTTACAGTGTTACGTGTCTGAATTTTAAAAATATTAGTATTCACACCACTTGTCAAAGGAGAGCTCCTAATTCAAGGGACAGAAACCGCCCAGAGCACAGCGGAGCTTGGGAACAGCTGCCTGTTTTCATATTTTTAACGAGACCTCTTTGAATTCTTGCTGAGTTGTTAGGTCCCCGTGTGGCATCCACCAACCCCACATGCTCACTCTCTCTCCTCCTGTCTCAGAGTATGATCTGGAGCCGTGTGACGACCCTGGAGTCCCTGCCTTCAGCCGCAGAATCGGGTTCCACTTTGGCGTGGGGGACTCACTGACCTTCTCCTGTTTCCCGGGATACCGCTTAGAAGGTGCCACCAAGCTTGCCTGCCTGGGTGGGGGCCGCCGTGTGTGGAGTGCACCTCTGCCAAGGTGTGTGGGTAGGTGGTCACACGCTTTCATTTCATTCATCTGTGGGGACAGGGCTCCGCCCAGCCAGGAAGCAGAGTGGGGTGGACAGGGCGGTGGGGCCCAGGCTGGACCCAGCCCACACTGCTGGAGTTGTCTTGTGAAGGGTGTCCCTTTCAGCTCTAAAATTTACAACTGAACAAGAGTGAACGTAATCACGTGTCAAGCATATTTATGGAGGGAAAGTACAGGTACATATGTATACAAGTAATCTGGGAAATAATAACGAGGTAGACGCTCAGGTGGAATAGAGGGGCCTCTGGTAACGCACTGGTTGGAAGCCACACTCTCCTGGAAGAGCAGTGATGACAATCTGGAACAGCACCCTGGCCTCCTGTCCCCTGAGCCTCTGACATGGGCCTGCTGTGGACTGTCAGGTGGCCCCAGGCTAGAGAGGGCAGGACTCGCGGGAGTTTTCCTGTCAGTACTTGGAGACAGTCCTGGGCTCGTGCTGGGTGGGAGTGCTGGTCGGAGGTGGAGTTCAGGGGTGGCTGCCTCTATGCTGCTCTGAGGGCCTGGAGGGACCCCTGGCCCCTGGCTGCAGGAAGGTGCTGACCATGGCCAGGAGGCCTGTCGCCAGCTCAGGCAGAGGTCTGCACTTGCCTCAGCCTTGCTGAGCACATGGTGGGTTTTACCCCCTGTTCCTTTAACTTAGAGAAAAAGGCCTAGGAGCAGAGGTGGGTGAGAGAGCACCCTGGGGTTGTGCTTTCGGAGTCCGTGAGGACTAATCTCACCAGCCGACATTCCGGGGGCAGCCGGGGTCACCCTGGGAATAAGATCTGGCTACACACAGGAAGGTCTAGAACGTCAACGTGTCATTCCCAGGTTCCTCATGGCCCCCGTCTCTCCAACCCTCAGCGTGACTTAGGAACACCGTGCGAGTCAACACCAGGCAGTGTTTCAGGTTTCCATCTGGCGGCAGCGTCAGGCAGGTTCAGGGACCCACTTACACCACCTCCCCCTCGTGCCAGGCCACCCTCTCCTGAGAGCAGAGTTCCCACTTTGGTTGTGACTTTTACTTGAGAACTGGAGGCAAGTTTTGAAAACTGTCTTTGAAAGAAGCACAGCCTGTGCGAATGATCTGAGGGTTACCAGAGTTGCCCGGACCCCATTCCCCATGTGAGACAGGCCTGCCAGAGACAGACGGAGGCCCAGGAAACGACCCTCCCTCAGTGAGATCCAGCAAGCTTCCAAACACGTGGCGCTCGCTGGTCTGCGGTCACCCTGTCCATTGCCGTCATTCTGCTTTATCTAGATTATTACCTTGCACCGCCTTTCTTGTTATTCTGCCTGTTACACTGTTGTCTAAAATATTGCACAATATCTAGACCTGGAATAGCAGCGACGGGTCCTTAGTGCTTCCTGGAGGGCAGGCATGAGTATTTTATTTAATCTATCGCATCTGTATGCAGTGACAGGTCTATGGTCATTCTGTCTTAAATATGGGAATTCTAGGACACAAAGAATCTGAGAACTTCACCCAAGGGCACAGAGCTCCAAAGGTGCTGTGAAGCTGGGTCCCGCTTTTAACCACCACCCACATATGGGATCTAAGTTGGCCCTGACCCTATAAACCCTCTTGATTTTTCCTCTCAGCCCACCTGGCCAAGATACCTTTAAATAGAGTGCTGTTGATGGCCCCAAAACACACCAGCTGGCCCAGTGGGTGTGTCCCTCCTCCTCCCGCACTGTCCACCCCTCTTCATTCCTGGTTCTGAAGGACCCCACCTGTGCCCAGCTCTCAGGTCATGCTCACCCAAGTCACAGTGCCCAGGCCCAGTGTACTCTCCTGCTTCTCTCCTGGGCTGGGCCTCTGGCTGCTGGATGGAGCCCACCAGCCCTGGGAACACAGGCTGTCCACTCTGGACAGAGGCACTGTCCACATCCAAGACCTCAACCCATTTGTCCCTCAGCAGAACCTGGTGAATCACCCTACCCCACACCCTGGGCACTGCTCTCAACCCTGCAACACAGGGTCCTCCGTTCACTGGAGGGGCCAGATGCCCAGGTCCCCCAGGGCTCCCACTCAGCATGCTTCTGCTGGAACCGAGTCCCCCAGCACAGAGCCCTGGCTCTCCTTCCTACCCCGTGCCTGTCTCCAGGCACCCCTACATGGAGGGCTGGCCCCTCCCTTCAGGACGAAGACTTCTGTCCTCCGAGTGCACCCCACTACCCCTCTACCCACTTTTGAACTGTGGAGAAGCAGTCTTCCGTCTTCCCTGGGAGATGCCTGGGCCGTCAAAGCTGCCTTGTGTCTTGGTCTTCCCCAGGCTGAGAGCTGCTTTCAGGTGAGCCACCTCACCCTGAGACCACCTGTTCACCCAAGGAACCAGGTGACCTCCCTTAAAGCTTCTCTTTAGTTCTAGAAAACTTGATTCAGCAATATTCTGTGTTCCTTTAAAATTATGAAATAGCCATGACCAAAATTTGCAAGTCCACCCAAGAGACCGCAGGTGACAGCCTCAGGACATTGACCGAGTTGTGAGCACCCCTCATTTTCCTAATCTACCCGTTCTCACCACACTTCCTGGGTAACACCTGAGCCACCCTTTCCCTCTTTTCCAGTTCACTCCTGAGTGGAGGAGAAGTCTTCTTTTCATTTGCATTTACTCCTCTTGGGCTTTTTCTATCTAATTATTTGTTTATGATGATGTATCTCATATACCCCATGCTGTTCATCTCCTCTAGACGTGCTCAAGATCTCTCTTGTGGCACCTCTGAGCGTTTAATTACCCAAGTACCATTCAAGATTGCTTTAGCTGCCAGGCAGAGAAAGCTGTCCTAAATGGTTTATGTCAAAATGAAGGTCTGTTGGTGACGTGACTACACGTCCACAGTAGGTGCACCTTCAGAGAAGGTTTGAACCAGGGTTCAGCTGGTCAGTAAGGACCTGGCTGGTGTCTCAGCACTTCTGTCTCACCAACGTGGATACAGCAGCAGACATCCCCTACCGTCTGACACAGCTGCTCAGGGCAGGCTCCATGTCAGGCCATGGAGCACATACCCCACCATCAGGTGGCCCAGGAGAAGCAAGCCACAGAAGACCATTTCAGTGCAAGTCCTGGATCTCCTCTCCCATTCCTGTTCTCCACGCCTCACTGTGGCCAGAGACTTTCCAGTGGCTGAGGGCCTCTAGGAGCCGGCTGCATGACTGTTCAATAGTAACAAAAAATGCCTGTTTTGTGGCATTTCAGATACTTTGTGGCATCTTGGTTGGAAAGCAGGGCAAAAGATAGAGAATAGATTTAAGGAAGAGAAGTGTCCCCAAGAAATCTCCATGATGATTCTCATAGTCCCCAGAGCATGGCGGCCCAGCATTACAGTGGACAGCACTGAGATGCACTCGAGGGAAGTTTTACCTCCAGTGTGAGGCTGATCTGGCCCCAGGATGGGTGTGCGTGGCAGGACCCAGGCACACTGACTGACAGCACCACAGACTGTCAGCCTGCACTGTGGCCAGTGGGTGGCCCAGCTGGGGGCCTGTGGGGAGTCTGGCTGTGCTCCCACCTGTGAGGCTGATCCGGCCCCAGGCTGGGTGTGCGTGGCAGGACCCAGTCACACTGACTGACAGCGCCAAGCCCGTCACCCTGCACTGTGGCCAGTGGGTGGCCCAGCCGGGGGCCTGTGGGGAGGCTGATCCAGCCCCAGGCTGGGTGTGCGTGGCAGGACCCAGTCACACTGACTGACAGCGCCACAGCCCGTCACCCTGCACCGTGGCCAGTGGGTGGCCCAGACTGCGCAGGTGGGCGTGTCCTGCAGCAGTGGGCGTGGCCTTTTTCAATGTGGAGAATTAGCTAAGCCACAGGGATCCTGGGCCTGGCAATGTCTCTGTGAACAAGCTTGTTGATCCAGGCCCAGGGGGGTGCTTGTCACAGCAGCCCAAGAGGAAGAGGAAAGACATTGGTGTCACAGGTCATCGCCTTTGTACACAAAAATTCAAGGAAAAAAATCAATTGACTCCTTTCTATCATGGTTAATTTAGTTTTAATTAGTTTCATTGCAAAACTTTCCATAACAATTCAATTTTAATTAAAATTTCAGTGGATTCTTTATAATACAGCAAATGATTCATATCAAGAAAATTTGTATCCATTTACCTTAAAGTAATATTAAATGGATTATTAAAAAATGTAAAAAGTGAATCATTTAATTGCTCTGGTAATGAAGAATTACACTGGATCCCTTGAGTCAAGTTCAAAGAATTTTTGACTTTTTGATCCCTTAAATCTTGCAATTTTTCTGAGCACCTGCCTTTGAGCCTAAGTGCCTAGCTTCCTCTAGTTATCTCCTCCAGTGTAGTCCCAGGGTTTAGTGAACTTCTCTTGGGCTCTTAGACACATCTTGGTTCTTTCTGCCCAGGAATGATGATATCCATGCAGATGTGTTGTCATGTGTAAGTTAGGTTCAAAGAGTCGTCATTGCCTATTTACTGATAAATCTCCATCGTGACTCAAGTTATGAGAAATACCTGCTCAGATGCAGCAGATTTGCTTTCTGAGGTGAGTTTGCAGTGAGACATGGGGGCTCAGAAGCTGGCTCATTGCTCCTGTCTTCTCTTCCCACAAGCTGAAGCAACATAGTCTCCAACGTGGTATCAGTCACAAGTGGGCAGTTAATTTTGCAGTTATTATTTTACATAGTGTAGACTTAAGTTACCACCATTTGTTATTTATTTGCTTTAAAAGAGCCTCCAAATCTAAATGCCAACAAAAAGATATACAGAATTACTTCCTTGGGTTTGATTTCCTGTTCTTCCATGGCTAACAGTGCTCAATTCTTCTTTCTTGCCCTTTCTTCTTGGGATATTATGAGAAATGATTATATGGTTGATGACTAACACAAGCTTCAGCTCACTGGTGACCTGTTTCAACTGAATGTCCTTAATAACATACTCTTCTAGAAAATTTGACCTACCAATATTCATTTCATCATTATAAATTGGGAGCATTATTGTGAACAATTTGATATAAAATGTGTTCAGCATCATTTAGGCTGTGAAGAGTGTCATTCTCTTCCTGAGCCCTTACTGTTTGTATCTCTCAGATCTACATTCACCTTATGACCTTGGGAAAGAGCCTTGATTTGTGAATCATTCTATGCCTTAGTTTCCTCATCTACAAGTGAGGCTTAGTGATCTGTCACATAGGACCACTGGGAGAACTATGAGTGAATGTAGAGAACTTAGAAAATTTGTGCTAGCAAACATCATTTATTTTAGTTTATGCCTCAGCCTCCTTGTGATGGATTGAACCTACTTTAAAACTTTTCAGATACTCACAAATCTGTAAAACACGTGGCAAGTTTGCTAAGAAGGAAAACAATCGAATAAAAATCTCTGGTAGTGTGGAGGGCAAGGGTAGGTGGGCCAGCCACCTCTAGCCAAGGGAACTAAACCTGCCTAGGTGAACACAGACACCACAGCTGGTGACAGGGAGCCCCAGTCCCAGGAGAAAGCTCTTCCTCTGCAGTGGTGCTTGTGGCACTCCCAGATGGCCTGGACCTGGGGGGCTTGGCTTGGCTTGCTCCGTGAGGGTGCACGGGGCCATCTCCCACAGCTGCTCAGGCAGCAGAGAGGCAGAGCTCTTGGGTGGGAGCCCCGTGGCTGCTCGATTGCCCCACGTCCCTTCAAGGCTCCCTCCATCCTCTTGGCCTCTTGCAGCTGAGGGGGAAGATGGGGAGCAGCTCTTGAAGACCAGGTCCTCATCACCCCACCCACCCCACTGCAGGCTCGTGGCCAGGGCCGCCTGCAGGACAGAGGACTCCTGACACAGCCCAGCCTGCTGGGCGGATTCTCCAGGTGGCACTTCTACAGCTACAGGAACATGTCCCCAGAAGTGTCCCTCTACCAGAATGTGCTCCCCGTGACACTTTGCTGGCATGTATTACATTTCAATAGTGTGAGGCTTTTCCCAAACCTATAAGTCTTGAGTTAAAGCACCTAAATTTGATTTTCAAATAGTTTCCTCTGTTGAATGTTGCCAAATTCAACTTTAAGTAAAAATTCCTAATATTGGTGATTTGGTTCCCCAATCTGGTCAACAGATTCAGTGACTTTCTCCCCTTGTCCTCGTTGGGTCAGCGCCTTCACGAGTGTGAACATCCCCGGCTCTGCAGAGCAGCCCTGGGGACCTCGCCTTCTGGTTGTGTCCTGGTTTTCACCTTGTGCCTTCTGCCTGTGGGTCAGTAGCCCTCTGATTCTTCAGGAAGGAACAAGAGGACATTCGCATGGATGGTCCATGTCAGTGAATCATCACCGATGCCCAGGGAGGGCCTCTGTGAACGTCTTCTTGGGTGCAAGCTATGGAGCCATGGTCTTCCACCCGGGCTGTCTGACCTGGAAGGGACGCCAGCAGCCATGCAGTTTTCTGTCCGCTAACTGTGGCTAAAAGAATGCTTTGGAGTATAAACTGCACGTGAAGTAACAGGGGATGGAGCAGGAAGCCTTGATATTGTGGTGGAATCCCATTGCCATCTCTTCAGGTCTCCGAGTCAAGTCCCTGGGCCTCCCTCAGCACCTCCTCAAACGCCCGTCCACTCCTGCCTGATGGTCTCTGTTCAGGAAGGAAGTCCTCAGGCATGTTCCTGCCTGATTCTCCCCTCACAGCCTCCCACACGAGGACACCACCAGGCACGAGCCAGCGTGGTCCCCCCAAGACGCCCAGCAGCCCCTACTGCACTTGGGCTAGGGAACTGTGGCCTGTGATGTCACTCTCTCACTCACTGCCAAAGAAAGTAAGAGTCGTGCTAGGGCCAGATCGTGCGGAAGGGACCTGCAGAGGCTGTGCCCTGCCTGGGGCAGCCTGCGGGGGACGGAGTGTGCTGGCTTTCCCTTCCTCTTGGTACTTAATTAATGCTTTACTTGGGCTCAGCTCAACTTCATTGCTATTATTTAAACCAATACTTATCTTGTTGAATTTTTAAGAATCACTCTGCCTGTCACATCGTGTGGCTGGTAAAGTCGTTGATACCGAAGCCCAGGGGTCTGTCGCACACACGTACGTGCACATGGGTGTCTGTGTGCGTAGTGACTTCATTTCACCCTGTTTTTGTCATGGAATTTTAGAGCTGAAGGCGTTCTTAACTGACACTGTTCACAGTCATAGATGAGAAAACAGATGCTGAGGGTGTGTGACTTTCCATGATCAACAGATACTAGGGTTTTATGATTGTCGCTTCGCCATGGTTCAAGGAAGTTTGTTTTGTGTGATTTTGGAGTTGAAAGTCAACAGCCCTGTACTTCCATCAGGAAAAGGGGAAAGAGCATAGTGGTTGCCACGGGATGGTCTCCATCCTGAGACGGCGTGGACGGGACAGTGCTGTGGCCTATCAGAAGGCTCTGCTGCTTTCTGTGTCATTAGACCCCCTTAAATGCACTGCTTGATGCCAGGAAGTTCAAGAGCAGGAAAGCATGCTGGTCTCACAATAGGATCGGCACGTGGAGATGACCAGGCATTTCATGGGGGGGAAACAGGTGGGCAGAGGGGGCCAGGCCGAGATGTGGCCAGGGAGCTCTTCATAGGGTGGTGAGCTGCATCCGCAGAGGAAGGCCGTTCTATTACAATAACCAAGAAACTATTGAAAAGGGGGGAATGGGATGTCTTTTCTGCCCCGTGATTAAGCTGTAAAAGTAAGCCACTACTCTGTTTTTATAATTTAAAAAAAGGCATAAATGAGGGACATGCATTGGTAGAAGAGAGGGTGATCATAATGTTGGAATTTTTGATCTATTAAAATCAGTAATTCCACTTTTGAATCCTCTTTTAATGTCCTATTTATTTTAGCTGAATGTGGAGCAAGTGTGAAAGGAAATGAAGGCACATTACTGTCTCCAAATTTCCCATCCAATTATGATAATAACCACGAGTGTATCTATAAAATAGAGACGGAACCTGGCAGGGGGATCCGCCTCAGAGCGCGGAGCTTCCAGCTGTTGGAAGGAGATACGCTAAAGGTAAGCCTCGAGCTGGTGCATCTGTTTACCACCTGCCTTCCTCCCTACCATCCATCCATCCGTCTATCACCCGTCTACCCACCTGTCCATCACCCATCCACCAGTCCAATATCCTCCATCACCCTCTTCCTTCCTATGTGTTCATCTTCTATCCTTCTCTCCATCGATGTATCCATCTATTCTCATATCGACCTCCATGGGTATATACTGATATACCTCCATATACACATAATTTTTTTCCATTTATTTATGCAGTTGCTTTGATGAAGTAGAGCGTGGTGTCATTTTGTAGAGTCTGTGTGGATTTAGAAATCATTTTGTCTATGATCCTAGATCCAACTAACATTGATAAGTAATGTGTTGTGGGAAAATTATTTGATATGCATGGCCTTTGCTTCCTATGTGTAAGACCCGGCAACAGTACCTTCTTTTTGGCTGTTTTGAAGACTAAATAACTTAACGTATGATGTTTGTGACATCATGTCCGGCACACAAGGAAATCATTCAGACCTGCGGGACCCCAGGCCAACCCTTTCTCCAGGTGTTCTTTTTTATGAATGTGGCTGTCACATTTGGAGCTGGAGGATTCTGGTGTGCTGATGGGGACAAGCCCAGCTACTCTCGTGGTCAGCCAGGGAGTCGCTGGGCTGGACCATGACCATTGCTCCACGGGCAGCAGGCCCCCAGCTCTGCCATGATTCCTACAGCTTCATCTCCATCTGTAATCACCTTCCGTTTCTAAGGCTTCTGGCATAGACCTCACCTACCCCGTGACTCTTTCAAGGAAGTGGGGCCCTTGCAAAGCCCGGGAACAGGATGGTGGGCATTGCAGACCCAGGACGATGAAAGAGACAGGCTTTGAGCAATGAAGGCCAATGTTGAAAGTCATCTGGCCCAGCCAGCTGCTCCTCGTGGGGGAGAGACGGGCAGCTGGACCACACCAAAGCTGGTGCCTGGAAAGGGAGGGTCACGTGCTCATTTCCCCTCTACAGTGGGTTTCAGTTATATTTGCAGCCTCATGGTTGCACACAGAGACACCTCTCAAGTTCAACAGATTCAAATCACTTTAAGCTTTAAGAAGTGGGCTGCTCTGTGTTGGCCGTGGCTTTGTGCAGGGTGATCTGACCCTCTCGACCTCGTGGGCAGTGATGTGCAGGGTCCAGAGCAGCTCACAGACCGAGTGCCTGGCTGCCTCTCAGGTACAAGGTGCACCACTTTGCAGAGGCATCATTTAACAGAGCAGTTTTACGCTGGCTGTCCTTTGATTTAGTAGTCTTCTGAAAGCTCATGCTGAGAGCATGAAGGGCTGTAATTAAGAAGTGTTCTTCAGTCAGGAAGCTGGAGCATTCCTGCTAATCTAAAAAAAAATTGTGAAGTTGAGTCATAAGAATTTTCTGAATTCATTGACAGCCTCAAATTTAACACAAAACTTTTGAGTGACTATTCTCTGGTACAGGTGAGTGATGAGAGATACTGTGTCAAATATGCATTGATAAATAAAGTCCAAGTGGAGGGAAGGGAATCATGCTCATTTTTAATTAGGAGCAGCTTGAACTTGTTGACTTCAACAAAAAGTAAAAATAAATCTTTAGTTGCAGGGAAACTGTCAATCACATAAAATGCCAAAATATTTTGCCATCTTATGTTTTGTAGAATGTTCTAATAGATATCTCTGTTAAAAGTGCTTTAATTTTTTTAATTTTGGAGCAAAATCTGTTCACATTAATCTTTCACACATGCCATGATCCAATAGCAAAGACGAAGATGTTATGTATGCACACTACCCACATTCCCCCCAACGACATGTAAGACAAACAGCTCTTATGAAACTTTGTGAAAAGCAGGTTTGGGAAGAGCCAAGGTATGGTTCCTGGCAGCAGGAGAGATCTCGTGAGAACTCAGCATCAGCACTCGGAGATGCCTGGTTTTCCAGTTGCTCACCTGCTCCCTGCTCCATCCCTCTGATGCACTGACTAAATGCAAGCTTGAAAGGGTCCTCAGAGCAGATGGCTGTCACCTGGTGTGAAGCAGGTGGCTCCAAGGCTCTTTCTAACATCTGGAAGAATGCTTGGAGACAGCTGCTTAGATGCAGAGCTGCAACCTGGAGATGTGCAGACCCAGCAGGCCCATTGCTCATTACCCTGGAATCACCCGGGCATCACACCTGGCTCTTTCTTGGTGATGTGTGCAAACCCTGAGCCCTCACTCACCATGAGAGAGGCAATGAAGCAAAGCTGGTTCAGGCTTGATCTTAGGTCCTCAGTCAAGGGCAGCATTAAGCACTAGTGATGTGGACATGCAGGATAGAGCCACCCACTGTTATGGAGAGTCAAGGAGTTAAGTGTTCAAGCTGCTCAGCTTTGCTGATGTAACCGTGAGGCCACCAACTTGGTGACACTCTGTGGGGTGCAAGGTCTAGCCCCTTGAGGGAGCCAGGTGGATGCAGCCATGTGGGAGGTGGTGTCCAGGACTGAGCAGAGCTGGCCGTGAGTCCTGTTTCACATCCGGCCCAGCTCTGTGGGCCTAGCCAGGTGCCCTTGGCCTTTCTGGGAGACCTGATGTTTTTTCCTTGAGACAGATTTTCCTCGGGGCTTAAAACCCTTCTGTTTAGCATGTCAGATGCCTTCCAAGTTCATGGAAGCCCCATCTAAAGTCATAGAGACTTCTTAAAAACCATAGCCTATGGCAGGAGCCTTTTAATAAGGAAATAAGGGAGAAAATGATTACATGACACTGTGTATACAATAATTGCTGGCAATAAAATAACTAATAATGCTTCTAGATGTGTCTTCTTTCTCATGAGTGTGCTGGCGTGTATAGTCTGCTGAGCAACGGGTGTGGTGACGGGGAGGAGTGAGCCAGGGTCCACGTGAGGAGGGCAGAGGGGGAGAGGACCAGGCCTGGGAGCACCGACATGGAGAGGATGGCCTTGAGAGGTCAGGGTGCTTTCAGTAAGGGAAAACTGGCCTGGTCCACAGGGCGGCTCTCTGCCTGAGGGAGGGGCTCGAGGATGGTGCCTGTGTCCCAGCTGCACTGGGATGCCCGAGGCCACCATGCTCAGTCAATGTTGATGCCATTTCCTCAGACACACCTCAGCTCAGAGAGTGCCACGGGGTGGGGTCCCCATGGAGTGTCGTGACCCACTCCCACTGAGGTGCAGGTGGCTCCCTGAAGGTGGGGAGTCCTCCAGGAGCCCTGCCCCTCACCAGACATCCCATCACCACCGAGCCCTGTGTGCACTGCCTTCTGCGACTGATCATAGCCGCTGAGTTCCACAGTCAGAAGACGGCCCGTACAAAGTGTTCCAGGCTCGATGACCCGTCTGCTGTTATTACATGACGGGACTCTTTCATGACAGCAAATCCAAGGCTAGTCCCCCGCGGGCCTGAGAACTGTGCTGGGCCGGGGTTCGGTAGTGCTGTGGTTCCCAACGAGGGAGGGACATCCACGTACACAGCTGGGTCTGGGCGAGACTCTCGCCTCTGGAACCTGCTAGATCTTCCTACCTTTCCACCCTGAGGAAGGGACGAGAGGAGACAGCAGAACCCAGGAAAGCACAGAAACACTCACTTAATTTTACACAAACAGGAAAGAGCTCTCCAGGTAGCCAGTGTGAGAGGATGGGATGGAGTCTGTGGCGAGTAGCATTGAAGGGAAGGATGAAGCTCAAAGAAAATAGATGATTTAGTGCTTCTGAATACTTCATAAAAGTGCGTCTTTGAGGATTTGAATGTCTTGTTAAAATTGCTACCATGCGAATATAGCAGGGAACGGGAGGACTCATGCTGTGAATTTTCACTAGGTTTATGACGGAAGAGACAGCTCGTCTCGAGCCCTGGGAGCCTTCACCAAGAAGGAGCTGATGGGGCTGACCCTCAACAGCACCTCCAATCACCTGTGGCTGGAGTTCAACAGCAACGGGTCAGACACCGACCAAGGATTCCAACTCACCTACTCCAGTAAGCCGCTGGCGCCGGCCCACCCTGTGCCTTTATTGATCTTCTCTGTCCGTCCCCTACCATGTCTGATTCCATACCTGTCCAAACCAGTAAATTCAGAAACATTAGGAGAAGCAGCAGTTTGAAATTTATCTCTTTAGAGGTATGCATATTTTTTAATAATCAAATAGCTAGACCTGAAGAGGAAAGAGCTTGTGACATTGAAGAGCTGCTGGGGTTAAAGATTGATGGTGGCATAATGTGCACCATCCAAAGGCAGACTAACATGGATATGAAGGATTTAGAGTGAATGCTTAAAATGGGGTCAGCCCCATCAGCTTGTTCTTGATGAAGGCTCCCAAGGCTTTCGACTAATATATATATAATATATATTATACTTTATAAATTATATGTATGTACATATATAATACAACTGCATACACACAACTGCATATACACAACTGCATAGCAACTGGATCTTGTAGATTCTTTTCTCACCACTCATTCCCCCGATGATAGAACCAACAGTCGTTTGAGTACTCACCAGAGAGCCTTTCTCTGAGTTGGTGGAGCGTGGATTTGACCTGCAGCCTACAGTTTAACCAGTGTTCTGCAGCACCCTGTAATAATGCAAATCAGCTGGGTATGGTGGCACAAAGATGACCTTCTCCCTGCAACTCTAGAGGCTGAGGCAGGAGAAGGGCAAATTTAGGGGCAGTCTGAGCAAATTAGGGAGACCCTGCTTCAAAAAATAAAAAGGGCTGGAGATGGAGCTCCTCCCTAAAACACCCCCTGGGTTTGATGTCTGGGGACCTCCCAAAATGCAAATCAGTATGGAAGGTTTCCTTTTTAAGATATAAATTAAAAAAGACAAGAGAGGTAAAGTAATTGTTGCTTTTTCAAAAAAGAAGAATCTCACTATAATAATTGCCATTTGCAACATTCTTAGTTACAGCCAAATTAAAAACAAAAATAGCTATTTCCTTTGGATAACTAAAGGTGATTAATCAATTGAAATGCTTTCAATATATAAATAGTGCAATCTTTTACTAGTCTGATTTTAGAATTTTATGAAAATGTCCCAGGACATGGGAAATTTAGAAATTCAGATTTTTTTAGTGTGAAATGATGTGGGTGCCCATCAGAGCTGCTGCCTTTATTTGACAAATGAGCAAATGAATTTCTGGAAAGATAATCATCACCCCTCAGACCCCAAGCTAATCTGGGTGCCCAGAGGAAGATCAATTGCCTCAGTCCCCTTAATACAAAAAAAAAAAAAAAATCATGGTTGGTGGATTTTAAGACTGGACAAAAACAGAGTGGCCGATGTCCTGAGAAGGCCTACTTTTCACTTTCATGATAATCCCATTGAAGACTCACCAAGTGAAAGCATTTCAGTTGATTCCTATGCTGAAGTCAGTGATGGTGGACAGCCTGGGAGGGATTGACAAGCATGGCTTTCTTTAAGAGACCCCAGCCTTCAGAATCTCACCCTCCAAACACTGCAGAGCTCTTAGGAACAGTTTTCAGTGCGGGCAGGTAGAGCACACACTGGGGACCCTTCTCCTGTGCTGTGGTCCCTTCCTCGTGCTCGGCAGTGTGCTTCTTGCTTGGATGCATCGACACCCCCCTCCTGGCTCCTGGACTTCACTGACACTTGGGAAGGCAACTGCAAAGCCTTCAGGTAGCCTTCTCAGCACAGGGTGGACAGGAGGACATTCCCACGTGCACCCAGGGTTCCTCAGTGCTCCCTCCACTGAGCACAATTGGATGCCTTGGCTTATCGCACAAACCGCGTCTCCTTTCCCTGTTCCTCACCAGAGAGCAGAGAGCTGTGGCCAGGGCGCCAGGGCTCACCTTCCACTGTGCTGCCCTCGAGAGGCCGCTTCCTGGGAAGAGCCTTGGGCCAGGCTGTGGCCTGTGTCTCCCTGCTGTTCCCAACCACCTGTCTCCCCTCCTTCTGATACCTGCTGGAGCGGTTCTTGGTTCTCACACACTTAGCTCTGTTCTCATAGATGTGCAAAAGTCCCCCAAAGCAACGCTTGAGCGTGCAACCTCATGTGGCCAGCGTCAGAGGGGAGAGGGCCACTGGACTGTCCACAGCCTTCTGCTGTCTCCTTTGTTCTTCAAGCAGTAGTTAGCAAGGCCTAGGTGGAGACAGGGGTTGCAGACTTTCCATTCCTGACACCCACCCGCCCTCACCAAGAGGGCTTCCTTACAGTCTCTCCTCAGCCCCCACTTGGCCCTCTTGGGTGGCCAAAGCTCCTCGTTTGTTTTGATGGCAGCCCAGGCTCAGGACATCTGGCTGTCCCGCCAGGTTTCCCGAGGAACTTTGAGAAAGTTTGAGTCAGTGCATATTTCCTGGACATTCCAATTACATGGGCACATTTGCATAGTAGCACAAGCATTCTGGAAATAGAAGAAGAAGCTCTGGAGATGATAGGCCTGTGGTTCTCACTCAGACCCATACAACAGGAGGCATCCTCTCCCCTGCCCATCACTCCACCCGTCTCCACCCTCAGAAGCAGACTGTCCTGGGAGAAGTCCCCTTGTAGAATCCTCGTAAGTCTGAGCAGGCTGCTGCAGGGAATAGATATCTGTGATGTGGAATTAATGGTGCTGATGGCTATGTCATCAAAATAGTATTAACCTCACACTAAATTCTAGGGTTTAAACACTAAGTAATTAAGTTTAAGAAATTCCAAGCTCCCACAGTGCGATCGAATACCTGAATTGAATATCCATCCCTAAAAGATAGATCAGAAATGATGATAACTGTTTTCAAAAGACTTGTGATTTCCTGTTGCTAGTTAATTGCTTTTACTTAAGGAAATGTTCATATTTAAATGTTTTAGATCCATAATTAATGTGCTTACATGAGTGGATTAGTCATGAGAATAAATATATAGCTTAATAAATAGGCTGTGGTTTTTAGAAGTGAAGACAAATAGCACACATGTGCTATTAGTATTAATAGAGAGCTCTGGGTTGCTTCCAATTTGAGCACCTTGGCAATTCTGGGTCTTGACCGGTGGCTTTTAATCCTCTTCAGAAGTTAGAAAGTATCTTCCTATCTCTAAGTGACCTGCTGGAGCTTCACACCAGGCGTTATGTGCTTGGGACCCAAATCCTCATCTCCTGACAAAAACCCAGAACTATTGATGAACTTACTTTCAGATGTTTTAGGAGATGCACTTTAATAAACACCACATATATTGACTGATAATGAGATGTGCCAAGACATTGGCAAGGAAGAAAAACAGATCAACATTGGGCCCACCCAGAATAAATACACTAATTAACAGGCATTGATTAAGCCACTACTGTTTTCTAAGTAGTCAGTTGGACCAAAATAAAACTTAAGAAGTCTGCCTCTATGACAAAACACTGCTCTTACTACAGATTTGTCTGTGCCATAACATCCTGATCATGCCGTGGGCCATTTCCTGTGAGCTCTCTGACAGCAGGGCCCACAGGATCTGTTTTGCACCCCTGTGCACCTCACGCTGATGTGTGACCTGTAACCTGAGTCTGGATTAAGATGTGGGATTAGCAATGTGACATGAACGCTCCTGGATCCCCAGTCCTCCACTCCGGCTCCAAGAGTAAGGAGTGGAGTCTCAGCAAGTCTAAGGAGCACTTTAGTTCTGCTTCCTCACAGTGATTTTGAGCTCTTAAATATCAGCAAAAATTGTCTTGACAGTGGGTGACTACATTTTCTTAATATATGGAGAATTTTTTTTAAAGAAAAGGAGTTTTGGAATTTTTAAAAAATCCCATATTGAACTCAAACTCCTTTTAAAAACATACTTTTGAGAACTTTACAATAATGATTTCCTGATATTCATTCTTAAGAAACTTTACCACAGGACCTACAGAAACATGGAGCGAGCTTCTGTACTGTCATTTAAATAGTGAGAACCCAGCAAACCCTCTGCACAATTTAACAAAGACGCTGGCTTCCTGGGGACACAGTGCAGGAGCGTTGAGCGTGCACCTCAAGCTGTGCTGGGGCAGCCTTTTCCCACTACTCAGGAGACCTGCCTGGGCGCCTGAGTGCTGAGTGGTCAGCACTGCACTGACACAGAAGGACAAAGCCACCGTCCCTGTTGACTAATAAGTGATGTCAGAGAGCCCCCATCGGCACTGTGTGACTGGTGTATAGGACTGTGGCTTTCCCTCCCGCATGCAGATGCACTAGGATTAAGTGCTAACAGTGCGTGGGTCTGGAGATGGTGAAGGTGTCTGCTCACAGCCCCAGTACACAGTGGCAGGCGTGCTTGGCTGTAATATCATTTTTTACTAAGCTTAAGCTTTGCTCTATCAACGTACTCTTGCTTTTGTACCTCCACAGAGCTACGCAGTCTGTACACAGATGCTGGTGTGTGTGTGTGTGTGTGTGTGTGTGTGTGTGTGTCCATCAGCAGTGACTGTGCAGGGTTCTGCAGAGGAAGGGGAGGCACCAAGACTGCAGGGGTCCTGCAGGCTCTTGCTGAACGTCTTCATCTCCCCAGTGGACAGCAGGGTTCCACTCCACTGTCGTCCACACAGGCTGCCCATCATCTACCTCCCCTAAGCGCTCTTTCCTCAATGCCCCAAGCCCCCAACTTCTGTCCCTGGGTCTTATGATCTCACCGGCAAGCATGGCATTCTCGTGAGGGGGAATCTTTACTTGGTCAACTCTGGGCCACCTACTTAGAGATGAAGATAGTGGTCAAGTTGGCCCAGAATTTGCAGGAAGGAGGGAGACTGAAGTCAGAGGGGCACTCCCAGGGAGAGCAAAATTTCAGTCACCTTGCAGAGAGTGGGCTGTGGCCTTTGAGCCATGCGTCTGTGGAGATGGAGACTGAGAAGAGAGGAGGGTGTGTGTGAGGAGAGACGGACACCAGCCACACACACACAGCTCCACAACTGGCCTCATGTGTCCCGTGTATCTCTGTGTCCTGGGCTGGTTTGAAATCTTCAAATGGATTGTAGGTTCCTCAAGGGAAGTTATATTATTATGTGTTTGCATTTATTCAGGAAACTAGTTCTAATTCCATAATTCCTGATTACCATTAAGTTCCATAAACAATGCAGCTTGGGAAATAAAAAAACTCTTCAAAACTGGGGAGCCTGAGAGACAGCACAGCGCAGACACAGTGAGAGCAGCAACCCAGCTTACCTCCCTCCCAAACCCGCCAGAGATTTCCTGGCCAGAACATTTTGGCACAGGTTTGAACAGAGGGAGAAAGAATATCAACACTTATGGTTTGGGTTTTTTTATGGATGTTCCCTAAGGAATGTTATTATTATAGGACATATAAAATAATGAGATCATTATGCTTCTAACTTCTGTCTCGAAGCTTATTCCAGGCCAGTGTGTCATTAGTGAGGAGCCACACTGGGCAGGGGTTCTGCAAGGGAAGTGATTTGGCCTTTTTGACTAATTTTCACAGGATCACAAGGTGTGGCTGACTCTATCAGGGTGCTGGGTAGTGGACCTGCGTCCTCTGTGCATGGCGTCAGACACCGTGTCAGTCAGGGGAGAGCAGCTGTCACTTAGGGGGAACTTACACTGTGGTTCTCTGCACCGATCTCATTACTAGAACATGACCATAGACCCAGAGGCATCTTTTGAGTCCATTAAAACAGTTACTAGCTTAACTCTTGGTTCTACAGTATTCACTAGCACGTCCCATCCATCACAGCCTCTGCAGGAGCAGAGGTGGTGTTATTTGGCAGTAAAGCCTGTAGGTAGAGGTCAGGCCTGAACGTATACAAGCTGGAAAGCCAGGAAGTGCTTCACCATCGGATGCTCAGTAAAACTGGGTTGAATGGACAAAACATTTTTGATAAAAGAAAAAGTGATGGGTAAAGGAAGCAATTCACTTCATCAAGCTCCATAGGCTTCCAAAGCCTTGTTCTGTTCCTGAAAGGTTCTGAAGTGTGCAGTGTGAGAAGGCAGCAGAGCCCTGGTCCAGGGGTCAGGTTGCTCCTTGCTGCGGAAGCTGTGTCTGACCTCATTCCTGTCAGCAATCCCCGGAGCATTGGGGTTGAACTGAGAGGCCTAGAGGTGTGGGGACAGCAATGTCAGCTCCATCCTGATTCCAGCCTCTCTGGTCCTGTGTTACACATGTACCCATGGGGCCTGACCTGGAAGCCCACATATGATCTGGCTAGCAAGATGCCCCCACTGTTCTGAAAATAGGAAGGACCAGGCTTGTTGGATTAGAAGGTGGTCATTTTGGACCTGTTAAAGATGCTAAGTGGCTCCTGGATGTTTTGAAGTGGTACTCCATGGGAGTGTGTGATGTAGCCAACCTGAAGCATGTACAGATTGAAGAGAGCTAGAGGGGCACCTGGTAAACCCCACCATGGTGTGTATAGCCAAGTGCCCACTCACTATCATGTCCCATCCAGTCACAGCCTCTGCAGGAGCAGAGGTGGTGTTATTTGGCATTGACAGCTGATTCTGAACAAACTGTCACATTCTGAGCATGAGAAAATTAAAGCCCAGAGCTACGGGCTTAAGTAGCTGTCATCCTGATTTAGTTATTATGCTGATAGAGATAAAATGGCACCAACATTAAATACTCAAATTCATGAGAATGAGCCTTTGTGTGTGCAGAGAACCTCAGGGCCAATGAAGAAATACTAAGCATGGTCACCTTTGAACTTCAAAACAGACCAAAATATTGTGTGAATGAAACATGCATAGGCACTGTATGATAAATTACTAAAATTCTGCATAAAGACAGGAGTAGGTATGTTAGATTCTACAGACAAGGTCCTTGAGGTCATGGGTGAATAATTATTCACATAACTGGATGGTGTCCTTGAAAGGTTAATGTAATCTTTTTTGGATGTCAACCTTGCACCCCTCTCTGCCCTAATAGGTTAGTAGTCACAGCAAATTTCTGATAGAGATGCCTCTGATGAGCTCCCCTGAATGCAAACAGGATTTAAGTGCATAACAGTATATTCACATCATAATTGGTAACTTTTAAAAACTGGGCATCAGGAATCTTATACCAGTTAATTAGCAGTCCTCAAAGTAAAGTTCTACAATCTAATTTCATAAATGATAGAGACAAGTCTTCTAGATACCCTTGGAAGTAACATGTAAGCACTTCTGTTTTGAAGTAAAATAGCCCAGTTTTGGTTTGGATAGGAGGTGTCCCCCAAAGCTCGTGTGTGAGACAATCTAGGGATATTGGGAAATGAAATGATTGATGATGAGAGGTGTGGCCTCATCAGTGGATGCAGGCACTGAATGATTAGCTGGGTGGTGATTGACAGGTGGGGAGTGGCTAGATCACTGGTGGCATGCATTTGGAGTTCATAGTTTACCTGGTGAGTGGAATTCTCAATCTGCTTCCTGGTTGCCTTGTCCTGAGATGCTTTCCTTCTCCAAGCCCTTCTGCCATCTTGTTCTCCTCACTCTCCTCAAGCCGAGAGCAGTAGAATTTACCCACCATGAACCATACCTCTGAGACCATGAGCCAAAATAAACCTTTCTTCCTCTAAGTTATGTTTGTCAGGACTTTTGATCACAAGGACAGAAAGGTTTACTGAAACTACAATTGATACTTAGAAGTGGGAACATTGCTGGGACTAACCTGACCAGGTGGTTCAGAAGTGTTTGGAGCTTTTTGGAATTTTTGGGAGGGATTTTGAAAAGTTTAGAGATGGAAGCTGGAAAAGCTTTAGCATGTTGTAATGTTGTAAGTGGAGGTGAGAGTGTGATTCAGGTGGGATCTCAGAAGACCAGAATGCCAATAGGATCACGGACAGTAAAGACTGGGCTCATGAGGTTTCAGGTGGAAAAGAGGCTCTACTGGAAATTGGACCAGAGGCTGTTACTGTTATGTTATGGCAAAGGAGTTGTCTGTATTTTGTCCATGTCCTGAGACTTTGTGTGAGGCTGGATTTAAAGGTGATGTAATAATTGTTCTGGAGGAGTTGTCTGTATTTTGTCCATGTCCTGAGACTTTGTGTGAGGCTGGATTTAAAGGTGATGTACTAATTGTTCTGGAGGAGTTGTCTGTATTTTGTCCATGTCCTGAGACTTTGTGTGAGGCTGGATTTAAAGGTGATGTACTAATTGTTCTGGAGGAGGAAGTTTTAGACACAGCATTCAGGTAATGGGATGAAGCCTGCTGACAGCTTTTAGCCAAGTTCATTGTGGTAATCAGAAGCAGAAAGAAAGCAAAAAGATTTTTTAAAAACTTGCAGTTTTTGTCATGGTGACATGCTTTCAGGTTTATATTTGTTCCTGGTCCTGGCTGTCATTTCCTGAGCTGCTTTCCCATGCCAAATCCTTTCACCATAATGTTCTGCCTCACCTTGGGCCTGGAGATATGGCACCAGCCATCTATGTACTGAACCTCTGAAACCCTGAACCAAAATAAACTTTTTTTTCCTCTATGTTGTTCTTTCTGGGATTTTTGATCACAGCAATGAAAATACTGACTTAAGGCCATTTTATTTGAAGAATAGCATTCATCTCCCTTATGGATTTTATAATGAATTATGACAGAAAATCTTGCCAAAGCACCTTTTTATCCAATGGTATTAAAAGTTGTTTATAGCTGTGCTGTGAACCCATGGAAAGAATGGAATGTGGTCAGGAGGATGAGAACATAAGCAGCCTGAACATGAACCCACACCACACGCACAGGTTTTATTTTATTTCCATACAGAATACAATTGCGATATGCGAGCCATGCTGTAGGGCGTCTCAGGGAGCTGTGGCTTCTGGGCGTGGATTTTAGAGGAGGTCTGTAGAGCAGGGTTTCCCTTGGATGGCCACCACTGCAGCTCGAACACTGTTGGGAAAGCCGTAGCAAGCTCTGCTTTCTCCCCACATCTGCTGGCAGGTGACTTTCCAAAGCTGTTTTAGATAGGAGGGAGCTCTACAGGGACCTGGTGTCCCTGCCTCGCAAGCCGCCACGGCCTTGGGCCTAAAGCAGCACATGTCTATTCCCTCACTGTGCTGGGCTCTCCCTCCCTGTCATCTCAGGGCCTCACAGACTGCCGTCTCCCCTGGGCTGGTCTTCTCCCGGCTGTGGACAGAACTGATGTGGCTGCCTATGGCCCTCAGCTCCTCCATGCTGCTCCAAGTCCCCACCAGGCCCCTCCTGGGTAGGTCATGCCTGCTTTGTCCTCTCTGGCCAGCAGAGCACTGCTCCCCACTGGAGGCCAGCTCCCATTCCAAGGGTCCTGATGCCTGAGGTGTACTCGGGGACCTTTGGGGACCTCCTGTGATTAGCTCAGATCAGTCAACGATGGTGGGACCATCTCTGTACCTGCATCAGGACATTCTCTACCCCTGTCATATTCAGTTAATAATAAGCAAGTTACAGACGCTGTCTGCACTTCAGGACAGAAGGGCTCTATAGATACAGGGTATGGCCACCAGGAGCACCTCTGGGGTGACTCTGGTGTCTTCTTTCACCCTTGACTTTACAGGAACTTTGTTATTTTGATTCTTCTTCAGGTAATTCCATAAAAGCATAAAGGCAATGTGTGCACACACTCACACACTTTGCAGATGTGCATTTCTATAAAAGCAAAATGTACAATATGATTGCTTACATGTAATGTTGTTTTTTTGTTTTTTAATTTTTAGGAGCACTTTCCATTGACAATTATGAAACTATTTGCAAATGAAACAGGTTGTAAAGTTGCATTCTGTATTGTCATAGTTACAATGTTACATAGTTACAACTTGGAAATCTTCCCAAAGGATCAGTCTGGCTGTGCCCTGGGGGACAGTGAGTGAGTTCCAGGCAAGCCCTGCTCCCTATCACTTCCAGAGAGAGACAGGTAGGACTTAGATAAGGAAGGTCACATAACAGGCCAGCAACAGAGCTGGATTCAATTCCAGTTAGGGTGTCCCGAGAGGTCCACACCGGTACATTTGTTAGGTAAAAACAGGTAGCACCTCATGGCCACTGTCACAGATACCTACATGTATGTGGGGTTTAGATCAGTGCCTCACATTATGTGATTATTTACCACTTGTGTTAAGAATCTTTGTGACTATAACAAGATACCTGAGCTAATTGACGTATGCAGAACAAAGGTTAATTTGGGCTCATGGTTTTGGAGATTTCAGTCCATAGTTGGTTGGACACATTTTTGGACCTGTGGTAAGGCAGCCAGTCATGGTGGGAACCATGTGGCAGAGCAAGGCCACTTGGTTGGTGACAGACCTGAGAGAAAATATCAGGGCCTCCAGTCTCCCTCAAGTGCATGGTCCCATGGAGCTGAAGTCCTCAGGAGGCCCCCACCTGTAAAGTTTTGGCCACCTCCCAACAGCACCAAGCTGAGGACCCCACTCTCCCCACACCGGCCTCCAGCGACTCAGGAGCCACAGCAAGGCAGCAGGAACATCTGCAATCACTTCCTCCTTGGTCTGAGGTCAGACTGAAAGGCGCACTGGTCTTCAACCAAGTGTCCCCTGAATGCCTTTTATTCAGGACACAGCATGTGCCTCTCGCCCTCCAGTTTATTTCAAGGTATTTTCTCTCACGTTCTTTGTTGATAATTGGGATGTCAAATGACAGTGTTTTCTTTGGTTCTTATGGCCATTCCACTGACTTCACCCAAACCTCATCCCATGTAAGTGTTTTTGAGTTTGCTCTTGCTCAGATCTGATACGACCATGAATATAATAACTACATTTCAGGATGCTCCGACACCTAGCCTGCTAGGCTAGGACATGTGGATTGGAGAGAAATGAACCTAAAATGACAATTTCTATGGACCTAGAGAAAAGGAATTGATTTCATGCGTTGTATTAAAAGAGGGAATCTTATGATTGTCCACTCAGGATATGGAGAAGGTTATAGCCACAGACAGAATTTGAAAAGCTACCCTGGGCACACATCTGGCTTGGGAATCCGACGTGCGGGCATGCCGATTTTGTCAGGTGGATGATTCATGAAAGAGATCCAGGTCAGATGAACTCAGAAGAGGAAACAGGGTGCTTGGGGCAGCAGGAAGCTATGCTGGGGCCCAGCAAATACAGCCCTGGAGTGGGAAGGTCTTGGACAGAGCACTGAAGAATCAGAGCCGCTGTCTACAGGACTTAGGACTCAGGAAGACTTTCAAATCAGAGACCCAGACACAGAAAGGAGAAACCAAGGACGAAACCTGGGAGCAGGGAACATAAGTGGCTTGGATTTGTCACGCGTCTCAAGGAAAGGGCTGAGCTGGCAGCAGGAGGCTTTCTGAGAGTCTCAGAGAGCGCCCAGGTCTGCCTCCAGGACAGGGCAGGCGTGGGTCCAGAAGGCAGGTCCCTGACGCTGGTACTGCTCTCAGGAGCGCTGCACTGGGGTGAGGACCAGAATCACCGGCCGCCCAATTAGAGGCCGGGTCATAGTGAGTTTCCTGGCAGAGGAACAGTATGGTGGCCTATGGGAGGGAAAAAGAGGGAGCCAGGACCCAAGGCTGGAGGTACGCACACTAGGTTTGCTCCTGGCATGGTTTGCTTGGAAGAGAAACCAACAGAAAACTTCTAACACTTAAATCTGACAAAGTTCCTTTTGTTCATATCTAAAATTTATCTCTACATGCTCAGATATTTAGGCCTATTTCCCCAAAATGAGTTGAGTGTCTCCAACGAATCATTTCCAGATTGGATTCCTTTGAGTTGGGGAACAACCATGGACAGGATTCTCTCATGGAGTGTTATAAAGTTCAATATGGTGATACTCAGCTGTAAGGGGAAAAAAAAAAACAGGCTGATTTCTAATAGTACTCAAACTGATGTTTTAAAGGAAGGATTGTGTAATAAAATAAAAATTGTGTGCGGAAAATTCACTGTTACTCTTGTAAACGTGGTGACATCCTTAGAACTTTAGTGTCAGCCTTCAGCCATTCTGGTTGTTAGTGAAGATCTTCCTGGTTGATACGTCCCGGCATAGCCATCACTTTTATAAACATGCACCTTTTTCTGAGAATTCAGAACATGGAATTTTTATTCTGCTTCTATAAGAAAACAAAAGTCTATAAAATAATGTCTTGTATCATTCATTCCTCAAAAGAATGACTTCCAGTGGAACTATCACACAGGCAATTTGAATGTGGTGGAAATGCAACCGGGGGAACCTCCCCGGAAACAGCTCCTCGTGTATCTGAGACAGGAGCGGCATTTTATGAAGAGAAAAGGTGCCCCAGGTCCAGACACGCCTCGTGCCACGCAAGCCGCCACCCAAACAGCAGTGTGCCAGGCTGCCTGTGTCTGTGTGTGCTTAGGTAAATGTCAAAAGGTGTGCTTGGCAACTGCAAAACACATTACAAAACACGGTGACCACGGCTGACGCCTCTGAGAGGGGCCTCAGCCTGACTGCCGCGCTCCCCCCCCCCGGACTGGAGGGGCTGCCCCCCACCCAGGACATGGGTTGCCCCCCACCCAGGACGTGGATTGCCATCCCTGCCTCAGAGGGAGGAAGGTGCAGGTGCTCTCACGACCTGTGAGGGAGGGAAAGAGGCAGGAGGAGAATCCACGGTGGTTTAGTAAACGTCAGGAGGCAAAGTAGAGGTGGAGATGGGCACACGGCCCAGTATCCTGCCCGCGGAGGGCACGCTTGTGGCCTTGGCTATCTCATGACAGGCACACCAGGACAGGTGGACAGTGTAGCCTACAGTGATGCACAGAACCCCAGGAGGCCTCGACTGACTGACTCTGACTGCCCCCCGGGGCAGGAGGGCCCCCGGGCCAGCAGGATGCCCAGCAGTGCTGCAGAAGGGCCCGGAAGCCCAGCCCCCAAGCCCACCGCACTTCTGTGATTTTCCAGGCAAAGCTTATAACTTGGTGAGACATGAAACGAAGGCCTGAAGACAAAGACCCCTCATGCAGTGGTGACCAGCTGTGTGGGAGGGTGATGCAGGCGCCCTCTGCTCCAGGTGACAAAAAGAAGCACTGAACCTTTTATTCACTGACATATTGAGTTTACAGAGTCCTTTCTGGGAAGGCAAGCGCCTCGGAGACCAGGACACCCTGCAGAAAGGAAACATGGGGCCACAGGTCACCAGGCTTGCATTTTTCTTACCTGTCATGGCATCCTTAATCAGGACATGAAAAGAAAGAGTCACCAAATCTATTCAGAGTCAGAATTGTTGTTTACTCCTTCGTTCTGACGTAAGTATGATTATTTAAGGGCTATTTTTGGACTTCTACATCATCATGAAGTGCCTTTTTTCCTAAGTAAACATTTTTGAAAGCAGTGATAAAAAAAATAATTCTGACCGCCAAAATCCAACATGAGGCCCTGAGACCAAGGGACAGGAACAAGCATGGCAGCCCCCAGAGACACTGAACTGGAATCTGCCCGGAGTCGGAGATGGTAGAAATAGCACCCTTCAGCAGTGAGTGCCGAGGACCCCTCCCCCCAGGTACCTGTCACAGCCCATGGGCAGGTGCCAGGGCAGGATTCCCTCCCTGGCCCCTGGAGACGGGCAGCCTCCTGCCCCAGGCACAGCCAGCAGCTCCTCCTCCATGCCCAGCTCCCCGGGCTGTGAGTAAGAACTGCTGTGGATACCTTTCATCCTGAAGCGCAGTGGTGCTAAAAATCAAGGCATATTTCAACTTAAAGGAATTTCAGGATTTCTTGTAATGATTCCAAGAGCATTTACCTTGTAGCTCCTGGTGCCTTGGCTTAGGAAGGGCTTGGGTGTGGACCTAGACAGGAGAGGGGAGCTGAGCCGGCCCCAGTGTTCCTGTCTTGGTGACAGTGACGTGTGCAAGTGGGAATGGGGAAGGGTAGATCTTCAAAGGTAAAATTAAAGAGCAGTAAGAGTTTACTGTTGGTAAGTTGGATTTTGACACAGTATTTGGTGTGGATCTTTTTGGCATAGATCATGGATTACAGAAGCTAATGATGGAAATTGCACAATCTCCCCCTGAGGTACTGACAGGAAGATCATGGGTAGAAGTGAAAATATCACTTACAGGGCTCAGCGGTGAATCACTTGAGAATGAAAACAGGAATAAATCTTGGCACTGGGGCTTGGGTTCCAGCCGAGGGTGGAAAGCTGAGAGCCGTCAAGTTCCTCAGGAAAAACAGAGAACTTCTAAGGAATCGCAGAACTTCCTGAGTCAAGGTTTGTCATTAGCTAATAAGAAATCTCTTTCCTTTATTAAAAACTAGAAAATGATTCTGTACACAAATTGGACAGGAAAGATCCTCTGTGCAAGTTGGAAACTTTGGATGAAGAGAGGTGGCTGTGGTCTGGCCCGTTGTGTGAGTCAGTGTCATGAGGACTGACATCCCTAGAGGCCAGGTGTGTGTGTGTGTGGGTGGTCCCTATTGCTTTGATTAATTGATTGGAACCCTGCCCACTGTGTAGCTTAGACAATTGAAACATGAATTTAAAAACTAAATCAATGAAATTCCAGAGGCAGTCATCTTTACACACAGAATGACTGTCTCTAGTGGAAGCTTCTGGAAATGCTAATACGCTGTAGGGTGAAATAAGACCTCTATGAAGTGGGCCTGTTGAGGAGAAAAAAATTATTTGTTCTCTTGCACAATGTAATAATCAAAGGAAATGCTAAGAAATTGTTCATTGGTAGACAGTATTTCTGTGGTAATTTGAATGTTGATTGTTGAACTGATAATTGAAAAGTAAACAACATATTTCCAAACTTAAAGGAGTACTATGATTCTAGTAGGAAACGCCAATAAGAAAATCATTCACCAAGAAGTGAAGGAAAAGTGTTGCCCCTTTTGGACACCCACACTGTTATCCAGGTCACTGGCTGTTGAAAACGGACGTGCTTGTTGTCCACTCGGTTTTTACCCCCAAACTGAACTCACCATGACCAAAAGGTACTACTCTGCCCTTCTAGGGCTGAATAGTTCTGAAATGAACTTCATTTAATGTAAAGTCATACATGAAATGTCCTCTTAATATGTACATGTGGCATCCAGCAGTTCCACATCAGCGCACACCCAGCTGATGGGATTTCCTCTCTGGAAAATTAACATAGAAATAAGAAACTGCATAGGTTCCATTCTAGTTTGCAGGTAATATTATTTAATCCATTCTCAAATTTCCCTAACATCACATTTTTAGTGTAACTTTTGATTTCTATACCCCTATATATCTTTATTGATATATAAATACACACACACACACACACACACACACATCCTGGGGATCAAACCCAGGGCCTTTTGGATGCTAGGCAAATTATCGACTACTAAGCTTTCCATGTAGCCCTGAATGTTATTTTTTATTCCTCCCCAAATTTTTAAAATCAAGAAGTATTAAAATTTGAAGGACATACTTTTACTTTCATGATACTAAAAGCCAGCACAGATTTCTCTCTATGTGGAAAGATGATGAATTTTGTTTAAAAAAATTTTTTGAAACATTAGGTGCTTGATATTTTGGTGGAGTCAAAGGCATTCATAAACTCATGGTCTGGAGTTAAAATAAGCACAAATTAGACATAGAGACATGGACATGTCTCATGGTTTCTGTTTAAGTGCTGGACTTACTGTGCAGCACAGGTCTCACCTTGAGCCCTGCTCAGGGAGGCCGCCCTCTGTGTGGAGTGATGAGCTACCAGCCTGGGGAAGCAGGGAAGGGTAGAAACACAAAGTCACCAGTCCTCGCGCTCATGCTGGATGAAGTGTGCTCAGAAGGAAGAGCTAGGGCAGAGCAGGAATGTCCAGAGGGGTGGGGCCCGACCTTGCAGGACAGGGTGACTTGGATCCAGAAGCAACACGACAGCCCAGGAAGACAGGGTGGGTGCAAAGGCATCGTGGGCCCCGGTACCCTCAGGAGAATGGCTGGAGCGAGACTTTACCTGGGTACTTTGGGGTCCCTGCCAGGACACCTCAGGGGACGATGGCTGCAGGCTCCAGGTGAGCTGAGGAAAGTTTGATGAATCAGGTGGAGCTTTGCAAGTTAGAGGGGGACACTGAGTGCCAGGGTGGCTGGCGCTGGTTCCACGGGCACAGCCATTCCAGAGAGAGGGTGTCTCGACAGGAGCAGGAGAGTAGAGCTGGCCCTTGGGGAGGAGCCAGCACTCACACTCACGGGCTTGCTTGGCTTATGGAGGTTGTGGTTACCTATTTTGTTCTGGTTGGGGTTTGAGGACTGCACACTCCATGATGTTTTCATGCTGAAACCTCAAGTCTCAGTGTGAAAATGCACAAGGCCAAGCGCTTCCCAGAGCAGGTGTGAAAATGCACAAGGCCATGCACTTCCCAGAGCGGCAGTGTGAGGCTGCAGGGCAGTGGTCAAGCCAGGTGGCCCCTGTTGGAGTGCCAGGGAAGCAGGCCCTGTGAGACTGCGGCACCTTCCAGTCCCTGTTAGGCTGAGGACAGCGCTGATGCAGCAGGACCTTTGAAAGGAGGAGACGCTGAGAAGAGGAACAGCAAGTATACTTGTGAAGGCTGGGCTGCCCAGCAGTGGTGCAGCTCTTTGAAACTGACGACCATCACGCTCCATGGCTCCAGGGGCTGCCTTCTCCCACTGGGTGGGCATCCCTTTGTGCCTGTTAGTTGTAGAACAGTAAAAGTAGCAACATATGAATCACAACAGCAGGGACAAATTCCAGCATTGCTGTGGTCCCGTGCAGTTCTGCAGACTTTATCTACGAAGAGCTCAAGATGTTTTCATAAATCCTTTCCTTTTTCTTATAAACACCTCTACAGTGTGGGGGAAGGGAGATATAACGTGACCATTCATACTTAGCTCCTGGGAAACGAGTAGAACAGGCACAGGGTTGGCCGTGCCAAGACTTGGCCAGAGCAGTTCTGGAAAGGGCTCCGCTGTCGCGTTTCTCCTCCTCTGTCCCTCCCTGGCCCACAGCCGTCTGATCGGTGTGTCCTCAGCCAATCTCAGATTGGGCCATCCCACCCTCTGTCACTCTCCTGCTCTCTCGGGATCTTAAACACTGACCAGGAGAGGCTTTGCCAGACTCTCGAAAGGCTTTTTGGCAAGAAGTAGGAGCATAAATGAAGAGAGGAACGATGAGCAGTCTTGGTCATCGTGCAGCAGCAGTCAGTTATAGGCTCTGGCCACTGACTACACCAGGAGTTGTCTCCCGAGGCTTCAGGTGAGAAGGAGCAGATTTGGGTAAATTTACATGGAAATAGTTGGCATGTCTAGGTTTGTTATGTTTCATAATCCAAAGCTGAAAACTTTCTGGGGAAATGAAAGTTTAAATCAGCTTCTAAATGATCAAGGATGAAGTCCCTCCTTGGGACCTCTAAAAAGGATGATTAGTGATATTTCAGTTTTTGGCTGATCACATGGATCTGCCTCAGGAGATGGGAAGAGAAGTGGTAAGATCTCTTACAGTTTGTTGGCACCGTCTTCTGGACCCAAGGAGGACTTGGGGAGCTGTGGGAGGAAGTTCTCCAGGGCTGGGAGGGGAGGCCCACTTCAAAGAAGCCTGGCTGGGTGGACTGGCTCCCCATCCAGCGCCTGCCGCCACCCGTCCTCCACCCCCCACCCCCTGCGCTCTGCAGTTTGGTCTTTGCCCCTGTGTGGGGTCTGCACCGTCTGTGCCTATGGTGCCTCTCAGCCCCAGGCCCTCCAAGGAGCTAGAACCCCGCCGGGCTCCGGCCACTGACCCACTGTGCCAGAACCCTCCAGCCAGGCCTGCCCAGAGTCCTTGATCCTACCCATTTTCTCAGCTCAGACAGAACTGCCCAGTGCCTCCAGATGGCATCTGTGGGTCCCACAAGGCCTGGACAGTCCACTCTGCTTCCTAAGTCACTGGTGGACACTCGAACCCTGGGGTGAAAATAGCAGATTAGTCAGCTGTTTCTGTATTGATCTAAGATATTTTAAAAGGAGCTGTCAGTTTGGATATTCCCTTCAACAAAGAAACAAATATGAATGTAAGCATCACTGAGTTTTAGACCAAAGAAATCAAAGTTATATGCTAAGGAATCTGCACTACTAAGAAGTGATTGTTCTAAAAACACCTCATCTGATGTGTTGCTAAATTTCCTCCTCCATTTCCTCCACCATTTGTATTTGATACATTTAATTTTCCTTAAGCAATATAGCAAAACACACACAAAAACAAAACATATTCTGAGACTGTTTGAATATTCCTACATTTAAAAGTAATTATATATTAGGAGACGGAGGCAGGAGGATCACAAGTTCAAAGCCAGCCTCAGAAAAAGCAAGGTGCTAAGCAACTCAGTGAGACCCTGTCTCTAAATAAAATACAAAACAGGGCTGGGGATGTGGATCAGTGGTCAAGTGCCCTGAATTCAATCACTGGTACCCCCCAAAATAATAATAATAATAATAATAATATTCAATTTCGCAGAAATATTCATGATTAAACAATTCATTATTGAAAGTATTTATCGGTATTTAAAATATAAAACTGTATTACAATTCTAATGCATTCTATTTTGGTGTTGGAGACACATTGGCTGAATAATTTTTCACTGGCCACCTTTTCTATTGGCTCTCTATAGATTGGTATTAATTTACCAAGCTATCGGACTCTATATTCAATCTAGCTTTAAATTCTGTCTCACTTTTATATCAAATCATATTAAATTATTTAAGTGTATATTATAAAAGTTTTCATTTGTACTTGGCCATGAGGACTATATAGGACTAGTTCCTATAATGAGACACTTTAGAATCATTGCCAGTTAGTCAGAGGATTGGAAAAGTCAAGGCATTTTAAGAAATTAGTGAGTTTCCGACTTTAAAACAAAAACTTGTTGAATTTTATATTTTTAGACATGTTATTTCTATATAAAACAAAAACAACAAATTATAAAAAGAGACCCTTACGGGCAACTGGCTGCTTTAGTTATTACCTGCAGGTAACAGGAATAAAACACTGAAGATAAATCACACAAGGCCTGTGAGACATGGTGGTCTGACTTCCTGGTGCTGCTTCTAGGTCTCCCTGTGTGTCCATGAGTGTGTCTGTGTGTTTTGTGTTTGTGAAGCTGAAGGGACCTGCCGCCGTCACCCGTGCCATCACCCATGCCCGTGCTGTTTCCCGCCAGCCATGCGCCCCTTGGAGAGCACAGGTGGCTCATTTAGAAGCAGCCATATCTCATGGTGCGTGGCTGCCTGTACATGGGCTGCCTGTGCTTGCATCCTGTGGCCACCACCTCCTCAAGGAACAGCCGTGTGACTCCAGCTAGTGCATCCTCCCCTGCGGCCACTCATCCTTAGGTACACAGCAATGCCGTGGTGACACCCCTCCTTAGACTCTCTCAGCCCTGGAGGGAGACAGAGCTGTGCATTGTAAGATCCTGTGTTCAGGTGCGTTGATTAGCAGACAATGCCCCTTGATAGGCAGCATGATAGTGCTAGAAGTCAGCTCCATCCTCCTGGACACGCACTGGGCTATTAACTTTGCACCTCGCAAGATGTCTGAGGCAGAGTAGGGGCTTTGTGAATCTGTGTTGGCTAAGGGTCTCATAAGTGAGTCAGTGCACATCAGGGAACAGGATGTGCCAGGTACGTGTTCCCAAGCAGAGGACTAGACAAACACTCTCTCTCTCTCTCTCTCCCCCCCTCCCTCACTCCCTCCCTCTCTCCCTCCCTTCTTCCTTCTCCCTCCTTCACTTTAACATCCATAAATACATTGGGCCAGGTCTGGGGATATAGCTCAATGGTAGAGCAATTGCCTAGCATGCCTGAGGCCCTGGGTTCTTTCCCCAATCCACTGTCCACACCACCACCCCCAACGCACACATCAATATGTTGGGGAAAAAAAATCAAGAAATTATACTTGCAAATGTACTTCATCAATGAAAATGAAGTATTATTAGACCAAGCTGCTTTGAATAATTTAGTGCCTTTATCAGGCGGAAGTCACACTTAGGACAGTAATATTGAAACCTCACCTTTGTCTGGGAGTAGCAATTGTCTCCATGACCATCTTGCTTGTTGGAATGTGTGAGTCGCGCCCTGTGGGACATGTTGAGGGCAGTGCCAGGCCAGCTCAGCACTGACAGACTTCTGCGGGCTGCTGCTGTGTGACAGTCACTCATGACAGCTCCTAGAAGCTCCTGCTCAGAAAACAGAAGTGTCCGAGGGACCTCTCACCCTGTGTCCTGCTTCTGTGTGCCATGGCCTGCCCCAGGACACGTCGGTAATTGGGAAGAAACAGAAAGGAAAAGATGGCTGTGAAGGCCCGGTGTCCAGTGGGTCCCCTGAGCTGTGTGCCCCGTCCATCTGGCCACCCTGTGGTGATAGCCCACTCTTCTTCCTCGCTGTTGTGCTCTGTGAGGGCTGACATCGTCGCCTTCTGCATCCAAAAACGTCCCAGGCACATTTCAGTGATTTCATAGAAGAAGTCTTCCATGAAGGCTCACGTGCTCCAGGACTGGACGGCCTGCGGGGAGAGGCTGCAGATCCCCAGGCCCTCCCTCGGCGCTGACCTCTGTCCTACCTCGGCCACACACACGGGGCACAGAGCCCGCACTGCTCCTCACCTGAGAGCTCTGCCCCGTTTATCCCACTCCACGCCACCGGCCAGTGCAGCCACCCTTCCCAGTCCCCTACCCTGTTGGCCCTGTCGCACTCTGACCTGCAGCACTGGTCACGGAGCCTCAGGGTAGGTGGCCGCTCACCTGGCTCTTCCCGGGAACATGCTGCACCTTCCACCCAGTGCCTTCCTTGGGCTTCTCTGTCCACAGGGCACCCACTGGCTGGGTGACTGGCAGATGCTTGACGCCTGGGCAAATGTCCCCTCTTCTCTGAAGCTTAACCACGGCTCAGGACTTCTTCTCCTGCCTCTCAACTGCGCACAGACCTTTAGTCTAGCATTTAGCGTTTGAACCAGTGTTTCTTTTCCTGGTGAGATGGTGGATGACAGGCCCCTGCACAATCCAGCTGCTCCCAGTCCCCAGCTCAGAACTGGTAAGACCCTGTCTTGAGAAGGAGCCCTGTGCTGACCCTAAGTTCTAACACAGAGCAAGATAGTTCCAGAAAGCCATACTCACCCTCTGGGTGTAGCTGGAGACTCACGTGGAGGGAGATAACTCCTGTCCTTCCATTTCCATGCCCACCATGTGAATGTCTGACCCCAACTCACTCTGAGCTCCCCACCCTGAGTTTCAAATATCCTCAACACAGAAGGTCGGAGGGTCATGTCACCAACCAGTAAGAAGGCAAGTCATCCAGATTCCTTCCTGGTGACATGTCAGAGCTGACAGGACTTCACTAGGACAGAGAACACTAGGGCAGGTTTGGTTTGAATTTGTATGTTTGAATTTGTATGACAAATTTAGAATTGTGAAATATTTCAGGACACACCCCTGGAATCCTTAGCTGTGACTGCTTTGCTTCATGATTTGTTAGCAAGTCACTTGATGAAAAGAGCAAGATAGGTCCAGAAAATCCATTCTTGGGTTGCTGACTCCCATTCTGGACTTGGACAGGGTTTTGATGTCTCTCCCTGAGGCTCAGAGGTTCACATTCTGTTTAAATGTCATCAATATCCTCTTCACTATTATTTTTGGAAAATTTGGAGGTTCTTTCCATAGAGACCCCTAGCATAATTATAAAGTAACAGCTTGATAATAAAACTTAACCTGTGGGTGGAATGGAGTGAATTAAATAGAAGAAGTGGTGAACAAATCAATTTGAAACCAACAGCATCTATAAAGAATGACATAGATCTATATCTAAATGGTTTAAAAACTAAACACACACACACCCTAGATTTCATTCTTAAGTAACAGGCTGTTTTAAAATGTGGGTCCATTAAGAACTTCAGGAAGTTCAGCGTTAATTAACTTTTCTCCTCAGTTGAGTCACAGAGATTAGTTTCAGCAAGGATGCAGCCTTAGCCTCCCTTTCTTTCCAGGTGACTGCAAATAAATACAGTTAATAAAGTGAGGGCATTTGTCAGCCTGTTCTTTTTACTGCATGTATGTGGGAAACACTCTCTTATTTTTGCACATGACAGCCTTTCTTAGATTACTAAGAGATTTTTTTCCCCTGAGAAAGAATATTATCCAAATGGGAATATTTCCGTAAATGTCTAAGGTGGCGGTTCTCTGCAGACACCTGAAGGTGTCCGTGCTGGGGAGCAGGCCGCAGAGCACGTAGGGGAAGCTGTTCTTCTCCAACATGCTTTCCCACCTCCCCTGGCAGAAGACCCTTCTGTGGTATCAGTCAGAGTTCTCTGGAGGAACAGAATCAACAGGAGGTATGGTTATAGAAAGGGGATTTATTAGATTGGCTTACACCACGAGAAGCTGGACAGTCCACAGTGGCCAGCTGCAGGCTGAAGAGCTGGAGGAAACAGGAGCTTGCAGTCCAAGAGGCTGAAGCCACAAAACAAGAGTGATCAATGGTGCTATCCCTGCCCAAGGCCAAGGGCTTCTGGGAGCTCCCTGAGAGTCACTGGCAGAGTCCACTTTGGAAGAGTCTGATGTCCTCAGTTGACCATGGCAGCGACCAAGAACCCATTCAAGAAGAACGGAGCTTGCATCTGCTGCTGCTTCCTTGTTCTTCTCTTATTCCTTCCAAGCCTCTAACCCCCCCCCCCAGACAGTGCTGCCCACACTTGGGGAGGGACTCCACTTCAGTTTACTGTCCTACATGCCAATCATTCCTAGACACACCCTCACTGACATACCCAGAAGCTCTTAATCCGATCAAGGGGACAATTCAATGGAACATTTAGACCAGTGCTGCAGCCCCTGCTGGACCTGCCTGTCCTCCCGGCTCAGCAGGGCGGGGAAGTGGACCACGTGGGGAGCAGGCTCTCCACACCTCCACACAGGTCCCTGGGAGGATGAGAGCTGGTCCAACACCTGAGGCTAGCAGTCTGGGATAACTGCAGTGACTGTCCCACGAGAAGTCACAGGACTAAGTCTAAAGGAGGCTAAGAACCTCGTGACTCAGAAGGTGTGCAGCAGACATTCCCATGGGCCTGATGCTTGCATCTTGTTTTGATGAGCACTTTTGGTTCACAGTATCTTTGCTGTATTTATGACTGACAAAGAAGTCACTGGAAAACAGAGAGACCTGGAATCGCTAAATAGCCACACTTTGAATGTAACTCTTAATAATGTTTTCACACAAACTCCTTGATTTTTTTTTTTTAAGTTGCTGTGGCTTAACGAAATGCAGAACCTGTTTCTATGGCCTGCGTTGTTGCTGGCTGGTGGCTTCAAGGTGGAGTGTGCTGCTCTCTGGATTTGTAAAGATATTATTAGTCTTTGGCAGTCCGATGACTGATCATTGAAGTCTTTTAAATTCACATTCCAAGGGAAATCTCTCTTCTGGAGGGATATTTTTTGTAGATTTAAATGCTATATATATTTTTAAAAACTTGAGACCTAAAAATAAACCTTAGCAAAGTTTCCTAAAAAGGTATAGAATCTGTAACACAGAATGCTACTTTGACATTTCAGAATTCTGCCCTAGCACATCAATTTTGAATCATTTTTTCAGTATTTAAAAGCAGGGCTGAAGTTTTTAGGTCGTGGTTCAACATTGCCTGTAAACCCAGCAAGAGCAGCTCAGTTGGAATGAACTCAGTGGAGTTTGGGGGAGACACCGTTCACTAGGGCTGTGTTCCCAAAGCCCTGGGCAGAATCGGGGTTCAGGGTGGGACTGCCCTCTTGGCCAGCTCAGAGTCTACCCGCTGGAAGCAAGGAGTGCCGTGCCAGCCCTTGGGTCCCCAGAGCCCTTCCTCCAGCTCTTCCACACACTGACACGGGGCTCCCAGGGCTTCCTCCAGGGGGGTCCAGGATTTCTCCTGTGTCAGGTGAGACCATTAACTGTGGGAGGGTGTGAGCCAGAAGCTGACTTGGGTTGGTTGACTGCTTTGACCTCCCGACAGGGATTGCTTTAGGGGTTGTTTTGTACAGGACACTGGGGAGGCTGTAGGCATTTAGGAGCCAAGTGTGGAGCTTCCTTTATGATAATGCGTTCCATCATGCCGCAGCTTCCTAAGTGACCTTTTGAAGAAACAGTAAAAGCTTCAGAAGAAGCCAGGTACAGCCGCGATGAAGAGTAACTGTGCCCCATAAACACAGCTTCCCTTGGCGGTGTGACAGGATGTGGTGTAAAATCAAGTTTCGAGATCGGGTGATAGAAAAGACAATAAAACAGATAATTCTCCAGAAAGTTCAACCCTCATAAAGTTTCTTAGACATTTTTATTGACACGTCTTTATTTGTTGACTTGTTTGTCTTTTGATGTTTCTTTCCTCCTTGATCCAAATAAAGTTCTTAGACAAGTGTTGGGGGCAGAGGAAATGCTGCTTCCAGCTAATCTTAGAATGAGTATATTTCTAGATTTTGGAACTTTGATAATGTAAAGGACCCGCTCTCTCAACCTAGGGAGGTGCGTATTCTGAGTAACACTGTGAGCGCTGACATCTATAAATGATCTCTAGAGCTCATGGCTATAAATTACTGAGAGTTCAGGAGGCTCCCAGGAAAGTCACTGTCATTATCAACACAGGCAAACGTCTCCTGCAAAGAAAGTAAGAGTCTCCTCTGTGCATCAGACACGTAAGTCATTGTCAAAATGAATGACTGCTTCTTTGGGCAGTCTCTTCATCGTGTGTGTGTGTGCGTGTGTGTGTGTGTGTGTGTGTGTGTGTGTGCACTTAGCTTTTAAGCACTAGACGGACCTGCAGAGCAGCATGGGACTGTCACCTTCACATGGACAGTCACCTTACTCATACCCTGGCACAGTGGTGCTGGTCAGAAGGCTAGGCACTGCACTCTGGGTTGTTGTTTTCATAAGTGGATTTTGTTTGACTCATGGATATTCCGAATCTTGGGTGCCGCTGGCACTTGGTGCCTAATTGGAGTCAGAGAAGGTGGAGCATTCCGGTACCCCTTTTGCTGTCAGGACAGAATCCTCCTGCAGGGTGGCAGGTGGAAGTCACCACCTCCAGGGCTGCGGTCCCAGGCCTGGGCGGAACTGCCTCCTAAAGCCCAGTTCAGATGCCGTCCTGCCAAGACCCAGGTCAGGTAAAAAGACACAAAAGAAGCCCCGGCCAAGTGCTCCACAGGCCATTGGAACCCTGGGTGCTCAGTGGATTTGGTCGCAGGTGACACAGGAGTTCAGTGTTTCCCTCAAACAGCCAAATATCTGCCAGTCCCTGAAGCCAGGTGGGACTGGGTCCCTCTCTCTGTCCCTGCCTCCCTTGGGGCCATCTGAAGCACCCCTTGCTGGTCAGTGCACTCTTCTGCTCTCCCACTCTGGACATCCAGAATGTTAACGTTTCCATTTCTTATGTCTTATCATCTGTTGCAAAGATAATCACGTTGTAGTTGGCAAAGAAGGAAACCTCTCAGCAATCCCATGTACATTCCCACAGTGTACTCTCTTCCCTATATGAAGTCACAAAACCCAATCTTTAAAAAAAAAAAATTGTTTTTTTTTGTGTGTGTATTTGTTGATGGAGAGCATACCTTTATTTTATTTTTTTATTTTTATGTGGTGCTAAGGATGGAACCCAGTGCCTCACCCATGCTAGGCATCTGCTCTGCTACTGAGCCACAGCTCCAACCCACAAAACCCAATCTTGATTGGAGACCACCTGGGTATAACTATATTGCAAGTTTCAGGGAATATTTTCCTCAGTGGATGGTATCTATCTCAAAATGCAAACCGGACAGGCCAATTGGCAGAAAAATCACATATTTATTTCATAATTCAATTGTTTTTGAGAAAAGGAAAATTAGGTAGAAATAGAAGTACACAGAACATGTGGCCCTCAAGCTTCCGACTCTATATAAGCATTAAAATTCACATCATAACGTGAAGAGAAATAGGTTACTGTAAGACTGTCTTCACCGATGGCCCTAAGTGTCGCCCACATGAGGCCACCTGCACAGGGGAGCCTCCCTTCTGTCCTCCATTGCTTTGACAACTGAGTTTTCCAACTCCATTATGATTCACTTCTGCGTCTCTGTCTGGCTGAGTTTCTCAGGAGCCTCGTGGCTTGGGGACATGGCAGGTGGAGACTCAGGAGTCCCTGGCTTTTGTGGTCAGGATCCATTTATAACCCCCTGAAGATGGAGGCTGAGAACCTGGAGGAGGTTAGCAGGAAGGTGGGAGGCTGCGATTTGGGCTGGTGCAGGCACCAGCTGCGTGAGCCCTGGGGGTACAGACAGAGGCACGACCTTCTCAGAGATGGAGTTGTGACAGCGAGGGGTGTGGGGGCTGCCAGGCTCCTGACTCGGAGGAGGCCTGGGGAGTGCAGCGTGCTGACCAGAGGTGTGGGTGGACAGGTGGTCAGGGTGGGAGCACACGTCCTGGGGAGCGCCGAGGCAGCCAACCCTTGGCTCTGAGGAGTGGTTTACAGAGACCCCCGAGACCCGAGTCCCTCTCCTCACGACCACACCCTCTTCCTCTTGCTGCACCCCAGGGAGCCCTCAGCAGCACTTGTTCCTCCTTTAACTTCAGGAGGCATGCACTTGACCTTGAGTACGTTCACTCTTCCCTCTCTCTGCACAGGTTTTGACCTAGTGAAGTGTGAGGACCCGGGCATCCCTAACTATGGCTACAGGATCCGGGATGAAGGCCACTTCACAGACACCGTGGTCCTGTTCAGCTGCAACCCGGGCTACGCCATGCACGGCAGCAGCACCCTGACCTGCCTGAGCGGGGACCGCAGGGTGTGGGACAGACCAGTGCCTTCCTGCGTAGGTGAGTCGGGAAGCAGGTGAGGCTTCACCAGGTGAGGAGAGGTGGAGAGTGTGGCTGCAGGTAGCTTGGCCACCATTCTGCAGAGACGAGAGAGTATGTGCACCCCGCTACAGTGTGCACATACTCCTGAGATGGGCAGGTGCCTGTGCGTGCTCCGGTTTGAAAGGCATTTCCCAGGCCACTTTGTGGAGGTCCTGTGCACAGAGTTGTGGGAATGACCACATGGTGTGTTGCTGTTTTACACATGCACCTTAATGACCTGTCAAGGAAAGGGCTGGGGGTGTGGGAGAAAGGATGGAGCTGTTGATGCACTTCTTCATGTATGTGGTTCAGAGGTGATTTTTAATTCAAGGTTTTGTTCATCAATGAGCTCAACAGAAGGGGCGGCCCCTGGAGTGATTCCCCATGTCTGTGTCTTACAGCTGAGTGTGGAGGCCGGATCCCGGCTGCCACGTCAGGACGGATACTGTCCCCCGGCTACCCAGCCCCTTATGACAATAACCTGCACTGCACCTGGGTCATAGAGGCCGATCCCGGGAGGACCATCAGGTAAGTGCTGGGACTTGGCCTCAGGGATTTGAGGACAGAGGAGAGAGAGCAGCACACTGAGTCCACGGAAAGAGGAAAATGGAAGGCTGTGCCCTGAGATCACACGCACGTCTCTGCTGGTCCTTTGAGATCACATGTGAAGCCATGTGATACTGTTATCACCGGTGACAGTGACAGAAACAAAGTGAAGTCAGTATCTCATCAATGAGCTGAGAGGCATGGACGTCATTGCCTATCAGTGGGTGGTTGTGCAGCTCAGATCTGGGTGGGCTCAGCAGGACCAGTTCCCATGGCCTCCTCGGGAACCTGGCCTCCTCTGGCCTCCTGGGAAGACCCAGGCCCGCCTGCCAGTGCCCTTCCTGCAGCATCCAGTCCTGTGGAGGGCCCTTAGCAGCAGGGAATGCAAGTTCCAGCTTCTGCTTGCTACCCTCTGCTGATATGTGGTCACCAAAGCCAGCCTCGGGGACCGGACAGGACTCAAGGCACACAGAAGGGGTCCCTTGATGGGAAGAGAAGCAAATGATCTGATCAAAAAAGGGGGCGCCACAGAGGTGAGAGGGAGACCTGGCCATTTTCAGGGGACCAGGGTAATTTGAGGTAGACCAGGAAGGCACTGCAACATCCCAAAATCACGCCAAAATGACACTCATTTACGCTTGTAGAAATAGTGCAAATATTCAAACAGAGCGTTCTGTTTCAGTTGACAGTTCAAAGTGTTGGGATGATTTTCTTAAACCAACAAGAAGCAGTGTTTTAAAGTAGGCGCTCCTGTTCCAGTTGGCAGTTGGCGATAAATAAGAACATATAGCAAAAGGGCAACTTTAAAACACGTTCTTTAATCACAGTTCTCCACAGAGAGCAGGACTCGGCCTTCCACAACTCTCCTCTTTCATCCAAGTTGCTTGTGAATCTCAGTGAAAGTTAGTTTCTAAAACCCTTGGACTCCAGCAGGCCTCTCCCTGAGCCCTGGGTCTTGGCACCTTGCCCCCAGGCCACTGTGCCCAGAGAAGACACACTAGGTCTGTCTATACCCACCTTGACCCAGGTCAGACACAAGTAAGGACTGCAGGGCCCATGACCTGGGATGAACCAGGGATGCTGTCTCTGTCCATAGAAGGCGCCCTGTTCAGTTAAATTTGTCATTCTGCAGCTTTATAATGTGACGAAATGGGAAAAGGTATAGGGGACTCAGCCTTGTTCTCTGAGGCTCTTCTTCTGGCACTAGCTCCCCTGAAACCGTGTGTCTTACTGTCCACTTGGTCACGTTGCCACCACGTAAGGGGAGAGGAAAAAGAACTCAACGCATTTGAAAAATTCACATATGTTACTTTGTAATAGCTCATTTAAAAACTAACGTGTCCTTATTCAAGATAAATGGTTAATTAAATAATTATCAAAGTATTGGGACAATACCCAGATGTATGTGAGTAACAAAATTTTGGATTCTGCATTTTTCATGAAAATCAATAAGATCACTCTCTATTGAAAGAAATAAAATTAAATATCAGTTATTTCTTCATTTTTAAATTTTATTATTTGTTTTTATTTATTTCTATTTACTTGCTTTTTAGTTCTACATGACAGTAGAAGTATTTTGGCATATTATGCTTACATGAAGTACAACTTTTTCTAATTAGGATCCTATTCTAGGGTTGTACGTGATGCTGAGTTACTCTGGTTGTGTTTTCAGTACAAGGCTGGAAAGTTACGACCATTTAGTTCTATGTCCCTCTTATTCCCCTCCCCCTCCCTTTGTTGCAGCCAGGTTTTCATCCAGCATTAAGAGTGTCATGAGGGTCCTCCAGGCTGAAAATGTGAGATCTGTTAATCCACTTTAAAAGCACAAGGGAGTTCTCGATTTTCCAGCCCTCTACTGCAGGATACGTAGTCTTTTTTTTCACTGTGACGCATGGTTCCACATGGACATTCTGCAGCCCTGATCTGAGGATCTCTGTAGGTCTGGCATATAAACAGCTGCTAAGTTCTTTCCCTTGTGACTGACGATGATGAACAAATGCCCTTGTCTGCCAATACCTGATGCGATCCGTATAGCAGCTGCACAAGCAGGACTTTGATTGGTCCTTTTGTTTTTTATTTCTAATTATTTCCACTTTTGTTTACATTATTTTATTTGTTGTTTTTAGATACACATGACCCTAGGGTGCATTTTGACTTATCATACATACATGCGTGCAACCCATTACAATTTTGTTCTTGTGGTTGAACACAATGTGGAGTTTCACTGATCATGTATCCATATGTGAGCTTAAGAAGGATATGTCTGATTCATTCCACTGTCTTTCCTATTCCCATCCCCTCTCCCTTCCCTTCATTTCCCTGTGTCTAATCGAATGAACTTCTATGCTTCCCCTCCTGCTATGGGTTACATCCATATATTGGAGAGAACATTCGGCCTTTGTTGTTTTGGAACTGGCTTATTTCACTTTGCATGATATTCTTCAGTTCCATTCATTTACTGGCAAATGACATAATTTCATTCTTCTTTAAGGTTAAGTAATATTCCATGTATATATGGAACGTATATACCACATTTTCTTTATCCATTTGCATGGTGGTACACACCTGTAATTAGCGTCTCAAGAGGCTGGCACAGGAGGATCAAAGCCAGGCGTTCAAAGCCAGCCTCAGCAACTTAGTGAGGCACGAAGCAACTCATCGAGACCCTGTCTCTAAATAAAATAGGAAAAAAATAAGGGCTGGAGTTTGGCTCAATGGTTAAGCACCCTGGATTCAGTTTTCAATTCCAAAAAAATTTGATTAAAAACTAAAAAACTAAATATAAATTCTTAACATTTAACTCCTGTATACTTTGAATAATATAAAAATAATTCCACAGGTTTTGATTTTGAAAAAGTTGTAGAAAACATCTATGATTAATGAAAAGACTTTCTGTAAGCAGACTCTGTTTTCTTCCAGGAAGATTTCAATGGTCACTTTCCTGCAGTTTTCCTTGTGAACTATTTCCCTAGAATTAGAACAGAGCACTGCTGACCTCTGAATGCAGACACTTGACTCTGCAGGTCCATCTAAAACTCCCAGGCAGACTGCGGCTGGGGCTCAGGGGCAGAGCGCTCGCCTAGCATGTGTTGGGCTCTGAGTTTGGTCCTCGGCACCGCATAAAAATAAGTGAATAAAACAAAGGTATTGTGTCCATCTGCAAATAAAAAGATATATTTTAAAAATTCCCTTGGCACGAGAATAAGAAAGAGGAGGGAATCACTAAGGAATAGTGAGAGGGAACAACATGCACAACTCTTCCAACAAGCTGAGCGTGCTGTTCACTACTCAGCACCACAGGAAAGGGTCTCTTCACACAGCACCGTGTGCTGCAAGAGTTCTCTTCTCATCTGTACCTTTCACATGTGGGCATACCTGTTATCACATCTATGAACTTACCTGTCCAACTTGAGGCAGGAACCTCTTCCTAATAAGGGAGTTAAGAGAGCAGCGTCAATGTTTATAATTAATTTACTCAGTCGCTGGTCAACTCCATCTGCACGACATTCCAGTGGTTGAGTCACTGTTAGTTAAGAACATGTGTCCGATGTTTGGTATGGAGGTTTGGAAGGCAACATGATTAAAGGCACAAGATGCACTAATTTTAGGCTTAAAATTATACTGATACTCACACTTCTTACTATACTGATACTAACCACACTTATTGCATTGGTAACACAGTCACATTACCTCCAATTTTTTATTTGAAAATGAGGAATATATAAGTTATATGAACCAGACTCCAGGATTATTTTGTGTACTAAAAATGTCTCAGCATAAACAGACTTTATCATTATACATTTATACTAATATTTTAAATTGTAAATATATTTTTATTCTCAAGGAATGTTTAAATAAGATCTTAAAGAATGAAAAAGGGCTGCTTTTAGTTCTTTAGGCTCATTCTTACAGGCCTGCTATGATGTCATTGAGGCCCAGAGCAACTTCTGAACATACATTTCTTGGCTTTTTATTTAAAAAAATAGAAAACCCCAAGATAGTTATTAGTTATTGGTTATGTGGGTCATGTTTCAAATTTTAATGAAGATGCTATAAAGCAGTTACCTATGGAAAAAGTAGCTGAAAGTCTAACAACAAGGTATGGCAGTATCTTGAGTCCTATTATGGGTCGAATGCTTCTCTAAGACCCTCAGTGCACTTCTTGCTGAGCACAGTCATGATCTGTGTAAGAAAGGGGACACAAGGAGGAAGACTTTCAGCAATTGCCTTAAAGGCTACTCTACACAATCACACGAGAATGGTGCTCCTGAGGCATTCCTGCTCTTCTGCACGTGTAATTGTCTAGTAAGCAAACTTGAACATCCTGTGGTCAAATGGTCCACAGGGAGTTGTATTTGGTGATATGGACTAAGGTTAGTCTTCTTAATAATACTATGCAGTATTGTCAAAACTATCCTTAATTCAGACTTAAAACAAAGTAACACATACATTGATGACCCTCATCTTCCAGGTGTGTCCTGGGTTGGATTTTCCCAGTGCCAGGCCATGGAAGGTGGATGCCATCTGGTGTGAAGATACAGGAAACATTTATAAGAAAAAAAATGTTAATCTACTTTTGATCAGCTTTGGAGCTCCCTATATAAAACTCAGGAGGAAAACAGAAGGCAACAGATCTTCCTCTACTGGGTGTTTATCCTGACCCCAGTTGGAGCCTGAATAGGTGTGCGTGGAGCACAAACCGGGAGTAGTTGCTGACTTGAGAGGCAGACTTGTTCACCCAGGAGTAACAGCCTGTTGGTTTTCCCCTCTCACTAGGATCACAATGGAGTGGTCTCACCATCATCACTGCCTTCTTCGTCTAGTGAGGTGCTGGGAATCCGCAGGACACTACAGGTTCACATACAAATTAGCCACACCCAAATTTCAACCAAGCTTTAGAGAACAGAGGAGGGAATCTCAAACCCATGACCAGGCCCCAAGTAGGAATGACTAGAATTGGGTCTCAGGTCCCAGTCATGGACATCCGCTCCTATAACAAAGCAGACTTCACCCAAAGGCTGTGGCTGCCACACCTACGAGGGGGAATCAATCTAGATCATACCAGAAGGCCATGGCCCAAAAAGAGTGGAAGAGAAATCTGTCCCAAAAGATGCATAAAACACAAAATAGCTATAAAGGAAAAGTGAAAACACAAGATAACATGACACCCATTAAAGTTCATAATTCACCAGCAGCTAACTGTAAAGATATTGAAGTGGATCAAATGTCAGATAGAGAGTTCACAAGAATGATTATAAAAATAATCAATGAATTTTAAAAGAGCACAGAGACAACTGAATGAATTAAGAAAGTCAGTGCAGGATAAGATGAGAAACTCAATAAGGGTATAGAGAGACTGAAAAAAAATCACAGAAAATCGTAGAAATGAAAGACACAATACATCAAATAACATTTTCAGTTAAAAATCGCTGTAATAGAGTAGACCATGCTGAAGACAGAATCCCAGAGTTTGAAGACAAAGAGGTTAGCCTTGAACATTCAGACATTAAAGAAAGCAAAACAAGTTACCATGATCAGAGTATACTAGAACTTTGAGACAACATTAAGAAACCAAATTTAAGAATCAGTGGAGTTGAGAAGGGTTGTGAGATGCAGCCTAGGGAACGGATAATCTCTGAAGGGAAATAATAACAGAAAAATTCCCAGACCTCAGTAGAGTAATAATGGGTGATTCAACACACCTGTCTCATAAATAGATAGGTCCTTTACATAAACTCAGTGAAGACTTGGGACCTAAAAACTATTATTAGTCAAAAGGACTTAATAGGTATCAGTAGAAAAATTTCATTCAACACCAGCTGAATAACATGTCTTCTCAGTAACTAATGGAAAAGTCTCCAAAATGGACCATATTTAGGCACAAAGAAACTGTCGGCAAATACAAAAAAAAAAAGTTGATAAAATTTCTTGCATCTTATCAGAGTATAATGGAATAAAATTAGAAATGAACAAAAACAACAAAAAAGGTACATAAACTATATAATCACATGGAGATTGAAAAGTATACTTGTGAATGATGAATGGGTGATATAATAAATCTGGGGATAAATTTAAAAATTCTTATAATCAAGCAAGAATAGAGATACAATATACTTGAACCTCTAGGACTCTATGAAAGCTGAGCTTAGAGGAAAGTTTGTAGCTATGAGTATCTACAAAAAATCAGAAAGATCCCAAAATAAACAACCTAATGGTCATCTCAAGGCACTTGGAAAAAAAGAACAAATTAAATACAAAACTAGTAGAAGGAAGGAAATAATTAAGATCAGAGTCAAAATCAATGAAATTGAGATTTAAAAAATACAAAGGATAAGTGAAATGGAGAGTTAGTTCTTTGAAAAAGGTAAGCGAGATTGATAAGCCCTTAGCCAAATTAGTCAAAATTAAAAGAGAGAAGACCTAAATTAATAACATTAGAGATTAAAACAAAAGCATTTCCTTTAAAATATGGAAGAAAAAAAAGAATTGTTCACTCTCACCACTACTATTTCATGTAGTGCTAGAAATTCTAGCCACAGCAATTAGAGTAGAGAAGGAAATACAAGAGATAAAAATAGGAAAGGAAGAAGTCAAATCATCACTGTTTGCAGATGATATGATCTTATACTTAGATGATCCAAAAATTTTCACCAAGACTATCAGAACTAATAAATAAATTCAGCAAAGTAGCAGATTACAAAGTCAATATACAAAATCAATAGATTTCCTATATACCAATAATGAATCTGCAGAGAAAACTATCAGAAAAGACAATCCCATCCAAAATAACCTCAAAAAAAGAAAATAAAATGCCTAAGAATAATTCTAACCAAGGAAATGAAAGACCCCTACAATAAAAACTATAGAAGACTGAAGAAAAAGTCCTCAGAAGATGGAAAGGTCTTCCATGTTCATAGATTGGCAGAATATTGTTCAAATGACCATATTACTAAAAGCAATGTACAGAGTCAATGCAATCCCCATCAAAATACCAGTGACATTCTTCACAGAACAACAACAACAACAAAAACAGTTCTAAAATTTATTTGAAAGAATAAGAGACTCAGAATAGCCAAAGCAACTCTAAGCCAAAATGGCAATACTGGAGACTTCACAATACCAATATTACAGAGTTACAGTAACCAAAACTTCACAGTACTGATATAAAGCAGCCAAATGGACCAATAGTAGAGAGTAGGAGACACAGAAACAAACCCACACAGATACAGTCATCTGATACTTGACTAGAGAGCCAAAAATATATATTGGAGAAAACACAGCCTCTTTAACAAATGTTGCTTGGAAAACTGATAATCATGTGTAGAAGAATGAGACTAGACCCTTCTCTCTCATCCTTCACAAACTCAACATGGATCAAAGACTTAGGAATTAGATGAAACTATGCAACTCCTATAATAAATCTTAGGTTCAACATTTCAAAATATAGGCACAGGCAATGACTTCCTCAATAGAACTTCTAAATCTCAGAAAATAATGGCAAATATTAATAAATGAGATGGCATTAAAGTAAAAGCTTCTGCATAACAAAGTAAACAATTAAGAACATAAAAAGAGAACCTAAAGAATGGGAGAAAATCTTTGCTAACTACTCTTCTGACTGAAGGTTAATATCCAGATTATATAAATATAAATATATATATCCAGATTATATTATATTATATATGGATTTATATATAATATCTATATTATATATAAAAAATAAAAAGTAAAATAACCCAGTTGGGCTCAGGATGCTGAGGCAGGAGGATCATGAGTTCAAAGCCAGCCTCAGCAACTTATCAAGGTTTTAATCAACTTAGCCAGACACTGTTTCAAAATAAGATGTAAAAAGGACTAGAGCGTGTGACTGAGAAGTTAAGCACCCCTGGGTTCAATTCCTGGTAAACAAACAAATTAACAACAACAACAAAAAAAAACAATTAATAAATGAACAAATTAACTAAACAGACACTTCTCAGAAGAAGAAATACAAACAGCCAACAAATATATGAAAAAAAAATGTTCAACACCATTATAAATTAGGGAAATGCAAATCAAAACTACACTGAGATTTATTTCATTCCAGTTAGAGGTTAGAGTGGCAGCCATCAAGAATACAAACAATCATAAATACTGGAGAGGATACAGAGAAAAAGGAACACTTTTACACTGTTGGTGGGATTGTAAATTAGTACAACCACAATGGAAATCAATATAGAGGTTCATCAAAAGACTAGGCATGAAACTACCATATGAGCCAGCTCTATCACTCCTTGACAGTTATCCTGAAGAATTAAAGTCATCATTCTACAGTGACACATGCAGTCATGTTCATAGCAGCACAATTCACAATAGCCAAACTGTGGAATGCCTACATGTCCATCGATGGAAAAGAAAATGTGGATGTATATATTCGGTGGAGTTTCACTCAGCCCTAAAAGAAAAAATAAAATTATGTCACTTGCAGGGAAATAGATTGAACTTGAAGAACATTATATTAAGTAAAATAAGCCAATTTCAGAAAGAAAAGTGCTGTAAGTTTTCTCTCATATGTTAAAGCTAGGGAGAAAAATGGAAAAGAACGAGATGGGCAATCTCATGAAAATTGAAGAGAGATCAGTAGAGGAATGGGACCAGAGAGAAAAAGGTAGGAAGGGAGAGGAGAAATTCTGGATAATTCTATTAGCTAAATTCTAAATTCTATTGTTATAATGTATGCATGTATGAATATGGAACAATGAATCCCACCATTAAGTACAATCTCAATGCACCAATAAATATCACAGTGGACCTCACTGATCTTTTTTAGATAATGTGAAGAAATAACTCGTTAAGAGGATTTCAGCCAGGGAATGGAGAGCAGCAGAGACTTCAAGATTGCCCCTTGCCTTAGGCTCCTCCAGGGCTCAGCCTGCATCCGGGGAGAGGCCACTGGGTGTGGCTGCCTTCACCAGCCACTGAGCAGGGAGGGAGGCAGAGGAAGGAACCAGTGAGCACCCTTAGCTTGCAAGGTTCTCCTACACACAATTTCCATTGCCACCTGTTACCCCACTTACACATCTCCAAGCGCATGGCTCACCTTTATCAAGGTCCACTAACCCACCAGGAAGTGTGAGAGGGACAAAGGTGCTGTTATTCTCTGTCCCCAAGTCTCTGTGTGAATGCAGTAACAGTCACACACCACCCACACGGTCCTCAAGAACTGACCAGTCTCCTGTGGAAGGTCTTCAATGACCGGGCTCTGGTGTCTGCCACTCAGTTCCTGCAGAGGCAGCAAGGTGTGTGTTTGAGCTGCCTCCTGAGTCCCAGGGATGCACCCACTGGACATTTCACAAATTGGAAATGCACAGTGATGTCAGGGAAGTGAGGTTCACCTTGTACCTGGAGGGAGCCCTGGAGAAGGACTGGAGACCTGGTGGCAGCCAGGGAGGCAGGAAGGTGAACACAGGGGAGCTCAGAAGTGAGGCTCGAATCCAGCCTGCAGAAAGTGAGAGCAGAAAGCCCCGTGGGCACTCCTGGAGCTGTCTCAGGCTATGGAAAGCACAAGGGAGAGTGGGAGCCGGTCTAGGTTCCAGCCTCAGCTGCATCCCAGCTCCCCCAGTTCACACCTGCACACACACTCCAGACCCTCCCCTGCCCTGCGCCTCTGGCTCCCGTTCATGCCTGTCATCCTCCTCTAGGTGGGGGGGTTGATCTTCAGGTGATCTGCTGGTTCTGTTAGATACCAACATCCTTGGAGGCTCAAGTCCCATATACAGAATGGCACAGAATCTACAGGTAATAACCTGCACACATGCTCCCAAATACTGCCGACTTCTGCAATGCCTAATGCAATATGAGATATGAGTCAGTGTACTGTAGTGTTTAAGGAAAATAATAAGTGCTGATGCAAATTTAAAAACTGACCTGTAGTGTGGGCACTTGTAATTAAACACTGTCCCTCTGTTGAGTGTTTATATTTCTAGTTTTTGATACTATATATAATGATATGTCAAATAGTCTTCTAAGTCAAGTTTGCCTATTTTTATAATTAATTTCATACAAACAAATCCCTACAAAATGACTTGCTGAATCAAATGGCAAGACATTTCCACGTGTTCCAGTGCAAACCTTTCCATCTGTCAATGCCCATGACTTCTGTGGACACTTGAACCATTTTGCCTGCTCTTCAAATGCACGGTAAATTCAAGGTCTTTGGAATGGCCTCTAAGGTTAACCACTTCTCTTTGTTTTGATATAACAAAGTACTATAATAAAATGAAAACCCTAAAAGAAGTTTGTACCCATCCTCTGAACCAAAAAAGACTTTGTTGAAAATATGGTATATATTTTACAATTTTTATGTAAATTCAAATATAACATTTGATTTATATATTTATATATTTTTATAAAAACAGTATCATAGCATAATATTATTCTGAAAGTTTTTTTTTTTTTAGTTAGTAAACATGGCCACACTTTTTATGACCTTACTTTGAATTCTACTTCAGTCTATGCAGTTGTTGAGTCATATTTAATTGCCTGAACATAAGGTAATTTATTTAAACAATAGCATTTTGGATACTCGGGTTGCTTTTGATTTTTTTCGCTGTTGGGAGTAATGTTCCTGTCCTCCCAGCCTCTCTCTCAAGAGTTCTCTCTAGGAGGGCTCTCTAGCAGGACTTGCTGTGCCTGCACATTTGAATTCACACAGCCATAACCAAAGTGCTGTAGAAGGAGAACACGTGACCACACTAGACCATGAAAATGTACCACACCTCCATGTTCTACTGAGTCTGGGCAGCCCCTAGCCTTTGCCACTGTGGCTGGGAAAAAAACTCTACAATGTTTAATCTGCTGTGTTTGTAGACAGCTTTATTTGGACTGCTCCTGCCATTTGCATCTGTTTGTATCTTTAGCCAGTTTTTTCCCCTACCTTTCCACTTCCCTCCCCACTCAGTCCCCTGCTGTTGAATCCCCTGCCCTTTTCTCCTGGCCTCACAGGAGCCTCCCCAGCCTCTGCAGTGTGGGGGTTTTTCTTTCTAACACCAGCAGCTGACACTCAGAGTGCCCTAGGATGGGACCACATTCTACTCAGTTCTTAAACCTTCTCCCCTGGTCATTCAGTATGGGTCATTTTAAGTGCAGTAGTTTTTCATTTGAATGAGACATGACTCCTACTTTCTCAATATTTAATTTTGTCTTACCATATTTTCTTTGAAGTTGCAAAATCTTTTCCAAGATCCCAAACTCATGGCACCAGGGTGCACGTTCGTTTGCTCACACAAGTTCCATTAGCACATAACACATGTGCATAAAACTGCCTGACTTATAAGAGTGCAGTTTGTTCACAAAAAGTGCAGCCTCACGTCACTAGACTAACAGAACATCATCAGGACCAAGATGAGCCTGTGATTCCTACACAATTATCCCTCCCCCAGGATGCTCACTATTCTGTCCTCAAATGAGTTTTGCTGAATTTGAACTTCATACAGGATGGAAACACTCAGGGCTTTGTTTTATGTCTGGCTTCATCTCCTCGGCCTTCACTCCCTGGGTGTCCATCTGCTCGGGTACATGAGGGCGCTGTGATGTATGTACCCACCCTGGGGGTGCTGGGTGCTGCGATTGCTCTCATCAGCTCTGGGTGGCTTCGAGCTGGAGCTGCCCCCGTGTGCTGAGGCGTACTGGAAGGTGCAGGTGCACCTGTGTTGCTCTCAGGTAGCCCTTGGAGCAGGCTCTCAGGGTAGTGGAGAACCGTCACCCAGTCACTGTAGACCTGTCTCCACTCCCGTCTCAGGCCTCAGGCTCTCCACCTTCTCAGCACTCCACCTTGGCTGATTCCCACTTGGCACCTGGGGGCCACAGGAGTTTGCATTTTGGTTCCTGGAGACTAATCAAGGCCAGCGCCTCTTACATGTTGAGTGGCCCTCTGAGCACCCTCTGATGCCCTGCTCCTTAAAGCCCATTTCTGCATCCAGGCTGTCTTCCTTGTTAGTCTCCACCTGGTGTCTACCTTTTCTGAAGGCAACCTTCATTGATTGCATATTTCACACCTTCGTTCCTATGTTCTTTGGTCTTTCCTGTATCCTGAAGTTTTCTTCTGTTAAACACTGATTTTTCATTTAATGTTGGATTTGTTTTCACTGATTTTTATTTATGTTTCCTGAATTTCTGATCTGTATTTAAATGCCTTATCATGTATGTTGTTCTGATGGTTCTTAGTGGTTTTCTGTTTGAAGGAAAGACCTGGACTTCCAAAGGTCGTGAAGATACGACGCCAGGTTTTCCTGTAGGTTGGTGTCCCCTCCCATCCCGCTCCTGTGTGGAGTTCAGTGGAGCACATCATACAGGGGCAGAAGGTTCAATAGTGAAAAAGACATCAGTTTTCTCCAAACTGCTTACTGAAGGTCCAAGGGGCCCCGGAACACCTGCAAGCCCGATGCAAGTGTGTTAGGCGTTATAGGAAGGGATTTGCATTAGGCGCTCCTGACATTGTGCTGATTTAAAATAATGTCTTCTTCTGAAGATAAAATGTATAGAGAGAAACACAACCCCGGGGCCACCTGTGTGGATACCGGGGTGAGGACTGTGCTGGGTGGAACCAGGTGGCCCAGGGCATCCTTCCCCGATGTGCGTGCTGTCACCTGCCGGGCACCTTAGGAGCAACACCAGATCAGGAAAACCTAGGTCAGCCTAGGAGGAAGGGACTTCCACCCTCATTAGGGTTAGCGCAGGTTGGATTCCATCATAGAAAGACCCAATCCCAACGGAGAGCCATAGCCTGGCTTCTCTGCAGCCCGACAGACTGAGGAGTTCATGCTGTGTGCTAATGCGCACATGAGTCCCTTCAGTCCCCTCTGCACCACTGGAGGGGTGGGAGGGTGCAGCGGGTTCCTGAAGTCTCTGGGGTGTGGTGCCGGGCAGGGACGGCAGGGAGCCCGGGGACAGCTGTGCTCTCTCTTGCAGCCTCCACTTCATCGTGTTCGACACGGAGCTGGCACACGACATCCTCAAGGTGTGGGACGGGCCGCTGGACAGCAGCATCCTCCTGAAGGAGTGGAGCGGCTCGGCGCTGCCCGAGGACATCCACAGCACCTTCAACTCGCTCACGCTGCAGTTCGACAGCGACTTCTTCATCAGCAAGTCGGGTTTCTCCATCCAGTTCTCAAGTAGGTGGACTCTGCCGCTGGGCGTGGCCACCGCCGGCCACCTCTGTGTGCAGGGGGGGGTGCTCCTTCCTGTTCCTAGGGCCCCCCAGGGGTGAGCACCGGTCCAGTGTGACCTGCATTTTGGAGGTGTATGGTAGGGAGAAGAGAGTTCTTGTCTCACCTGGCACTGGGTTCATGGCAAAGCACAAGTTTATTTATTGTAGATTTTGTGTGATATAGTCACCTCCAAAATGAAGACCCACGGGAAGAGGGAAGAGTGCCTATTCTGGGGCGGCCTGGCATTGGGATTGCTGGGCTGAGGGTGTGGCCTGACAGTAGTGACCAAGTGCAGGGTGCCCCACTAGTACCCATTCTGTCCCCAAATGCTTTCTTCTGGGTGTCGGGAGATCCATTTTTGTAGCCTATGGTGGGGAAGACCAGTGCACTGTCCTATGACCTGCTCCAGGAGACAGGCGGCAGGAGGTCAGAGCCCCCCCCCTTTTTTACTAAATGCAAGGGGCCATAGTTTGGGGTGATATATTCTGACTCCCTTAGCATCAAGATCACATTGGCTTAGGAAATTCCATCCTTTATAAGATAGAGACAGGGATTGAGCTCTACTTAGTTATGTAGGGAAAATGTTATTTTAGAGGTTTGAATTAGTAAGCACTTAAGCTTGCGTCAAAGTCAGAGTCTTGGCATGGAGGCTCCATCTATTCCTGGGGTCCCCAGGCCAGCAGTAACTATGAGTTCCCTAATTGCTGTGGTCTGAATTTGTGGGATAGCATCTCTTGCTACCTGTCCACCAAGCTGACCTTGACTCTCAACTCCAGTTTAGAAGAGACCTATGTTTTTCCCTTCCAGGGCTGAGGCTCTGAGTAGTCAATATAAGATCATAACCTCTGCTCGATGACTAGTGGGAAGCCACATTCTCACACTTGAGTTATTATCTCCTGAAGATAGTCCCCGTCTTTACTGTCTGGCCCGTGTTTAAGGAGTCATTTCCTAAAAAGGGCAGAGTGGAGATGTTCTGTGGCAGCTCAACCTTTTAGTATCCTTCAAGGAGCCCCAGGCGGAGGCACCATATAATGTGGTGCCACACAAGGTCAGCCGTCCTCATAAAACAGGTGGAATTTGCACATAAACAGCTCAGACTCAATTTATCTTTTGGCAGGTCGCTGGCGAGGCATATTTAGGATTTACATAAGAAAATTGACTTAGGTCATTTAATGTTTTAAAAGGTTGCTAATAAAATAGAGGTTATGGTCTGCACAATTTCTTACCTCTGGTTTCACTGTGCTGTGGGTCAGTAATTTGCGAGGCTTGGCTGGATTAGTGCCTGTGTGCAGGAACACTTTCACGGATCTGCAACAAAAATGTCAAAGGAAGTCCACTCACCTACTTACTTCATCTTGAGAAAAAGTCCTTTTCTTTCTAGACCGTCTGCATTCTGCTTTCTGTTGTGACATAAAATCGCCCTTGATCTTCTTAAATTAGGGGCAGAGTATGTGGTAGAGAGGAGACTGATGGCACTTATTGGGCGAACAGAAAAGTGGGTAAGGTTGTAGGTGATGTTCGTGTCCTGCCTTCTCCTCTTCCTTCCCTCTTGACCTCTTGAAATTTTTAAACAGATCATTAAAAAAAAAAAAAAAAAGCAAGTTGTTTTACAGCAAAACTGAGCAGGAGGTACAGAGCGCACATAAACCTCCTGTCCCACGCGCACAGCCTCCCACTGCCCCCCAGAGGCGTGTTTGCTAGTCCAGGAGCCCGCGTGGCACGTCAGCCCCACCCGGAGTCCACAGTTGGCATCAAAGTCCACCTGGCTGCTGCGCCTTCCCTGGGTACAAACGCATAGTGATGTGTGGGCCAGTAAAGTGTCACACAGAGCAAGAAGGTCCCTGCCTACAGACCCCCTGAGCTCTGCCTGCTCTGTCCCCACTCCCAGCCCCTGGCCACCACATCTTCTCACGGGCTCAGTGGTCTTGCCTGTTCCAGTGTCACACAGTGGGGTCGTCGGGTGGCCCTGGGCCCTCCCTCCTGGTGATGCAGCTGATTCCTCCTTGTCCTTGCAGGGCTTGGTGGCACTGCAGAGCACTCCAGGGCCTGCAGAGCCACTCCTAAAGGCCACCCCGGTGCGCCCAAGCTCTGTGGGCACAAGTACAGCAGCTGCCGTCTGCCTGGGCAGGCTGTTGAGTGGACGCAGCTTTCCCTTCAGTTGGGCAGGTGCAAACTGCACATCTGCTGGGTCCTGCGGCGAGCGTGGGCTCAGAGTGGTTCTGGCCTTCTCATTTCTCCTCCTCAGAGTTCTCCTGCAAACCCCTAAACCTCTCCTTTTCTGTTCTCCTTTCTCGCTCACTCTCTGCAGAGGAATCTTCCAACTCTAGTAAAACACAAAGCCATCCCTTGTCTGAGGGCCATAGATTGTCTTCTTTCTGTCTAACTGATGATAGATGTTTGGGAAGTGACACACAATACAGCCACCCGAGTCTCTGCGGGAGAGAACCCTGCAGCTCTGTGGCTCAGTGTTCTCTGGGTGTTTGTTGGAAGCGCATGAAGTGGTCTTTTTAGCTGGTGATAGGTGACTGCCTGTTGGCAGCCCACGCGGCCTGAGCCCTCCCGTTCCTACTCAGTAAGCCCCCAGGTTTGGAGGAAGATGAAAAAGACCATTTTAGAGGTCAAATGTGGCCTTGTTCTCTGGCTGTGTGGAACGAGCTTCTGTGAGATGGTCTTCAGGAGTCTACACCGAGGAGCACGCAGCAGACGGCACCCTGGTGGGAAACTCGGGACGCGTGTCCTCTGCCGCCCTCCAGAGAGCGGACCCTGGCCTCTGACTCTGTCCTTGTCTCTTCCTTGGCCTGGGGGGGTCCTGCTGCCCAGGCTGCACACCTTCCAGAGAACCACAGCTCCGTGTCTCCTGCGGCTGCTACGGCTGCCCGGAGCATGGCGACACTAGAGTGTGCAGAGAGCACGGGGATTTTTAAATTTTTTAAATTTTCTGTTCATTTTTAAAATTTTCTGTTTATATCTTTTTTTAAAAAAAAGTTTGCCCTGGTGATATATAGTTACACACAATAGTGGGTTCGTTTTGACGTTGTCATGCATGCAGGGGACAGAACAGGCTCCATGTACTCCCCAGGGCTTCCCCCAACCCGGCTCCCTTCCTCTACTCTGAGGTCTGCCTTCCATTTGCTCTTTTTTTCTTTTTTAATTGGTGCTTTGCAGACCTGTATAAAGGTGAGACTCACTGGGGCAGATTCCTGTATTTCATCCAGGTACATGGCAACGTTCAGTCCATTCCATTCTTTTTTTTTTTTTTATTATTGGTACCAGGGATGGAACCCGGGGGTGCTTACCCACTGAGCCCCATCCCCGGCATCCCCAGCCCTTTTCTGTATTTTATTTAGAGATGGGGTCTTGCTGAGTTGTGGAGACTGGCTGTGAACTCACCATCCTCCTGCCTCAGCCTCCTGAGCCACTGGGATTACTGGCGTGTGCTGCGGTGCCTGGCTCGTCCAAGGCGTGCCCATGGCTCGTCCAAGGCGTGCCCATGGCTCGTCCAAGGCGTGTCCATGGCTCGTCCAAGGCGTGTCCATGGCTCGTCCAAGGCGTGTCCATGGCTCGTCCGTTTCATTCTGCGGTTCCTCCCTTTTCCTGTCTCTCCTCCCTCCCCCTCAAACTCCTCCCTCTACTCCACTGATCCCCATCAAACTCCTCCCTCTACTCCACTGATCCCCCTCAAACTCCTCCCTCTACTCCACTGATCCCCCTCAAACTCTTCCCTCTACTCCACTGATCCCCATTCTGTTTTCAAGGGACCACCCCCCACTTCCCCCCCTTATTTTGTTTTAACTTCCAAGTGAGGGGAAGCGTCTGGCCCTTGAGCCCTGAGTCTGGCTTCTGTAGCTCAGCATGGTGCTCTCGGCTTCTGTCCACTCACCAGCCAGTGCCACCTCTCCATGCCTCATGGCTGGGTCAAGCTCCCTGTGTGGACGGACCGCGTTTTCTGTATCCGTTCTTTTGTTGACCAGCATCTGGACAGGTTTCCCAACCTGGCTCTTGGGACTTGAGCTGTTGTAACACTGCGTGCCTCTCTCTCCGGGGTGCTGATTTCAGCTCCCCTGGGTCAATACCAAGGAGCCGCCTGGCTGGGTCCTATGGTGGCTCCACTCCCAAGGTCTGGAGGATCTCCAGGCTGACTTCCAGAGTGGCTGCCCTCCTTTGCTGTCCCACCAACACTCTGGGAGTGCACCTTTCCCCACAGTCTCACCAGCGTTATCATCTGTATGCTCGCTGGCCGCTGTTCTGACTGGAGTGAGATGAAATCTCCGTGTAGTCTTGGTCTGCATCTCCTGGGTGCTAGAGATGTGGGACTTTTTTTTTTTTTTGTATATGGCTGGGCATTTCTACATCTTCTTTTGAGAATAGTCTGTGTAGTTCTTTTGCCCATTACTGATCGGGTCGTTTGTCTTTTAGGTTTTAAAGAGGCGGTAAGGTTTTGAGTTCCTATATATTCTGGATAAGAGTCCCCTGTTGAAGGAGCAGTGGACCAAGGCCTTCTCCTGTCCTGGGGCTCTCCTCGCGTTCTCAGCTGTGTCCTTCTCGGTGTATAGCCCCAGTGGAGTCCGCAAAGTCAAGGAAAGATGACAACATGGTGGGTCACAAGTGGTCATTAAAGGTGGAGGGCACAGTGACACAGGACAGCACCCACTGGTGGTGGAGGACAGAGGGTGATGGTGGCAGGGGCTAGGGCGAGTGTGCACGGAGGCTGTGAGAGGCCTATTCAGGTGACAGGAGAAGGAGAGGGGACAGCTCTGTGGAGGTGGGGGTGGCAGGGAGGTCTCCCATCAAGGCATCCTCTGAGCGGCTCCTGGCAGCTGCTCCCAGCCCCCTGCCCAGCTGAGGGCCGGAGGAGAGGGCAGAAGAAAGGCACCCCTTGTGCAGTCCACCTCTGAGACCTGGGCAGTGGCGAGCCCCAGGCCAGCCCCGGTGCTTCTCCCCCCGAGCTCAGCCGCCGTGTGCCAGGGTCTCACTCCCACCCACCAGAGCGAGGTCCCCCAAGGGCACGAAGTCTTCCCGTTTCCAGAACACGGGCACAGTCAGCCTGCCAAGCCTCTGCTGAACACATGTGAGGGACGAACCCCTGGGTGTGCCCGTGCTGACCAGTTAGAGCGACTGTGTGGGACAGGCCACCGCTGCAGAGGTACTTCCTGACTGAGCACAGCTTCGTTCCAGACGTTAGGCAGTGGCACCCAGAATTAGCATCTCCCAACGCCCATTTTAGTACTGAGGAGCCTGTCCCCTCTGGTGGCACTGACCACAGCTCGAGTGAACGGGTGTCTCATGCTCAGCATCAGAAGTTCTGGCGGCTACAGTTCTGCTCTGCTCATGAAGAGCACATTATTCCTGTTTAACGTAAGGATTGTGCCTTATTGACCTCGTAAGTGTGATAGGGTCTCATGAGCTTATTTTACTCATGAGTATAAATTGTTGGTACTGGGGATTGAAACCAAGGGCACTTTACTACTGAGCTACATCCTCAGCCCTTTCTTATTGTTTATTTTGAGACAGGGTCTCACTAAGTTGCTTAGAGACTCGCTGAGTAGCTGAGGCTGGCTTCAAAATTGCAATCCTCCTGCCTCAGCCTCCTGGATCACTGGGATTACAGGCACACACCATCGCACCCAGCAACAAATGTTTTGATGCCAGTTAGGAACCAGACAGAATGCTTTCATTTTAGAAAGATTTTTGGATCCTCATTATTGAATCTTTCAGCTGGTAAATGTTCCTGTTTCATGAAAAATGACCTTTTCCCAAACTTTAAGATAATGCCGGGCAGCACCACTCACCAAGGGTGTGCCACCAGTCCTCCAGCAAGTGGGCGCACACCAGGCCCCGTGGCAGCCCTGGGTGGCTGTGCCCCACGGTCCTCCTCACGCACACACCTTCCCTGAGCTGGGACCGAGGGTGCTCTGCTAGGAGAGGCAGGGACGGCCCTGGGAAGACGGACCGAGGTCCTCCACCCTGCCAGCCCTGCTCAGCCTGTGAAGCAGGAGGACTTGACAATTATGTTAATTGTAATCAGCCCAGCTCCTTTCATTCATGCTTAATTACCATTTACTTAATCATGCATAAAATGCAGGAAAATGGAGTTCAGCACACACAGCTGACCTCTACTCAGTTAAATCAACCTCGGGAGTCTCCGAGGCCCCGCGGCGGGCTCTCCACTCCCAGGAAAGGGCTCTGGAACAGCTCTGCATTCTCGGGTGTCGTGGGTTGATTTCTCCTAGGAAGCAGAGTGACTTGCCTCTCTCTCATTCACTTCATTGAAAGATAATTTAATAGGGATTTGATTTTTAAAAGTCACTTGTTGTTTGTAACATGAGGGGACAGAACAGGGAGGCAGTTCCTGGGAGGCAGCCGCAGACCCCACGGAGGCAGGGCTGCTGTGCACAGGGGCAGCTCACAGCCAGGGCCTGGCCCCACGACCCGCCCTCTCAGGACCCTCTTGGGACAGGTGGAGAACTGACCATACAGTTTTCGGTTGGCCATTTACACATATAGATGATGAACCCCTTGAGACCAAAGGAGTGAGTTCAGCCTCCATTCCCCTGGCCACCTGCCCCAGACCAAGAAACAAAGGACATGCATGCAGGACACGCAGGTGGCCAAGATCCATAGCTGTAGGAGGCGCCCACTGTCCCTGTCCTCACAATAAGCACAGGGACGTCAGAGACAGACGTACCACCAAGTGCGGGGACCACAGCCCCGGGAGCCCTGCCTTCCACTGTCCCTTCAGTGGGGCTCCAGTCTGTCCTCTGATCTGTAAGGGCGTGGTCAGCCCTGCTGCCCACCAATGCCCTGCCATCCGTGAATGGCTCACCTCCCGGTGTTCTCTGCCTGGCCCTCCTGCCTCTCCCTGCCCCCAGCTCCCTGCCTCCATCTGCTTCTGAAGATTCAGAGGCTGCCCGTCTGCCACATCTCCACTTCCATGTCCACGTCCGCTCTTCTCCCTGGCCTCCTCCCCAGCAGTGCAGTCTCCTCTCCCACCATGTGACCCATGCCCTTGCCCCTGGACTTCCCGTCCTTCCTTGCCCCGGCTCACCTGGACGGCCATGGACCCCCAACACCCGCAGCCTGGCACCTGCTTCCTGTCCCCTCCTGGTAGCCACCGTGGAGTCACCTTCCCCAGGGATGTTCAGTATTCAGGGGCAGTACGTAGATGCACGAGGTCGCCCACATTTTAAATCAGCACACGGAACACCACGTTCTGCGTCCGAGTGTCCGTCTGTGATGCCCTGATTCAGAGCAGCTGCTGCCTAGTATTCCACACTTGCGGTGTGCACTCCCTCACCCACGTGGCTGTGCACCTCCTGGACCCTGTCCTGTCTTGGCACCTCTGCTCTGGTCACTGTGGCCTCTGGCCCACGAGTCTCCACCTTGCTACTCCCTGGCAGTGGCCCTAAGTGGCCTCCTGCAGACGGTGGGGCCTGTTCCACTGGACTCCAGCACTGTCCCTCAGACCCCCCCCAGCCTTTCTGAGCCCCAGTGGTCTCCCCTGTTCCCGGTTTTGGGATGCAGGCTCCCTCTAGCTGGGGTCGTTGGCCTGGGGACGTCCACTCTATCTCTATTCAGGCTCTCAGAGTAAATTTATCTCTTCAAATTTGGAAACAGATCCTTAAGATTATAGCTCTAACAGCCTCAGCCTCCAGCTCCTCCTGCCTTTGAACCTCTGAGATACTAATGGAACTAGCTCTTTGGAAGACTCTCAAGATAGCATGTCCAGCTCCGGCCACCTGCATGCCCCTGGCCCCACTGTCTGGGTGTGACCACTACAGGATGGAGAGGAGCATCTTGCTGGCATTTCCCTTCACGGCACAGGCTCCCGTGTGACCTGGGTTTCTACCAGTGACACTGTCTGAAGGCAGTTCAGCAAAGCATGATGGGTCTCACAAAGCCACGTGGGCAGAGAGCAGGTCTAACTGAGCCAGGCCATTCCCCACTCAGGTTAAAACCAGCCTCAGCAAGAACAGACTCTTAGGTCTGAACAGGACCCTGGTCGGCCAGCGACGGCTCCCTCACCTGGGCACTCTCCTCATTTCTCCCCCTTGGTTCCAGATGGTGTGCCCCTTTGCTCCCCAGCCTCCCTGTGCCGTGCCCTCTGCAGGGAGGGTCTCCCTGAGGCACCCAGCCACCACCACTCTTTTTAAAGGTGCACTCCTTTCCAGAAGCTTCCATGGCTCCTCAGGGAGAATGACAGCCCCTCCCATGTGACCCTCCCCGCCTCCTCCAGATGTTCAGTGTTCCTTCTGCACGCTGTGCTTGTCACCGGGAGACTGGGGGGCACAGAGCAGGACCTGCACACTAGCCCAGCCCTCACTGCGCCCACGGTGACGCCTGGTGGTGGCCTGCCTTTGTCTTGTCTTCTTGTGTGTCTGCCCTTATTTCCTCCTTACTGCTGACATTTCTGTTGTCATTTCTAGTGAGACTGTGAACTTATTAAATGAATTTTCTAAATCTCTACTCTAATGTTCACAGTCCTTAGGAAGGTTCTGAGGAAGAGCATCCACTTAGCAGACGTGTGTTTAGTTGCATGCTCAAGTGGCATAAATGCATCTCCCCATCACGCCTGTTCTCACTAAGACGGCTGGAGAGCTCTGCAGGTGCAGGTTGGAGTTGGACACTTGGCAGCACTTAGCTGAGGCCAGCCACTGCACCCCTGGGCGCCAGACAAGTGTCCACACATGTGTCTGTGAGCAGACCCCACATCTCAACCCAGGGGACGCTTCCTTGGACTGAGACCAGCCACGTATGGCCAAGGGCTCTCGGCCACAGCGTCCCTGTGAGCCTCAGAACAGCAATGCCCTCCACCTGTGTGACATAGTCATGTGTGTTCTGTTCCGTTACTAGGTTTCCTGGTTAATTGGGTTAAATTAGGACATAATGCTCTTTCTACCCCCCACAGTGCTGGTGAGGCCTGCCCTCGAGGGTAAGCAACACAGAAGTGCTTTGATTTATACATTTTCTCCAAATATAAGGGAATGTTATTATTTATTCTCCGTTCGGGAGACGCACCGACTCCAGGGGAGCATTATGTGATAAATGATTCAGTCTGCGGTTCTCAGATTAGATTTCTCCCTCCCTTTGGCCTCCCGCTTCACACCGAGCGAGGTTCCCTTGACGCTGGCTTGGCGGGAGTCACAGGGTAGCATGGCTCTGGCTTAGAGACAGGAAGAGACGACAGGTGAGCAGATGCCGCTCATCCGTCCTGCTAATGTGGTGATCCTAGGTCACCTCACTACAGACCCCTGAAGGGTACACCAGGCACGCGTCAGACAGAGAGCAGGTGAGTGTGCGGAAACTCTAAAGGGAGATCTGTGATCATTTCTCCAGTCCACCTTAGTCAATGGACATTTCTGCTGCTCATCCTACTGGAAAGCTGAGGGTCCATTTAATCATGGTTACTGATATGAATAAATGTTCGTAAAAGGATCCTTTCAAGATTAAGCGTTGAAGTTCTTGTTCAGTCTTGATTTTATTTAATATAAAGAAAGTAAAATGTAAATAACTGAATGAAGGACCCTTTCATTTCACTAAGATGCAAAGAACAGAATTTTATGGTAGATTTGAAGTTTGATATTAGCATTACTATTAGATGTAAGTGCTTCTAAAATAACTTTAAACATTTAAATATTTATAAACATCAAAACAAGCATACTTGGATTTCCTGTAGATGTTTACTTTTGACATGATGAAAACAGATTTATTAATTAGTTTTGTGTCAGAGCATTCCAACTTCTTTATTCAAGAGAAGCTAGTTTATTGTTCACCAAGCAGACCTAAGAACTTAATTAAGCGGCTTAAGTTCTGTTGTGAACACAATTCATCTCTTATGTCTCTGTTTCAAATGATCTAACTTGAACAACTATGTAATGTGTATTTCTAAAAAGTACAGTTCCAAAGATAAAAATAAGAAGACATTTATTTGCAAAACAGAAAAATAATGACTTGTAAGTTTTACCTAAAATGCACACTTGCTATTTATCATTAATATTCTCTTCCTAATAATTGATTGTAAGTCTCTCAGTTAATTTGAGATAAATAAAGATCTAATGTTATAGTACATCAATAAGGGATTTAGAATCTAACTCTGAATCCTGGCTAAGCCATAGAACAAGTATCAGGACATTTATTATAAAAGGTAAGGCATATTGAAATTTGTTTTGAAAAGGTTTTATTTTACTGTATATTTGAGTGTATATCATGATGTTTATTATATATATATATGTGTGTGTGTGTGTATATATATATATATATATATATATATATAGAGAGAGAGAGAGAGAGAGAGAAATGTGTACATATAGAGAAATAATTACTACCATCAAGCAAATTAACATATTAATCATCTCACATAAGTATTGTTCTTTTCTTTTCTTTATATATATTTTTAATTTGTTCTAATCAGTTGTACACGACAGCAGAATGTTCTTAAATTCGTTGTACACTAATGGAGCACAATTTTCCACTTCTCTGGTTCTACACAAAGTAGGATCATAGGTACCTTGGCTGATGATGTCCATCTCATTCCACCGTCTTTCCTCCCCCTTGCCCCCCACCTGCCCCTCCCTCCCCTTTACAGGATCCAAAGTTCCTCCTCTTGTCCCATACCCCAGTCCATGATGGATCAGCATCCACTTATCAAGGAGAACATTCTTGGGATGAGCTTGCTTCTCTTAGCATGATATTCTCCAACTCCATCCATTTACCTGCAAAAGCCATGATTTTATTTTCTTTTGATGCTGAGTAATATTCCATTGTGTATATACTACAGTTTCTTTATCCATTTATCCATAGAAGAGCATCTAGGTTGGTTCCACAGTTTAGCTATTGTGAATTAGGCCACATTGAATTTTTTAAAAATGAAGATTTAAAAAAAAAAAGATTTGTGCTGGGGGTGGGGATCATTGTAACCTAACAGCTGTAACGTTAGCCACAGTCCTTAATATTATTCAATCAGCATGAAACTTTGTCATGGGATTCGGAGTGGGTCATCACTTATAATGAAATTCACATTCCCCTTGGTATCATGGGGATTAATCAATCAAAGTGATTGATTAGTTTTTGTTGCACTGGAGTCTTTGTTTAATTTGTAGAACTCAATCTAAGCTTGTTTGGTAAGCATGCCACCTATGACATGTGTTCATGCCACTGCGTCCTGGTTAAGTGTAGAGGTCACAAAAGCAGCTCTTCCACCCAGGGCGAGGAACTGGGCAGGGGTGGATGAGGGGGGTGTCTCTGTCTGCACGTCTGCTGTGATACCTGGGTTTCCCTGGTATGACACACTTTGCTGAGCTTAAGGCGTCTGTGCAGGGATCCTGCTCTGTCTTGTACTTGCTCTTCCTGTGCTTCTGCATGACAGTGACAGCATTTATGGAGTCCCTCCGGGTGAGTAGGGGTTTTGTTAACTAGAAAAAACTTTTTCTTTAGTTTAGCAGCTTTTGAATTATTACAATTCAAAGGAAGTGTCCGTTATCACCAGCAGTGGTGATGCTGAGAGTGGACACTGTGCATCTTCAGGTCTGCCAGTATCCACCAAGGGATTTGCCACTGCGAGACACATACTGCCTTCTGCCAAGAAAGCACATTGGAACCGCAGGCTTTCTGTGATGATCCCCGAAATGCAATGTGTGCATGAATGTTTTCATTTCATGAAAAGAATTTTAGAAATAAAGTGGTTTGCATTCATTGTACATAATTCAAGTGAAGGCTGAGGTTTTAGATATATATTTTAAATTTAGCCCTTATTTTGATGTAATTGTAGATTTACTTGCAGTTGGTAGAGGTAGAACAGGGATCCTGTGTACTTACCCCTTCCCAGTTTCCTCCAAGGTACCACTTGCAAAACTGGGCCTGTGTCGGGAAAATGCAGAACATTCCAGAGAATACCTCAGGGGGCCTCTGGAAGCCACACCCCTTTCACCCTTGCCCCATCCCCGACAAGCACTCAGCCAGTGTCCATTTCTATACTTTGTTATCTCATCATCTCTAGAGTGTTCCAGGAAGGAATCCGGCAGAATGCACCCTGGGGACTGGCTGTCCTCAGCATGCTTCTGTGCAGACTGCTCCAGGGGGCCGTGTCTTGAGGTTCATTTCTTTGCATTGTTGCATAGTGCTCCACGGCAAGGATGTACCACACTTTGGGTTATTTCCAGTCTCAGACTATTACAACTGAGAATCAAAGCCATTACAAACACCCAAGGGCAGGTTTTCACATGGATATGCCTTTTCATTTCTCTGGGGCAGGTGCCCAGGTTAGGGCTGCTGGTTGAGCATGTGGTAGTGCCATCTTCACTCTTGCCAGCAATGCACAAGTTTCTCACCAGCATCCGATGCTCTCTGGTCCTCTTCAGCTGGGTGGATAGGTGTGTGTGCCCTCTCTCCCCATTTCTCTGATGGCTGCTGACTTGGTTTTAATTTTTTTTGAAGTTGAATATTTCATTTCTTGTTTTGTTGCAAGCTGTTGCTTCAGCGTATAAAGAGAGCACAGTAAACACAGCATATTGAGACACGAAGACAGTACTGCTCTTCTGACACTGCACTCCAAGCCCAGTTTTTTCCAATGGGAAGATCGTTAAGTGATTGACCCCAATCCAGAGATGGACCTAAGCAAGCTGCGATGTTACATGAGGCTTGTAACAAGACCTCCTTGAATCACATACTTTTAATAAGTGGCTTTTACCACAGATTATCCATGAACTCTGAACACCAGCACAGGAGGAGTGTACAGGTGCACATTGTGTTCACCTGCCGTGGTTGGGAAGTTACGGGGTCTCTTCCCAGGAGCAGTGAGGTCGTTTCTGTTGAAGTCTGCTCTCCCCCACTAACTGAGACACCTGGCTGAAGCTGTCCCACACCTGTCTACACAGGGTGCACTTTCCCTCCTCAGTGGACTCTGCGGGTTTCTCAGCTGCCCCCCAGGTCATCTTCATCAGCCAGCCGTCTTCATGACAAGGCTGGGTCACAGCCCTGGGTTCTCTGCATTAACCCAGGTTTCCCTCGTTAACCTCGGTCCTTCTCCTGACTCAGGGGCGGAGAGTTCTCAGGCAGCTCTCTCACTTTCCAAAGCACCAAATGTGCCTTGTGTTTTTCAATTTTATCCCAACTTCAGGCCAACTGCAGGGAGCACACCTCGAGAGCTTCCCGTGCACAGGTGCGGATTCCCACTGTCCTGTCCACCTTCTCTAGTCATCCATTCAGAGGGTCCTGGGCACAGCTTCCAAAGGCGCCTCCCTCAGCTGCCAGGGTGGCAATGGGCAGGGCACAGTGGGTTCTGGGGCTGCGTGTGACGCCGTCAGGGCGCCAGGATGGCCAGGGTCCCCAGGTCGGCTGGGGAGCGTTTTCCTTCCTATGTCCACCCAGGTGTCCTCTTCCTGGATGTTTTGGAGCCTTTTGTCCATTTTCAGGTGGATCCTCAGCTTCCTCTGGAGCCTCGGGCATTCCCTCTGCGGGCTGCGTGGATGTGGCCTCTGCCGTCGTGGTGCCTTGCAGCACTTCTCCCCCTTGGCTCCCCTCCCCCGTCTTGACAGGGCTCTGCAACCAACAAGCACTGGACCTTGACGGAGTCCAGCCTTTCCACTTTGGCTTTGGTGGAGTTGGTTTTATTCCCAGGGCTAGGAGCCCCTCTCAGACCCAAATCCCAAAGGCCTTCCCTGTGTGTGTTTCTGAGCTTGTCATCGTCTTGTGCTCCGGTCAGAGCCACCGTCCGCTCTGCGTTGGTCTCCAGTCTCGTCTGCTCTTTGGTGTGTTACTGCAGCACCTCAGTTGTCACTTTGGAAAGCTGAAGAGCAGTTCCTCTATGGGCTGTCCCCAGGGCACTCTAGACACCTTCCCCTTTGCTCTTCACAGGGCTCAGGCCTGGGGGACACGGTGTCCGTGGATGCTCAGCCCCTCTAACGTGGGTAGAGGTGACGAAGGAGGGTCGAGCTTGGTCAGGTCGGACTTTCTCCTGTTCAGAACCACTTCTGTGGTCCTGCTCCAGCCTGAGTGGGCCCTGCAGGGGGTGAGAAGACTTCTCTTCCTGTTTTCTAGAACTTGCTGGCCATCCAGGCATTGGTGTGGGTGGGACTGAGCCCCAAGCTGGTAAATCCTCTTTGGCCAGGAACAGCTGGAGGAAACCTGCCAATGTCCGCCCCTTTGCTAGGATCTCACCCCAAACGCCTTCCTCAGAGCACGTAGAATCTGGTCCCAGGCATATGGAGGTGAGTTCAGGGTGGAGATCCAGATGGCAAATCACTTCTCCCTTTTCTGCGTTCAGAAACCTGAGGATCAAGGAGAAAGAGTAATATGGCCACACGAAGGCAAAACATCACGATCGTCATGGTTCCTACCAGGGCCGGGGTCCTGTCTGAAGAGCCAGACCCTCAGTGCTTTGGGCCTGAGGCCTGGGGTCGCCACTGTGGTGGCTCAGCAGCTCTGCAGGGTGGGAAGTGGCCAGGGACACAGCGAGGAATGCTCAGGGCTGGGCCGAGGGAGCCTGTGTGAGCTGACACCTGAACTTCTCGTGTTCTGACGGTTCCCAACCCTCAGAAAATGGGAATGCCTTTCTGGCTTTCAGGTTCCAGAAGAGGTGGCGGCCAGCACTGGCGGGGACTGAGGTTTACGATTGGCTGAAGCAAGGTCACTGACGGAGTCAGTGATTACGTGTCTGCCTTGGACTCCCCAGTGTGGCAATATGGGACAGGTGCCCCCCTGTGTGCACCCTGCACAGGAGGAACTGTGGTGTGGAAGAGAAGGGCACCCGTGTCTGGGTTAGCTGGCCTGGGCCTTCGAGTCGGTATCTCACTGTGAGGGGAACCGCTGGCCTCTAAGGGACAAAGCAAGTCGAGGGTCACACGGCGAAGCCCGGGCTCCTGAACAGGTGAACACCGTGCTCATGGCACCTGCTGACCCCTTCACGCGTCAGGGAGTGCCCACGCCCTGCCAGCCTCCGTTCCATGGCTCGGCTTGATGGGTGACTCAAGTGGTTCCTGGTTTTGCAGAAACCTTGTGCTGAAAGGAAATCTGTGAATTTCAATCAGGAATGTCCAACATCCTGAAATCAGGTTATTAAAATGAAAGACTCCTAGCTCATGGGCACACGAGAGGAGCTTGTAGTGTGGCACAGGCTGGCAGGTGGGTCGGCTGGGGTGGCACCGGTGCTCAGGAAGCCTCCTGTCTTGCTAAAGCCGCGACTGGATCACCGCCTCAAGGACACGACCTGACGGCACCAGGCCCTTGGACACTTGTGAATGACTGACCAGGGAATGAGGAAAATGCAGGCCCCCCAGGACCTGATGATTCTGTCAAGGACTCACTGAGGCTTGAGTAGCAGGAACATATTTTTAGTTAATACACTATTTTTCCTCTTGTGGGATTTTTTTTTTTTTTGGCTAAAGATTGAAAAGTGTTTATCATGAAACAAGGACCTTGGAAAGTGGGAGTTGAAAGGAGACTCCTGTCACTCAGGGGGTGACTACGTGGAGAGACGCCGTGGCTAGACAGCAGCAGGGCTGTTCGTTTTGTAAGTTAGGAATGTGGCCCGGGTTCACAGTCCACTTGTGACAGGGCCGCGGGGTCGGTTGCCGAGAGGCCAGGAGCACACCCCAGGAGGGCAGGCGAGACATCACTTTATTGGGAAAGCTGGCCACGAGGTCAGCAGCGGCTCCAAGCAGAGTTCAGTGGTGCCAGGCTGACCATGGCATCTCCTCCTCTCGTGGAGCCTTGGCAAAGAAGTGCCTCTGTCCCCCAGGACCGCTCCAGAAAGTAGCAGCGGTGCTTGTCCAGTGGCAGCAGCTGGACAGAGCAGGACCCTCTCCACGGCGTCCTCAGCTGTGCCACGTGACCACATGAGGTCAGTGGGTAGAAGCGACGGCACTGTGAGCTAGCTTGGTCTCGTTGGCTCCTCGGGTGGCTGGCGTTCCCAGGGGCGGCTGCTCTGGGGTCCACACAGATGGTGTCAGCCTGGTGTGCACAAGCAGAGGCACTGTCCTCCAGAGTGACCTGGACCATTTATTCTGACCAGGGCCTGCGCTCACTGTTCCCTCCAGCTGGCCGGGGCCTTGGGCACCCAGGTGCATCCCAGGGACATGCCATGCAGGCTGTTGCTGTTTGTCCCTTAGGATGACAGACACATGATCCACTGACACAGCTGCCCCAGCGTTGGTGGAGCCCGAGTGGCCGAGGGACTGAGTCCTCGAAGGGTTGTCCTCAAGACCAGTCCAAGCTGATCACCCCTCAGATGCAACCCTCAGCCCATGGGTGCAGATGGCTTGTGAGAGCTAAGAATTCAGTCAAAAGTAATTTTTAGATGATGTGGAAAGCCCACAAAAGGAGGCTTCGTATGTCGGATAGGATGGGGCCTAAGTTGTCAAAGTTTGTTTTAATAAACTGGGAAAACACACACGACTTTGTACATGGCAGCTCCGTTATCCCTGGGGCCATGGGGGACCCATGACTTCCCCTACCTGGAAAGAGGCAGTGGCACCCTGCGTCCAGCCCCACGGTGGCTGCACCCTGTCCCTGCTGTGCCCTATAACCCGGCCGCTCTGCTGCTCTGCGAGAGTGAAACACAGGCTCCAGAGGCCTCGGCTGGAGTGGGGACGTCCCCTGAATGCAGAAGGTCTGCAGAAGAGCCTGGGGGACCTGGAGCGTCCCCGGGAATGCCGGGAACCGTGGAGCACTGCACCCTGCCCTCTTCCAGAGGCAGTCGGTGAGACTGAGCTCTGGGAGGTGCTGGTTCCCTTTCTACGCCAGGAACTGGGAAGACTCAGTCACCAACAGAGGTCTCGAAGCGCGAGCTGAGTGGAAGGGACGTGGTGTCACAGGGGAAAGTACAGCCACCAAGCTTCATCGAGGACGTCAGCGTGACCCTGAGGGTGGAAAAGCTCTTCTGCCCAGCTGAGGGCCTTCAGCTGGGCCCCGGGTTGGTGTGGACGAGGGTCACTGCCTTCGCAGGAACATCCTCCGCAATGCAAACTGGAGGGAAGTGCGATGAAGTTCATTTCAAAGACCCACCCCGTGTGTTTCCCAAGGTGGTGTTTGATTTTTTCCTCTCTCAAGTCTTCTTGTTGCTTTCTAATCCAATCTGGATGACCCTAGGACATTTTTTACTTTTATTTGTAGTTCTAAGAGGACAGTGTGAAGACTTTGGATTTCATTTCCATTTGAGTAAACCTGAATGGTGGATTTGCTGGTGATCTCCAGCAATCCTTGAAGGTATATAAGCATGTGCAAGCACCTTCTCTAAGTGCATCCTCAGCCATCTTCACAACCTGCCTTTCTGCGTAACTGGCATAAGCTTCAGCTAAGACGAGGGCTCAGTGTTTCCGTTTGTTGTACACCATGAGCTAGGGAGCACTTAGCTCTTCACTCACATGCTCTGTTACCACTGTCTCCACGTCTGCCCTGCGTCCCCCTGCTGTCCCGGTCTCTTCCTGGACTGTTGTGTGGGTTTCCGTCATCTTTCAGCCTCCGCCATGCTGGGAGAAGAGTGGAATGACAGCAGGCTCCTCCAGTTCACCTTGATCCAGCCTTACCTGCACTCCTCCTGTCACAGAACCTACTCAGAAACTCCAGCACTGTCCTTCTCTTGATCTCCACAGAAATTGTTTCCATGTGAAGTTCCTCTTCTCAGAACACGATTGCTGATGCGACATTGAGGTGATAAGAAGAATGAGGGGTCAGCCCACGTGCCCTGTAGCTCAGAGAGAATCGCCCTGACTCACTGCCAGCCTTACAGTGGATGGGACCTTGACTCCAGTGGGAGAATCCTGAAAGTGCTGGAGAACTCCTTTAGCTCTGTGCAATGCGGTGGGAGCCTGCAGAGACTGGGTTCCCCACAGCAGCAGTCCATGGAAGGCCAAAGAAATCGGCCCAAGGCAACCAAGAGGGGGGACCTGAGGTGCACTCACACAGTGGGCACTGCCCAGCAATGACCACAGATGAACCAGAGCACGGCACCTCTGCGGGGGCTCCCAGAAACACCCCAGCAAGAAGGAGAGGACGCCCCAGGGGAACATGGACGGCTCCCCAGGGCAGAGGCAGACACCCACAAAGCTGCCAGTCACACATTGAGGGCAGCTCCCTGGAAAAGCCAGCAGATGGCCACCTGGGGCTCAGGGTGGTGGCTGCCTGGAGGGGGAGGGGGAACTGGGAAGGGGTACCTGGGTCACACTGGTGTGAGGACGGTGTTCCAGCTCTGCAGTGGGCCACCCGCGTTCTCTTTCCTTCTTGCTGTGTTGTAGACACACGTGTGCAGACATGTGAAAGTACAGTACCAACCAATTAGAGGAAAAGATGGAGTCGTTAAGACAGCCTCTGCCCTCAATTAGCTGGAGAGGAGGAGGGGCCCAGCTAGCACGCTCTGCACTTCCTCTCCTTGGCTGAGCTAATTACCTAGATATTAGTCTCTCCTTTACTGAGTGCTTAGCCAAAGATCAGTGAGCCTAAGTGATCATTAAGTGCTAATTAAGACCTAATGAGCGGTGCTGGGAATTGAAGCAGCTCTGACCAACCAGAGATCCTTGAAGCCCTTAGCGTGACGCTTGCTGTTGGGTCTTTGATCCTTTATCTGCATGGTCCCCACTTTTCTGTCTCACATTTGGCTAAACATTTCTCAAGAGTAAAGAGCAGGTCTTCTTTATCTCTATATCCAAGTGGATTTTATTTATATCTGTATGTGTATGTGAATATAAATGTAAGTATATACTATAAATATGTACATATGCATTGTGTATGTGTGTGTGCATATGTAGGTAAAATTTCCAGGATTTACAAAACTGAGAGCAAAGCCTACTCATTGCTTTAAACCACCAGGTGTGTAGAGAGATGGGTGGGTACACACGTGGGGTTGGTGTGCCTGGAAGAGAAAGAAGACTGTCCCTCGTAGTCTCGTGAGCACTGCAGGGCCAGCGAGACCTGTTCTGGTAGAACAGGCAAACTTGGAAAGGTGTGCACGGCTGGATCTTCAGGCGTGCCCTCCTAATCCAGCACGGCATGAACACGTGGCATCTAGAGACTGGAGTGGAGAGGGCCCTGCGCTGGCCTTGGGTTTGTGCTGGGGTCTGAGCTGGGCTGGCTGCGTCCTCACTGCTGAACTCGGGCTGGGTTTGAACTGCCTGTGTGGGGGGTTTCAGAAGCAGGGATTGGGGGTAGTGAAAGGGTCACAGCGACATCAGAGCCTCGGGTCACCAGGCTCCAGAGGTCTCACAGACTCTCTGCCAGCCTATTTTGTGACACTGGCTTCTGCACAAAGGACTTGAAATTCTAATGCTTTTTTTTGGACACCAAAGGGATGGATATCACTTTCAAATCTTTCGTTAGGATTGGGGTGGCCAAGTTGGAACTCTTCAGAGTGAAAGGGGTTATCAATAACAATCCCAATAGTATCTGTGGGACCCAAGGCATTCTGGGTAATACTGACTACTCATGCCCTCTGACCCCTGCCATCCCACAGTCAGCAGAGGATTCCCATCAAGTTGAGGGTCATCGGTCACCTTGAAGGCTTAGACTCTAAGAAAATTCTCCCTATTTTATTTTACTTGAGGTTCCTTGGGATTAGTGATCTTTATTTGAATCATTTAAACTACCATGGTTTTTATTAAAATATTTTGAAAGAGCAAATCAGGCAGGAATATACGTGTGTGTTCTCGGTATAATGTGACACCTCGACGCATTCCCTAATGGCCGCACTTTCAGTATGATTTTGCTAGGATTCGTTCAAGGTGACACCATCACCAGGCTGACTGTGCACGGAGCATGCTCCACTCACGAGGCCGTGTCTACAGGGCACCTGCCGAGCCTCAGCACTTCACCTGGTCTTGTCTGTTCTTTGCAGCATCCGTGGCATCCACCTGCAATGACCCAGGGATGCCGCAGAATGGAACCCGCTATGGGGACAGCCGGGAGCCTGGAGACACCATCACATACCAGTGTGACCCTGGGTATCAGCTTCAAGGACAAGATAAAATCACCTGTGTGCAGCTCAACAACCGCTTCTTCTGGCAACCAGACCCTCCTACATGCATAGGTATCGGGCCACAGAAAATAAGAAATTCATGTTTGGAAATACATGCATGCTGACAGCAGCATTGCTCAGACCATGGAGTATGTCTTCAGAAAGACTTTTCAAGAGTTTCTTAAATGTCCTTGGGCATATTATACATTGATTTACTCAATGTATAGTAATTGACTTTATCTAACATTTCATGTTCATAATAATTCTTGTTTAAATGTATGTCAATCAAACCACTGTAATTTAAAATTTCAGTTGATTCAAAATTTGTAACCTGCCCTCACTGTTTCCTTTCCTAATGGAGATACATGCCCTTAAGCAAAACCTACTCACTAAGAAGGGCTTTCTCTTTTTAGATGTTTTTTTCTAGAATGCCAGTACATTTTCAATAGAATACTGAAAACTAGAAATTATACTGCTTTTGTGAGAATGAAAAAGAAACTTATTTTTAATATCCATTAAAATTGCATTGTTTCACCTTACTAAAAGAATAACAAATGGTTCTGTAGACTGTAGCTTTCCTAGATCTCTATCACAAATGCCATTTTAGGGAAATATATGTTCTTATATAAAATACAATTACACATAGACTGTCTATTCATTCGATGAAATATTTTAACATGAAATACTATTTAGAGCATTTTATCTTAATTTCTAAAAAGAAACTTGAGTAGACTTTCTTATCTTAATGAACTGTCACTGTTTAGTTGTGCTTCATTATAATCTGCTTGAAAATGTGAAATGGAACTGACCTGTGAGGGCAGCGGTGATGGTGAAGCGGTGTGCTCACCACTGAAGGCCACTCTGCGTGAGTGCTCTCGAGGGAGCTTTGGATGTCCAGTGCACAGCAGCCCAGACGCTCTGTCCCCGTGGAGCTGGGCACAGTGCTGGCCATGGTGCTCTGTGGGCCCAGGAGACATGAGAGCCTCTGCTTAGACCCTCAGCCCCTGGCTTGTGCCCAGGGACATCCCCTGACTCCTGTGAGCCCAGTCCTGTTCCAGCTCAGGCCTAGGCTCGGAGCCTTGCAAGATCCTTTGGTTTTTTTCAAGTGGAGTAATTACCTATCAATGAAACCATCGTTTAAAAGTCTTTGACCTATTTTTAAATTAGGAAAGGAATTTTTCCTTCCGTTTACAGGTTTTTAAGCTCAAGGAAGAAAATATTAAAAAGCAATACCTCTATGAGTTAATCTCTTAAAGGAAATGTATCATTTCACATTGACTCAAACATGAAATCGTGAAGTTTGATTATCTTCCCAACTATAGTTTTTTTCCTTGATTCATGTCTTCATTACCTAATTTTGAGCAGCAACTAAATACTGTATCCCTCAGCCAAAAGCTCACACCATACTTCCTGTCTTGACCATCCATTGCAAGGATGCAGGCAATTGACCGCTCTCCTGAGATGTCGGCAGCTGGACCTGCAGACACACACCTAGATAGCATGTAGCAGAGAGCTAACAGACATGGTGAATCGATTTCACAATTTCCTTATGTACCTAGTGACCTACTTAAAGTGCTTTTAGATGACAGAGTCCTGCATGGCTCTTCTGAAGTTGAAGGTTTTGCTTTCATCGTGAGACTCTTGTGCATTTTCACTTGTCTGGGGCAGAGGCGTGGCCTCTCCTGGCAGCCTGCACCCTTTGAACCTGTTTATTTTGATTAGATTGAGTTTGCAACAAAACATACTGGGTTTAGTTGGGTTTCTTCTCTTGAAAAACTGTCTTCAGGAATGTTAAGTAATTGAAGACCAAAAAGTCTTCTTTTCTTTCCTTTTTTCTTTCTTTTTTTCTGAAAACAATCATCAGAGGGCATATTCTTTTCTAGTTAATTTTTTTCCTAAACTTATGTATGACCAGGGGTATTAAAAAGCCCCCTGTGGTTCCGGAATGCTCTGGTCTAGCTGGAGTGGTGTCCTAGAACAACTTGGTGAGAAGTCACTGTGTTTGACAGGAAAACCCCTAACCCACATGCTCACAGAGGTGTCCACACTGTGTGCTAGCAAACAAACTGAGGTGTTTTAACATTGTCCTGTAACAGCAGGTTTAACAGAAGTGTCTTCTAGTGCGTGAAATGGTCCTAAACATTTCAGATTCAACAACATAAAGTGGCCCTCCTCCTAACCACACTGAGTTTATGTCGTGAGTGCTTTACTAACATGAAGGTGAACACGTCCACCTCACAACTGAAGACTGAAAAAGGAGCTCAATCTGTCATTATCCACCAAGTGTTCCTTTTAGTAGGATATTCTAAGCACTATGATAAAATATTTTTAGGAGTCAGTGTTCTGGCTCCTGTTCATTGTGTGTCCTAGGTGCCATTGTGGGTGTGTGTCCCTAAGGGTTGTGCACGTAAATGTTGGTGACATGGAGATCAAGTAGTTGGTCCAATCCAAAATTATAGGAAGAAACTTGTAATTGCCAAAGTTCTAAAATTCTCCCTAAAAATGAGATGGGGAATTTATTTACGTAGAATTTATTAACATGAAAAACATACCTCTGGCTCTGAAGTGTCGGGATGGGTGGGAACGCACAGCGTCTGCTGGGAGAGAGCCTGTGAGGCTTTGTCAGAGGGCCTCAGCGGTCCCCTGCACTCTGCCAGCTCTCTTCGGACCTAACTCGCCCTCTGTGACTTCTGTTCTGCCAGCGGCGTGTGGCGGCAACCTGACGGGCCCTGCAGGAGTCATCCTGTCCCCTAACTACCCTCAGCCGTACCCTCCCGGGAAGGAGTGTGACTGGCGAGTGAAGGTGAACCCGGACTTCGTCATTGCCTTGATATTCAAAAGGTATGGCTCAGCAGAGCGCCTCTGCTCAGTGGGCTTTCAAACGCCACGCCTGAGTGACCTCCCTGACCCTTCAGAGTGTCCACCTCTGCACCTGGGCTGCCTTGGTTTTGTTCGCACGTGTAGGGTGATGGGCTGCAAAGGCTGGCTCTGCTAGGTGGCACTCCGTGGGCCAGGCACGCCTCTAACTGCAGCTCATCGGCTGCATGACCATTCCACCCTGAGGTCTGCACTCACAGGACATTCAGAAAGAATCGAATACAGCAGGGGCTCTGGGATAATTCTAGCCAGAGCCTCCTGCTTCTCTAGTGTACACTTTCCATGGCTGATGATCCCAAAGGCAGCATATTGATATCATGCAGAGGGTTAGGAGTAGATGAGCTTTGAAAAAAATTGGTTGCTGGGGGTTTTGAATTGTTAGGTATTGGTCTGAAAAATGTGATAGGTCCTTCCTGCTGTACTAGATGATAAAAGTTCAAGCACTATTAGTATTTTATAGGTTCTACAATATGCTATCTTATTACACAGTACACCACAGTTCAATTTTATTGACTCCCAAGATCTCCTCTAGTGTTCCACTTTGGTCTTTGAATTGGATGAATGTGATGCTTTTCAAGGTAACCGCTGCAGTGTACTGTCCCACTGGCCGCTCAGAGGTCCAGGGCACAGTGGTCTAATCCTATGTCTCCATCTGCCTGGGAGCAAGCTTTCTTTTTAGGCTCTGTGCATCAACATTCACGCCTCGCTGTGATTATCCTCCTCCACTTTCTCCTGATGAGGTCCGAGTCAGTGTAATGTGAAGGATCCGTGATTCGGAATCTCAAGCAGTTGATAAGCCATCATTTCTGGAATTTTCTAAAACTACTACAAATTTTCCAAATGAAGAATACTTTTATGACACTCAACTAAACACACAAAACCAATGACCGTTTGCTGGCTATGTCGTTGGGTGTATGTTTTTTAAAAGGCTGAATTCTAGTAATGCCCTCATTGAAACCAGGTCCAGTGCCAGGAGATTAAGAGTAGAGTAGAATCCAAGGCCAGCTGGGAGAGAGGGAGCCTCTTTCAGGAATCTGCCATCTTCCATTGCTGACCGAGTGTCCAAGTTCCCAAAGTGCACCTCATGGGAGGACTCATGAGGCAGTTGCATTGGCCAAGCTTTTCAGTGTTGCAGAGGTCTCTGTAGCAAGTCTTCTGCAGAAGGCCCTGACATCTCTTCCAACTCTTATAACCTAGAGATCGTTACCTGATCCTGCAACTTCTCCCATCTGCACGTTTGTGTGGGCTGGGGTGGACCCTAATGGCTGTACCTGTGGGGTAGGGAGGTGAAAGCCAGAGTCCTGGGTAGGATCAGAGGTGCTTAAGGGCCCAAAAGGAGGCTGCCCCAGGCTTGCTCAGCCTTGAAAGTACTCACAGGCCTTATAGGTATGTTCAGCTGTCACAGACAGAAATAAGATCTTCAAGGAAACTATAATTAATTGAATTTTCAATGCTAGACTTCTATGCATGAACTACACCATGTCTAAAATGAGATACCAGATGAAATTTGCTTCCTGAGTTGTGTGTCTGATTGTATTTTCAGTGCACAACAAATAATCTATAATAATAATTTGCTTTGCCAAACATTGGGGATGGAACATGGCCAGATTCTAATAACATCCTTGCAAAATACTCTGAAAAAATTATTATCCCAATAAAATTCTCCTTGGTCTATACAATTCCCATTAGCCTCCTAAATTTAGCAACTCTGATGGTTTACTCCTTCATTTCTGACTTCACTGAACTTGCAAATAAACAGACAAAGAAAGCAGGTACAGCTTGCTGCCGACACTGTGTTCAGGGCCTCCCACTGGCAGGAGTGAAGTGCAGCCCAGACCTGCAGGGGCGGTGAGATGCAGGGCAGGGCAGAGCCCTGCTGTTCCCAGACCTCTGTGCTTCAGGAAGAAGCCCATGATGTGGGAGGGACTTCCTGTCCTGGCTCTTTCCTGGACTCTACAGACAAAAGAGAGCCCTGTGACATGACCACAGAGAAACCCTGGCGTCTCTGTCTCAGATACCAGAAATTCCTGTGACAGGATAGTGGTTGAATTAAGTCCTGGATGTGAGAGGAGAGGAGAAGGGCAGGCTGGCCAGCGTGATGACCCGCCCCCAGTGGCTCCTCCTGGTTGGCTGATTGAGTCCAACCAGCTCGTAACACCTGGCCAGCCTCAGACTCCCAGCCTGTGCCAGGCTCACCCCACCGCAGCCTGCCCTGGACACTTCAGTGAAAGCCTGCTCCCTACGCCAGTCTGTGGGGACAGGCTGTATGTCGGCTTTGGAGAAGGGGAGAGTCCAAACCGAGAACAGGGTCTGGGAGGCAGGAAGGGAGGGAGAGCCAGAGCTGGACTAGTCGGGCTTGACCCTTGATACCTGAATGTTCACACTCTGCCCTGGTGGGACTGTCAAGATTGGCCCATTTGTCTAAGGAAAGAGAGACAATTACATTTTTTAAAATTAAACAAAAAGCAGTTTCAAAACTGTAAAAGTATATAGTAATGCCAAAGATATATTCACATAAAAACCAAATATTAGTAGGAATTCACTCCTCTGAGCCTACTTCTTTCAAATCACATCTCCTGAGCCAATTCAGGACACGGGCAAGGGTGTCACACCAAGGTTACTATGTTGTGTTTCTCTTAGCCATCTTCAAAATTGTACAAAATACCAAGAGTATTCAACACCATTGGAAATGCCATTTTAACATTTTGGCTCATTATTACATGTTGCTTTTTGGTTTCCCTAATTACTAAAATTATTATACAAAATCAAACAAAGACGCCTGGTCCTCTCCTGGAAGACAAGGTGTCCTCGTCTGGGGACCAAGTGTAACCAGGTTCTGTCGTTTCAGTTTCAACATGGAGCCCAGCTACGACTTCCTGCATGTCTACGAGGGTGAGGACTCCAACAGTCCTCTCATCGGAAGCTTCCAGGGCTCTCAAGCCCCGGACAGGATCGAGAGCAGTGGGAACAGCCTTTTCCTGGCATTTCGGAGCGATGCTTCTGTGGGCCTGTCCGGGTTTGCCATTGAGTTCAAAGGTACGAGGTGGGCTGAACTGGCGGGGTGCTGGCCTGTGTCCGACTTGGTTTGGTTGTGCACTTTCCTCACGAGGTCTTCATATCTGTCCAGCCTGTGCTGTCAACGTGTCCCTCCTCTGTCCCCTCTCTAGTGGGACAAAATTCCAGAGACACGTTTCTGCCTGGGCTGAGAGAAACCAAGATGGGAAAGTATTTTCCAAGTTCACAGCTGTTTAAAAATAAATGATGGTTTACATCTTCAGTAATTTGATGATGTTATCAGCAGATATCTTCTGATGGGTTTCTTAGGGATGACTCAATCTTACTACATCATGTTATCACAGTTTCATCTCAGCTCCTTTCACTGTGACCAGCCGCTGCCTGCCTGGTCTTGCCCGGGGCTTCTGGTTTTGTGAGGAGCCCTGGCCCTGGGCAGGGCAGTGTGCTCTGGCTGGGGGGTCAGTGGCCCACTTTTGGTCCACCTTGGCATGACATCCACCTTCACTGAGCATTTTACCTTTGAACCCATGAAAAAAACTTTATTTTTTCCAGTCTATTTCTCATGTAAACAAAGAAAATGTGAGGTATGATGCAAAGAATTAGAGAAGACAATTTGCTCAAATATTAGTTTATCATACTGCTTTATCAAAAATTTAATAGAAATATTTATTAAAACTTCTTGAATTCCATTCATAGGTGGAATTATAAAGGAAAACAGGATATATTTCAATTCTGTTACTTCTTTAATGGGTTTATTTTTTTCATGATTTTAAATATAAAATTAATCTATTTTCCCAAAAACATAAAAATCTTATAAGTCTTCATTAAAATGTACAATAAAAAATTACAGGATTTAGCAATCAGAGGAGGGCTTGTGCCTTTCAAATAGAAACTGTCATTTTTAGGAACTACTGTGACACCACTCATTTCCCACACCGTCAGAAAGTTCTCGTGTTAACAGGAATTCTCTGAAACGTACCTCACCAGGTGTGTCTGTTCTACTGTAGCCCAAAACAAAGCAAAACCAAGGAGCAAGACAAACCTGCATCCAGTGCCAGAATGCATGCTGCTCCCTGCTCAGACGCCTGCTCTTCTCCCAGGCATTCCTAGGGAAGTTGGTCGAGGGCTGAAGGGGAAATGGCCCATGAGAACATACATGCAACCTTCTGAGGGGTTCTTGGGTAAGCAGCTCAGCCACCTGAGAGAGGGCTGTAGCTCTTAGTGTTTAAAAGGTTCTTCTATAGAGTCCAAGAAAAACAAATCCTGGGAAAGCAATGCCAGTGCTACCTCACCAGCCAAGAGCGTTACTGCCATCCGAAGGCAGGCGGGACCCAGGGCACAGGGCAGCGGCTCACAGGGTCACTAGAGGGACCCGGCATGCTCCATCCACTTGGCCCCCAGAGCAGGAAGATGCACAAGTGTTCCTAAGCAGAGCAGACAAGGACAGCAGCAGGACACTCATGTTATGAGGTCATCCAATTAGGAAACGTGGCATGTGGTAAGCAGAGAGGGCCAGTGATTTATCACCGGGGTCCTGAACTGACAGCTACGTAAAAGGAACCAAAAGATGAGATGCCACTATTTGAAAGAAAGCCACTATCAGATCTGGAAATCACAGGCACAAAGTGGCAAGCTGTGTAAGTGAAGCTTCACCAAACAGCCAGCCAAGCTACAGGAGATTTACAGCAAAATATGATCAAATGGATGAAAAGGCTGTGGATACATACTGATGGACAGGCACTGAACACTTTCACTCTTTTCAAGGAGAAAAAAATGTAACCAAGATTAATACTTGTAATCACTAGATGCTCAGCGAACCTTTTGTTGGGTAACGGATCAAACAACAGGAATAGGGAATGGCTTTTACCTGCGTAGAGTTGTATTTTTTCCTCCCTTAATTTCTTAAAGGTTCTATGTTTTTCATGGCATTTAAGGCTGCTAATAAGAATCATGAACATGTCAGCCACCATTGAAATGTACAAATAGGTTTTCAAGGAAGCGTTCAGAGAACGCTCGCCCCCACGTACCACTCTGTGCTTGGCAGGAGACTAACAACAAAACAGGTGTAAAAAAGTCAAATGGAGACAGGAGCCAAGTACAGAGGTAAAGTGGCAGAATAGCAGAAAGGCACCAAGCCCCTGGTTCAAGCTGCCAGCCTTATTTATATCAACAGGTCACCTTAAGTCACTGACATCAGTAGTGCATTATTGTTCAGGCAGGTTACAGAGCTAGCAACATTTGGCAGCTTATTCCTCAGTTACATATTACAGTTGCAATGTGAAATGTTGGGAGCCTTGTGTAGCTCTCAAGAAGTTACTGTTACATGGACAAGTTCAGGCTCAGCAGTGCTTGGTGACACATTGTGGTTGTCTATCCAGAGAGTTCCTTTATTCCCAGGAGCTGAGTGCCTGAGATCAAGGTGGAGGCTGATAAGACTCTAGCACAGAGCCTCCTCAAGCAGGGCACTGCCACAGCACCTAGGTATTACACATGTATTAGTTATCTTACTAGTTCCTGGAGAAAACTGCAGAACATTCCAAGTGCGGAAAACAGAGTGCCTGCCCCGCAACGCACCCCGGGAGTTTGCTCACAGAGGAACGCTGTACATTTCCACAGCCAGAACCCTTACAGTGAAGCCCATGGAGAAGCTTCACCACTGTGTCTGCATCATGGACCCAAATATGCAAATAAGCTACACGTTGTTACATGTCAGAAATCACTGCAATAGATGGAATATTTAGCATGTTTAAAAGATGAAAATAAGAGATTGAGTGAACCATTGCAGTGAAATCTCTATTTGGCCGATGTTAAAATACAACCACAGACACTGAATGAACCCAGCCAGGCAGCCCTCTTTGGCTTCCTGCAGGGCTTTCCAAGGTGTGGGAATGTTGTTTTCTGTTCTCCTCCACTGCACAATGTCCACTCCTAGGAGGTGTGCTGGGCAGCCTCCCAAGCTACATTAGTACTACTCTGTGCACACCTGCGACAGGTTGTAGTGTAGACTTGGTCCAAGATTCACGTGTGGAATTGCCGGGAACGGTGGAGAGTGATAGACCATCAATAAGAGGAAATAACAGAAGCAAATCAATATTGATCCTGGTAAAAAAAAAAAAAAAAAAAAGACTTTCACTCTTCCTTTACATTTCCCAGAGATGATTACATTTGTTGATTTTCTATAATGAATAAAGGGATTGCTGTTCATGGATTTTTACAGAGAATAAGATTGACAAACCAAGAGGAAAAGAGCTAAAACACTCATTCTGTCTACTTTGAAGTTACCCTCGAGCCTAACCTGATAATAATCTCATTATTCCCACACACATCCTCTCTCTGCCCCAGAGATTTTCATGACTTGAAGTTAGAAAGCGAAGTGTGACTTCTATCTTGGCACTGAAAGGCCAGTCAGGCTGCACTCCCTGGGCTACTAGCCTCACTGGGAACTTGACAAGGGCATGAAGAACGTGCCTTTGCACACCAACAAAAGCTGTTCAAATGCTAAAATCACATGGACACATATATGTTGATTTAGTGACATCTTGGATGGTCTGTTGAAATATAGTTTAAAATCTTGTGACAACTAGAAGATAACTGAAGTGGCCTGCAGGGCTAAGGTCTGAGATGTTTGGGGTGGACATTTGGCAATGCCCATGATCAGCTGCGATTGTCGGTGCCTATTGAGCGTCCGTGTAAGCGGGTCTCTCCATGGCGTTTCTGCCTTAGCCTGTCTCTGGGGTTGATGGCACGCATGCCCCGGGTGCCCTTTCCTCATTCCCTGTCTCCACTGCCCTGTCCCCTTGTCCTTCCCTGGTGGTGCCACTGCTCAATGTCTCACTCAGAGGCTCCAAGTTGGACAGGTCTCTGCAGGGTGCTTGGTGGGAGTCAACCTGGATTTGCGAACTTCAGATCCCAGCAGCCAGCCCTCACCTCGCCGAGGTGTGCTGAAGACGACCATGGGGCGTTTAACCACCCAGTCAACAGGTGATAACGGACCTCAAGAAGGCTCAGCAGTTTCCACAGTTAAGATGAAGCCGTGGGTGGTGATTGCAGGCCAGACTCCACGTTTGACCGTCACCAGTCAGGAAATGTATTTTTCTTGCTGCAATGGACAGTTTCCTGTTAGGACTAACAGTGCAGAGAGCAACAGAGGAATCCAGACATCCTTCTGGGCTTGGGTTCAACATCTCCATCATCATGAGCAGAAAGTGCTCTTGACTCCGTGGATGATGCCATTTTCCTTTTGGGAAACCCAGTTTTCCCATCTCTTCCTACACGTGTGGGGTGATTACATGTTGGTGCGACCTGTGTACGAAGGTCAGAAAACGAACCTCAACTTTTTCTGAATCAGTTTATGTGGTTCAGTACAAAAATCCACAGGCAAAAAAGGTGAATGTATAAAAAATATAAAACTGTATCTTTTTACCTAGATGAAAGTAATTTAATATCAATTCTGTAGTAAAATGTGATTTTAAAAAAGAATATAGTTTTGGGGCTGGGGTTGTGGCTCAGCAGTAGAGCTCTCGCCTCGTGCTGCGAGACCCTGGGTTTGATTCTCAGCACCACATAAAAATAAATAAGTCTAATAAAAGTATAGTGTCCAACAACAACTAAATTAAAAAAAGAATATAGTTTGCTAAAAAGGAATTTTCCTACTTTTAACTATGAGTAGGTCAAGTTAGTCATTAGGCAACCAATAAATATTTCTGAAAAAAATTCTTAGGCAGGGCATTGTGTGACCCCTAAACAAAATAAGCAAATGACGAACCAAAAGACACAGAAGAAGGGAGACAGCTCTCTCATGGAATGTGCTTTTGCTTCCTCTGCAGAGAAGCCCCGGGAAGCTTGTTTTGACCCTGGGAACATAATGAATGGAACGAGAATAGGAACGGACTTCAAACTGGGCTCCACTGTCACCTACCAGTGCGACTCTGGGTACAAGATTGTGGACCCCTCGTCCATCACGTGTGTGATCGGGGCCGACGGAAAGCCCTCCTGGGACCGCGTGCTGCCCTCCTGCAATGGTAGGTCTGGACGGGCTCTCCTGCAGAAGGCTGCGCTCTGCCTCACGGAGCCTCACCTAAATGGCTTCACGCTGCAGTGCTGTCCGTCCTCCGCCACAGAGGACGCTCAGCTGAGGGCCAGCAGCCGGCTCCTGACAGTCCTTGACGGCTCCATCTAGCCCACACATCAGCCGTCCCCAGGGATTGCCAGGAGGGGATTCTTTTCTCTTTTACTCAGGTATTTTGATACTTTAAACTTGCTTTTGTGTATTTTAGACCTGCTCCACACAAGAAGTACAAATTAGCATTTTCTAAGTGTTTCTATGTTTTTTTAGGTGTTTCTGGGTTAGCTGATTAGACAGATGGAGACGATCTAGAGAGGGACAGGGAAATGGAGGGCGGGCGAGGGGCAGAGAAAGAGATTTTTAAAAGACATACATCTTTGGAACAGATATGTCATTTCCCCCAAAGCATTTACTTTGTAATTACTTATTTAGAGATAAAATGAACAAAATCATCTTGTACAAATGAGATCAACCTTTAAGATGAATCAAAGCTAAACTCTAGTGGCAGAGGTCAGACAGCCCTGAGGGTGGCCTCCAGGGGCTGGCTGCTCTGCATCTCCTCCAGGTAGCTTCATCAGAGGCCTCTGGGCAAGACCTGCTCATGCTGTGGACACAGTCTGCAGGTGTTGATTAAGGAAATAGGGGCAGGGGTCCGGCGCAGTGTGGGGCACTTGCCTAGCACGCATGAGGCCCTGGGTTGCTTCTGTTAAGTAAATAAATAAAAGCCTAGAGGCCGAAGCACGTGGTCTCCCCATTACTTTAGGACATAATCTAAACCTGTGCAGGAGACCTATTTCCTCTAGTCAGCCTTGCAATTCCACTAGCATCCTCTCACCAGATAGGCATTTAAGAATTATGTTTGTAAAAAACCCAAACCAGCAAACACAGCCCGTCCTGTTCTGTTCTGCTGTCTGGTTCATCCATTGTCTTTCCGAGAGCCTCCACGAAGGCCCCGTGTCCACCAGCACCAGAGGCTGCGTGGAGTAAGAACTGAGTGCATGATGCTAAGGTCAAAGAAGACCTCAACAAGATGACCCTCCCCGTTCTTACCTGTGGACCACAGGGACGCCCTCCAGGGGTCAGGAGGTGGGTGAAGGCAAAGGTCCTGAGCGAGGGGGCATCCCGTGGCCCCTGCTGTGAGGGGCCTGCAGTGCACCCTCTGCTCCCCACCCTTCCTGGCTCCCAAGGAGGCTCCGTGTGCTCCCTGCTGAGCGTGGCACCCACTGGGACTCCCCAGGATTTTGCCTGTGGGGACGAGTGTTGGGGAGATAGCAGTAGAAGCGAAATGAAGGAAAGATCCTGGATTTTGTGAATTTTGCACACTGATAATATTAAGGGAATTTACTTTGTGCTAAATTCAAATGAAATTTTAATTTCCAGGCAAGGGTGGCAGGTTAGCAGAGGATAAAATGGGACCCGGAAGAACAGGGAAGTCCCCCTGGAGCCTCCGTCTGTGATCAGATGTTGAGGTAGAGGTCTCCTCTTTTTTCCAAGTCTGAAGTCCCGTGAGGTCTGGCCTGGTTTTTAGACATCGATGCTCATGAAACACAGAACTCAGACTTCTGCTCATGGTCTTCCACTTGCATCTAAATAAAACTCCATATTCCAAATCTTGAAAGCAGAGATTACGCCGCACCGTGTGTGGGATGGCTCATGGAGAGTGGGGCATTTTGCCCATCAGTCAGTACTAGTGGGTCACTCAGGCCAGCAATTATGCTTGGGGGCTTCTGCCACAGTTCAAACCTTTAGCAGTTTCTGTATTATAAGGCACAGCCAGTGAATTCTGCACCAGCTTGCATCAGATGCCTGGAACAATTTTTTCATGATGATATTATTGATGGCCCGTGGTTTTGTCCATTGAGGTTTGCTATGGAAGTGGAACTGAACTTGAAACAGCACAGAGCTCCTTTCTTGGTCAGGATGGCTCTCGTCTGCCAGAGTGGTCCCTGGTGTACTCAGCTGGACGAAATGGTCACTTCACATGGAAGATATACAGTTAACCAAATGGGTGGTTATGTTTCATTTGACCACCTGCCACGAATGCTGTGGCAATCTTTATTCACCTACAAAGCAGTTTAGCAGTTTAGTTATCAAACGAGACACACTCATTTATTTTTATTCTGTGCTCACATTAATATAGAGTAAGAGAAGGAGCAGGTCTGCTTCCTCCCTTAGCATAGGAAAAGAGACAGAATGGTTATTAAGAATCGACAAGCATTTTCTGCATGCTTTCTCAATTCCAGAAACTTTGTGGCCTGTGGGATGCATTCTTTAGTTGTGGTGATTTACGTCTCAGGGAGGATGTCAGGCACAAGTATATTTAGTGGTAAAAACAAACACCGTTTTTCTTCATTTCTTATTTGACTTTTTAGAACAGCAGTGCTCTTTTACTCAATCCTGGGACAAAGTGTTTGTAGCTGTACCTTAAGAACTACATCAGAAAGTGTTCTTCAGAAGAATAAACTTCTAATATCTAAAAATTTGGGCATCAAAATTTTGGCAAAGTGATTTTTTTCCATTTTCATTTACACATTTTCTCTAAAATTTGAAATAGGTTATTTATTACTCTTGAAGAGTGGTGGTTGCAAAATGATCTGCATGAGTGTTACATGCCTGGGCTAAAAGGAGATAAGTCTCCATTTTTTGTTTGTATTTATTTTCACAACTTTGGTCTATAAGCCTTTGAGAAAAAAGAAGAGATTTTCCTGAAATAGCCAGTTTGGATTCATGTGATGAGATGGAGATGACACTGAGTGGCACATCTACAGGGAGGAGGGGGCTCCCAACACTTCCCTGGGTGCCTTCAGCTTTGGAGGTATCTTCCACCCCAAAGTGAAAATGATCTTTTTCTATTTAAAACCATAAGACATCAATTTAGAATAATGAAGGCTTTCTGAATCCCAGCATTGGCATGGAGGTGTGCTGAGCTTGCTCAGGTCTCTACCAGCCTCTGGGGAAGAGACCAGTGCACACCGATGACTCGGCTGTTTTTCTTTGACTTCTAGAATAGTCTTAAAGCTTTCGAAGACACTGAAATACAAGGATTTGGGAAATTGGTGGAGAAACCATTAACTCTCTTGAAAATAATGAATGAGGTGTCTGAGCATTAGCAGTTGCATATTCTGAGTTTTATTAATGGTGGAGCATGTTCAGTTCATTAATAGGATTTAACTGTGCTGATTAACATTCAAAGGATTCAATGTGCTCTCATTTCTATTTTTTGAAAATTACCATATCAAGGAGAAGCGAGCTGTAGAAATATGGACTTCTGAACGGTCTGAGTCCTAGCCAGCCGAGGGGTGTGTAAGATGAAAAGAGAGTGGGCTGCAGGAGGCAGGTGTCAGGGTGGCAGGCTGGCAGCGGGCACTTCCATGCTGGCCCACTCTGCCACTGCACAGGCCAGGGCACACCAGCCCTCCACACCAAACAGGAGGAACAGAGGAGCTGGAGACTTGGAAACTGAGCACCAAGTGACTGTGCTTAGCTGGATGTCTTCTCTAGGGTGTCGATGCACCCACACACACACGCACACACACACACACACACACACACACATCCACACACATATCCACACACACACACAGATAAACCCCCCATGCAGATGCACCCACACACACACACACACACACACACAGATACATCCCCTCACACACAGATGTATACATTCACACAGACACCCATATGTACACATATACACACACACTGGCATACACACATACACAAATACGCACATGCACACACATATACACATGCATAATTCACACATCCATGTTGACACACAGTGATACCTAGATGCCCACAACCATTCACACCCATGTACACAGATACACAGAGATACATACATGTACACACTCCTACACTCATCATGTACACACAGAGGCACACCCACAGACACTGAGCTCTCTGTTGCTCAGCATCTTTCTTTCGGCCCCCGCTTTCTGGCTGTGTGTTCCTTGAGCTCTAAGGTGAACTTACAGAGACCCCAGAAGCATTCCCGAGTGCTACCCTTCAGCTGCGTGTATGAAATGCAAAGTTAAAACAAGCAGAGCCTGCAAAGGAAAACGTGCCATTCTCTGAGTTTCATGTGAAGGAAACTGAAATGATTCGTGTCTCTCATGGTGACAGGATGACTAGGATCAGCCGCCGTGTTTTGAGGAGCCTTTTAAAGGGATTAATTATCACTGTGGATCCGCCTGCTTTATTGTTACCACAGCAGTTTTCCTTAGTATTTGAACCTGTCTGTAACGGTCTTGAGACGCCAGTAGATCCCCTCTAAGGAGGCGTGTCTGTGTGGCCTGGCTCCCTTGGGTCTCCCTGCAGAGCAGGACCTGGGCGAGCGCTCGCTGCACTTTCCCCCCAGCAGCGTCTGCTCCCAGGACACCTTTGGGCTTCAGCTGTGTCGCTCACACTGTCCTGCATGTCACTCTATCACTCACACTGATCTCTTTCCAGCTCCATGCGGAGGCCAGTACACGGGATCCGAAGGGGTGGTCCTGTCACCAAACTACCCGCATAACTACACAGCTGGCCAGATATGCCTCTACTCCATAACCGTGCCCAAGGAATTTGGTAAGAAAGTACTTGGTTTTCAGTTCGTTGTCCTGTTTCTCACGCTTCTCTCAGGGCTCATTTTCCTGTCATTTGATAAATATCCAGCTCCTAACAGTGACATCATGCGGAGGTAGGGGTCGCAGCACAGGTGCAGACTCTCAGGTGCAGCCAGGTGTCCCTGAGCTCTTGACCAACGTGCTGCAGCTGTGTGTCCCCAGGAGTCTGACCCACAACCCCAGGACCTGGCCAGGCGGTTCCCAGTTTTTCTGAGGAATCACTCTCTCTGCTGGCTGCTTGCTTGGGCAAGGGAGGCCGCACAGCAGCCCTGCGGGGGGGCAGGACACTTGCGTCCCTGGGCACAGTGGGCAGGTCTGTTAGTGGGCAGGTGGGGCTGTGGTCTCCTCTTCACCTCAGCCTTGACCCTGCACTGAAGGGAAAGCTTCTTCATTCTCCCAAATGCTCCAATTCCTCCAGTTACTTTTCTCTTTCTACCTTTTATGCATACAAAGTGTCTTTATCTAATTGGAATACAGCAGTCAGTCTATGATTGCAGTTATTATGAATCATACCTCACATTGCAATGCAACAGTGATTTTGAACAGAAGAAAAGTCACATGCCCTATCCTGAATATTGATTATAAGGTCCCAACCTGAATAGTTCAGTAACACAAACATCCCACTCCATCAAATTAAAGCTTTAGTTTGGAGTGAAAGTGTTACATGAAATACTTAAGGAAAATCCCTACTAATTTTGACTTTTCTTACCCCTTACCTACTGTTTCCTGGGACATTAATTAACTGGTTCAGCAATTCCATATTTTGATAAGTGCCAGTGACAAATATGAATGAAGTACTGCCCGTGTCCTGATGTGCTCCGTGTGGGGTGTGCTCGGCAGGTGTGTGAACCAGGAGGTGACGTGATGCTGGCTGGGCAGGAAGGGCTGCCCACCTTGTGGTCAGCACAGGCTGCAAAGGGGAAGTGGCGTGTAGTATAGGTCCTCAGAGATGTCAGTGGTGTCTGTGTTCACCCCAAGCAGCCCCAGGCATCCTTTGTAAAACCAAAGAGGATCATGTTAACATCTTGATAAACATTTACCCACTCCTTTGCCTGCTCTGTGAAATGTATGTGTTGAAGTCTGGTGTTTCAGGCCCTGGAGATATGGGCTGCCACATTCTTCCCTGATCCACCATGTGACAGCCAATTCAAACTGTCACCTCCAAAGTCTCGCTCTTGATGGCCTACTTGTGAAACGATTTCCTTATAGTCCATCCTTAGGATACAGTAAAGAGGGGGGAGCTACCTTCTCACTGGTGAAGCACTGTTTGAGTCAGCTTTCCCATCACTGTGACCAAAACTCCTGATGAGAACAGAGTAGAGGAGAAGTTTGTTTGGCTCATGGCTTCAGAGATGCCGTTCATGGCCTAAAAACGCCCCAGCTCCAGGCACAAGATGCAGCAAACATCATGGTGGCAGGGCGTGGCCGGGAAAGCAGCTCTGCACACGGAAACAGAGAAACAGAGAGACTTCTTGCAGTGGCAAGTCCCAGGGACACCCTCCTCCGGCCACACCCCACCTCTCTGGCCACACCCTACCTGCCCACAGTTACCACCCAGTTAATGCTTCAAGTGGAGTAATCCATGATCAGGTCACACCTGTCATCATCTAATCATTTTACTTTTGAAAATTATCCTATAATCTGACACCCAAGCTTGGGGGGACACTGCGTACCTTCTTGGGAAATGTGAGCCTTACCCACTGCTGGACACAGCCCTCCTGCGGCCTGAGTCCCTGGAGCCCCTGCTGTGCACTTGGTCCCTTGTGCACTGTTCTCGCAGCAGATGACTTCCTGGACTGCACCTGCGTTGAGCCCCAGACTCTTAGGCTGGGCCCCGGAAGCCCTCAGAAGGAGTCCACCAGAGGGACTGTGGCTCCTCGTGTGTACTCCGCACCCCTGCTTGCTGCAGTCCTGCCACCACATCAGTGTCCTCTTCCTTCCTCTAAGTTCCTGCCATGAAGTGGATGTTTTGCTAAAGATTTCTTGAAAAAAAGTAGGAATTACATGTAGATGAATCACTTTTGTTCTGATTAAGACACCCAAGTATTCCACCACCAACATGATGAAAACAAAATTAATTTTGGAAATGGTGGGGCATGTGCTAGAAATGTAGGAAATCGTGACGTTCTCCCAGCTATAGCCTCTGAACCCCGAAATTGCGGAGCACCTCGCTGGGGGAACTGCCTCCTGTCCATAGGCTTCCTCTGTGCTACCTCCCAGGGAACTTAAAACTCTCCATTCACAAGGCATGTTACACATGTGTGCACACTCTTTACATACAGCACTCAAGTGCGTGTGTAGACAGAGACATGCATGCTCCTGCAGGTAGATAGCCTCTTGTGTGCTCACTATCACAGAACCTGGGCTCGCACAGCTAATGTGCCTCTCTACCCTTGCTCCAATGAGTTAGAATGACTGCCCAGCTTTCACATAAATAGGAAAAGGATGAGTTGTTATTGCTTGGAAATAGATGCTGAATCCCAGGATTTCCTAAATAGTTAAAGGCTGGCTATCACCAATTTGAATTCACAAATATAAATTAAATTTTTCACTGTATACTATGTATTTATGATATACTTGGAGAAGGAGTGGTCACACAACTTAACCTATAAGATAAATAAAATTGTGCTGAGGAATAACAATAAACAAGTTCTACATGTGCTTCTGAATCAAGGGTATGAACAAATTAATATGAATTTGATGGTGGGTTAACATAAGTTGTTAATATAGTAACTTTCTGGAATGAATTTTAAATTACTCAACAAATTACCATGCATTTTTATCTGTTTATTTTTTATTGAATAAAATGTCTCTGATTACAAAAAAATTAATGGGATGCCTTTATAGATGTTCTTCTACAATTTTAATTTTTTTTCTTTACTAAAAGAAAAAAATCCTCATTTAATGTTAAAATTACACAGAGAGCAGTAATTTCTCTCCTCTTATTAAGCACCAAAAAAACAAGATGTACAGTAAAATTGTTTTATCACTGAAAAAGTAAATTCCCATTTATGTTTTACAGTTCTGTTGAGGTAGTGGTGCCTGGGGGACCAGCCAGCGTCATCCATCCCGGCCTCTGTTCCCTTCTAAAGCATCTTTCCCTCCGCCCTTTGTTTTCCAGTGGTGTTCGGGCAGTTTGCCTACTTCCAGACAGCGCTGAACGACTTGGCAGAACTATTTGATGGAACCCACCCCCAGGCCAGACTTCTCAGTTCACTCTCGGGCTCTCATTCAGGTCAGATACTTTTACAATCCCATGAGACATCTGTGGTGACTGATTTTAAATTTGTCTATTTCTTTGTTTTGATGAATGAGAAATTTAATGATTGAATTTGCAGGTGTGTTTAGCAAAGTCTTTTTTTAGGTGTAAGCTTTCAGAAATGTCTTATCCTATTTAAAAAACACCCACCTTTATGTAAGATCATGGAACATGTAATATGTCCACATAAGAGGCAAATATCAGAAACTTAATGGGTTCTAAGTTGTGTCATGTATTTGTTTTCTGCTTCATAATCCTCTACCTGGAGTCAAGAGCTCTTCACAGTTTGTTCTAAATCATTTAAAACCTGAACTTGTGCCCAGGCAGAGAATATCCATAGATTCCAGTGTCCGTGGAGGGTTCCTGAAACCAGTCCCCTTCAACACCGAGGGTTGGCACAATTCTGCAGGATTAATTTATCACAGTCTATTTACCACACCCCTTACCAATGAGCCAGCCCCTTTATTTTCACTTCTGCTGTCTTTTCAGCATGTACTTGTTAAAATTGCTTAATCAGTCTCCAAGTAAAGGATGTATACACAGTCTCAAAACTACTAAGGTTAAGATTTAGTTATTTCCAGTTTTTCACTATTTCTTTTTTATCTTTACACTTTTAAATTTGTTCTAACTAGTTATACATGACAGTAGAATGCATTTTGACATGGCATACATAAATGGAGTATGACATCTCATTCTTCTGGTTGAACATGATGTAGAATTACACTGGTTATATAATCATATATGCACATAGGTAATAATGTGTGATTCATTCTACTATCCTCCCCATCCCCATATACCCTCCTCTCCCTTCACTCCCCTCCGTCTGATCCAAAGTCCCTCTGTTCTTCCCTGGCTCCCATGTTACTATGAATCAGCATCCACATATCAGATACAGCATTCACTTCTAAGGGATTCTTAGGGATTGGCTTATTTCACTTAGTGTGACATTCTCCATCTCCATCCATTTACCACCAAATGCCATAACTTCATTCTTCTTTAAGGCCAATATTTAATTGTGTATATATGCCACATTTTCTCTATCCATTCGTCTGCTGAAGGGCACCTAGGTTGGTTTCATAGTATTGTGAATTGAGGTGCTATAAACATTGATGTGGCTGCGCCACTGTCGTATGCTGGTTTTAAGTCCTTTGGTTATAAACCAAGAAGTGGAATAACTGGGCCAAACGGTGGTTCCATTCCCAGTTTTCTGAGGAATCTCCATACCGTTTTCCATAGTGGTTGCACCAATTTGTAGTCCTACCAGCCATGTATGTATGTACCTTTTCCCCCACATCCTCGCCCACAGTTATCATGATTTATATGCTTGATAATTGCCATTCTGGCAGGAGGGAGATGAAATCTTAGAGGAGTTTTGATTTGCATTTCTCTGATTGCTAGAGATGGTGAGCATTTTTGCATATATTTGTTCAGCATGTGTATTTCTTCTGAGAATTGTCTGTTCTGTTCCTTAGCCCATTTATTTATTGGGTTATCTGTTTTTTGATGTCAAGTTTTTTATATATCCTGGAGATTATTGCTCTATCTGAAGTGCATGTGGTAAAGACTTTCTCCCATTCTGTAGGCTCTCTTTTCACGTTCTTGATGGCTTTATTTCTGTGAAGAAGTTTTTTAGTTTGATCCCATTCTGGATTTTATTTCTTTTGCTTTAGGAGTCTTGTTAGTGAAGTTAGGTCCTAAATTGACATGGTGGAGATTAGGCCTATCTTTTCTTCTGTTAGGCAAAGAGTCTTTGGTCTAAAGGCGAGACCCTTGATCCACTTTGAGTTGAGTTTTGTGCAGGGTGAGAGACAGAGGTCTAATTTCATTCTGTTGCATATGGATTTCCAGTTCTCCCAGCACCATTTGTTGAGAGGCTGTCTTTTATACAATGTATGTTTATGGCACCTTGTCTAGTAGGAGATCACTGTATTCAAGTAGCTTTGTCTCTGTGTCCTCTATTCTGTACCCTGGGTCTACATGTCTATCTTGGTGCCAATACCATGTCATTTTTGTTACTTTGCCTCTATGATATAATTGGTGATCTGGTATTCTGATGCCTCCAGCTGTACTTTTCTCACTGAGGATTGTTTTGGTTATTCTAGGACTCTTATTTTTTTTAAATGAATTTTATGATTGCTTTTTCTATTTCTATGAAGAATGTCATTAGAATTTTAATATGAATTGTATCTGTATAGTGCTTTTGGTAGTATGGCCGTTTTGACAATATTATTTCTGCCTATCCAAGAACAAGGGAGATCTTTCCATCTTCTAAAGTCTTCTTCTTTAGTGTTCTATAATTTCCATCATAGAAATCTTTCACCTCTTTTGTTAGATTAATTCCCAAATATTTTATTTTTTTGAGTCTATTGTGAATGGAGTAGTTTTTCCAATTTCTCTTTCAGTGGATTCATCACTGATGTAGAGGAATGCATTTGACTTATGGGTGTTAATTTTTTACCCTGCTACTTTGCTGAATTTACAGATGCAGAAAAAGCATTTGACAAAACACGGAACCCTTTAATGCTCAAAAAAGTAGAAAAAAATAGGGATAACAGAAACATATCTCAACATTATCAAAGCTACCTATGCTAAACCCAAGGCCAACATCATTCTAAATGGAGAAAAATTGAAAGCATTCCTGCTAAAAACTGGAACAATACAGGGATACCCCTTTCTACCACTTTCATTCAACATTATCCTTGAAACTCTAGCCAGAGCAATTAGATAGACAAAAGAAATTAAAGGGAAACCAATAAGAAAAGAAGAACTCAAACCATTACTATATGTTGATGACATGATTCTATATTTAGAAGATCCAAAAAATTCCACCTGAAAACTTCTAGAACTAATAAATGAATTCAGCAAAGTAGCAGGATATAAAACCAACACCTATAAATCACTATTTCTTAACCAAACAGCTGTGACCATGTTTTGTTATTTTCTACCAATATCCTATGGTAGAACCTTTAAGAAGAGGCATTCAAAATCTTGATACATAGTAATAAATTCTCCTGGAAATTCTTGTAGCCACCCTCTCCCAAGCTGTTCAGGATAGGATACAGGCCAGGCTCTCTCAAGAGGTTACAATTTTACTTCAGTAGGCTTTTCCTGAATGTGTTAATTTTTAAAATCAACTTTCAATTCAAAAAAAAATTTTTTTCATTTTAAGAAAATTTCTAGCCAGCAAGAATAAAATCAATGTAATCTGAGGTTATGATGCAGCCAGTAATTGTGTCTTACATGTTATCAGCCAGTAGCCCTATTCTGTTTTCTTCAGAAGAAAGCAAACATGAAACAATGATTGAATGCATTTTACTAGAATGTAGGAACAGAGTTTTAAAGTCTTGATATAAACAATATTTTGGTCTTAAACCCAAAATTAAATTTTATTTTTTTAAAGTTCAAAAATTTCATTGTGAAATTCCAAGTTAAAATGATCTCTGTGAATACTCCCATTCACCCAGGGCTGGGTGTTTTCTGGCCCCAGGAATGATCTCTGTCTTTATCTGTAGGTGAAACGCTGCCTTTGGCTACATCCAATCAAATTCTGCTTCGATTCAGCGCCAAGAGTGGGGCAGCCGCCCGGGGCTTCCACTTTGTTTATCAAGGTAAATGCACCCCCTGTCCCCCTCCTCTGCTCCTCTAACACTGCAGCTCCACCCTCTTCAGACAAGTCATGGAAGTATCCAAACCACACTTTTGTGATATTTAAGTAATTGAGGATATTTATAAGATAAAATTATTTAATGAAAATATTAGTTGTTCTTTCAACACCTGGATTTTCTATTTCTACTCCAGATCATAATATCTCATTTATCTAGCACTCTGTGGAGACGGATCTTTATCCTATGACCTTTGTGTAGCTCTGCGCTTCTCAAAGTGTCTGCAAATATAATATTTTATCTGATTAAGTAAACCATTTCATTATAGTTTATATCTTTGCAAGGACTTGAATGAAATACACTTAATCAGGTAATCCACTTGTTATTGGGAAAATTAACTTAAACAACAATTTAACAAAAAAAAACTTATGCATCTCCCACTTTACCTACCTAATTTTGGTTGGTCATGCTTTATTCACTTTTAGCTCTTCTACATCATTTCTGTTTATTTTTAAATTTGGAACTCATTAAAAATAAACTTGGGATTACTTCATAGATTTGAAGGGTGAAGAATTTTACCTGAGTGTGGTTTACCTTTTTTGCACCTTCATTGAGTGAGCTTAAGAAACTGCCAGGTGACTGCATGCACATTTGGGGATGAGAGCAGGGGCAACATGGGACTTGTCATGATCACAGTTGCGGGGTGGGAATCTGGGAGAGACTTTTCCTTGTAGAGAAAAACTGTCCAAACATAAGGCGTGATCTTGATCCAGTTTTCCTCTAGGCTAGAGAGAACACTACCCACCCCTAAATATTCTCTTTCAGTTGGAAGGAAATAATTTTTCAGCAATGACACCTTTCCCTTAACAAAGACTTCAGAAAGCATCCTTGATATATTATGTTTTTCAAAAAAAATATGGAGGATAACAAGGTCGTATAATTTATATATCCTAGCTAATAATCTCACATTGCAAAAGCCATGCCATCAAAATATTTCACTATAAAAGAAGCCTCAGTTTTCAGCAATAAGAATATTTAAAGAATAGTGGAAAGAAAGTGAGAATAATATTTGACAGATAAGTAGGAGGCAAACTACCTTTGAACCTGGTTTAAGCAGCAGTTGATTGAGTCTCTATGCTATTGATTTAGATGTCACCACCTTGCTATAAGCTGTAGCTCTTGTTAAATATGAACAATTAACTAGTATCTCTTAAAAATTATTAGGAGAGAGACCAATTTAAAGAGCCTACCTCTTGCCACTCCTAATTTTCTTCAAATAAATTCTAAATTAATTTGCAAAAGTATATTCGCAAGCCAAAATTCATGTAATATATGTAAAGAAACTGAACCAATTGATCTAAGTATATTTTTCCTCCTGAAAAAATTCAAGTCATTGGCATTCTCTACATTCTCTGCCTTTCTAAGACACTTGCTTTGATTTTTTATAAAGATTAGAAAATTGTCAGATATCAGATGAAATATCTTATGCAAATGACTGAACATCTTTTATCTTCAAATGTTATCATCAGAAAACATATTTTGAAATCATGTTTCCTTGTTTAAAAGCATGCATGATTATTAAAAGAAAAGCAGAGAGTAAAGAAAAACATAGACGGAATCGAGTTTCCTTGTTCTGAAGAATATAAATGGCTCTAATATCTTCAATATTTTATAAAGTCCCAATATACCCTTTTTTCTTGCTTTTAACCAGTGAGGTTATGCAAAAGTCAGGGTCTTTTTTCATCAGAGCTAACTCCTTTGCAGATACAGGGAGAAGACAATGAATGCAATTTACAAATCACTCAACAGCAATGGGGAAATTTTCAATACCTATGAAAGGTAAATTGAACATGGCTTCTTGAAAGGTAGTTGTTGTGTTGAATGTTGAAGCCCCCAAATTACTTGAACTCTCTTGTGTGAAAGTTTCCTGAACAGTGCTTCCTATGTTAGTTACAGCTTCCTTCTTTTGTGAATTACTAAAGCTTAAAATTGCACAGTGACTTTATGACTCCTCTGGTGGCAGGTGATCCAGCTCTTGTTCCCAGACAGCTCAACCGTGAAGGACTGCTGGGGACAGATGAGCAGGGTCACAGTGCAAGCTCCTCCTCCTGGGGCCGTTGGTGGCTCTCTGCTCCCTGCCCTCCAGGTCATCCTGACACTAACGTGGAGACTTCAGTAACCATGATGCTGCCATCTCTCAAACTTGTGGAGAGAAAGAAAAGGACATGTGCATAGGGCCGTTTTTTTCACAAAGTGTCCTGATCATCCTAGGTATTTGCTGGCTTTCATTCATTTGTTTTCCACCGTCCTTGAGAGTAGGAGCTTACATTTGGAAGCCTGAGGGCAGGAAGAGAGAGTTGGTACACATGGAAGGCCAAGAGTCCACCATCTGCACAATGCAGCAGTTGGCTCTTCAGCATGGGTCCCCCCTGAGCTGGAGCCTGGGATGCGGTGGAAGTGCATGGCTGTTGGGGGCTCTTCAGTGGGAACTCAGGGTCTGGCTACTCTCTGGGAGCAGAGCAGCATAGCTCACCATGACTGTGAGCAAGAAGGACTAGTGGGCAGGGGCTGGGGCTGTGGCTCAAGCGGTAGCGCGCTCGCCTGGCATGCGTGCGGCCTGGGTTCCATCCTCAGCACCACATACCAACAAAGATGTTGTGTCCGCCAAAAAAGAAAAATTAAATATTAAATTCTCTCTCTCTCAAAAAAAAAAAAAAAAGGACTAGTGGGCAGCCGAGGTAGGCGGCTCAGTTGGCAGCCACGTCCCTGTGGGCTCAACACCCTTCCCTGCTGTGGCTAGTCTGACCCAGCAGCCCAAGCACCATCCGCGGGTCTGAGGCAGTGTGGTGGTCAGTGTGGTGGTCAACAAACTTGGGAAGCAGAGGTGTGGTGAGAGCTCGTCCTGCGGGGAATGGTCAGCATGCCCCCTGAAGTGTGAGTGTCTAGGAGGGCTGTGGTCCTGCCGTCTGACGTGGTGGCCGCGGCGTTATCCCTGCACACGCTAGCTTCCTGAGGACTCGGGTGGGCACTTCTCACTCTGGAAGGCCGGGCATGTTTAGTCTTGCATGTTTCTTCTTAGATACAAGCAGGGTTTCCTTACCAGGTTCCTACCCCCCAGGAGTTCCTGGGGAGGGACTCCTGTCACCCCCTCTGCATTTCTGAGTCCCCTGACCCTTGCACTGCCAGGAACAGAGAGGGGCCGGCAGAGCCTGGGATGTGCTACTCAGTCGTGGGATCCTTGCAAGTCCTCAACAAAGGCCAGTGTAATCTTAGGTAGAGCAAAGGTAAAGAACTGCACACAGCCTTACTTAGTAAGTCTCTTCTAAAGTCTTAGAAGAGGCCTTTGACTCTGTTCTGTAAAGTCATCACTTTGCATTAGAAACATTTTGGTGACACCAAGTAGATGCCTCTCAGTACTGGAGTCCACACTGGAATGAGTGGATAGGCTAGTAGAGGCCAGCTAACCATGGCCACAACCCTCCTGCTTCTTGCTGACCACAAGGCAGGTGCCCCTCGGGGCAGGGTAGGGAACACTGTTTACACCTTCTCCTCTGCCCTCTCTGTCTGGTGCCTGTGACTGTCTGAGGGGAGCTGGCACCTGAGTCTATCATCAATATCAGACTGCCTTTAATGCTCCTGAGAGCTCGCGAGGTGTGCACAGCCTGCTCTCCCGCCCTGTTCCAGCCTGCAGTTCCGGGCTGCCTTCAGCCTCCTCAACAGAACTCATACCAGAATTATTAAACTAGAAGGATCTACTGTACGTTTCTCCTAGCTTTAGTAAACTGTAAAGGTTCACCGTCGATGTCTTGGGGGAAAGGAAGCCATGTGTCACAACACCTCCCTGTTGGGAGCAGTTTAGAAGTGGCAGCTCGCCTTCAGTCTTTCCATGGCATGGGTGCGGGGTCACCAACCCTGACCAGTTTTCCCTACTGGCCACCCAGCAATGCCTGAACATCATCCGCCCTGAACCACCTGCCCAGAAAAGCATCTCACTCCCAGACACGCCCACCCCCTGGCCACGCCCACAACCTCAACCTATTCCTGGCCACTCCCAGAACAGCTTCTTACTCCACATTTTTCCAGGTCTAACTCTCCTTTTAGACAACATGGAGGCTTAGTTTCCCCCTTTAAGATATTCCCATTTTATGTTAAGAGCTTATTAAATGTACAGCTTTTACAAAGAAGTTTCAGCATAAATTTTATTTGTAATCTGGCAATAAATGTCTAAATTCCCCTGCTAGTAATGACCTGTCAAATCAGATGTCTCAGAGCCAGAGGGGAAGACGTTGGCAAGCAAAGAGAAAAGACAGATTTTAATATCCCAGGAGGTGGGAGAGGAGAAAGCTGCAAAACTGAGACTAGCAGGAGATGAAGAGGCAGGAGATGTTCTTCAGTCACTAAGGGAAATAGGAGAGTGCCCCAGGTGGACGCTGCAGGCCAGTCCTACACCTGCCCCAGGTGGACACTGCAGGCCAGTCCTACACCTGCCCCAGGTGGACACTGCAGGCCAGTCCTACACCTGCCTCAGGTGGACACTGCAGGCCAGTCCTACACCTGCCTCAGGTGGACACTGCAGGCCAGTCCTACACCTGCCTCAGGTGGACACTGCAGGCCAGTCCTACCTGCACTCAGGTTTGTTTTCTTGGGCATATCTCCTGCACCACCCACGGCAGGAGTGCAGCAAGAGAGCTTCACGCACACATCTGTGGTTGTGTCTGTGGTGGTGACAGATGATTAACAGAGCCATCACCTGGTGCCCACTAAAGGCACACACCCGTTCCTGGTGCTTCCACTCTGGGCCCTGCAGCAGCACTGGTCCCAGGCCACCCAGCTGTCTGGCCTGTCACCTTGGTTCTCCAGCATGACCTTGCTCTCTGCCCACTTTTCACTAAAGTGTTCCTAACTGGTAGAGGGGAGTCACAGTGGGGGGCGGAGGCTGTGTGAAGGGCCAGGGAAGGTGGGGCCTGAGGGCAGACCCAGAGGGCTGGGTGCAGAGAGTGCTGGGCTCTCCCCCAGACACACACATGCAGGCTCATGTCTCAGTTTTGTAGCTTTCCTCTCGCCCACCTCCTGGGATATTAAAATTCATCTCTTCTCTTTGCTTTCCAAATGTCTTCCTGAGAAACGTTCTCCAAAATTGCATTAGAAAGCAGGTATTACTCCTTAATTGTTGGTTTTCTTAAAATAAATAGCTATCACGTTCATGAAGACAGTTTTAACAGGGACTTGTACATCCAGGATGCTGGAGGCTGACTTCCCTGTTTGGGAACCTCCAGGTGTGGGCAGCCTGCATTACACTAGCAAGAGTCACCGTACTTGAAGTCTCTGAGTTAAGTAGCACCTTTACCATACAATGCAATCTCTTTCCAAGTAATTGTGCACAAGCACCAAGATTCCCATTGTGAGATGCTTCTTCATTTGGTAAAAACATCCTTGAGATAACTATGGAAGTATCCTTTGGGTATATTTTCCCCCTTTATACCATTTCCAACTGTAACAAAATTCTTAAGCATAGAGCCCTGACAAATATTGCCACAGTCTGGCTGGGCACAAATCACGAGCCACTGAAGCAAGAACAGACTTTATTTTTTTACTGCAAGAAAAAAACCTCACACACGCTCCTGGGGAATCCTCCCGAAAGCCACGAGGCTCCTGCAGGAACTCCCCGCCGGAAATATCTCCCCGGGAAATCCCTCCTCCTGCACTTCGCCAACCAATGGGAACTCCCGGGGAATCCCCGTGAGAACTAAAAATAGCGCGAGAACTCAAAAATAGCGCTAGAACTCAAAAGTAGCGGCAGAGGCGGATATTAACGCCTTGCCTGTCAATCAATACTGTTGGCAAAATGCCAGGGGCCATACAGACTCGGCTGTGGCTCTCAGCAAATATGATTTTAAGCAGTCCTTTATTATGTTAGAATTTGATAGGTATCCTACGTTCCTCTATTAGTTAGTGAAATGTTTAATTCTGATATTCATTAATTTTTTTAACTACAGCAAATAGATGATATATAATTGCATCAACTTTCGTTTCTGATAGAAAATATTTCAACATTGGATTGAAATGTAGTTCAGTCAGAATGATCTTTTGATTTCCATTTTTATAGAATAGCTTTCTTTGCAGCAGTTATCAAAATGGTGTCTGCCATTGTTCAGACCCAATCAGGAGAGGGACGCCAGCGTGTTGAGGAAGAGCAGTCTGAAGACAGGGTCATTGTTAAGGAAAATGGGTACATGAACCACTCTCTCCAAGGGCGCCCCACCAAATACGAAAATAGCCAGGACAAAGAAGAACAGGGTCCCCAAGCAGCACACACTGTGGCTGACTGCTGCAGGCTTCTCGGCCCGGGCCCAGCGAGCTGGCTGAGCTCCGCTCCTGCCGCTGCTGCCCCCGAGCACCGCCTGCCGCACCCCTGCTGGGCGCTTCCCTGCCGGGCTGTCAGTGCACTCCGGCTTGCAATCTTGCAACCCGGTTGGGCACAAAAACACAAGCCAGTCAAACTGAAACAAAGTTTTATTTTGTGAGAGGCCATGTGCGTCCCCTAACAAGTGGGTCCACCACGTGTGTTCTACCTGAGCCAGGGGGGGGGGGGCTCCACTTCCCCCGGAACACCCTCCTACCATCCTTTCCCAACCAATGGGAACTCTCCCATTACAAGAGTGACATGAGTAACCTGAGTCCCGTAACGGGCCCAGGTAAACAGCAGGAGTCCAATTACCATATGAATGTAACTTAACATAATCACTAAACCCAAAGGTGCCTGTATCAATATTTTTGCTGTGGCTCCTAGCAGCTGACTGCGGAAGTCGGAGCGGAACACGCGAACTTCCAAGTGCACAACTGGCTCCAAGGCATTGGCTTGTGGTGACAGGTCTCTTTGCCACTTGAAGTACCTTTCAAACTTTATCCCATGCTCCTTTGACAGGCAGGGAAATCTGTTGCAGATGGCGATTTCTGACATACAACCTAAGTAAATGTCTCACCCATATTGCACGGAGCCTCCCCCACCCATACCCACCGTCTAAGGACACTGAGTCACACACCTGTCATCTCACAGATTTAGGGTCTTGCTTCCTGTGGCAACGAAGACCACACACATGGGAAATGGACAGTCTCAGAAAGAGAGCACTTGGGGGTTTGTGGATGATGCAGTCTGGTTGGAGGGGTTGGGAAGGACTGGTCATCCTGTGACTTCTCTCTGGACTTGCTGCTGCTGGGCACGGGACGTTCATCTTACCTAGAAGGTAGAAGGGTCAGAGCAGCCTGGGACTGTTGAGAGCAGGGAGCTCCTGCTCATGCTGGACACACAGGGGCTCTGGGGCCTCTTGGTGGCTTCCAATGGGGCCTCCCTCTCAGGGCCGTGCAGCCGGCAGACGCCTGGGCTCCTTTCTCTGTGAGGAGGCCTGCTCTGAGCCTGTTCCAGGGGCACAGGGCAGGGTTGCTGACGGCAGGCAGAACTTCTCCACCTCCCCAGCCAGGCCTGGTCATGCCCACTGTGCATTCGGCCCCTGTGAGTGCGAGATCTCAGACTGCCTCCTTGCTGGGCGGAATCTGCAGCCTTGGCCCTCTGGGACTGGCTCATTTCACTTTGCACAAGTCCCGAGGGGCAGGAGATCCTTCCTGTGTAAGGTGGAGTCACATTCCAGTGTACACACGTTTAGACACTTTTTTTCACCCATTCTTCTGCGGACAGTTAGCTTGTTCCCCATCTTGTCTATACTGAGTAGCGCTGGGTGAGCTTGCAGAGTTCTCCTGGAACCCTGGACTCGGTCCTCTCAGGTAAATATCCAGAGCCTGGCCTGCCGTATCATGTGGTCGTTCTATTTAGATTTCATTGCTACATCGCTATGGTCATGGCATAAGGAGGCTATAAAGAGTGGCTTTCCCCACGAGGTTTTAAGACTATGGAGGCTTGTTTTAGTCGACTTTTTCACTGCTATGACTAAAAAACCTGATAAGAACAATTCAAGAAGAGGCTCAAGGTTTTGGTGGTCTCAGCCCACATGGCAGAAGAGTGAGGTGGAGGGAGGCAGCTCTCATGGTGATCAGGAAGGAGAGAGAGAGAGAGAGAGAGAGAGAGAGAGAGAGAGAGAGAGAGAGAGAAAGCTCCACTCGCCAAATACAAAATGTAGACCCCCAAAGCCCGTCCCAATGCCCCACCTCCCCAGCCACAGCCTCCCTGCCTTCAGCCACCCTCCAGTTAATCCCATGGGGATCGACTCACTGACCGGGTGAAGGTGCCCCTAACTCAGTCACCTCTCCTCTGAACCTTCTTTCACTGTTTCACACATGAGCTTTGGGGACCTCCAAACCCTAACCAGGCTGAATGCAGTTTGTCATTGTGAAGTGGTGAGGTCCTTGTTGGTGGTCACTTACTTGCTTGATGTCACTCAGCCCTGTAAGGCACTATTCTTCTTATGTCCATTTCCTGCTCTGAGTGGGAAATCCAGGCGGTCCTCGGGTCACCTGAGCTTGGAGCGTGGGGTGGACCTGCTCCTGAGGTGCTGACCTGGGTGTCAGCATCCCTCTCCCAGGCTCCAGTCTGCTGTCCAGATGAGGTGTGGCCTGCTGAAGAAGACTCAGACGGCTGTGTTCTGTTTGCCTGCAGCTGTCCCTCGCACCAGTGACACCCAGTGCAGCTCTGTCCCCGAGCCCAGATATGGGAGAAGAATCGGCTCTGAGTTCTCCGCAGGCTCCATTGTTCGATTTGAGTGTAACCCGGGTTACCTGCTGCAGGGCTCCACGGCCATCCGCTGCCAGTCTGTGCCCAACGCACTCGCTCAGTGGAATGACACGGTGCCCAGCTGTGTAGGTGAGTGTCCTCCACGGTGGGGTGACAGGTGCGGGCTGTGCCCACAGTCCCCAGTGCAGAGAGCTGCTGCCCAGGGTCACCGTCTGGCCCACACAGAGTGGCCGTCTCCTAACCTGCATGATGGGCAGGCTGTGTTTGAGGACTGCCTGAGCAGTAGCCACCCCTGAAGAGCTGCTGTCCTAAGCCGCATCAGAGCACAAGGCCCGAGCACACTTCCTCTCTCCACTCTGTTAAGAGCGCCATCGACTCTGACGCCGTGGCCAAACCACATAATTTCATTTTGGGGTAAAAGCATGATGAGGTTGATTTGCTGTATTACTTGGGTAATGCTCTTTAATACATTTGTGCTGATGAATGTTTGAAAAGCAAGAGGTTAATGCAGCCTGAATGGCAATGGCATTGTTAGTTAGGTTTTATTTGCTTCATTTTGTGTAGAAAACTCTAGTGTAATCATAATTAGCACTTGAATTCATTTGCATTTTAAGCATCTCTTCTTCTCCTTGGACTTGCTCATAAATCCCGTTAGCATCATTTGGAGCCGCAGGACTGTGTGAGAAGAGAGCGCTCTGCAGTGGTCTTTAAATTAAGTAGATGAATTATTCCAAATAGAATTCGCTTCAGAGATGCCGTTGGTAGGTGCAGCACCTTCTTAGAAACCTGAAGAGGTGTTTAGAGGTTCCAGGTCTGTAAGTTAGTAGCACAACAGGTGATCACCAGAGGTATGGCTGATTTAAAAGGGACTCAACTCTACCTTGGCTACAAATGCCATTTAGAGTACCACAGTCCATGGGAAGTTCCTGTCACTATCTGACCACACAGAAAAGAAAACCAAAGCCAAATTAATGGCCTCGCTGCATTTTACATTTATTCTATGTGGCTCTGTCTCTCAGTTCCCTGCAGTGGCAATTTCACTCAACGGAGAGGGACGATTCTGTCCCCCGGCTACCCTGAGCCCTATGGCAACAACCTGAACTGTGTGTGGAAGATCATCGTGACGGAGGGGTCCGGAATCCAGGTGTGTGCCCCATCCCAGAGCCACCGTGGACTCAGCCAGCAACCCTGGCCTTTTCTTCTTTTGCTCCTGTTTCCACCCCCTTCCTCGCCTCCTTCCCTCACTCTCTCCCTCCCTCCCTCCTTCCTGCTTCTTTCCCTCCCTCCCTCCTTCCTTCCCTCACTCTCTCCTCCCTCCTTCCTTCCCTCCCTCCTTTCTGCTTCCTTCCCTCCCTCCCTCCTTCCTTCCCTCACTCTCTCCCTCCCTCCCTCCATCCCTCCCTCCCTCACTCTCTCCTTCCCTCCCTCACTCCCTCCTTCCTTCCTTCCCTCCTTCCCTCCCTCCTTCCTTCTCTCCCTCCTACCCTCCCTCCCTCCTACCCTCCCTCCCTTTTTCCTTCCCTCCTTCCTTCCCTCCCTCCTTCCTTCCTTCCTTCCCTCCCTCCCTCCTTCCTTCCTTCCTCCCTTCCCTTACTCTCTCCCTCCCTCCCTCCTTCCTTCCCTTACTCTCTCCCTCCCTCCCTCCTTTCTTCTCTCCCTCCTACCCTCCCTCCCTTTTCCTTCCCTCCTTCCCTCCCTCCTTCCTTCCTTCCCTCCCTCCTTCCTTCCCTATCTCACTCTCTCCCTCCTTCCCTCCTTCCCTCCCTCCTTCCTGCCCTCCCTCACTCCCTCCCTCACTCCCTCCTTCCTTCCCTCCCTCCTTTCTTCCTTCCCTCTCTCCCTCTCTCCCTCCTTCCCTCCTTCCTTCCCTCCTTCCCTCCTTCCCTCCCTCACTCTCTCCCTCCCTCCCTCCCTTCCTCCTTACTTCCCTTCCTCCCTCCCTCTCTCCTTCCCTCCCTCCCTCCTTCCTTTACATTGGTCATCTTAAATAGCATACAGCATGATCTATTTCTCTTTTCTTAATATTTCTACACAATATTTTTATTTTTGGAGTTTTAGAATACAAATTGTCAAAAGTGTCATTTGTAGATATTTTTTAATGTCCTTTCATGAATTGTTTTCTTTATTTTGATATATGTATATCTTAATCTTGAAAAACTACTATCTGATTAGATTAATACTCAGCCAAAACAGATATTAACTTGACATTGTGGTTTGCAGATTCAAGTGATCAGCTTTGCCACGGAGCAGAACTGGGACTCCCTTGAGATCCATGATGGTGGGGACATGACTGCGCCGCGGCTGGGGAGCTTCTCAGGTAGGAGGCAGTTCCTGTCTTGGCTGGTGGGTCAGAGTCTGAAGCCAAAGCACACAGCAGTGCACACTCTGGGAGTTTCCTGCTGGGCTCCTGCGTCTCCGTGTGCTTCTGGAGCCAGTGGAGTGTGGGAGAGACCTGGTGGCTCAGCGAGGTGTGTCTGAACCGACTGGTGGCTCAGCCTCTCAGAGGTGGCCTTCTGAGGCTGCCCATGGACAGCAGAAGCCAGTGAGCCTGTGAGTGGGCAGGGAGAGTTGGCACCAGTTCTGAACTGTCACCTAAGGTCCTCTGCCTGGGGAGTGACTCTGCACCTGGGCCTCGCTGAGCCTTGTTCTTCTGGCCTCTGTACCTCAGATGCTCCCAGCTCAAGGGGCCAGATCTGGGCGTGGCCAGCTGCAGTGCGGCCCTCTGGCTTTCCCCGGCACCTCCTGTGCACAGGTGCCTCGTGCTGCTGGGTGCACCTTCCATGGTACCCAGGTGGGCTTCCTGCCCATGGTCCCTGAGAGGCCTCAGACCTGGGTCAGCTTTGCTCTGTCCTGGCAGCTCATCCCGCCCCCTGGCCCCTGAGCTCCTCCCTATGTGGCCCTCCCCATCAGAGCAAAGGTAGCCAAGGCCGGTGTCTTCCTGGTCACAGCCCTCATCACGATAGCCAGCCCCTACAGAGTGCTGGTGTGCTGGCCCCTGCTCACACGCCTCCAGACCTTGGAGATAGCACACAGAGCAAAGTTCTGTTGCTTTCCTCCTTTTACAAATGAGGGACAAAGATTTAAACATAGAATTGTCCAAGATGACAAGTCATAATTCCCTGAGCCACACCCGTCTGCTCCCGTGAAGGACCATGAGATGTGTCACCTGTAGCCGCCACTTCCCTGCCCCACCCTGAGAAGGAGGGCTGTTTGTGGAGTGCATTCCTCCATGCTCTTCGCCTGCTGGAAGGTGGCGCCTGGAGAGGCCGGGCCCTTCACAGTGTCCTCTTGAGTTTAGTCCTGTCACTTTAAGTAATTCGGGGACCCTGTCTCTGGCGTTCTGCAAATGAGAGCAGTGAAGTGCCTCACAGCATTGCTGTTCTCCCCTGTGTGGTGGCTGTCCTTATGCCCTCTGCACCCTGTGGAGCTGTCTCTGCAAATGGCCCGTTGGGATTCAAGGAGATAAGGTCTCTGGCGTTAACTGTAGCAACATAACTTCAGATCTAGAAGTAGGAGCCAAAATTTGATCTGATTCTGTTAGATCCTGGGCGTAAGCAGCACTACAGTAGACTTCCAGCTTTGTAGGAGGGCAAAAGTAACATTGTTTCAAGATTTAGGGGAAACAATTAACAGATTAGTGATATGGCTTTGCAAATGGGTGGGACACTCCCTGAAACTAGGACCAGTGGCTTTGAGCTTGTGTTCCACTACCCTCAAACTTGCCTTTGTTCTTCTCACTTTTCTATGTTGTTCACTTGTTTTCTAGACACTTAAGCTTCTTGAGAAAATCTGTCGATCTGTCTTCATCACACACCATTCCTAGCTCCTTTCGTACTCAGCTGGTAAAACATGTTTACAGGGTATGTGTTCTGCCGCTTTTTTATCTGCCGATTACATCTCACCCTTCACACCTGTTCCTCTGTATTAACCCATGTGTAGCGGCCTCACACGAAGCCTTCTCTTGAATAGCTCCGTTTCCTCATTTGTACTTGGAGTCAGCCAAGTTTTCAAATGAAAGCATTTACTATGGAACTCAGTTTCCACCTGATATTCTCAGGCAGGAACGTGTCACTGAACACACCCTAAATGCACTGAGCCAGCCGAGAGCCAGAGAAGGCAATAATGAGGCCGCTGCGTGACTGAGCAAAGTTAGCAGGAAAGTGACTCGGAGCAATGGAGACCTGAAAGCGTTTCCTAGCACATATGCCAAGGAGTCGCACACCGAAAAGCAACGCCTCTGTTCATTCCTGTTTTTGAAATTAGCAAAGAGAAATTTTCTTTAAAAGTTTTAGACGTGAACACCACTGTAATTCAGTCCTGATACACTTTCCTGGAGTGACGGTTAGCTTCAGGGACTGCTCAGGTGGAAGGCACTGTTTTCCACAAACCTCGCAGAGACCAAGCTCCAGAGCCCCCAGGCCAGCGGTGCTGGCCTCCGCTCAGGGGCATCCACTGACACCTCTCTGACTCAGAAACCTGTGCTGCTCCTTAGGATTGCCGTTCTACTAAAAGGGCACAGATCAGGATCAGCCAAGTAGACCCAGAGGGTGACAGCAGGAGGGGCCCAAGCTCAAAGCTTCCAAGTCCTCCGAATGCGTCACCTTCCAGCCACACTGACGTGGGTCACCCACCAAGTTCACCGAGCTGTGGGGCGAGGGTTTTCCTTGGTCTGGTGGGTGAAGCTCTGCCTTGAGGCTGCAGCCCTCTGCCCTCCCAGAGATCCGGAGGCCGAGCTCCTTATCCAATAGCTGACCCGTCCTGTGGCAGCCCCAGGGAGGGTCGTGGTGACGTGATTGTAACTGTGCTTCCCACCACACGTGACAGGGGCACACCTCCCACTGCGGGTGTCAGGGTTGAGCTCATCTGCTGGACCTCTGGGACGAAGTCCAGACAAACTCTTCACTACACAGTGACCACTACCAGCAACTACAGCTGGACTGATGCTGCTGCTCCAATTTTGAAATAGTTCTAGATGTGAATCACAGAAGGAGGACACTCACTAAAATATTGAGGAAATACAGGGGAAGTGGAGTCTTGTAGCCTTGTTTTCTTGGTACTAGATTTGGCCCCAGTATTTTCTGAGGCATGCTGGCCGATTGCTGTGTGATGGCGGGGCCAAGCTGGAGACAGCTCTGAGCTGGTCCTTGATGTGCAACTCTGGTACTTTTCCCCAAGTGGAGATACAGGTCTTTACAGTACAAGATGCGAGGTTTGAATCTAGAAATTCTTCCCTCAAATAATTATAGAACTTGTTTGTTGCTTTCAACTTAATTAGTAGAAAAGACAAAGATGTAAACATTTCAGAAAACAAATTCTGGCTTAAACAGAAACATAAGTGAACCAAAAAGAATTCATTAAATAGTCTGTGAAGATGTAAATCTAACTAAAAGAAGGTAACTGGGCCCTAACAACATGCAATAATTTTGCTTTATATAATAACTTTTCATCCAGTTAAGACAGGAGGGCGGATGAAATATCTCCATGTTCACTTAAGTGAATGAGTTTATATTTCACATCCCTTTTCTCAGAGCCGGTGAGTGGGTGCACTCGGTTGTATCTGACGTTTTCTGAAGTTGAAGAGACCTGCCACATTTCATAGCTCCCATTCACAAGTTGATAGAATGTTGGGAGCCCCTGGGGCTGTCTGATGTTTTCCGAGGCACCCCTGCTCCCACACAGTGCTGCTCGGCTGATGGAGCCCGCTCTCCGCCCTCCGTGCTCAGCTGGGCAGGGCCGTGGGCTGGTGCTGTGGCCCTAGTGCTTGGGGGAAGCTCAGGGGCAGAGGCAGGGCCAGGGCTTGGGGTTGTTGAGGCTTGCGGCCATGGTGATAACCAGTGACTGTGTGTTTGCTCGAATGGAAAAAACAATCAAGAAAACCCTCAAACACGTGCTCTAGGTGGAGCATGAGTGTATTATATTAAGAAGTAGCCGTAAAGAGACTCCCGTTCTCCTCTCGCTCCCACGGGGCTCTCGTTCTCCTTTTCTCACTCTTCCCCCAAGGATGGGAGACTGCTTGCTGGGGGTCTCAGGTTCTCAGGGGTGGGCCGCAGGGAGCGTCGTCACTGACCGGCAGGTCCTCAAACCATCTCGGCCAACTTCTCTGCTGCCTCTCGCTCTGCAAATAGACAGGCTTGGTTTGGCCAAAGACCTGATGTCCACGGGCCTTCTATCTTCACCCCTGCGCTTCCTGGGTGAATTGTTGTGACGCCTAGGTCATGGCTCTCTCCCAGCCTCCGACCTGCCTTCTGTATGCAGAGCCCAGGGGGGTAAGTCCCGAGGCCGGTGGGTAAGGAAATGACAGACAGGCCCAGCACACAGCTCCACACAGCTGCTCAGGAGGCGGCCTCTTGCTTCTGAGGGCTGTATGGTATTTGTCCAGATTTTAAAAAGAGAACTTAGTTTCACTTCTGCTCTGGGTCTTCTCTTGATTTGCTCTTGGTCAGACACATCAGGCTGTGAGGAGTGGGTTGTCTGCACACTGCACAGGAATTGGTCAGTTTTGATTAATTTTGTCACAGTTGGGGACCAAGTGAGGAGGCTGGTCTGCAGGGTTGGGGACTGACATTCCCATGAGATGGGAAGATCAGCAACTGAACACATAAAACTCATCCGGGGATAACACACCCAGGCCTCTCAGTGCATTACAATACGCAGCCCCGGGAAGGCTGAGGGCGACCTGCTGCGTCTGATCTGAGTCAGACGTTGGCGTGAGCTCATGGCTTCATATCGACAGCTCTGCACATAAATAAAGCTGCATGTGTGACACCCTTTTGCCACCTTTGTCTGCTGAGGTATGAAGGGGGACGCCCCTCAGCAGCGCCCCTCCTGGTCCCACCTGCACTTCTCAGCACAGCTCTGACCGTGCCCTTAGGAGAACCAGAATCCCTAGAGACCTGTAGTCTCCAAGGCTGTGGTAGAAGGAGAACTACAAAGAGCCATTTTGCATAAACTAAAAATTCAGGACCCCTGGCTGAGGTAAGTAGGAGCCCTGGAGTGAGGCAGGAGGCCCCTGCTGAGGGCCAACCATAGACACGGTGTCAGGATCGAAGGCCATCTTTTGGCAATGCTAATGAAGATGATGAGAGCCTCAGGCTGGAGCATCCTGGGTGCTGAGGATGGGGGTGACGTGGTGTGAGAATCACCACTCCACAGTCTCAAGACCTGCCTCCCAAGCCCATGCTCATCGCAAAGGGGAAGAGCGGTGCCTTCCTAAGGAAAGAGTGCCAAGGTCCTGAATGAGGGGATGTGGCCTGGGTGTCACTGACAGCCCAGCTCCCCAACAGACCAAGAGCAAAGCTCAGCTACCTGCCATATTGTGGTTACTGTGGCGGGAGCTCCCCCTACGGGCAGCACAGGGCACTGCAGGGCCAGGGGTCGAGACACCAGGGCCCTCTGGACTGAAGGGCATCGAGGTACCAGCAATCACAGCGTCCTTGGCTGGCGGGTAGTTGGGACTTAGCAAGGGCAGAGCTTAGATGGCAGTGTGGTGTCATGCTGGTCTGGACTCTGAGAACGGCTGGATAAGACACGAGTCTCTGTGTGCATGGCTTGTTTACCAGTGGCTGAGGATAAAACCGTCCTAAGACTGGCTCACACCTATGTGTGTATTACAGATATTATAGAGAATACTGTAGGCACCATTATCTAACAGACCAAGTGGATATACCAGAATTTTCTGCATTGCACTTTACTCTAGAAATTATTTCAAAACTCTTAGAATGAGATTTCTTTTTTTGAAATTTCATGGAAAAAATGACAATCATTCAAAAAGTTTGTGTTAGAATGCAATCAATATTTAAATAGGTTTGTTTCTGCAATGCTTTAAAGAGGCAGTGATAAAGGAGATATTAAACTCATCTTAGTTGTTGAATAAAACAAATAAGAATGAGCAGGCATAAGAGGTTCACACTCCAGGAAAAGCGACTGACATCTCTAATAAATTCCATGTTTTGATTTTTCATTTCTGCTTGGACAGGCATATGCATGTAGGACTTTTTGTAAGCCATTTAAAATCATTTTTGAAGTAGGCAGATCATAAATTATAAATGAATAAAATAGAGCAAAATACATACAAATCTGTACTGACAATCAATATGAAAGGAAAGTAAACATCCGGGTGCTCAGAGTGGAATCTTCAGGGACCATAATAAAATTTCTCAGTTTTCCTCATTCCGTGTTGTTCTATCTAGGTCACAGTAAAACAATGTGATCAAAAGGATCCTGCCTGTGGCAACACTTTTAAAACCCTGCTCAGTTGCATTTAGCACCTGGGAATGAGCTCCTAGCTAGAGTCACTCTGGAGACCACAGGAGGCACACGCAGTCCAGCTTCAATGGTGCCAGGAGTAGCATCCTCCTGGCCTCCAGAGAAATGGGTCCTGCTCACCTTGTGTCCCATCTGGGCCTCAGGACCCTGCATGGCTGGTAGAGCAGAGAGTGTGCATTTCACCACAGATGTACAGGAGGACTGTTGGGGGATTATCACTGTCATTATCCGGCAGGACATGATAATTCACAGAGCACCTTTGTCTCTGCTACTCATGTAATAAAGACGGGTTGTTATTTCTACTGTATGAGGACGTATTGATTAGGACATATTAATATTTTGTAGTTGACTTAAGGTGATAGAGATGATTCATGTCAGAACTAGGTCAGAAACAGGTTTTCTGATTTTGCTGAATTGCAACTGTGGGAAACCGATAAAGGGACACTTCCAACAGTGTGTTCTGAGTCCCCGTGTGCCATCGCTGTGCTGGGGATGGAGCTACTACATACACTTGAAATCCTGGAAGCTAGAATCTTATCTTCTGAAGGGGGACAGTGGGGGAAATGGAAGCCCACGTGACCCGCTGGGTGAAAGGGCCTCCTGGGTGGGAATCCGGGGAAAGGTGCCTGAGCATGCACAGTGGCTTCTCGCTGGTCCCCGGGAGGAGCCCAAGGTGGGAGGCGGAGGATGATACTGCTTTTGTAAAGGCTTCACGGTGGACACAGACAGTGGTGTGGAGACCGTCACCGTGTCCCCAGACTGCGGGCAGGGCCAGCAAGACATGACCCAGGTGGCACAGTGAGAGCTTGGTGGGTGGGTGCTGGAGCTGGGCCTGCAGGGACGGGGTTTCCTCTCTGCAGTATCACCCAAAACACGAAAGTAAGGCAGAGTGGGAGGACACAGCCACGGGAGTGGAGCCGAGCAGGCGGAAGGAGGCATCTGAGGCGCCTCCTTCTTTCTCTTAGAAAGCGGGTTGAGTGGCGCGTAGAGGAGGCCTCAAGTCCTCCACGTCCTGCCCTCCAGCCCTTCGGGGCCCTCAGTGTCCTTCACAGCCACCTGCCCTGGCGGAGGGGCTGGGGCAGGAGAGGCCATGCCTCGGAGGCCCAGGTCACCTCTTTGCCACCTCCCTGCGTGGGCACCCCGTCGTGTGCTCTGTGGTTCAAACACCCAGCTCCTTTTACCATTTAGGCCCCACAGTTGTTCCATTGTAAAACCCGTCTATCCACCATCTACCTACTACCTCCCTGTCTTTTTCCTACCTGTCTCCTCTCTATCTACCACTGTTTCCATCTCTATCATCCATTTATCTACCCTTTTATCCTATGTCTATCTCCATTTATCACTAGTTCCTCTCTCTCTCTCTCATCTGTCACCTATTATCTATCTTAGTCAAGGACAACAAAGAGGTTGAATTAGTGAGCACCCTCTGTTTCTCATTCAGCAAGGACCTACAGTGTTTTGGGCACTGTGATTCAGGCCTGAAAAGGCCCCTCATCTGGAGCCAACTCTTCTTGAGGCACAGACCCCACATCACAAGCAGGAGCACTAACTCCCCTAAGTGTGCGTTCACACGCTCCTGCAGGATTTCTATCTGGAGAGCACTTAATCAGCAAGTGGCTTAGCTGGGAAAGGGCTGGGGATGCCTGGGTGGGAAAATGAAGAAAGGCCCAATGGGCCAGGACAGAGGGAAGGAGCACACTCCAGGCTCAAGTCTATGAGCAACCTTGAAATAGGAGGAGTGAGTTATGGAAAAGGAGGTACTGAGAAGAAGCTAGAAATGCAGGCCTGGTCAGATCATGCATGCTCCTTGGGCCAAATAAGGAGTCTGAGGTTTGGTCCTAATGTGATCAGGAACCTGAGCATTTCAGCATGACTCTGCCGTACACGTCGTAGTTTTTAAAAGCTTCCCGGTTGCTAAATAGAGGATGCATTGTGCACAGGAGCGGAGCAGAGCCTGAGTTAGGGATGAGCATGGTGATGTGGCTACGCCTACCACTGGCCTGCACTGGGTGATGGAGGGAAGATGACCAGAGGAGAGGAGCCTGTTTGGGGCAGGATTCAGGAAGCCAGCCAGTGAGCACCTGCCAGAGGGCAGTGGGGGTCATGGAGAGGGAGGGAGCTTCAGGTGTGGTGGCTGCCGAAAGTGACAGGCAGCAGGGGCCGAGGAGAGCTCAGTCTGCATGTGCTGAAAGCCTGAGGACGGCCACATGACGGATGGACAGGTAGAGACAGCTGGCCTTCCTGAGTGGCCGGTTCAATTAAAGCTATTGGAGGGTCTAGAGACATTCCATAGAGAGCAACGCATGAGCGCCGGGTGTTTTCAATACCACACACCTATTCTGAACAGTCACCAGCTGACTTACTACTTACTAGCGCTATCTTTGACCTAGTTCACACTAAGAACTTGCCTGCTCCGGGGTGACTTTCACCAGAGGGTGTTTCCTTGATGTCCAGCTTGCTTATGTCCTTGTTTACAGAATGGTTTCTGTGCAGGAGACGCTCAAGCATACATTTTCTGAGAAGTCAATAAGCTTGCTGATCCTTCCCCCAGCGCGATGCACCCCATCAACCACAGGCACAGTCTTAACCTGCCTTCCCGTATCAGGGCATCCTCTGCCCCTTGGCCTCAGCATCTGTATCCTCCCAGCACCTGCCATGCAGGCGGGGCCCTTCAAGCGAAGGAAGCATTTTCCTGTCACATCTGTGTATTTGAAATCATTAACAGATCTCGGTGGGAAGAGGGTTCAGTGTGAGCCACACAGGGCCGGAGCATGGGGTCCGCAGCAAACACCCAGGCTAAACAGGAGTGACCAAGACCAGCTCTGGGGACATTTAGGTCCAAATGAAGAGGCCTGTGTCCTGTGCTGGGTGCTGGAGCTCTGGCCCTCTCTCCCACAGGTACCACGGTGCCTGCGCTGCTCAACAGCACGTCCAACCAGCTCTACCTGCGCTTCCAGTCCGATATCAGCGTGGCCGCCGCCGGTTTTCACCTGGAGTACAAAAGTAAGGCCATGCTCTGTGTCTTTCATTGCTGCATTCATCACTTTCTAAAAGGAACCTCTGCTCATTGAGTAGTGACCTTTTGTTTTGAAAAACTATGAAAATTTATGAAAATGAGTCTTACAAAACCAAGGTTGTGTGAAACCTTCCTAATGGAAGGTAAATTCATAGAGAAATGTAGAAGTTAGTTTCTGGAATAATTATAAAAAACAACTGCTATAATTTCATGTTGTTTGTGTTAAAAAATGCAAAAACTGTAATATTACTAGTTTTCTATGAGTGATAACAAATATTCATATCAGCATCCAAAGACAGAAAATTTTAATTTCCAACTAGATTATGCCATAAGCCTCTTTCATTTATAGTCTCAAAGGCTGTTAAAATAAGAACTAACAGAGAGCAGTCGCTTAGGGGCCTACTCTGCGTGCTATTCATTTTAATTAGAAGAAAGTATGGCAGAAGCAACACTAACCTTTGAGAAACAGATGTGAGGGATTTAATAGTCTGATGAACAGGATGACAAAGGTCAAATGCTCACCGCTTCTTTGGCATCTGATCTTGCAGGTGAACCCTGCAAAAGTGAAGTGAGAATTTGCAATAAGAGGTTTATTTTAGGACATGTTTTCAAGCATGAAAAATGCTGGGTGTTCGCATTCATCTCCTTTAATAAGCAGTTGCAAATAAGCAAATACACAGATAAGTTTTAATAAGTGATTTTTGAATTGAGACAAACGTTTTTCAGGATGTAGTGCAGGCAGGCTTGTGAAGGCTGTGTTTCCAGCTGGTGATAAATATTCTGAACCAGACACAAACCACAGGCCTGCTTCACATTCTGGTTAAATTTCCCTACTCATTACAGGCATTTGCATGCAAGTTCATTCTAATCTATATGAGTAGGAATGCTTTAGTGACAGTATAAAAGGATACTAGGGATGTTATTTATGTAGAATAAGTCTGGAAAAATATGCTCTCTGATACATTTTGCCAATGTCTATAGATAGGAAAAAGTAAACCTTATTTCTCGTAGTGTCGATAAATTGATTAATATATTAGGAATTTTATAATTGGTAAATGATTTTCTCCATCCCAAGTTGTATTATGGTTTCTGGCTTTTCGTTCATTCTTCATGGGGTAACATGCTAGTAAAACAATTAGTCTGTAATTATTCTACACTATTATCTAGTACTCATGTGAGATTCCGCTCCCCCAGTGCACATTCCACTTTATTCCTAGTCAGTATAGTTCACAGAGGAACTAGCCTATTTCTCACTGAAATGAGCCACTTTCAAGAATCCAAAGCCTTGCTTGAGAATCCAGAATCTTGTTTAATCACTTAAAGCATTTTTAATTTGGCCAAACAAAATGACACATTGGCATTAGTTGTGATTTTCTTTCTCAAGCAGTTATATTTCGAGGCTAACTAACACCATGCTGAGAGTTCATGTCACTGGGTATTAAGAAGAGTCTGTTCTCTGCTCTAACCCTTCAAGGCAGTTTGAAATGTGGATGTTATGATGTGTTTCTAGAATCAACCTTACTAACATCTGCATCAAACGACCTAAGACTGTTGACACTATGTCACCAAAAGAATATCTGTTGTTTTAAATCCATCTGTATATTTGACCATCTACCTTCTGCAGATCTCTAAACTCATGTTTTTCACTAAAGTATATATAAATCTATATAAATACAAGATACGATATAGCCATCAGTGTCTGCTTGACGCCTGGGCTTGCCCGGAGCCTCCCCCAGCTCTGCTCACAGTCCTTGCACACCTCTGCCTTTCTGGGTGGATTAAGGGAACACAGAGCATCCTTCACCTGCCAAGGTCTGAGCACAGGTGTGGGCACAGCAAGCGTCTGCCAGGAACACTGCTTACGGAGCCCCTCAGTGGAGTCCCAGCCTCCCTGCAGGGGGAGGCCACAGATGTCCCTGCCACCATTGGGTGGCACGTCACGTCAGCAGCAGATGGAAACGTGTGAAGGTCTGTGACGCTCGGAGGAACCCATGGTGGAGGTCCAGTGGTCCAGCTCTGGAGGTGTGAGTGATGCCGCTGCACACTGGCTTCCGTCAGAGCACAGTGTGTTCTCTCCTGGAGACGAGCCCAGCCTGAGCGCAGCAGGCCAGGGTGCACCCGTGATGCTGGGGAAGTGCTCAGACAAAAGCAGCTCCCCTTGAAGGGAAGGGCTAGAACACACGCAGAGCAGGAAGGGTCCCAGGAAGGTGTGCAGATTCTCTGGGAGCTCCTGTGGTGCAGGTGGGAGCTTGAGCCCTGGGATCCCTGAATGCCTCACTCGCCCTTCAGTTACCGGTGATCTGTCCTTTCGCATCGAGCAGCTCCACGGGACATCTGAGAAGGAACACAAGGACCACACTCAGTCTGGTCTTGTTCTTAAAGAAAATCAACCACACCAAAGGATAGCAAATACCTAGAAATTCTAGATATGTGGACAAAGGTGACATCGGTTTACTCTGGAAAGTCTAAACCCTGACCTAATGTGCCCAGCAGGGAACTGGCTGCTAGGGAGCAAGACGGGGATGACATCGTGGGCTTGTCACGATTCCAGTGGGGTCTGGCGGAGCACAGGTTCAATACGTGACCCGACACTGGAGGCCTCCGTGTGCCCACCGATTTTTGTCTGTCTTCCCTTGTTCTCTGCTGGCTCTAGGGTTAACTTACACACAAACCTACCTCCACTGTGGGCCTGTTAGAGCAGATTCTTAGGACATCCAGGAGTTCCCGAGAGTTTAAAGCACACAGTCTCGGATGGCCCTTCTCACACATGGTGAAAGCCATAGGAAGGAACCCTCTGACCCTCTCCTCTGCCCTCTCCCTGTGCCCTCTGTCTGCCCTCCCCCTTAACTCTCTCCTGCTCTGTCTCCTCCTTCCATTATGCTAATGGTGGCCTACATTTTATTTTTACTTATGTTATATAATGTCCACAAAACATATTTGCTTTATATTCCCAATGATCTTTCAGAAAGTTTAGAAATGAAAAAAAACCACCTTTTGTATTTACCTTCAATTTTGCCATCTTTGAAGCTCCTCATTGCTTGTGTATGTTGTGGCTTCAACGTGTCCCCCCACCTGTGCTCATGGTTTGGAAACTTGGTCCCCAGTGCAGCTGTGTGGGGAAGGGTGCCTAAGGGCAGGTGATTACCAACGGGGTCATGTCCTCATGAGTGGACTGACACCCTCATCATGGGAATGGGGCTTTTCCAGGGGTGGGATTGCCCCCTTGCTCTCTCCTTGTCTTTGTCTCTCCATTACGGATGGCACTACTGCAAAGCCCCCATCGGATGGGGCTCTCTCAGCCCGCGACTTCCAGACCCCATAGCTGGGAGCAGACAACTCCCTTCTCATTGTAATTTAGGCAGAACAGACACAGACAGGGTCCATCCGAGTTTCTGTGTGAGGCTTTTCTGTCTCAAGACATTTTTGATGTCTTTTATTTATAAAAAAATTCTTGGCCACTATTTTCCAAAATGTTTCTCTTTCCAGTTCTCTTCCTCTACCTCTTCTGGGATGGTGACGGCACAGAGGCCAGACTGAGGCTCCTCCAAGTTCCCACGGGTTCCGGTGGTTCATCTGCTGCTCTGTTTTTCTTACGCAGTTGCTACTGACCTGTCTTCATCAGCACTTGGTCTTCCCTCAGCTGCATCAGTTCTGCTAACCAGTCCCTTAACCTTCGTCTCTCATTGGAGGATTTCCCCGCAGGATTTCCATTTGATTTTCTTGTTATTACCATCTCTCTACCAAAATTGCCCCTTCCCTTCAGGTACATCAGCCATCTTTCCCACTGGAATTGTTCCTATGATTTTCATGGTTATATTCACATCCATGTCTGATCTTCCCTCTCGTGAGCATGCTCCGCGTTTGGTTCTATCCCTTGCTTTATTGCTCTGCATAGGATTGTCCTTTCTTTTTTTTTTTCTTTTTGCACATCTCAGTCTTTCTTTGAAGCTGGACGCCATTAGAACCATGGAGACCCCAAGGAATGCGTGCAGCCTGAGCTGAGTGAGCCTCTTCTGAGTCTGAGGCATGGAGCCAGGTGGGAGTTGAGCTGGGCCAGGGTTGTGCAGCTGCTGTGGTCACGGGGCATGGCTTCTTCTGACCTCTGGCAGTGAGGTCGCACAGGTTGGCCTGACCTTCAGCCTCCAGTCCCTGACCTTCCGGTCCCTGAAGCCTTTTCTAGAGAGCCAGTCTCTCTCCCAAGCCTGCCCCTCCCCCAGAATTGCTGCTGCCACTTCCCCCCTGCTGTGCGCACTGGGCTCAGGGAGTCCTTTGAGTTGGGCTTTTCCTGACTGTGTCGTCCTGTAGAATCTGCAGATCAAGACGGGGTTCTCTCAGCCTTCCCGCCTGCCCTGCCAAGGCTGCCAAAGTCCACCTGAGGCTGGTCTGGGTGCTAGTTCCCTGCCAGTCCCAAGTGCAGGAGACCTCGATTTTGGAGCAGTCACAGGGTCTTGAGCTCCTGCCAGCTTTCCTGCCACGTCTCTGGGTGTGGAAATGCTTTGCTCTCCCTGCTCTGAGCTGCCTGCAGGCCCTGCACACCCCCCCAGTTCCTTCACAGGAACTGGCAACTCTGTTTCTGAGGGCCAGGAAGTACCTGGGGTTCACAGAGCCCTGTCCTGGGGCTGACTACCCAGCGGGGACCCTCAAGGAAGAGCAAACCCCTCTGTGTGCCCGCCATGGGCTGTGGGCTCGGCTGAGCCAGTCTCTGCGCTCTTCTGTGCCCTGCCCCAAGGTCAGCCTGTGTCCCCTCCTCCTGGAGGCGCTGTCCTTCAGAATCGGGGTCACCTGGGTACCTGCAACCTCAGCACCCTGAGGGATCCCGAGGAGCTGTGATCTTAGGGTCAGGCCTTTTCTCATTATTAAGGTGGGAGTGATGTTTCATTTTGCAGATTTCTGTGTCCCAAATGGATGAGATTTTTAAATTGCTCTAGTTCAAGATTTTTTTTTTTTTGACTTAGGGGTTTTAAAATTGCTCTAGTGGATTTTAAAATTACTCTTGGGGTTTCAGAGATTTAAAATTGCTCCAGTTTAAGGATAGTTATATGAATGCTAAAAATATTTTTTAGGTTAACCATTGGGAAGTGTTTCTTGAGTGCCTGTTTTTAAGTGATATTATCCATACGTCTATCATCTAAGTCACACCTAACTTTTAAGTAGTGCTGTTTCATCATAATTGTGAAAAAAATCATAGATATATTACAGAATTAAATTTAAGTACATCTACAATACAGACAAACTCTAGGTGTTTATCTATGGGGAGCTGTTGGCTCTTCCAAGGTGGCTTGCAATGGACGCCCTCTGTTCTGATTCGAATGCAGCAGGCAGGTTTAGGAGCCACGTTTTCATGCTTGAGCCTTTTGAAGAAAGTGAACTGAGCTCTGGTTGAGCTGTATGTGGCTCTGCCCTGCTAGTTGGGAGGTGTCGGTGCCCTGGGTCGGCAGGGCACCATCCACCCCATCTATCTGCAGGTAGTGTTGTGAGCCCACCAGTGTGCATGACTAATGCAGCCTGTCACAGTTCTAGTCCATCTAGTGCCAGCAGGTGAGTCAAGCAGGCTCCAAGGTCACGCTTCAGGAGGAAGCTTTTCTTCTCATGGTCTTTCTGAAGAGGTTCTTTTCCAGTCAGAATTCACTACTGGGAAAACCCATGGAGCTAACATATATTCCTGGAGTCCATAGGGTGTGTCACCTGCCTGGAAAGCTGGTAAACAGACAAGCAACTGCGCAGGATGGATTTCAGCTAAGCTGTGACCCAGCACTGACTGCAGCCCAGCAGTGTGGAGGCCACGCCCCTGAGAGCGTCTGGGCCCTGGACAGCAGGTCCTGCAGATGGAAGAGAGCCTGGACCATGCAGGCTGCACCAGCCTGGAGCCCAGACTGTGCACACCTGCGGGGGTTCCATGCCAGGCTCACAATGCACCATGAAATCAGTGATCCGTAATTACCATGAAAAAGAGAAAATTAGAAGAAATGTCAAAGTAGCAACTCTTTCAGTATTTGAATTGAATGACATAAAAGATTAAATTAAGTATTTTTTCACATTCTTGCCATACTCGCAAGTTCAGTGCATTAATTTTTATTAGTTAAATTTCTATTAATCATTATAAAATGAGTATGAAATATTTTACTTTTGTGCCTTATTGATACAGACTTTTATTTTATTTAAATATATTTTTTAGTTGTTGATGGATCTTTATTTCCTTTCTTTATTTATATGTGGTGCTGAGAATTGAACCCAGTGCCTCACCTATGCTAGGCAAGCGCTCTACCTTTGAACTATAGCCCAGCCCCAGACTTTTATTTTTACTCATTAATTTATCTTGAGAAGCCTGAGATAATATTACTATTTCAAGTAAAAGTTCAAACTTACTCATGATTAAGTCCTCCTCTCGTGCACTTTTGTTGTTGGCATTTAGGTTTGCACTGAAAAATGTGGTATATCCTGCGTCAGTAAAACCTTGCCCCAAAGATATACAGTTAAATGAATAAAAAATAAGACTACCTAGATTCTAAAAAATGACAATTTGTCTTCTCCTAAGGCATTTAGTCCAACTAAAAAAATATGTGCACAATGAGGAAATGATTTTAACTAAAACAGTTACAGGCAATGAAACTAAAAAAAAAAAAAAGATTATGAAAGTATTATCCACCCAGACTAAAAATATTGCCGTCATTAGGCCTTAAATTTACCTTTGACTTCTATAGCCAAGAATGTAAAAATCAAACAGGACTTATTTAAATAATTTTTTTAAATGGTAATTTAGAGACTAGTTAGTTTTGATACCCTTTCTTGTTCTGTATCCTAAGAAGTACTTGTAATAATCTTCAAAAATGGTTTCCTAGAATATGCAAAGGTGGCCTTTACCTGACAGTCCTCCAGACATTTTGATGAGATACTGGGAACAGAGTGAGCTGCATTAATTTCTCTTGGTGGCTAAGTTGGTGACTGAGCCTATCAACAGACTGCCGTCAGCAGCAAGTCCTGCTTCCTGCAGGGTGCTTTTAAAACACCCTTCTTATTGCTTGTTCACCAGGGATTTGGTGCATTTCAGTTTCTTTGTGAATTCATCCCAAAACAAGCACTCAGAAAGAAGTATTTTAAAAGAGGATTAAAATCCTCGAAAATTCCTTAACTTTTCTGAAATAAAAAGCACTAGATATATTTAGCAGGATGTTATCATAATTAAGTACACGCAACTTGGTCTAGTCCTCCATGATTATAATAATTTTTATAAATATATGCAAATTATTAGTGTGTGCATTAATGACACTTTACTATGACATTCATTATATAGACTTTTCTCATTTTGGTTCTCATTTTGGCTGGTCGGCCTGAGTAACACCCCTGGCCCTCACTGTTCCCTGGACACATGTGCAGGGCTCTTGTTCCAGCCCAGAGAAAGCAGCTCAGTACTCCCCACAGAGGGATGGCGTAATCGGGGGCTCATTCCATGGTGGATGAAGTTATCATCTCAGCCACTTCATATGAAGACCCTTATATGTTTATTTCTATATTAATGATGAATCTGTTAATTCTATATTTATATATTGACAGTGAATTTATTTTATTTTTAAAAAATCCCTTAAGACCTCCTTTTAACTTTGCAGTTTGACAAAGAATGCGTTCCTCTGTCCTCTGTCCTAAATTGCTTTCGTGAAAATCGATCAATACTCATTCACGGCATCCCACTTATCCTAACTGCACTGCAGATCATGGAAATGTTTCAAGTAACATAAAATCTGGCTTCTGTTTTACCCCACAGAGATTACAGAGACCCTTCCAAGGATGTAAAGTCTACCCCTCAGGATTATTAACACAAAAGACCAACAAAACTCCTCCCTGTGATGTGTGGCATCTTAAAAGTACTTTAAGTTACAGGTGCATTGTAAATTACTCATCACCAGGTTCCGTGTGTGACTCTCGTCCTAAGTGAGGGGACTGAGAGGCTTTCTGTGATATCTGTCCTGTGATAGCTGGGCCTCCTGGTCACTGCCCACTTGAGAAAGTCACCAGCCTGGAGACACACCTGTTGCCTTCCTCCCGTGGCTCCTCTGGGAGCAGGGCCTGCTGGGAGGAAGAGTCTGGACACCAGCAGGTGTCCTTGGTCCATCTGCTCTTGGGACTCGCTGGGCCTCATTTGGCTTTGTGTGCATGGGAGAGAGAACTCATTTTGCTTTTGGACCCAGTGTCCCCAAGTGTGTACAGGTGCTCCGTTTGTCTGCTCTGGGTGACTGCTCCCGCCACTGTCCCGTTGCCCTGATGGGTGTTGTGGGTGACATCCGTTCTTCACCAGCTATCTGGGCATCTCTCCTGACTGGTCTCTACCCTCTGCACTCTGTACTTAGAGTGGTGACAAGACAGACAGATGTGGTCTCTGCCCACGTCATGTTAAACATCTGGAAGGCCAGCAGAGGGCTCTGGGGCCAGGATGGCCTCCGGTCTCAGCTACTCCTTGCACAGTGCAGGAATGAGCAGCCAGCCCCAAAGACGTAGGAAAGCGGTGGGTCCAGGACAGCGCCTCTCAGGGGCCCCGGGAGGAAGGAGCCTGCCATACTCCTGAAACTGGGAAGCTAGAGGGGCCAGGTGACAGCAAGCAGAGATGGGAAGGAGCACTGGGCGGGTGCAGGGTGCGCAGGTCAGCAGGAGGGAGGCCGGAGGTCCGCACAGGCAGCAGCCACAGACGACTTCAGGCCTGCATGGCGGACAGGAGGGTTTGAAGGCTGCGGTGGGGGAGCTGATGGGCCTCCTGGTGGAAGTTCCGATTCTCCCTTAGGGATCTGTGTCTAAGGTGCGTAATAGAGAAAGAGGGTTTTTATTCAAATTTAACTTTTGTAAATATTCAATTTTTTAATTTGATTTTTATTGGATCTTGTAATTTTATGATTAAACCTTTAAAATGAAGGAATGGATCAAATTTTCTGGTTAAGTAGCACAGGTCTTTTTACCCCCCTTTTGCTTGTTCTGTGTGTGAGTGTGTGTTTTCCCTCAGTTGTGGGTTTCTACCTGCTGGCCGTGGTGTGTTCTTGCGAATGTGTGTGTCCCTTTCCTGTGTATCACCAACTGCTATATGTGGGCAGTACATAAGGACGTACATAAGGACCTGAAATGCTTGGTAGTTCTAGTCTGTTTATGAATCTATGTGGTTCTGAGACCGGCAAGGAACCAGATTTACCTTGTTACAATTATAATTGTGGTTCTGTAGGTTAAGTTTTCTAGTAAGTTTACTTTCATTAAATGTTATTTTGTTCAGGTGAGTCTAGTCTTGGAGTGGAAATGGCAGAGTGTCATGGAAAAGCAGAATTGCTAAGTCACAGCAGGTTTGTGGGTTTGTGAGTGTGACTGCAGAGGCACAGTATGGCAGTGCTGACCAAGGGTCAAGCTGATGTCCATGCACTTAAGCACCCTCTGTGTCCAAAGAGGGGTCACCTGAAGGGTCGTCCTACAGGGACCCTTTGTAAAATGGACCTACGCTTCCCAGAGAGAAGTTTGAAATTGGAAGTTCTGTCCCAAGGATGTTACACTTTCTGGAGAAGATGAGTGAATGCAAGAATTTTCCTGCCAGCTCCAATGAGAGTAGCTACATACTCACCTGGGGTACAGGGCATTTTGGTTTGTTTCACATGGATGGTCGGTTCATGAATGCATTGATGTTATAGTAATGTCTTCACTGGGAACACTGTCTATACTTGCTTTTGTGCCATGTTCTTGATGTCTCTCCCAGACTTGACATTCTTTTAAAAAGTGTGACCTGAACCGTTGAAAAGCTAGAAAAGTTGATTGATACTAAAGAAAATAGCAAAAAAATGTGTGTATATATGAGTGTGTGTGTGTATGTATGTGTGTGAGAGAATATATATATGTATGTATGTATGTATTTTTTCATGGTTGTGCTATCAGTTTCTTAATTGGTTAACAGAATATGCTTGGCATGGATATTATACACAGTTGCATTTTTTGTTTTGAATATACAGTTGAATTTTTGAAATTATGTTCTTCAGATTATACTTAAATACTGTTAGAATTCAATGTTTTATGTTTCACATTTTGTTTGATATGAATATCTTTGACATATGGCTTCTGACAATATGGCTGTTTGGAAATGTAAGATTGCACACATTAGTCTATCTATAGATAGTACAGACATAAACAGGCATGCCTAGATTTGGAGCATGGGACATTGCCTATAAATCCAGTTGCAGAACATTTAAAACAAAGAAAATGAATTAGAATTATGTATGAATTATACTAAAAATACTTTATTCCAACAAATTTTAGTCAGTTTATCTGAACATTGGGCCTCCTGAGTATTAAATCCAAATGTTTAATATTTGCTTTGTTTTATGAATCAAAAATGCATGAATATAAATGTACTTTTTTCACTAAAAGTACATTTAGTGGCATGTGTTAAATGTCTTCAGTTTGTTTTGGTTTTTTTTCCCATTAATATATAGGATACACTAATTAAAGACTTATAAACACTTTAAAAACCCCACAGCTTTGTCATCATTTCAAACACACAATGGGCCTTTCACTCAGAAACCCTAGAAATGACAGTAAATGCTGCATGGTCAGATTTGTTTTTTATGTAATTGAGGAAAAATTTAAGCATAGTGTTTGACATGTGAAAATTCTCACTAGATCTGATGATCTTAGTTTCCTGAACCACATGTCTCTCTATACATTTTAAGTGTAACGAGCTACTGGAATTTGTCCTGAGTCAGTGTTTGGCTAAGAGAATGACACAGCTGTATCTGTAGGAGTCACCCCCCTCATAAAAAACATGATACCTGCCCTGCACGTGGGCATCAGCACTCTGTCCCCATGTGAAACAGAATCCACTGTCCGCCACAGGAGAGGGGTGTGTCCAGCAACATTTCTCTGGGGAGGTCCATCTGTCCATTTTTATTTGTTAAAGTGAAGTGTGTTGCTAAAGAACAACCTGTTTTTCTTGCCACCGCGGTGCACGGCTCTGATCCCAGTGACCCAGGAGGCTGAGTCAGGATCCCAAGTTCAAGTTCAAGGCCAGCCTGGGCAACTCTAAGAGACCCTGTCTCAAAGTAAAAGATGAACAAAGCTGAAGAAGCAGCTCAGTGGCAGAGCAGGACTGAGTTCAACCCCAGTATACTTAAAAAAAATATTCACAGTATTTTTGTATTAACAAAGAATATGAGAATACGTTATTTCAAAGCCCAAATAGTTTTTCAGCTAATGACTGAGATTCTTTTTAACCAAATTTATCATCTTTCCATCCATCATTAATTATTTTCTTCCATCCTGCGTGTGAGTGTGCACCTGTTCTCATTGGCTCATGTACTGCGCACCCCAGAGGGGAGGCTCCAGCACCAGGTGTCGGTCATCCCAGCCTGGGGACTGCACGGCCAACGTCAAGGCATTGGCAGACTGGGTTCCCGCCAGGTCCTGCTTCCTGGGTTTTAATGGCAGATTCCTTGTAGTGCCCTCATGTGACCACCTGGGGCACATGTGTGGGCAGTCTACCTTTGTCCTCTCTCCTTGTGGTATGACCAATCCATCATGGGGTCAGCCCCACACCATGGTGCCATCTGCGCCTCCCCCTTTGCAAAGGCTGCACTTCCAAGTGCCATCTTTGCATTGGGTGTAAGAATTTTGACATGTGGCTTTCAGAGGGACACAGACAATCAGCCCATAGCACTAGGAAGAAGAAAATAAGCCACACCTTTCATATCCAGGGCCTCTGTGGTCTAGTTAGGGAAACAGACCAATGGCCCCGCACCAGCTCTCAGCCTGTGGACAGGGCTGTGCTGTTGGTGATGGTGGCAAACGCCACCTGCAGCAGTTCCAGAGAGCTGGGCAAGCAGATGCTGGCTCTGGGTTTGTGGCCCAGCATGAACCGCCTACTTTCTCCCCATAATGGCGGGACCTGGGCTGCTCAGTGCTGCTCAGGGTTCTGCAGAGCAGACCTCACTGTGCTCTCACGGGGTGTTACAGAGACCCCCCTGCTCCTGTGAGCCAAGAAATGCTGCAAATCTGGGATTGTGACGCGTAAGAGGATTCATTTCTACAGGGTTACCTGGTGCCATTAAAATCCTCTTCTAGTTTATGAATCCCCAGAGGGACACAGTAAATACTCAATTTCCTCCAAACACATTTTATCATTTCACTGACACAATCCCTGGGTTTTGAAGAGATCTTCCCGTCTAACAAATGGAAGAAATAGAAGTAGCATTTACCACATGTGATGGACCTGCCAACGGTTTACAAACAGAACAACCTCACGTGCCGCAGACTCTAAACTTCAGACAACAAGTAAAACAGTAGGGTTTTTTTTCTCTTCTTCTCTTGTGATCCTGTTTTATCGATGAATTTTCTCTACAGAAAATTTGTGTTGTAATGGAGATTTTTGAGACATTAAACAATGTGTTATAAAAGTCTGAGGATATGGGGTGACACATTTATGTCTGTGTCTATGTGACTCAGGCATGTCCTCTGTCAAGCTCATGGGGTCGTCCTAAGTGAAATTCAATTTCCCTCTTGACTTCCTGCACAGCCTAAACCTTAATGCAGTCTTTACATCATGAGTGTATGGAATTCACAGCAACACTGCTCTCTTGGGTGAACCAAGCCTATATGAATCTAAAGAAAGAGGAATAGTTAGCTACTTCTGTTCTGCAAAAAAATGGCTCCTTAGCACAGGCACTCATTTGCTTATGGTGGGCTGCAGCCAAGAAGCCCTTCATGGGTTGAAAGTGTCTCAATCCCAGATTCTGGTGGTGCACCAGATGACATAGCCTCACGGGTTAGCAGCAGGGCCCTGGGGCGGCTGGCTGTTCACCCTCAGGAGTGCGCAGCTAGGTGGGAAAGAGGCTACCCTCCCTGTCCTCATGACAGCAGTCACCTTACCCCACATCACCAACACAGGGAAAGATCAAAATCAAAACTTCAAGCCAGTGTCCACTGAATGTATATTGCTTTCATACCACCTTAAGGTAAGAAGGACTGAAATTGAACCGGTTAAGTCAGGAACCAGCTGTGGTCACAATAAAGAACGTGGTCAGCATGACTTTTTCCTTTCTGGATTAAAGAAAAACCTTTTGCATTTCATGTGGTGTTTTGATGATAGACCTATGTACTGAAAACACGTGTAGGAGCAGATGCATGTGTGAGCAGATGCATGCGTGTGTGTGTACATGCATGTGTTGTAACTTCTTTGCTTCTGCCAAATACTCCAGCACCGACTCTACTTGGGTCTGCTTTTCTCTGTCTTCGGTTATTACATTTATTGTTTTGAGCTCTCTAGGCAGAACAGCATATTGAATTTTAGTTGCTCTTGCTTGGATTTTTGTTTGCTTGCTTGTTTGTTTTTGGTTTTTAGACAGCATCTCACCAAGTTGCTTAGGGCCTTTCTTAATTGCTAGGCTGTCCTGGAATTCTCCTGTCCTTGCCTCTGAGATGATAGGCCTGCACCACCACACCTGGCTACCATCTTGTTTTTAATGTGTGAAGTTTAAAAACTTCAGTAGAAATGAGGACAATGGTTTGCTGAGAAAAATCGCCCAGAGTTACTTTGGTACTTAATTTCTAGAAAGATCCTGTTTATCCTGCTCTAAGTATCTGGTAAAAATTGCATGTTTATCATGTGTTTCCAAATCATTTTCATTTGCAGGATTTAAGTGAACCATTCTCTGAATTTTGCCTAATGAGATTAGTATAATGACTACAATAGATTCCAGAGAACTGATGAGACTTATTGTTATACTCTGAGTCACAACTTTCACATTTTATGATCAGTGGTAGGTCAAGCCATTAAACTATATTTTTGGTCAAATTAGGACACTCATCTTTTTAATGGCTTTGTTTCGTATTCTTTGCTTTCATAGGCTGGATTCATGGGGTTTAAAGACTTCTTTTGCCGCATTCTAAATTTAATTGCAAATGTATGTATCAGCATATTTAAAATGCTCAAGTTTTAACATCAGACATGAGTAGAAAATACTTCTATGAACAAGGATTTGTAGAACACAGTGGCACACAAGGCCCCTGCCCACTGGATCTTACTGCTCTCCCAGCGGAGGCTACAGACCTCAGATTCCGTGGGAGTCCGCTCTATGCTGCTTCCCTGTGCAGTCTGGGCACTCGGAGATGCAGCATCAGGCAGCGGTGACCCACCTTCTAAAGGAACCTGCTGTTCTGCACACTCTCTCTCATGTCTGACGTAAGGCGCAGGTGCCTGTGACTTCACAGAACTACACATTGTGTCATTTCTATTGGCACCCTTGCTGGTAACGTGACAGCTGGCCCTTCCTGGCTGTCTGCTCCTGAGACCTCGGTGCAGGACTGTCTTGGCTTTCCCATGGTCTTCCAGGGAGGGCTTGGAGTTTGTCTCTGTGTTTGTGCTGGTGACTACATAAATGCCTTTAGATGATGGCGCAGGGTTTCCCTGTCACTAGGCAGCTCTGCCGTGCACAGTCCAGCATGAGACACCACTGCAATGTCACTCTTCCAGAAAGTGGCGTCAAAGAGAGATTGTTAAAGAACACTCTGCCTTCAGGCTTTCAGAGGGTAACACGTGCAAGCAGGACTCACACTAGCCTGCCTCCAGTGCACATTCACAGTCACGCCTGCCTTCCACACTCTCCTCCTTGCACATTTTGAGTGGCAGGTGATGGAGCACAGCCTGCCTGGCCTGTCTCTCTGCCGGCTGTCCTCAGCCCAGGCCGCCTGTCCCTCAGTGCCATCTCCCATGTTGCTGGTAGTTGCGTGACGTCCCTCCATCCTGATTTCTGCCTGGATTGGTGGGTGCATGGCTGCCCTCTCTCTGCGGCGTGTTTACATCTTGCTGTGAAGCAGGGGCTGGTTCTGTGCCCCAGTTTGCTGTGACTTCACTCTGCCACACCGTCTTGCTTTTCCAGGCCACCTGCCACTCCTTCACTGTGAATTTGTACCCGCGTTGGTCCACCCATGGCAGGACAGGCGCCCATGTTGGCCACCCAGGAGGGATGGGCATCCATGTTGGTCCACCCAGGCAGGATGGGTGCCCATGTTGGCCACCCAGGCAGGACGGGCACCCATGTTGGTCCACCCAGGCAGGATGGGCGCCCATGTTGGCCACCCAGGCAGGACGGTCTCTGGAGACTGGAGCTGCGCCCAGGGCCACAGCAGATTATTGCTCTTAACAAGAGATGAAGGACCTGTGGGCTGTCACATCCTTACCCATTTTTCACTCAATTTCTGAGTGAAGTGTTAACAGGTTAAATGACAATACTAAACAATTTTCCTACAAATACTAGCTCTTAGTATTCTGAGTTCTAACATCTACGGGGCATGCGGTGAGTCTAGAGAAGGTAGCAAAGAATGATCATTTCCTCCAGATCTCAAAGAACATGGTCCCCATGTCTTTCCTGAGTCACTCCACAGTACACTCTAACTAAATGATTTTTTGTTATTATTTTATTGTAAAAATTTAGTGTAATTCCTGTGGGGATAGAAATAGACAAACTGTCTTTTTTTTTTTGGAAGATGAATTAGATATAAAATTTAAGGAAGGAAAAAATGAAAATAAATCAACTACAATGATTATGTATACATCAATATGCATGAATTTTTCATACATAAGCAAATGTACTAAGTATGTAAAAACAAATTATGTCATACATGTAAAAGGGGTGGAATTTAGTAGCTGGAATTTAATATTGAATTGTCTTTTTTTTTTAAATTTCAAAATATGCCTCCCTTCAATTTGAGCATTTCTGTATTCTTGATAGTCTTTGCCCTCTGTCCTGTCTAGGGTATACTTGAAGTGTCCCAAATGATGCAGATGTGATGTCGCCCTGGGTTATATTTTTAGTGTTCTGAATTCTAACCAGAACCTCGGTGCTGCGTGAAGCACATGGTGTGAGTGCTGCTAAAAGGACAGCCCTTTCTGGATCGTCGGTTTCCCTTAGGAAAGAGTCTCAGCACCTCCTGCCCCTCTCCCAAGTGAAATCACCAGGTTCCAGGGCTTAGATTGTTGATCTAGGCCACAGACGGCCCGGCTCAACAGCAGGTGTCTCAGGTGGCCAGCCCAGGGGGAGGCGAGGACACTTCCCACCCCTGTTCCTCTGGGGATGGGAAAGTGACCCTGGTCTTGGGGTGGCACCCCTGGGCGTGCAGGTCTGGTCAGGGATAAGAGCATGTTGAGGAGCCGGGTCAATCCACCTGCCTGCAGCCACCCCAGCCTCTGCTTTGGCGTGGTGTGGGATGCAGGGTGCTGGCTGCGAGGTCCCCGTGAGGATCAGAGCCAGTAACACCTCCACCATCATCCGAACTGCACACTTAGATCCTCAAAACTTGTTCTTATAAATGAGAATTTTAACCCCTTCACCAAAAAACTGCACATTTATTCTGTAGTATTCATAGCGATGTATTCTTTATTCTCATGATGATATTTTGAATGGGAGAGGGCATCACTGCTAAATAATACTTAGAGTTAATTATCTGATATTATAGGCTCAATTCCTCTATTATAAGGGGCATTTCTTTTTGTCTATGGTGAGGGTCAGATCCCACCTGAGGGATATAAATAGAGTCCTGCTTACCTGGAAGCAGACCCTCCAGGAGATTCTTGTTGTTGTAGGTCAAAGTCAAGAGTGAGAAAGAGAAAGTCCTAGGTGGAGATGAACATGAGGCTTTGTTCTCAGCTTCTCTTTTCCTGGAGGAGAGAGTTCCCAGATTCACACCTCGGTGTTTTCATAAGGACCCTTAAGCATGTGTGAGACACAAAAGACAAGAGAGCAAGGCCACCGGTTGGCATGTCACAGGAGTGTCATTTCCTAAGGACACAATATTTTAAATTATGTGTATGTTAGAAGAGGGGTGTTTTGTACTGGTTTTTGATTCGCTGCAGGGTGGAAATGAAGTAAAGTGATGTTTAAGAGTTAGCTTGCAGTTCGACTCAGTTACTTGAAGTCCTTTTGGTCAGACAACCAGGAAAAGCATTAAAGCTTTTGCTTATTTCCACAGGAGGAGAGCAATAGAAAAAAAGAGCCTTCTTTTTCAGATTGTAGGAAAGTTCTTAAGTTGCTTGCTTCCTATCCCTGTGTTTCTGCAGCTGTGGGTCTCGCTGCATGCCAAGAGCCAGCGCTCCCCAGCAACGGCATCAGGATCGGAGACCGGTACCTGGTGAACGATGTGCTCTCCTTCCAGTGTGAGCCTGGGTACACCCTGCAGGTAGCGTTCTCTGAGTCTTTGGGACACAGCGCGTCAATATGGAAACCCTCGGACCGTTCAGTTGAAACTGAAGCCCAGAGAGCTAATTTAGTTTTCCTTTCTCGGTTTGTGAATCGAGCTAATTAAACCAAGCATTAAGCCCTGGATGTTGGTAATCCATGGTATCACTGGAAATAGTTTCTGTATCACAGAGCACTATTTATTTTTCATATTTTTTTAGATTTCAAAATACATGTTGTTCTAGAAACTATGCAGAGATAATTCTGTGGAGCAAAGTAGTATCACTGTGTGCTTAAAACCCCATCTTGGCTCCAGTTGCTGGGTGGGTGTGGAGCCCTGCCTGAATACCTGAATGATTTAGGATCTCTATCCCCTCTAGTCTTACTTTAGTGGTCTTCTAAAAAATTTGGATAAAATCTAGTGAATTGATACATGGAAATGGTCTTGTTTTTGATCTACTATAAAAATTTCAGTAGGGACTTCTCATTTGAAATGTTTATACTAAAATCAATAGCAGACTAGGACCTAGACTGGGAACCCATGACTATTTCATTGCTGTTCTTCAATAAATACCTTTAAAGGCTTTAGTCCTTTATGCTCATCCGTATTTTGGAATGTAACTTATTTAAAATAATTTAATAGATCACAAAATAAGTAACCAGAACACAAACATCAACATCAACAACAAAAATATTGTCCAGAATACCTTCTTTGAAAACAAACATTATGTTCGGTTACTGGAACGACTTCTTTTAACACCAGGAAATAGGAGGAAATAAGTTTCGTCCTGAATGGAGGACGAAGGGTTTCTGGCCCCGGCAGTGGGCTTGCGGTTGGGAACTGTGCCTGTGACCCCTGCTCCTTGTGCCCCTAGTGTGGCTGGAGTACTCGATGCGAATTAAAGGTGGGTTTTGCAGTCACCTCCACCACACTCACAGGTGGCCAATGGAAGTCCTAAGGTGGCTGGTGGTCACCTGAACGTGTGCAGCCCGGGCATTGCCCACTCTTCACCCTCCTGGTCACTCCTAGGATGGCCCACCTGCTTCCAGCCTCTCAGAGCATAAACAAGAAATGAACAAGATGAAAAAATAAAGACAGGATTTGCACACTTCAGGTAATCTTTTGCACACCCTGAAAAGGGCTGAAAGGAAAGATCACCTTTGAAAGGACGTGGCAAGGTGTTGCTTTTTGTGAAAAGGAGGGCAGTGACCATGGACTTCCGTGTGGATTCAAGATGTTCATTTCATTACTAATCAGCCAATATCTATTGACCTTGTGATTTGAGTTTTTTTTTCCCTGTGTAATTAAAACAAAAGTGGACAAAGAAAGTCTAGCTGCCCTAGAGACCTTGTGTCCTTGCCTGCTCTGGTATCCCTCCCTGAGAGCCATTTCCTTTCTTCCACAGGGCCGCTCCCACATCTCCTGCATGCCAGGAACTGTTCGCAGGTGGAACTACCCGTCCCCACTGTGCATAGGTAGGCGACCCTTTGAAACCCTGGCACCGGAGCGAGGAGCGGCACACGGCTGCCCCTTCCCCTCGGGGCTCACGCGGGGCACTTCCTCACCTCTCCAAAGCATTTGTCACATGGTGATAATGACATGATGCAGTGGGGGCCTAGCAGGACGCACCAGCAGCACAGCAGCTCACCTTTGGGTCAGGCTACAGGCACGGACGGGATGCTGGGTTCCCAGCTCAAGGCATCTGTCAAATTGAACTCATATTAATTGGTATCGTTAGTTTATGGGGATGAGGAGGGTAGCTGTTCTGAACCGAGCTGCTTTTTTACAAGGTACGGAGAATGGGTTTTCATTAAAAAGTCAACATGACCCCCGATGAGCCTCAAAGATAGACATGAGCTATCCCAGGGGTTTGCAGACATTAATTTAAGGTCCGTTCACGCTCCAGAACACCAGAATCAAAGTCTGTGAGAAGTCGTGTTTGTCTCCTAGCTCCTGGGAACCGTCCTGCTAGCTCTTGGTCATCAGTATGCTAGTTAAGATTCTGCAGACAGATGTTCTCGGAGGTTTGGCCTCCTTAGCACTGTTCTCAGAGCCTGACCGACAATGACCATCATGAATGTCATGACAAGCCCGGGGCAGGTCAGGCAGTCTGCCAGGGCTCTGCAGCTGAGCTGGTGTTTGCACCAGGATCGGTGGCGGGAGACTTCTGGGGGTCTTCAGGGCATAGCTGGTGCCTTTAGTACCAAAACACCAGGAACCTGCACAAATGAGACACAGAGATCCCTCTCTAGTTTAAAAAATAATCGTCTTGTCCTTTAGGAACACTGTGTTTAGTAATGACTCTAAGTGTGCTGTTTACCCACAGCAAGGGTCAGACATGGGGGGGGGCTGCTGAGAGCAGGCAGGAGGTGACAGGGGAGCCAAGAAGCAGACTGCAGCTGGACAGTGCCTCTGAGCCCTCAGGAGACAGCCTGGTCCATGGTGGATCTCTCAGATGGCAGGAAGCGGGGACTGGCCAGGCCCTGGAACTCTGTTTCACGCTCCTCGTTGGCTTCTAGTTTCCAAGGGGCAGCAAGAGTAAGAGCATTACAGCTTTTGCCACCGAGTTCCCACGTAGCTGGCAATTTCCTGCTCGACAGGAGACGGCCCCAGCCTCTGGGCCCCACAGCGACCCCACACTAGCACCTGGCTGTGTTCCTCGGTGCTGAGAGTGACACCCCAGCTGTGAGCCAGACGCTTACGCGTGGCCCTGTCCCTCCCCAGCTCAGAGGTCGTGGTCTTCTACGACCACCAGACTTCATTTTCACCATGCTTGGGATCCAGTGGGTCTTCAGGACACGTCGCTGATGAGCACTTGCCTTCCTGATTCTGTCACCAGTCTGTCACTTTTCATGTGTGTCCTCCCTGTCCCTGGACATGAGTCCTCTCCTGGAACTGGAGTGGCCCTAAGGGGAGGGCTGCTGCTCCCCTGGAGCACCCTCAGCAGAGCCCACAGACTCACGCCCCCGACGCTGGCCCCGGACAGTGGCCTGGAGAGGCCGTGGAGAGGCCCTGGAGAGCCTGTGCTCTGAACCTCGGTGGGTGGACGTCCCGAGGCCTTCTCTGGAGGCGTGACTCGGACCACCAAAAGAGACCTGTGCGTTTCTTCACGTGTTGGAAACCCAGGACAGGAGCCTGACTCCCACCTGCTTCTCAGTGGGATCCGCCGTCTCGGGGTCTGCTCACCTGGATGGTCAGGGAGCTGGGCAGGGCCTCCAGAGACCAGTGCTGGTGTTTGCGTTTTTAGTTTAGACATGAAACTGCCACTTAGCAGGTCACAGGTGGCCAAGTGCCAGTTTCCAGGGCTCCGACCTTCCTGGCCTGTGTGTTGTGAAGTCAGCGTGTTCTTTACAGGCAAACCGCACACATGTAGTGGAGCCCGCGAGCCAGCAGGGCAGGCCCAGTGCACACACCTGTCACACCATCACAGACACCTGGACTCCTGGGGAGAGTGGTGGCTGCAAGCTGCGTCCCCAACCAGGAAGAAGTCTGAGGGCCATGGGGGCTGGTGCCCTGGAGGGTCCTGGGACCGAGCAGGGCTGGAACCCTGTGGCTGGGCTGCTAGAACTTGAGGCCGGGCCCGACTCTCTCGAGGCTGGGCTTCATGGTCTGTCACATGGGGAAATCTTCCTGCAGGCTTCAGGGCTGTGCTGAGGGTTGTGATGGTGGCGGTGACAGGGTGGGGCTCCTTTGTCCCAGCACAGCGGGGTCAAACCTTCCCCGCAGGTCAAACAGAGCTGTGGCATGTGACACTTGTGGGGAGTGGCTTCCCTGAGACTCACGGCTGTTGTCCCCCTTACAGCCACCTGTGGAGGCACGCTGACCAGCCTGGGCGGAGTGATCCTGAGCCCCGGCTTCCCCGGCTCCTACCCCAACAACCTGGACTGCACCTGGAAGATCTCCCTGCCCATCGGCTATGGTGAGTGACCACCACCCACTCCTCCTCTACAGGAGCAGGCTGACACAGATGTGCCCTGTCCTGTCGCATGACATCATAAACTGAGAGTGGATCAGGGCTCAGCAAAACTTTGGCAGGAAAGCTTGAGAACAGGAAGTTGTTTGAAGAGTCTCCAGAGGACTCTTGATGAGAATTAGATCAGCTGGGTGATGACGAGGTAGGCACGGGGCGCAGGCACCCGCATGCGGTGGACACCTCTGCATTTATAACTCCACCTACTCCAATCTGTCTCTGTGGTTCAGTCCTGGTCACTTTCTTTTGAACAATTTTGAAGATGTTCTTCAGGTTGTGGCACATTTTAAACAGAATATATAAAATTTAGGCGGGAACAGTGGTGCACATCTATAATCCCAGCAACTCAGGAGGCTGAGGCAGGAGGATCATGAGTTCAAAGCCAGCCTCAGCAAGTTGGTGAGGCACTAAGCAGTGCAGTGAGACCTTGTCTCTATATATAGTACAGAAAAGGGCTGGGGACATGGCCCGTAGTTAAGTGCCCAGAGATCGAGCTCTGATACAAAAAAAAAAAAAGAAAGAAAGAAAGAAAGAAAGAAAGAAAGAAAGAAAGAAAGAAAGAAAGAAAGAAAGAAAAAGAATATATGAAAAGAGAGTATTGCATTATTAGTTTTTTATTATATATTATATTGATTATAGATTTATTAAAATCTTTTGACATTCAGCTATTAACTCTCAGGTTTTTACCTTTAAGTAATTCATAATTCTGATGGTTGTGAACACAGACACTCGGGCCTGTCTTGGGCACACTTGGCCTTGGTGAGACCTGGGCCTTCTGGCCAGCCTGTCTCCGTCGCTCCATGGCTCCCTCCCCTCTTTAGTCCACCCTTGGTCCTCCCTAGAGCATGCCGAGGGGCACGAGGTGGGTCCTCAGGGCATGTCCTGGGACATGGGAACTTGGGTATTATTAGTAGATTGAGAAATGAATAGACACATAAATGGAAATCATTGCTCCAAAAGGAGGCTGTGGTTTTTATTAAGTTTCATTAAGTTTTGTTTTTTCTAGATATACATGTCAGTATTTTGACATATCATATCTACATGGAAAATAGCTTCCCACCTTACAGTTGTCCATGATGTGAAGTTTCACTGGTCATGTGTTCATGTAGGAACATAGGAAAGTTACGTCTGATTAACTCCACTGTCTTTCCTTTTCCCGCCCTCTCCCTTCCCTTGATTCCCCTTTGTCTAATCCAGTGAACTTCTATTCTCCCCACCCTTATTGTGTGTGAGTATCTGCATATCAGAGAGAACATGGGCCCTTGGTTTTTAGGGATTAGCTTATTTCACTTAACACAATAGTCTCCAGTTCCATCCATTTACCAGCAAAAGTCATAAACTCATTCTTTTTATGACTGACTAATATTCCATTTTGTATAAATGCCACATTCTCTTTATCTATTCAGCTGTTGAAGGGTGGCTAGGTTGGTTCCATAGCTTAGCTATTGTGAATTGAGTGCTATAAACATTGATGTGGCTGTGTCACTGTAGTATGCTGGTCTTAAGTTCTCTGGGTATACACAGAGGAGTGGGATAGCTGGGTCAGATGGTGGTTCCATTCCTAGTTTTCTGAGGAATCTCCATACTGCTTTCCAGAGTGTTGGCACCACTTTACAGTCCCATCAGCAGTGTATGAGGTGCCTTTTCCCCCACATCCTTGCCCACACTTCTTACTTGTATGCTTGATAACTGCCCTTCTGACTGGAGTGAGCTGAAATCTCAGTGTATTTTCAGTTTTCATTTTTCTAATTGCTAGAGAAGTTGTACACTTTTTCATGTGTTTGTTGACTATTTGTATTTCTTCTTCTGTGAAGTGTCTGTTCTGTTCCTTAGCCCACTTATTTGTTTTTGGCGTTAAGTTTTCTGAGTTCTTTATGTGTCCTGGAGGTTAGTGTTCTATCTGGTGGCAGGGGGTAAAGACTTTCTCCCATTCTGGAGGCTCTCTTTCCACATTCTTGATGGTTTCCTTTGCTGTGCAGAGGCTTTTTAGTGATTCTATCCCATTTATTGATTCTTGATTTTATTTCTTGTGCTTTAGGAGTTTTATTGAGGAATTCAGATCCTTAGCCTACATGATGAAAAGTAGGTGCAGGGTCTCTGGTCTAATTCCTAGGTCCTTGATCCACTTAGAGTTAAGTTTTGTGCAGGGTGAGAGTCAGGGGTTTAGTCTCATTTTTCTGCATGTGGATTTCCACTTTTCTCAGCACCATTTGTTGGGAGGAGATCTTTTCTCCAAGGTATGTTTATGGCACCTTTGTCTAGTAGGGGATAACTGTAGTGATGTGGGTTGGTCTCTGTGTCCTCTATTCTGCACCACTGGTCTACAGGTCTGTTTGGGTGCCAATACCATGCTGTTTTTGTTATATGGCTTTGTAGTATGATAATCACTCTGGTATTATTATGTCTCCTGCTTCACTTTTCTTACTGAGGATTTTGTCTATTCTGGGCCTGTTATTTTCCCAAATGAATTTCATGATTGCTCTTTCTAGTTCTATGAGGAATGTCATAGGGATTTCAATAGGAATTGCATTAAATGTATGTAACACTTCTGGTAATATGGCCATTTTGACAACGTTAACTCTGCCTATCCGAGAGCATGGGAGACCTATCCATCTTCTAGGGTCTTTTTCATTTCTTTCTTTAGTGTTCTGTAGTTTTCACTATAGAGGTCTTTCACCTCTTTTATTAGATTGATTCCCAAATATGTACATATTTTTGAGTCTATTGTGAATTGGGTAGTTTTCCTAAATCTCATTCAGTTGAATTACCATTGATGTATAGGAACACCACTGATTTATGGGTATTAATGTTATGTCTTGCTACTTTAATAAATTCACTTATGAGTTCTAGAAGCTTTCTGGTGGAGGTTTTGGGGTCTGCTAAATATAGAATTATGTCATCAGCAAGTAGGGATATTTGAACTCTTCTTTTCCTACTTATATGTCTTTAATTTATTTCTCCTGCATAATTTCTTTGACTAGGGTTTCAATGACCATGTTGAATAGGTGTGGCCATCCAGGGCATGTTTTTATATGTCTTGTTCCAGTTTTCAGAGGAATTGCTTTCAATGTTCCTCCATTTAGAATAATGCTGGCTTTGAGTTTAATGTTTACAGCTTTTACGATGTTGAGGTATGTTCCTACTTTCCCTAGTTTTCCTAGTGTTTTGAACATGAAGGGGTGCTCTATTTTGTCAAATATTTTTCTGCAGCTGTTGAGATGATCATATGACTCTTGTCTTTTAGTCTATTGATGTGATGAATTACGTTTATTGATTTATTGATTTCCATATGTTGAATCAACCTTACATCCCGAGGATGAACCCACTTCTTCATGGTGAACTATCATTTTAATATGTTTTCTTACGCACTGTGCCAGTATGTTATTGAGATTTTTGCGTCTATGTTCATCAGGGATATGGGTCTGAAGTTTTCTTTCCTTGATGTGTCTCTGTGTGGTTTTAGTATCAGAATGATACTAGCTCCATAGAATGAGTTTGGAAGGGCTCCCACCTTTTCTATTTCATGGAATACTTTGAGGAGGATTCGTGTGAGTTCTTCGAAGGTCTGGAAGAACTCTGCTGCGAGTCCGTCTGGTCCTGGGCTTTCTTTGTTGGTAGGCTTTTGATGGTGTGTGCAATTGCATTGTTTGAAATCAATCTGTTTGAATTTTCTGTGTCCTCCTGATTTGATTTGGGTAGGTCATGTGTCTCTGAAAATGTGTCGACCTCTTCAAGATTCTCTGTTTTTTTGGAGTAGACATTTTCAAAATAGTTTCTGGTTATTGTCTGTGGTGATATTTCCTTTTTCATCACAAATTTTATTAATTTGAGATTTTTTTCCTTTTTCTCAGTTATGTTGGCTAAGGGTTTATCAATTTTATTTATTTTTTGAAAGAACAAACTTTTTATTTTGTGTATTTTTTAATGGTTTTTGTTTGTTTCAATTGCACTGATTTCAGCTCTCATTTTAGTTATTTCCTGTCTTCTTTTGGCCCAGCTCTTCCCTGGAGAATGTCTACAGGAGTGTGGGAAGGCCGGGTGGGGGTCACTTGCTCAGCAGAGAGCCCTGGAGCCCGTGTCGTGGCCAGAGGACCTGGCCGGTGGCTCAGGCGCACTGAGGGGAAGTGCTGTGGGCCAGCATGGGCTGTTGGGCGTGGAAGAGGGCTGCTGAGAAGCCCTGCGGGTTGGGCAGCTGCATCATGACCAAGGGCTTCCTCAGGAGGCCACTGTGGTAGAGGAACACGAGGACCAAGCCCTCCCCGGGGCAGAGACCCTGGCTATGGCAAGTCTTTGCAGTGGCTTCGCCTTTGCTTGAGTTCTCCCTGGGGCCCGAGTGGTTTTCCAGTGTTCACAGACTGTGAGAAACCTTCCTCCCTTTCTTTCCATTGCGCCTGAGCTTTATGGCCGGAAACTCTTGCGCTCTGAGTTCCTCACGTTCCTACACTTGCTAGAGGTCGACTTCTCCCCTGGAAAGCCTGCCGTCCCGCTCCCTCTCTCTCTTTAAACGGGATCCTGAGGCTTGCTGCAGGGCAGGCCTGGGTCTCAGCTGCATGGGACTCCCGTCTGGGTCGCCTGAGGGCATCTCAGAGCAGGTGTAGGTCCCCTCCTGGACCCAGCTGATTCCCAGCCCTGCCAGCACACCTGTTCTTTCTCTCTGACTCACCCTATTTTTGGCAGTAGGTTCTTCCCAGAATCCCCCAAACCATGAGTAAATATCAGATCTCCCCTGGGAATTTTGAAACATAAATTTGGGGTCAAAGCCTATGATCAAACTCTCCAAAAGTTTCCTGTGAGAAGACTGGGAACGCATCTCACATGGCCACGATGCCTTTAACCACACATTCTCCCTCTGAGACCTCCTACATGGTTTCCTATTGGCATCCACACTGCAGGAGGATTCTGGAACATTCCCTGTAATTATAACTTGGGAAAGGGCCCAATGGGACCAGCAGGGAGAATGGGAAGCTGGGCGGGTATTTCTGCTGTTGTCACATTAAATATCCGGGTGGAAACTCTGCTGCTAGGGTATCATGGTCATCAAGTTGGAAAATAGGAGTGGAAAGACTCCTCCCCCCTTACCAGGAGACGCGTGCAGGTGACACGCAATGCCACTCAGCCCCAGGGAAGCGGAGACTGCCAGGCTTCCACAAAGCACCTACTGCAGGAAGCGTTTCTCAACATACATTGAAAGAGCACTTGTCCTCCAAACCAGATGAGGAATGCCCCAGGGTGGTCATACGAGTCTTTCCAGTTTTGCTTATTTAGTATAAATTGGCTTGGTGAGGACCTTGTCACCACTGGACTCTGGCAGATTGGAATTCAAGGTGGGGTATCACATCACGAGAGCTGGAGACATCCAGACTTCAAGGTGACTCATGCAGGACATCTCTGTCCTCTGGACTGTTCCTCGGCCTCTGCAGTGGGCCGTGCTCCTGCATCTGGCTGGGGTGAGCCAGGCTTCAGGTGTGACTGCTCTCCTGGTCCTCATGAGTGACTCCAGGGACGCACCAACTGCTCTCCCGTGTGGGGACCTCATGGGTGTGGGGGTGGAGTGACTGTCAGTCTCAAGCCCACCCCAGCCAGCCCCGGGCCAGCACCGGCCAACACTGATGGAACAGGTAAGAGTGACGGGTGGTGGTGGCATGGTGAGAAGCTCTCCACCCGCTTCTCTACTCTCACTCTGGTGTCAGCCCCTTCCGTGCTGCCTCAAGGTGACAGGAAGGCTCTCCAATCCATCCAGGGACCTGATAGATGGGCAGCTCCTGTGCTGGTTGCTCCTGATTTGGTCTGGGGGTTTAGAGAGTGGAAATCTTCACTTTGTCAATTACTAGCGGCATAAACTTTCACAGGTTGCAAAAATGTTCCTACACCCTGTTTTCATTAAAAAGGGCAGAATATAGCGCCCTCCTCTGGGCATTTTGAAGTGGCTGTGGCCTGACCTCGAGCAGCCTCATGGACCTGTGAAGGCCTGTGGTAGCAGAGCCAAATTCCGCTGTCCTGTGCGATTTTTCTTTTCTTTTTACAAACTTAGGCTGCAGTTGTGTGTTGCGTTGGTGAAGTTGAACCGACTATGAACTTCTGCTCTTATTTTCTTAAAAATGTCTAGAGACACAGTTGACAGAAATGGCACCAAGTTTCTTTTCTTTTTCTTTTTTTTTTAAATCTTGATCTTTCATTTTTCAAAATCTCTGTACTAAGGTTGCACAAAACACCACCCCAGGCCTGAGGATCCTCTGGTACCGCAGGGAAGGATGGAAGTCTAGAGGAGGTGTGCCAAACCCACAGAGGACCAGGCAGGGAAGTTAATATTCATAGCTTCTGTCAACTAAAAATGAAGGTTTGACTCTGAAGTCATGGTCACATTACTATTCAAGGGTCTGTCAAAGCCCAGAGGCAAAAGTCCTTTGAGCAGGTGACTCTGTTGGCACTCGATTTCCAAAATATAACTACCATATGAAAATATGTTGTGTAAATCTCGCTGCAGACCGGTGTTGGGACTGGCTTTCTTGTTGTAATAACATAGTTTTAAGTCACTCTGCGAGATAATGAAGGATAACGAGGCCGGGCTCATTCTAATCCCTTCAATCAGGCTCTGTGATGTCAAACTGGATGCAATTTGCTGGAACTTAGATAGCGGAATGATTCTACTTTAAACCAGATTAGAGCTGGGCCGCCTTCTAGTTCCTGATGGGTATTAGGTGGTTTGATGTGAGGCTGGATACTTTATCCTTCTTAAAATGGTAATTTTGTACACGATATTATAATCGTCATAATTCCATTTCCATTTCATATTTAATTCCAAGTGAGTAAAAAGCCACTTGCACTGTACCCTGCATGGGAGACGCTGCTGACTTCCGTGTTCCTACCCTCGCTCGGATGTCGTCCTTCATTCCTTTCCTGAATGTGTCATTCCACAGGTTTCAAAATGTGTCTGGGTGGGGTGCCACCCTTGTCACGCCCTCAGAGGAGCACACTCTTGCCATCCCCTTGTTGGCTGGTCTTCAGGGGCCGACTCTTGCCCTTGCTTCCTACTTTCTCTGGCCCCTGTTGGACGTCACCGGACGGCTGGGGGCTCCCTGGGTGGCTTCTGGTTGCTCTTCTCTGTCTCCCTACTCCACCTGCCATGAGAGCTGTGACGGCCACTGAGGAATCGCTGACGCTGTGTCAGTATCACTGCAGAGCACACTCACACTCACAAACACACTCACACATACTCTCACACATACACACTCATAAACACACTCTCACACCCACCCACACACACTCACTCTCACACACACACTCACAAACACACTCACACATACACACTCATAAACACTCACACACACCCACACACCCGCACACACTCTCACACACTCACACTCACACACACACTCACACATACTCTCATACACACACTCACACACACACTTACTCACACTCACACACACACACTCACACTCACACACACACTCTCAAACACATTCATATGCACTCACTCTCACGCACACACCCACACACACTCACACACACACACACATACACTCACACACACACACTCACACACACATACTCACACATACACACACTCTACTCAGGGCTCTGCACATGGTTCACTCATTAGTAACAAAGTGCATTTCTACTTCTCCTGAGGAAGCTGCTCAGCTGAGCAGTCCTAAGGAGGCAAGTTGGATTCTGGCCTGCGGCCTGCTGGGGGTCATCTGGCTGAGCTATCTCACAGGGTGGGGAATAGCACAGACCTGAGGGCGTGGACAGCCCTCGTCTTCCAACCGTCTCTTCTTTCTTCTCTGTATTTGCCTGCCTCTCAACTTCTTTTGACCAAATGTATTTGCTAAAATTTAGAAAAAAAAATTGTTCATTGGCAGCTGTTCAGCCAAGAGCAAGATTTGGTGTTTACAAACATTTACGGGAATGTTTTAAGGTTGAAGAGTTCCTTTGTCTTGGTTGTGCACAGCAGAGGATGTTGGATGGCCAAGACCACTGCAGAGGGCTGTCCCAGCCGGGCTCCTCAGGTGTGACCTGTACAGTCCAGGGCCCCGAGCAGGAATCCAGTCGTTCCTTCTAAACCGAGCTGGGGGTCTCCTTCTCTTCTGCGCTCACCTCTCCAGCCTCTTCCTGAAGTCGTCCGTGTTCTGCTTCGTGTCCCTCCTCTTCCTGGCCAAGCTGAATACAGGCCAGGTTTCTCTAACTTCAGAGACCATGAGCTCTGGTCCAGCCTGTTTCTTGCTGACCACAGAAGTGGGGGTGTGGTCAGCTGGAGCACCTGGACCTCACTCTGGTCTCCCCGTGTTACAGTGACCATCCTAACGTCCTGAGCCCTCGTCGTCCCCCTGGAAGAGCACTAGAATAGCCATGGTCACCTGTGGGGTCCTGGAGGGGAACTGGCCAGCTGGGTCTCGGGTCTGAGAGGGGCCATTTTTGTTCCTTTGCTCCTCCTTAGACACCTTCCCGTGAAGGAGGGTCTTCTCCTGTGCGGCTCCCAGTTTCACTCCTTGCTGCTGGGTTCCCGGGCACTCTTCCTTGACCTTCTCTTCTAACCCCCCACGATCCGTGGTGTGGTGACCCTGGTTCCCTGGACACAGGGAAGACATGTTTCCCTGAGACCCCCTTCGCATCTGCACTCGGGCAGGACAGGCCATTCTAGGGACCATTATAGGTTTGATGGAAAACAGGAGTGAAGTTCTCAGCTGTGGGAAGCAGGAGAGGCTGGGCTCAGCCCAGGGCAGGTGCTGCCCAGCACGGGAGAGGCCCTGTCCCTGATCCCCAGCACGGCATTAGGGAAAAAGCTAACTGATGACCACTGCTGCCCAGCACGGGAGAGGCCCTGTCCCTGATCCCCAGCACAGCATTAGGGAAAAAAGGAGAGAAGCTATTCCCAGTAAACCTTCCCGTGTGAGCTGTACTGGCCTCAGCTGAGATTTTACTGCCCACCTTCATAACTGGATCACATGGATGTGTGCAATGACCACTGTCTTTGAAGTGCTAATATACTTTTTAAACAAATTGAAATGTTTTGGACACCGCAGTAAGTTTCCAAATGTCTCAGCACCATAGCAAGTTTCTCTCTTGATTTCGACTTTCTTCCAAACTTTAGCCATAGTTTATTTCATGCCCAGATCAACATGATACCAGAGATGTTGCTTATCTGGACAATCTTTGGGTATGTTGGGCTAGGCCAGGATGTTGTTGAATTTTGAGTTACAGTAGAGTTCATCAGACTGGGTTTCTTATAAATATTTAAATATTACCAATCTGCTTTGTTTACATAATGCAACTGAAAATGACCACCTGTTGAGATGATAAATCTCTTGTACAAAGGTGTGATCATCAATTAGCTTAAAAGGAACTTTTAAAGTTTGTTGCATATTTCTTTCAACGGACGTTGGCTTCTCCCTTGACAGAGCTTTATGTATAATTTATGTATGATTCCACCTGGAATTTATGGCTGTAATAACTATGATAGCAACTAGAAGAAGTCATGCTGTGAGCGTGTGTGCTAATCATTGTCCTCAGGACTGTACCTGTGTGCCTCTGTGTAGCATGCTGGCCACATTCATAGTCCACAGTGGGTTGACCCATGGACATTAATCGACCCAGGATACAGATCACACAGCCACAGGAGGGAGAGGTGAACCAAGTACATGTTCCCCTCCAGTGAGTTGCTGTGTCACAGAAAAGCACAATTACAGTCGCTGTTGATAAACATGAATTTCATGAGTTTGTAAACTGACTGTCAATAATTTGCCTGTTTTTGCATAGGTGCACACATCCAGTTTCTGAATTTCTCTACTGAAGCGAATCATGACTACCTGGAAATTCAAAATGGACCTTACCACACCAGCCCAATGATTGGGCAGTTCAGTGGCACAGATCTTCCCTTGGCATTGCTGAGCACAACGCACGAGACCCTCATCCGCTTTTATAGTGACCATTCACAAAACCGGCAAGGGTTTAAACTCACTTACCAAGGTAAGGAACCCAAAATATATATGCGTGAATATGCTTTTACATTTAAATTGAATTTTAGTGTAAGTCTCCCTGACTGGTTGAGACTGGCACAGCCAGGTCAGCCTTCATGTTGGGTTCTAATGGGTGGCAGAACCGTGTTTGTCATCGGGCTGAGGACACACGGCACCCAGGAAGAGCAGGCAGGAGCAGCTCCAGAGGGGCTCCCACACCCCCCCTCCCCCCACACACCCCCACACCCCCTCCCCCCCACACCCCCTCCCACACCCCCTCCCACACCCCCTCCCCCCACACCGCCTCCCACACCCACACCCCCTCCCACACCCCCTTCCCACACACACCCTCCCCCCACACACCCCCTCCCACACCCCCTCCCCCCCACCCCCTCCCATATCCCCACACCCCCTCCCACACCCCCACACCCCTTCCCACACCCCCTCCCCCCCACACCCCCCCACACCCCCCCACACCCCTCCCCCCATACCCCCTCCCACACCCCCTCCCCCCCACACCCCTTCCCACACCCACACCCCCCACACACCCCCTCCCCCACACACCCCCTCCCACACTCACACACCCCCTCCCACACCCCCTCCCCCCCACACCCCTTCCCACACCCACACCCCCCACACACCCCCTCCCCCCACCCCCTCCCATACCCCCACACCCCCTCCCACACCCCCACACCCCTTCCCACACCCCCTCCCCCCACACCCCCCCACACCCCCCCACACCCCTCCCCCCCATACCCCCTCACACACCCCCTCCCCCCCACACCCCTTCCCACACCCACACCCCCCACACACCCCCTCCCACACCCCCTCCCCCAAACACCCCCTCCCACACTCACACACCCCCTCCCACACCCCCTCCCCCCCACACCCCCCACACCCCCTCCCACACCCCCTCCCACACCCCCTCCCCCCCACACCCCCTCCCACATCCCCTCCCACCCTGTGTCTCTCCTGCCTTCCCAGCCACAGAGCCTCTCTCCACTTGTGTCCCTGTGGGACCTGGAGGCCTCTGGCATGTGGGTCAGGCCACAGTGGCACTGGAGCTGGCAACATGTGATGCTGAGGTGGCCACAGGCACTGCTCGGGTCAGGGTGAGATCACGTAGGAGAGAGGAAGCAGAGCCTGGACTCTGCCCTCCGTTCAGCATCCTAACGTGGAATCTCCCATGTTGTCAAAGCATTTTGACACTTGAAAAAGTTCAGCATTTTCATTTCATGTGAAGTAATTTATCTGGCCTTTCCTTGGCGGTTGTTAGATCAAATGAAACTGGAAATGTCAAATGCAGCCTATCTTCCTTTTCCATGTGGCTTAGCCTTCCTCGACTTTACACAGCGACCTCGGAACAGCTTTAATGTCTAATTACGGAAGGAGGCTGGATTCCGTGTCCAAGTGTGGACCTCATTCTCCCCACACTGAGGCATAGGCTGGTCTCCTGGGGAGGGAATGGAGGCTTCCCCCGGGACCTGCCGGGCTTCAGCAGACCCCACAGGCCACGCACCTCCCAGCTTGTTTTGTCACTCTCCTTGGCAGATGCGTCACTTCTTACTGGAAAGGCATTTGCACACACCCACATGCACACACACATTCACACATATGCACACCCTCACATTTCAAACACATACATGGCACACGTGCACACACCCACACTCATGCACATGCAAACCTGCCCATGTGTGCACACATGTACACATGCACATATGTGTGCACACGTATGTGCATGTACTTAAACGCACATGAGCATGCACACACATGCACACAGCCACATATGCACATGGACAACCTCAGAGAGAAAGCAACTTCCCCTCACAAAGTGGCTGTGGTCCACCTGCACGGGCACCCGTTTTGATTTTCCTCTTCTGGGAAGGACGAGTGCTCCTGCTCCTGCTGCAGGTGGCCTGGGCCTGCATGTGTCACCTGCCTTCTGAGGCCCTGGGTGTGGCCTCTCTTGCCACATTACAGCATGTCTCTCCAGATCTTTCCCAACAGTGCTCCAAGTATATGCAGACTGTTCTCTCTCTCTCTCTCTCTCTCTCTCACACACACACACACACACACACACACACACACACACACACACACCTCACAAGTGCACTTGATCAGGAAGAGGCCGTGAGGTGCTGTGGCAGCAACCTTTCTCCTGGCTGCGCCCTGGGCTTGTTGTCCACCCGTCAAACTTACCTATGCCCACCTAAAATCCATGTGTAAGTCCACACACACTGTCCTAGTGAGACTCGGCCACCCTCAAAACACAAACAGAAAGACTGCAGCAAGTCCAGGGCGGTTCCAGGAGCTGCAGACGCCACGCCCTGCCTACTGACAGCAGCATGGACGGCCGCTCTGCTCTGGTGCACTGTCCTCAAGCTGAGGTCCCGGCCCCTGCCCTGCCTTGTGGCATGGGGCCTGCTTGACTTAGTTGACATATTTTCACAGTTTGGTGGAGACATCAAATCTCATTTTCTTCTGCTGCAGCTGCCTTGTTGAATTTGTTTTAAAGGGATCTTATGGTCATTTCTAGTGTGGTATGGGCCCTGAGTGTGGCCCTCCTCATTTCCAAAGCACCTAAAACTCTGATCAGAGGTCTCCTCCTCATGAAGTTGAGGCAAAGGGGCAGGGGAGTGGCAGAGTGAATACCAATGAAAAGATTTTTAAAAATTTGAAAGTAGAAATTTAGAGTCCTCCCATATGGCATTGCTATGTAAATGTCTTGTGGCTTAAATCATTGCCCCTTCAGGCAGCATTTTGTATTTTAAAACAAGTCTTTAGAACCTAGAGAAGGTCTGCAGGCCACTTACATGATGTATACATTCAGTGATTCAGACTCGGGGAGGGCACCAGGAGATCTCAGAAATGACCATCTCCCAAATTCCCAAGTGAATTACAACTCCAACAGAGAGCACCTGGAAGAGGCTTTGGATCACTTCTTTTTTAAAAAAATTATTTATTTACTTAATTTGTTGAACATGAGAGCAGAACGCATTTCAGTTCCTAGGACCCACACACAGCAGTTTTTTCCTGTCTCTGGTGGTTCACAGCACAGAGTCCCACCCTCTGTGACTTCATGCAGGTACTTTGGGTAGATGAATCATTTCTTTAAAAACCCCTGTTCCTGCTCACGGGCAGAATCACAGCCTCTGGGACGGAGTTCCCTAGGCTTCTCTTTTACTGGCAAAACAATTAAGCTTTTTTCCCTTTTTCTTAAAATTGTGTCCTCCTTACTGTGGTGACATAGGTGGGAGGTGAGGGGTCCTCCGTGTGAACGCACCTCTCCTTCCTGTTGTTTTCACTTCTCCCCACGTCTCCTCAGTTCCTACTGAAGTCGATTCTGTTAAAGTAAAGCATTTCTCTGGCCAAGGTGGTGCACACCTGTCATCCCAATGGTGTGGGAGGCTGAGGCAGGAGGATAGTGAGTTCAAAGCCAGCCTCAGCAGATCAGCGAGACCCTAAGAAACTTGGAAAGGCCCAGTTTGAAAATTAAAAAAAAAAAAAGGACTGGGGATGTGGCCCAGATGTTAAGTACCCCTGAGTTCAATCCCTGGTACCCAAAACTAAATAAAGTAATTAATTAATTAATTGCATTTTATTAATAGCATTTTATTCCTGATCATCATATTAAACTAGATTATCACAGGTAAATCTCATTTTTAATTAACATCTTAAAATCTGAGCCAATAAGAAAAGTATAACAATTATATATTTCAAACTATTAGCTACCACTTAATTGGTCTATTTCAATTGACAGTAAACAATTTTGAGAAGTCATTTCCATTCTGAATATTTCTAATTCTGTATTCAACATTCCTCTTTTCTTCCCTTAACAATACCACAAAAACTCAAATATGTGTTCCCTTTCTAGTACGATTTGCCATGTAGTTTTCAAACTTGCTTATCTCAAATAATTTCTAAACTGCATAGTTAAAAGGAATGTGAAGAATTTTGTTGGTTTTCTCTTGATGTTTTCCAGGTAGCTATGTAAACATAATTCCAAAAGCTACTGGTTATTTTAACTTGAAAAGAGTTAAAATAGTAGTTTGCAAACAAATTCCACCAAAAATATACATGTAGAAATTGCCTAGATCAAAGGTCCACTGCAGTGGGTTCCTGTTTTAGAAATTGCCTAGGTTTAGCCCTAGGACATACGTGAGGTGCCATAAGGCCACCTATATCCCTTCCCTCTTGCTTCATGAGCATCTGGAAGTTTCTAGCCTGCACCTGCAGTGGGGCCCCCTGGGGTCAGCTCAGGCCCTCTCCAGAGTCAGCTACCTGTCTGCCGAGCTCCTGGATGTCCTGTGGCCTTTGGACATGTGGATCTGTGAGTCCCCATGGAAGATAAGCACCTTCTGATTGATACCCAACTCTGAGCTGAGTACAAAAATCACTTAAAAACATCGTTGTTACAAATGAGAGTTATAAGTGAGAGATATAAAATCCATTAAAAAAAAACAAGAACATAAATTTGGGGTGTCCCAATTTCTGGTAGACTATTATATCTAACAGAGATTAATTAGATCGTTTACTAGTATCTGTTATTTTATAAAATGTGTAGCCTGGGAAAGTGACAGCTCTGATTTGTAGGTCACATAGACATTTCCAGCTTCCAGTTAAGATTCATCGGCTACGGTCCTAATTAACAACCCACAGTATGATGCATGGATCAGGCAGCTGCTGCCTGCCATTCACAGATGATTCTTGTCATTCTCAATGATGTCTGGGCCGTGCACCATATTCTTCAGCCTTGTCATTTATTTATGACCATGTAAAGGTCAAAAACATTTTGACACAGCTGTCTTGAAGTTAAATGACTTGTAAGGAACCTTGTTAAGTTTGTGAAGTTCACGTGCCCCCTTCCCAACTCAAGAGCTGCAAAACAGATGACCACGGAAGTGCTTCCCAGCTGAATGGTCGGCGGTCCAAAGAGCAGAAGGTAGTGAAGGATGACCACAGGGCTCCCTGTTACCGTGACACTCAAGATTTAAACCCCTGACGTGAATATGGCCGAGACTGATGGGTGCAGATACCAAGTTATTTTCCCAGACCCACATGAAGGATTCCTTTTGGGAGTTACAATTCTGGATGCCATCTTGTTTCATGGCTCTAGCATGGCTGATTGGAACTTAGATTTGATAATACTTGGGAAGGTTTGATGCACTAACAGTTTGGGTCTCATTTCCTTTGTGTTTGGTGGTTCTGTCTTTGGACATATTGAGTCTCTGTGTCTGTTTTTCTCCCTGCTTTATAAAGCACTTACATCCTGGGGACGGAACTGTCCAGTGCTGACAGTCTTAAAGGTGATTTTAAGTACTTTAGCCATAGAAAGTAAAAAAAAAAAACAAAAAAAAACTTTGCTTTCCAGAGGTCTACTCTTTTCGTCCTGCTTTTGATAGATATGTGCCAGACATACGTCATTTTTAGAAGACAATAGGTTATGGTAAATCTGATATTCATCACTACAGTCCCAAAGCTTTGGGTTCTGTGTGAATCAGGTTTATGGGAAGTGGGCTGTTGAATGGACACCAATTTTCCCTTCAGGAGCAGCAACTAAACCACCTTTTTGTAGAGCAGGCAGCTGGGGACTTGGTTCTGATTACAAGCTTGCAGCTCTCCCTTAGAGCATGTCATCGTAGCCATGGCAAATGGCGGGAGTGGGGATACTGTACCTGTGAGATATCCTACGGGCAGCCAGTCGTGACGCACATGCCATCAAGAAAAGAAGGAGCACTCCTGAGTAACTAGGAGAGCAGCCTACAGCTGTGATGAAGAGCCTCATGGGCGAGAAGCCGGAAGTGCATGCTCCACCTCAACCTGGTTGTTGACATGGACCGTGCAAGGCCTGGGCCTTCTGCTCCAGGTTCACATACCCCGACATGAACTTCTCTGCAGTGAAGTTACTCACCCCACAAACTGCACAAGGAGATAGGAGACTGCGCGTATTCATTTGCCTAGAACTGTGTTCTGCAGATGTCTGTGCCGAACCCCACTGCCTGCTGTGGATGCATACCAGCAATGCCCATCACCAGCTCCCGGTTCACTATGTGTGGTCACTGATGTCTGTGGGGCACCTCCACGGCACCGCTAAGTCATGAGCAAAGTTTTCCACTGAAGATCATATTATACTTAATGTAGTTTTGAGAAATGAGTTTGGGGCTATGGAAAAGAAAGATACTGGGTCTCAAAGAGGAAGCTCCATGGAGCTGTTGGAATGCTGGAGACACCCAGGAACATCGATATGTGAAGCAAGCAGCTGGTGCTGGTAGGCCAGCCCCTGTCCCAGGCAGGAACATCGCTGAAGGTCGTAGCCCAGCCTGGACTCTGCGCACCGTCTGAGTGTACTGGTCTGCAGAGCAATCTCAGCCATACGCCTCTCTCTAGGACATGTGGCCCTGCTGCAGGAACAGCCTCCTGTGGCCTTCCGAGGTGCGCTGGGTCAGGGTGGCTGGGGAGCAGCACAGCAGGGGAACAGAGATATGGGGGGGCTGGGTGCATGCGTCAGGGCGAGCGAGACAGGCCTGCACTTGGCCCTACGCTCTGGCGTCCCGTACACGCTCACTAGCAGGTCCTCTGGGCGTCTGGTCTTTCAAGTACCATGTGAGAGCTCCAACTAACCGTGCTGAGGGCCGGCCCTCTAGTCATCACCTCTGCAGGAGACCCTTCTGGAGGGCGCTGGGCAGCCGACTCAGTAGTCCTGTGTGCAACCCAGCTTTGCCCAAAGCAGCACTGGAACACCCACTTGGCAATTAGACCCTTGTTATAAATGGTATTTCAAGATGACAAACCACACGTGTGCACACATGGGTAAACACATTCATTCTCTGGTTGCCAATTTGTCTTTGGTCTCCATACTGATGCCCAGGGCCACTCATCCAAAGAAAGCTCCGGGTTAGCAAGTCGCTCCGCATCAACAGCTGCCCCTGCTTCGTGGTACAGTGGGCCATGCCTACTGACTCCTGTGTGCTCTCCAGCTGCTCGTCAGCTGGGGTCAGACGTGGTGACACTGCGCATATGATAACCATTAAAACCTAGGGGCACTGAAAGGTGGGCCTGCCGGCTACAGGTGGGATCCACCCATTGCATGCTGTTGTCAGCCACGGATCTCACGACACTGGGCGTCTAAAGAACTCACAATTCCTGTGCGTGTGTGGACACAGGGGCTCCTGGATTCTGACATGCTCATGGCCTGAGGCCCATCATGAGCTGGAAATGCACTCAGTGCCCCTTGTCTGTGCGGCACCAGGGTCCAGCACAAGCCCCCTGGAGGGTGATGACCAGAGGCCCTTGGCCAGGCTCATGGATGCCACCAAGCATCAGGAGAGGATCCTGCCGCACATCACTAGCCCAGGAGAAGATGGAATGAGAGCCAGAATGTGGCGGAACTTCCACACCATTGCCAAGTCAAAAGCCTGGAGCTGCACGTGGCAGCCTGGGGCCCTGTGTGTGTGTGTGTGTGCACGCACAAGACTGAGCAGAGTGACTGTGTGGCACCTGAGTCCATACATCATAATTTGCTGAGACATTTGGATTACTCTAGTGTAAATAAGTCTGCAATTAACATGTTTAAACATTCAGCGTTTCTTCTCTGAAGGTTCCCAGAGCAGCGATCCCTGTGAATGTCATTACTTCCTAGGCTGAGCCTTAAACCCAGTTTTCCTGCAGCATTGTTCACTCTGCTTTTGTAGAGGGTCCCTGATCATGTGTCCATCAGTGAGTCATCCAGATGACCTAATATCATTGTATATGGTTATTTTAATGAAAAAACATGCCCTTTTAGAAGTTCACAAAATGTAGAAAACGTAGGAATGGTGGTGAAACTTCACGTCTCTCTAGGACTCCGCATTCGGCAGGTGTTGAGGAAGCCCCGCTCTGCTGACTGGCAAGAGCCCCCGTCCTGCACACCCTGACTGTCCTGGCAGACATCTGGCCATGGCGGTACACCTTGGGTTATCCCGACTCGACCGTGAACTCAGCCAGTTCCTGCTCTGCACCCTCTAGTTGTGTTGTGTTCTAAGACTCTGTGTGGACCTCCACCAGCTCCTCCGGCCCTGCGAGCTGCCGGCTCCCTTTGTCCCCTCACTCCTGTCCCTCCCCTCCACTTCAGCAGTTAAAGCAGAAAGTCCAAAATCCAGAAAGCCCCCAGCAGGCGCTGTAGAGAGAATGATCTCTCGGTGTGCGTTCACAGATTTCAGATAACCCATCCTCTTCCAGGTGCCGATGGCTAAACTGTCCACCTGCAGGGTTGAAATTGTCTTCCAGGCCATTCCCTAGGGCCAGCTCTCTGGGGTCACTGCACCTTTGGTCACTGCTCTGTTTGCCGTCAGTCCTATAGGGTCACCAGTCCTTTCTGTTTCACTGGGTCCCGGGGGTCCTGGGTAGCTGGCCTGAGGGTGGTGGCGTGGCTCCCAGCAGCTTCCTCCTCAGCCTGTCACTGTGAGGAGCAAGTCCCCACCCCAGTTCTGTGTGGGTGTGCTCCAGCCCGCAGGGCTCTTGAGCCACAGGGTCACCTCAGGGGTTGCACCCACTCCGCGCACTAGCTAACTCTTACCAATGGGCAGAACTTAGCGGCATGGGCTGCAAACAGCAGGTGTGGTCTGGTCCACTGGCCCCGATCCCAAGGAGCACCAAGTTAATGTCCAAGCATGGTGAACTCCGAATCGTAAAATTGTGCCCAGAGCCACTACCACCTTCGTGATTCCACAGTCTTATTTTTACTTTTTAGAAAAATTAAAGAAAATGGAGTGGATTTCCCTATTTTATGTGTGATAAGTAAAGTTAGGCAGGAAGATGCGACTCCAGTTCACATTTCGGGTTGAAAGCACTAGATCATAGTGGTCGTAGGGGAAGTATATGGCCCCAGTGCTAATTCGTGCCGATTTAATGATGAGTACGTGGTTTTCAGAAAAAGGAAAGAGAAGGTTTATTGCTTTACTCGAAAAGGAGAAACCAGGGACTCTGCCCTGAGGCCGTGAGTCTGACCATCAGGGAAAACCTAGCTGTTAAAGAGCTACTCAAAGGCTTCCCTAAAGAAGGGGGTCCCATGTCACCCTGATGGTGTGTTGGGATTTCCTTGTCACTTCTAGGTCCTCTGGGAGACATCTCCTTCCTGTGGAGCACAGATAACTCAGGGTAATCTTATTCCCTGCACTCAGGTTAGGGGGAGGAGAGGGAGAAGAGGAAAAGAAAACCAGGTCCTTTAAAAAAGGCCTCAGAGAACTTTGGAGTGGGCAGAGAGGGGGGAGAGGTGGGGAGGGGCCTGGGGGTAGGAAAGATGGTGGAAGGAGAAGGACTTCATTACCTGGGGACACATGCGATGGCACAGATGGTGGGACTCTGCATCCTGCACAACCAGAGAAATGAAAAGTTGTGCTCCATTTGCATACAATGAACCGAAATGCATTCTGATGCCCTGTGTAACTAATTAGAACAAATAAACAAAAGAAATGTTAAATGATTTATCTAAAATTTATGTAGTGAGCAGCTAAGAGATCTTGCTGCAAGGCATGTCTTTCCCATGGAGCTCTACTCTTCCTTCTGCTGCTTCCTCACAAAGGGCAACGTGCTCTCTCACAGCAGAACCTCTCTTCCTTCCAAGAGCAGCAAGTTCAGGGAGCCACATTCCATGAAATAGGAGAGTCTAAGTTTAAAATATGGATTTCATTCACTAGAAATATCGAGTTCGTCTGAGAAACAAGATATAGATGTGATTTCTACTGTTAAATTATCTGCTTTTTCTCATATAGAAAATAAAGCCATATATTATCCTGAAAAAAAAGGCTCAGAGCCACTGAGGGCTATGATCACAAGGTAAACCACTCTTACCTATTTCTCTGTTAAATTACAAAGAAAAAGAAAAAGAAGAAGCTTTGGGCCCATGCTAACTCAGTATTCTTTATAGGCAATTTTTATCATCATTTATATTACTTTTCAAATTAAATTGTACTTTCTTTCCAAGGTAAATATTGTCAATTTTATTTTTTGGTATCTGCTATATTTCTTCTAAAGCTCACAATAAGTACTCATTAAATGTGTGTGGTTATAACTCCACTACTGCGGATAATTATTCTTTAATTTATTCAGGATGGCAACTGACTCCTTGGAAAGACACTTCTTAGAGCCTGTGTCGGGAAAGTCCACCTCAGAAGCTGTGTGCAGCCGCTCTGGTCCTCGGAAAACCTGACTCACCTCTTGCCCTCTGTTTGCCTTTCAGCCTATGAATTGCAGAACTGCCCGGACCCACCGCCTTTCCAGAACGGGTACATGACCAACTCGGATTACAGTGTGGGGCAGTCCATATCGTTTGAGTGCTACCCAGGGTATGTCCTCCTGGGCCACCCCGTCCTCACCTGTCAGCACGGCATCAACAGAAACTGGAACCACCCCTTCCCACGATGTGACGGTGGGTCCGTTGTCCTTCTCGGGGGCAGTTTAACTTCTCATGGTTGTAGCAGTGCAGCAAATATTAAATGAACGTGTACAGCAATTTCACCCATTTATTCAGCAAATATTTATGGAGAATCTCCTGTGTGACACTCACGCCACTTAGTAGTTTAGGAACGTATCACCAAATATTAAAATGTTAAAAACCCAAATAGGCCCTGGTCTGCAGGGAACTCTCAGGATGACAAGTGAATAAACAATCATACTGCAACCCCAGGCCGAGGAGCGGGTGGAGAGGAGGTGCAGAAGAAGAGAGGGAGCACAGCACGGAGCACAGTGGTCCCTCAGAGGGTGAGATCAGAGGGGAGAAGGGTGTCTGTGGATTGCATCTGAGGTCTGTCTTCTCATATCGCACATCACATTTGTGTCTCATGACACCAAGTCCCTTTTGCAGTGGGCCCGGATGGGCAAATAGTGCTTTGTGGAGACAGAGAACCCTGAAGGTATAAGCAGGCTCGGAGCAGGAGCCCCACAGTGCTTGGCCTTGGGGACTCCAGGGAGATGCTGTCAGGATCCTGCAGAGGTGGAGCAGGACCCCGGCTCACTGGACGCCCCCTCCTCTGTGCTGGGTCCTTTCTCACAGATTCCCTATAGCCTCCAATTTTTTATCACTTAGACATTTTTTCAATACCAAGGTGAAATGAATTGAGGAGGTACAGCATTTAGGAGGAATGATGTGTAACGGAAAATCTCCTGGAAACCCAGTGTTCTAGCCTTATAAACACAGCACCTTTGAACGAAGAAATAAAGGAGTGGCCAGCTCCGTGCAGCTTTGAAATGCTGAGCACTTCACTCCTGGTGAAAGGGAGAGACTATCCAGGTTTGGATTTCTACTGAAGAAGCAAAGCAAGCAAGTCATGTAGACCTTAAAACACACAAATTTTACCTATATTTTCCATTAAAAAACAATTATGAAGAGAATAATCTTGGCTGTACATGAAAATTTCTCATCTTGGCTCAATATTTATTATAAATTGGCTTTGTGAGACTAAGCATATGAGCAATTATCTTTCTTTCATTAAGACATTTTTAAAAACCTTTAATTCTTACTACTTTCCACTTAAAAACACATTTAGGGTTGGAGTGTAGCTGAGTGCTAGAGCAGGTGATTAGCATGAACGGGTCCATCCTCCAGCACCACCTAGAAAACTGATATTTATATGCATAAATCACTTTGAAATTGCCAGAATTAAAATTATGTCTTATTTTTCCCTGAATTTGAATTCATGTAAAGTAGATTCCTTGGGTTGATATTGAAGAAGAATAATTAAATATTTAATTTGATCTCATTACTTTTAGTTGAATTTTACAATATGGAAAAAACGGGTTTGGTTCAGAATTATTTTGTTAGTATGAAAATAACCAAGTACCCTTCTGCTGATGTACTTTAAAGTGAAGCCGTATATTCTAATTCCATCATGGTGTGGAACCCCACCCAGAGTCAGCCAGACTGTGAGGCTTAAGCCTTCAGACTCCAAAACGAGCCTGGGGTCCAGTATCACAGAAGCTCATCATTGCTAACAGGAGAGGGGGTGTGGGAGTCGTCCAGCGGGAGGACACACGGGCAGGGAGGAGAGGACACACTGCTCGCTCTGCATCACCTGCAACCACACACAGAGGGTGGCCCACCTGGAATGCTCACCTGAGCCCAGCATCAGAGTCTCTATGGGCTGCATCCCATGGACATGGGTGATTGCCAGCGGAGACCCAAGTGGACAGTCAGAGTCATAACCAGCCTGAATCCCACCACAGGTCTTCCTGGTGTAGCACTACCAGTGGGACCAGCCCCCCCCCCCACTCCAGGCCTTCCTGCAGGTGTCCAGGGGGACCTCCCAGAGCAACAGCCAAGGCCAGACCCCTTTGTGGCCAAGACCTTTACCAGACCAGGATTCTTACTTATGGCTCTCTCTTTTTTTTTTTTTTTTTTTTACCAATAAGGTCATGAACAGTATAAAAAAAAAACAAAAACAAAAAAAACTAAAGCATGAGATTCACCTAAAATTGGATCATAACATGAGATTTGGTTGCAGTTAGAGGGGCTGTCCAGAAGACTTTCTGAAAGCCCTCAATGTGTGTTAGTACCCTGTGCACACTGGATGCAGTAAGAACATAAGCACACTGAGGGAGCGTTTCCACCCAGGAGTTCATGGGCCTGTGGAAGGTCATAGTTCAGATTATAAGAAGACTCTGTTTGAGAAGCGAGATGGGACTTCCGAGATGCACTCTAGCTTTCAGGGCTCCACAGCCCTGCACGGAGACTCCGGCACCTTCTGCTGACCATATGGAGCCCTCACCTGAGGCATCTGTCACTAGTGCCTGGTGCTGCCCACTGCTACCAGATTCACGGCAGAGGCACAGGGCAGTGGTGCTGAGAAGGCCCTTCAGGGTCCAGTGCTATCAGATTCAAAGCACTTCAGAAAGGAATAGGTACTTGGAATGACTTCCGGCTGGCTTCCTTAGAGCTGGCCAGCGCTGACCTTTAACAGTCAAAAGTTCTAAACCTTAAGGCATCAATCTGCTCAAGGAAATGTTCAATCAATTTGAATTCATATGCTGAAAGTATTTTCATGTGAAGCCATAAATGACCCTATTTTGTAAAATTACCTGAAAAGCTATGATCTAAAAAACAATGTCTATTAAAACAAAAGAAAAAATATAGCCCAAAGTAATGGAAATTCAAAACATGATGTAGCTCTAATATATATATATTCTTTCAATAGCATAATTACACAGAAATTTCATTTCAACAAAAGTGTTACAATTGTCAAAACATGCTTTAAAAGGCTATAGCTTGTTAATTTACTATGTAATTTGATAATTATATATTTGTCTATACTTAGAAATGTAGTTCAAAAATTTCAAATATTTTATTGGCCTAATTAATTCTTTACCACTGAAAAATTATCTAGGTATACTTTTAAGATATTTTAAGTACATTTAATCCCTGTCACACTCTCATGACCTGTCTCACTGTAAAATATTCAACTGTGTGTAGAGCGGGGAGTTATGTAGAACCTCATTATTAGGGTAGCTAATATGTACCCTTTGAGTTTAATATATTTCCTAAGCAGAGTACAATTTAATTGCATAATTGGCACAAGTCATTTAGCCACCCAAGCATGATAAAAAGTTATGTACATTCTTTTTAGAAGTAGATTTTGCCAAATCAACTGGTAAATACAGAAACTAATCTCTCCTAATAGTTTAGAATAAAAATGACTACAAAGAATGTAATTCTCTCTTTGTTTTTTCTTATTTTTATTCATAAATCCTGTTTTTAAACTCTGCTTGCCAAAAGAGGACTTTCTATTGATCAGCTTTCATTGCTATGACCAAAATACCTAAGAAGAGCAACTTCAGTACAATTCTAGAGAAAACTCTAGGCATCTGTAATTCTCTCAGTGGACTTTCCTGGTTTCACAATGTGAATTGTGTTGATTCTTGCTAATGTTTAAGGAGAGAAGGCACAGGTGCCCCACTAGCACCTCCCTGCTCCCACTGCCCTCTGCACCTGAGCCCACTTGTGGGGGAAGGCGGGGGATGCCCTTCCCACACCCACTTCTGTGCAGTCCCGTGGGAGGTCACCGGAGGAACCCACAGGTGCCTCTGCGGCCACTCAGGAGGGCATTGACTTCTGGAACCAGGTGGCATGGGGAGGGACTTACACTGGTGTTTACAGTCCTCCTCTGCACACAGGAAGGGGACAGGATTTTGCCCTGAGAAAGTCTCACCTGCACTGACAGGAACATCACTCTCAGGACAGGAGTATCTGCTCCTCCCTGAGGGCCCTGCACCAGCTTAGGTCCATACTCTTCAGAGCATGTTTGATGGCCTCTGTCACCATCCCAGAGGGTCCACCACGGCAGGAACCAGGCTCCCTTGCTCACAGCTGTGTCCTAGCCCCAAACACTTCTTGGGACACAATAGACTCTCAATTAGTGCTTGTTACCTGAGTGAAAGGGAAGGTTTGTTATCTGGGTTTCATGTATGAAGCAGAACAGGGTAGGGGCCTTGGTCGCTGAGGAAGAGCTTTTGAGTGACAGCATGCTGGAGGTCAAGGGTCATCTGCCAGGACCCTCACGTCATCTCTCTTGCCTTAGAGTGGAGACTGTGGTGCTCAGGGAAGGGTGATTCTGTGCAGGTGGTCCCCTCATTACCAGAGTCAACTTGTAAACAAGAGCGCACTGTGCCCTGGCCTCACCAAAGGTGCAGAAACGGGGCTCTGAGCCATCTCTGCTTTGCTAGGTTATAAATTGGGGTGTCTGAATCCAAACCCTACTTAGGTCTCAGGCTTCTCAAATGCTCTCCCCAGCCCTTCCCCGTGACTTGGCGGGAGCCTTGGCCAGCTGTGGTCCGTTTGACATGGGTGCACGCCCCCACTGACGCCCGCGGGTGTTGATCTGTGTGGTCACGCGTGGCCTGTGCTGCCTCCTCTGTCCTTACTTTGAGCCGTTACTACACTTTTCTTCTTGTCTGTCTTCTTGTGGGCTCTGGCCTCTTGGCTGCATCTAGTCAATGTCTCTCCTGGCCAGTCTTTGATGGTCCTGGAAGATCCTATAGTGAGTGGGCCCTCAGTCCATGGTGGCTGCTTTTGGCTTTATTTTAAAGTCTACTTGTCTACGACTTTGATGTGCAATCCTCCATTTGAATTAAAGACTACATTTCAAATTGTCCTAGTAATACCTGGCCATATCACTTTTCTGTAAGCGAAATAATTGCCATGGCAACTATAAATGTCAATTTATTCAGTAAAATAAAAATAGACTGTGCCCTGGGATTCTTCACATAACTTGACATTAGTGGACATGGAAGTACTTCAGGAAAGAACGACTGACATGATTTTGCCTGGCTTCTTGAGGTATGCCTCTGCAGAGAATTGGTAGCATCTTTGCTCCATGGCCGTGGGCTCGGATGCCTCCCTGTGGACAGCTTATGTAGGCTTTAGGGCCATGACTTAGCCCAGAAACACCCAGATTTGTGTTCCTGTGTCATTTCCACATGGCCCTTGACATGGGACCATCAGGGGTCATCGGCTCAGTCCCAGGTGATAGGCATGCCTCCTCCTGTGGGAGTGGCTGTCCAGAGGCAATTTGAAGATCTGGAGACTGTATCTGGTGAGGCTGAGACGACTCGGGTTAGAAGTGTGACTCTTCCGCAGGTTCCCGGTTTTGGGGGAACCGCTTTGGCAACCCTGAGAAGCACCTCAGTCACCTCTCACCGGGGAGCTTTGGCTGAGAGCTCTGAAACGGGGCCTGCCCCCTGCACCCGCTGGCACCAGGCTCACTGTGGGTCTCTTCCTTCAGCTCCTTGCGGGTATAACGTGACGTCCGAGAACGGCACCATCTACTCCCCTGGCTTTCCGGACGAGTACCCGATTCTGAAGGACTGTGTCTGGCTGATCGCGGTCCCTCCGGGGCACGGGGTGTACATCAACTTCACCCTGCTGCAGACGGAGGCTGTGAACGACTACATCGCCGTCTGGTAGGTGCACAGCCCGGCAAAGCTGTGGCCACCCAGGGCCCGTCCACCCCACCTTCACACCTCCTGTGGAGCAGAGTAGGGTTCCCAGTGAGCGGGTAGATAGGTGTAGAAAAGAGGCTCACCAGCAAAGTCCAGGGGTGGAGAGGGTGGATTCCAAGGTAGACCTTTAGGTCTTTGGTGGAGATGTCCAGGATCATTTTCAATATATGAGAATACTTGAAACTTATTTTTTTTAATATTTTTATTGGTGCATTAAAATTGTTCTTATGAGTGGGATTCACTGTTACATATTCATACATGTACACAGAAAATTTGGTCAATTTCATTCCCCACTAAGATTATTCTATTTTAAGTTTTTTGTTTGTTCTTTCTTTTGGAACAGGGATTGAACATAGCTCTGGGCCACTTCCTCAGCCCTTTTTGTATTTTATTTAGAGACAGACTCCCGTGAGTTGCTTAGCGCCTCACGAAGTTGTTCAAGCTGGCTTTGAACTCTCGATCCTCCTCCCTCAGCCTCTGGAGCCACTGGGATTACAGGAGTGCGCCACCACACCTGGCTTCTGTTTTACGTTTTTAAATGTTATTTTTTTCTAAAAGAAAAGGTGTGGGATCCTTTGCCATTGTTGGATGTTTCTAGAAATATTGAAGACGCGGTTACTCAGGGACCGGTTGCTACTTGGCCCTCTCAGCCCTGATACTGCTGTGGAGCTGGCTTTCCTGGGGCTGTGGGTGACCCTGAGCGGGTGGGGTGAGGCTGTGGCTGTGCAGGACTGAGGCCTGGGGAAGGCTCCCGACCCTGGAGTTCTGAGGTGAGAGTGCAGAAGGGACTGGGGTCGACTGTGGCCCTGTGATACCACGGTGGGAGGGAGAGGCCCTCCAGGGGAGCGTTGTGTGGCTGGAATGAACTGCACGGAGGCTAAAGGAACTGCAAGTAGTGTGTGCATGTGTGTGTGTGCGTGTGCAACGTGGCCAACCTCTGCATGCCATGTGGCTGACCTCTCCTTAGAGCCCACAGGGAGGGCAAGAGGTGGCTATAGCAGGGCAGGTGGCAGGGGCCTCGCTGACTCAAGATGCAGATGTAGGCTTTATTTTAGGGGCACTAAGATGGCCACAGGGTGCCCAAGCAGGAGGGATTGGAGGCCCGGTTTTGACTGAAAATAGCTGGTCTTATTTTGGGGTGCAGAGATGCAGAGGGCAGGGAGAGAGAGGCTGGCTTCTGGGTCGGTCCTGAGGGGGTGAGAAAGGGGACTCCATGGCCCTGAGAACGAGGAGCAGATCCTGGGGTGAACACGGAGATGTCACAGTGCAGCTCCACGTAGAGGACGCTATCGGAAGGCGGGAAGGTCTGGACACTGAGGCTGTCCAGTGCCCACGCCCGGGCTGACATCAGCTCCTCGAGAGACACTGCAGAGTCGACTGTGGATCTCAGACACTAAACCCAGGCTCCAGAGGATGCTCATGTTTTATTGTTTTACAAAATGCTTGAATTCTGTGGTAAAAGTCTCCATGGATCTCACTCCTGAGAGAGACACCAGTGCACTTAGACTCTGGGCGAGGGACTTGGATAGGAAGCTAGAGAGTGGCCTTGCACGCACCGAGGTGCCAGGCCACAGAGGAGGGGGCACTGTGTGCTCCCACCAGGTGGCGAGCTCAGGGGCCAGGACAGCCTGCTCTTCAGCCCAGGGCGCCCTTGTTCCAAAGGCTCTGTCTGTGTTCCTAGGGACGGTCCTGACCAGAATGCACCGCAGCTGGGCGTCTTCAGCGGGAACACAGCCCTGGAAACCGCTCACAGCTCCACCAGCCAAGTCCTGCTCAAGTTCCACAGCGACTTTTCAAATGGAGGCTTCTTTGTCCTCAATTTCCACGGTCAGTGCCCTTCCCTCCCTCTGAGGAGGACAGAGAGTTCGGGAGCTGTCTCCCCTGGGACTGACCCCACTCTGCACCAGCTCCAGCGCCTCAGGGCTGCCATTGACACTCCGTGGTATGGCCCCTGCGTTGGGGCCGGAGTTTCCTGGGGCCCTTCATGGTTTGGGGATGTCTTCGTGATTACGATATGGCGGTCACTCCTTCATGTCGTGCTGTGCTGTGTCACAGCAAGCTTGGACTCATTCCAAGATTAAGAAGCCTCTGCTCTGTGCGGAACGCAAGCAGGTGCAGGGAGCAGTCACCGTGTGGCCCTGCTGGTGGTAACCTTGGTGTCCCTGGACCTCATCTGTCACTGGGGTGCAGGGATCAACGCCCCTGGGGGATGGGAATTAGTAGGTGACGGTGTATACCTGTGGTGCTGCAGTGTGTGCATGGTAGCTTTGGGAGAAAGAGCTTTGTGATGTTTTGCTTATTCAGTAAATGCAACTGCTGTTGTTATTCTGTTTTCTTGGACCCTCAGCGTTTCAGCTGAAGAAGTGCCCACCCCCACCGGCAGTCCCGCAGGCGGACATGCTCACAGAGGACGAAGACTTTGAAATAGGTAACGTGTCCTTCATACGGCACCCAGACACCTGGCCTTTCACCCCCGCCTCTGCCTGCAGTCCCTGTGCAGATGGGTGAACTGGTTAGGAATAAAGGTATCCTCTAGCACGCTGGGGCCTGTGCAGAGATCAAGACAAAATGCCGCCTTTCTCCATTCCCCAAATCGTCATCCACTTTGCCATGTGACTTTTGCTCTTGTCATCTGAAGCCTTTCCTCACCGAAGGCATTTGCCACTTGGTTTGCTTCTCACAACGTTCAGAGACAGACTTGGGCAGGTCTCGGTGTCTCATGAGGGAGATGCCCACACCCTTCAGGAAAGGGGACCTGATCATTTGTAGCTTAAAGAACGGTGACTGCAAGGTCCCCTCTTCCCCAGACCGGGGGTGACTACCAGGGAACGTTGATGGTGACATTCTGAGTCTGGCTTTGTCATTTCCATCAGCGTCCACTTCATGCAGTGTTCATGTGGTCATGTGAAGGAGGAGGCCACAGCACATGTTTGCCATGTAGTCATGTGACCCAGGGTTTTTAGTCCCAATTGGCAGCGTCTCAACCTGTCTGCACGCCACGTGGCAGGCCTGGCCACGCTGTGGGACTACCAGCTCGGAGAGTGGGGACCTTGGCTCCTGAGGCCAGGTCTCAGAGGAGCCCTGTTGGGGTGCAGAGCCCCGTCACCCTCCCTGCTGCCCTGCCCCAAGCTAGGCTCCCTCACACTACTTGGATAGAGGTTGGGGAAGGGGACAGGCGTGTCCATGAGGGAAGAGGACACCACATCATCTCTGGGGCAGCACAGGCTGAGTTAGGGTGCATTTGATGAACCAAGAGCCCAGAACGGGATCTTCTGGACAGACGAGAAGCAGACAGACCGTGGCTCTGGGTGGCTCCTCCCTGGCTGGGCAGCTCAGTGGGCTGCTGTGCATGTTGCCGCGCCCTCTCTGAGTGCCCTGGAAGCACAGTTCTGTCGTGTTGTCTCGACTCTTTCAGGAGGTTTCGTGCGGTACCAGTGCCACCCTGGCTACACGTTGTCGGGCAGTGACACGCTGACCTGCAAGCTTGGCTCCCAGCTGCAGTTCGAAGGCTCCCTCCCAACCTGCGAAGGTAAGCCTGAGCCGCCTGGTGCAGAGCACTGGCCTCCCCCGCCTGGGTGGGTGTGGTCCCCGTGCGTGAGCCCACCGTGGGAAACAGCTCCAATGGTAACATCCAGAGCCTCTTCTCCGTGCCCCTCCGAGAAGCCTTGTTCCTCCCTACAGTTCATGAAAACGCTCAAACCCAGGGAAACCTTGAAATGGTTTTAAAACAAACACCTGAGCCCTATGGAGGCCCCGAGGACGTTGGCGGCATTTCCTGTATCCCAGCTTTCTATGCCTCCATTCCACCTGCTCATCTACCTCTCTGTTTTCGTGCATTTCAAGGCAAAATTTGTGTATCATGGAAATTCCCCGTCAGCACGTCAGCATGAATATGATTAGCTGGTATTTAATATTTGGGGTCTAAAACGTATACATAAACAACAAGTAAACATTTCATGTTTTACACATACCCTTTAAATAAATAGACCACATGCGAGAACTTAGATAATCCATAATAACAGAACAAGATTTAAGACTTGCATCCACAGATCCATTGACTAGAATACTATTAGATCAATTTAAAACAGCTTCGAAGGGCACCACTGCAAATTCCTTTGGAAGAAAAGGCTTGACAGCTATAAATAATCTTCAGTGGCCCAAATAAAATCAGCAGTGCCATCAGTTCACCTTCAAAAGCTGCCAATTTAAATTTTAAAAGATGCCCCAATGCAAATGCTGGGCCACTGAACAGCAGACTCCCCCTCTCCAGGATTCTGAATATGATAGTCCCAGGGGAGGGTGCAGCAGCTGAATGGACTTTAAATTTGGAAAGAGAAGACCCCAGTCCAGGTCCAGTGACTGGGGCAAGTCGCTAGTCCCCGTCCATCATGAAGAGGGAAGATGATGGTTCATCGCCTTACTTAGGAAAGGAAGGAGAAATGGAGTGTCGCTGTGACTGCGACCCTGCATGAGGCAGGTGGTTCTGCAGGGTCAAGTGTGGGTTTTGAGGTGACTTTGTGAGCGTTCACAGCTGGAGCAGGTCCCCCCTGACATCTGATGACTGTGTGTCCTCACTACATCAGATGGCCGCATCCCAGTCACCTTGAGAGGGGAGGAATTTCCAACATCTGAAACAGCGGCATTCTAATTGGACTCAATCACTGCTGCACACTCTAGAAATCGGCTTTGAGGTTGCATCTGCATGGAGCCAGCAGGTCTAGGAATGCCACACCAGCAGAGCAGCTTCCTTTGAGAAGTCACTGAAACTGGGCCTCCTGTCCCCTATCCAGAAGTCAGGGGTCACACTGGTGAAGCACACCAGAGCCATTTTCAAGGCAACAATGATCTGCTTTTGAATTTTCTTTCCAAAACAGGGGATGTATATTGTGCAGCTTTTGCCATTTCACAGAATTTTTTAACGGAAAAATAATCACAAGGGCATATTCTTTTATTTCTTTCTTTGTCTTTTTCCATATGTTTACAGTTGTACACAATGGTGGGTTTTGTTGTGGCACTTTGTGCTTGTGTACAATCTGACTATATGGTTTGGCCAATGTCATTCCTTGGTCATTTTTTATAAAATTAACAGAGGCAAGTCTTTACATTTTTAAGGTACATTTTCACCCCGCCAAATGCAGGCTCAGGTTTCTCAAAAGGGTAGACTTCAAGCCAGGAGCTCCCAGTGGACATGTGAAGAAAGGCAAATTCGCATACTAACACGGCCATCCCCAAACGAGGCACCTACCTCCTTTACTGCGCTGTGCAGAGTCACCTAGTTGGTGCCCAGTGGAGCAGACCAAGGCCACCCAGGTGGCTCTCCACATGACCGGGCTCTCCTGCGTTCCACGGGCTGCAGACTCACCCTGCGCAGGCTGCACACCCCACATCCTGCCCACAGTAGCAGCACCGGCTCAGGACAGCCCAGGATCTCAGGAGCAAACTCTTTAATGGAACTGAAAGCCTCTTAGTGGTTCTTCATTCAACCCCTCATTATTTAGAAACAGGAAATAGGAGCTCAGATGTCTTTCACCCAATCCTTAATCTCTTAAGCACCTAATTACACTTTTTCTTTAAGTACTTCCTATTATTTGACTGACTTGATTGAGCTCAAGTGAGGTCAATCCCAAAGTAAATTCTCAGGGAGACAATGTATTCACTCTTAATCCCACTTCCTCTATGTCTGGACTCAGTTTTAGAAGTTGAGCTTTGAAAGCCTTGAACAATTTGGGGGAGACATGGGGAAGATTGTGGTGTGTTCTTTGGAAGATAATATCATAGGCAGATAAATACGACCGTGTTAGATACCTACTCTAAACAATGAGGAGAAGTCTTCCAGAAGGAGAAGAGAATTCATCATCAGAAGGCTGGGAGACTAGGGCAGCTGGCCTCTGGGGGTGGGCCTGGACCCTTGCAGTTTGCTCTCAGGGTGAAACCTGACCAGGGCCCTAGTGAAGAGGTCCTGGTGGCCTCTGCACAGAGCCAGCAGGTACAGGAATGCCACACCAGCAGAGCAGCTCCTAGGGGGAGGAAAAGCCGCAGGGGCCCCAGGAACAGGCAGGAGGCAGCCGCTGAGCCCGCTGCAGACACACACTCAGGCATCTCTGGGCCCAGACACAGGCTGAAGAAATGGGGCCCAGGGTCGTGAAAACATGACGTAAAGGGCTTGGTGGGTTTTTCATTTCATCTTCTCTAAAAAGACAAAAGCAGCCTCTTGGAATGCAGAGAAGATGGCTGGGCTCAGAGCTGCGTGGGAGTCGGAGCCGCTGCCCCGCTTGCAAGCCCTGGTGTGCTCTCCCCTCCCGTGGGGGATCTGGGCAACTCCCTGGAGAGTCTCCTGGGTCCCCTAGTAACTGTAGCTGCCCTGAGGAGACGCACAGGGTGCGGTGACTGGCGAGGCGTCTCTCCAGGGCAACACCAGGATGCCACGGGCCCCCAGCACCTTCACCTGGGAGGAGGCAGGCAGGCGTGCAGTGGACCCACCTCCTGTCCCTATGACGTTCTGTCCACTCTGCCAGGGAAGCTCTGGCTCTGGCTGCAGACTCCAGGAAGGCTGTGAGCCTCCAGACCCAGGTGGGCCTGCACGGGTTCTCAGACACAGCTCCGACTCCCTGGGCCTCTCCTAGAGAAGCAGCACCTGGGTGGGGCAGACACCCTGTGTTCACAGAGGCACCTTTACCACTGCTGTAGGAGGAAACAGAATTTAAATTCTTTTAAAGTTTTTAAAATGTATTTATTCTAATTAGGTATCTATGACAGCAGAATGCATTTTGATTGCTTGTACACAACTGCAGCCCCACTTTCCATTTCTCTGATTGTACATGATGCAGCAGTCATAGAGGTACCTAGGGCCATGATGTCCATCTCATTCCACCATCTTTCCTGCCCCCATGCCCTCTCCTTGCCTTTCCCTCCCCTTTGCCCAAAGTTCCTCCATTTTTCCCATTCCCGCCTGCCCCCATCTATCAGCATCAGAGAGAACATTTGGCCTTTAGATTTTTGGGGATTGGCTGACTTCTCTTAGCATGATATTCTCCAAGTCCATCCATTTACCTGCAAATGCCATAATTTTATTCTCTTTTAATGCTGAGTGATATTTCATTGTGTATATATGCCACAGTTTATTTATCCACTCATCTTTTGAAGGGCATCTAGATTGCTTCCACTGTTAAGCTATTGTGAATTGTGCTGCTATAAACTTGATATAGCTGCATCACTATAGTATGCTGTTTTTAAGTCCTTTGGGTATAGGCCAAGGAGAGGGATAGCTGGGTCAAATGGTGGTTCCATTCCCAGTTTTCTAGGGAATCTCCATACTGCTTTCCATATTGGCTGCACCAGTTTGCAGTCCCACCAGCAGTGTATGAGGGTACCTTTTTCCCCACATCCTCGCCAACACTTTTTTTTTTGTTTGTATTCTTAATAGCTTCCATTCTGACTGGAGTGAGATGAGATCTTAGAGTTTTGATTTGCATTTCTCTAATTACAAGAGATGTTGAACACTTTTTCATATATTTGTTGATCAAATGTGAATCTTCTTCTGAGAAGTGTCTGTTCAGCTCCTTAGCTCATTTATTGATTGAGTTTTTGTTGTTGTTGTTGTTGTTGTTTTTTTTTTTTTTTTTTTTTGGTGTTAAAGTTTTTGAGTTCTTTATATATCCTGGAGATTAGGGCTCTATCTGACATGTGTGTGTATGTGTGGCAAAAATTTGCTCCCAAAATGTAAGCTCTCTGTTCATCTCATTGATTGTTCATTGATTGTTTCTTTTGCTGAGAAGAAGCTTTTTAGTTTGAGTTCATTCCATTTATTAATTCTTAATTGATTTGGGCCTACTTTTTCCTATATTAGGTGCAAGTCTCTGGACTAAATCCTAGGTCCTTGATCCACTTTGAGTTTTGTGCAGGGTGAGGTATAGGGGTTTAGTTTTATTTGGCTGCATGTGGATTTCTAGTTTTCCCAGTACCTTTTGTTAAAGAGGCTATCTTTTCTCCACTATATGTTTTTACTGCCTTTATCTAGTATGAGCTAACCATATTTATGTGGATTTGTCTCTGTGTCTTCTATTCTGTACCATTGGTCTGTATGTCTATTTTGGTGCCAATACCATGCTGCTTTTGTTACTATAGCTTTGAAGTATAGCTTAAAGTCTGGTATAGCAATGCCTCCTGCTTCACTCTTCCTGCTAAGGATTGCTTTAACTATTCTGAGTCTTTTATTTTTCTAAATGAATTTCATGATGGCTTTTTCTATAAGAAAATAGAATTTGTAGCATTGTTTTGGTTTGTGACTGATAGTCAGGATTATTTTTTATTATATGGTTACCTTTGATTCATCTTTGTGAACATTTAAAAAATCCTACCTAAAACACTTACTTCTACAAAAGGCTCATCATTGGTGGTTTTGTCCCTCAACATTTTCTAAATTTGGAGGTAATTTCAATTAGAACACCAAGGTAACTGGAGGGACATAGGAAAGTGGGCCTCTTCACAGAGTTACTTGAACAAGACGTATTTCATAAACTCTGCTCATCTGTTTAAGGGTCTTATTGCAAAATGAATATATAAATAATACATATTTAGCTAATTAAAAGGGAATAACTCAATAAATAAGTTATATTTCTTCTGAAGGAAAAGCGCATTTTCTTGAGGAAAATTGATATTAAACTTCTCAAATATTCTGAGAATGGTTCTGGGGCAGCCAGCCATTATTAATAATAGAAATTATTTCCCCTTATTATTCTATAAGCACACTACTTTAGGAACATAATACAATTAAGCACTGAGAGGAGAGAGTAACTAAGGAAGCCTGCTGATTTTCTTTTGCACATTCATAGTTCGTACCTGTACAGGTTGTTTATATTTTAATCAACCTGGAGGGAGTTGAACAAGAGAACCGGGAAGGAGGAGGAAGGTGCGTTGATATGGCCCCAGTATCTCAGCGATTTATTCACAACATCCCAGAAATTACGACTCCTGCTGCCCACAAGAAATGGGGGTCCGAGGTGGGCCCCAGGCCAGGCTGTCCAACTCATCCTGTTCCCAGGGTCCCAGGTGGTCACACCCAGTGTGTAAATTTCACTATTCTAAGTATATCAAAGACTGAAATAAATAAGATTTCTGTTTTCACAGTTTTCTGTTATATTTCTTTTATTGTGTCACACTGTCATCATTCAGGGGAGGGAGAGCTTTCTTGGTGGTGTGATGGGAATATCTGTGGTCTTGTGATGAGATCCACAGGGAACCTGCCAGACGCAGGGGGACTCAGCAGGCAGAGGCCTGCGCAGGCTGGGCGGTACTGGGCCGGGGTGCTGCTGGCTCACTGCTGTTCCAGGGGCTGCCTCGGTGGGCACCCCGTGAGCTGGGCCAGAGCTCTGGACGAGAGCCTTTCCTTCTCCCTGTCCTGTGAGTCTGGGGAGAGAAACTGTCCTCTTGAAGCTGGGTCACTTTGTTAAAGCACAGCTTTGTGGGTACTTCTCTCTTCAGCACAGTGCCCAGCAAACGAAGTCCGGACAGAATCTTCTGGAGTGATCCTCAGCCCAGGGTACCCAGGCAACTACTTCAACTCCCAGACATGCTCCTGGAGCATTAAGGTGGAGCCCGACTTTAACATCACCATCTTTGTGGACACGTTCCAAAGCGAGAAGCAGTTTGATGCCCTGGAAGTGTTTGATGGTAAGATCCCTCAGTCTTTGCAGAGCAGCAATTCTTTCGTTCACACACCTCCCTAGTGGAGCCTCCTCAGTTACATCACATCTTCCCCAAACTAATCAACCACAGCGGCCACTCAGATTGTGAGTTCCAGCAACCTGGGGGCCTTAGTCTCCCCATGGCTTACTTTAATGTGGGGATTTACAGCAGGTGATCACAGGCAGCCTTTCCCAGGTGTTAATGATTCACTAGGTATGTGAGGAAAATTAACAAGTCTTGGGTATTTTAATAACTGGGAATGACAGTTTTACTAGAAATGCACAAAAACAGAGGCTCACAGAGACTTCCAGCTGGTAAAGCAAGAGTCTGTATGTTTACAGTTTTTAAAAGAATAAAATAGTTAGCTAAACACATGCTAATACTATATTCAGCAAAAAAACTTGTGATTTTTATACAATTCTAATGATCATTTAGCTTCATGGTGCGCATGGTTGAATTGTCAAATTGAAAAGAAGCCGCTGTTGATAATCCTCTTTGTGTAAATAGAAGAATCACCATGCCCAGGTGGTCGACCAGGATATGGTAATGTCTGAACATAATAATGGCTTTCTCATGTTTTGACAGATTGGTTATTGAGTTCAATGACACCACGATTCAGTGAGAAGAGTGCTCTGCTCTTGTGCGTTTGTAGGCATCTCATTGATTTGATGAGCCACCGTAGTCAGTTGCTGGTGTGGATAGACCCACGTGAACCAGTTTGTGTGTTTATGAAGACCAACCACTAAACTGGAAATCAAACTCCCATGTTATGTGTAGAAACAGGGGACCGGAGGGCATCAGGGGCCAGGAGGGTGTTTGTGTTTGTTTTGAGGTGTACATCCACACACGCACTTGAAGACTTTCCCCTCGGTCTGTAAGAGGAAGGCGATGTATGCAAGTGCAGAATTAGGGCTGGTTAGACCCAGGAGGAGGCAGGTTGGCACAATGCTGAGGCCCATCAGGTGTCTCAGAGGTGCACACAAGGGTCGCAGCTCCCTACTGCTGTGAGTCTACATGTGTACACACGCAGGTTCCTATACATGCCACATGTCCTTAAACACAGGTACATATTATTGTCAATTTATGCTTGCTCTTTTATTTCACATTAGTTGAATTGGAATGTAGCTGAAGGTACTTTTATGTGTTTTAATTTCAGAAGAAAAATCCTTGTCAATAATTTATGCTCTAATTACTTGCAATTTGATTTCCCAAAAATACAGACAGACCAAGCCCATCATAAACAATAACCAAAGTAGACCTTAGAGACGATGTCATAGCTGTTACTGTCAAAATTATCAAGGATCTATGACTATATTGTTCTACTCTCAAAGATTTTTCTATAAAGTGAAATGTCAGAGTTTTATATGAATAACATTTTTTAAGCGATGGCATTTTTGCTGCAGTAAATGTCATGTAGGTTAGACAGAGACTCTTTTATTGTCTATGAGTGGACCGAAAACACGTTGAATATACTGACTTTAAATTTATTAGCCCAGGAGTGACTCACTTGTGAATGTCCCACAATTTTTAAAAATAGGATTTTAACCTTTGTAGAACTTGGTTGAGAAAAGTGTCAGAATAAAGATTGCAGGTGCCTGATGATTGCTTGCTGTGTCCATCCTGGATGAATACTTGCTCGTGTCCATCCTGGTGACCATAAATGACAGTGTCCCTTTGTTCTGGGGGCTGCTTCTGCACATGCTAGTTGGGCGTGTGTTTTAAAGAAGAGTCCTAGAAAGCCTTCTGTAGCCTAGGAAGTAGCCTAGGAAGAGCAGACGGGAAATGGGGAGGGATTTGATGTGGATTAACAGCTCCTGAAGCTCACCTTCTGCCACTGAAATGACATTTTAAAATTCCCTGTGTTCAGGTTAATTAATTTCTGAATGACACTGTATTTCAGAATATACACTATCTTCTTAAACAACCACCAGCCAGCCTGCATGCAGCAGGACGCTCCGTCTTGTTCGGGTCTGAAGCACAGGCTTCCTCCCGCAGAGTCTTCCAGGACGCCCCGATGGCCCCTGGCAGGAAGGAGTGTGCTATTGCTGAGCAGAGCCCTGCCTTGGCTGCTGGGGCTAGTTCTGCATGTGCTTATTTGGGCCTTAAGAAGGTGCCACCGACCGGGTGTTGCAAGCAACAGAAATTACCTCTCTGAGCCCTGGAGGCTGGAGGTGCCAGGTCAAGTGGGGAGGAGGCTGGTTTCTCTGAGGCCTCTCTGGCTTGCAGGTGGCATCTCTCTGTGAGTTCGTCTACCTGTTGTCTGGGTCCTTGTGAGGGCACCACTCAGATTGGATTAGGGCCCACCCTGAGAACCCAGTTCCAATTACCTGTACATCTAGATGCAATCACTTTCTGAGGTGCTGGGAATAGGACTTGAACATGGGATTGGAGTGAACACAATTGGTCCATCTGGGCCAGGTGCCGTGGCGCATGCCCATAATCCCAGCAGCTCAGGAGGCTGTGAGGCAGGAGGATCATGGGTTCAAAGCCAGCCTCAGCAACTTATGGAGACCTTGAGCAACCTAGAAAACCCACAGTGAAGTTGTGATTTCTCATCACCTTCCTGCACGAATAAAGTCTCAGTGTGTGACTCTCGCAGACAGGTGTCCATCAGCCTGTTGACACGGGCATCATAGATTGCAATGAGCGGTTCTCCCTCTCCGTAGTGTGGTTCCTGAGTGAGCCGGGGGCTCTCCCTCTCCACAGCATGGCTCCTGAGTGAGCCGGGGGCGTGGAGAGAAGGCGGAAGAGCTTTGGGAGCTGGTGCTGGGGTCCCAGGCCCCCAGGAGAGTGCGGCTTCCATCTCCACAGGCACCTCTCCCATCAGAGTGCCCATCTGGGTGCTGAGACTGAGGCTAGCTGGCTCCGCCTGGCACTCGCTCTCCTTAACTGTATACTTAAAATTAACTAACGTTTCACGTATTTGGGGGGGGCATTTTCAAATAAATAAAAAGATGCAACTTTTTTATTTCTTATATATCCGTTCATCATCTATCATCTATCCATTATCTATCAGAATTTTTGTTTGTTTGTACTGGGAATTGAGCCCAGGGGTACTCTACCACTGAGATACATCCTTAGTCCTTTTTTGATTTTGATTTTGAGGCAGGGTCTCACTAAATTGCTAAAGACCTTAATAAATTGAGGCTGGCCTCGAACTTGCAATCTTCCTTCCTTAACCTCCAGAGTTGCTGGGATTGCCAGTGTGGGCCATCTGTCTACCACCCACCTATTTCTCTATCTAGCTCCTTCTATCCATCTTCCATCAATCACACACAGACACACACTCACACACCACACTAAACTCTATAGATTGTGTGACTTTGTACTTTTACACAGATGCAAAAATATTTATCTGCAAGTGAATATTCTTAGACATAAATATACCATTCTTAGAATTACCTACGCTGATAACATGTACATCAACTTTATTAATTTTAGATGCTGTATGATTTAATTTATTTTTATGACATTTTCAATATCCTCTCTTAAAATTCTAAACTCTTAGTTGGGATCCAAGGATTATCATGAGAAGTGATGTTGGAATATACATTAGTGCTATATGAATAACTTACATATATATATATATATATCTGCTAGATATATAGAAATAAAATTATCCCCATCTCCCTGGATATTGCCAAATTGCTCCTCACAGTGGTTGTTCTAGCTTAGCCCTCACTAGTGCTGCAGGAGGGTTTCCAGGTTCTCATATCCACACACACTGTACATTCTAATACTAACAAAAATCAAAATCACTTCCAATTCTGCAGTTGCTGCTGTCTCGTGGACACCTTTCATTGAGATACTATGTCTTTACTAACAGGTACACCTTTTTTCCTAGGTGGTCCTATTTTCATTAGGGAATTCTTACTGATGTTATCATTTGGGATTCTTATCCCACTTTGAAAATCAATAGCCACACGTTGTCCTCATAGACACCAGTTTAATCAAGGGCCTAAAGTAGCCTGCCCTTGGTGGGTGCTGATCCACACCTCAGCTCTGTGTTCCGTCCCCTCTAGGGCCGTCTGGGCAGAGCCCTCTGTTAGTGGTCTTGAGCGGGAACCATACAGAGCCAACAAATTTCACCAGCAGGAGCCACCAGTTGTACCTGCGCTGGTCCACCGACCACGCCACCAGCAAGAAGGGATTCCGGATCCGCTACACAGGTGGGTAACTGGCTCGGACTTGGTGATGAGTGTAGCAAAGTGATCTCCATTAAACTGAAAAACTGGACTGAGAGTCCATTAATAATCTGATTTCTGACCATTAATAATGAACTGCAAAAGAAAGCATGACGGGAAATTCCTCAGAGTGGTTTCTCCAAGCCACATTGGCAATTTGTTTAAAATTAATGAAGAAAATGATTAACCATTGAATTACATGTTGAAGGCAGCAAAGATATTTCTCAAAAGTTGAAATAATATCATTGAAACTAACATTAAAATGTGCTTAAACATTCGGGGAACAAACAGGATGTTGTTGCATTGCTATAAATTGTGCAATAATAATAATAATCTTTTACTAGTGAACACGTCATTTGACCTATGCATATTTGTCTTCACATATGATACACCCATGTGTGTGCTTGTGTGCCACACCCACATGTGTGTCTAATAAGTGTTTCATGTAAGCCTTTCCTTCACAGTGTGAATTGTCTTGCCTGTCCTTTATGTACTTTAATCATTCTGTCAGTAGTTATGTGTATTTGTTAAATTAACTGGTTAATCAGTAAATAATCATATTGGCCAGTACATTTAGGGAATATTAAATCCTGTGCACAATCCTTAATCTGATTTGACCACACCAGTGTTGGCACTGCCCTACAGAAGCAACTGGGGGACGATCTAAACTCCTGAGGACATGGCAGTTACAGGCACAAACGTCTAGATCCTTCACGGTACCTCACCACCTGCACCTGTGGTCACCTGTGAGATGCACCTGGAGAGCTGCTGGGCTGCTGTTAAGTGCCCAGTGCCCAGGCACAGTCCCACTGTGGCAGCTCCCATCTCAGGGTGAGGATCCCCACAGGACATAGGAAGAAGGCCAGAGGGAGGGGCCCTGGCTCCCTGGCTGGGGCCCTCCTAATGCTTAAGGGGCAGCAAACCTGCAGCAGGCTCAACTGGCCTGGGGCTCAGGTGGTCTTCCTGGGAACGTGTAGTGAAATGCACACAAACTGTGGTTACAAAAGCTGGAGCAGTGGTTGTGTGTGCCTCCGTCAGAACCTTTGTCTGAAGAACAGACGAATCATCAGGCTCTCAAGCCTTGAATACACGTCCCTTGTGCACAGATGGTCAGTGCAGGAATCACTGTGAATGGAATCCATCTTGTTCTAACAATGGTTTCCACCCTTAGGAGGGGATTTCCACTCATTGAACAAGAAGGTCCTCTTATCCCCTGCATTAGGAGAAGGTGGCTGTAAGGTTGCACTCCAGCCCTTGGACCTGTGCCTGTTAGAGCCAAATGCCTGTGAGGGGTGAAACACACGGAATGCACAGAGCTTTGCACTCCTTAGAGGTTCCAGGAACTCTGCTAAATGTTAGCCCCCAGTAATTTTCAATAAGGGATTAAATGAAAGTATCCCTGAAACATCTAGACGTGGTCTCAGGAGCCCAGCCCTGTAACATGGCCCTGTAACCATGCATCGTGTCCCCAGCCTGTGTTCGCCTTACAGAGGTGAGCTGTCAGTCATTTGGCCACAAGCACAGTATGACTGATCACCTTGGTAGGAAACCAGGTTGAAATCCCCAGAGAGCCTGGTGGTAGAGGAAGAGCACAGGAGGGCAGCCCCCAAAACACAGTTAGACCATCACTGCAAATCGCATCCTTGGCAGGCTGGGCGAAGCCCTCCACGCTGCTGACCCCCACGGCCTCATGTTCCCAGGTCCCTTCAAGGTGTCCCACTCTTTGCTCATGTCTGACCTGGGAGTGGGCCTGCAGTCAAGGCAGCCTCCCTGTTTTCCTTCCCTTTTTCACCACCCGGTGACTCTGGAGGTCAGAGGTCAGAGTGCCTGGTGCTTCTCTGAACCAAATGTGCTGATTCACCCAGAGTAAGAGCTCAGCCTAAACCAGCTGAAAATAGGAGCTGCATGGGTGGTGGAGCAGGGGGCAGAGGGGCCCACAGTGGCCATGGAGGATTCCCACAGTGGCCAGCGGGTTTTCCTCAACCAAACCAGGCTGTCGTAAAGATTTGAAATGTCCCACAGCAGACCCAGTTGGGAACAGTTGTCTGGGGTGCCTCTTGTGGAAACATTGCTGACCACCAGGGCCAGATGCTCACTGTGCTCCTGGGCAGACCCTGATGGCCCTCTGACCATTTCTAAGAAAGGTTGTGAGGTGACGTTCAGAGCCCCCCAGGGATGCGGGCCTTTAAAACCTCTGCCTCCCAAGCAGCCGGGAGCCTCCAGCACACGTGCTCCATGAGCCTCCAGCACACGTGCTCCATGTTCCTGTTCTTAGTGATTCCTGGGGCCCTGGGGCCTGCTGCCCAGAACTCACTAGAGCCAGATGGCCACAGGTCTGAACCTGAACTCAGAACCAGGGACAGGCTCTTGGCTCTAGATTTTGAGGATGCCTTTTAGAATCACTTCACGTGTTGGTGTGCATGGCCCAGTTTTAAAAAACTGGAGATTTTTCCTCTGTATCTCTCTGGCCCAGGGAGATGGTGCCGTCAGAGCTAGTGTGTGACTGACTTATCTGTGTTTGCATGCCCTCAGCCCCTTACTGCAGCCTGACCTCCACGCTGAAGAACGGCGGTGTTTTAAACAGGACCTCGGGAGCTGTTGGAAGCAAAGTGCATTACTTTTGCAAGCCTGGATATCGAATGGTTGGCCACAGCAATGCCACCTGCAGGCGGAACCCGGCTGGCATGTATCAGTGGGATGCCCTCATGCCCCTCTGCCAGGGTAAGGAATGTGCTTCCCTCCCCAACCTTGAGGTCTGTCCATGTTCTATTTTAGTCATGCTCTAAACGTGAGTGGAGCATTAGCTGGGCTACGAGGTGAGGAGACTCTGAAGGTGGCCTTCTAGCAGCAAACATGCAGCTTGGCACTTGCTGGGCAGACGCCCGGTGCTCCAGGAGGCGTGGCTTAGCACAACAGCCTGAATTCAGAGAATGAACACTCTGGATTCTGAGCAGTTATTTAATCCTCACTTCATTGTGAAATCGAAGAATGTGTCGTCCCATTAAGATTCACAATACATTTTCTTGACCACTGTATTAGTTAAAGTAGTCCTTTACTGAAAACCCTTCTCCTTGTTTTAGTTTAAATGCTCCTTTGAGTTGTCAGCTTTATGTTTGATTCTCTTTGGGCCACTTAAATCTAGGGCTTGCTAACACTGATTTCAGTATTTCATGCTTTTTGGATTTTTTTTTTCATTTTGTCTATCATATGCATAAAAACCAAGTTTTCAAAGAATTTTACTTTGGATGGAAGGGTTTGAAGTAATGACATTTTCATAGCTTCTTCTTACAAGGTTCGCATTCCTTATGAAATAGATGAGCCTTTGAGAGCTGGTCCTTCCCCGTGCTGGGCTTTCATGGGCTCCCGGGGTCTCTTCCTTGTGAAATGGTGGAATTCCTGGCGCTGCTCTGTGACAGTGACAGATGTGTATGGCTCCTGTATGTGTGACCCATGGAAAGTGATCAGATGCTTAGCTGTGTTATTTAGGGTTTACATCCAGAAATTCTTTTTCAATGTAATATAAGCATAAATATAGACTCAGGAAGTTTGTCTCATTAGGAATGATGCTTTTTTTTTTTTTTAAGAAAGCACTTTTTATTTTGGAAGAAGGTCCACTTCTTATCAGCTTTAAATATTTTATGACTCTCTGACATGGAACCTATTGCTGAAAAGGTGGGTGCCTGGTGCTCTGTATCCTGTTGGCACTGGGAACAGAGTGCCAGGGGCAAAGTAATGACCCCCACAGCAGCATGACTCCAAAGAGGGATTGTAGAAGACCCCCAGGATCAAGTCCTGCAGGGCCGTGTCAACCTGAGTCCAGATACGTGTGCTCAGGGTGGAGCCCAGAGGTTCTGCAGGGGCTTGCACTGGGCGAGGGGTGCCCTGAAAGGTGCGTCTGGCCAGCAGGAGTCTGCCTTCCCTCCAGGGAGGAGCTCTGGGGCTCTGGAGATCCGGGGCAAGATGGGACGCAGCTGGCTTCTCCATGAGAAGGAGGAGCCCAGGATGGCCGGAGGCTTGCTGGTGGGCTTCCACCCCGTACACCTGCCTAGAGCTACTCAGTGTGGAGTTCATGGCTGGGAATGGGCGTGTGCTGGCACCAAGCCCTCTGGAGTTCTCAGTCGGGGGCCAGACCCAGTGGCTGTGAGCCACGCATCTCCACTGTGCTGAGCACTGCCCAGAAGCACTGGCCTCCAGGTTGGGACCCGTCACAGAGCGCCTGCTGAAAGGAAGTGAGGATGTTGCCCCTCAGATGGCTCCTTGAAGATCCACGGCCCCTGTGATCTGATCTCGAGGTTTGGCACCTGAGAATCACCTTCCTGGGGTTTGCCATGCTTTCATGTAAACAGGAAGTCAATATGATTTTGTTCTCTTCATAAATTTTGACCTTTAAGACATGGAGGGACCTTAAAAACCATCCAGTTCCACTTAATCTATCTGTTTAGGCGGAAGGGCATGAAGTTAACAGGCATGCTGATGGTCAGTGTGGTTCTGAAATCCCATCCTGCCCCCTGGGCAGGTTTCAGTCAAGTGTCAGGCAGCAGGTACCATCTGGAGTGGGCCATGTCACGGACACTTCAGTTTAGTCACTGCACGAGTCTTTCAGATCCTCCCTTAGATGTGTACAATTCGTGTAAGTAGCATGTTACCTGTGGTCATATAAAAAATATTTTATCATGTATGATATAATGTTTAAAGCAAAAAAAAGTAGAATAGAAATCAGAATTTTTGGATTGTTTTAATTATGTAGTACAATTAAGCATTTTTTCTTTTAAAAAATAAAATTAGAATTTTAAGTAGTAAAACTGATTACCTAGACAGGTCATCATCATCAAGGAGTTTGTAATATGTAAATAGAATAGAGTTCAGTAGCATACTTTGCTCCTTCATGGAATGGGCGTGTGAAGGCCTGCCTGAAGAGTCCTCAGACTTGATCTACGTTTCACCTGAAGGGTCAGGAGCCGTTGCTGCAGTACTCTCTGAAAGGAGAGCCATTTGTGCAGTGTTAGCCACTGGCCTTCCGCGGGAGCTCCTGGGCAGCGGCTCCTAGGGGTCTCATGCACAGAGACCCCGGAGTTCTTTAAACCCTGAGAAAGGAGAGGCAGCTTAAATTAGTTTAATGTACCCAGCATCTTTTTTCTTAAAGATTCTGATCTAGTGTCAGAATCTGTTTTGTTCTCTTCTGTTTTCACTGACAATTTTTGGCAGAGGACTTGGAGAAGCCAGAATTTTGTGAGCCAACTGTTCACGTTTGGAGCTGGAGGGCAGAAGTGAGGGTCACAGCTACTCAGCCCCACCCCCCCTCCCTGTTTCCTGCCATTCAAATTCTACATGAATGGTAGCTGTTTCCATCAGGCTTGGATTGGGACCCATGAGGCTCCTGCTGCAGAAGTTGGGGGTGGTGAGCTCAGGGTGCAGAGCTGGGGCAGTGTTTCCTCCAGAGAACCCTGGAGACTTGAAGTTAGCTTGCAGATCAAAGGGGCTGGCCACTGGTCATCAGGCTGGATCCATTTATTGGTTTCAGAGAACTCCAGGATGTTTTTCTCACTTTGTTGACCTTTTAAGTTATTGCTTTCAGCAAAGCCGCCTTGGTTTCTGTCCTCCTCTGCAAAGCCAGGCATATCTCCTGTCCTGCAGGCTTCATTTCCTGCCTTGAAGCAAGAGACTCTGCCAAGCAGCTATTTCATTATCAGTACACTAATCTCATTCATCTAGAGGAGGAGGCTGAACTGGAACTGAAATGTCTGCATTATCTCAAGGATGCAGTTAAACGGGGGCATCGCAGCGCACGCTTTCAAGCTGCGCCTGGTGAAGACAGAGCGATTCCCGAGTAGCTATTTATTTTGAAGCTCTGCTTCTCAGAACCCTGGATAAGCCAGAGCTTCAGCTTGGCATTGCCTCTGTCTATTGTTTATTTATGCTTTGCTGGCATTTCTGCAGGCAATGAGGGTAAGAAAAATGATCTGTTTCAGAAAGTGCACGTAGAGCTTCTGTTTTAAAGTCAGACCTTTAAGATAGACAGGGAAAAGCATTCTCTGCTATCACACCCTGTTTTGAAGGAGGTGGGGGAGCTGAAGAGATGGTGGATAGAGACGTGATTCACGTGGGTCTGCTTGCATATCTCTTTAATCTTTATAGTCCTCAGTGTCCAAGGATGACCTTTAACCAAAAAGTACAATGACAAGTTGCCTGAGACGAAGTTTGAACCCAGGCCTCTGAGTTATCTCCATGACACCTTGACAATAAAAATGTTATTATCAAGTGCTGGGAGACTGTGTCTGAGTCCTGGGGTAAAGGAAGTATTTTATAAGTCTTACGCATGCTTCTTATGAGTGCACCGATCATAGGTAATTATGACTTTAGCCTAATTTTCATATACACATTCATTTGTCTCTATGAAATTGTCGATCTTCTGTGTCTTCATAATATCTCAATATTTCTGGAACTTTCGATTTAAATATAAATTCAATTAATAGAAATTTCTAGAATTTCTAAATGTCATATCCCATGGTGTGTGTGTGTGTGTGTGTGTGTGTGTGTATGCATGTGTGTGAGCATGTATGCATGTGTGTGCGTGTATGCGTATGTGTGTGCGTGTACAGACAGGTTGTAGGCATTACGTCACTCATGCTCTAAATGACCAGGATGTGAATCCACATAGTCCCTGGAGCCCAAACTTGCTAAATCCCTTTAATCATATTATGAAGTGAGGTGTATCCTACTTCCCCTTAATCAAATCAACCTTTCTCGTTATTATGGGATTCGAGTTGAATAGATGGTCGTGGAAATGGCAATCCTGACTCACAATGTTGGAATGGACCCTTCCCACCCAGCACTGCTGGACTGTGCACTGCCGGACCGTGTGCCCTGCACAGGTTTCACTTTTCCGCCTGTCAGTGGAGAGGCCAATAACACCCCACCCGTTTTGCTTGAAGGATTAAATGAGAGTGTCGGCATGAAACCCTTACAAGAGCACCAGGTGGAAATAGGTGCCTGGTACAAAGAACTCTGCCCCTACACGGGGGCGTGGCAAGGGCTTCCAGGGTGGGCTTGTTACTTGCTGCCAGGTAGCACATGGTCAAATGTCTAAAGTCGATGATATTTATGTCACTAAGCTGGTGACGGGTTTCCCCTCTTGCTCATGATAACTGAAGTCAGGGATTGGCAAGCTTTTCCTAGAAGGGGACACGTAGTAAACATTTCAGTCTTTGTGGGTCACATGTAGTCAACAACAAAATCTTGATTTTTAAGTTTCTCACAATTCTTTTAAAATGCAGAAGTCATTTTGAGCTTGCAAGCTGTATGAAGTTGCAGGCTGACCTCTGTGGACCCCCACATGAAGGCTGTGGCTGGGATCAGCTCAGGGTGCCCAGCACGGCTCAGCCGGTGTCCATGCCTCCTACAGTGTGCAGATCCTAGCTCAGACATCTTACTGCAGGTGAAATTTTCCTTGACCATGAGCTAAAACCCAGCATGCTCATTCATTAAATTAAATAATGCATTTCCTCCACCCACACTCAGCACACACCGTGTTTCACAAAGCTTCCTGCTTCTGAATGGATCTGAAATGTGGTTAGTGGTTAAAGCAGCAGTGAGCAGAAGAGGGCATGAGGCATAATTTTGCATAGTACCAGGGGTTCCGGACAAAGAACCGTGGGAGTATGCAAAGTAGTAAATTCCCAAAGACACTCAGCTGCCCCACGGAAAGAGTGGCTCTAGGAAAATAGATCAGCCCTGTCCCGTGGAATAAAGGAAACTCCATGATGAGGGCTTAGTGCTTAACATGGAGAAGCCAGCACGACGAGGCCTGTTCACCGTGTCTCAAAACCAGGGGAAGGACCTTGAGCCTGTCTTCTACTTCTGGAGAGGAGGGGCAAGGAGCTGCGTGGGCAGGGAGCAGGGAGGTGTCACACAACTTCCCACTCCAGCATGTGGGACTCTGGAAACGATGGCTCCTCAGTTGGTCTACGCAGAGGAGAGACAGTGAGATGCCCCGTGTGCGGCTGAAGCCACCTGCCCAGGAAGAACAGGTGAACAGGTGATGTCCTTCCTTAAGGAGGCACAGCCACAGCCTCTGCAGGGAGCGTGATGGTTTGAAAAGTCATCCCCGGTGGGAGGGAGAGCTGTCCCTCAGGGAAGCGACCATGTGGCTTTCTACCTCCTGAAGTGCGGAAAGCTAAAGGTGGAGAAGTGAGCACTCCAGGGCTGGGGGGCCCAGCCCTGTCCCGGGAAAGCAGTGCTGCTGTGGGGCTGGAGGGCCGTGGGGAGGGTGTCCACAGCCCCCTCCAGGTGGTGGGTGTGTGGTGTCCCGCCCTCTCTGTGCCTTGGTGGCTCTCTGTCAGCGTGCGGACGTCTTCATCGCTGCTGTAAGCCCATCTCTCCTCTCCAGGGTGCCTTTGGCACTCCAACCCTGTGCTCCCAAGGTCCAGCTCTTATCCAACTCCTAAGCTTTGTTTTGTCCTTGGGTCTGTCCATTTCTCTTGACCAGGGGTTTTAACTCTCAAAGTTTGTGAGAATCACCTGGAGCACTTGTTAAAGAGGAACACTTCTACCCAGCCCTGGGGAAGTCGCTCCAGAGGTTCCCATGTGCCTGAGCCCCCAGGGCCCAGCTTTCCCCGGGACCTGAGTGGCAGAGCTATAGTGGATCCTTGTGCAAGTCCCCAACAGACTGCATGTGTCCATGGCCAGAGGTGTCCTGTCTTTTTCTGGCATCTGCATAGCGCCTGGACCCAAACAGCTGTCAGTACGAAGATCCAGATGAACGGATGTGGCTCAGCATATTGACCACTGCTTCCTTCAAGTGATTGCTGACATGTGTGACGTCGGGGGAGACAGCCTGCAGTTAGGCCACCGATGGTGTCTTCAGCTTTTCAGAGCAGCGATGGCAGTGCTTCAGAATAGCTTCCAGCACTCGGGCATCCCTGAGCGCAGCCAGTGTGCTCCTGATGGCTACAGCCTTACAGAGGTGACCGTGAGGAAGGAGGCCGGGTGACCCAGATCAGAAAGGCTGGACTCTTCAGAGAGAGAGGAAATGGTGACAGAGACAGGCACACAGAGAGAACCATGATGGGGAAGAGACACTGAGGCCACAGGAGCCAACCCTGCCACACTGTCCTTGGCTTTCTGCTCCCAGAGCTGAGAACCGTTCCTGGGTTGAAGCCCCTGTGTCTGGCTGTTCCATGGACAGCACCACACACACACACACACACACGAGTTAAAGTGCTAGTGGTGGTGTGGATCTTGGTCTATGTGATTTTGAAAATTGGAGGCACTGGTGACGTAGGCCACGAGATTTTCTTTCTGGGTGGAAAACAGGGGAAAGGGAAATAATCAAATATTGAACTTGGTCTGTCACCTGGAGAGTCTTAGTGTGTGGTTGAAGGAGACTCAACACGTGGGATTGGAGGCTGTGGACACTGGGTACCACAGTGCTGCCACACAGCGTGGCCGCGGGGCTGAGTCCCTCAGCCGGGCAAGGGCAGCAGAGGGAGTCCAGGGGAAGGAGCCCTGAGCGGACATCCGTGTGAGGTGGGAGGCTGGAGAACATGTCCATCGCAGTGGATGTGCTGCCTGGGTCTCGCTAGTGAAGGAGCCGTTCTAACATGTGACGTAACTGAAGAATGTGGTCGTTCCCATCAGCATTCTGTGATATCAACGCTGTCGGGGGCAGTGTGGGGGGCAGGGTGCGCCCTCACTCTGCTGATTTCATTTTATTTTAAAAATACGTTTTTTATTGTTTTATTTTTTTTTTGCAGGTCACTAGCTCTTTATTAAAAAAAAAAAGGTATCAAAGCAGTGAATACAGCAAATTTAACTGACACAGACACTTAAAGACTTGGAAAAATTAAGATGATACATTGTAAATAATACATTTAAGATAATACACTTGCTTCAATACTTTTTTATTGAAAATAAAGATAATATTTAGGGAATACAAGGTAATATTCCATTATTTTAAGTAGGAAAAAATTTAAAAATACACTGTTAACCTACAGGGAAATGCTGGTCCATTTACCAGATATACTAAACCCTTCTAATATCCCACCTAGGGTCTCTGCAAAATATAAATTGTCTATAAGACTATCAAGTTAATTGGCACTTGCTAAACTCATTAGTAGGTCTCTGTGGGCCGTAAGCCACAGTAGCATGCAGTGTGCAGTGTGCAGCACCGGGTGGATTCCGTTCTCCTTCTACATTACCTTTAACATGCACGGGTAAGTAAATAATGAGGCAACACGTTCAGGATGGAAGTGCATGCCAGGGATACTTAGCAAAGTAAAATTGGCCAACAGGAGGACTGTGAGAGGTTCTTATGATGGAAGGCATGCTCGTGTGAGGGCTGGAGGGGAGGGGAGGGCCCTGGAGGTGACAGAGGAGGGCTGGAGGGAGAGTTCGGGGCTGGAGGCTGTGGGCTGCCACTGTTTGAGGGCAGGAGGAAGTAAGGGAACCAGAATTGGTGAAAGAACGAGTAGAAGAGGAAACATCTGAGGTTGATCTGCGTCTGGGTCTGAGAAAGGGTGGAGAGACCCCCGCCTGCCCAGCAGGGAGCAGAGGTGGCTGACCGTGAGCCACCTTCTGCAGCTACCCACAGCAACGGGACACAGCGGGGCTCTGGGCAGCAGGCGGGTGCACCCCCTGGGCCTGTTAGAACCGTGGCTGACATGAGGCTGGGTTGTAACTGTGTGTTGAGGGGGGCATGTCTGCCTATGCCACCACCTTACTCCTTTGTAACACACAATTTCCCCTTGTTTTAAGAGCTAACAAAATTTTCTTGTAGATTTCTTCATCATTTTATTTGTGGTTTGAGGCCTAAGACTTCCAGCCACTTGATTCTCTTTTTTAAAAATTTTTACTTGTTCCTTTTAGTTACACATGACAATAGACTTTTTTTAATTATTTGTTTTAATTATTTAAAATGACAGTAGAATGCACTTATGCACTTTGATATATGCATATACTTATGCATAGATGGGATATAATTTCTCACTTTTCTGAGTGTACAGGGTGTAGAGTTACATTGGTCATGCAGTCACATACATACATACAGTAGTAACTCCTGTGTCATTCTACTCTCTCTCCTATCCCCCATCCCCTGACTCCCCTCCTTTCACTTCCCTCCACCTAATCTAAGGCCATGTGTTATTTATATATAAAACACATTACAATTCTTAATGCACATGTATACCACAACTTTCCATAGCTCTGGTTGTATATAAAGTATGTTGACACCCAATTCATGCCTTCATACATGTAGTTTGTATATGATGTCCCTTGTTACTCCCCTGCCCCCTCCCTGGTGGGACTGGGAGGGAGAGCATGGGAGGAATGGAAGAATTCTAGTAGAGTACATTTTGACATACCATACATACATGGAGTATCACTTCTCGTTTTTATGGGGGTGCGTGATGTGCATTACACTGGCCATGTACTCACAATGAACATAGAAAAGTCATGTCTGCTCACTCCACTGTCTTTCCTATTCCCACTCCCTCCCTCTCCTTTGTTTCCCTTTGTCTAATCCAGGGAACTTCTATCCCCCACCTCCTTGTGGTGGGTTAGTATCTGCATATCAGAGAGAACATTTGGCTCATTTCACTTAGCATGACAGTCTCTAGTTCTATCCATTATTTACTGGAAAATGCCATAATTTCTTTCTTTATGGCTGAGTAATGTTCCATTGTGTATATGCACCACAATTTCTTTATCTGTTCGTCTGTTGAAGGACACCTACGTTGGTTCCCTAGTTTAGCTACTGTGAACTGAGCTGCTATAAACACTGATGTGGCTGCATGACTATAGTATGCTGACTTTAAGTTCTTTGGATATAAACCAAGGAGTGACATAACTGGGTCAAATGCCGGTTCCATTGTAAGCTTTCTAAGAAATCTCCATACTGCTTTCCAGAGTGGTTGCACCAATTTGCAGTCCCACCAGCAGTGTATGAGTGAATCTTTCTCCCTACATGGTCAACAATATTTATTGTTACTTGTATTCTTGATGATTGTCGTTCTGACTGGAGTGAGGTGAAATCTTACTGTAGTTCTAATTTTCATTTCTCTATTTGCTAGAGAAGTTGAACATCTTTCAAGTATCTGTTGACTGATTGTATTTCTTCTGTGAAGTGTCTCTTTAGTTCCTTTGCCTATTTACTGATTGGGTTATTTGGTTGTTCTGTTTTTTGATGTAAATTATTTTGAACTTTTTATATATGCTGGAGATTAATGCTCTATCTGAGGTGCATGTAATAAAGATTTTCTCCCATTCTGTAGGCTCTGTCTTCACATTGATTGTTTTCTTTGCAATAAAGAAGCTTTTTAGTTTGATACAATCCCATTTATTGGCTCTTGATTTTACTTCTTGCACTTTAGGAGTCTTGTTGAGAACTTGGATTCCTAAGCCTACATGTTGGAGATTTGGGCCTATTTTTCTTCTAGTAGGTGGAGGGTCTCTGGTCTAATGTGTAGGTTCTTAAATTACTTGGAGTTGAGTTTGTGCAGGGTGAAAGAGAAAGGTTTGATTTCATTTTGTTGCATCTGGATCTCCAGTTTTCCCAGCACCTTTTGTTGAAGAGGCTGTCTTTTCTCAGTGCCTGTTTATGGTGCCTTGGTCTAGGAGGAAGGACTGTGTTCATGTGGGTTGGCCTCTGTGTCCTCTATTCTGTAGTCTTCATGTTCGTTTTGGTTCCAATACTACTTGTCTTTTGTTGCTGGAGCTCTGTAGTATGATTTAAGGTCTGGTGTTGTGTTGTGATGCCTCCTGTTTCACTTTTCTCACTGAGGATTGCTTGGGTATTCTGGGTCTCTTATTTTTTCAAATGAAAAATGCCTGCTTTTTCTATTTCTATGAGGAATGACATTGGGATCTTGATTGGAATGGCATTAAATCTGTATAGCACTTTTGGAAGTATGGCCATTTTGACAATATCAATTCTGCCTATCCAAGAACAAGGTAGGTCTTTCCATATTCTAAGGTCTTCCTCAATTTCTTTCTTTAGGGTTCTGTAGTTTTCATTGTAGAGGTCTTTCACCTCTTTTATTAGATTGAGCCCCAAATATTTTACTTTTATTGAGGCTATTGTGAATGGGATAATTTTCAGTTGATTCATCCCTGATGTTTAGGAATGCAGTTGAATTATGGGTGTTAATTTTATATCCTGCTGCTTTGCTGAATTTGTTTATAAGTTCTAGAAGTTTTCTGGTGGAGTTTTTTGGGTCTTCTAAATACAGAATCATGTCATCAGCAAATAGGGATTTTTGAGTTCTTCTTTTCCTCTTCGTATCCCTTTAATTTCTTTCTTCTGTCTAATTCATACTGATTTTAGATTGGGCATATTGGCATTTAAATTCAGATTCTTAACTGACACCGAATCTGTGGGGACTTGGAAAAGTCATTCAATGTCTCTCGGCTTCTGTTTCTTCACTTGCAAGAGGGGCTGGCCCCAGCCACCTGGCCATCTGCCAACTTCAAGGAAGCCCGGGCCTGGAGGAGGCTGCGGGGGGCCAGGCAGGGAGGCCCGGACTTGCAGTGGGGAGGCACTGAGGCCAGAGGATGGGGTGTGGGCTGGAGAGGCTGAGAGGCTCTGCAGGGATTTGATGGTGCTGCAAGTGTTTGGAGAGATTGAAGGAGACCATGTGCTTGCCTGGCCAGGGACAGTTACCCGTGATCTCAGCACAGGGTCATCTGCCGTCCATCTGTGCACTGTCTGTGACCCTCTTCCCTGTGCCAGCCCCAGGCTCACCATTGGGTTCACGGTGAGCAAGAGAGACGAGGCTGAGGATGTGCCAAATCCACCAACCTCAGAAACCCTGGGTGGATCTTCCTGAGTCCATTCCTGTCCGCCACCTAACTGAGCACATTTAAATAATGATTTAATGGACTGTTAAAAACTCTGGTGCTTCATCCATGCATGTCTGAGGCCAGAGGAGATGTGGACCAATAGGTCTATGTAAATTCCCAGTTTTCCGTGCAGTGCAGCCTTTTGTTCTCCCTAGTCTCTGTCACCATGCAGCCATCAGAGCTGGCGGTTCCTACCGTGACCTTCATGGTCAGAGTTCAGCCTGCACTCAGTCCAGAACCACTTGATGAATACCTGCATCTCCTGTCGTTGGACAACTTTTGCTGATTCTTTTACTGAAGACATCAATCTCTTGGGTATTCTATTTGGAAATTTTAAGAAATAAGGATAAAATAAAATGAGAGCGCCATGGTTAGTCAAGGACTAGAGCGCCCATGGTCCCCACTATAGTAGTTCAGTGGTCTGTCCTCACTTGGCCTTCCAGCAGGACGAGTGAGGTCCCTCTCAACACACAGGGACAGTCAGCAAAAGCCGAATCCCATCCTGGACTGCTTTGGATTCATGCTTGTTGTCTCAGACTTCCTCTGGCCAACACTGAGCTCAAGTGGAACTGAAAGTCTGGGACCTGGGGAGACTTGTACCTTGGAGTATGCCGACAGCTGTTCCAATCATGAGCAGTAGCGGAACACTGAAAGGCTGGCTTTCCTGAGCTGCTGCAGAAGGGAAGTTAACGACGTTGAGTTTAAGCACCGAGAGAATTGTGAGGGGACACTAGAACCGGAGGCCTTTGGGAGAGGGACAGTCACTGTTAAGCCTGTGCTCCAGGGTCTTTCTCTGGTTTTAGAGTCGACCTTGAGGTATATGGTTAGAATCGTTACTTGTTGATGTGAAGGGCTGAGCTGTGAATTTCCAATATTCATGCATATCCTTTAAGGAATCTGCCGCTCCAGTGGGTGATGTCCTCTAACTGGTAGAAACTATATTCCACTTATTTTCATTTATGATGAGTACTTAGGCTCAAAGTTTATTATTTCTATTACTTTTAAATTACTATCACCAAGGAATCTGGTCTCTCAATTTTGTTAATGCTTTTGATTTATAATTATATTTTAGTTTATTCCTAATTTTACTTTTACATATTGAGACTTTTATGGGATACATTTTAGATAATTTATCTTTTAATCTACCTATGTGTCTATGTAATCTACCAATCATTTATCTATTCAATTATCTATCTATCCATCTATCATTGCATCATTCTGCCTCTATAGCCATCCATTCATGTCCATCCATCTATTTCTCCATCCACTGACCATCCATCTTCTTCTGTCTATCTTCTGTCTGTCAATCTATCTGTCCTCTATGTATCACTAGGTATGTATTTGTTCCCTTGGTTTTTTTCTCCTCCTCCTTCTCCTTTTTGTTCAATGGTGGACCTACTTTGGCTTGGTCTGTAGATTGAGCGTTTCCATGACATTTAGCTCTTTAGATGTGCCTTGGAGTGCTCTTCTGGTCTGAGCACAGTATCTATTGACCCCCATTAAGTACTGTGCACTGATTCACTGAAGAAAGAGGCCTGGGCACACCTGCAGAGCGTTTTCTAGATCAGACACCACAGACGGGTTTTCAAGGTTTGGTGCTTTTATCTTTAACTCTCTGCATGCTTACACCTGGGTATACGGGAAACAAGAAAAGGGCTTTGGTCCTTTATTCTGAAACTGAGCTCCCATTGTTTTCAGTGCCCACTTTGAGGTTTTAAATTGATAGTTGCTTAAACTCTTTGGGTTCTTTCAAGTAACCCTAGTTATGAGTTCTGAAGGACCCGTGAAGCTGGTCTGGCAACACTGCGTGATGACTTGGGCCGCCGGCCGCGTGGAGAACACAGGGGCTCTGGTCCTCAGGGCCAGGGTCTAGTGGTGGCACCACTTAACACCTCTCGAGTTTCGAGATATGCTTCTCTCCTCTCTGTGCTCTGGGTTTGTTGTTCTTATTAAGCTGGAGCTGAAGATTCAGGTCAATGATCTGGAGAATTTATCAGCTCCCCAAAGGTCCTGGTGTTGAAGACATATTAAGCAGCTCCTGTCCTTTAAGAGGCAACTCAATCTCTCCTGCTGATTCATTTTTCACCTGTAAACAAAAAGAAGGATTAAAGTGGAGCAGTGCTGGTTGCCCGGGGCCTGATGACACTTCCTGTCCCCTGCGGAGCTGTAGGCTAATGCCCATGCAGCTGTGGAGGCAGGTTAGGCTTTAGATGGGAGGTGTCCCTCAGAGCTCACGTGAGGGACAAGCAAGAGAGCTTCTAGGGGAAATGATGGGGTAATGAGAGCCTTCACCTGATCAGCAGGTCTGTCTTTTTGAATGGATTAACTGGGTGGTGACTGCAGGCAGGTGGGGTGTGGCTGGAGGCGGGTCACTGGGGACGAGCGACTCCATCCTGTCCATAACCAAATGCCCATCGTACGTCCCAGGACCACAGCCCTAGCTTTCTAGTCTCCATATCTTTGCTAGCACTAGTCGTTGTCCAGGTTTTAAAATAGATTTTATTATTCTTCAATTGCAGGTCATGAAACTGGGACTAGAAATAGGCCAAGTCCTTTGCCGAGTATCAGGACCCACAAGAGCGTCTGGGTCTGGCCCGTCCCAGGGAGCGGCCTTCTCTCTGTAGCAAGGCCGGGTAGACAGGGACCTGCCGTGCTCTCCTGATCCAGGGCACTCTTGCGCAGCAGGGGATCCGTGGGCTGTGTGGGCGGTGGCAGTGACCTATCTGGTCAGAAGTGCTGCGTGATTTACTTTGTTTCTCCAGCTTTCTTTGGGCCATGGCTTTCCACTGAAGGAAACCCCGTCTTGTATTCCTAAGAAATGGTGTTTTAAACACCTGTAGCTGCAACTTCTTAACAGAAGGGTGAAGTTAGATGGGTGCAGCCTGCTCGGGCCACCACCTTCCCAAGTCAATGTCCCACAGGGCTTGTTTCCGGGCTAGAGCCTGTTGACTAATTAGCTGTGTGTCTGTCTGCCCTATGGGGTCACATGTTTCTAATAGTGATCTTGTTAATTTCAAATCAAGGGGCTTTTCTCTTCCTTGGGCTGTTGTGTTCAACATCTCAGGGAGGGTCAGAACGGCTGCTTCTGGGGAAGTCTTTTCCTTTCAGAGCACCTGCTGCCTTGAAGCTGTCCGTCTGTCTGCTATTGGTCTGCAAAACCCACCTCATCACCTGCCTCCACCTGCCTCCCTCAGAGGCTGCCCTCGGCACCGCTGCACAGGGAGGGCGGCCCTGCCCGTGCTCCTGGGTGCCCCTTGAGTGCGCCTGGCTGCACAGGGTCCCGTGAGGGAGCAGTGAGAGACAGTGTCTCCTGGGGCGCGAGGCCAGGTGGTCTCCTCCTGGGCTCAGATTCCACCTCACCCCAGCACATCATTTATCCTGCCTTGGAGGCCGGCCAGGAGTCCAGTGGGAGGCTGAGTCGTGTCTAATTACCAAGGAAAGTTCTTGGAAAATCAAGGGCCAGGGAAAGTCAGCAGAGGCTGCCAGGGAGAAGGGCCGAGAAAGCCCAGGTTCAGCGTGGCCGCTGTGCTCTCAGAATATAATTTGGAAATCTGTTTCTAACCTACGGACTGACTGATTGTCACTGGTGGCTGGACACTGGGATTAGACATAAATGTGAATGCAGTGAACTATGGCAGGTGGGGATAGGGCAGGAGACCAGGAGGGCAACTGTCTGCCACCTGAGACCTCAGTCTTGCCCCGCCAGGTATTGTCTAAGAATCTGGGCAATTCTCCCAACAGTTTTAACACCCCCTGGCGAAATGCAGGGAGCCTCCTTCTTCCACGGTGGTGGAGTCAGACAGGCTCCGCTGAAGCACAGAGCCAGGTCTCCACGCAGAGTGTCCATGTGTCCACTGAAACACCCCTCATACCAAGAACCAGGAGGTTGCCAAGCTAAATGAGAATGATGGCCAGCAGACGTCTGCCTCAGGAGGACAGAGGCCCCACTGTCTGACGGGGCTTAGAGTAGCCACCCCAGAAGCTTCAGTGAGAGATCATGAGCCTGCTGAATACACTGGAAAACAGAAGGCCCCCACAGAAATGCGAGAGTTCAAAGAACAACCGAATGGAATTACTCGAACTAAAAAATACTACAACTGAAATAAAAGACTCAAAGGATGGGCTCCACCCCCCGCAGAGCAGGGAGGACAGGAAGGGCCCGGAGGGAGGACAGCAGTGGGATCACCCAGGGTGAACACTGTCACAAGGGGCCCACAGTTGTGCCATCGGGGTCCCAGGAGGGGGAGAGGGCGAGGCAGAGGATGTATGGGAGAAGTGGGGGTGGGACTCCCCAAACTTGGCACATGGTGTCAGCCTTGAGATTCAGAGAGGAGGGGTCCCCAAGTGCCAGAGGACTGAGGACAGTCCCACCAGGCCCACGGGGCAGAAACAAGGAAATAACCCCCCCAAAGCTACCAGACGGCAGCACGGTCCCTCCAGGGGAAGGAGGACCCAGGGACCAGGGACGCCGAGGAAAGGACCATGCACTGAAATCTGAGGGGCAGGACTCCCTTCAGGAGCCGGGGTCGAGAGGCTTCCCAGCTGAAGCATCCCTGAGCCCCGCAGCAGACCTGCAGGGAGGCCCGAGGATGAGCAGGAGGTGACACACCGGGAGCAGTGGCCAGGCAAGGAGGACAGAACAGGGAGACCTGGTGCAGAGGGGCCTCTCCTCCTGGTGTCCACAGTCATCCTTGACGCAAAACAGGACCAGGCGGCTCTCGGCACACCTGGGGAGAACAACCCAGGGGACAGAATATAAGTAAGGGGATAGGGAATAAGCATTTTATAAATGGTGGATTTCTGAAAATCCCCCTCAGTTTGCCCTTCTGTTTACCCAGGAGGAGATGAGAACCGACATTGAGCTCTGTTACACGTCTAGACCACAGGTCACCAACTCAGGGCTGAAACTCAGCTGAGGACACAGCAGTCACCTCTCTTGGCTGGTCACAGGGAGCCCGTCCTGAGGGCGTGTTTAAGGCGTGTGCTGGTGGCATTCACGCAGCAGTGCCAGGGCCTGCAGTGTGCCGGAGCTGCGTGCTGGTGAACACGCTGCTGTTTATCACGCAGCTTTTCTTCATGTCGGGCGTGCCCCTTCCTGGGTGGTTTTCTCTCTGCTCTTTGTTTAAATTCGTGACACGCTGGCCTCAACAGCTGTGCTACCGTAAGCTTCCTGAGCTTGGTGGACCGTCCTCTGCAGCCGCGGCTCTGGACCTCTCTCTTCCCGAGGGCAGGACCACACAGGGACATACTGCCCTTCAGAGGGAGCTTCTGAAGAGCAGAGTGCGTCCTACAAGCCACCGGGTCCTTCATGGGGAGCGGTGTGTGTGCGACTGTGCTGCTGCCTCTGCAGCTATCAGTGTGTAAGCTTCACACCTGCCAGGCTGTCGCTCACAGGGCACTGACGTGGCAGGACTTGGTAAAGTTCTGGGAAGGCCATGTAGCCCACCACAGAGCCTGGAGAGCCATCCGTCCTCAGCCCAGCTGCTCCCGAGTGGCTCTGGGATCAGCAGGAGGGCCAGCAGGAGGCACACCAAGCTCCCACAAGTCCTGGCACAGACATTCTTGCTGGAGATTTGTGATTTATTTGCTTGGCAAATCTACAACTATATCTTCACTGTCTTGCTTTAGCACATTTATTTTGCAATTAACCTGTTTGGCAGCAATTAGCACCAAAACAGATTATATTTCATTGGAAAGTAAGTAATTTTTTCCCACATATCAAGAGAGTCGAGGGCTGGGTTGCAGCTCAGTGGTAGAACACTTGCCCAGCGTGTGCAAGGCCCTGAGTTCCACCCCCACATCATAAAAAAGGGTAGTTGATAATGAAAGTTGTAATGTTCTCAAACTTTTTGTGTGTTGAGTGCACAGCAGAGAACAGGGTCCCAGTGATGTCCTGAGCTGTGGCCATCTCACGGCAGGATCTGTGGAAGTGGTATTGGCATTGATTATGAAAGCAACTGGTGATTTTAAGAAGCCTGAGCACGAGACAATAGTTTAGCACAATAGCACAAGACAAGACGACGTGCAAAGCATTTACGTATTGCTTCATGGAACAGCATCTGGATTTAAATGTGTTCTTGCACACAGTGCCCTACCAGTTCACTCAGGGCAGGACCCAGGGTGGAAACCATCGTCCTCTCCGAGAGTGGACTTGGACAGGAGGATAAAGAAGGCGTGGGCCTGGCTTCCTGGGCAGAAGGCAAGCAGGTTCACGCCTCCCACTGACCGACCAGGCTCCGCGCTGGCTCCTCTATAGCGCGTCTCCCTGTGGCCTGCCCTCCAGGTCCTGGGGTGTGAGTCGTCCTGCCCTGGGTCCTTGCTCCCACTGGGTCCCCTGGGTGTTCTGCCTCAGGTCTGATGGCTTTCCCATGGCTCCGACCTTCCCTGGCTGCAAACCCAGCCAGGCCCACCATTGGCACCATGGCGATCTGCCCCCAGCTTGCCTCAGCTGGGTGGGGACCAGGCTTGAAGCCAGGTGGTCTGTGTGAAGAGCACCTGCGTACGGTGCAGGTGCCCACAGAGGAAAGCCGGCCAAGCCCGACTTCCAAGTAAGCTCTGCCTGGCACCAAATGGAGCCGCGCAGAGCAGTGGTAGGAAGACGGGAGTCGATACAAGTATGCGGCTGGCTTACCCGAGGCTTACTGAGCAGGGCGCATGTGAGGGCAGCCAGGCCAGGACAGGCGGCCAGCCAGGACGTGCACAGGTTCGGCTCTCAGAGCCAGGTGGGCCAGCCGGAGCTGGGAGGGTGGTCACCTGCAGTGGGCACCAGGATGGAGGCCTGTGAGCCCAGGCCAGGTTGATCAGGATCCCCAGGAGTCCCTGGGCTGTGTAAAGGGGAAGACAAAGGAGCAGAAAGAGTAGAGTGTTTACCAGGACCAGGAGGGAGAGGGACGTGCTGAGCCCGGGCCCTCGCCTGAAATGAGCAGGAAGCCCCAGCGAGTGCCTTCAGAGCAGGCCGAGTGGCTCCCCGCCAGGCTTGTCCAGAGTGCCAGGCCAGGGCTCATCCCCAGCACCACCAGAGCCCCAGCCAGGAGACAGAAGCCCCCAGGGACCTGGGTGACTGCTGCTGGGGCCAGGAACTCTCCAAGGGAGGGTGCTAGAGGGGTGCACTGCACCACTGGCCGAGGGGAGCACCTCATGCTGTGAGGGGTTTCTTCCACTCATTTTGTGAAACTCAAACACGAGATCGCAGAGGAGACCTGCAGGAGGACTGACCAGCCTTCCGCTACCGTGCTGTCTCCTTCACTGATGCACAGGCTACAGAGGTGATCCTCACAACACCTATCTTTATGTGCAAAGGAAAAAAGTATGGGTGTGTTTGCATGTGTGCATGTGTGTGAAGGTGTATGTGTGTGTGTGTTTGGGGTTGTGTGAGTGAATGTGTTAGTGTGAGAGTGTAAGCACACATGTGAGTGCACGAATATGGGTATGTGAATGTGAACATATGTGTGGCAGTGTGTGAATATGGGTATGTTACTGCATGCAGGTGTGTGATTGTGGGCATGTGTCAGTGTGTGTGCAAATGTGTTCATGTGCATATGAGTGGGATTCGTTGTGTTTATGAGTACATGAAATTGTGTGTGAGTGTGTGTGTGAGTGCATGTGTGTGAGCGTGTATGTGCATGGGTGTGTAGGCATATAACAGTCAGAGCCACTTCTCACTTGCTGAATGCCTGCATTGGGTCTGCTGTGGATGCCTTTGTACATATGATTTTATTTAACTTCTGTGATTCCCTTTGGTTTAGGTATCATGAACCTGAGTGCAATGATGTGATTTTATTAAGTAGTTTTAACTATGATCACATATTTAGCAGATTTTAGCCACAAGATGTGTAAGACCCTGCCCTTAAACAGATGGTCATCTTACAGGGTGAATGTGTGATCTTTGTCTAAATTGCTGGGGGACATAAAACAACATAACTAAACAAATGTCAACATAGCTAAACAAAATAAGGAGACTTATTCTCCTTAGTTACCAAAAATTGGAAATCATTCTTGAAAGTTACATGCATTTATTTAGCTAATTGGCATTTTTAAAAGGATCTGCAGGATGTCAGTCGTGGACAGTGTGCAGAACCTTGGGAAGGAGTGAATGTGGGAAGAGTGAATTCTAGATCTTAGCAGGGAAGTTCGCAGGAGCCTGCATTTAGCCTGTGAGATGATGCTGTGCGTCCCAAGTCAGAAGTGTGCGGCTCCTGTGCTGATGGACGCCTGCCTCTGTGGCCAGCCACCCTACAGCCGCACAGACACTCACTGGCTGTCACTGCAGTGGGAAGCCACGGGAGAATCCAGGCTTCGGATCAGGTGTCAAAAACGGGTCCTCTCTGGGCTGGGGATGTGGCTCATGCGGTAGCGCGCTCGCCTGGCATGCGTGGGGCCCGGGTTCCATCCTCAGCACCACATACAAACGAAGATGTTGTGTCCGCCAAAAACTAAAAAAAAAAAAAAAAAAAAAATTAAAAATTTCTCTCTCTCTCTCTCTCTCTCTCTCTCTCTCTCTCTCTCTCTCTCTCTCTCTCAAAAAACAAAAAACGGGTCCTCTGAAGTCCGTGGTCTCAGAGTTCACTTTTAGGTGAAGGCTTCTGGATTTAACAGAAGCAGCTATAAAGCTTTTCTGTGAGTCAGGTGAGCTTGTTGGGATGGTTAGCGCCCCACCCACCTCGGTGGGTGTGTGTGTGGTCACAGGTGAGACAAGTGGGCTTGTTGGAATGATGGCTGCCTCCCTTAGGTCTGGTCACAAGTGAGCCAGGTGAGCTTGGTTAGCCGCCTCCCACGGGTGTGTTTGGTCACGGGTGTTTCATTTATTATCTTAAAAATTTTGACCACAATGTTGTCTCTATATCCATGTTATTCTTCCCCATCTATTGCAAATGATCCATTGAGGTATTTTCTGTGTGTGTGCACACGCACACATACACACACACACACACTCTCTCTCTCTCTCTCTCTCTCTCTCTCTCCAGGTGGTTGAAATAGCTGTCATAAATATAAATCTAAACAAATATTAGACCTTAGACTTTCCAGAAAATTTATTTCTAATAGCACTAAATTTTCTTGTTTCTTTACACTTTCACATAATATTTATTTAATATTTTGATAAGAAAATATTAAGCCAAAATCTCAAACTAAGACACAGATAACCCAGGGCAATTACAGAAAAATGAGCCTCGGCTGAAGGCCTGGGCCTGCTCTCTCCACAGGCTCTGTGTAGGGGCTCTGGGCTACCTGGGCTCGTTTTTATTCTTCTGAGCCTCAGCTTTAAACTGTGAAATTAAAGGCTTACGGAAATGCTCTGTAACATGCTTCATCTTATTCTCATTGAAAACTATGTGGGAAACACTTGCATTATATAACTGCAGATCCATGATCTTTAACACTGGGTCAAAAGAAGGCCCTTGATTTAGTAATTTGCAAGGCCTTTCTTGATCCAGTGCATCCGTTGAGCATGGGTTTGTTGGACATGCCACTCCACCCTACTCTCTGCTTCACAGTGGAACTCAGATTCACTTAAGCTTTTTTACTTTGTTTTGGTTTGGGTTTTGTCTCACAGCAGACACATCTGCCTCAGAATTAGTAATTTTTTTTTAAAGTATAAGGAATTTTCCCCACATCTTAGTTTTTAAAAAGACCTCCATTCGTCTTACTTCTTGCATTGTCTCTCTAGTAAAAAGAAGATACGCATGTGTTGTAGGATTCTGCCTTCTGCCCCAGATCTGTTTCCTGTCTCCTGTATTTTAGTTTCTTAGGGCTTTTTTTTCTGACAGATAATTTATAAAATATGGAATTTGATGTTATAGATGCATTGATGATTTGGGGTAAACTGTCTTTTGTATCAGTCTGTTTTCTATTACTATAACAGAATACCAGATGCAGTCTAACTTTTAAAGAAAATAGGTCCAGTTAGCTCACAGTTTTGGAGCCTGAAAGTCCAAACCGCATGGTGCCAGTTCTGGAGAGGGCACCCTGGCTGCATCTGCCTCATGTTGGGGGTACATTTGAGAGAAAATGGTCACCTGGTGAGGCAGGAAATCAGAGGGACCAGGAAGACCTGTTTTCTCTTTTAACATCCTCCCATGAGACCTAAGTGGGGTCCCAAGAGGCCCACTTCACCCCTTCCCAGGGCGGTGCCCCCAGAGCTTCCCTCTGGGTCCTAGCTCTTAAAGGCCCACCCCACCCAGCGCCACCCCGGGACTGGGTCACCAGCATGGGGGTCTGTTGGGGCCACAGCCCCTGGGCAGGACGTCCCCAGGCTTTAAGGGAACAAACCTGGAGGGGGAACAAAGAGGCCGGGAGGAGCTCTGGGACCTGGGCCACCCCAGCTTTCTCAGGAACCGCGACCCGGGGAGCCACAGCGAGGTGACTTTGGTGAGGGGGAGAGTGTCTTCCCCTTCCTGCTCCGTTCCCAGGAGACCAGGCAGATGAACACCCTGAGGACACCCGGGCTGTCCTGGGCCGCGGCCTGGACCTCCAGACTCACCTTGCACAGTACCCCTGTGTTTTCCTGCATAAGCACTCTGTGTTCAGAGGTCGTCACTGGATACCTGCATATGGGTGTGTTATTCAGACCCACCTCCATGATGATGGTGGTGATGGTGATCATGATGATGGTGGTGATGGTGATCATGTTGACGGTGGTGATGATGATCATGATGATGGTGGTGATGGTGATCATGATGACGATGATGATGATGATCATGATGATGGTGGTGATGGTGATCATGATGACGATGGTGATGATGATCATGATGATGGTGGTGATGATGATCATGATGACGGTGGTGATGATGATCATGATGACGGTGGTGATGGTGATCATGATGATCATGATGACGATGGTGATGATGATCATGATGACGGTGGTGATGGTGATCATGATGATGGTGGTGATGGTGATCATGATGACGATGGTGATGATGATCATGATGACGGTGGTGATGGTGATCATGATGACGGTGGTGATGGTGATCATGATGACGATGATGATGGGTACTGGGGATGGAACCCACGGGCACTTTGCCACTGAGCTAAGTCTCGGCCCTTTTCATTCTTTATTTCAAAACAGGGCCTTGCTAAGTTGCTGGGGCTGGCAAGAACTTGTGATCCTCCTGCCTCAGCCTCCTCAGAGGCTGGGCCTCCAAGCCTGTGCCACACACAACTCCATTTTCCCATAGCTACCTTAAAATTTGAGAGTGTGTCTTATGCCACACCCCAGAAATTCAATTAACAGTGTTTATGTTTTATTAAATAAAAAAAACAAAAAAGAGCAAGCCGTACTGCTGTAAACATCAGCTGCATCTCCTTCATCTCCTCCAGCGGTGTCCTGTGGCCTCCCGGAGTCCCCAGGGAACGGCTCCTTCACGGGCAGCGAGTTCACGCTGGACAGTACAGTGGTGTACCAGTGCAACGAGGGCTTCCAGCTGGCCGCCGGACAGCCCGCCACCGCCGTGTGCCAGGAGGACGGGCTGTGGAGCAACCGCGGGAGGCCGCCGGCCTGTCAACGTGAGTGTCCAGTGTCCGGGGCGACGTGGGCAGGTGGGAAGGGCCCTGCCACAGCGTTCCCAGGAGCTGAGCTGTGCCCTCCGCAGCCAACGCTGAGCCCGCAGGCTCTGTCTGCCCCAGGCCGCAGACGGCCCACCAGCCCTGACCCAGGCAGTCCTGACCCAGGGGACATGTCTAGGGGACGTCTAGGGGACGCAGAGGCACCGGGCCCAGTGCCAGCCCCACACGTGAGGTCTGAAACTGCGTCAGCAGCCTTCTCCTCCCCAGCCCTGAGAGTGCCGAGGCGTCCAAGGCGATGCCCAGTTGTGCGTGTGGCCTGTCCACCCATCCAGCCACCCCCAGGCGGCCTGTTGAGGCTCACAGAGGCGCTGATTGTGAAGGGAGCTCTGCGCAGCGTGCGGGTATTAATCACAAGGGTCGGGGGTCTGGATCCAGGGTGACCTCCAGCCTTAGCCAAGAGTGTAGCCACGCAGAGCACACACGCACACACACATGCACACACGCACACACATGCACACACGCGCACACACACACACACACACACACACACGTATCCTCCTCACAATGCTCAGCCCAGGTATACTGAACAGGCCTCGATTTGTAAACAGTCTCCCCTCCCGCGCCCCACACTGCAAACTCACTTCCTTACACGGGGTGTTAATTTGCTGGAATGCCATTAGTACCAGAGGCACCCTGCTCTCCCATCTCAGAAGCAGCTCCTTGGCCTCTCCCTGCAGATCCTGGTCATGCTGCGCCTTCTCAGCTCTTGGGCTGTGAGCCTAAGTGCTCCTGGGAGATGGCGACTTCCCGCAGGGCCTGACACCTTCTTCCAGGGTCCGCACCTTATCTCACCTCCGGGAGTCAGGGGTGTTGAAAGCCTTAGATTAGGGGTGGTTTTACCTCAAGTGAACCTGGGGAGCCGGAGGCACAGACTTTGCCACCATGTTCTTAGCTCCCTCCTGGACAAAATCACCCTCTGGAAACAGGAGCTGTCCCTGACAGGGCGCAGCCCAGAAGTCCTGGTCACCTGGTGAGGAGGAGTGGAGGAATTAGGCAGGTTCACCTGCGGTGGCCTGCGCAGCTCTGCGGCCAGCTCCGCCACTGCTCTGGGAGGCTCCTAGATCCCCACGTGGACACAGGCGGCTTCACAGAGGAGGCAGCGCCACCACCTCTAGGTCTGAACCCCGAGTCCTCTCCTTTGCCAGGGTCCCCCCACCCGCTGGCACCCACAGCTGCAGAGAGCTCTGGGGTGTCGAGGGTCCACTAGTGCCTGAGCCCCTGGTCTCAGTGGGGACCAGGCTCCTGTTTCTTAGCTTTCTCCCTCCCTCCCTTCCTTCCTTCCTGTCTCCCCTGCTCACTCCCTCCCTCTCTTCCTCCCTCTCTTCCTCCCTCTCTTCCTCCCTCTCTTCCTCCCTCTCTTCCTCCCTCCCCCTCCCTTCCTTCCTTCCCTCCTCCCTCCCTTCCTGCCTCCCATCCTTCCTTTCTTCCTCCCTCCTTCTCCCTTCCTTCCCTCCCTCCCTCTCTTCCTCCCCTCCCTCCCTCTCTTCCTCCCTCTCTTCCTCCCTCCCCTCCTTCCTCCCTCCCCTTCCTCCTCCCTCCCTCCCTCCCCTCCTTCCTCCCTCCCTCCCCTCCTTCTTCCTCCCTCCCTCCCTCCCCTCCTTCCTCCCTCCCTCCCTCCCTCCCCTCCTTCCTCCCTCCCTCCCTCCCTCCCCTCCTTCCTCCCTCCCTCCCTCCCTCCCCTCCTTCCTCCCTCCCTCCCTCCCCTCCTTCCTCCCTCCCTCCCTCCCTCCCTCCCCTCCTTCCTCCCTCCCTCCCTCCCTCCCTCCCTTCCTCCCTCCCCTCCTTCCTCCCTCCCTCCCTCCCTCTCTTCCTTCCCCTCTCCCTTCCCTCCCTCCCTTCCTCCCTTCCTTCCTTTCTTCTTCCTTCCTCCCTCCCTCCCTTCCTTCCCCTCTCCCCTCCTCCATCCCTCCCTTCTTTACTTTCTTTCTTTCTTTTGTTGGTTTGTTTGTTCATTCTCATTGTGCTAAAATGTCAAGTCTGTACTAAATTATAAAGGAGCCCCTCTTAAACTTCCGTACTGGCCAATGAAGGCCCAAGGAACGACAAAGTATTTAGATGTCATTTTAACTCACACAAGTTGTGTTGTTCCATAGACTGTTTTTTAGAGTTGTTTTGGTGTGCGGGGGCGCTGAGCTAAAGGGACAGAGATCTCCCGTGTCCCCCCTGCTTCCCCACGTCAGTGTCCTGCTCCAGCATGGGGCGTCTGTCATAACCAGTGGACATGCCTGGACATGGTGTCACGGGGGGGAGGGCACAGTTCCTCAGGTGCCCCCTTGGCCTGGCACGCTGTCTGGGTGTGTGTCTGCCGTGCAGTGTCACAGGACATGGTTGCCACTGTGCCTCCCTCCTCCCACCAGCGCTGGCGGCCGCGGGTCTTCTCACCATGTCCGTGGTCTCACCTTCTCCCAGCGTCGTGTGGCTCGACTCACGTGGCCTACACCTGGCCTCCGTGGCTCCTGGCACTCAGCAGTGTGCATTGGCGTTTCCCCCGTTTCTTCACGGCTGGGAGCGTATTTCTTCTTATTGCACTGACTGGAGGAGGCGGAGTATATCTACCCATCACCTTCTGGAGGACCTCGGGGTTGCTTCTAAGTGAGGTCAACCAGGAGTGGTCCTGCTGTGAGCATCTGTGCGCAGGTTTCTGTGTGGACCTCAGCTTTTAACTAATCAGGGTCCATACCAAGAGTGTGGTTGTGGGATCCGGCCTGTGGCGGGCGTCCTCCCCCCCGCTCGCTGGCCATCTGCCTGTTCTGTGGTGAGGGTCTGATGAGGTCTTGGCCCTTGTTAATGGGGCATCCCCTCCCTTCTCTGGGTGCTCTAGATGACGCTCCTTTATCAGATGGGCCTTTGTCCACGTCTTGTCCCAGTCCTAGTGTACCTTCTCAGCCTCTGGACAGTGTCCTCCTCAAAGTCCAGCTTATCCCTTCTTCTTCCTGGACGGGGCCGTGGCTCAGGGTCTGCCAGGTCTTGACCCAGACCCCAGGTGGCCTGGCTGGCTCCTGCCTGACTGAGGGCCTGCTGCCTGTGGTGCCTCAGGGCTCTGTGGTGAACTCCGGGCCGGCTGCTGGGAGGCTGAGCGCCGTGTCTGGACTCGCTTTCCATGTGCATGTCCAGTTGCTCCAGGGCTATTGTGGGAGCCACTGTCTTCTCTGCTGGTCGCCTGTGCTCCTCCATCCAGAGCTGCTGCCTGTTCCTGTGGCTGTTTCCAGGCTCTTTGTTCTGTTCCATTGATCTTCTGCCCATTCTCTTGCCAACATCACACTCTCCTCTTATAAACATTTTGATCTGCATAAAAATGCAGTATCATAAACTGGACAGTGTTTTCAAAAAATATTCAATCTAAATTCAATAATTTGGAAATTTGATTAAAAATTTGATTTCCTATAAAATGAATTTTGTTATTGTTTAACATTGTAGGGTCCTGTGGACAGGGAATGACCAAGTCCAGTGCCTCTAAAGCTATAGGGGTGATTTTGCCTGAAGATAATCTGGTTCTTTGGTGGTCACAACACATTCAGGTGACATTTTATTTTAACTAAGGATGTGTCATCTTTACACTAATTAAAGAGCATCTCACACAGGAATCTGGACTTCACAGGCCCACAGTGAACAGGAACCTTCAGCCTATCTCGTGTTGGGTTCTCTGAACACACGTGGGACTCACAAGCCACCTTTTGGCCCTCGTGAGCCTGCTCACGTCTTGGGTGAGGTGGTGATGCGCACCCACGTGCTCAGCTGTGTAAACGAGAGTGAATGTCAGTGAACGAATTCAGTGGCTCAGAGCGTGGACTGACTCAACGCACTCCAACATAGAAGCCAGCTGTGTGGGGATCATGAGGAAAAGAAGTGGCATTTAACCGTTTCCTGGGTAGAAGAAGAGAGAAGCAGAGAATTCCAAACCACAAGGGCAGACAGAGTGGGCAGCAAGGATTGGCGAGGGATGTGACGAGGTGAGGAGAGGGAGCAGCCCAGGATCAGCCTCCAGAGGGATGGCCAGCCCAGGTCAGAACCAGGACACTCCAGGAGAGTGGCCGCAGACAGTGTCCTTCACAGCACTTGTCAAAGCCACGTTGCTAAAGTACATTAGCCACCCTGTGACGAGGGGACTCTTTCCTTGTCTCACTGGTTTAATAAAAATAAACACCCAAGGAATCCAATTTTGTTTCTTACTGCAACCACACAGATTTGCTCCAGTTACAGAGACAGGTAGAGAGTGCCATAGGTCTCCTGCTGCCGCGGGCCAGCTGGATGCCAGTCGTCTGGTGTGCTGCAGGTGCTTCAGGGAAGATGGACTTTCCCTGCCTGGGCACCCGCTGCACCTGGTGGAGTGTGACTTGGTGGCCCTGTCCTTTGCACCGTCCAGGATGGGGGAGTTAAGTGTCCAGCTGGCTTCATGGTGACGGAGGACTAGTGTAAGGCCAGACGACATGAGAGGCCTCCTAGAGACGCCCAGAGAGAGATGCAGAAGGGAACAGGGAAAGACGGGGCCTAGGCTGGTGTCTCAGAAAGGGTGGGGGCAACTCGGGGCGGAGAGCCAGCCCTTCTCCCTGAACCCACTCCTGCTCATTCCTGCACCCCTCTGGCACCGCGCCTCTGAGCACCTCTGTGCACCTCCCAGGCCAGGCATCCACTCCTGCCTCTGGAAACAGCCCCTCCCTCCCCTCCAGCCCTGCCTCCCCTCTGCAGCTGGGCAGATCCTCTAGAGCCTGTGAATCAAAGCAGGACCCTCCTGCTGGAAACCCAAGTCCTCACAGCAGTGGGGTGAACTTCCTCAGCCATCCTTTACCCTGAGCTCACTTCTCCAGAGGAGGAAAAAGCCAAAGGTGGTGGAGAGCTGGAGGCCCCACTTGGTGCCTCCTTCTGATCCGGCCTGGTCCTGCAGAGGCATGTGTAGGGCACAGCATCGGGACCCTGCTAGATCAGCCAATCAAGTCATCTAGTTCTTATGGGGTACGCAGCTTTGCTGTCATGATTACACAGAGCACAGGAGGAGGGAGTGGGTGGGGTGGCTGGGAAGGTCCGAGAGCGAAAGTGGAAAGAACGCTCAGGGTTTGGTTCAAGGGAACCTGAGGACAGAGCCCTCACTTCCAATCTCTAGACCACCCTGCCTCCAGGGATTTGCTAGCTCTCAGGATTCTTAGGTTCATATGTTATGAAACCAAGAGGTTAGCCCAGGCCCTCTGGTAAGCCGTGCAGAGGTGGCAGTGCCACCAGGCTACGAGGACAGCACTTATTAACATGTGCAGGTTTCTGCAAGAATCAGGAATGAGAGGTCTTTTGCTGTTCAAAGATAAACATTGCATCAATTAAGAGCTACTTTGTGCTTATTAAAACACCGTGTTAAAGCGCATAAGGTAGCCTAATCCATCCATACATTTGAGTTTTTCTGTTTTGAAACCTATGTCTAGAGGTACAATTACTTTAAAGGTATAATACAAGAATTGAACAACAAAATTGCTTCCCTGTGTAAAGAAGTTATAGTATGTTCAATTTAATGCTTGTTAAAATAGCAAAAAGTTAATTTGCATTTTAAAGCCTATTTTGATACCGGCTACTATTGGTTCAGTGACACAAAGAAATAAGCACATTTATAATAAAGTGTAAAATCCACTTTAAAATTTTCTGAGTATCATCTCAAACTTCCAAGCATTTACTTTCCTCCATTGTTTATTAAACTATAAAAGGTATATACAGACATTTCATTGAATTTTCTTGGTATTCAAAGGCTGGAAAACCTATTTAATTTTTATTGGAGGAGGGTGTTTTCCTCACTTAATTTAAATTTAAAAATCAGGCAGACTAAGCACAAAACTTTTCCTCAGAGTCAGAAAATTTGGTTACTGTGAGATGCTGAAGTCTATCTCCGTCCCTGGGGCTCATTTCTCTATAGGCTACGTGGGTAGGAAAGGATGGTTGTTTCTTTAACAATTGCAATTATGTGAGGAGCAGTGCTCTGGATCTCAGGCAACAAGAAGTACTTTAGCTTTGATAAATGGCATGTGTAAATGGTAAACAAGATTAGCTCATTACACCCTCAGGTTGGCTGGCTGAAGGCCGTGATAAATGGCCATCTCCCTCCCCAGCCTGCCTGCGGTAACACAGATATCTACCGAGATCTTTGAGGCTTGTTCTTTTTTATGATTTTCATTTTAATTATTTACTGAGACTGGATTTGGATCATTGACGATGTGATTCATGCAGGTGCTGTAATAAAACAGGGAAGGCTATTGCATCATGGGTGGGGTTTCATGGTTTGACAGCATCAGGAGTGGATTTGCATCAGGTACTGGGTGCTCAGGTGGAAGTGAAGCCAGTGAGCACCTTTTAATTAAAAGCTAAGTGGATGGCTGGGGTCGTGGCTCAGCGGTAGAGAGCTTGCCTAGTGTGGGTGATGCCCTGGGTTCGATCCTCAGCATCACATAAAAATAAATAAAACAAAGGTATGTGTCCAACTACAACTAAAAAATAAGTATTAAAAATAAATAAATAAAATTAAGGTATTTAAAAACAAGAAAGCTAAGTGGAAGCTGTAGTCCCAGGAGACAGGTGCGGCAGGTAATAGGCAGGTAATGCCAGTGTTGAGGATCAGGGCTGAGTCCTGGATCCCTGGTGTGGAAGAAATGCCGAGGCACGCGTAAAAAGTTTTATTTAAAGGTTAGAACAGAGAGAGAGGGGGACAGAGGCTCCTCCACAGAGGAGGGGTCCGAGTTGGTGCCCCAGGAAGTGGGGGTGTCCTGCCCCTTTTATAGATTTTAGATTTCCCTTGTCCTCATGCCCCTCCTCCCATTCTGCCTACTAACCAGTGACCAAGAGGTGAGTGATCCAGGGCAGAATGAAGCTGCCCAGGGTCCAGCCAGAGGGCGCAGCCCAGGGCCATTCACTGACACTCCCTGTTGGAGGAGCAGTTCCCTGGAGGCAGGGCATCTTGGCCACAGGAGGGAGGGGGCTGCTCTGGAGGAATCAGCACTTCACCTCCTCTTGGATCAGCCCCCATCCTCCTGACCTGTCACTCATGACCTACAGGGACTGTCCTTTTGCACTGGACCTCAAAGGCATCCTTCAGTTTCCCCTGTGGATACCCAACTCTGGGCCCCCTGTGGACACCAAACTCTGCCGGTATTCCAGCCCCTCTATAAAATGGAGTCCTTTTTTACACAGAACCAAGGCAATCTTCCCATGTACTTTAAACCATCCCTTGAACGTGCGTAATACCTAATACAATGCACGTTCTGTGTGAATAGTTATTATTCAGAACTGTTTAGGAGATAATGCAGCCAAAGTCTACACATTCGATACAGATGTGATTTTTTTCTTCTAGTACTTTGACCTATGGTTGGTTAAATACCCATGCAGATAGAGGCCAGGGTACATCCCTGTATGCATATGTGCAATGCACACACATGCACACACACACATCATATTTGGTGGGTATATGCATGTCTAGAAGTCATTACATAAGTATTTACATATGTAAATGCATATTGTGCATTTGTGCATATCATGTTTGGGGACACTTAATCGGTCTGATATCTCCGTAGACAACGGCATAAAATGTGCTGTGGTTTACTTTGTTTTATCCGTTTTCAGGGTAGAGCATGTGATGTGCTTTTCCTTGAATTCCTTGCTGAAGATGACTTGTGATAAGGGATCTCACGCCCTGCAGGTATGGGGGCCGTGAGCCTGCAGCACAGGTGTGCAGGTGCCCGGCACATGTCTCAAGGGTGCTCTTAGACTGCAGTGCTCCCTTGAGACCTTTAGGAAACCCTGCTTTCTGCATTCTAGGTCAGCTTCAGCCTTGTATTTCCAGTCCGCTACTCAATGAGACTTTCCATCTGTTTGGTTTCATTTTGGAACATTAAACAGGGCTGGGTGCATCTTTCTGTGTTTTAATCGGTGTTGTCAACTGGAGGGTCCCCCTGCTTGTCTGAAAAGGGTAAGAAACTGAAGTTTGCACTTAAATGCTTCTGGAGTGAATGAGGGCTTGGTTATTCTTGGGTCATTACGGCCCATGAATATCGGAATGCATTGGTTGTTGCTCCTGCTTAATTTCTGTAGAGATGGCTCTGTCGAGGGGTGTGCCTGTCTGTCCTGGTCACTGCTGGACCTTCATAAATATCTGTAGAGTGGGCAAATGAATATCATGACCTGTCAAAGAAGATGCAAGAGGAAGCCATTTTACAGCCAGTCAACTGTGGCTGGGCTCCCAGAGCAGCTCCGGGACATCAGAGCTGCCCGCCTCAGGTGGCAGTGCGGGTCCTGCCCCACGACCTGGGTCCTGGCCATGGCACTGCTCTGCTCCGTGTCCAGGGCAGCGCATGCATCTAACAGAAAGCAGGATGACCCTGAAGGACCTGGGTGTCTGGAGTTTCACCCCTGTGCTTTGAGGGCCAAAGGCCGTTCTGCATCTGTACATCTGTTGACTTCTAAACTCACATTTACTCGCTCTACAGAACACTATGTCACTATCTGAGCTTATTTCTGTTACTAAACACAGGTATATTGACATCTAACTCTTTCACAGAACAATCCTCAGGATATATTTGGGTAAGATAGGAAAATTCATGTATTTTCCCCTCCTTATGAGTTCTTGGAATAAATATCTCTACAGAGAGATATGGTGCCACTTACTGCCTTTGAAATATCACAATACAGAACCATCCAAAATAGTCACACCTCACATCTGTCACTCATGTTGATGTTTTAGAAGAAGAAAAACAACCTGATACTACACATCGTATTATGCACCAATCTATAAGGATTTAGAAAAAATTTAAACACTTCCAGAAGGGAAGTTTTCAAGGTATTTTCACAGGGCACATTCTCAGGCAGCCTCTTGATATTGTACAGAATCCTCTCTGTTTGGACCTTAGAACAAGCAATACATGTAACATGGAATTTAGTCGTTTTATGCAAAATCATGTTTAAAAAGATGTGAAAAAATTGAATATATTTTTAAGTCATGAATTCTGGTGCATAACATACACATATTTAACTTAAAAACATTTGGTGTTCTTTTGAAAGTTTTTAAGATTATTTGTTTGAATCTTATGAAATTTCTATCGTCAAGTCCAAAAGACCCGGATATTAGCAACTTTGTCAGAGGCTAAATCCTATCTAGTTCCACTCAGCCATTTTCATCTCAGTTTAAAACAAAAAACTACAGTGTTTTTACAGAGATATCCATGCTTTATTTACTGATATCAATTAAAACACTTTAAAATTCTAGATAGAAAAAAATTGTTATGACTGTTACTTCTATAGGAATGTTCAATTGTTAAACTAAGAAGCTGCAGGACATTTATTTAAATTTTTCTCACTTGAAGATGATACTCATCCTAATGGACAATCATTTTCCATAAAATATTTGATTTTTCTATTGATTATCATTCAGTGTTATTTTTATTTAAAAGAAAATGTGTGCACAGTGGTTTGCTCTCTGCACCCTGATTTTCTTTTTCATTCAGTAACCAAAATTCAGGTGAGAAACTGAAGTTCCCCCAAGCTGCACGCAAGGGTGCCTGGAGATGTCTGGTGAGAAGGTCAGGCTGTAACAGCCCTGGGCACTGCTGGACAGGGGACAGGAAGGGACCATGACCTCAGCCCTGAGTGGCCCCAGCTTCCTGCTTCCCACTTGCCCAGTTGTCAGAGACTTTTCTCTCACCTTGACCTGGTTGGAGAAGGAGAAGCAGAAGCCAGAGGCAGAGACCCTGTGGGCCTGCAGGCGCTCTGTGCTCTGGGGGGCCTGGGAGCAGCTGTGTACAGCCCTCCTCCTGGCCAGTCACCAGCGCTGTGCACACAGCAGGGTCTTGGGTCTCCACTGGGGACAAGAGCTCTGTGAATGTCATTGCATTTTGAAGCCCTTAAAGAATCATTGGTTTATTGGTGGGGCGTGCGTGTCTGTGGGCAGCGACCTTCCTGATCTTCAAGGGCACGGGTGACTGGGGCACTTATTTCCCTTAAGAGCTCCGCCTCTGAGCTGTGGACTATGTGCGCACCGACAAGCATTCTCATCCAGGGGTGTGGATTCCACCCTCTGCAGAGGGGAGTCTAGAGTGTTTTGGATTTAGTTTTTGACATTTATTGCAGTATTGACGATGGACAACATCAAGGATATGGATGCTGGTTTCAAAACAGGCATCTCAGCTGTATCCGAACGTCTAATCCTGCAAATCGTCACCATGACATTTAAAACTAAGGCTGATAACAACTGTGTCCATCAGGGGATGAGGAATTGAAGTTGGTGCCAAAGCTTCCGTCCCGCTGCCCCGGACCTCCTTAGGGCTTCTCCCTGCATTCCCAGGTCTCCCTCCTGGTCTCTTCCACTCGGAGAAGCCCACGGAGCGTGTAACTGGAGAAGGTGCTGGAGCCCAGGACCTCGGGTCTCACCCTGGTTCCAGGTGTACGTAGGTCCAGCCCTTTGAGTGATTGCCTCAGTGGACGAAAGCTCAAAGGAGTCGCCTCACCAGGAACCATCTGAAGAGCAGGTCTATGGTCGGAGCCATTTTGGAAATTCAGTGAATCCTGCTTTGCAAACTACCCTTCTTTGAAAAATACCTGAAGTGGCTCTATTGAATAAGCTGAATTATCACTTTAGGAAGCAAACACATTTTTTTTAGTTTGGCTTTGGAGATCACAAATCTACTGTGGTAATTGATCACTGCGATATATAATAACATGAAACAGCCCTAAGGTTTTAGGTTAATCTCCACAGTTAAAACGCTCCCCGGGATCTATGGCCACCAGGTAACTCACTCCGCTCAGGAGGGAAAACAGGCTTCTGAAAGGTCTTTCTGTAGCTTACATTTTACAGAAGTCCTGAATGCAGAGCGGGTCAGTTGGGGTCCTCAGATCTCACCAGGATTTTGCAGTGTCACAAGTGGAGAGGGCAGTGGTCATGAGAGTGAGACCCTGGCAGTGTTAGGAGGGCTCAGCCGGGAGTTTCCAGGTCCACACAGCCCTGCGTGATGCCTCTGGGAAGCTGGGCACCCTCCGAGGGCCTGCCATTACTTCTTAAGTACATCCGGAACCCCGTGAGTGCCTACACATTCTTATTCTGGAGAACTCGGTGGAGACATTTGATCAAGCTCTAAGTTGAAAACAAAATTCCAGAGACAATTTGATCCTTAAGAAGGTCACGCTCTGGATCCATGCTGTGGCAGGTTTCTTTATGGAACGTTATCGTAGCTGATAGTAAGACACATGTGTATACAATCTCACTGTCCTGCTTCCCCCCAAAGACTGTCCAACACCTGCCCACCAAAGTAGCCTTGTTCCTCAGACCTCTGATCTTGCAGCACTCACCCTGTGCCCAGCGTGTACAGACGGCCGTGGGGTGAACATGGAGGGTAGTCACCAGTCGGCTTAAGTGCTATGGCACCTAGAGGTGATGGTACAAATCTAAACAGACGTGCTTAACCACACTCGACAGTGAGATGCTCTTACAACATGGAGTAGGATGGGGAAACCGCTGTTTAAGATCAAGAGACCCCATGTGGCCCATCTAGGGGTTGGGAAGAGCATCAAGAATCGTGGCAGTGCCCCTAGTTTACAGGGGATGCTAAAGGTCTTTGCTCACAGTGGCAACGTGGTCATAGGTCGGTCCCCTGAAAGGCCACTGGCCTGCCCGTCTGAATAAACCAGAATCACTCATAGAAAAATTAAAGCCAGCATTTCACGATCAACGCGAAGTATCTTATTTGTCACTGAAATGTTCTCACATCAGAGAAAATGTGAAGAAAAGCTCCACGGCGTCCATGCCCTCAACTGATCTGATTTGAGGGGAACGATTTAGGACTTTTAGTACAAAAATTGCAAATCGTGTAAACAGGGAATGGCTCTTGCCATGTCAAGTGCTTGGATTTGTTGAAAGAGAAGAGCTGGGCCCCATAGAGCTGTTTCTGTTTGAAGGGACTCAATATTTCTTTAATAATAAAAAAGAAGGAACATAAGGTCAAGCACTTCTGTCAAGCTGGTGGAACCCTTGGTTTTGAAAACATTTAATATGACTAAACTTGACTTGGAAATTTATTCACTTAAGTTTTGAATACATTGATTTATAAAACTCATATTAGCACAATGCTTTCTTATGTTTTAAAGACAGAACAAAGTTTTAATACATTTTTCAAAAAAATTTGTTGTGATTTATTTAAGAGTTGAGTTCTCATTGATTCAATTCTGAAAATCATGCCTGGTGTCTCCTGCAGTAAGTCATGGTAGAGTGAGTCTGATTTCCTGGGGTGGTTTCTGGTGGTGCAGGGAAGTGACAGGAGAGGAACAGAGGTGAGCCCACACAGGAGCCCCTGGTGGGAGAGTCTGGGCTTCTGGACCTGCCCGTGAGGTGCAAGTGGTAAAAAGCAGAGCAACAGCCGGTCCTCCCGCCTCATGAGGGTCAGCTCAGAGTGCCACCACGTGAAGAGGGCCTTCTCTGAGAGCCACTGACCAGGCCTGTGGGTGGAAACAGGAGTTCTCAAGTGAGTCCCAGGAGCTGGCAGTGCTGGCGGGTGACAGGAAAGCCCCAGGGAATTCTGGTCCATGGCCTTCTCTCCAGAAGGGTCACCTTGAATACCTCGATGACCTGTTTTAAGACCAGCATCCATATGGTTGATATGCCTGTTGTCAATACTGAATAAATATCAGTAACTGAGTCCAGCACTCTAGAACCTCCACTTGGATGGTGAAATCCACACACGTGGGATAAGAGCTTGCCTAAAGGCTAACAGTGGTGAACCTTTTCTCCTGTGTTTGTTGGTCATCTGTATTTCTTCTCTTAAGAAGCGTCTGTTTAATTCCCTTGACCATTTATTAGTTGGGTAATTTGTTGTTTTGGTATTAAGAATTTAGAGATCTTCCTATATCCTGGATATTAAGTGTCTATCAAAAGTGTGGCGAGCAAGGGTTCTCTCCCATTCTGTAGGTACATTTTAAATTGTTCCTTCTGTGCAGGAGGTCTTTAATTTGTTCCTATGCTTTAGGGTCCTGCTGAGAACATTGTCACCTGTTCCTATATGCTGGAGTGTGGACCCTTTGTTTACTTCTAGAAGTTCCCTAGTTTCTGGTCTAACTCCCAGGTCTTTGATTCATTCTGAGTTGGTTTTGTGCAGGGTGGGAGATGGGGGTCCCGTCTCATTCTTCTACGTATGGGTAACCAGCTATCCCAGCACCATTTGTTAAAGAGGCTGTCTTTTCTCCAATATAGATAGATGGACATCATTATCAAAAGTACATGTATGAAGACACAAATTGGTATGAATATATTTTATATACAACCAGTGATATAAAAAATTTGTGCTGTATATGTGTAATATAAATTGTAATGCATTCCATTGTCATATATAAATTTAAAAAAATTTTTAAAAAAACCTGGTCATGATGTGCAATAGTCCTAATATGTTGCTGAACATGGTTTGCCAATATTTTATTCAGGAGTTTTGCATCTAAGTTCATCAGGAATATTGGTCTGTAGTTTTCTTTCCTTGATGTTCTTATCTAGTTTTGGTATGAGTGTGATACTAGCTTCATGGAATTCATTCAAATGCAGGGAATGAGTTGGAAGTGTTTCATCCTTTTATATTATTACATGGAATAATTTGAGGAGCATTGGCATTAGTTCTTCTTTAAAGGTCTCTAGAACTCGGCTGAGAATTCATCTGGTCCTGGGCTTTTCTTATTGGAAGACTTTTTATTAATGCTTCTATATTTTGCTGGTTATTGTCTTAGATTTTCTATTTCCTCATTATTCAATTTTGTCAGCTTGTATGTGTCTAGAAATGTATCAATTTCTTCTAGGTTTTCCAATTTATTGGGCAATAAATTTTCAAAATAATCCTCAATGACTCTTGATTTCTGTGATGTCCACGGAGATTTCTCACTTTTTATCTCTAATTTTACTAACTTTGATCTTTTCTTTTTTGTTTTTGATTAGTTTGGCTAAGGGTTTATCAATCTTGTTTATCTTTTTAAAGAACCAACTTTTTATTTCATTATTCCCTTATATTTTTTTTATTCTCAAATTCTTTGATTTTGGCTCTGATCTTAATTATTCCCTTCCTTCTACTGGTTTTGGAATTGATTTTTTCAAGACGCCTTGAGACGTATCATCAAGTTATTTAGATCTTTCTGATTTTCTTATGTACGCATTCATAGTTGCAAACTTTCCTCTTAGATTTGTCTTCAAAGTATTCCAGAGGTTTTGATATGTTGTATCACTATTCTTATTTAATTTTAGGAATTTTAAAATTTCTTCCCTGATTTATTAATCATCCAAAAGTATATTAAGTATATTGCTCAATCTTCATGTGTTTATATAGTTTTTGTATTTTTTTTGTGTGTTAATATCTAATTTCCTTCTAGTATGATTGAATAAGATGCAAGGAATCAAATATATATATTTATATGTATCTAAGTATAATATATATATATGTGTATAAATATGTGTGTGTATATTTTATATATATATAGTATATTGTGTTTAAATATATACAATATATAAACACAATATACAATATATAAACACAATATACAATATATATAAACACAATATACAATATATATAAACACAATATACAATATATATATATAAACACAATATACTATATATATATAAACACAATATACAATATATATAAACACAATATACAATATATATATAAACACAATATACAATATATATAAACACAATATACAATATATATAAGCACAATATACAATATATATATAAATACAATATACAATATATATAAACACAATATACAATATATATATAAACACAATATACAATATATATAAACACAATATACAATATATATAAACACAATATACAATATATATATAAACACAATATACAATATATATAAACACAATATACAATAAATATAAACACAATATACAATAAATATAAATATAATATAATATATATATATATATATATATATATATATATATATATATTTGCTAACAGTTGCTTTGAGACCTAAAATAGGATCTACTTTGAAAATGGTTGCATGAAGTGCTGAGAAGAAAGTGTATTTATGGATGATATAGTCTGTGGATGTCTTTTAAATCCATTTGATTTATTAGACTTTTCCTTACTGAGTTTCTGTCTGGATGACCTGTCTATGTGTGAGAGGGGTGTGTTGAGATCACCCAGTATGACTGTCCTGGGTTCTGCGTAGTGTCTGTGGTGTAAGGAGGTGCACCTCGTAGGAGGAATCGATGATTACTGTTGTTGTATCTTCTTGTTATATCGTCCCTGTTTCATTCAGCTTTTTTGTTGCTGTGACCAAAAGACCTGACAAGAACAATTAGAGAGGAGAGGATTATTTCACAGTTTCAGAGGTTTCAGTCCACAGAAGGCGGACTCCATGCCCCAGGGCTTGAGGTGAGGCCTCTTTCCTCATGATAGAGGAGTGTGGAGGAGGAAAGGCTCAGGACATCCCAAAAGGGAAGCAGAGAGAGTTAAGCTAGAGGCGCACCCCAGGACCCACCCCCTCCCCACACCCGCCTGCCTGCAGTTGCCACCAGCTAATCCCTACAGGAGTTGAGGACACTGTTAGGTTAGGGCTCTCACACCCAGTGGCTCACCTCTAAGCCTTCTTGTGTTGTCTCACACATGAGCTCTGGGGGACACCTCATGCCTAAACCACAGCAGTTCCCTTATGGTATGTTGTGTTCTGAGTGTGGACAGCTTGGAGCTAGGAGCACTGTCTCTTGGCCGGGCTGAGCGGGGCAGCAGTCCCCGCCCCCTCCAACCTGCTGTGTCCCGTAGATTCCCAGCTCCTCACTGAGGGGGAAGCAGACCATCACAACAGCCAGATCAAACACTATTCAGCATTGAAATAAATACCCAGTGCCTACCATGACCTCTGCAGCACTAGTCACCACAGCCAGGATGTGGGCTCAGCAGTCACCATCAGCAAGAACAACAGCTGCTCTTGGCTGTGACACCTGGGGGCCCTTGTGGGTCCCCCCAGGACATAGTCATGACATAGCTGTAGAACTGGTGGGACTGGATGAGGAAGGAAGTTTCTAGCCACGGGGGATGCTGGAGCCCGGGTGCCGCAGCCCGCGGGAGGGAGCTGGTGTGTCCCACGGGAGAGGTTGGGTCCGGAGTGGTCTTGGGTGCACTGACCCAGGCCAGGAACATGACCTGCAGGATGCAAAGTACTTCCCAGGTGTCCATGAACAAGGAAAGTCTTAAGAAGATTAATTTCCAATTGTTTTTTCAAAATAAATCTTGTGTATCTAAGGTACAACTTGAAGTTTGGGATACAAACAGAGTAACATTGTTACTATGAGGAGGCAAATTCACATGCTCTTCATCTCCAGTGGTTAAGGGCTTTGTTTTCTGACAAGCACAGCTGAATTCTCCCACTAGCAGGACTCCCACATGCAGTGCCACTTTACCGATCCAGGCCTGGGGCTGTGCCTAGGTCCTCCAACTGGTCCATCACGCCCTCTGCCCGCCGTGCTCTCTGGCCCGCGTCTCCCGTCTCCCACACCCCTGCCTCCTGGGAACCTGTTTGGTTCATTTTCTCTGCCTTTGGCTTGCTCATCTGGACCTCCACACGGAGACCACATGGTGGCTTCCTCTCTGTGTCTGGCTGACCCCAGACATCGTGTCCTCCAGGTCCACCCTGTGGTGTCCAGCAAAGCCATGTATTTCTGGAGCTAATGGTGTCCCCTGGGCAGCAGCCCATCAGGGCCAGGGGTCACGTGGTGACTGGGCACCTGGTATAGGGGGGTGGGTGCTCATGGGGCAGACATTAGAGGCCAGATCCAGTCCACCTCTGCCTGAGGATACGGCCATCTGGGCTTCTGTCCCTCGGCACCGCCTCAGCACTGTCCTAACTAACTCAAATAGATCATGTCTTTGATGTTTTTATGCCCTCTCTTCCCCTCAGATTATCTCTGAAAATGTTAAAATCTTTATTTGTACCAATTTCAGAAAATTCCCACTCTTTCTTCACAGACAAGAACGGGGACCTCGATGGCCTCCCTCTTCTTCCACAGTGGACTCCTCTTCTTCACACCATCTCCTCCCGTAGTTTCTGTTTCCCACGGCCAACCAGGTGGACCCCAGATATGAGTGTTGGTCTAGACTGCTCAAAGAGAGAGGCCTCTCGTGCGACTTTCATTGCAGCTGTTGTTACAGTCCTCTTGATTTATTCCTGGCTGTCCTCACTGACCTCTTACTGTGCCTGATTTATAGGCTGAATTTTACCCCGTGTGTCCAGGGCTCCACATCGAGCACTCTGAGTCCCAGGCGCCCACACATTCAGTTTCTGCACGTGAGCTTTCATTTCCTCAGTTTCTTTCTGCTTTTCCTTCTGCCGTGATATTTTCCTGGCCTGTTATTTTTCCATGTGTGCGCACACACACAAACACACACTCCCGTATCAGCTATCGTATCTTACCTTCTTGGAACAGCACGTCGTAAAAAGACATGGCACTTATAACAAAGGGTGCTTATAACAAAAGAGCGTGTAGCCCAGCAGAGGGGAAGAGATGTGAACGCACAATTAGACTAGAATAAGATAATTAGAAAGCAAAGCAAGTGGCATTTTCAAGAAGAAAGAGGTAATCATGGAGAATCTGAGATTTGCTGCTATAGATGGTATTAGCTTGAAGAAAACTTCTTATTCCATTATGTAAGCTCGATCCAAATCCTTGGCAGAAGGAGGGTTTGTAAAAGAGGGCTCAGATACTTAAAGCCATCAAGCTAATTCTGTAAGCACATTTTTTTTTTTTTTGGTGTGTGAAATGAAATGCGTTTAATTTGAAAGATGCAGTGATACTCTAATGAAGTACAGACTGATAAAGGCTTTTCAGGGGTGGCAGTCTTACCTGAAGTTCTAAAGGTACCCTGGCTAGAGAAAGACCTTGTTTATGTCACCAGGTAAAACATTTGAAGACCTACTTACTTTTACAGTAATTATTTTGCCTAAAATACACCTGAGAGAAATAAGCCCAAGAATCACCTTTAAATCACCAAATTTTTCATCTCGTCCTTTAACTTTGTCAGTTTTACTGTTGTAATAAGGCCCCGAGGCCTGTGTGTGCACAGTAGTGGTGAATGGCCAGGAGAGGACCCGCTGAGATTGCCGGAACGCTTTGGATTCTAAGTTGTAAAATTCATTTAAATCTTATTGTTCTCTTTGGAAAAACGAAGTCACAGGCCCGCGTGATTCATGCACTTGGGCGTGTTATCAGTCCCCTGAGGTCTGGCTGGTGGCACTGTCCTGCTGGGCCACCGCCATGGTCGCTGCTTCTTTGTTCCTTGGCCCTCTCTGCAGAAGCTCACCTTCTAGGCCTGCTCCTAGGAAAAGGGAGGATTGTCTCCTTCAACACCTGGGAGACATTTTTCTAGACAGCAGTTAGCGTGCCTGAGGTGTTTCGTGTGCTCATAAAGCCAATGACACATGGCTGCATTGTGCGTGGGTTGCATAAGGATTACTAATGAAGGCACTGGATTTTCTGAAAATCAATGTGCTTTCCAGCTACACAACACCATTCCCACTCCCTCAGAGGTGCTGATGCAAAGTGAGGATTTTACATGCGTGCACTGAGTCCCCAAAGCAGGCTTTAATCAGTCCCAAATGACCATATACCCTTCGGTAAAAGAATTACTCTTCACCTCTGTGTGACTGCAAGGTTTCCACTGCATCTGTCCTGAGATGGTTGAATGTGTTTTCCATGTGGGATCTTTCCTTGTGACACTGTGCAGCAGAGCAATCCCAAGATGACACACTGGCGGTATCCATGGTGCACATAGTGCTGTATGTCACACAGCCGGCCCTCCTCTCTTGAAGCAGGGCAGGTCTGAGCACCGAGGAAGCAGTGCTAACATGGGCTGGGTGTGTTTCTGTTCCAGCGGTGCCCTGCCCAAGCATCCAAGCTCAGCTGTCAGAACACGTCCTCTGGAGGCTGGTTTCGGGGTCATTGGATGAGTACGGAGCCCAGGTGCTGCTGAGCTGCAGCCCTGGCTACTACTTAGAGGGCCAGAGGCTGCTGCGGTGCCAAGCTAATGGAACATGGAGCATAGGAGAAGAGAGGCCCAGCTGTAGAGGTGAGTGAGGCGGATAAGCCCAGGTGACCAGGTGACACGGGCATTCTGAATAACTGGGGGTCCACGGAAAAGACTGCCACCTCACAGCCCCACGATTGACACAGGATGCAAGGGCACAGAGGGCACTTTAATGATGAGTGGTGTTCACGTGGCATGCTTGAACACATCCCTGCTTGTTGAATGCCAAGTCATGTGTTCCTTTTAGTGTAAGATGTTAGAATACTCAAATATTTCATATCAGCTGAAAGACAAATAAAAGCCTATTTCTAGATGGTAACTATCACTCCACGCACTATCATGCAGAAATTCTCATAAAGAACTTGGGAACACCACATGCTCAGTGAGCCTTCTCCTGCCTTGAAATGGGAGATGATTCTTCTCTCAGGTACAAGATAAGCAGCTAAGGCCTTGAGCGAGTCTCATAATAAATATGAATAAATAGAAAATAAGACAATACTGGTATTGTTCAGAGCACCATTTGATTCAGATATCTTTAATATACGATCTTTAGTTGATTGTTCACAGGAAATTATCAAGCATAGAAACAAGTAGTCAAACCAGAGTGAAATTTATGAAATACACAGCTTAGTAAAATAAACCACAATCCCAAAGAAAAACGAAAGAATGGATGCTTAGGCTCTTAGATCATGACTCCAGTTCGACTTCTAATAGGACAAATGTTAATTAAACCTGTGCTGCCAACTGCAGCAGGAGCACAGAGATGGTTAGAAGGACGCAGACGTTGGGGCTCAAGTTCACGGTCATGGTTGAGGCTGCTCTTCCCCAGGACAGCCCCCAGGGCTGCTTTCCAGCATGGTTTTCCCGGCTCCCTGTGCCCCTCTATCTCTGAGCCGGGGCCTGGTTTGGATGAGCGCTGACCTGGTCATGGAGTCTGTACTGGGTTCCCCTGCATGGCCCAGGGACGTGCAGTCGGGGCCTGCTTCCCCAGGCCTGTGCTGGTGGCCCGCAGCTGCCCCCCTTGGGGTCTGGCTTGACAAGCACACTGGGTGTCAGGGCTTCCAGGAGGCCTGAGGGAGGAGCACTGACGTTCTGGCCATGGCAGACGTGTGCAGCCGGTGAGGTTTCTGTGGGTCTCAGACCAGAAGTCGGACCGTGGAGACAGACAGGGTCCTCCTGAGGTGCATGATCACACAAGGCTCCCGTGGATGCAGTGGCCCAGCACAGTGTGTCCTGCCTCCTGGTCCCCAGGGACGCCCAGCCAGCCTTGTGTCCCTGTCAGCACAGGGCAGAGTGGTGCTGGGTGGAGTTAGCTGTGCCCAGTCCTCAGTGCTCAGGGCTCCAGTGACCATTCCAGGAGAATCACAGTGAGTGAAGAGCCTCTGGGAAGGCCATATTCACAGGCTCTCGGCCACAGAGCCAGACCCGTGGCAGCAGGTGAGCCCACGGCTGGCCTCTCCTGCCTCTGCCCTGAACTCCAGGCCATCTGCTTTCCTGTCTCCATGGGAACACACTGGCTCTGCTGGCTCCTAAGGAGCCTGTTCTGGGCAGAGACCGCACACCCACTTCCCTGCCTGTGTCCCACTGCGTGGACACGTCCACCTTGCACACTGTGGGCTGTGGTGTCAGTGTTGTCATTTGGGTCCTTCAGGCATCACCATGGCTGAGTGGGGTCTCCACGATCAGTGAACCAAAATCACTGTTCGCCTCTGTGTCTCCACAAACGTCTGTAGTCCAGTTGTCATCATGTGGCCAAGGGAAGTCCTTTTTGCACAAACTCTTCACTTTGTCCCCCTGACAAAAAAATCCTTGTTTAAAATCCTTGGTTTTTAAAAATCCTCTGGTGTAACTACTTGTTTCTATGCTTGTTTAAAATTCTTTAAAATCCTTGTTTTCTTGTGAAAATTAGATTTTTCTTTTTCTTTCTTTTCTTTTTTTTTTTTTTTTTTTTTTGGTGCGTCCTGAGTTTCCTTACCCATCTCCAAGGTGCCTGGTGGAGGACGTCCCACAGACCCCGGGGCGTGGGGCTGTCAGGAGGGAGCGTTGACCAGGGCTTGAGTCACTCTTGGGCTCAGCTGGACCCACGCCTCCTTTACTGGGTTTTCTTGGCACTGCTGGGGTCAGCCGCGGGCCTCGCGGTGCCAGTAGGTGCTCTACCTCTGAGCCACGCCTCCAACCTTATCTATTTTCTTTCCACGAGAGGATTGATACTGATGCTGTGAATTTATTTCTATTTCTAATTATTTTTTAAGTGTTGACCTAACAAGAGCTCGTCAGAGCTTTCCTCTCTCTGAAGCACGGCAGTGCCATGGTGGATGTGGTGCTCTTAGCAGTGTGTCCATCCTGGTGCTCTCTGAATTACCAGCCTTTATTGGCCCCTCAGATTCCCCTCTTTCTCAGAGCTTGGGAATTATGGCAACACAGTGGCCTCAAGAACTGTGGTGCCCACAGGGGTGAGTGCGGTGAGAGCGTGTCCAGCCTTCGACAGTAGCGGTCAGGGCTGCTCAAGTTCAGGGTTGCTGCGTGGCCAGCTCCCACTAACTCAGAGGCTCAGGGGGACCCAGGTGTGTTGGGCCACAGATTCTAGCCTGGGTGTTCACTGTGTCCCATGTGGGTCCCCTGCTTGGGGCTTCCAAGGGCTGTGTCCATGTGCTGCCATCCGGGCCAGCTCCCTGCCACTGCCTGGGCGGCTGAGGCACCAGGGATGGGGCTACTCTGGGCGACTGGGCTCCTACCCCGTGCCAGCCCTCTCGGGCTGCTGGCTGTGGTCTCTCTTAGTGGTCTCTTGGCCACTCAAAGGGTCACTCACAGGGTCAGTCCCAGTCAGATAATCTCACTCTTGTTTACTCAAAGTGAGCTAACTCAGGGCCTGGTGAAAAATTCTGCCTATACATAGAAAAATTCTAAATCCTTATTGATTCATTCAAAACAGCAATAAGTCAATTACATGTTAAAATAGATGACACATTGTTATAAACATAACGGATTTATTTCCAAACAAAATAAAAAATAGTGAAAAGATTATCTTTATTTTAGAAATTTGCCAGTCTCCTTACTGTCTGGCTGGATAGAGGCTGCTGGGTTCTCATTCCCACCTCTTACTCCACCATGTCATGTTAGTGGACATGTCCACCCACTGGGCAGGTGGACAGTGAGGTGCACATGGAGTCTAAAGAGCTATGGGACCGGGAGGTCTTCAGTTGTATTTGGAGAAGTGCTGTTCAGAGGAGCAGCGCAGAGTGCAGGCTCAGGGTGTCTCAGGCACACACAGCCTCAGGCAGAGCCCTGGGAGGAACAGCAGGACCATTCTATCTAAAAGTCCCTTCAGCATGGATGTTCAGGGTGCTGGGGTCATTGTGGCTTTTCATAACCACTTTTATTGCTTTTTTATTTCATAACCTCTTTAGAACCTAATGTTATTGGTCTTATTATTCAGGATAAATATCCAATATTTGTCAATACCCTCAGAATGATAACCCTGTACATTTCAAAAGTTCAGTTTAAAATATCAGAAAAACACACAGCCAGTATAATACTGAGAAGTACTAACCATCCTCAAGAGTTACCCAAAATATTAAGTGAAAAATGTTTTTAGAACTTCATGCTGTTCGCACTACCTTGGGCTCTACAAGAAAAGAATCAATGCACGCATGAGCTCCTTTACTCTGGAACACGTCTGCATCTGGTTCTGTCCCCTGTCCCCTGTCCCCAGGGGCCCTAGCTTTGCCCACCCACACTCAGGAGCACATGATTTGAACTCCAAGGGAGCAGACTCCACTCTTGCATGGGTGTGTGGAAAACTGCAAGTTCAAACGCTCCTTAAATAAAAGTGACTTAGTGACCCCTTTTCATGGCCCCACTGGCCAGCCTGTGGAGGCTCCTGTTCAGGAGGAGCAGGAGGTGGCTCCCCACCTGTGATCAGGGCCAACAGAGGCTTCGAGTGCTCGGCCGTCCACCCCCCTGATGTGGCCGAGGAGCCCACCAACGGGCTGCCCGTGGCTTACCTCAGAACAGCCCTACCCCCAGTCTCAGGAATTTGGTAGCTCTCGATTACCTGTTTGGTCAGGGGCTGGAAGGGTCAGAAGTTCCCATTCTGGGGTCCAGTTAGCCCTGATGCAGAGCTGACCCTGGGCCACCTACAGAGTGTGGCCATAGCAAATGGAGACCAGCTGAGAAGCTCTCCAGGATTTGGAGATGGTGATGCTCCCCCTCCAGGTAGGAGTGAGACTCCTAGGTGTCCTTGGGAGAGCCCTAGGTCTCCACGGGTCAGCAGGATGAGGCCTTAGCTCTGCAGTCCTCCTCCCCAAGGACAGCAACAGGACTAGAGTCATGTCCAGGGGCCCCACAGGTCTCTGCAGGTCAAGGTCTTAATGAAAGAGGGCAGCCACTTTTCCTCTTCTTGTTAAATTTCATTGTTTCTCTGCCTATTGTTTGTACTTTAAAAGTAAGAAATATGTTTATTGCATAAATCCATGAAATTAGAAAAATTCTTTACATTTAGATTTTACACTTACACACAGATGGAAAAATCTAACTGGGAATTTTTAAAGTATAGATATGCAAAGAACATTGGCTAAATTCTAGAATGTACCTCTTTCCTAACTGCTAATGTATAGGCTTCTTAAGTCAGACTTGGTCATGAAGGGAAGCAGGAAGCAGGCAGCCTGGTCTTTGTTGGCCTGTTTGTAAGTGGAGGTGCATCTGGACTGGTTGCTGGACATGAGGGAGTGTGTGCCCACCTACACCCTAGGGGGGCACTGCCACTCCACTCAGGGCAGCTGAAGTTGAACGTTCTAGATACTTAGCCTGAGTAAACCGCAGCCCACGTGAAACAGTTGTAGGGACAACTGGAGCAGCCCGTTTCCAGCCTAAGGCCACTCTCCTTCAGTGAGCATCTTCTCCTGACTTACATCCAGTGACAGATGGTAGCTCCAGCCCTGTAGACCTCATAACACAGTCCAGGACCCTGGTCTACACAGCCTGCCCCTGAGCCCTTCCTGGAGGGGGAGGTCCTGCCCTTCATGCAGCGTGTTCCAGCCGTCAGCTGCTCATGGCCAGGGCACCTTCACCAGGCCTCGTCCAGCTTGAGAAGCTACCCATGGGCTCATTTGTAAGTAATGTCCACATAGTAGACAGGAGTGTCGACCTTGCAGGTGTGTGAAAAGCGTGTCCCAGGGCAGTTATTTCAGTGGGGACCCAGAGCAGAATTGAAGGAGGGAGGGGAGGAAGCCTTGCTGGGGGAGAGAGGCTCATGACCCACAGTCAAGGTGTGCGACAGGCCAGGTGCCCCAGCTGTGGGCAGGACCCTGTGGATGCCACGGCTGAGTGTCTTCCTGTGCAAAGGTGGGCCCCAGGAATCCGAGGGGCCCTTCAGATTGCAGCATGACCCACGTGTGATGGGAGGTCAGGAGGCACACATAGTGCATCCATCTTGGAAACTCAGGGGACACTAGTGTGGAGGCCAGACCTCCTCCTGGCTGCTGGACAAAGCCTCCAGTCAGTGGGCAGGGAGGCCCTCTCCTGCTGGACTGGCTTTCCCAAACCCTCGCTGCTGTCCTCGTTAACCCATTGGGTCTGCAGCCAAAGGAGACTGTGTGTCTGCAATCCCGTTATCCAGCTGCTGAAAGCTCAGAGTCCTTGCTTTAGTTCTTTACAATTGCTTAACCCTTACTAGAGGACAAACAGAAGAGCCTTGTCCCCAGCATAGTGCCACTGAAGCTGGAGAACAGCCAGGATGTAGAGACCCAGGCCCCACCAGTCTCCAGTCTCCAGGAACGGTGCCTGGCGGCCTCTGTCAGGAAAGGCTCTGGGCCTCAGGCTGTGTAACACATTCCCAGCAAGCACTCACTCTCAGAGCCCGACCCAATCACCCAACCATCACAGAGGGTCATTAAACGTCACAGTTCAAGGAAAAGTTCTCATTGTGTTTGGGAAAAGGCTCAGAGAAAAGTTCCTGTAACAATCTAAATCCTCCTTGAGCCCAGTGACATTTGGCTCCGAGGATTAGACAGTGCACGGCTGAGTGACAGGGAGCTTGCCAGCCTGGGGTGATCTCCCGGGTTCCAGGTGGACAGTCCTGCAGGCCACTCCTAAGCAGCTGGCTTGTTCCCCTTTGAGACCAAGTGGTGGCCACATAGTGAAGTAACAGCAGCTAACAGGGTTGGCCTCAATGCCAGGCACCTGAAGTCCGTCCTCACTTGACCAGCCGTAGTGTTCACACTGACTCCGTCCCCTGGATGGATCCTGACTTGGGGTGCCCTGGTCTCTATCCCTCACTGAGTCTGGTCCTGTGTAAGACAGGCCTCATGCACCTGCACCTGTCTCCTCCCCGGGTCCTCTGTGCACCCTGTGTGGCAGGTGCTGTCACACCTTGGCAGGGGCAGATGCCCGTCTGTGCAAGGCAGAACCGGCCTGGGTGGTGGAGGCTTTGCCACCTCTATCTGTTCACCGTCAGGGGGAATCGGCTTCCTACCCCTGAGGCTTTCCGCTGTACGCCTCCTGACTCATCAGTGCCCTGGACCCTTCTCCCCAGTGGCTTTTGTGAGATTTTCATGCTAAACCAGTTTAAAACACGTGTGAGCCTCCGAGGGTCAGTAGTCTTTGATAACTTGTGATTTCCTTCCTCCCCTGGGGTCTGTGATTCTTGTCTCGAGTGTTTGGAGTTGATGTGCAGAGATGCATGTGGTCCCCTGAGGGCCTCCAATGCGGCTATGAATTCACCTCCTACAATGGAGTGCTGGGGGCACCCTGGACGTGCTGCCTCTGAGGACCAGGGCAGGCTTTGGGGTTCACAGCCACCCCGCCCACCACCACAGAAGGACCAGCCAAGTGTCTGCCAGTCCTCCTCGGGAAGGTGCCGTGGGCACTGTGCAGCCAGCATTCACACGGCGCTCAGGGCCCAGCAGTGACAGGGACCCAGAAGAGACGGTGCTGGCCCTGCTGGTCCGCTCAGTCCCAGGCTTCAGTGCCGTCTGCTTTCCCCCGATGAACTCCTCTGAGGAAGCCTAGCTACCCTGGGGCGGAGGTGAGAGGACAACTGAGGGTGGTGGCCGGCAGCTAGGACGTGGCAGGTCCCTCCGATGCCGGGTTTTCATTTTCAGGATGCAGGAGGGAGAGGCTTCCCAGGTGACAGTCTAGCACCCTGCTGCGTGTCCTCCGTGAAGTCAGCATCCGAGACTGGTGGCTGGCGTTGGGGCAGGGCAATGTGCGGACCTCAAGACTGTGCTGTCTCTCTTCTAGTCATCTCCTGCGGAAGCCTGTCCTTCCCCCCCAACGGGAACAAGATCGGAACGCTGACGGCCTTCGGCGCCACGGCCATCTTCACGTGCAACACGGGCTACACGCTGGTGGGCTCCCACGTCCGGGAGTGCCTGGCCAACGGCCTCTGGAGTGGGTCCGAAACGCGGTGTCTGGGTAGGTTCCTCTGTGCTCTCCCACTGTTTGGTGACCCCGGTGGACGGGCTGGCACGGCTTCCTGCGCTAGGGCTCTGGAGGCACTGGGTCCTGCCAGGTCTCCAGGCCGCGTCACCCGAGGGCCTAACAGAGCATTGGAAGAGGCCGTGTTCTTAGTAGGAGCGATGAAGCATGGTCACATGTCACCTTGCATGGCATGAAGGTGACCTCCCAGGGGCTGGGAGTGTGCCTGCACTCAGAGACCACAGCCATGAGGTGAGGACACACAGACACAAGTTTTAGAGATAATCATACAATTGTCTTCTTAAAATTATGTCGAGAAGTTGAAGTGACATTAATCTGAATTTATAAAAGCAGAGCGAATTATTTGAAATAGAATGCGTGTAACAATTTTGGGGTTTTTTTGAAAGCTTTAAATATCATGCATGATAATTAATAAACGGGTTGTGGGTGTGTGCAAACGGTTGAGGGGGCAGTTGAGAGCACAGAGGTTCATCTCAGCAGCTCCCCCAGGCCTGGGGGTCGGGCTCACACTGGCCCTCTTGAGCCCCTTGACCCTCACAGTCATATGATCACTAAGCCTCGGCCGTGGTGGGCTTAAGCCCCCCAGGAGCTCAGATCACTTTAGGGTGGGGCGGAACCAGGGACTGGGAACAGTGAGGTCTGCTCTCCCTTTGAGTTGGGAGAATTTCAAGAAAGAGGACGAAGGCCGAGTAGGAACCCAGAGAAGATCCGCCTCCAGACGTTCCTTCCCTGCCCACAGAGGGACCGCCGCAGTGCTGCAGGGAGCTGCCGAGTTCTCGGTGCCACGCACCCTCTGTGTTTCTAAGGTTCTTAACTGATACATGTCATTAACATGATTTGCGTGACTAATGCCTTATTGGGGGAGCCCCGTGGTCTTCAGGAGACCGTGGGATGCCTTCAGTGCTTCCTGAAGTCACAGAGCTTCTGGGCTTTCCTGTGCTTTCCCGAATGTTCTGTCAAGGTGGGTGGCAGCTGAGCTGGTCTCTCCTTCAGGTGCTGTGGGTGTGTGTTGATGTGGTTATAAGGCAGGAGCTCAGAAGTATCCTTTAGAAATGGAAATTCTGAACCCCAAACTTTTACTCGTACCTTTTATTAGGGCATAAAAATGATGCTAGTTGAAAGAGTGAAAGTAACATTAAATGGCATATTCAAAAACTCAAACTTTTATGATAAATAAATACATATGAAAGTGATACTAACATAAAATGTAGAAAACCAATACCTTCAAATGTGCATGATGAGGACAGAATTGTTAATCACAGTGTGGAAGAACAACTCGGGTGTTTGGGGTTAGATCAGGCTGCCTGTGCCGAGAGCACACTCTGCTGGTCAGTGCCCAGCCTGTCCACAGTACCTGCCCGGGTCCCTGTGCCGCGGTGGAGTCCACATCCACCCGCTGTGTGTCTCAGAGCCATGGGGTCCCCTGGGCCTTGGTGTTCCAGGGCCACGTTGTGATCCAAGTTCTGCAAAAGCTTAGTGGCTGCTGAGGATGGGTGAGCGCCTGGTGAAGAATCGGGGCGGTGACGTTTGAGGGGTGCTTGGAAAAGCTTCCGATCGTTAGTTTGAGAGTAAGTTAGGAAATCAATAGCTATTTTCAGATACTTAAAATGCTGTGAGGTAAGAGAGGGAGTAAGCCAGAGGTATCGCGAAGACGTGTGCTAAGATCTGCAGGTCATTCAGGGGTCAAAGGGTGGAAAAGGAAAAGGAATCAACACACCTTCCCAGGCCAGGCGAGGGTTGGACAGACATGGGGGCAGCCGTCGTCCTCATCAGTTCATGACTGCCATCACTGTGGACAGGAGAAGATGGCTTCCTGACTCCAGGTGAGAGGCGCCTCCACACCTGGGCATTGTTCGCAGGGCAGCCTGCCCAGGGTGCAGGGTGTAGGGTGTGCGGAAGGCAGCTGCCCCGTGGTGCTCTCTGCTGAGGGTCTGGGCGCCCTGAGCTGTGTGAGTCTGACTCTGTGTCCAGCGTGAGGGAGGAGACCTAGAAGCAGGTTCCAGGTCTGGGAGCGAGCTCTTCCCTAAGGAGGGAGTGTTCATTCTGGGACGGCGCTTCTGTTCACAGTGAGGATGGGTCACCCTCCGGAGCCCTGGTGGTGCCCAAGGATTTCCAGCGGGCGCAGGGGGATGTCCCAGATCCTTTAACAGCTAAGCCATGATGGACAGTGCTGCCCAGGCTGAGCCCTGTGGAGTCTAAGTGCAGGGGCGCTGGGTTTAGGGAGGGGAAGGAGGGTTTTCGCGGCTCACATGCAAGTGCTGACTCCCTACCGTGTTGGCAGTGTCTGGTGTCCACTCTGCCAGAGCCTCTGACCGAGGAGGGGTGTGTGTAAACAGCAGAGATGGGCTCAGGGGATGATCAGGGTTCTCCTTGCTGCACTGTGACAGGCTTCTCCTGGGCCCAAGTCCCCAAGGACATGTTCTGCAGATCTGGCCAGGCCAGGAGTCAAGCTCCAAGAAGCTGGCCCACATCTGCTCCACCAGTGGGAAGCTCCATGGTCCCCATGGGCCCCTCATTATCTTCCCTGTGGCAATTTGCACAAGTCCTGGCAGGAGGGCATGTGTGGAATCTGGGCGCCCTGTGGCCACAGTTCACAAACCCTTGACCATGTCTGTCGCTGGACTTTGTGTGATGATGGGCTGTCATGTCTGCCACTGTGTCACCTCTTTGACGTGCAGTCTGCAAGTTGTCTGTGAGAGCCATCCCGGGCACAGAACATCATCTTCTTACCCAGACAGCGTTGCTATTATTTAGAGGAGATTTGCATCCCTGCACTGTGGTGGCCATGAGCAGAGGCGTGTTATGGTAAATGTATCATGGTGACCCTCACATTGATAAGATAGCTAGGTGACATGATTCAAAAGGACATTTTTGACATTTTTCATTGTTCTTGGAGAATAAAGTTGGAATGTATTTTTCAAAGGTCTTGTATTTTTTCAGATTTCCAAGTAAAAATGTTTCATAAAACAACTGATAATCATAATTGTATTACCTCAAAAAGATGGCATTAGAGTAGAAATATCAAACCTACCCCTTCTATTTTATACAATACACAACAGTGTAAAATATGTGCTGTGTGTCAGCAGAGTAGGGAAAATACTTGAAAAACCCAATGCCAACTTAGCCAGAGGGTAAGTAGTTTAAAAAAAAAAGAGTCTTCTCTATGCTTGTGTGCTTGTGAGTTTTACCTAGTGATATCCTTTTAGATCCTCAAGGGCTGTTGAGTAGCATGTGAAGGTAAATGAGATGAGGTATTTCCTTCCATGGAATCTTTACGCAAGGGAAAGACAAGTACCTTTAATACAAGTTGGGAATAATGAGTGTCAGGGGACGTGTGAAAGCAGCACTTCTGCAGAGGGAGGAGGTGACAGACCCAGGGAGGAGGCTGGTGGAGGTGGGGGTGGTGAAGGCCCAGGGGAGGCACCGTGGAGGCCACCTGAATTACAGGTGGAACTTCCACACAGAGAAGAGAAACACAGTGATTCCAGGAGTCAGATCGCCCAGGCCCTGTGGTCACCGCGGGGATGCAGGGTTCTCAGTGTGGCGGGGTCTACTTGGTCTGCACAGAGCACACCTGGCACGGAACTCTCTGTGGCCAGGTGGTAAGTCCAGCCTGGATAAATGTGGAGAAGAACTCATGTGACATTGTGACGAGGTCTGGTTCAGTCCTGTTGTTTGTGGCTGTTTTGTTTAGATATGAGGTATTTCCTGAGAGATCATGCGTGAGACAATGCAGGAGGGTTCCGAGGTAAAAGGATTAGATTATGGCAGTTGTGACCCAGCTGGTGAATTAATCCACTGATATGGGTTAACTAGGCAGTACTGCAGGCAGGTAGCATGTAGCTGGAGGAGACAGGTCGCTGGGGCAAGACTTTGGGGTCTGTTTTGTTCCCGATGAGCAGAGCTCTGTCTGCTTCCTGGTGGCCATGCCGCTCTGCCCTGATGTTCTGCCTTTTCTTGGGCTCAGAGTTATGGAGTTGGCTGCCCATGGACTGAACCACAAGCCAAAACAAACTTTTCCTCCTCCAAGCTATATATCGAGGACTTGCGGTCACTGAGATGCAAAGCTGACATGAGGCTGTCCTTAGAGATGGTCTGATGGTGGTGAGATATGTTAAGAACACTGCAATGCCATCTGCTGATCCAGAGCAACAGAAAGAAACATATCAGAAAAGCAGGGTATTTAAAATGGGTATTGCAAAGACAGCTTCACCTAACAGAGAAAATCTGACTTGGATAGATTCTTGTCCTCCTTATAGACGGGCAGCACTTCCATTGGGTTTGTCCAGGTCTGCGTGCACAGGGCGGGTTTGGAGGAGGGCCACGAGACACTTGACAGGCAGACAGGACTGGGAAGGAATTCAGCCGGATGGGCATTATCTACCAAAATATTTAGGATCTACATAAAAAAATATGAACAGGCTAAAATTTTCTGACAGCCCAAAGACTGCCCATATCATGCTGGTACTGGCCTAAATGTCTCTTCATATCAAATCTGGCCTGTAATAATTGTGTGGACCCAGGTTGTGTTAGACAGATGTCTTAGTCATCATGTTCGCTACTTTAAGGGAACTGAAAAGAACAATTTTAGAGGGTGAAAAGTTTATTTGGAGGCTCAGGTTTTCAGAGGTCTCAGTCCGACCCTTCTCCTCGGGGCTCCAGGGGAGGCAGAACATCATGGTAGAATGCTGGGGGGAAGGGGCTCACCAGGTGATCAGGAAGCAGAGAGAGGGAGACTCCAGGCACCAGCTACAAAATACAGCCCCCAAAGCCACACCCGCAGGACCACCTCCTCCAGGCACACCCCACAGCTTCCCACCCAGTTAATCCCGTCGGGGGCTGGAATCATGATGGAGTTAAGACTCTCCCAACCCTGTCATTTCTCCTCTGAACCTTCTGTGTAAGACGGTGTACATCTCACACGTGAGCTTTTGGAGGACACCTCACATCCAAACCCTAACCAGAGACATTTGACAACCTGCCTGTTGTGGCAGAGAAATTGGACCTGAGCTGGGTGTGACTGCCACCTGCCCTATGTGGGACAGCCACCTGCTCAGAGGGACTCCAGCACTCGCTTGGTGGCCCCAGCCTTTGTGACAGAGGACACTGCTGGGCATGGCCCTATGAGGACATCTCAGGCAGTGTTCTTTTAATATGCTCCATCTGGAGAGTGACATGTCTGCAGGTGCTCAGTGCCTGTGACAGTTTTCCTGCACACAGAGTCTGGCCCATTTGACATTTTGTGACCGTTCACTAATACTCAAGAAGAGTCTGTAAATCAGCCCTGACGTTAACCGTCAAATCAGCTTGAGTCAGCCAAAGACACGGGCTGCAAGATTGGCCGCCCTCGAGCACACCGAGTTTCTAATGCTGCCACGGTGCAGGGTATTGGCAATGCTGAGAATGTGGTTGTCAGCAAAAAGCCCCAATAATCACAAAGCAAATACTAAGGCTGAACATTTGGTTTATAGATTTTCTAAAAATAGGCTTTGTTCTAATCCCCACACCAATATTTAGTGTGTGTTCTGATAGAAACTGACACATTGAGAGGGGAGAGCGTGTGGGTGTCTGAGCATGTGGCCTTGGGAGAGAAGGATGTCCCTCCTGGTTCCCGCTAATGGCACAGACCCCACATCAAAGGCTGCAGCTTCTGTGCTACACCTGGGAGAGCCTGGTCCTGCTCCCAGGTGGCACAGTGAGTTTCTGTGGAGCAAGTGGAACCTAATAATCTCCAAATTGGAGCTCATTTCTGCAACCCCACATCTTCCCAGACCTTCCCTTGGTATCCATGGGAACCGGTTCCACAACCCCAAGATTCACAAAAGCTCAAGTCCCTGATGTAAGGCACAGGACAGACCTGTGCACACATTGCTGTGCACGTGAGCCGTCTCTAGGTGGCTTATTGTCCCTGGTCATCTGCAACCCTGAGGAGATGGTGGTCATGCTCTGTCACTTGGAGAATGATGATAATCAAACTCTTTTTGGATGTATTTTCTATCCGTGTTTGAGCTACAGATGCAGAATGTGTGGGACGAAGGGCTGGCTGTCCTCGTAGGTGGCTCCACCCTGCCCTCCCAGCCTGTGAAGTGCCCCCCGTGACCTTGCTGTGAGGTTAAGGCAGATCCTCTGACCACACTCTCTGTCCCCCATTAGCACAGAGGCTCCCGAGTCAGTCCCTCAGAAGGCCTCCACGGGAGAGCAGTGGCCTGACTCATTGCACCATCAGGACAGAGTGGCCCACGGTGTGGAAAAATACTGTCTATCTGGGGATAAGATCCTCTCAATTAAATAGGGCTTCATGGAGCCACACTGTAGAAGGAGCGGGAAGAATTCCCCCGTGGTACCTGCAGGAAAGGGGAAGGGACCAAGGCCACCCAGAGAACTGACTTTCACACACCCTCTCCACCAGAGAGGGGTGAACAGGAGCCTGGTTCACACAGGACCGTCTTACCCGAGAACGTCCACACGGTAGAGTGGTAGCATACACACAGAACCTTCTAGAACAGGGCTTAACAGGGCTGCCCTGGAGACCCCAGAGTACTACTCCTTGGTCCGAGTGCTGACTGAGCTACACAGGTGACAGTGGAGCAGTGGCCTCCTGCAGTGTCCTCCCAAGTGGTCGTCAGACAGCAGAGCTACAGAGGGGCAGGGACTTGTGTGGCCACCTGCTCTGCTCCCGAGCTCCGCCGGGCACTCGCTGCCGGGCACTCGCTGCCGGCCCCGGGGAAGCCTGTGCTGAGGCAGTGGGCGTCTCCCCCAGCCGCCCTCCAGCCTCTGGCTCTGGCTTTGGCCTTCCTTCACTCAGTGTCCTTGCTTGGAAGACAACTCAGCCTTCCATCCATCTGGCTCCTGATTTCAGAGCTAGGGTGGAAGAGTTATTCGGCAGATTTTAGGTCCTCGTGAACCAATTTTAGAGAGTGTTAAAATAAATTTTTTTCCTATTGTAACCAAAATACAGTGAGAGCGAGTTTCAAAGCCAGGTAGGGGGAGTCCCTGTGCCAACTAGGGAGACAGGCCGTGCTTGGTGGGAGGTGCAGAACCCAGGTCCACCCCTTCCTCACAGTGCACTTCAGGCCGGGCTGTGGAACTGCCCGTGCTCTGTCCTTGTTAGTGAGTTCCAGCAGGCCCTCTGCAATGGCGGATTTTATCTAGTTTGTTTTTTGAGTTTTAGTGTGTAAAATACTTAGCTGAGCCTAAACACAGTCCAAGTACCTACCTTGGCACTGAATTCTCCATTTTGCTTCTGAGCCAGTTTGGGGAAGGTGGTGAACTACCCGTGGCATAGTCCCACCTCCCGAGCACAGGGGTGGGGGTGGGATGGAGAAGTTCTAGAAGGTGGTAGTGAAGGAATTTGTCACTTCATGGTTGAACAGAAAGAAGAAGAGGAGGCAGTGCCTTTAGGACTTATCTAAATCTGTCCCCGTCTGTATGTTGACTGGAAACTGAAGGTTTGATTTCAGCATCTCTCTAACCTTCCATCACTCCCTTGTCAGTTCTCCGGGTCCAGGAGTGCCAGGCTCGTGGGTTCCGGGTAAGTTTGGTAGGAGTTAGGCCCACACTCAACGCCCAGTGCACTGTCCAGGCTGTGACGGTTACCGCTGACACTGGCCAGGAGGTCAGGGAGAGTGATGGCCAGGGCGCTCCTGCCCCAGGCCTGCTCGCAGAAAGCATGCAGTGTTCATGCTAGAGCCAAACCTCAGGGGAAAAGAGCCTGGACCTGGCATGGCGGCCTGGGGTCGGCCAGATGACCGAACGACTTCAGGTACTCGATATGCTGTTCTCAGCCGAGCAGGGCAGCCCTCCCCCCATATGTTTTAATTTTGCAGTGAATAAAGTTTTTGTCCTTCTTTGCTGTTGCTCACACTCTGTGGAGCTGGAGCTACTAAGTCCCCGTCACAGTGGAAGAGCCACAGAGTGAGTCTGCTGTGTGCGCGTGGGTCAGATGAAGTCTTCCTCCTTGTAGTTAGGGAGAGACCCCAAAGAGTGACTGAGATTCCTGATTTCAATTACTAGAGTCCTTTCAGTGGCCCTTACTGGTTTAGAGTGGCTCCTCCTAGGGCCTGAGAGCTCCCCCTTCAGGCAGGGTCCCCGGTCCTCTGTGACTCCAGTCTCTGCCGCCCACGTCCATCCCAGGAGGTCCCTGCATGTGCTGTCTGTCCATGGGATATTCTCCATGATGGAATCTGCTCTTCACTCAATCCCCAGCACCACCAACATCACTGGCCCAGGGCAGATGAGTGGATCACTGACGTGAAAGTCAGCACAGGAGAGGACGAGTTCGGTACCTGAAGGACACTACTGTCCAGTGGCGAAGTCAGCTTACTTCTCTTCATCGGGAGCATTAAGGAATGAGTAACGGTTCAGGACATGAACACCATGACATACCAGTCTGATGGTAGGCACAGAGAGAGCTCTGCATGTGTCAAGCCTGAGACACCAAAGCAGGGTGGCAGCAGGGAAGGTAGCAAATATTATCCTCTTGTGCCAAGAACATAGCAAAATATTCTGAACAGCAGGAGCTCAGGAATGTGGGTTTCGTTCACATTCCCTCTAAGGCAGGTCCCCTTCCGCAGCCTTCTGACACAGTAGAATGGAGATTTGGGTGAAACGCTGTAAGTGAGGGTGTGTGGATGACCTGTATTTGTGAATAGCTATAGTAGTTCTAAGGCTTTGACGGTGTTAGAGAAGGCAGTTCTGAGGATCCGAGAGTCTGAGAGCACAGTAAGTGGAAAGGAGTTGCTGCCACCTCCTCACATTGGGAAGCCAGCCGTCCACAGGAGCCCACGTGGGGAGCATCAGGGAGCAAGCCACCTGTGGAGTCTGCCGTCTGGGAGCGCTGGGCTGGGGTGAAGTGTCTCCGTAGACACCTGCATTTCCCCAGGGGCTCAGTGCTGGCCCCTCAGAGATCCCAGTCCACCATGGTCAGAGGGCTGCTGCAGGAGATGGTCCCCACAGGGGCTGCCCTGCCTCCCTCAGGGCAGACCCCTCCTCACCAGGAGAGGGCTCACTGCTAGTGCTCACTGCCTGCTGCCTCAGACTCCGCTCGCTGACTCAAAACTCAAGTAACTAAGTTTACAAGTGAGTGTGGCTGGACAGGTTTTCCCAGGTCAGGAAAGAGAGCGGGGACGTGGTTGGATGCCCCTTCTTCAGCATCCCTGTGCCTGGTCCCAAGTCCCCTCCTCTCGGAGTGATGACAGGCTTCAAAGGTGACCCCAAGTACCCAGCACCACCTAGAATGCACCAGGAAGTAGGTGGCCCATGCTTTTGGGGGATCCCACTGTGTCATTTTGCTCTGTGTTCTAAAAATTCGTTATCTGCCCATCCCCTCAGAAGTGGCTGGAACCCTGGGGTGCACGGGAACACTCTGGTCCTCCTGGCTGGGGCTGCATGCTGGGCCAGCGCTGGACAAGCAGAGTGCCTGGGGTGGACACAGGTCTCTGCAGCCTATGTCTGCACCCCAGGGCAATCCTCCTAGTCCTTGAGCACACGTGACCTCACTCATCATGCCACCGTGCTGATAATAGGTTTGATTCCAGGACCAGGAGAACGCAGGTCTCTAACGCTGGCCTAAGCAGAAATAGAGAGCATGATTTAGATGTTTCCATGGTGGTGAAATGAGCCCCATGGGGTGTGACAGCTTGTCACTCTTCCTAGCTGGCTGTCCTCCGACTTCAGAGCACCCCTGGCTCCACGCTCTGTGCAGAGGGCAGCGGCCAGGGCCAGCCCACCCTGCGCACTGCCTCCACTTGATCTCGCGTGGCTGCCTCCCGGCTCAGGCTCCCCTGGGCCCACCTGCCAGCCTTCCTCTCAAGTCTCCTAGGTCCAGGCCAGTTGAGTGCACCCGTGGCCACCCTCCACTCCTGCCCCGCCATGGACGCCTGTTTCTGTGGGTCTCAGCCACCTTCCCCTCTCCCTGGCTCACCTGTGACTCAGGTGTCTGACAGGCACCTACCCTCTGGTCTCTCCCCCTCTGCAATTCCCAACCCTGTCTCCTGCTGAAATTCCTCCTCTTCTCTTTTCTGCCGGCGGGCTGCAAGCCCTGCTCGTGTTGACCACAGTGTTTCCTCCTCTCTGGGGCATGTATTTGGAAATAGACCACATAAGTGACCTAATATGCCACAGTAGTATAGATCAGTGGGGAAACCCTAACTCGGGAAATAATCGTAAATGATTTCATATTAGAAACAGAACTTAATTTATGCATAATTATTAGGAAAAGAAAAACTGTATAAAAACATCATGGATATGGGGAGATTCCCATGCTGTCAAGACTTGACCAAAATCATAGTCACCTCGTAGCTCGTTGCAGAAGGCCATCTCTCAGTCCCTCCTGCTGCTTGCTTCTGTCTTTCAGCGGGCCACTGTGGCTCCCCGGACCCGATCGTGAACGGCCACATCAGTGGGGACGGCTCCAGCTACAGGGACACGGTGGTGTACCAGTGCAAGCCTGGCTTCCGGCTGGTGGGCACTTCCGTTCGGATATGCCTGCAGGACCACAAGTGGTCGGGGCAGACCCCCGTTTGTGTCCGTGAGTACAGCTCGGACCTGCCCCCTGGGGCTTCCTCTCCTACTCACCCCTCTGCTGTGACGTCTTGCTTCCCGTGTTCCCTCCTGAGCAGAAGAGCACGCTCTCCCACTCACCGTCCCCTCGGGGCATGAGTGCCATCTGGGTGCTTCCCTTCCCACCCCTTCGATCCCCTTCCTCCTGTCCACGTGAATTCACTCCCCAGCTCATTTTCAATGGGTCCAGGGACAAGGTGTCCCATGTCTGCTCCCCAGAGCTTGGCACAGAGCCGGAGGTGGAAACCCCTCCATGGAGGAGTGCGCCCTCCTGTCTGGGCACAGGTCAGCTCCACAGGGCCCTCAAGGGGCCACACTCCCTTATACTTGTGTGTTGTCTGCATTGGCCACGGATTCACCATGACTCCAGAGTGTAGTCAGCCGTCCTTTGGTAGCCAGAGGCGGGGTGTGGTGTGATAACCGTCCTCCAACTCTAGACCTTCAACGACGAATATTGACTGCTGGTTTTACGATACGAATTTTGCTGCAAAATTCCTTTTAGACCAAATGCTCTTCTGAGATATTCTTTGTTTTTCTGTGAATTAAGCAAACAAGATGTTGATGTACCACACTGCAGTGACAGGTATCACCTGTGACAGTGTTGGGGTGCTGTGCAAAGCTCAGAGATAAAAGCTTTACTTAGAAGGAAAGATGTTGAGGAGACAAGCAGGAGGAAGACACCAGCTTTGTGGCCTTTCTTTTGAGAGGTCCAGACATCCCCTTGCTGACGTGGCCATGATGTAGGGAATGCCTAGGGACAGCTCACTGCGTCTCCAAGGACCCCATGCTAGGCACTGTCAGTAGAGCAATATCGGAGTGTGCAGTTATTTTGCCAATTTCGTGATATTTAAATTGGTATTGGAAACATTTCACATAGAACACTCAAAGTTTCAAGCAAACCCCATGATATTTCAAACTGGTGTGGCGTAGGGGACAATATTCAAAATGCAGGATCATTACAAACCTTCTGGACATCTCTTGTTTTTAAATCACTGCTATTCTGTCACGACTCGACTAGGAATAATAGTCAGTGGCAGGTGTTGCTTGGTTTCCACCGTGGTGGTAATACCTGCCTGTCATCAGGCCTGTGGCTGGTCTCCCACAGCCCCCGGGAAGCACGCTCACCTGTGCAGCGGCAGTGGGAGACCCTGGCCTGCATGTCCTCTGCTCACCTGTGCCGTCAGTGCCAGGTGCTGGCCGTGCCTGCTGAGCACGGAGAGTGACGTAGACCTGTCTTCCCGCAGCCATCACCTGTGGACACCCGGGGAACCCCGCCCACGGGCTCACCAACGGCAGCGAGTTCAACCTGAATGACCTGGTGAATTTCACCTGCCACACGGGCTACTTGCTTCAGGGTGCGTCCCGGGCCCAGTGTCGGAGCAACGGCCAGTGGAGTAGCCCCCTGCCCACCTGTCGAGGTAGGAAGAGCCTGTGGGAAAGGGGCCTTGGTCCCGAGGGCGTGGCGGGCTGAATAAAGTGGGTGTGGGAAGGCATTTCTGAAGATGGCAGTCTGTCCTGTGGCAGGGCGGGAGAGCAAGTCACGATGCCCAAAGTCCTCCCCTTCCAGCAGGCGCCCTTCCCCGCTCTTTGCCTCATTCCTGCACCCAGCACTTCTGCCGTCGGCGCTTGGCCTGCTGGTCTCTACGCTTCTAGACTCACGAGTGCAATTTGAAGGTCTCAGTGTTTTTAAGTTTTAATTAATGATTTTCGATTCATTTATTTAAAGACAGCCAGACACTGGGCTAAACCAGGAGTTTCCAAGAATGTTCTGGGCTAGGCGCTGGCGTGTGTAGCTGCACCCACTCCTGATCCTTCAGGGTTGGTCTCCTTTCGTGGAGACATCTCCCTCACTGAGGGCAGGGCATGTTGCTCTGGAGACGAGGCCTTTCCTGGTGGTAGAGGCTTCCAATCACCCCTGCTTTCACAAGTACCCCACTCACCCCCTGGGCTCCCAAGAAACCCGTATTCAGCCAGTTCACCTGACATGGAGACCAGTCCTCCACAATTGCTAGTTTTGTGTAAAAGTTGGCCATCTGGCTCCGAGTTCTGGCACTCGCCTACAGTGTAGTGTTTGGCTTGGACTCAAAGGCCACGTGAAGCCACAGCATTCTCCCCTGCCCTAACATGCTGGTGTGAGGACTGGCATGCTCCTTTAACCTGTCAGTAATTTTATACCCAGTAGAATGATCCCAGATAACTGTGTCCCCTGTGATCATCCTACCCAGCTGTTCAACTTTTTATGAAGTTTCTTATGCTATTGTATAAATACTGTTTTCTGGCTTTAAATGCCACAGCTGACACTATCTTAATGAATCCTCTGCTTTCTTCTCTGAAATGAAAGGGGTAGCTGCAGGGCAGCCCTAGGTGGTAGGAACCGCGGCAGAGCTGTCTCTTCATAGCTACACTCAGTGCACATCCTAACGCTCCAGCCACACTCATCTTTTAAACATTAAAAACAAAAGCCAAGCTTCCCTGTGTATTTTAAAACAGAGCATTAGATCTGTAATTCAAAGAGCACTTTGAATCTCCATTTAACTTCAGGAAAATTCAGTTTCACCCTTTGCTTGTAGAGATGAAAGATATATCCTCCTTTTAAGAGAATTGGAAAGAGCCTTCCTTAAAAATATATTTCACAGGCATCAGGGGACCCCCCAGGGTGGTGCCATTCCCGCGTCTGCCTCTGTGCCACCCTCCTGGCAAGCAGAATGCAGAGCTGACGAGGCGGCCATCAGATATCAGCCCGCCCTGCAGCAGGTGGCTCGAGTGGGGACGAGGTCATACGGCTTTGCCTGAGCAGGGAAGGTGATTTAAATCCCAGACAGGCAGCACCGACCCACAGGCTTCTTCACACTTTGAAAAAAGAATGTGGAAGGAGTTCAGCTCAATATTGAAACAGAGCTCCAGACTGGCCGTGGTCTCTCCAAGCCACCCCAGTCCGGAGATGCGTGAAAGCTCACACCAGCAGCCACACAGGGAGGCAGTCTCAGGGAGCCGGGACCCCTGCTTGGAACTCCAGGGAACTGGGTGGAGTCCCAGCACAATGCCAGATACACCTTGCTCCTGTGCTTACGTTGTTATTGAGGTAAAGTTTGGTAAGACATGGTCCATCTTAGAGGGTGCTGTTCACAGTGCTGGGTGGCCCTCCCCGATGTCTAGTTCCAAGCACTGTGATCACTGCCAGAGGAGACCCAGGCCCGTAAGTACTGCACGTGTGGTGCTCTGTCCTGTGACCTGTGTTCCGCCTGCTCACATAGGAGGACACACAAAGACACGTCTTTGAGGCTTCTGTGCTGAGTGGAGAGGGCCGTGGCTCAGGCCTCCCCTTCTGCAAATTCCACTTAGGGGGATTCCTGGTGGGGTTTGCATCTGCCGCCTCTTCTCTAGGGTGGGACTGAGGTGAAGACAGAGTGCACCCTGTGTTTCCTGAGCCCAGTGGGAAGGCAGGAGCCGAGGCTGCCCCTGTGTCTCCACAGTGCTTCACTATTTTCATTTCCTCATTCTCATTTTGCTTTTAGTAGAGGGGACATTTTAACTAATAAATTACAAGTGATACCTTCCAGCATCCATTAGGCATGAGGAAATGCAGTTTTGAACCATTTCTGTTCTAAGCACTTGAAATTCTGGGTGACGTTTTAGGCAAACATTTCATATTCCATGAGATTTTCCAGCTCTCAGCATGAGCCTTGACTGTGTTTCGGGAGCCTTTGGTCAGCTGTGTTCTGGACACTTCTGTGCCTTCTGTGTGCCCAACAATTCATCAATTCCTGGTTCAAAAACCCTCTCCAGTGGTGTGGATGTATCCACAGCACAGTCCTGTGCGTCAGTTCTTACCCGGCTGGGGAAGTGCACCCCAGCCCTAGAGCTAACCTGCACCCATCAGAGCAACTAGTGCTCAGAGATACTCCCCGGTGCCGCTTCCAGGCAGAGACATTCCGTGCTAGTGTGCACGCATGGTGAGCAAGGGTCCCAGATGTCAGAGAGGCATGGCCACTGACGACACATCGACAGGAAAACCCACTGTCACCTGGGGTGGAGCCACTGAGAGCAAGCGATGTTCACCGGTCAGTGTCCAAGGGGCTCCCTGATGGCTGCTGCTATCCCCTTGGAAGCCGAGGAGAGCTGCACGCCCTGAGGTGTAGGTGAGAAGGAGGGATTGGTGGCCTCCATCTCCTGGGATGCTGTCTCCACCAGCTGAGGCAGCAGGGCAGATGTACAGTGCAGGAGATGACCCCTGGGGCTCATCCTCCTGACAGCCCATGTACTAGCCACGGGCAATCACTGACCATGCCGCAAATGGGGCTGGATTCCCACTTCCTGCTTTTCCAACAGAGATAAAGTCTGGCAATTCAGCCAAGACACTGAGGCTCCTTTTTCCTCTGTCCCCTGCAAAGCAGACTCTGGTGGCCTTCTGTTGGTGGGGGTGGGGACGTCCCACAGGATGCCACTGGCTCCTTGTTCACAAGTTCTGGCTCCTCTCCAGACAGTGTGGGTGCTCTGTCCAGCTTGAAAATGGACAATTGGGACTTGGAGACTCTGTTATCACTATTCATTATGTAGTGAGCAAGGGACACTGAACTATACAGCCAGGGCCGTGGATAGTCCCCCAGAGTGAGTCTCCCAAAATGGAAAGCCGGCATTTCCAAATGGCATCTCTCCCTCCGACTCTGGCACCAGGACCCCCTGGTTCTCCTTGAGAAGAAACTGAACACTGAGCCGGCAGTGGATACCAACCTGGCTACTCACTCACTCTGCTCAGCTCTCGGGGGAAAACACGGACACCCTGAGGACTGGATGGGCAATGGAGGGACATAGCTGCTGCTGCCCATCTCTGGTCATGGCTCAAGGACCTAGGAAAGCACCACACCGCCCCCATCAGACTGCACTGCCTCCCAGCATGACAGAGCAGCAGAGCACACTGAAGGGTGACCAGTGCGTGCCCAGAGCGACAGTCAATGCGTCTTCCCCAGGGATCAGCACAGTTGTGCCTGGTGCCTTCAGCGTCTCAGAGGCCCTACAGCTGTCCCCACAGAACCTTCTAGTCAATGACATTTAAGACCCTACTCAATGCTAAATGCCATGCTAGACACTGTCAATGTGGCACCTTGTGTCCTAAGTGGCTGACAATCCAGGGCTTGGGTGTGGCTGCTAAGACGGGAGAGATCACCCAAGATTCTGTCACCCAAGGAGAATGTCACCCAAGGAAAACATCCATAAAGAGAATGTCCCAAGTAGAAAGCCACCCAGGGAGAGCATCCCCAGGGAGAATGCTGCTGAGACCTCTCCAGTTGGCACACCCACCGTCTTGTGGGACAGAAGATCAGATGAACCAAAAAGTGTGAGCTTCTCAATCAAAAGTTTCTTTTCTGTTTCCCATTTTTCTCCAGTATACCTAAAGAAAGAAGAGAGGAAATTAGCTTGGATGCCTATCATTCATGATTCTGTTTTGTATTTTGGTGGCCTGTTTGGTCCTTTTGGGATCAACTATGCAACACAAAATTGGAGAGTCCTGAACCCTTCGTTAGGAGTTCAGCCTTTCCTTACCTCCCTCTCTTTCCCTGGAAGCCCACTTCTGTTGGAAGCTGCTACCTCATACGCATGTGTCCACAGGTAACATGGGCACTGACCCACAGTCACTGACCCTTGGTCATCTCTCGACTGCCTGCCCGCCCAAGTTTTCCACTCTTTTGACTTGCTTTGCTGGCCTCACTTCGGAAGCAGGTGACAGCGGCTACCGCCCTGGACGGGACTGGTGTGCACGTGATTGAAAAGCACAGGGCACATTGTAGGAGGGCAGCGCAGGAGGGGGTGACGCCTAACAAAAACAAATGGCACCCAACTCCGAAATTCCAAGTTAAAATCAAGTGGCTCCATGATCAAAATGGCCAGGGATTCTCAGCGTACACTGCAGTAAGGCTCATTGTTGGTCCCTGGAATCTTCTCAAGAAGGTTTAAAGAGAGCACAGATCTTACCTGTGAGCTGTGTGCATCATCTCCCAGACTCCTGCAGGATGCCCCAATGTGCCACCTGATGTGGGGTGCTAGACAGCCCACAGATCCCCTAGTCCTGATGGAAAGAGAAAAGCCATCAGAAATTTGGATGGGAACCCCGGGTCCATCCATGCTGAAGTGAGACTGGGTTGGGTGCCCTTTTCTACAGGCTCTGTCTCCCTCCTGAGGTGTGCCCCTCACTGTTAGCATCAACCCTTAACAGACAAAAGCTTTACTGCCCCTACAGGCTGGTGACAGGCCAGAGAGTTGGGTACATGTAAATATCATTCCGTTTGCCATAAGGGACTTGAGAACCCTTGAGTTTTGGCATCTGTGAGAGCCTTGGGACCAATTTCCTACAGACACTATGTGCAGGGATTAAAGAATAGCTGTCTACACAATCTACTACCTCCTCGGCCGTCTGTGTACCTGGGTCGTCATGTGACCGTGTGTCATGAAGAATGTCACATGAAACATCATCCTCATCCAAAACTAGTATCCCTAAGGACACCAGCACTGCCTGGACTCAAGGTCCACTGAGGCTTACCCTCGACCCGCAGCTGCTGAGAGGGGCCCTGGATAGCAAGTGCTTATTTATTTATTCTTTGTCAATGGAGTGTGTCTTAGAAATCCGTGCAAAGCTCAGAAGGACAGCAAAGAGCGGGTGAGGAAGAGTCTCTCGGACTTTGTGCACAGCTGCAGTTCCAGGAGCCTAGACAAGCTCCAAGGGCCCCGAGGTCAAGGTGGAAACACCCTCACGTGGGTCCTTTGCCGCCCCTTTCCCCCAGGCACGGCCGTTTGTCAAGAAGTCGCCGTGGGAAGCCCTTAGTGTCTTAGTAACAGGGTTTGGGGCGATCTGCTGAGTGGAGAAAAGGGGTCTGGAGTCTGGGGGTGGGGGCTGGTGCCGGCCCCTCCCCCATGGGCCCCTCTCTCTCCACATCTCTGTCCCCCTCTGTCCCGCTCTGTGTCTCCATCTCTCGTGTCCTAACATAGAGTACCGAGAACACAGAGAGCAAGGTCAGGAAGTCTCCAGGCCTCTGGCACCCTTTTCCCAGCAGGGTCCCCAGGGCCAGCCCCTCCTGGAACTGCAGCCAGGGCTCTGCCCTCTGCCCCCTGCCCCTGCCCCTGCCCTCAGCGTGAGCATGTGGCGGTGCAGATCACGCACTCTCCTGTCACCTGCATGATGAACCCCCAGCGGCCAGTGGAGTATCTACAGCTGGGTCCTGTGCTTCCTGTGGCCCACGGGCTGTCAGGGCCAGCACCCCGTGTCTGAGGCTCCGTGCCCACACTCCCACCCTGGCCTGCTGCTCTGCAGTGACAGGGGGAAGGACACTGATCTTTTCATTTCAACTGCACCTGACCCCATCCCTGCTCCCTAAGGTCTGTCCCAGCCAGAGAGGCTGGTGGGCTCCTCACTGTGACCTTCCAAATCCAGTGAGGATCTGAACAGAGGGTCTCGCACCCTCCCCAGAGTGTCACACGGAAGCAGGGCTGTGTGGTGTGCTTTACTCTTTCCACTGGAATTACGAGGATGGAAGGCCCTCCTTATCCACAGTGGGCACATCCTGAGCCCAGGGGCGCCTGAAGGTCAAGGTCGTCCCTGACCTGTGCTGTCCACACTGCTTATTTTCTTACCAGCACACACACACATGATAAAGTGCAATTATAAATTAGGCACATTAAGAAATTAACAACTTAATAAAATAGAATGATTATTACAGCATTCTGTAATAAAAGTCATACGGATGTGTTCTGTTTCTCTCAACATATCTGGTGACCGTGCTCACCCCTCTTCTTGGGATGATGAGACATGGCTCGGCTACCATGTGAGGGTTATGTGAACACAGCACGTCAGTGCCTCCACACTTGCTTAAGAGTTGAGATGGTTACTAAGTGAGTAGCAGGTGGGTAGTAGGTACAGAGTAGGTACGCTGGACCAAGGGATGACCACACCCCAGGCAGGATGAGAAGGATGGCTACTCAGAACAGCACATGATTTAAAACATATGAATTTTCCACTTGTAAAGTTTTCTGATTAATAATTCCAGAACACAGTTGACCCTGGGAGACTGAAACACTGGGAAGCAGAATCAGGGGGAAGGTGAATGATGATACAGTATTTGTTCCAAAAATAGGAATTTTCAGTTCATATTAACCCAGTGCATTTTTGCCAATTTTCCTGAATGTTAGTTTTTGGTTTTTAATTTCAACAAAAGCTTAGCCCCTAGCATTTAGTTTTTAAAGTTTAACTTGACAGTTTCAATGTACTTTTCCTTTTTTGTGTAAGAATTATATTGAAATTAAAAAATGATAAACTATCCTCATGGTTTGTTTTTAAAAACAAACACAGAAGCCAGTTTGGCCCAAGGGCACATCTTGCACAAGCACCAGCTGTGAGGAGAGGGGGGGAGGGTATCACGCCTCCTGGCGCGTTTTCAGACCTCCTGCCTGTTGGAAATAGGATCTGTGCCAAGGATGAGGAGGTTCTTTGGATTCTGTCTCGGATTCCGCATTTTTAACCAGATTTTGGATATGCAAGTTAATTACAAGGTTCTGCTCTGACCGTCTCAGAGGCCCTGAAAGTAAAACCTTATCAACTTTTTAATTTACCATAAATTAATATATATTTAATGAATTAATAAAATTTAAAAATGCACAAGGGAAATATATTGTTGAATGTAAGAATTTACTATAAAATTCCTTTTTTTTCTGAGAACGACAAATGGAACTTGGATTGTGCTGCTCAGTGGTGAGCAGCTGAAGCCCTCTCTGGTTCCAGAGGGAGGACAGGCTGCAGTGGCAGGAATCCGCGGGACTGGTCTGGGGGCTGCCTTGCCCCAGAACCCAGCGTCTGCAGATGGTCTCTGAACTGGATAACTTGCATATCCAAAATCTGGTTTAAAATGGGGAATCTGAGACAGAATCCAGTGCACACACTGTGGCTGCCCTTCAGCCTGCGGCTGGCACCGAGGACAGACGGGTGTGCAAACTGCATCTCTGGGGTGGAGGGGAAGGAACCCGAGGCTGAAATTCACCTCCATCCCGTCCTCAGGGAGATCCTCGTGAGAACATGGCCATCACTTTGGGTTCTGAACAAAAAGAGGAAGGTGGGGTGCTGACACTGCTTCCATTGCCTGGACAGAGATGGGGGGTGGACGGGAGGCCAGAAGGGCACGTGTGGGGTGGCCCTTGTCCCGGGAGCAGCAGTCAGGGCCTGGGTGAGTGAGACATGTGAAGGGAAGGGGTGAGCCGGAGCCGGACGGCGCAGCCAGGTGATCAGAATCGGGTCTCTGCACAGGGCCTCGGGCTCCCCATCCACCAGCATCTGCACCTGTGTATCAGGGCAGCGGGCCATGATGGTGGCCAGGACTTCAGTCCTCCTGGTGTCTGTAGGATGGGCTTCTAGTGCAACTCCTGGGTGCCCCTGTCCCCACCTGCGTTGATGTGTTGACTGGACATTTTAAAGTCCCAGCAGACGCGATGAGGGGGAGGCAGAAGGCATGGCCCAGGAGAATTCCAGCCATTCTCTGCAAAACACAGGAGGGGACCCAGGGATTGCCTGGGAGGACGAGGGGTTTGTGAGAAGGCTGTGCCAGACGAGTGTTCAAGAGTCCCGTAGCCCCTGACTTCCCGGCAGTGGCCTTGTGGCCTGGTCTAATCCTGTCCTGCGACTTCTCCCTCGTGCCTCACGTGCCCGAGGTCTCCAGGAGCTTGCTTGGTGTGTCCCTGTGACTCTCTCCACAATGGGGCAGGACAGAGCGTGGGAAGCACCAGCACTCGTTCCTCTCTGCGGGGACGTCCAGTCCTGGGGCAGGTTTTCACACCTGGAAAGCAGGTGAAGTCCAAGTACCTGAGGGGAGGTGTCAGATGAGGTGTGGCCTCCTGGTGCCACCGTGCCACAGGCAGAGCTGTGGGGCAGTTCCCGGGGCTGGGCCTGCTGCACTCTGCTCACCATTGTCGTCCTTGTGGGACCTGGGACATTTCCCGTGCTCCATGACGGCTTAAGGCCGTGACTTCTCGTCGTGCTCCTCCACCCACAACTCCTGCCAGTCATGCGAGCCTTCCCAGGGGAGCCCTGCTAGGCCTCACCCACAAAGTGGGGGAGGGATGTGGACGGAGAAGACGCTCCTGTCGTGGGTGATGGGCACTGAAGAGCCACCCTGGCAGGGGACCCGCTCTGCGCATGGCAAAGCACAACCATTAGCAGCGGTGACGTGGAGTGCTTCAAAGTGCTCTGTCCTGGACACATAGCCCAATTATTCTCTGCTCCTGCCTCAGCTAGACACAGCTGGATCTCCGAGTGGAGCCTCAGAAGTTAATGGGAAGGGATGTAAATAGATGCTCCCGAGTGTAGTTCATGCAGGACTGAGAAAGGCAAGGGCAGTCCTGGGGCATCTGCTCACGGTCGCCTCCTGGTCCAGGGCCTTCCCTTCTCCAGCTCGAGCTCCGGAATCTCCCAGGCTGTCTTTATTGCTCAACATGGCGAGGGTTCTGAGCCAGGTAAAAGGAGGTAGAGGATCCTGGCTCAGCACTTTAGTGCACCTTCCCGCCAATTCCAGTGCAGGCTGATGTCCAGGATGGTGTCCACCCACGAGGGTGTTATGCCCCCCGCACACTCTGTCCTGGCAGGGGGCCTGCAGAGCTCTTGGTCTGCTCTTCAGAGCCTGCTTACGGGATCACACTCTGAATCCCCCTGTTCCAGGCACTCGGGGCTCAGAGCATCCCCTCCTGGGCCTGCAGGAGAGGTCGCGGTCAGATCTCACAGTCACTGTAGCAGTCCTACTTCTCTGCTGGACTCCTCTTTGATCTCTCTCCAGCCTGATCCTTCTCTCAGGCTCCACACTCAGGATCGCAGTGGCTTGGCTCATTCCCCTCGTTGCCTCGCCGTCGGGTACCCTGAGACTGAAGCCCCCCACCCCATGCAGCAGGGGGTGGGCTTCAGCCTTAGGGTTGGATGCAGGGAGGGGCCTTGAGCACCTTGGGGGGCCCTGCTCAGGTGTCCACCACATGCCCTCAGCTTTCTCCCTTCTCTGCACACGCTGTGATGTGGCTTGGCCAGTCTCCTGAGGGTAGCACCAGAGACCATCACGGGCACCTGGGCTGCTGGGCAGGAGCAATGCACCCCATCTCTTCTGGGCACTGTCTCCTGGGCCAGCAGCACCCAGTGCTGGGATGGGGGAGGCTGCTGTGTTCCAGGCCTTCAGGTTCAGTAGGTGGTCTCTGCTTAGGTGCTGCCTGCTGCTTTAGAGGTTAGGTGTCCATTCGTTGTAGCTGTGATGCACCATGAGACCTTAAAGTGTCCCCTGTGCCCCCAAAACTCAAGACTGTCTTCTGTAAACTCAGGATGTAAGGGACTGGCGAAACGTCGGAGGAAGAGACCACCAAGAGACCACTCATGCAATTAGCAGAAGGGGATTTATTGAGATTCCAGCATGCTGGGGCTCTGTGCGCACTCAAGAAGGGGGAGCAGCCCAGAGCCCAGAGCAGGGGTTGAACAATGCTTAAGTACACTTTTGGGGGAGGGCGGGGGTTTTGCATACATCACAGTCTCCTTTAACAAATCACCTTACACCGCGGGAAAATCAAACAATAACTCCTAGACTTGATGAGTACATTCATTGGCAGGAACAGGGCTGGCTGGAGTGATAGGTCATTCCTAAGGAGGGCGTTACATTTAAACTGATTGGTTTGGGCCCTGTATGCCTACGTGACAAGCTGCACAGGGTCTTGAATGCCTATGTGACAAGCTACACAGGGTCCTAGGCTATAAATCAACTAAATGGCCAGTAGGGCCTTGTCTTAACTGCCTCAGGAATTTAACCCAGGCTCTGCAGTTTAGAAGCAGGTTTTCAATGCCTGGTCCTTTACATTTTAACTCAGGCTTTGCAGCTTAGAAACTTTACCCTTTCAAGGACTGCAGGAAACACATGCTTTATTCTATGGCACTAACGGGAGCTTTGTGAATCCGGCACTGCCCACCTCCTCCTCATCGCAGAGGCAGTCAAGTGCCCATCCGTGGGGGCTGTGCTAGCTCTGGGAGGGGGACTGGACCCAGTGTCCGCCTGGGAGTCCTGCACACAACTCCTTCCCGAGCCAGGACTCTCTGTTGAGTGCAGCTGTCCCTTGCCCTGGCCTGGTGGTGGGAACAGGATGTCAGGGGGGCTCTCTGCCTCCCTGGGACCTGGGAAAGCACAGTGCCCATCCCTCACAGGTGCTCAGGCAGTCAGGGCCACAGGCTGCTGTCCAGCCCCTCCAGGTCCGGCCCTGCAGACCTCAGCCAGACCAGGTGTTCTGCGGGAGGGAGGGCCCTCAGCAGACGCTGCGGGAAGTGTGGACGGAGGAATTGCAGCCTCCCCTGGCCTTGTTCCACCTGTAGCTAACTCCCTAGCAGCATGTGGGATGGTGTAGGTGGGCGTGGATGACCAGTTGGTCACTGCCAGAAGAGCTGTGCTTGACTGGAAATATTTAAACTACCTAAGCTAACATCAGCTGGTTCTAGTTACCACGTTTAGCACATGAAAACTCAACCAAGCAGCTCATTTACAATGTCCATTAAAGAAGCATCTCGTTAGGAAACAGTTCAAGGAAATTAGCTCCATGTTGTTACAATGGCTGTTCCAGCTGATTGGATGCTTGGCAGTTTGGGGAGCAGAATAGCCCCAGGCACAGGTGGAATTCACCCAGAGGTGATGTTCTCCTTGGGTGAACTTTCTGAAACAATGAGAAATTCCCTTTGTTTATGATCTGTTGTGGGTTTTGGTGTTTACTTTTCATAATGCACAGCTGTTTCCAAGAGACGTTTGGTGTGTTTCTCTTTCTAGTGGTGAACTGTTCGGACCCAGGCTTCGTGGAGAACGCTGTTCGCCAGGGGCAGCAGAGCTTCCCAGAGAGCTTTGAGTACGGAGAGAGCGTCCTGTACCATTGCAAGAAGGGCTTCTACATGCTGGGATCTTCGGCCTTGACCTGCATGGCCAACGGCTTGTGGGATCGCTCTCTTCCCAAGTGTTTGGGTGAGTGAGGCCAACTCAGAGTCTCGCTCCTGAGTCCTGAAGGGCCACCAGCAACACAAGTTCATGTTAATTCATTCAGAAAAGCACTGGGTTTAACTCTGCCCCTCCCGCCCCCCCATTTCTGTCAGGTTGTATGATAGCTTAGACAGATGGGCCAAGTCCCCCCAGATCCACCCGCACTAGTGAGAGATGGGATGAAAGGAGACACACGTGGGTCCCAGAGAGAAGAGGGCCTGGGTCCTGGTTGTCCCTTGGGCCAGTCACACCTCTGCCTGCTCCATGTGGGATGCCACACACCCCACAGGCTCCTCACTCGGCCCTGCCTAGCCCCAGGCCCCTGATCCAGGTTCAGAGATGGTGGCCAGGGGCGCTGGGGAGGAGCGAGCTGCCTGCCTGTCTTCTGCGGCAGGGAGCGGGCTTCCCGAGCCCCCCAGCCTGCTCTCAGGGGCGTGGTGAGGTCAACAGTAACCGCACCTAAGAGAGCATCCGACAGAGCCCACCCCGTGGACCAGGGGATGGGGCTTTGCTGGGGAGAAGAGAAGGCTTTTCTGGAAGGACTAGATGATCCGTGACCAGCACGGCCCCTGGAGACTTGACTACCAGTGTCTCCAGAGATGCACGTTAGCCAGTTGGTATCACTTTAACCAAGTAGCTGCAGTCTTATTTTCTTTCACTTATTTTCTTTTCACTTTAGCTTCAAAGAGAATCATTTTTTGAAAGAACATAGTCAGCGACTTTAGGAAATGAAGTTACTCCCTTTGGCCTTTTAAAATCAGGACTAAACAAGGTAGTCTTTAAATGGAGACTGTTCTTCTGGTCCCTAGAATGCATTTCCAGGGCGTGAAAGCAGCAGGGAGCGGCCAGGACTCTGTGAGCTGAGCTCTGCACCTCACAGGTGCCATCTCACCCCCTGAGCGGCAGCACTGCCAGGTTCATCCTGGGGACAGAAGGGTGCTGGAGAGCTTTCCCTCAGGGAGACTTTTCGGGGAGACTCCTTTCCCGACATTGACATCTCCCTGGGGCTGCGTCTCCCGGAGGCCTGGCCCTCACGTGAAAGTGCCCAGGCCTGGGGCCTGGTGTGATGGACTGTTCCCAGGTGCTGTCCTCCTCCTGGCTCTCCTTGACAAGGGGATGGGGTCTCTGGGTCACTTGCTGTGGTGGCTGCAGAGCCACTGAGAGCATCACCAGCCTGGCTGCTCTGTGTCACTCACAGCCCTCCTTCTCCCCCAACTCGTCTGGACTTGGCCATTATGCAGGGTTTCAGTGTTTGGGGTCTAAGTGGCTTCTTTTTAGAACTCTGCAGGTAAAATGGGATTCTTCAGGGAATGAATGTCAATGCCAGAGAGAGGGTGAGGGCTGACGTGACCAGGTGGCCTTCCAGCCCTCTGAACCTGCCTCTCTGGTGGAACCTGCCCCTCAGCCTCCACTTGGAGCTTGCTAGTGACCAAATGGAGTTGCCAGGATATTAAGTCAGTGGCCTAGATCCAGCCAGGTAGCCTTGGTGGCCTTAATCCAGTTACTTCTTTGCTTGTAACATAAAAGTGTGTTATTTTTTATCTTTAATTTGGTAGCTTATGGGAAAGGGAGAGATAAATCTTCACTGTCCTATAGTAATCAGGGTTCTAGAATTTTCCTTTTTGAGGCATATTTAAGAATAGATTATAGACCAGGCTTATGATTTTAAGGAAATGTGAAATACTGGGTTGTTTTATAATCAGTTCATCGAACATTTAATAGTGTTTCTACTTACACATTTTAGATTGCCACATTTTAGAAGTCCTAGATGGTTTTCTTAGAGAAACTTAAAGGTCAAATCAGTTTGACAGAATGTTGTCCCCAAGCGAAGTGTATGATTGTCGTGTTAGGTGAAAACATGGTGAAGTGGTTTGATGGTCCTTGTCAGCTCTTCAGAAATCCCATGGTTCCCATATTTCCCATGTGGGCTACAAGGGTGGATGGGGAAACCAGGCTGCGGAGTTTTGTCCTTGAAGACCACATGCAGATTTCAACCCTAGGAAAGCTGCCTCAACACACACACACACACAAACCAAGACCTTGACAGAAGCTCGCCTTTTCTTTAGTACTAAATGTTGGGAGTGGGTGCCCTGCAGAAATTGGCTTTGCCCACCTGTGGGACACAGCAGGGACATTGAGACATAACTAGGGGTTTGGTTGAAGCAGGTGATATCTGCATGGCTGTCTGTAATGGAGATTTAATAAGTGCAAAGCAGTTTCACTGAAATGATGTCCTCTTTATGTCAATCTTTTCTTAGCCATATCTTGTGGGCACCCTGGGGTCCCTGCCGATGCTGTCCTAACTGGAGAGCTGTTTACCTACGGGGCCACCGTCCAGTACTCCTGCAAAGGGGGCCAGAGTCTCACAGGCAACAGCACCAGAGTTTGCCAAGAAGACAGTCACTGGAGCGGCAGCCTTCCACACTGCTCAGGTGAGGAATCAGAGAATCCTCAATCTGCAGCTGTCCGCCATGGCATGTTCCATTTCCAGCCAGATGTGCCACCCTGTAGACCCTCACCATCCTCTTCACCGTCATCACTGCTGTCTATACATCAGCATCACCTTCCTGTCGTCACTGGTGCCCCCACATGGACCCAGACCCCCTTCCATTGTCACGGGTCCCCTCACCTCGATCAGCAGCAGCATCTTCACCGTCATCACTGCTGTCGGATACATCAGCAGTCTTCACATGGCGGGGTCCCCATCCCTAGATCATCATCATCACATCTGTCACTGGTACTCTCACAAAGATGGTCATCAGCATCGCCACAGGGTCACTGGTCCCCATCACACACATCATCATCATCTTCACATGGTCTCTGGTCCCCTCACTTTCCACTTCTCGGTAGGAGTTTCTGGCTGCCCTTGCTAGGACTCTGGCTGCCCTTGCTAGGACACTTGCTGCCCTTGCTAGGACATTTGCTTACCGTGGCTGAGTGTGTCTGTGTTTGCCCTTTACTTTTTTCCTACATTCCTCTGAATCCTTCCCCATATTCAGTGCCCCAGCAGCAGTAATCACATTGATCCTCTGAAAAACGTCATCACCTCATATCTTTATGAATGTTCCTTAAAATGCATTGTCACTCTGTACCTGACTGTGAAGACTCGGACCTCTCCTGAGACGTTCTGAGTACACCAGGCACCTTACCTGCCTCCCCTTTGCTGTCTGTTCTTACCTTTCCAGGGAACGCTAGCTCACGCACCACTAGAAGAATTTGATTTCTTCCAAAAGAATGTCATTTGTCCTCATCACAATATTTTCATATTTCAATATTTCCTTGACCCAATGTCTTCCATTTCGAGGGCTGTGATTAAGAAGTCTTACAAGATTGCCAGAATACTATGTAACCATGACTCATGTCCAAGAGGTCCTTAGATTTCAGTGTCTTAGTATAACGATGCGTCTCACACGAGTCTCACACAACTGTGCATTGCTGTGTGTTTATGTTCCGCAGGAAGCACTCCTGGATTTTGTGGAGACCCAGGGACGCCAGCCCATGGGTCTCGCCTTGGGGATGAGTTTAAAACGAAGAGTCTCCTGCGTTTCTCCTGTGAGATGGGCCACCAGCTGAGGGGCTCCCCGGAGCGCACCTGCCTGCTCAACGGGTCATGGTCAGGAGTGCAGCCCGTGTGTGAGGGTGAGGAGCGGGAGCTGTGGAGTCCACCTTGAGGCTTCAAACCTTAGCTCATTCCAAACTGGCGAGCAAAAGTCCCGGACAGTCCTCGAGACATAGGATATGCACAGTTAAACCCTCTCCCCCCAAATTGGCCAGAGCATCAATGAAAATCATGAGCGAGCACCTGGAGATACCCTGCTTGTCCAAGAGGTCCCACAGCACTGGCCCATACTGTAAAACTTCAGAGCACAATGGTGGCTTCTGATCTGACGACAGATAATCTCTGTAGTCAGAGATTACAGAGATTGTGCTCAGGGGCACTCAACCACTGAGCCACATCCCCAGCCCTATTTAGAGGCAGGATCTCACTGAGTTGCTAAGCACCTCACTTTTGCTGAGGCTGGTTTTGAACTCGAAATCCTCCTGCCTCAGCCTCCAGAACTGCTGGGATTACAGGCGTGTGCCCCTGTGCCCGGCTCTCCATAGGATTTGCTTGTTTTATGGGTGCTGGCAGTGAGGGCGGGGTGAGCAGAGCTTTGCAATAACTGACCAGCTTTCTGCAGGCAGGAAATGCACACATCCTCATACATTCTCCTTAAGTTTAGGTCACGTAGACTTTGGTTAGCATTTAGTCTTTAATCATAGGCTTATCAGTGTTCCAAAAGGCCCTGTCTCCTGAAGTTGCTCAAAAGTAACTACATCATTGGTTCTAGCTGCTTGGGAAACTCCCCGTCTTTTCTCCATGTGGGTTTGATAATGCCTAAGCTGCTTCAGGTGGCAGAGATGTGATAATGATGAAGACAGCCATCACACAGACGTTGTAAATTTGTGATCACATTCTTTTTTTTCCTTTTTTTGGATTTCAGAAAATACTTTCCAATTTAAAAAAAACATATTTCTCTTTTAGTGACTCTAAATCTCCTTCCCTCCCTCCCTCCCTCTCTTCCTTCCTTCCTTCCTTCCTTCCTTCCTTTCTTTCTTTCTTCCCTCTCGACCTCTCTCCCTCTTTCTTTTTCACACTAGTGCTCTACCACGAAGTTACACCCCATTCCTTTTTTTTTCTTTTTTGGCCTAGGCAAAACTTGTGATTCCTGGCTCAGCCTCCTGAATGGCTGAGATTATAAGCAGGCTCCCTATACCTGGCTTCCTGTTTTGTTTTACTTTGTTGCAGTTATCAGTGAAAGTATTTCCTGACATCCACAAAAAAGGAAAGAAAAAAATGTAATCAAAAATTTACTATATAAAATACAACATCTGGGGGGGCTTTCTCAGTACAAGGATTGTCATCAGAGAATTCACTTATCAGCAATATATAAGTTAAGTAGAATATTTTTCCACCTGTTATCTCACGGATTTTGACATTGGCCCTCCCTGGGTGACATGGAGGTTTAAGCACAGATATTAGTAGGAAATAGCAGAGCACAACAAGAAACCGTCTGCTCTTTGGTTGATTGGTTATGTTAAGAATTTCATCACGGGGGCTGGAGTTGTGGCTCAGTAATAGAGCACTTGCCTAGCTCAAGTGAGGCACTGGGTTCCATCCCTATCACCACATGAAAAATTAAATAAACAAAATAAAAGTACTGTGTCCATTACAACTAAAAATACTTTTTTTTAAAAAAAGGAGAATTTGATCACACAAAAAAGAATTTGATCACACGAATCTTCTTTCCCTGACAGACTTCCAACTGGTACCTGTGCAGAATACCTACTGGGTGCTAAGTAAAGAGTAAATGTGGAGTGAACAGGAATCTTGAATGACCCAACACCTTGGTCTTTTGCAATATGAAATTTTGATTGACATCATAGTAATCATAAATCCTTTAAGCTTTCGAGAACCTTAGTTGTAATTTGCTTCTGGAGTGGTCAATATTTCTCAACTCACAGACCAACCAGGAAAGTGCTGAGTGATCTGTGTTAGTAAGTTCAGACCCAGATCCTTCAGGGAAGAGGGTTGTGATTGATAATCATGTCTGCTGTGGGCTCGGGATCAGAAACACCGGTATGTGTGCTCTCTGTAAGATGCAGCTCAGCCTGGCGTGCAAATGTACTTTTCCAAATTAATAAGAAAGGTAACCTCCCTGAATTGCAGAATAGTGACTTGAGTCCTATGCAAAGTATTCACTGAGTTTTCTTCCATATTTTTAAGAGCAATGTATCTTTGTTCTCAGAGCTAGTTTTGAAGGTGGAGCAAATAAATATGCAAGTGTAATTTCAAATATGTTGATCATTCCCAGGAAGTCTCAGGGCGCATTCTTGTGTAGTCCAACAAGGGTTGCAGACCTTCTTTGCCTGCCTATTGAATGTTAATGTGACAGGGATAAGGAGGACCATGACAGTCATCTGGTAAATAGGTCAACTAAGGCGGCAAAAGCCTTGGGTTGAATTTGCCTCCTTGAAATGGGCCTCGGTGGCCTGGCGAGCCTTGGTGGCAGCAGAAGAGCACATGCAGTGAGCACTAGGTGCAGACCTGCCACATCAAGTGAGGTGTCAGTGCCTGGGAGTGGCCGTGAGAAGCCTTGAGAGATTCGCAGTCTGAAGTCAGCGAAGGCGTTCACGCGGCGCGGTGGGTCCAGCTGTCTGGGGAGCCCATCCTACCACACGGTTTGGGCTAGTCTCTCACAGTCCCCAAGGCACACAGTTTTCCAAGTGAATTGTCCTGGAGATGTGATATGTGACCAAGTTGCCCAGATTTTGAAAGAAAAAAAAAAGCCCGTGTGTGAAGGGATGCTTCAGAGATACTAATGGCACAAAAGTAAATTTTTTAAATTTTTGTGAATTTTTAAAAAATTCACAATAATTCTATCTAGGTTTAAAAATGTGTTTAATCCCAAAGTAGAGAGACTTTGAATTTTCAGGGGTTTAACTCATGTTTTGATTGGGTTGAAAGCAATGAACTTCAGGAAGGATCAGGTGAACATGCAAGTTTCACATTGGCCCTGTTCTATAGAATGATCCACAGACATGATCCAAAGTGCACGTTGACGCCCTTCCACAGACACACAGGCAGTTTTGTAACCAACGTGCCGTCCCCTGAACTCTTAGCCCTTGGTCCCCGACACCTCAGCCAGGGGTCATCCACTTTGTGTGGCTGTTCTGCTCTTCCCACAGCCGTGTCCTGTGGGAATCCTGGCACCCCCACCAATGGCATGATCGTCAGCAGCGACGGTGTCCTGTTCTCCAGCTCCGTCATCTACGCGTGCTGGGAGGGCTACCAGACCTCAGGGCTGACCACGCGGCACTGCACGGCCAACGGCACCTGGACAGGCGCGGCTCCCGACTGCACAAGTTAGTGGCAGCCCTCGTGGTGGGCCCAGGACACTGCTGTGAAGTCCTTGTGCTGAGAAAAAGCAGCATGATTCCAAAATGTTCTATTAAATTTTAAAGTTTATACATAAAAATGGAAAACTATTCCCTGGATATTAAGAGTCCGTTCCTTAGATACTTTAAGATTGTCATCTGCTCTGTTATTTATCTAGAGCCAGTTTCTGTACATGGCCACTTACATTCTGTGCTGTAAAACAGATGCTAAAAAGAAAACGGCAAGGCTCTCTCTGTAGACCATTTAGTCTACAAAGAAATAAGATGTTTGGTTCTCTGACCACGGCCTGCATTGTGTTCTTGGCTGGCATCGCGTGATTGCCCAGCAGGCCTGATCAGGGACAGCTGAGGACAGCAGCCAGCGTCCACACAGCAGTACCAGTAGAATAGGAATAAGTAATTCAAGCACATGGCCTGCTGACAACGGTAAATCCAGTCATCAGACCCAGGCTAGGGACACTTCCATAATTCACTGCGTCATCACTTTGAGCAGCAGCTCAGTGTGTAACTTAAACAGAGACCAGGACTAATTTATGCGAAGATAATTTCATGTATCTCTGGTTCTTCTTGTTACCTGCCTCTAGTTATAAGCTGTGGCGATCCAGGTTCACTGCCCAATGGCGTCCAGTTTGGGTCTGATTTCACCTTCAACAAGACAGTGACCTATCAGTGCAATCCGGGGTACCTCATGGAACCTGCCTCGTCAGCCACTATTCAGTGCACCAAGGATGGGGTGTGGAATCAGAGCAAACCTGTCTGCAAAGGTGTGTGCCTCATGTTTTGGTCTTGCTGAGATGTGGAGGTGTCTTGGTAGGAATTATGTTTTGTGTTTATTTTTTTTTAATTTTTCGAGTATGTACGAAGCCATTCTGGGAGCTGGAAATTCTGGAATTCTTGACCCCATGTTTGGGAACACTAGGTTTTCACAGTAGGCTAATGCTGGTGTTGCACATGGGGAACTGTCATCCAGAGAGAGGTGTCGTGGGTGGCCTGGGGTCATGGAGACAGGAGTGTTCCCAGTCAGCTGTCCTTCCTGGAGAGGACGGGAACATAACTGGGAGCAGAGGGGCAGGTTAGGACACAGGCGATCTCCTGAAAATGACCGAAAAGAGCAGGCCCTGAGGTTGGAGGGTTGGAGGCCAGGAGGGAAGGTGCACAGGTACCGAGAAGGCCAGGCTCATACCACTGCTCTCTGGGGGACAGGACAGGCGCACTCCCTTCTGGGTGACCCCAGGCAGCAGGGGGGGGTTGGCCTGGGGGCAAGGAAGTAGGAGTGGGGGGATCACCACACGGTTAGGCGGTCCCCTCCTGCACCATAGAGGAAGCGCCCTGCCCTCTGCTGGCCCAGGTGGGGTCGGGGGACCAGGCGTCCAGCTTGAGAGCTGCAGTGCTCCAGCACAGAGGGACACAGGAGCAGAGCGAGGCTGTGGGAGCCAGAGCCAGGGCCTGGACGCCCTGCATATGGTCTTCAGGGACCTGGAGGATTCACAGAGACCCCGAGAACGTGGCTCCTGTCCTCCCCGGGCCCTGCATGCTCCCCAGACCACCCTGCACTTCCCCCATAGAGTCAGGGTTCTCACCATGGTCCTCTCCCACCTGCAACTCCTAGCACTCAGTGCAGCCTGGGGTCAACGTGTGCTGGCACGCAGCCATGTGAGAGTAGTGTGTGTGTGTGGGGGGGGGGGCGGTTACCAGGGCAGCGGCCCGGTGTGGGGCTTCCTGGGTGCTCCTGCAGACCGTCTTCCTCTTGCTGACACCTGTCACATTCATAGTCAGCACCGGGGTCCACAAGGCCCTTCCAGAACAGACTCCCCACCTTTCTGTCTCTTTCCCCTTGAAGTTTTCTCTGAAGATTCACCCATCACCCTCTGTGAACCGTGTGGCTCATTCCTGATCCCAACCTGAAGCCTGTCCCATGTACCTGTCCACCAAACCCACACCTGTGGATTCTCAGGAAATACCTGTTGAATCTCTAGAGGAGGGAAGGCAGATCCATGAAGGCCCCAGGGGACAAGCAAGACTGTGCCACAACCCCAACAAGGGCGAGTCTGTAGGCCTCGGTAAACCTTCACACATTCGTTCTCAGGGTTCAGCAAATGGGTGAACAGGCTGCACCTTCAGGAAGTTCTATGTGATCTTTAAATAAATGAAACTTCCAAATGAAAGGAGGAAATCTCACCATCTCTACGTATGAAACCAAAGGTGTTATTCGTGTTCTATGACCAAGTCCTCATTTGATTTGTCCCTGGAAACCAGCCCAAAAAGACACAAATGGAATTAGAAAGTGTCTTCCCCTTTGGCCTGAGCACGTAGAGAGTGCTGTTTGATCCTGTTCCATTCTGCAGCGATCAGGCTTTGACTCACGCTGCTTTTGTACACATGACCTGAACTAACGAAGAAGCACTGGAGAACAGTTGTGTGATCTTATTACTGTCGTCCTCAGCAGTTCTCCTACTTGAAAAAGAACATAACCCTACATAGATGTCCTTTGAATTTGGGGAGAACTCAGGCCCGGCCGTGGGCATGGGCAGCCGTGGGCACGGGCACCAAGGCGCTCAGACGTCTCACTGCTTGTTCTTGGATGCAGCGGTCCTGTGCAGCCAGCCTCCGTCGGTGCCGCACGGGAAGGTGGAGGGGACCGACTTCCACTGGGGCTCCAGCATCAGCTACAGCTGCGTGGACGGCTACCAGCTCTCCCACTCGGCCATCCTGTCCTGCGAAGGCCACGGGGTGTGGAAAGGAGAGGTCCCCCAGTGCCTGCGTAAGTTTTGCAGCGACACCAGTTCTACTTCTCCCAGAGCCACAGTCACTGCACACACCCTGGTGGCAACTTGAGGCCACAGTGATGGGCAGTCATAGCCAAGTTACCACCCGTAGCATCCTACACTGGGGTTGGCCTTGCCAGAGGGCAGGGGCTTTCCTCCAAGATCTAACAGACACTAGTATAGGTCTAGCTGACCCAGGGCGCCAGGTGACGTCTCCCGGTTGCTCTCCACAGCTGTGTTTTGTGGAGACCCTGGCACTCCTGCTGAGGGCCGGCTCAGTGGGAAGAGTTTCACCTACAAGTCCGAAGTCTTCTTCCAGTGCAAATCTCCGTTCCTACTCGTGGGGTCCTCGAGAAGGGTCTGCCAAGCTGACGGCACGTGGAGCGGCATACAGCCCACCTGCATCGGTGAGCAAAGCCCCAGGCTTGGGGAGGTTTAGGCACAGGACACTGCATTCCCAAACCGGGTCATTGGTGGTTCCAGGGTGCTCCACAGAAGGTGCCGCTCAGAGTAAGTGCTGAGTGGCTGACCACCTGCAGCCCCTGCAGCCTGCACCTAGCCAGCCTCTGCACGCACACCACCCGGTGCTCCAGCCATGGCCTTGCAGGGAAGCCTCCTGCAAGATGGGGCCTTACTGGTCCTTGAACAGCCTCCAGCCAGGCAGACTCACCCCAGGGTTGAGTTGATTTTCATCACCCAGTTTTACTGAGCTATTTTCCTGCAAATTTATAGTAAAAAAAAAAAATAATGGCTTGCAATCTTGGTTATTTTCTAAGAAGTCAAATAATATCTACTTAAAAATCAAGACAGTATTAGAAAAATTTCATTGAAGCATTCTTTTTCCTAATTCTGTCTATTGTCATTTGATTTAAACTACTGCTACATGGAAGATATTCCTACACCAGAAGTATTTCTTTTCTTTCTTGTTATGGATTAGTTGCTATAGAAAACAAATTTTAGAAAGTTGTTTATTTTTTATTTTTATTTTACTTTTTGTGAGTGGCAAGGAGCACCAGTGTTGCAGCAGGACAGCTTGTGACCACTCCTATCCTACATGCTTGGCAAAGGTCACTGCTGGACTACCTTACACTTCCTTTTGGACCATTAAATGGATTTCTGCTTTTGAAATTTTGAAAATTTACTGAAGAAATTTGGAAAAATGTCATGGATGACCAGCTGAGATGACTATTAAATAAACCCTTATCATGATATTAATCAACGATTATCAGTGAAGGAAATTAAACCAAAAAAGGGAAAAGAGCAACTTATTCTTTTATAGTAAGAATATACAGAGCTACTCAAAGTCTGCTAACATCAAAAATTAATATCTAAAGAGGTCTGATAGAGGAAAGTTGCAATTTACTTCAAGTTTCATGACAAACATCTCGCATATTGTCAAACAATGTTTCATCAACTTTGCAAAATCTCTTAATATCAACGCTGCCATGTTTTAATTGTGTGTTTCAGACCCTGCACACAATGCCTGTCCAGACCCTGGTACTCCACATTTCGGAATACAGAATAGCTCCAGAGGATATGAGGTACTTCATTTTTATTTTGCATGTTTTAGTGGAAATATAAAATTGAGTGGATTCTTAAACACATGTTTGCACTTTTATATCATACTTTGTTCATCTTATATTTTCCCAAATGAAATCCATTCATTGAGGATTTCTGCATGTATTTGAACTGTCAAATTCGGGATGGCCTGCGGGACTTGGTCACTCCTGTAACAATGGCTATGTTAATTTCTGTTTGAAAGCATGCATAAGTTTGTATTTATTTGTCTGTTATGCTCCAAGGGAAGTTCTCAATTACTAATTAATTGCACATCAAAGACTCCACTTAATGTCTGGATATAATGGGTAGATATTAAATTCTAGAGAGAAAAAAAACACAGAAGAAATTACATTCCAGCCCCTTGGTCCAAGCTAATTTGTGATACCTGTTCTCACCTGAACTTTCCAAACACCACGGCAGAGGAGCATCTGATCAGCACTTGTGAATGATCAGTTGGCGTTTAATAGAGAGCACATCAACACTGTGGTTAATGTAGAGAAATGCTTAAAATGCAAGACAAGCTTGAAATAAGAAGTTTTCACCATCCTAAGAACCAAGTAGCTCCAGGGCTCTCTCAGGATGTGGCCCTGGAAACCAGCGTTGGGGATCCTGTCCACGGAGATGGGCTGCTTCCTCAGCTGCCCCCTCCCATCTCCCAGGGACCCTAGTGTATTGCTCTTACTCGGGCACACACTGCTAATTCCTGACAGCTCTCTGGCACCCCACAAAGAAGGTTCTCTCAGGTGCCAACAGGTGGAATCTAGTTGCATTTTCTGTCATTTTGAGGTACGGCCTTAAACTTCAGGCCAATGCTTTTTGGTAAATAAACATTCAATAGCTAATATCTAGGAATATTATAAAATACTGTATGCGGGCATTGTTCTCACTGACTAAAAAACAAAAAATGAAATCTTGATCGCCATTGATCACGTGGCTTTCCGACCTTGTGACCTGCAGTGCACGGCACAGTGGGTGAGAGCTCATGGTGCTGGTTCGTTAGCAGCATGTAAGGCACGGTTGGCTTGCACCCCCCTTATGGCCCAGTGAAGTGCAGCAACATGAGTGGAGGGCCGTACCCACAGCAAGACTCGCTGACCACTTAGGGGACAAGACACTGTCTTCAGAGCGAGTGCTGGGTCCCCGAGAGACACTTCCTCCCCCAGGGGAACACAGGCTGGTTCTCCAGCACTGGGTGCTGAAACACGCCCCCACACAGTGAGCCCTTTCAGTTCTGGAACGTTCCAGGTATACTTTGTTAATCACACCAACTAAGGGACCAGCTTCCTCTGCTCAGCCAGACCCGTCCCACAAGTCCCCGAGCTCCCAGGTTGGTGTGTGGCATCCATCTCGGGTGGTGTGGCCACCCTGCTAAAGTGCCCTGTGAGGAGGGCACTGCTCTTGCTTTCTGCCAGGGGAAGACGCTCTCCCTCGCCTTCCAGTCGGTAGGCTGCAGCGTGTTCGCCAGGAGCTCGGAGTCAGGCCACTGGGAGGCTCCTCAGGGCTCATCAGGAGATCCGTGGAGGCCCCCGAGGAGCGTGACAGGCCCACCTTTCTCACCACGAACCAGAGTTACCATCCGGAGTTTAGACGGCTTTGGAATTTTTCTTTGTAAACTCCTACTTCACTTTTTCCATGCTAAGAGCGTCATCCCCACTACTCTTCAATGTACCAATGTCTCCTCGCATTTTACATACAATTGTTCCCAAACTTCCAGCGAGGGCTGCGTGGCCTCACTCGGTGGGAGACAGACACAGAGGAATAAGGTTCTCAGAGCACATGTCAGGATGTGTGTCTGCGTCTTAGGACTCTTGCTTAGCCCATGAGGAGAGACTTGGGGAGTGGCCCTGAGAGCAGAGCTGCTTTCCTGGGCCGCGGTTCCCCCCTCCGCCCTGCTTGGTCTTGTGCTTCAGGTGTAAAGGGTCATGGATGATCTCCTGTGCTCTCCACACTTGCCCACAGCTCATTCTTCAGAAAAAAAAATATAAAAGTCACCGATCCCTGAGAATCTTGGATATTCTGAAGCACCAGAAAGATGGTCAGTGGACTCCTTCAGAGAGCAGGAGGAAGTCGGCACCCTGGAAGAGTTAGCAAAAGTGATTTTCTAATAAATACCAATTGTTTAAAACATGAGTGGCAGGAAAAAAGGAAAGGAAACTAATACTTATTACAGTCTAAGAAGCAGGAGCCCTGAAATCAGAGAGAAAGCGTGCTCTCTTTGCCCAAACAGCCTCCTAACTTTCGGTGGTCTACGATCTTACTCCACTCACTGATGGTCTCTGTCCTGAGGATGTCCGACCACAGTGGGAAGCACATGTAGCTTCCAACAGCTCTCAGGGCAGGGCGGAAGCTGGCTGGCTGCGTCGCGTGGGCACCTGGGCTTGGCTCTGCCCCTGACGCCTCCTGGTCTCCTCCAGGTCGGGAGCACGGTGTTTTTCAGGTGCAGGAAGGGGTACCACATTCAAGGCTCCACAACGCGGACCTGCCTGGCCAACCTGACGTGGAGCGGGCTGCAGACAGAGTGCATACGTAAGTGGGCCTCTGCGCCACGGGGCACACCTGTCGCCGTCTGGGGGGGCGGGCTGCCCTGAGTGGAGCCAGGAGCAGTGTCTGTGTCTGACACTGACAGTTTCCTAGTCCTGAACAGCGTGAGTCTCACGCTTGGGGACCTGGAGCAGCAGCAAGGCCAGGATCTGGGTGGTGATGCCAGTTCTCAGCCCCAGACCTATGAGTCAGAAACTCTGGAGGGAGGTGGGCCGGGAGTCTGTGCTTAGCAAGCCTTCCAGTTGACAGTACCAGGCTAAAGTCAGAAGTCCTGGGACAGGGTGGTACCACACCCCTTTCTCCTCGCTTGTAAGTTGACCTCGTGTTTAGTAGGTCGTGTGATATGTCAGAGAACAGTATAAATGCTTAGGCTGTATTTTTGTTATAGATACGAAGAGTATAAGAATGGATCACTGAAATAGCTACTTGAGGACCAAATTTAGTTTTGTGATTTGATCATGAGATTTAGAGACAGTGTTTTGTGGACAAGTAGCGAATCAGCCCTTCATTTCCCCACCATTGATTTAGTGAAATGCTACATCTTATCTGGCTTTAAGCATAAAGCATCAGGAGAATGTTATGAAAAATTATTTTTGCTAAAATGTAAGGTGTGATTTTCTATGTATTTATCAGAATTATCAGATGTGTGGTTAATTTAAAGTTGTCATCTCTACATCACTACTCAGATATGTGGCTAGCATACGTATGTGTACGTGCATATACTCAAGTATGTGCCCATTGAACTGTGCCTCTCTAGGTAAAACAGAACTTGCAAGAATTCATTATCTTAAAAGTTTGAAAGCCTGATAAAATGTGAAATATTGGCAATACTTGAAGCAATTTCATTTACAGTTTTAAAATTGTAAACTTGTTTTATAATAATCTACCAAGTTTTTAAATCTGAGACATATGGGTAAACTTTATCAAAAGTAAGGCTATTTGAAATATATAATCAGCATTACGTTCCCATCTACTCTTAAATTATATTTGTAAAGAAAATGGGAATCTATATTTTAATTAAGTCTTTAAGTGCACATCAACTCTTTACCACACACTTCATTGAACAATAAATTTGTTAGTTGCCACCTGACAAGAATCAAGGTATGTTTAGAGTATGTGTCAGCCTGTCTGTGTTAGTTTATAAGACTGGTCATGTAAGAGTTTTAACTATTATTCATCTTACCTGCATATCAGAGTGTCCCGTTTATTCCAAAGCTAGGATCTCTCCTCTGAGTCTCTACATGTAATCATGTGTATATGTCATATGTGAAATCACCTGCCTCACAGCCGTCTCTGACGTGCTTGCTACTTACCTCTTGGGACGCGTGTGTGAGCTTCGCAGTGAGGCGGTCTCCGCGTTCCTAACGGGATGAATGCCGTTTCAGCTCACGCCTGCAGGCAGCCAGAAACCCCGGCGCACGCGGACGTGCGGGCCATCGACCTTCCTGCTTTCGGCTACACCTTGGTGTACACCTGCCACGCGGGCTTCTTCCTGGCCGGTGGCTCTGAACATAGGACATGCAAGGCAGATATGAAGTGGACGGGGAAGTCACCTGTGTGTAAAAGTAAGTCATTGATCACGGCGTGAAGGCACATTCCTGAGAGCAGGGAGGAGCGTCCCCTGCCCACCAGCAGATGAGCAGCTCTGAGGCCCAGGAGAAGTGGCAGGATGTCCTCAGCCCGCCTTAGCACACTCCGTGTGCCTGAGCTGTGTGTGCCTGGATGTGCATACAGTGAGCGACTGATGTATACCTCAGGGTTACATGGACATAGAGACTTTATAATTCGCTATCTACATTTTAAGCAAAAGAGAAATGCTATGTGGCTGAAGAAAAATATTCTGAGTTAAAAGAAAAAAATAATAAACAATATATTCTCAGAAAATGTGCTTCTTAAAACTGAAGATGCATAAATAAATATTACCAAGTGTCTGAGAATACATAAGTGAAACTACCTGTGTTTTTGAATCCGTAAGGTGTTTGGTGGTGAAGTAGACATTTATATATTCTTAACATTTGTTCTATTTTTTGAAGTTACAAAAGCAATTAGCATGAAAATGATGATTTAATTACAGATTTGTGTGTTTACAAATGAGAGTAACACGTGAGTCAGAATTGCTGGCAGCAAACCTGTCACATTCTAACCAGTGTGGTTTGTGGATCCGCCTTGAGTCTTGGACAGCAGGAAGCAATTTGTGGAGTACATCAGTCTTGGCTTCCTGGAGCACATTGACTCAGAGTCTCAGGTTAAGGATTTAAAATACACCCCTTTGCCCTTCCCCGTCAGAACAGAAGAATACGAGCTTTTAAAAATCACCATTTGTAGTTTGACCTGTAAATACAAAAGCTACGAGACAGTAAAGTAAGACTAACTCAATAGACCGAATGGACTCTGTCTTCTTCTGTGCCAGAGGATGTGGGGCCCTGGGACACCAGAGGGTTGGAATCCTGGACACCTCAGGTAGCTGGCCCTAGTGTGAGGCGGTGACCCAGCAGGGTGTCAGAAGGCTGACCCAAGCCACCCTCATTTGCAAGGCTCTCTGTTGTAGCACCGGAGTGGATTTGCCCATGAGGTGGGTGTCAAGACTCCCCCTGTGGAAGGCAGCTCTCCACGACACACAGGACACTGTTCACACAGGGGCCTAAGATGCATACGGATGCGACAGTCGTATTTGGTACATTTAAAAAATCTGGAGAAAGGAAAATTGCTTCAATTTGACATTTTTTTTCAAACTTATTAAAAAATAAATGTTTTTGAAAATGATAATTTGTCTTTTTACTTGTAGGTAAAGGAGTGAGAGAAGTTAATGAAACAGTTACTAAAACTCCAGGTTTGTATACCAGAACAGTTATAGATTTCAATCAAATTAAGTGATTTGTTCTCTCCTTATTTTGCACAGTGAAACAATTCTTAGCATTTAAATTTCTGAATCCATTACCCGGGGCAAAGTAGCATTCGGATGGTTTGACACCCCACACCTGCGCAGATTTCTGTTTGATTTGCTGCAGGGGTTCGTGAGTGGAACAACATTGTGTGCAAGGGCAGCCCTGGACATGCTTGCTCACGATTTGCTTCCACAGAGGCAGAGGACAGGCTGAGCCCACGCGTGGTATGATGGAGAGCCTTATAAATAGGGTTGCAGTCCTTCCTCTGTGTGAGGGAGCTAGCCCCAACCAAGCATGATGGTGTGCGCTGTCACCAGAGCAGTTCACACAGGCAACCCCGTCTTCCAAGACCTGCATGATCCATGACTTCCATATCTCTGCCTTCCAGCAGGCTCATCATTGAGCAAATGCCCCACACATGGCCTGTCATCATGTGGGGCATTTACTCAATGCATCAGGCAGTGAATCTGAAAGGCGCAGTCCTGATCCTAAGAGAGGGCTTCTGTGTCTGACATCATTTGGCAAGGTGGCTCTGTGTTACAGATTTGGATACTATTTAAATTAAACAAGTATCCCCAAATTAAATTCATTTAAGCCAAGTTTTTTTTTTTTAAGCATAAATAGTCTTTGTAAACATATGAGGTCAATGACTAGTATTTTCCTTACTTGGGTATTAATCCTGGTTTCTTGGACATGATGCTCTATTTTGACATCAGTGTGGAAGGAAACTGGTAATGCTGTGCTGCACAGTCAATTCTTAGGTGAGGCAGATCGCATGATAGAGGACTCTCTCCATCCTACACCATGAAGAGCATAAAATCATCTTTCCTCACTATTTCATTAAAATACCACAAATCAAGTACAAGAATCAATAGTATCCAAGCAACACTTTCTTTAACAGAAGGAAGTGCAGCATTTCATTGTCATGTGTTTCTTATTTTGTGTCTAACATATTTAAATATCTACATGTGCTTTTTGTAGGTGCACACATTATTTTCAGGGTAACTTTTCTTCTCTCTGAGGAGGTGCTAACTAGATACGGTTCTTTACCATGGTGGTCCACACTAGGTTCTTTATCATGGTGGTCCACACTAGCATGGCTCTGCTATTGGCTGGTGCACTGGCACACTACCCGCAGGAACTCAAGTGGCAAGGACCCAAGGAGAATGCTACCCCATGACTGATGGTCATGTCTGAATACAGAGAGGTGGCTCTGAAGCCCCGGTGCTACCTTCACCTACCCAGTCGGGGATGCCCACTACTGTGAGACACCCTCAGGGCTGGAGGGAAGGGGTGCACACATTAATATTCTCAGCTGAGTGTTACAGAAACCAGTTTTGAGAAGCAATCTGGGCTATTCTAGAGGCTGTTGATTTTAATAAATTAAACATTTGGGGGTTGCCAGTTAAAATCAGGGCCTCTTAGCCACTGTTTAATGCCAGTGATCTCTAAGTGTCTCAGACACTTGTGCTGAGACGTCATTTAACTATTATTTGATGGTCTCTACTGTAAGCTGGGTTTATGCAGAGCCAAGGGAACCTCACTCTGCTCTCGGGCTTCTCCTACTAGGGTCTTTGCAGGCTTAGCTTGTCCAGGGACACAGGAGAGTGGCCAACGGGCTGCAGCAAGAAGCGGGAACACCGTTGTGACTTCATGATTTCCACTTTATTAGATTTACTGAGAATATTTTTAGAGAGAAGTGAATCATTCTTTCTATCTAGCAACGAATGTGCTTTGACCAGTTCTACTTGCAGGGGACTTGTTTAATTGAATGTTTTGGTACATCATGAGGAGCTGTACCTCATAAGGGAGAGAACCTTAGTGAAATCCTGATGTGGACCTTTCCATTGTAATACGTTGATGTTGAGGTTGACACTAGGAAAAAGGCAGGGTTTTATACATAACTGCTACCTGAGATGTGGAAGATAAATGTAACACTTTTTATAAATTGTGAAAATAAAGTGTATCAGGAACCTCTGCATGCATTCCTGACCCAGATTCATCTGTTTAAAAGACTCCATGCCTTTTATTTCTGAATTTAGTAGACGCACACAAAAGAGGCAGCTGAGGCGACCACTTCTCCCTTTCTGACTAATGTTGGGATGCTTTGCAGGAGACTCGGGTAGAGCAGAGGAGCATGGGGGAGAGCAGTCAGCTCCACTTGCAAAACAAAGCCCTGAGTGAAGAAGGCCCCTGTCTTCACAAGCTGGCGCCCTCCACCTGCTCGGAAGCATGAGCTTGTGGAGGGCAGGCGCACCTCACAGATGACATGAGTCAGTTCCTCCAAGTGTGTGTCTTCCAAAGAGCAGACTGGGTGCTAGTGAGGTGTCAGCAGGAGTCCAGGGGGCAGTGAACACTTTCCTTCTGAGCACAGGAGAAGGACACTAGCCTTGGTAGAACCACCTCCCACGCCCACGCCGCGGAGGTCCGCCTGGCAGGCTCCCGGGCTCCCCTGCCTCCGCAGAGCAGAGCGGTCGCCTGCACAGAGCAAGGGCTGTCTCTTCTGACCGCCACACACACTGTGTGAGCACAGTGCACCAGGCGACCTCCTGCTGTTGACTCCATCTCTCACTGAGCAGGGTTAGGCCGTCTGAGCTTGAAATGTCCAGACGTCACGTCGGTGTGTGCTGACGACATCTATTCCCTTCCCTGCAGTTCCTTCGGACGTGTTTTTCGTCAGTTCGGTGTGGAAGGGATATTATGAATATTTAGGAAAAAGACAGCCTGCCACTCTAACCGTTGACTGGTTCAATGCAACCAGCAGCAAGGTGAACGCGACCTTCACGGCAGCCTCGCAGGTGCAGCTGGAATTGACAGGTAGGCGCTGAGGGGCTTGGTCAGGCACCGGGGTGGGGGGGTGGGGGGGGTGACAGTGGGGCCCTGCCTGTCCCGGGGCTCCTGGGGGGGAAGTGCTTGCTCTTGCTGTGGGGGCTTTGCAAGCACTGGTCTCAGCGGCCCTCCACAGTGATGGCCGGTTGACACAGCTTGCCCTGGTCAGGAGTGCAGAGGGTCAGCCACGTGCACAGCACTGATCCAGGGCCTGACGGTCACATCCAACACACGGCGCTGAACTCCACTCTCTTCAGGTCCTCTAACTCATGTCCTCCTCCCCAGTGAATAAAATGACAATGTTAGTAGGAAAACAAGCTCTGATTTCTATGCCCGTACATACGTGCTTCTTAATTTTAAGCATGTCTTACCTATTGTCTTTTTCATTCTCACATAAATCCCATGGTGCAAGTTCCCTTATGTGATATATATGACACACATACATGTGTATATATATATATATATATATATATATATATATATATAAAATATATGTGCGTGTGTGTATATATATTTACTGACTTGAGAGAGAGAGAGAGAGAGAGAGAGAGAGAGAGAGAGAGAGTTGGTCTCAGGAACGTTAAGTAGCTGGCCTAAGGTGATATGTTAAGTAGTCATCAGAGGTGTAGCTGAACTGACAGTCAGAATCTGAGCCCTGCTAGGAACAGACATGCTCAGTCTCCTTCATGCTTAAATGTAGTGATTTTAACCCCCCTTCCTGTAACTAGACACCATTTGCCATAAACTGACTCCCAAAGGCTTGAGAGTCTCCCTGAATTACCCACAAGAGGCAGCCCTGATTCTCAACGCCAAGCTGTCTCAAAATGCCACACCTCCCCCCACAGTAGGTGACAACCTTGGGGGCAGGTTCCCCACCCCTCACATCTCACTTTTCTGTCCTTGGATAGGAAAACATGTAAAATAGCCCACACGCTCTGCACTAGGAAAAAGAAACTGTTCCCCCCTCAGATATCCACAGGGTGTGCTCCTGGGCTGGGGGCTGGTGGCCCCTGGGCTGGTGGGCTAATGGCCCATGGCCCAGACCCCACACTCCCTTATGCTTTGCCCATGTGAATGAGCACATGACTCAGAGCAGGCACTGAGCCTCCAGTGGTGTTGGAATAAACTAAGGAGCTTTTAAATATTGACACTCCTCAGCTCCAGCCACATAGTTTAGATCTTTCTCCTTACAGAACCAGAGATTTGAACTTTCCCCCAAAGAACGTGCCCCCAGGGGACTCAGTGCCCCCAGACTCTGGATCAGTGTTGGGGGGCCTGTGGTCGCCCCGGGGGAGTGAGTCCCAGGACACAGACTCCACACAGCCTGGCTTGAAAGAATGGGTGGGGCAGGAAGGGCAGCGGACACTGTGGTGCCCACTGGGACAGCGGTGGGTTTTGCTGCTGCTGTTCAACCCTCGTCCACTCTCAGGAGGTGGTTGTACCTCTCCTGTGGCGGGAAAAGCCGCCCTCAGAAGGCTGGGGTTGGACACGGGCTCCCTCCTGTGGCGCTCTCCTGGCACCTTCCGGATGGCTCCTGTGGGCCGAGTTAGTGGGAGCCCCTGCAGCTTCTCTTGGGAACTCTGCTCCCTTGCCTGCAGGTGGCGGCAGCCCCTTTAGGCAGCGCCTGTTTCTGTGCTGGGTTTTCTGTGCTGGGAACACGCCAGTCGTTGCCCTCCACCCGGTGTAGCCCGCAGGTGTCATGCCCGTCCCCGTGCCCCTCCCTGTGGCTGGACCGGCGTCCTTGCTGGCCTCCTGTGCTCCTCCTGCAACAATGGCCCACAGCATCCCTACAAATAGCTGCATTTGTGTTGCGGTTTTGTCTGTTTTTTCTACATATTCCTGCCCTCGAAAGTCAATAAAATATGGATAAAAAATTCTGGGTCTTTTAGAAGAATCAAATACACACTCCTGTCCTTCCTGGCCTGGTTCAGTGAGGGGAACAGGTCCATTAAGGACTCTCAGGAGCTGTCAGTGTTTTTGGAGTGGGGAGCACTGAGACTCAAAACTGAACCAGGACTTCTGTTGGGTTTCTGTGAGCTGGGGCCGCGCCTGCTCTTGCTGTGGTCAAGTCCGTGGCTACAGTGGCTGCCGGTTGCCCTGAGGATCCCCAGGTGGGACTGACGCCCGTCTTTCCACAGGTGTTTACAAGAAGGAGGAGACCCACCTGCTCCTGAAAGCTTTCCACATTAAAGGCCCCGGAGACATTTTTGTGAGCAAGTTTGAAAACGACAACTGGGGTCTCGATGGCTACGTAAGTGCCACCTGAGGCCTCCTCGCACCCCATGCTCTGGGCAGGGTGGGGGCACCCACCTGAGCAGAGAAGTCACTCTGTCCCTGGAGACCTGGCGTCCCTTGGCAGCAGGGCCACTTTACCCCTCATTTTATAGTGGTGGAGACCGAACTCCAAAATGAGAATCACTGGCCAAGAGTAAAGCAGCCGTTCTGCCAAGGACAGAGCAGGGCCTGACCACGGCTCTCCCCGGAGAGCACCGCAGCCACCCACTGTAAGGCCACCGTGTGGCTACTCTGGGAGTCCTGAGCCGGCATTCCTTGTGAACGGAGAGCTGGGGAGGTTTCCTTAGCACCTTCTTTGCGAGTCATCTTGCTGTGTCCTGGTCACTGTGTGATAAGGGCACACAGCCTCATGAGGCATACAGGCCCATTTCTGTGACCACGTGAGTCTCCCATGCGGGAGCTTCGATTATTCATCCGTAGCTCCATCTCCCTGTCACAAGGCAGTTACCACACTGTCCCCTCAGGGGTCAGATTGAGAGGGTCACATGAATCCCAGTTAGTGAAGTCCAGCCTGTATGACTTTCAGTTTCTAACTGTAAATATGTCATAAATGTGGGATGTGACAGCGACTCAGGACAGCAGTGACACTGAGGTCACCAGGACCCGCTGGCCTCCTTTTCACATGTCTCCTCCCTGTCCCCACGTACCAGGTGTCCTCAGGACTTGAACGGGGAGGATTCACTTTCCAAGGTGACGTACACGGGAAGGACTTTGGGAAGTTCAAGCTGGAGCGACAAGGTAAGCTGCTCGAGGCCCCCTTCACCCCCCAGGAGCGCAAAGGACATGACTCCCAAAGAAACCCTAGCAACACTCAGGAGGGCCTGGCACGCTCACAGACAAGACAGAAACAAAGCGGGGGGTGATGCACCAGGTACGTCACTGTGGGATCAGCACCCTTCTGCACCAAGAAGGTTCAGAATCAAGGGCACAAACAAAGGTGCAACTCGAGTTAAAAATGAGCAACTCTACCACCCCAAGAAAACTAAGGGATGTTAAAAGTAAAAAAAGTCTGTAAATCTACAAAGTATCAATGGTCACGTTCAGTCGCCAGAATGTGCAGCTTAAAGCGCGGTGTTGGCTGATCCCAGGACACTCAGGCGTGCAGTTCTGGGGATGGAGAGTGGACATGCAGGACTGACAGTCTGCTCCTCCAACAGCCTCTCTCCAAAATTTTGGCCTGCGAGTACGAACCCCGTTCTTCCCACGCAGGTGCATCTGCAGGGGCTCCTTCAGTAGTTCAGATAGCTCATGCACGCCACCCGAGGGCCACAGGGGACGGCTTCAGCTCAGGCGTTTGGGGATGCATTGCATCACGTAGGACATGGTGTACTCAGCACCGTGGGTCCAGCGAGTGAGGCCGGCACACAGGAGACCCGTTCACTCCTGGCAGAGCCTCCTGCCTTGTGTGTTCCTTCTCTTCTTCTGATTTTGACCTCAGCGAGGAGATGGGAAGGTGCAAGGCAAGGGCCGCTGCAGTGAATCCTGCCTCACTGATGAGCTGGCCAGGGGACGGAGGTAGAGCTGTGGTTCTGGGAGCCGCTGTGGAGCATGGTGCAGCTGCATGCTGAGGGGTCTGCACAGACATGCCCTTCACGGAGCCATAGGCCACGTGCACTAGTGTAGGGGAGACACAGGTTGTATGGGGTTAGCCCTGCGTTCCTGCCAGATGGTTGGAACTACGTGATGCGCGGCTGGAAGAGGCTTCGGACATGCCAATTTATGAAGAGGAAGATTGCCGTGCAGAGGCACAGGAGGGCAAAGCTCTGTGGTGTGATCACTGATGCACTCCTTCCCCAGGACCTACCCCGAGCCCAGGGAGGCAAAGGGCAGGTTGCCAGCCTGCCAGGCAGCACCCTGGACAAAGGAAAGCCAACCGTGCAATGCCGTCTTCCACCATTCCAAACGCAGGGCGCCATGGAGCAGAAAAACTTTAAATTATGATGCTAGCAATTAATCGTGATGCCAGGCCATCTTTCAAAGTGAAGTGTGTCGTCTGGGGTAATGGAACAGAGGAACCCCTTAGACCAGCATTAACGATGGGGGACACTTTTCTTTCACCTTGGGCTAGATCCTGAAGCGGCTTGCCCGCCCTCTCCCAGCGGTACAGGCTGTGGTCATTTTCAGGACACACAGCAGGCCCGGGGAGACCCTGTGGAGGGCCAAGTTTACTCACGCAGTGAACCGACCCAGACTACCCCTGTGCTGTCACCCATTTTCTTGGCATTACTGTCTTCCCTTTTAGCCCAACTAAATAACAGCTTGAATTAACAAGTAATTTTTATCCTCATGTGGAGATAAGCTTATTGTCAGGGAGAACAATTTGCTTCACAAAATAATTTGAATCTCAAACAAGTTTCACATTCAATTAATCAGAAAAGTCTGTTTAAGTGACATTTCAGGAAAAATCATTCATTTAAGAGTGATGGCTACAAACCTATTTTGTGGAGAAAAATAACCATCTGGTTGTCTCTAGTCAGATAAACTGGAAAAAAAATGTATCATCATTAAATGGATTCTGAAGTCCAGTTAATTTGAAGACAACGTTAGTGGAAAATCCTGTGTGAAATAATCAACGAAAATGAATTGCCCTATTAAAATCAAATGCCTCCCACAGACAGAGAAGGAGGGAAGATGTGTGATCATCAAGGGTCCGATAACTCACCTCCCTCCAGACGGCAAAGGACTCCCGCTCCACAAACAGAGGAAGGCACCTGACCACCGGCATGGCAGAGGCTTGAGTGGACTGTTCTCTGAACATTTGCCAGTGGCCAACCAATGCCCGATAAACCCACACGTGGCCCATGACAGCCAGAACCACCAGGGGACTTCAGTGGTCCCCAGGGCCCCACCCACTCCAGCCACAGGAGCAAGTGGTGACTGTTCCACCCACCCAAGTCCGACGTCCAGGGTGAAGGCTCCCCTTGGCTTGACTCTGCCCCGTGCCCATCCCCTGGGTGCTCAGGTTTAGAGAGAAAAGCTACCTGTCATTTCCCTTTGCATTGAGCAACTTCAGGCAATGAGGCCAAATACATTTAAAACCATATTTTATAAAGAAACTCTTCAAGAACCAACAGCTGTCTTTGGCAATTGACAGGGAACCGGTGTTGGCTGGTCTGTCTTCCCCTGGCCTGTCTCAGAGTGTGCAAGCACCGGCTCTGCAGACCAGGGCCAGGGGTGGAGCCTGTGTAGCCTCTGAGCTGCCGGCCGCGGCCTTCCCTCCTTCTGGGCACAGCGCGTGGCTCAGCACTTCTCTTGGCCCCATGCAAACTTGCACTGTGACCTCCAGCTGCAGCTTCCCTTCAGTCCAAGACTTTGGAGAATCTCAGAAAGCAGCACCTCTCTCTACATAGACAACAGATGTTTGTTAGGTATTCCTATGTGCATGAAACTATCACTCAAACAAAGGGTGCCTAGTGCCCTTCATCTTCCTCACGTCTGCACCGGGAGGCTCCTTCCCAGCCCCCTTGGCTGTAGGTAAGGAATTGCCAGCAGCTTTTGTATGTTGGTCATTAAAATGGACATTGAATCTCCAGAAAGAGTGTCAGTTAGATTCCAGGGGAAAGGAAATCCCTGCTTCTCACAGAGTTTGTGATCACTGATGAAATTTATCAGGCACATCGCTTTGCTTAAGTCTGGTACGGTAACGGCACATTTTAACCCCTCTTGTCTTCCAGATCCCCTGGGCTCTGGTGAAGACCCCTCGAACCAGTACCACGGCACCAGCAGCGGCTCCGTGGCAGCCGCCATCCTGGTTCCTTTCTTCGCTCTCATTTTATCAGGGTTTGCATTTTACCTCTACAAACACAGGTACTGGAGCAGCGTGGTCTATTCACAAATGTGCGGAGTGTGAAGTGTTGGTGTGAGCCACGGCGTGCACTTGGATGTCACGCATGTGTGTTCTGCATTGCTATGCTAGGAGTGCTGTGTGCCAAGGATTTGTGTTGCTGGTTTCTTTTCCTTTGCTTGTTAGCTGTCCTACTGTGTCAGCAGGTCACATCTGAGTAATCGGCTTTAAGAGAATAGGCTGAGAGGGGGCCTATATTCCTTGACTTGGCCTTCAGCCTTCCACCAGAAGGGGAAATAATGCGCCCCGCGACCACATTCCACCCCACGCATCTGTGACTCATGAATTGTTGAGCCATCTATTCCTTTAGCAGGCAAAAGTTGAGATCTTAACACACACTGAACAATATCATACTCACCATCCCTCTAGAATGTTCTAGGTATTTATTAATTTTTAAATACTGGTTAATTGAAAAGTGTCAGAACTTGGAGTAAAACAATTTTATTGAATGGAATCCTTTCCTTGGAGTCAATGTGGATGCATTTCGAAGGAAGGAAGGAAGGAAGGAAGGAAGGAAGGAAGGAAGGAAGGAAGGAAGGAAGGAAGGAAGTTAGTTGCAGAGTGATTATAAAGTCCTTGCTGTCCATGGGAATAATATGATACTCTGAGGAATCTGGTTTATGCAAAATCATTCTAATCTACTGAATGAAAAGTATCATTCCCTGAAACTAACAACAAAATGTAGCAATCCTCTGGAACAAGGTTAAAGTATGTTAGTTATGCCAAATATCAATTTATAAGACACACATATTTTCACTTAATTCTGGTTAAAACAAAATAAACTTAGTCCAAGGAAGGTACATTTTAGTAACTTGTAGGGCAAATTTTTAAATATGTGTTTTCCTATAATTTAAAAAATCTATACAAAATTGTAAGAAGGTTGCTTCACAGTTGCATTGCACAAACAGTTTGCAGGTATACTAGCAGCACCTCTGGTTGGTAAAGTCTGTATTTTAAAAACACAGCCTAGTAAAAGAAATCTCAAGTGGTATTTACAAAATTATAGATTGGTGGGCTGGAGTGTAGCTTGGTGACTTTGCATGCACAAGGTCTTGGGTTAAATGCCCAGCACATACACAAAAATGATTGGCACAACTTTAATTATTATTATTATTTTGTATTTTGAAGAAAAAATATCCTGAGCTGGTGTGGTGTCACATTTGTGTAATTCCAGAGACTTGGGAGGATGTGGCAGGAGGATTGCAAATTTGAGGCCAGCCTCAGGAACTTAACCAGATCCTGTCTCAAATAATTTTTAAAAGGTCTGAGGATGTAGTTCAGTGGTAAAGACCCCCTGAGTTCAATCTCCAGAACCTCCCTTTAAAAAAGCAAGGAAAAAACATCCTGTGCACCCCGGTCTGGTGAGCCTTCCACTTGGGATTCTGCTCCTCAGCTGGTGTAAGAGTCAGTCAGTGCAGACACTCGGGCCACAGCCGCATCCCACTCAATGCAGGGGTAGGAAGAGTTTAAATTGATGTATCTCTTTCACAAGTTCCACTAGGCACTGTCACATCCCTGGGGACACAGACAGCACTGATAATTCACACAGACTTGCCTTTGCGGGTGTGGCATCCACGCCACCCCAGGGAGAGGGTCAGCTCCATCAGAGCAGAGTCCCTGACCTTCCTGCCACCCAGTGGTGAGCGTCCTCAGTACCCTCCGCCAGCCCACGAGTCCCGTTGGATGGTGCCCCATGTCAGAGAGCAGGCTTTGTTGTGGCTCAGAGATGCAAGCCTTCCTGCGGCCTGAGCCACTCCCGTCCTGTGGCAGGTTGACCCCGCACAGTAAGCGTGGCTGTGTCAGGTAAAAGGACTTCCAGTGGCCGAGTATCCAGTGCACACCACAGCTCTTGTCTGTCCACCTGCTCGTGCTCCGTGGCTGAGTGTCTCTGTGGAGGCCACGCAGGGGCAGCCTCAGACTCGCCACGGTGCCTGGGTTCTCTGTGGTCTGATGCCTCCCGTGGCGGGTGGGGCCCTAGATGTCATCCTGACTGCCCACCCACCCCAGGCTGCTTTCTGGGGCTGGAAGGCCCCTCTTGCTCACTGCTCCCCAAGGGCACCGTGGGCACTGTGGCCTACAGCTCTGTGGTCACCTTTCTGGGTTCTTGGCCCCAGCCCAGGGGCAGGGCCAAGCCCGGGCTCCCTCCCCCGCCTTCTCTGCACCGTCCTTGGGGGTGGCCCCGTGTGTCTCCTGGGAGAACCCCGCCACGCGTCGCTGAGCCTCTGTTGCTCCCTGTGAGCTGAAAGCTGTTCCTGGGTCAGGCCCTGGTGTCACTCAGCGCCTGGAGGCCGTCCTGGTTTCCCTCCCCCGAGCCCAGGGCGTCCCCCAGGTCCGGCTCCGCGTCTCCCCCCAGCCAGGAGGTGGACTCCGCCAGCGCCTGGCTTCGTCTCACCGACTGCCTCGTCCGCTGCCTTTGGCTGCCTGAGCGCCTTCTAGGTTCAGTGTCGGTGATGACTCTGACGCCTGGGGCTGTTGAAATGGACATTTTGCTGGCGGAAACCCATTTTCTGAGGTCACACACTTTTTATACGTCTTTTTCCTAATGAACACGTTGTAACTTGAGAGAAAATCAACAGAAACTCACTCAAGCAGAAGTTTCTTCACATCCAGTGTCCCCTGGCTCTTGGCTGGCTTGGCTCTGGGAGTCCTGTTGAACTGGACTTCTGTCCTCACACCCTGACACGTGTCCTCTGCAGTTTCCCTGGAATAAAGAAAACAGACGAAGAGGCCAGACCCCTCGTGTTTAGATCTCTTCAGTCTAAACACCCTCCATGCTTGTATCAAGGGTCATATGTGTGTGGGGGGGACTCTTTTCACCACCAAATATAAAGGTATTTTAATAATAAGGGTAGTTTTGTTTCTAAAAACAGACTAATTTTTAACTCGCTTAAGAAAAAGTCAAACTTTCAAAATAAATAAATTTGGTGAATTTAAAAAGTCTCCAGGGCCGGGCACCCCATAGTGGACATCATTCTTTTCATCATCACTGCAGAGTCACAAAGTTCACTGGCGTCCCGAGGCCTTGTGACTGCTCAGGGACAGGTGACTGAGCAGACCCCACCGGCCTCTAGCCGGGAAGAGCACCCCAAGGAGCATTGCTAGGGAGCACCAATCATCATTTGATTTTGGAAATGGCTTCCATTTTTTAAACTGTATTATAATCCCAACTATTGATGTGTGTGTGTGTGTGTGTGTGTGTGTGTGTGTGTGTGTGGTGCTGGGGGTTGAACCCAGGGACTTGTGCAAGCGAGGCAAACGCTCTACCAACTGAGCTGTATCTGCTGCCCCCAACCTGCAATTTTTTTTTGAAGTCAGCTCTGGTAAGTGAGCAGGTGCCCCCCGCCCCATCTTGCACACACCACTTCCTGTGCCTGTGGGCCCCTCCCACCCCCAGCCTGGCTGATTGGCCTCTGTGCCTGACATCAGCCCCTAACTGTGCACTCTCTCTCTTCCCTGCAGAACAAGACCGAAAGTTCAGTACAATGGCTATGCCGGGCACGAGAACAGCAATGGACAGGCGTCGTTTGAGAACCCCATGTACGACACAAACTTAAAGCCCACAGAAGCGAAGGCTGTGCGGTTCGACACCACTCTGAACACAGTCTGTACAGTGGTATAGCCCTCAGTGCCCCAGGACTGATCCATAGCCATACCTCTGACGGACAAGCGGTGATTCCTTTGGTGCCATAGACCACTCTCCCTTCTCTCTTGCTTTGCTGCAGCGACCTTTCCCATTGTCCACCGGTGTACGTTCAGCAGGGATTCCACTCCCATGTGGCGGGGTCTTCTGAGGATCAAACTTCAAACACATCTCATTCCACACGTGGATTTGAAGCACCTGGCTGCACCGGCTCGAACCAAGGTCTCTCAAGGGAGCCTGCCGAGTCTCGAGGACACGCCGAGCTCCATGCTTCAGTGTGGCCGGGAGGCCTTTCAATGCAACCTTCTGGCACGTGAATACATCCCTCGGGTGCGGTGACAAAACGGTAGCACCATGTCGCGTGTTGTTTGTTTTCTTTTCCACCCCCATGGACACAAATACTCTGGAAAGGAAAGGCTTCCTCCCAGGGGACAGCTCTCTGATAGATGCACACACCCACCCACGCTCCACTGTGCCTCCCCGAGGTCTGACGAGCGCAACGGCCCCACGGCCACCCCGAGTCTCCATCACTAGGCACATCCGCCCACTTCCCAGTCAGCTTCCTACTGCAGAATTTTTGATGCACAATTTTTTGCACTAGTGTGTTAGGAATGACTAAGATTCTGATAAGTATTTACACAGGGTTTACACACACTGTCCACTGTATATAAGCATCCTTTCATGTTGTGAAACTGGACACACCCGTCAGTTGAGTAGGAGTAAGGGGGCTGGCCGCAGGGGCCAGGTCTCCCAGGGAAATGCAGAACTGGAGAGGTCTGTTCTGTCATAGCTTCCATTAGCTCCATTTATGTGCTGAACTCATCAAAGATGTCCAACAAGGAAAAAGAGGCCTTTGATTTCCCGTGTCCCCCAGCACTGTTGTCCCCCAGTCCCTGTCCGTCATGCACTTCCTGGCAGAGGTTTCTGTTTGCCGTGTACAGATGTGAATAGTAATTTATTTAGGTGGCTCATGGCTCGTGGGCCGGCTCCCGGCAGCCCGCCCCGCAGTGCTGGCTCCTCTTTCTCTGTGCGTCCCTCTCTGGTATCACACTGGAAGTCGGACACCAGAGTCGCACCTTGGACTCACCGGGAATCGTTCAGGATCAAACACTAAGTGTCCCTTTGCAGGAAGGGAAGTGCACGCGTCTCCTCAGGACCCTCCGTCCCACTGGTTGGTTTTCCATTTGTTTCACACTTTAGGGCTCCAGACAGATCATCTCATGACTTTCAGGCTACATCCCATTGTAGGAGACCATAAACCACACGATCAGTAGAGCAGCCTCCCGAGGCGGATGAGATCAAAACCATGGGTAGGAGATGTGACCAGGAGAATGTGGTGTAAGAAATTCCAAGTGAAGATCATGTTTATTTTTATTTATACTTGTTTGATAAAAGTATTTTTGAAAAGATGACGCTTATTTTATTATTTGATGTTTAGTCCATGTCCCACCTGTCGAGGATTTCCCCTCTGCACAGTGGCGGTGTCAGGGTGTGGCACCGGCCCCCGGCTTGCTGTGGGGGGCACATCCATGCTAGCGTTAGGACTGACGCGTCTGCCTGGCCGCTGACTGTTTCAGCGCAGGACTTCACCATGAAACACAGAAGGGACCCAGCAGGACACTGCTCATTCTCTGAAAGTCACGCATCCTGGTCTGAGCACTCAGTAGGTCTCGCACTCGGCTCCCTGGGTTCTGTTGCCAGAGGAGAGCGCACCTGCGCTGGGGCTCCCTGGCCCCCGCTGGCTGCCTTGCTTCTGGCTCCATGTTTTGTCCTTCTGTGGCCAAGCTGGCTGCTTTCCCAGAGATTGCTTTGCAGATGGGGATCCTCCCGTGGTTCTTCTGGGCAGATTGGCAGAAGTCGGGAGGAGCCGTGCTCCTCACACCTACTGGACTAAAGAACAGAAAATGTCCCAGTGCGAGGCTCGCTGTGTGCAGGGGAGAACAGGTCACTCTATATATACTAGGTGTATATACATATATATATATATATATATATTGTACATATCTCAGTTTGGCTCATTCAAACGAGGTGCAAAGTGCTGACTTCAGAGTCTGAATCAATGTCTCTGTCCCCACATCCCTGACTGCCTGCTGGTCAATGACGTCATGAAGTCCTGATGATAGGACGTGCAGACACACAAGAAACCACATATCAGATTAGCACTATTTTCCTTTGTGTGCAAGATCAAACTGTCCTATGGTTGCCAGTTTGGAGCATGTTGTTCGACACCAACAGACAAAAATGGAGTGACTTTCAGGTGAGAATCTGCCCAGTCTCCGCTGGGGTGTGTGCGGTGCTTCCCGGGTCTCCGCGGGCGCGGGGGCGCCGGGTCAGGCCGCACGTGCACAGTGAGGGCTAGAGGACTTCCCGCAGGACCGCGGGCAGGGGGGACCGCGAGCTGCGAAGGTCATGTGCTTCAAAGCTGTTTAAAACTGCTGCTTGTCTCACACATCTTGCCTTCCTTCAGGCTAGCTGCAATAATTTTTTTCTTCTGTAAAATATTTTGTACACAACAACAAAAAAGCTCTTATAAAAAGGGGGAAAAGAAAGCTGGCATTATGATCAGGAAAACCCACGTCATCGCCACCCCACCCCGCCGTCCCTCCACACGCTGCTGTCACGAAGTAGGTGCGAAGACCTTTTTGTACAGAGATATATTTTTTATGAAGAATTTGTAAAATTATTAAATATGCTGTAATTTTTTGATTAATGTAGGTAAATTGTTAAAAAAAAATAAATGTTTTTACAATACAAAACTGTAATTTTCCCAATAATGTAAAATGTACCATCTCTAGCTGATCTCCGGTTCCTGTCCTATTCCACACGTATCAATATTAAAGTGGCCTGTTAAAATGAACAGTATCTTTTTTGTCAAAAACTATAAAAAGTGTAATATAGCCTGTGCAATGCCACCTATCTTTAAAGCAAATCAGAGTTCTAATTAAATATTTAATTTTAGATTTCTACTTTTCGTGTGAATTTGTTTTCGCTTTAATCTCTACATAATTCTGCTGTCGGGGGAGGGAAAGAATGAAGCTTGGTTAAAAGGCTTTGATGTTCCTGGAACCAAGATCATAGTTTCCCAAGACTTCCACATCGCTGTTATTACTGAACTGCCCACTTTGGGGAACCCGTGAAACACAGCAGTGATGTTGAAGTGACATTGACAGCCAAAGTCAAGGTGGTGGGTCTGTTTCATTTGGGAAGTCTTTCTGTAAACTGGAAAATGACCGGCAAAGAGATCACAGACAGACATGTCTAACAGCAAACTGAGCACCAGCCTTAAGGGAGGTGCCCCCAGGAAACCCTCCCACGGCAGTTGTCCCCTGTTCCCGTCTGGGCAGAGTGCTTTGCCCAACCTCAGAGGTCCACCAAGCCAGTGCTTGCGTTAAGCTGAGCTATGCACTGATTTTCCTGAAGTCAAACGAAGAACAGACAAAAATGAAAAAGAGCCCGATGCTATCTTCAGAGTAATGCAGACTTGCTATGCAACGGGCACTCGGTCATCTGGGCCCTGGTCTGTACTTAGTTGACAATGGTTGAAGACCTGCTGCATGAGGGACACTGCAAGAGTGACTTGCCGATGCTGTGAAGGACCCTCACAGGTGTTGCCCCCACCTTTTTGTGTGTGTGTGCGCGGTGCTGGGGATTGAAGCTCGCCCATGCTAGGCGAGCACTTTCCCACCCAGCTGCACCCCGTCCTTTCCTTTTCATATGTTAGAAACAAAGCAGAAATTTGAAGAAGTTACTTTACCCCAAACAGACATATAGGCAGGGCTAATACTGGCAGTCTCTGCTACTTTCACCAAGATTATCACGTTATTAAATTTTCGTAATGCATTTTCTTGTCAATTATTCTCTCATTCTACCTGCAAATCCCCCTTCAAATGGAAAATGCTCTAAGTTCTGAAGGCTAAGATTTCTCAGAGAATGAAGCACTCTATATTAACCTTTCCCAGAATTCCCATGTGTCAGCCCTCCAGCCTGCATAGCCAATAAGATGGAATTCTGCAGCTACCTGCGTGTCTCTGATACATATGAAAATCACAGGGGCTTCCCTTTGTTTTTTTAATTTGTCCTGATTGGTTATCCATGAGAGTAGGATGCGTTTTGACACATTGTACACAAATGGCACGAGACTTGACTTTTGACCTTTCATCAAGGAATCTTGAAAGTTGTCTGGGAGCTGACCTGCCTCCTACTTCTGGAATACTTATCACAGATAGGCAGCCACACACCAAGTAGGGGCTCAAAATGTCACTGAATGTGAGCCCAGTGCCTCAGTGGCTCCATGCTCAGGGCATGGACTGTCTTGACCCCGACTCCCCGCAGCCTGGTGGCCGCCCAGCACAACTGCACCATCTGTCCCCAGCATCGGCCCAGTGGGGGCAGGCTTGCTTTGTGGGTGCGTCACCGTGAGCACTGGGTTCGCGCAGTGGCAAGAGGCAGGAAGACGACAGCCAGAGCTCGGGACAGCTGTGGCTTTTGAATCGCAGAGTGTCACCCCTTTTTTGTGGTAATGGCACCCAGCCCCCGCTGCCCCATGATGATCACCATATCTATTCCCACCCATCCCGGGCCAGGGGTGACAGGAAGTGCCCATGCGTGAGCGAGGACAGTCTCCTCCCTGGCACCTCTGGCAGTTTCCCCCGACGCCCGACCCAGCCCACTGTAGACCGCCGTCCCACACGACACTTGCATCCCCCACCCGCGGTGGCTCTGTCCTCTTGGACCTGGGCTGCCCCTGCCTTTCCAGGAAATCCTTTGTTCTTTCTTCAGCTTCCTGGGCTCCAGTGCTGTCTCTTGCAGCTCAGGAACTACACAGCCCTGATGACCACTCCGGCTGAGGGAGAGCCTTGGAGGTGGACAGACCTGACCTGCACATGGCCTGACTTCAGGTGCTCGAGCTGCTGGGGTGCTGCTGGAGCTGCTGGGGAGGCTGAGAGCTCACTCTGTGCTCCTTTGTCACAGTCACTCCAAACCACACCAGAGGGTCAATTCCTCTATGTACACATGGGTCCACATGCAAATTGGTACTACACGATGTAAGATCATTAGAAACACATGGGATAGATCAATGTCCTGTGAGGTTAGTAATCACTCCTAAGAGGGGGCAAGGAAAAGGAATGTGTGTGGGGGCACTGAGGCCCTTCTGAGTGGCCTGCAGTGGGGACTTGGGCAGGATACAGTGCCATTGAAGGTTGATACAATAATATTATCACAGCATTATGGAGAAAATGAGTGGAAATAATTGTAAAAAGCTTAAAATATGTCCCAGTACACAGTAGTCTCTCTCTCTCTCTCTCTCTCTCTCTCTCTCTCTCTCTATCTCTATCTCTATCTCTGTCTACCCTCTATCTCTGTCTTCTGTGGCCTGACATCTGTCTATCCATCTACCATTGCCACCATCTATCTGCTCATTTATCAACCATCCATCCTAAACACCTACATCTGAACATCTATCATCATCTAAACCCCCTCCGTCTATCAACTAATCACCTCTATGGAGCATTGATGTATATATGTATCATCTATTTAATCATTTGTTATTTTAAAAATATAATCTGAAGCAGGTAATGAGAATAACTAACTTTGACAGAGTTTTTCAGGTTCCTGTGCTGATTTCTTCAGGTCTGTGTCTATTCATGTTAAAAATGCATGGTACCTTAACTTCTGAAATATCGGGTGCTGACGAGCAGTGCAAAGGTCCAGATGAACTAGTGTTCCTGTCTGTGCTGGGCGTGCCACGGGCCTGAGAGGTAAGGGTAGACTTCAAGATAGCGGGCTAGAGGATTCAAGCAGTGGAGTCGTGCTCCTCAGCAAGGTGGGTGAAGGAGGGGTGGCACTAAAATTCAATACTGGAGAGCCAGAGGGTCTTGAGACTCAGAAATTTCAGTGCATTGGACAAAAAGGAAAGAGTATGTTGGGGCAGAGCCTGTAATGGCGGTAGCCGCGGCTGCTTAGCACAGAGGATGGGAGAACAGAGACGACACTGGCCGACTTAGCACAGAACAGCCTGAGGGCAGAGAAGCAGCTGCCCGTAGCTGTGCAGAGGCAGCGCGGTGCACTGGTGCTCCAAAGGGCTCTGTGTTTGTCCGCTGGCTGCGGAGCTGAGGCAGAGCCACCCGGAGGCGGCCATGCGGCAGCTGCTGCTGTGGAGCTGGGAGGAGGTCTGAGCACACCCAGCCCTGAGCCCTGGGGTGTACCTGGCAGAAAGTGCCCCAAACAGGCACAGAGAAGACGGTACCCAGGGGGTCCAAGTGGACAGTGAAGGGGAGCCCAACTTGCTTCTCCTTTGAGTCTGGTGGCTCTCAAGACCCACTGAAGGGGGTGGGGAACCTGAACACACAGGTGTGAACACACTCAGGCACTAAGCCCACGCAGCCCGGGAGGCCTGTGTTTGTGGAAGTCTGTGTTTGTGCGCAGAAGGGTGAAGGATTGGCTCCTGCCCCATGATGGAGTCCCAGGGAGCCTCCTGAGGTCCAGACTCATGACAGAGGGCAGCGGCAGGCCCTAGGGATCTGTCCAGGGCAGACACCTCCCACCAAGCCCCTGAGCCTGAGGAGCTGAGCCCCACACAGGACTCCCTTCTGGAACTCTGGCCCCTCTGGGGTGTAGGGCTCCGTCTGTCTTCACAGACAGACTGCAGCTGACGGCACTTCCCGCTCTGCCCTGCCTCACTCTGCTGAGAAGCTGAGGACTATCAACCAGCTGCAGGCTCAGGCCATTCCAACTGAGAGCTCAGAGGGCAGCGGAAAAGGGGAGGGGTTCCCAGCCCCAGTCCTTGCCCTTGTCCTCAGTCCGTAGCTCAAGGAGATGAGAAAGACAGTTGGGCACAGACGGGACCATTTAACACCTTGACTATTTTGATGACCTCAGTGGAAATGATTCCTTCATTTTTAATAAAGAAGATTTTTTCTTTTGTTTCTGTTGTGTGTGTGTGTGTGTGTGTGTGTGTGTTCTTGGTGTGCTGATTTGTTCAGGTACACACACATACATATACTTAACCTTTGTTTCTTTTTTTCTTATTTTTTAGCATTTTTTATGTAGTTATTTTCTGGCTTTGTCTCTGGGGGTTAGTGATTTTGGTTTGTGTATTTGGGTTTTGTTTTGTTCTATTATTTCTTTTTCTGTGGGGATACCAGAGATGGAACTCCGGGGCACTTGACCACTGAGCCTCATCCCCAGCCCTGTTTTGCATTTTATTAGAGACAGGGTCTCACAGAGTTGCTTAGCCTTTGGCCTTTGCTGAGGCTGGCTTTGAACTCATGATCCTCCTGTCTCAGCCTCCTGAGCCACTGGGACCACAGGTGTGCACCACCATGCCTGGCTTGTTCTATTTCTTATTTGTTGCTTCTCTTGCTTCTCTCTCTTTTCTTTTCCTGCTAATATCCACATTCTCTTCTTCTCTTTTCTCTCTCCCTCAGCTTTGCTTTTCCTGCTCCTCCTCCTTCCTCACAGCCAACACTGCTGCCTCCCTCTGTGTTCTCTGTTCACTGTTGGAGGCTGTGAACTCGTTTCTACCCCCCTATCACATTTTTCTCTTAATTAACTGTATTTTACCATTATTTAGAACTATTTGGCTCATCTAACTCCTGCCCCACCATTAATGCTGTTACGATTATCACTTTTGTGTATGGCATTGACACCTGCTGTTTGCATTAATACCGGTTCTAGTTTATAGTTATTATTGTTTTTGCTGTTGGCAATTGCTGACCCCATCACGACATAGATGTACATCATAATGGGAACCAGACAAGTATTTTAATGCTGTATGTTGTTTGTTTTCATTGGTGGTTGCTATTGTGTGTTTCTCCCTGTTCTGGGAGGTGCTGGGAACTTACAGGGGCTCCACAAGTTCATGGAGACTCTGCTGTGGATCTGGACTCAAGCATAAGAAGTTGCATCTTTAGCCACATGAAAATCAATGCTCACCATCTTCAGCTACACTTTAATACAAAGAACAGAAGAGACTAAGACCCAAACTAACAGCCAGGCCAGTAGAGATGGCCAGGAGTGGGCCCTCCTTTGGCAGTCCCACCTGTGGATAGTGACTGCAAGAGCAAAAACAGAATCAACATGAAGGCTGTAGATATCACACCCATGAAAGGGTCTTAATCCAGATCACTCCAGGACAGTTTGTGCCCTAAAAAGGCCCACACATAAGAGGAAGAGAAATCCCTCACAAAAGATGCATCAGACCTAATGCGGGAACACAGGGAATATGGAAAAGCAAGCTGACGCAATACCTCATGACCTTCATAGTTCACCAGCTATTGATCCCAAAACATGGAAGTGGATGAAATATCAGATAAAGAATTCAAAATAATCTTTATAAAAATGATCAAATAATTCCAAGAGAACACAAAAACAACTGAATGAATCAAGGACATCAGTACAGGATATGAATAAGAAATAAAGGAGTTAGAAATCCTGAAAAAAGAAATAGAAGTCTTGGAAGTGAAAGACAGAATAAACCAAATAAAATGGTCAGTTAAAAGTCTGTCTAATAGAATGGACCATGCTGAAGGTAGAATCTAAATGCTAGAAGACAAATGGCTAGCCATGACCATCCAGACAGCATTAAAGAAAAGAAAATAAGTAACCACAAAAAGAACACACAAGAATTCTGGGATAACATTAAGAGACCAAATTTAGGAATCAGTGGAATTGAGGAGTGAGATTCATTGGAAGTGAGATATAGGCTAATGGAATGCATAACATCTTCAGGGAAATAATAACAGAAAAGTTTCCTATACTTGAGAATGAGATGGACATCCACATATAGGAGGTATTCAGACCCTACATAACAAGATTAAAAAAAAAAACAACACATTATAATTAAAATGCCTAACTTATAGAACAGAATAGTTTTAAAAGCCTCAAGAGAAAAGTGTCAGGTCACATTTAAAGGCAAGCCAGTCAGAATTGTTTCTCATTTCTTACCACCAACTCTAAAATCAAGGAGGGATTATAATGATGTATTTGAAGTCCTGAAAGAAAATAATGGTCCAGCAATGCTATATCTCAAAATTGAAGAACAACTCAAAATCTTCTACAATAAGAAGAAACTAAAAAAATTCATGACTACTAAACTAGCATTACAGAAACTAAACAAATATTCCACAAAGAAGAAATATAAAACTAACCTTAGAACTCACAAATGAACAAATCACATTCAAAGCATTGAGAAGCAAATGAGAAGCAGGCCCAAACTATACATGATAAATAAATAAAAATGGTAGGAATTAATAAACATCTCTATGATAACATTGAATGTAAATGGTCTCAACTCTTCAATTAAAGACACAAGTTGACAGAATGAGTTAAAAAACAAGACCCAACTACATGTTCTTTGCAAGACATGGACCTTACAGGCAAAGACAGTCCTGGGTTAAAAATGAAAGGAAAGAAATTGATACACCATATAAATGGAGACTGAAAACAAGCAGGAGTAGCTACTCTCAGATCTTACACTGTAGACTTCAAACCAAAGTTAATCATATGAGACAAAGAGAGTCACTTCATATTGGTAAAAAAATTAATAATATAACAGTCATAAATATTTAAACACCAAATGTTGTAGACATAATTGCATAAACAAACTACTCAAATTGAAGCCTTAGATATAACACAGTACAATAATACTGGGTGATTTCAACATCCCTCTTTCACAATTAGATGGGTCATCCAGATAAAAACTCTATAAAGACTCTTCAGACAAGAAAAATATGATAAATCAAGTGAACTTATTGGACATCCATAGAATAATTCATTTAACAGCAGCTCATTCTTCTCAGTGACTCATGGAACCTTCTACAAAATAGATCATATTTTAGGTCACAAGGTAAATTTTAGCAAATACAAAAAGAAAACTGGCATAGTTTCTTGCAGCTTATTAGATTACAATGGAATAAAATTAGAAATCAACATGACAAACTCTACAAAAATTATATAAAAACATGAAAATTGAATAATACTCTTTTGAGTGATGAAGGAGTGATAGAAGAAATCAAGGGAGAAATTAAAGAATTCTTAGACTCAAGTGAGACTGGTACTAAAACATACCAGAAACCTGGATATTATGAAGGCAGTTATAAAAGGAAAGTTTATAGCTATGAGGACTTACATAAGAAAATCAAACAATTCCAAATAAATCATCTAATGATGCAGCTCAAGGGCATTGAAAAACAATAACAACGAATTTCAAAACCAATAGAAAGAGGAAAATAATTGAGATAAGAGCCATAATCAAAGGACTTGAGAATTTAAAAACAATACAAAGGATCACTGGAATTGAGTTGGTTCTTTGCAAAGACAAACAAGATTGATAATTTCTTAGACAAATTAAGCAAAAGCAAAATAGAGAAGACCCAAGTTAGTAAAATCAGACAAGAAAAATGAGATATCAGCACAAATGTCACAGAAATCTAGGGACCATTTTGAAAACTTCAATAAATTGAAAAACCTAGAAGGAATAGATACAATCTGTCCAAACTGAATTAGAGGACATAGAAAAACTAAGCCAACCAATAATTTGTAGTAAGACAGAAGCAGTAATAAAAAGGCTCCCCCCCACCACCAAAAAAAAAAAAAAAAAGAAAAGAAAGAAAGAAAAATCCAGGTGAATTTTACCAAACCCTTAAATAAGAACTAATGCCACTACTCTTCAAATTAATCCTTGAAATAGAAAGTGATGGAATATTTCCAAATTCATTCTCTGAAGCCAATCACACTTATACCAACCCCAGAGAAGGATATGCCAAGGAAATAAAATTACACTCCAATGTCCCTGTTGAACTCATATGCAAAAGTAATAAAATATTAGCAAATTGTATTCAACAATATATCAAGAAGATTGTACATCATGACCAATTTGGTGTTATTCCAGAGATGCAAGGATGGTTTAATATACAGAAATTAATAAATATATTCATCACATAAATAGAAATAAGGACAAAAGTTATTTCGTCATCTCCATTTGTCAAAGGCCTTCAATAAAATTCAGCACCCATTTATGATAAAATTTCTGAAGAAACTAGAGATCAATAGGACTATTCAGCATCATAAAGGTTTTATATGAAAAACACAGGCCAACTTCATACTGATTGGGAAAAAAATGAAAGCATTTCCATTAAAATCTGGGACAACACAAGGATGTTCACTCCTATTTAATATAAGGCTAAAAATCCTAGGCAGAGCAATTAGGCAAGAGAATGAAATAAAAGAGATAAAAGCAGGAAAGAAAGAAGTCAAATTATCACTGTTTTCAGATGATATAATCTTATACCTAGAAGATCCATAAAACTCCACCAAAAGACTGCTAGAGCTAATAAACAAATTGGGCAGAATATCACGTTACAAAATCAATGTACAAAAACCATGTCATTTCTACATCCAACAAAGAATGCGCTGAGAAGGAATTCAGGAGAGCAATTCATTCACAATAGCCTCGAACCAAGCAAAAAACCACCTAGGAATAACCCTAACCAAGGAGGTGAGAAACCAGCCGGGTGAGGTACCTCTAGAATGAAAACCACAGGACCATGAGGAAGGAGATTGGAGAAGTGAGAATGGCGGTAACAGAAAGGACATAAAACAGCAGCACCCGCCACACGGGGCTCCAGCTCACCTCCTTGCTCACCTCCCGGGTTCGGCTTCACAGGGTGGCCATCCGGTGCCGTGGAACGAGGATCTCATTGTGGTTCCATGGGCTCCCCTAATGTCCGTGATCTCGAGCATCTTTTTGTGTATTTTCTTGGTTATTTGTATGTAACTTTGGGAAATGTCTATTTAAGTGCTGCCTAATTTAATTCAGAGATTTGTTGTAGAGTTTCAGATGTTCGTTGTGTTTTCCAAATGTTAATCCCTCATCTGATGTCTGATTCTCAAGTATTTCCTCCTGTTCTTTGGGTCATCCTCTCAGTCTATGGATAGTGTCTTTGGTTGCACAAAACCTGTCAGTTTTGATTTGGAGACCTGCACCTACTTGCTGTGTTTCAGTGTCACAGTGACGTATCCGTCCCCAGGCCCAGCCTGCAAACACCTCCTTCCATCCACCCTCGGTCCATCTGGTATGTGGCTAAGGTGAGGGCAGCACAGGGCAGCGCTTAGCTTCTGTGCAAGGGGCTGTGCATCTTCTCAGCCTGGTGTGAGAATGGTCTCCGCACTGTGTGTGAGAGAGCAGAGTCTGGGCCGGGGCGTAGTGTGTGGTGGAGAGCTTGCCTCGTCAGCTCAAGGCCGTGGGTTCCACCCCAGCCCCCAGGAGAAAGGTAAAAACTCCCCTGATGGTGCACCCAGGGTCTTCCCGCGTCTGTCTGTCCCCCAGTCCACATGTCCCCGGTCGACCATGCGGCTTCTCAGGACTGTGGCTGGTAAGTTTGAAATCAGGAAGTGTGACCTTTTTTTTGTTCTTCATTTCAAATTTTTCTTGGCTCTCTGGGGTCTCTTGATTTTTGACAGATTTCCCCCGTTGTTGAAACCTGGACACTTTCTATCATGTATTGCATCGACTCTGGATGCTAGGTTTTTCTTTTCCTAGAGTTGATTTCTCCAGGTGTAAGTAAATCGCCTGCATTTCCCACGCCCAGTCCCTCCCAGCATGCCTCCCACCTGTTCTCTCCGGATTCTTCATTCTTCCTGCGTCTGCAGCCCGGGGTGGTCAGTCAATGGCAGGCTGCCTTGTGCCCAGAGGCCTGGGATCTGGGGTCACTCCACCTTCTGCCGGCTGATCTTTGGGAAGCTGGTGGGTGTGTTCCAGGTTCGTGCATTTTTACCTGTGCCTCAGGTTCACTATCCCAGGGCCCCAGTCTCCCTGAGTGAGCCCCTGGCTTCCCAGCGCTCCACAGATGGGGCCCTCAGCCCTGCAGCGCTCTCTCCTCTCCACGGGCCACCTGTGGGGCTCCACGGCGTTCCCACACGCCGGCTAGTCCTGCTGCAGTGTGGCTGGGCACAGTCCTCCTCTGCTCCACAGCGGTCAGCTGTGCTGGAGTCCAGGCAGTTTTCCAAGCCAGAGAGCTCTGGGTAAAGCAGCCTCCCTCCTGTGGGGCACGGCGGGCCCCAGCCTGGCATGAGCCCCACACCCTCTCTGTTCCCATCCACAGACTGGCAGCTTCCTTAAGTCAACACACCTCCATCTGCTGTTTGCTCCTGGTCAATTTCCAGAGCTCTGAAATGTTTGGGTTTCATCATTTTGTCAATATTTATATATATTTTTGGGGAAAGAAGATAAAAACCTTCTGACCTCTTCATTCCACCACAGCAGGGTGGGGGGTGGATCCTGCCTCATGCATTTTGTCTTTGCGGATAGTTTTTGATTGATTTTATCAAGACTTAGATAACGTTTCTAATCAGAGTTAAGTGAGATTAAATAACGTCTCTATCTAATTGGGGGAACTTGAGGAATGCAGACCTGTGAGCCACTGTATTCCAAGCTTCCGAGTCAGGATAGGCCTGCAGTTCCACGAGCCTCTTTGGAACATTCTGAAAGAGTGGCAGAGGAACAGGAGGCTGGGCCAGCGTGGTAGCCCTGGCCTGTGGGGTGGACACTTGCAGAGGTCTTCTGGCCAGTGCCTGATGCCCACCTCAGCACTCTGAATTGTTCACAGCTGCCACCTGCATCAGAGCAGGTCAGTGGTGGGGGGAATGAGCCTGGCAGGAAGCAGTTCTGTTCTGTGATTTGGGCCCAAAGTCACCAACACTCTTCCAGGGTCGCACCTGCAGAATTTCTCTCTGTAGACCAGTGTGGCAGCTGGCTGCCACGTAGCTGTGGCATCTACAGATATCACCAGGGGACCAGGCACTGGAAGGAGACCCTGGGCTTGAATCAGGGACACCTGATTCAATGCTGGCCATTTTCCTGACACCAGAGATGCCCGGATATCCTGGATAAGGGCTGGGTTGGGGTCGGTTTGCTTCCTCCTCGGTGAGTTTCACCCCCACATCTTCTAGGCATCAGCTTGCTGGCGAGGGGACATGCTGTTTCTCTGTCAGTTTGTGCAGACACAAGGGCTCACCCAGAGATGGGGACACCAGACAGTGGTGGGCAGGTTAAAAGTGAAGTCTTCCTGTGCATGTCCCCATTCACACCAGGCGACCCTAAGTCTTCAGGGTGTGTTTGCATTGATATGCTGAGAAAACAAACAAAAGAATATAAAATAGATGAACTATAGCAACAAAAAGCGCTTTCCTCAAGTGGCCAAACTTCTCCAAATCATGAGGCGTGGACAGAGCACCCTTGTGAGAAGCTGCCTAGGGCACTGGAAGCTGAGGGTGTGGGAGGATCTCGTCCTTCTCCTGTGGCAAGTCAAGTTCCAAGTCAAGTTTGGACCATCTGTTTTGGAGTCTCAGCGACCCACATTGACCACCTGCCTGGCAGCTCCAGGGCCTGACAGCGTCCGAGGCACTAGTCAGGAGGAGGGCCAGATCAACAGCTGGAATAGCGGCCCCGGCCAGGGCAGGTCCCGCCAGCGTCAGGCTATGGATGCCGCGCTCTGGGGTCCAGGCCAACTTAGAATCCGGGTAAGAGGAGAAATCTTTGGCGCCAGTTCCCCCTGGGGCGCCTGAACCTCAGGCTGTCGGTGGCTTGGTCTTTAACTTGTGCCGACCCGTCTGACCATGGGCCTCCCACAGAACGGGGGTCGGCATAGGGGGCAAATGCCCAGGGACCTTCTGCCTGATCCTTTGTGATCCACCTGGAGGGCCCCAGGCCCCTGGCCAGTTGAGGGATCCAGGCCCTCACCAACACGGAACGGAAGGGAAGAGTGCCCGGTGCCTCGGGCTGAAGGACTCTTAGTGACCACATTACTGTGCCCTTGGAGTTGGAGGCAGAGGACCAAAGGCCGTCTTGGTGCTGGCTGTACCTCCCTGTCCTGTGTGGGATTGGTTCACGCGGTCCAGGGAGGGAGGCGGCCATATTTGAATCAATGACTCTGACAAAGGGACCTGCCAGGCCCGGCCAGCGTGGCCTGGGTTCCAGAAGGCACTGAGAGAGCAGAACAGCCTGCGCTCCCGGGGGCCTGTGGTCCGCAGGAACCACCCAGCTGGGAGTCGGTCCTATCAGTCTCCCGGTTAGAGCCCAGTGTGGCAGGCGCAGGGTTACACGGTCCCTCGAGGGTCACCATGATTCTACAAACAGCATGGTCGGGCCGATGGCGGTTGCTGCTGCGCCACGCACGGGGTGCAGGGGTCTGCAGGGGTCTGCAGAGCAGGTCAGTCCCTGAGAAGCAAGTGAATGTCTAATGGGGATCTCTTGGCCTCCCCAGGGCAGACGAGGGGGCTATTTTACAAGAGGGATTTGTGCTTTCCGTGTGGCCAGGTAAGCCACCTCCCCCATCCACACACGGTGGGCACTTGCCCAGCCTGTGCTCTATGTCACAGCACTTAATGTCCAGCCAGCGATGCCGTCCTCAAGGGTGGACAATGCTTGGTGGGATAGGACTCGGCCCCAGGGATGAGAGAGGCCCCTCCAGCCCTCATCCTCGGACTCTTCCACTGCAAGACCAGAGCCACCTTTGCTGTTTAAAAAAAGAGAGAGTTTTAGGGGTTGCTTAGTGACCCTAAGAGTGGCCCTGCTCCCAGTCCTGTGGCCTGGACACCTGTTTCACTGGATACCTGTTGGCACTGCACACCTTTTAGGGTTGGGCACCTGTGAGGGCTAAACACCTATTGCTGCTGGGCACCTGTGGGGGCTGGATATGTTTCACTGGGCACCTTTTAGGGTCATGCTCCGTAGGCAGTGTGCACCTGTGGGGACTGGACACCTATTAGGGCTCTGCACCCAATCTTCCAGCAAGCCGGATGGCAGCACGGGGTCCCTCTGCTGAAGCAGGTCTGGTGTGCCATCGAGTCCCTCTGTGGTCTCTGACTGGAATGGCCTTCAATCCTCCTCTGTGTCACTGGACGAGAAGTAAACCCAGCTTCTAAGATGCCCCCACCCATCCTCATGGGTCCGCCTCAGTGTGGAGTGAGGAGAGGGCATCCACACAGCATCTCAGGAACCGGGAGGTCACGGCAGACTCGACCCCAGGCTCTGCTTGGTCACACACTGCACCCAACACCCCGGGGCTCACATTCTCTGTCGGCCCCTGACACCTGGGTCCCTATGGAGGAAAATGCCACAGACCGTGCGCCTCTCTCCACTCACTTGCAGTCCCCTCTCCGAACGTGTGGCTCTCTCTCAGACGACAAGACACAAAGGACCCGTCTACTGTTCCTCAGCAGGTTCTGCAAAGATGTGACTCAGAGGTAGCTGTGTCACCTGTGGCCATGTGCTCTGAAAAATCTCAGGAAAAATGAGGAGAAAACCCGAGACCAGAAGAGTCGCGCTCTCCTTGATGTCACAGTGTCACATGTTATAGATAACAGAGTCCGTTTTAGATGCCGTCGTCACGGCAGGGTGAGGGATGTGTCAGCAGGCTGGACTGCAGTGAGCCTGTCACCACACAAGTCTTCAGTGCACACCGGGGTGCACACAGCAGGGAGTGTGGATCTGATCTCCAGGTGCCCAGAGGCCGAGGCCTAAGTGAGGTGAGCAGGGTGTGAGGACTCAGCACACTTGGCATGCGCCTTCCTCTGCCTGAGCGTCCCCTCCACTCATTACCAGTGCCTCGGGGTCCTTGCTCCCTGTCCCAGACTGCCCCCCCAGGGCAGAGCTGCCGTGCAGGCCTCAGGCCTGAATCTTCAGAAGGACCCTCTTCTTACAGTCCCTGCCTCAGGGGAGGTTGGTGACAAAAATCAACTTAACCTTTTGTTTAAATTTTGGGGAAAAAAATCCATGACGGGTCTGGATTGGCCAGAGCAGCAGGGCAGCAGGGCAGCAGGGCAGCAGGGCAGCAGGGCAGGATGGGCTTCCTGGCAGCAGGCTGCGAGCAGAAGATGCGGGCACGTCCTTAAGGGGTTTTCCTGGGGGTCACAGTGTGTGGTCGACTGGGATCTGCAGGGGCTGCATTTCTCGTAGGGGGACAGGGTCCTGGGAGGTCAGAGATGTGGTGGGGTGTGAGGCTCCTCGTCTGAGGTGGCCAGATGCTCTGTAGTGGAAGAAAGCTCCTCTTCCTCAGGAACAGCTGACCTGGCAGGGCAGTCCTGAGTTCAGACAGGAGGACAGCAGAAGGTGACCTCTGTGACCTCTGCCAACAGCAGCTCCCCTGTGGGACAGCTTCAGTCACCAACAGCCAGGCTGGTGGGAGAGGGCCCTGCTGGGGTGGAGGCCCTGTCCTTCCTGGAGGCACACAGCCCCTGTGCCGCCAGCTGACTGTAGTGGATATGAAATGGCTCCTAACTGCACACTCAGCGAACAATTTGGAGCAGCGTACTGGTCCTCCTGGGTTGTAAAGAGGGGCCTGACATGACAAGTGTCACACAGAATGCCAGGAGCAGGAGCTGCCCGACCACGCTGGACTCGGCGCCAGCTGCCAGGGTCGCACCTGCCCACCGCTCCCCATAGCCACGTCCAAGGCCTTGACAAGGAGGCATACGTGGGCTCTTGGAAAGAAGGCCAAGGCTGCAGTGCTGCCTCTGATACTTCTGTCTTGGAAAATCTGAGGGAAGGTTCAGTGGGACTTAAAATCCAGCTTCGCTGGAAGTGATGTTTGCAGGGAAGAACGGTTTCCTGTCCCTTTTCTATAAAGCAACTAAGCATGAGACTGCGCAGGGAGGCACTTGACTTCACCGCTTTCTCCCAGACATCCACCTCCACTAAAGCCAAACAGTGACCACAGGGGGCCATTAGAAGGAAGAAGCAGAGAATCCCTCTGGCTGCCCCGGGTCTCATGGCCAAAGGACAAGCCCAGGCCCTGCGGAAGGCTGTCTCCTGACCACGACAGCACTCCATTACCAGGGCTGCGCAGCACAGAGCCCACTTCCGCAGGCACAGCTCGTCTCCCTCTAAGGGAGGGAGCCTTGTTAGAGGAAATAAAGCCTCACATCACAGGGGGCCCTGCCTGCCAAGAGGGCCACTGGCCGGGCTGTCCCTTCTCTAAACTGAGACGTGGCCCAAAGACGGGCACAAGCAGAGCACTCATGTGCGAGTCCTGTCTTCTCAGCACGTCTGACCACAGAGTCACAGAACCCCAGTCTGGGCCCTGTCTGTCTGTCTTCTCAGCACGTCTGACCACAGAGTCACAGAACCCCAGTCTGGGCCCTGTCTTTCTGTCTTCTCAGCACGTCTGACCACAGAGTCACAGAACCCCAGTCTGAGCCCTGTCTGTCTGTCTTCTCAGCACGTCTGACCACAGAGTCACAGAACCCCAGTCTGGGCCCTGTCTGTCTGTCTTCTCAGCACGTCTGACCACAGAGTCACAGAACCCCAGTCTGAGCCCTGTCTGTCTGTCTTCTCAGCACGTCTGACCACAGAGTCACAGAACCCCAGTCTGGGCCCTGTCTGTCTGTCTTCTCAGCACGTCTGACCACAGAGTCACAGAACCCCAGTCTGAGCCCTGTCTGTCTGTTTTCTCAGCACGTCTGACCACAGAGTCACAGAACCCCAGTCTGGGCCCTGTCTGTCTGACTTCTCAGCACGTCTGACCACAGAGTCACAGAACCCCAGTCTGGGCCCTGTCTGTCTGTCTTCTCAGCACGTCTGACCACAGAGTCACAGAACCTCAGTCTGAGCCCTGTCTGTCTTCTCAGCACGTCTGACCACAGAGTCACAGAACCCCAGTCTGGGCCCTGTCTGTCTGTCTTCTCAGCACGTCTGACCACAGAGTCACAGAACCCCAGTCTGAGCCCTGTCTGTCTGTCTTCTCAGCACGTCTGACCACAGAGTCACAGAACCCCAGTCTGAGCCCTGTCTGTCTGTCTTCTCAGCACGTCTGACCACAGAGTCACAGAACCCCAGTCTGAGCCCTGTCTGTCTTCTCAGCACATCTGACCACAGAGTCACAGAACCCCAGTCTGAGCCCTGCCTGTCTTCTCAGCACGTCTGACCACAGAGTCACAGAACCCCAGTCTGAGTCCTGTCTGTCTGTCTTCTCAGCACGTCTGACCACAGAGTCACAGAACCCCAGTCTGGGCCCTGTCTGTCTTCTCAGCACGTCTGACCACAGAGTCACAGAACCCCAGTCTGAGCCCTGTCTGTCTGTCTTCTCAGCACGTCTGACCACAGAGTCACAGAACCCCAGTCTGAGCCCTGTCTGTCTGTCTTCTCAGCACGTCTGACCACAGAGTCACAGAACCCCAGTCTGAGCCCTGTCTGTCTGTCTTCTCAGCACGTCTGACCACAGAGTCACAGAACCCCAGTCTGGGCCCTGTCTGTCTGTCTTCTCAGCACGTCTGACCACAGAGTCACAGAACCCCAGTCTGGGCCCTGTCTGTCTTCTCAGCACGTCTGACCACAGAGTCACAGAACCCCAGTCTGAGCCCTGTCTGTGTGTCTTCTCAGCACGTCTGACCACAGAGTCACAGAACCCCAGTCTGAGCCCTGTCTGTCTGTCTTCTCAGCACGTCTGACCACAGAGTCACAGAACCCCAGTCTGAGCCCTGTCTGTCTGTCTTCTCAGCACGTCTGACCACAGAGTCACAGAACCCCAGTCTGAGCCCTGTCTGTCTGTCTTCTCAGCACGTCTGACCACAGAGTCACAGAACCCCAGTCTGGGCCCTGTCTGTCTGTCTTCTCAGCACGTCTGACCACAGAGTCACAGAACCCCAGTCTGAGCCCTGTCTGTCTGTCTTCTCAGCACGTCTGACCACAGAGTCACAGAACCCCAGTCTGAGCCCTGTCTGTCTTCTCAGCACGTCTGACCACAGAGTCACAGAACCCCAGTCTGAGCCCTGTCTGTCTGTCTTCTCAGCACGTCTGACCACAGAGTCACAGAACCCCAGTCTGAGCCCTGTCTGTCTGTCTTCTCAGCACATCTGACCACAGAGTCACAGAACCCCAGTCTGGGCCCTGTCTGTCTTCTCAGCACGTCTGACCACAGAGTCACAGAACCCCAGTCTGAGCCCTGTCTGTCTGTCTTCTCAGCACGTCTGACCACAGAGTCACAGAACCCCAGTCTGAGCCCTGTCTGTCTGTCTTCTCAGCACGTCTGACCACAGAGTCACAGAACCCCAGTCTGAGCCCTGTCTGTCTGTCTTCTCAGCACGTCTGACCACAGAGTCACAGAACCCCAGTCTGGGCCCTGTCTGTCTGTCTTCTCAGCACGTCTGACCACAGAGTCACAGAACCCCAGTCTGAGCCCTGTCTGTCTGTCTTCTCAGCACGTCTGACCACAGAGTCACAGAACCCCAGTCTGAGCCCTGTCTGTCTGTCTTCTCAGCACGTCTGACCACAGAGTCACAGAACCCCAGTCTGAGCCCTGTCTGTCTGTCTTCTCAGCCCGTCTGACCACAGAGTCACAGAACCCCAGTCTGAGCCCTGTCTGTCTGTCTTCTCAGCACATCTGACCACAGAGTCACAGAACCCCAGTCTGGGCCCTGTCTGTCTGTCTTCTCAGCACGTCTGACCACAGAGTCACAGAACCCCAGTCTGAGCCCTGTCTGTCTGTCTTCTCAGCACGTCTGACCACAGAGTCACAGAACCTCAGTCTGAGCCCTGTCTGTCTTCTCAGCACGTCTGACCACAGAGTCACAGAACCCCAGTCTGGGCCCTGTCTGTCTGTCTTCTCAGCACGTCTGACCACAGAGTCACAGAACCCCAGTCTGAGCCCTGTCTGTCTGTCTTCTCAGCACGTCTGACCACAGAGTCACAGAACCCCAGTCTGAGCCCTGTCTGTCTGTCTTCTCAGCACGTCTGACCACAGAGTCACAGAACCCCAGTCTGAGCCCTGTCTGTCTGTCTTCTCAGCACGTCTGACCACAGAGTCACAGAACCCCAGTCTGAGCCCTGTCTGTCTGTCTTCTCAGCACGTCTGACCACAGAGTCACAGAACCTCAGTCTGAGCCCTGTCTGTCTGTCTTCTCAGCACGTCTGACCACAGAGTCACAGAACCCCAGTCTGAGCCCTGTCTGTCTGTCTTCTCAGCACGTCTGACCACAGAGTCACAGAACCCCAGTCTGAGCCCTGTCTGTCTTCTCAGCACGTCTGAACACAGAGTCACAGAACCTCAGTCTGAGCCCTGTCTGTCTTCTCAGCACGTCTGACCACAGAGTCACAGAACCCCAGTCTGGGCCCTGTCTGTCTGTCTTCTCAGCACGTCTGACCACAGAGTCACAGAACCCCAGTCTGAGCCCTGTCTGTCTGTCTTCTCAGCACGTCTGACCACAGAGTCACAGAACCCCAGTCTGAGCCCTGTCTGTCTGTCTTCTCAGCACGTCTGACCACAGAGTCACAGAACCCCAGTCTGGGCCCTGTCTGTCTGTCTTCTCAGCACGTCAGACCACAGAGTCACAGAACCCCAGTCTGGGCCCTGTCTGTCTTCTCAGCACGTCTGACCACAGAGTCACAGAACCTCAGTCTGAGCCCTGTCTGTCTTCTCAGCACGTCTGACCACAGAGTCACAGAACCCCAGTCTGAGCCCTGTCTGTCTGTCTTCTCAGCACGTCTGACCACAGAGTCACAGAACCCCAGTCTGGGCCCTGTCTGTCTTCTCAGCACGTCTGACCACAGAGTCACAGAACCCCAGTCTGGGCCCTGTCTGTCTGTCTTCTCAGCACGTCTGACCACAGAGTCACAGAACCCCAGTCTGAGCCCTGTCTGTCTGTCTTCTCAGCACGTCTGACCACAGAGTCACAGAACCCCAGTCTGAGCCCTCTCTGTCTTCTCAGCACGTCTGACCACAGAGTCACAGAACCCCAGTCTGGGCCCTGTCTGTCTGTCTTCTCAGCACGTCTGACCACAGAGTCACAGAACCCCAGTCTGGGCCCTGTCTGTCTGACTTCTCAGCACGTCTGACCACAGAGTCACAGAACCCCAGTCTGAGCCCTGTCTGTCTGTCTTCTCAGCACGTCTGACCACAGAGTCACAGAACCCCAGTCTGGGCCCTGTCTGTCTGTCTTCTCAGCACGTCTGACCACAGAGTCACAGAACCCCAGTCTGGGCCCTGTCTGTCTTCTCAGCACGTCTGACCACAGAGTCACAGATCCCCAGTCTGGGCCCTGTGTGTCTGTCTTCTCAGCACGTCTGACCACAGAGTCACAGAACCCCAGTCTGGGCCCTGTCTGTCTGTCTTCTCAGCACGTCTGACCACAGAGTCACAGAACCCCAGTCTGGGCCCTGTCTGTCTGTCTTCTCAGCACGTCTGACCACAGAGTCACAGAACCCCAGTCTGAGCCCTGTCTGTCTGTCTTCTCAGCACGTCTGACCACAGAGTAACAGAACCCCAGTCTGAGCCCTGTCTGTCTGTCTTCTCAGCACATCTGACCACAGAGTCACAGAACCCCAGTCTGGGCCCTGTCTGTGTGTCTTCTCAGCACGTCTGACCACAGAGTCACAGAACCCCAGTCTGGGCCCTGTCTGTCTGTCTTCTCAGCACGTCTGACCACAGAGTCACAGAACCCCAGTCTGAGCCCTGTCTGTCTGTCTTCTCAGCACGTCTGACCACAGAGTCACAGAACCCCAGTCTGAGCCCTGTATGTCTGTCTTCTCAGCACGTCTGACCACAGAGTCACAGAACCCCAGTCTGAGCCCTGTCTGTCTGTCTTCTCAGCACGTCTGACCACAGAGTCACAGAACCCCAGTCTGAGCCCTGTCTGTCTTCTCAGCACGTCTGACCACAGAGTCACAGAACCCCAGTCTGAGCCCTGTCTTTCTGTCTTCTCAGCACGTCTGACCACAGAGTCACAGAACCCCAGTCTGAGCCCTGTCTGTCTGTCTTCTCAGCACGTCTGACCACAGAGTCACAGAACCCCAGTCTGAGCCCTGTCTGTCCTCTCAGCACGTCTGACCACAGAGTCACAGAACCCCAGTCTGGGCCCTGTCTGTCTGTCTTCTCAGCACGTCTGACCACAGAGTCACAGAACCCCAGTCTGGGCCCTGTCTGTCTGTCTTCTCAGCACGTCTGACCACAGAGTCACATAACCCCAGTCTGGGCCCTGTCTGTCTGTCTTCTCAGCACGTCTGACCACAGAGTCACAGAACCCCAGTCTGGGCCCTGTCTGTCTGTCTTCTCAGCACGTCTGACCACAGAGTCACAGAACCCCAGTCTGGGCCCTGTCTGTCTGTCTTCTCAGCACGTCTGACCACAGAGTCACAGAACCCCAGTCTGGGCCCTGTCTGTCTGTCTTCTCAGCACATCTGACCACAGAGTCACAGAACCCCAGTCTGAGCCCTGCCTGTCTTCTCAGCACATCTGACCACAGAGTCACAGAACCCCAGTCTGGGCCCTGTCTGTCTTCTCAGCACGTCTGACCACAGAGTCACAGAACCCCAGTCTGAGCCCTGTCTGTCTGTCTTCTCAGCACGTCTGACCACAGAGTCACAGAACCCCAGTCTGAGCCCTGTCTGTCTTCTCAGCACGTCTGACCACAGAGTCACAGAACCCCAGTCTGAGCCCTGTCTGTCTGTCTTCTCAGCACGTCTGACCACAGAGTCACAGAACCCCAGTCTGGGCCCTGTCTGTCTTCTCAGCACGTCTGACCACAGAGTCACAGAACCCCAGTCTGAGCCCTGTCTGTCTGTCTTCTCAGCACGTCTGACCACAGAGTCACAGAACCCCAGTCTGGGCCCTGTCTGTCTGTCTTCTCAGCACGTCTGACCACAGAGTCACAGAACCCCAGTCTGAGCCCTGTCTGTCTTCTCAGCACGTCTGACCACAGAGTCACATAACCCCAGTCTGAGCCCTGTCTGTCTTCTCAGCACGTCTGACCACAGAGTCACATAACCCCAGTCTGAGCCCTGTCTGTCTGTCTTCTCAGCACGTCTGACCACAGAGTCACAGAACCCCAGTCTGGGCCCTGTCTGTCTGTCTTCTCAGCACGTCTGACCACAGAGTCACAGAACCCCAGTCTGGGCCCTGTCTGTCTGACTTCTCAGCACGTCTGACCACAGAGTCACAGAACCCCAGTCTGAGCCCTGTCTGTCTGTCTTCTCAGCACGTCTGACCACAGAGTCACAGAACCCCAGTCTGAGCCCTGTCTGTCTTCTCAGCACGTCTGACCACAGAGTCACATAACCCCAGTCTGGGCCCTGTCTGTCTGTCTTCTCAGCACGTCTGACCACAGAGTCACAGAACCCCAGTCTGGGCCCTGTCTGTCTGTCTTCTCAGCACGTCTGACCACAGAGTCACAGAACCCCAGTCTGGGCCCTGTCTGTCTGACTTCTCAGCACGTCTGACCACAGAGTCACAGAACCCCAGTCTGAGCCCTGTCTGTCTGTCTTCTCAGCACGTCTGACCACAGAGTCACAGAACCCCAGTCTGAGCCCTGTCTGTCTGTCTTCTCAGCACGTCTGACCACAGAGTCACAGAACCCCAGTCTGAGCCCTGTCTGTCTGTCTTCTCAGCACGTCTGACCACAGAGTCACAGAACCCCAGTCTGAGCCCTGTCTGTCTGTCTTCTCAGCACGTCTGACCACAGAGTCACAGAACCCCAGTCTGAGCCCTGTCTGTCTGTCTTCTCAGCACATCTGACCACAGAGTCACAGAACCCCAGTCTGGGCCCTGTCTGTCTGTCTTCTCAGCACGTCTGACCACAGAGTCACAGAACCCCAGTCTGGGCCCTGTCTGTGTGTCTTCTCAGCACGTCTGACCACAGAGTCACAGAACCCCAGTCTGGGCCCTGTCTGTCTTCTCAGCACGTCTGACCACAGAGTCACAGAACCCCAGTCTGGGCCCTGTCTGTCTGTCTTCTCAGCACGTCTGAACACAGAGTCACAGAACCCCAGTCTGAGCCCTGTCTGTCTTCTCAGCACGTCTGACCACAGAGTCACAGAACCCCAGTCTGAGCCCTGTATGTCTGTCTTCTCAGCACGTCTGACCACAGAGTCACAGAACCCCAGTCTGAGCCCTGTCTGTCTGTCTTCTCAGCACGTCTGACCACAGAGTCACAGAACCCCAGTCTGAGCCCTGTCTGTCTTCTCAGCACGTCTGACCACAGAGTCACAGAACCCCAGTCTGAGCCCTGTCTGTCTGTCTTCTCAGCACGTCTGAACACAGAGTCACAGAACCCCAGTCTGGGCCCTGTCTGTCTTCTCAGCACGTCTGACCACAGAGTCACAGAACCCCAGTCTGGGCCCTGTCTGTCTGTCTTCTCAGCACGTCTGACCACAGAGTCACAGAACCCCAGTCTGGGCCCTGTCTGTCTTCTCAGCAAGTCTGACCACAGAGTCACAGAACCCCAGTCTGAGCCCTGTCTGTCTTCTCAGCACATCTGACCACAGAGTCACAGAACCCCAGTCTGGGCCCTGTCTGTCTGTCTTCTCAGCACGTCTGACCACAGAGTCACAGAACCCCAGTCTGAGCCCTGTCTGTCTGTCTTCTCAGCACGTCTGACCACAGAGTCACAGAACCCCAGTCTGAGCCCTGTCTGTCTTCTCAGCACGTCTGACCACAGAGTCACAGAACCCCAGTCTGAGCCCTGTCTGTCTTCTCAGCACGTCTGACCACAGAGTCACAGAACCCCAGTCTGGGCCCTGTCTGTCTGTCTTCTCAGCACGTCTGACCACAGAGTCACAGAACCCCAGTCTGAGCCCTGTCTGTCTTCTCAGCACGTCTGACCACAGAGTCACAGAACCCCAGTCTGAGCCCTGTCTGTCTGTCTTCTCAGCACGTCTGACCACAGAGTCACAGAACCTCAGTCTGAGCCCTGTCTGTCTTCTCAGCACGTCTGACCACAGAGTCACAGAACCCCAGTCTGAGCCCTGTCTGTCTGTCTTCTCAGCACGTCTGACCACAGAGTCACAGAACCCCAGTCTGAGCCCTGTCTGTCTGTCTTCTCAGCCCGTCTGACCACAGAGTCACAGAACCCCAGTCTGAGCCCTGTCTGTCTTCTCAGCACGTCTGACCACAGAGTCACAGAACCCCAGTCTGAGCCCTGTCTGTCTGTCTTCTCAGCCCGTCTGACCACAGAGTCACAGAACCCCAGTCTGAGCCCTGTCTGTCTTCTCAGCACGTCTGACCACAGAGTCACAGAACCCCAGTCTGGGCCCTGTCTGTCTGTCTTCTCAGCACGTCTGACCACAGAGTCACAGAACCCCAGTCTGAGCCCTGTCTGTCTGTCTTCTCAGCACGTCTGACCACAGAGTCACAGAACCCCAGTCTGAGCCCTGTCTGTCTTCTCAGCACGTCTGACCACAGAGTCACAGAACCCCAGTCTGAGCCCTGTCTGTCTGTCTTCTCAGCACGTCTGACCACAGAGTCACAGAACCCCAGTCTGGGCCCTGTCTGTCTGTCTTCTCAGCACGTCTGACCACAGAGTCACAGAACCCCAGTCTGAGCCCTGTCTGTCTGTCTTCTCAGCACGTCTGACCACAGAGTCACAGAACCCCAGTCTGGGCCCTGTCTGTCTGTCTTCTCAGCACGTCTGAACACAGAGTCACAGAACCCCAGTCTGAGCCCTGTCTGTCTGTCTTCTCAGCACGTCTGACCACAGAGTCACAGAACCCCAGTCTGAGCCCTGTCTGTCTGTCTTCTCAGCACGTCTGAACACAGAGTCACAGAACCCCAGTCTGGGCCCTGTCTGTCTGTCTTCTCAGCACGTCTGACCACAGAGTCACAGAACCCCAGTCTGAGCCCTGTCTGTCTTCTCAGCACGTCTGACCACAGAGTCACAGAACCCCAGTCTGAGCCCTGTCTGTCTGTCTTCTCAGCACGTCTGACCACAGAGTCACAGAACCCCAGTCTGGGCCCTGTCTGTCTGTCTTCTCAGCACGTCTGACCACAGAGTCACAGAACCCCAGTCTGAGCCCTGTCTGTCTGTCTTCTCAGCACGTCTGACCACAGAGTCACAGAACCCCAGTCTGGGCCCTGTCTGTCTTCTCAGCACGTCTGACCACAGAGTCACAGAACCCCAGTCTGGGCCCTGTCTGTCTGTCTTCTCAGCACGTCTGACCACAGAGTCACAGAACCCCAGTCTGAGCCCTGTCTGTCTGTCTTCTCAGCACGTCTGACCACAGAGTCACAGAACCCCAGTCTGGGCCCTGTCTGTCTTCTCAGCACGTCTGACCACAGAGTCACAGAACCCCAGTCTGGGCCCTGTCTGTCTGTCTTCTCAGCACGTCTGACCACAGAGTCACAGAACCCCAGTCTGAGCCCTGTCTGTCTTCTCAGCACGTCTGACCACAGAGTCACAGAACCCCAGTCTGAGCCCTGTCTGTCTTCTCAGCACGTCTGACCACAGAGTCACAGAACCCCAGTCTGGGCCCTGTCTGTCTGTCTTCTCAGCACGTCTGACCACAGAGTCACAGAACCCCAGTCTGGGCCCTGTCTGTCTGTCTTCTCAGCACGTCTGACCACAGAGTCACAGAACCCCAGTCTGGGCCCTGTCTGTCTTCTCAGCACGTCTGACCACAGAGTCACAGAAGCCCAGTCTGGGCATTTATAAACAAAGGAACTCAATTCCCCTCCATGTTGGAGCCTGGGAAGCCCCGCAGGGTCAAGGCTCTGGGCCTGAAGAAGCTGCTCTCTGCTCCCAAGATGGTGCACGTACCTGCTCCCTAGGGAGGGGGAGTGCCGTGTCCACCCGTGACCAGTGGTGGAAGGGTTGGCACCCTGTGAAGCCACTTCGTAAGGATGTGGACCCCAGTCACCAGGGCACAGCCTCCTGGTCTGCTCACTCCACGGGTCCCACCTTCCTGTCCCCTCCCTTAGGTGACTGGTTTCAGCATTGTAGTGTCACAGGGGCTGTCACGTCCACACCTCAGCACCCAGGGAGGGAAGGGTGCAGGTGCCTGAACGGGGTCACAGCGTGTCCTGCTGGGCCCCCTCCTGTGCCGGCTGTCCTGCTCTCCTCCATGTCACCTGCCCCACAGCCTCCCCCCGCCCCCGCCTGCGTGGCCCATGTCTCCCCACTCGGCTGTCATGGTACCGGCCCCGGGATCCCCAGCTCAGCCACTGTCATGGTGGTGCTGTCATCTCCTGGACGCCTTCTGTTCCTTTCCTCAGCTTCCCCACACTGGAGCCATGGAAACTGTGTGGCGATTCTAAGCAGAGCTTGTCATTCACCTAAAATCCTTCAAAATGGAGCCAGTGCTGGAGCCCGGGGGGGAGCCAGGCCCAGCACACCCAGGGCCCCGGGTTTGACCCCAGCAAGGCACACAACAGAACCAAACAGAGCACAAAACCTTCAGTGGCTGTCCGTCGCTCGGCCGGCTGTGGTTCTGCTTTGGAGCCACCATGACAGTGGGCAATGTTGCTGAACCTACCTCCTGGCTTACTGTCGGACTGGAAGCCCCGTGAGAGGAGCTCTTGCGTGTGATGCTCACAGTTTTAGTCCCGAGCCTCAGCTGAGGCTCACTGCTCACTCACTTGACCCCTGGATGGCAATAGTGATGCTCCAGGACACTCCGCAACATGGCCACAGAGTGCTCTCCTTGGCTGCCAGAAGCACTGCTAACGCTCACTCTGTTCAGAGTCCTGAGCTGGGTTTTGAGACACCATAGATAGGTGAAGCCGGTGTCCACTCTGAGGACACGCACGTTGGAGCCGCAGAGAAAACGTGAGGCTCTCCCGGGCTCCCCTGCGCAGGCCCTCAGGACTGTTGGGAATTGGGCCCCACTCCGAGGAGTGGCACAGACCTCTCTGGTTGTTGGATTGGTGGTATTGCCGTGCTTGGACGGGCAGGGGGCAAAGACCCCAGGGCCCTCTCAGTCTCTCCCCTTCGCCCTGAGGCTGACACCTCCCCAGCTCCTATTTATTGTTCATCTATTTGCCGTGATGCTGGGGTTGGAGTCCAGGACTTGGGAGCTCAGCTCTGGCCTCCTGGCTGTCCAGATGCTGAGGCAAGATCAACCAACGTACCCCTGTGAGCACTTCTTACACTAAACCTCCTGCTGGTATCTGCCCACCCACAGGTGCTGTTGGCTGCGTCCCTGTGAACCCTGACCCGGGACCCCCGAGGGAACAGCAGAATGCAGTGTGGAACCCCAGAACTCCCCTCCCGTTAAGTGGCATGGGATCTTGTGATTGGGAAGTCACCATAAAGAGAAATCCTGGTGGGACAAACTCCCTGCCGTTGTCACCAGCCTAGAGGTCAGGTTTGGGCCCAGTGCTCTTCTCCCTAATGTTGAAAGGTGTCACTGTGCGGAGTGACCCCCTTGCCCAGCAGTGATAGCTGCAGGTCAGTGCTCAAAGTCCAGGAGGGCTTCTGGAGCAATGATGCGGGGACTCTGTGGACGCTCCAGTCGTCAAGGGCACCCTGCTGCCTCTTCAGACCCCCCACAGGAGGTCCCTGTGCCGCAGGGAGTCTGAGGCTGAAGAGGGTGAGCTCCTCTCGGGGCCTGTGGACTTGGGATGTGGAATGACCTCGGCTGCTGGCACACCAGCTGGCTGTCCCACGCAGGTGCCCAAGGAAAGCTGCCACTCTGAGGAGACTGGTGGGAAGCTGGGCACTGGCCACCTGCACAGCCCGCTGTCCCCACGGATGCCTGCCTCCCTCACTATGTGGGACTCGGGGCACGTCCCCCCAGGCCAGGCCAGATCTCACTCCTGGGCTCTGGTTCTGAAGCAGAGGCCTCCTCTGTGAGCAAGACCAGGACGACTCCTGAAAGGCCCGGTGAGTGCCCGAGTCACTGGTAAATGGCGTGACACCCACGGGAAAGTCTCTTAGGCCCGGGACTCAGCGTACTATAACTGAGCGCTCTTTTGCAAGTGTGCAATGTCTTATTTAAAGTGCGTCTGCCACACTGGCTGGGTTCACAACAAACCCTGCAAGTGACCACCACCCTGCACCGAGGACAGCCGGAGGAGTGGTTCTGCCCAGAGACGGCACTGAACAGCACCAGAGGTCACAGCTGCCCTGGCTGACCTGCTGAGGGGCCTGGAGCACACACCGCGAAGGGAGGTGGCAAGACCTAGGGGACTCAGCAGAGGACCCGGGTCTTCTCTTCACTCACACGGGTGACTGTGGGGTGAAGGGTGTCGTCTGGCCACCACTTTCTAATGTGGTCAACACAACACGCCAACACCTAGAATAGATACGGTTTTTATTTGTCACTCACACCTCAGTAAAAAGCTGGACAAATCAAACAAGAAAAGAAGCCTGACATTGCTGCGAAGCCTGGCCGGTCAGGAACCGCACAGGAACACACAGACAGGTCCTGGAGGGCCAGGTGAACAGGGCCGCGCTGGGCGCTGGCTGAGGGGGTCTCCGCCAGCCTCAGGTCTGAGAGGAGACCTCCCTGTATGCGCTGCTCGGAAGCGGAGTCAGAAGAGAGCACGCCAGTCACCACGTCACACGTCGTCTATGGTAAGACACCCCATTGCTCAACCTCCGCTCGTCAAAGTGAAAACATAAACCAGCACACTAGGGAGTAAGTGAGAACCGATGCCACCCGGTCCACGCCCTTTGGACATGGTGAATGCTACGTTACCCACTAAGAGCACACATTAAAATCCGTCCAATATTTTTGCAGTTTGAAGACACTTTACGGATAACTAGTACTGTCCTTAATCAGTTGCAAGAATGGACAGCTGTCCCTTGGACCCTAAATCTCCCAACAATGAACAAAAGGAAAGAAAGCTAAACCCCAGGTGCTGAGCTGCACAGGAGCAGGACCTTCTGTGTCCTGCAGCAGCCAGACTGGTGCACCCCGGGGTGGTGGTCAGAAAGGCGCTCCAGGCTGTGATGAGGCCGTTGTTCTGCTTTCTTTCCCAGAATCCGATTCTCATAAACATGTTTTAAAAGAATGACAATTCTCACTGGATCCAGTGAAGAGTATGAGGTGCTAGAGGGAAGACAAGCTGTTGTTCTGTGGAACTCCGGAACAGGAAGCCGGTCTGTGCAAACCTACACAATAAACCCTTTGGTTTTCCAATAATAGATGGCATGTGTGGACCATTTGGGACACGTCACGGGCTGCTTCAGGTCCCCAAATGCATCAGCTGGTGATTGAGGGCCCTCGGTGTGTGAACAAACCCTCTCTGCTCCTTTCCTGGCAGAGCTGCAGCATCAGTACCTAATTAGAAATAAATGGGAATTTCTAGGCCTGAGACAGGCTTCTAGCTCAGCAGTCAAACCACACTGCCAGACGCCAGGCCTCAGGACGCCGTCTTGCTCTTCAGGTGGACAGTCTCCGCCATTCACCAGCTGACCTTTTTGATTTCATTGTGCTCTAATTAGCTGTGCAATGTAATTAGGCAAAAACTCTAATTGATGACATTAAAGGTGTCCAAATGGCTCTCTCATTTAGTAGAAGCAAACTGTGATTATCATGTGATTTTGCTGATTGATACCAAATAAAGAAGCACATTCCATATACTGCTCTATGTTGCCCCCAGAATCAGACCTCAGAATTGTAAATCGAGTTGTAATCTGGGATTCAGACCTCTAGGGTTCAGTCTCTCTGGCCTGTCAATTGAAGAGTCTCACTGTCCACCTTCCCCGCCCTGACCACACCCTAGAATGCAGCAGGCTTCAGGGCTTCACTGTCTGCTCTGTCAGTATCTGTGCCGCTCTCCCCTGGGTGGAGTGAACTTGAGTCTGAGGACACATGGACCCTTCACGTCCACTACGCCTTCCCTCCTGTTTTATTACACGGTGTTTATTTGCAGCAGCGTTACCCTTGCTCATAGTTTGGTCATAGTCTTCTATAAGGTACTGGCCCCCTGGACTTCCTCCCACGGACAGGACATTCAATTGTTCAAAGTGACCTTTTCATACTTTTCCGTGGAGCTGGGACTGTCACCCACTGGTTTCCCTCGGTGGCGACCTCAGTCCTCCTTTTACTATGGAAGGGCCTTTTACCTTGCTCTCCTGTCCCCTGCCGTCTTTCCACTCTCCTCTTCCCTTGCTCTCTGAGGGTGACTTTCCCTGGACTGACGCCAAGCCCTCATTGCTGTTAACGCAGACGCTCCCCCAGTGAGCCCCACTGCAGACCCCCACGTTCTCTGCCGAGCCCTCTAGGTCTGCCATCAGAGCCCTCTGAGGTCTGGGCTCCACCTTCTCCTCCCGCCCAGAGGCTGTGCATCCCCCTGGAACTCTACCCACCCACAGCCTTTTGCTCAGCTCCTCCTCCCTAGTGTCCCCCGGGCTCCAGGTTGGTCTCCCTTGGCCTGTGTCCTGGGCTCCCCTGACCTCTGCACCTCATCCTGAGGCTGCCTCTCCCCTCACACTGCTGGAGACCCAGCCTCCTCGGCTCACCCCACCCTACCTCTTAGTATGTGCCCCTGGGGGGTCTGTGCCTCCTGCATCCCCAGAGGTGAGCATCAGAGCCACTCAGAGGCTCTGGCTGCCCACAGCCGTCACCGTGTTATCGCCACACCTTGATCCATGGCACGGGTTAGATCCCAGCTGAGAATGACATTTCTTTAAGCAGCAAGGCATCGTCCCACCCTCGCATCTCTCTGTGCTGTTGGGACTCTGGTGCCACCTGGAGGTCGGACAGTTTACGTGCCACCTGCCCCCTCTGCCTGGTGGGCTCCGATGTCACCCTTTGCAGACTTCTGGGGTGTGGTGCGGCTGCACTTTGGAGGAGTCTGTTTTCACACTGAGCTGGTCCTGGGGGTCCTCACACCAGGAGCCTCTCGTTTCTGTTATCAGCCGTCTTGACCTTTTCAGATCTTGGGCCTCGAGCTGACTGACTGTCGGATTATTTTCCATTCATCTGTCTCTTTGCTCTTTCTGGAAAATAAAATCAACCGTGTATTCGAGGTCTTCAGTGTGTGTGCACACGCATTCGTTGGTGCCTCTGAAGATGGTTTTGCTGGTCTGTTTTCGTTGCTCTCTGTACGTCTGTCTCCTCTAAGTTGACTGCTCTCCTGTCACCAGAACCTGAGATCCTAATGAAGCCTTTCCCGATGTGTGCACAACTTTGTCCTCTGCTCCCATTTAGAGCATCACAGGACCTGTTCCTCCAGGGGTGCCCTGGACTGCAGGTGCTGTGGCTGCACAGTGACCCCAGAAGCCCCTGTGTCCAGGCTTGGTGACCAGTCTGGCCCTCCTGGGAGGTGGTGGCACTATTAGGAAGGGGACTTAGTGTAAGATAGTGAGGTCACTGAGTGCAAGCCCTTCAAGGGGACAGCTGTCTCCGCTTCCTGGCTGCATGAGGGGAGCAGGCCTCCTCTGCAGGCGCCCGCCATGATATTCATGGTTTGAAACTGCACCTCGTTTTAGCCTTTCTGCTAGGTCTGTGTGGTTTCTCACAGAGGTGGACACTTGCACCTCCCACTGAGCATCTCATTTTGGTCTGTCCTTTCTCATGGATGAAGCCACACAAGGTGGAAGAATTAAGTCTGTGTGTGTGTGTCTGTGTGTCTGTCTATGTGTATCTGTGTGTGTCTATGTGTGTGTGTGTCTGTGTCTCTGTGTGTGTGTCTGTGTCTCTGTGTGTTAGTGTGTGTGTGTCTGTGTGTTAGTGTGTCTGTGTGTTTGTGTGTCTGTGTGTGTGTGTCTGTGTGTGAGTTTATATGTGTGTGTGTCTGTATGTGTGTCTGTGTGTGTGTCTGTGTGTTAGTGTGTCTATGTGTGTCTGTGTGTGTGTCTGTGTCTATGTGTGTGTGTGTCTCTGTGTGTGTCTATGTGTGTGTCTGTGTGTCTTTGTGTGTATGTGTCTGTGTGTCTGTCTATGTGTGTGTGTGTGTGTGTGTGTGTGTCTGTGTGTTAGTGTGTCTATGTGTGTCTGTGTGTGTGTGTGTCTGTGTGTGTGTGTGTCTGTGTGTTAGTGTGTGTGTGTCTGTGTGTGTGTCTATGTGTGTGTCTGTGTGTCTGTCTATGTGTGTGTGTGTGTGTGTGTGTGCGTGTGTGTTGGAGGAGAGTGAGACTTTAATCGTGGACTTTGCTTCTTCAGCACTATGAGGACCTTGCCAGCCTTCGTCAGTTGGATTTGCTGTTGATGCCTAATTTTAAAATTTCATCCACATTCTTCAACTTAGTGGCAGGAAGCCATTCAGGCAAATTTGGTGAGTCTTAAGGTCTGCAGAATTTGCACTGATGCTATACTTTACCTTCCTGATGACTTTTATCTGTTCATTTGGCTTCTCTTTTTTAAGAGAATTTTTCCAGGGTTATTTCTAATAATTCTTTCATTTTTTTTCATGACACTGATTTCTCATTTTTCCTTAGGATTCTTGTCTTTAGCTTTCTTTGCAGTTGCTGTTTTTCCTGACTTAGAGATGAACATGAGCTCATTTTTTCCTAACCTTATTTTAAACATATACCATCATTTCTTCTAAACATCAGTATGTTCTGCACTTCAACATCACAACAAGGCGTATTTTCACTGTCATATAGTCTAAGACCCGTTTTAAACTCTTTGTGGACCCAGGGATGCTCAGACCCAGGGGTCACCCTGCTGCATTCAGAGAGCTCCTCTGCCTCCTTTTGGTCCTCTGCGGCCTGCTGGGCTTGCCACTGAGTGTGTGTGGAATTCCTGGGGGTGCGTAAAGTCATTCCTACTTGGGGTATAAAGCATTCCATCAAGGACATTAATTAGCTAGGGTTTAACCATGCTATCAAAATCTTCTGCATTTCTAAATCTTTAATGAGTTTGACCTTTTTTTTTTCCTCACAAGCACCCCTTGGTAACATCTTACTGAAATACGGATTTTTTATTTCTCCTTTGTTATCAGTAATGTGGTGTGTTCCGTGATTTTGCAGCTATATTATTAAATGCACTAGAGTGTAATGCAATTAAGGTCCCCGGGAAGAGAATCGTGGATCATTATGAACGTTCCCCTACATTGTGGCAATGCTTCTCATTGATCAATTTTATGTTATCATAATGGCATGACATTTTCATAGCACATAGAAGGTATTTGGGGGACATTTTCTAATTTGATGATCTCTTAATCTTTATACACTTAGTTAGACAAAATTAACCATTTAACCATCTGAAAGTCTGTGGTTCAGTTTTGTTTTTAATATTCCTAAGTCTGTGCAGTCACCTCTCTCTTATCCACAGCACATCCTTCACTGTGTTAGGAGCTCCCACACCCCCCCCTCCCCAGCCCCGGAGCCCCCAGGCTGTGTTTGTGCTTATGGATTTGCCTGCTGCGAACACTTCACATAAATGGAGTCATCTGAAACTGGACCTTCTGCCTCTGACTTCCTCCCCTTGGCCAATCGTGAGCGTGGGCCACGCAGTAATAGTGAGGTCAACTTCCCCTTTTCATGGCTTAGTAACATTCCGCTGGACAAATTCCAAATGCTAGGTTCATCTACACGGTGCTCTTGGACATAGGGGTTCCTTCCACTTGGGCGTATTGTGAACAGTGTTTCTGTGAGCTCTCACGCTCTCATTCTGTGGGTAGGTGTGTTTTCCGTCTTTGGCCCACGTGCAAAGGAGCACCACTGCGGGGCAGGTAGAAGTCGGTGTCAGAGGTCTGAGAAACTGGGCGCCGTCTGGCCTGGGACGGTGCTGCCCACCTCCCTGGCAATGTGAGCTCCGGCTTCCCCACGTCCCTGCCCACTCTGGAGCCTGCCCTTCGATTCTAGCCTTGCTGCCGGCCTGGGGCGGATCTCAGCGCTGGTCTAATGGCGTGTCCTTGGACACTGAAACGCTGCACGCGGGACGGGCTTCCTGGCCACTCAGAGCCACCTAGCCAGCTTCTTGGCTCAAGGTTTAATTGGTCGCTTGCTGTTTGTTTTGCTGTTGAGTTTTAAGAGTTTTTGAAATATTCTGAATATAAGAAATTTCTCAGACGATCTATGAATATTTTCTTGCACCCTCTGGGTCTCTTCTCGTCTTCTTGATTCCATTATCACCTTCTTGTCACTTTCCTTCCACTGGGTCCCCCTAGGCCAGGAAGTTCTGATTCTGAGGAAGTCCCGTCACCTATCTCTTCCTATCTCTCCTGCTTTTCGTGTCATATGTAAGAACCTATTGCCTAAGTCAAGGTCCCCGCTGTGGCCACTGTACTTTGTGCTGCCAGACTCTCTCCCAGTCTCTGGCAGGAACTGACCCCTCCCCCTCCCTGGGTGCTACCTTCCAGGACGCTGTGTCTTGGAACCACAGTGTGCCCTTCAGACCGACTCCTCACACCAGACACACACCACACGCCCGGGGTTTCTTTCAGCTGGGTCTCACGGGTCGATGGCGTCCCTGGTCTACCATGGACTCACACCCCGTTCCTGTGCGTCCCACAGCTGGCCTGTCCACTCACCTCCTGGAGGACCCTGACAGTTGGCCATCACAGATGATGCGTGTATGACATCCACGAGCCCCCGTGTGTGGGGACAGATGTGGTCACCTCATTCAGGTGGACACGAGGGAGCAGAACTACGAGGTCACCGCATGGGAGTGTGTTTACTTTTGTAAGAATCCAGCACACTGTCTTCTGAAGTGGCTGTGCCCCGCAGTGGCAAACTGGCGTCCCTGCTGCGCCAAACCCTGGCAGCAGGATGATGGCTGAAGGCGTCGACTTGGATTTCAGCCATTTTGCCAGGTGTGTGCTCAGGTCTTATTGCTAATTTCATTTGCAATCCCCTGATATACAAGATGGAAATCACCCATCTGTAGGCTATTTTCCATCTGCGTCTTCTTTGGTGAGACTCACGGGTCTCATGTGACGTGACTCTTTGCCATTTTCTTTTTAATTGGGCTGATTGCTTCCTCATTGGTAAGTGTTTAAGCCTCTTTGTATATTTTGAATAGAAGCCTAGTGTTGGCAAAATGGCTGCCAATATCTCCCCTCAGTGTGCAGCTTGTCTCCGATTCCCTTCGCAGTGTCTCTCCCAGAGACGATGCTCTTCTCACATAGTGACAAACCTGTGCCATTGCCCCACGGATCCTGGGTTTTCTGCTCTAAATGTCATTCCTTTCTCTTTGCTTTTTGTTTAGAAAGGTCCAAATGACACACCTTCACAGTGCAGGCGTGTCCTGACCACATCTAGACTACAGAGGGGCCATCTGTGTCCATGGGCTCTCAGCTGCTGCGACCAAAGTACCCAACAAGGGCAACCGCAAGGAGGGAAGGTTTACTGTGGCTCATGGTTTCAGAGGTTCCATCGGAGGTGGCCGACTGCACCACCCTGGGCCAGAGTTAGGTGCAGCATCATGACCCAAGGGCGTGGAGGAAGCAGCTGGCAGTTCATGGTCGCCAGGAAGCAGAGAGCACAGGAGGAGCCTGGGGACAAGAGATAATCCCCACAGACACCCCCAGGGACCCACCTCCTCCAGCCACACCCCACCTGCCTGCCATGGGCACCCAGTAACCCATTCATATTGATCCATCAAATTGATCCATCCACCCATCAGGTCGTGACTCTCCTGACCCAGTCATTTCACTTTCTGTATTGACACAAGCTTTGGGGACACTCATGTCCAAATCATAACACCATCGATGGTGCTCTTCATTCAACTCAAGGTGCTTTTTATTTCTAGTCTTGCTTAGAGTCTCCATTGCTCTGCTTCCGTCACCCATCTGTCCATGCATGCTGTGTGCCTTCTCCAATAGAGTGCTCACTGGTGCTGTTGGAAGCCACACACGGTGTGTCGAGGAGAGGGGCTGGGGTGGGACCTTGACCTGAGGCGCTCTGTCTCACTGCCAGTTTGCAGAGTGCACCCTCTGCTGCCGTGGTGTCTCTGGGTGCTCATTTCCTCTGCTGTGCTTGTACCTGTGGCCCTTCTTGTCTTGGGGTCCTTACAAAGACCTCATAGGGCATGGAGTGTACATCGCCGTTACTGAGATGTACCCCTGGAATGTGGAGGTTGGGTGGGGAGGGGACACACTGAGTTCTGAATCCTGACTTAGTCTCCTCCCCACTGGGCCTGGGCCTGGTTATGCCCCTCCTCCCCGTGGAGGCTAGAAGTGGGGGTTCCACTCCCCTGCTCAGGCCAGGCTCTGAGCAGCTCAGCAGAGGGAGGGTTTGGTTGTCTGTTGGTGTTTCATTGGGCTCGCTCTCCACTGTGAGAGCCTGGCTGTGCCCATGGAGGTAGGCTGGCGTGTGTGCCGACTTCCTGGGATCGAAGCTCCACTAACTTCTCACACTGCCCTGTCCACCTCAGCCTCCAGCAATTCATCAAAGTCACCACTAAGTGTTCCCACAGCCACCGCTGCGTAGCTGCTGCTCCCGAGCATCCATCTTGGCCGGGATTCCTGCCTTCTCCTGTCACCCCAGATTCCAGGTGGCAATTTGCCCTTCAATCTCAATTCCTTCATGTGGCTCAGAAATGTCATTGATTTTCAATTTGTTCCACTTTTTCTGGTAAGACTGGGAGTAATGACTCTCAAGCTCTTAATGCGTTAGAAATAAATCTGAATGTCACTGCTGTTTTTTTCTGACTTTTTTCTAAATCATGTTGTCCTTGGGGCCTCATAGGCCTGGGTATTTTGCTTGTGTTCTGGTAATTGTAGGAAGAGAACAGAGAGAAAGCTTAGTGCTCAGTTGTTCTGTCTCTGGCTCCAGAGCGGACTGGTCCCATGTGTCCAGCTCGGGGGTAGAGGAGATGGCTGCAGTCCGGGGTCCGTCTGGGGTTAAGAGGAGCAGATCTGGACCAGCCTCTCTCTGGCTTACCTAGTCAGGGGCTCCTCCTTCTCTGTCTCCTCTCGACACAGCAGGGGTGTGACTGTGCTCCTTCCTCTCTGGCCAGGAGCTCCAGGTCTGCTCCCCAGCTCTGTGAGGCTCCGCCGAGGCTGTTTCTGGGTGCCTCTCTTGGAATCCACAAACAGTGTGACCAGAACCAGGAATCCTGATGGAGGACTCTCTTTCCCTAGTTTCCTGTTTGAGCTCTCAGCCAAAAGTAGAAATATTACCCAAAGCTTTGAAAAGATTATTGCAAATGCCTCATTTTCTAAATTACATTTTCTAGCTGATGATGTCTTATATGTAGAAAAGAAACTGATTTTTTATCCAAGATATTTTCTATTTCCCTTATTAATTGGAAATGGAAATTATTTTGTAACTTCTGTGCAGATTTTTTTACAATTTTTTTCAAACAATACCTTTCTTTCTTATGGTGGCATGTTTTTTAGTGTTGTTTTGTGGATGCATTACGATCGCACACAGAGTGGGCACCATGGTGTCACTATCTCACTGTGCACATGGGATCCACCCTCCCAGGGCCTTCCCTCCCCTCCCACGCCCCCCAGGCAGTAGCTCTGGCCTGCTGATCATACCAGTTTAACTGGAGCATTGCCGTTGTGTTGTCAGTGGGATTCGTGGTGCCGTGTGCACACATGAACTTGGCATCGTTTGAGAGACTGGGTTCCCCAGCCCTTCCCCTCCTCACGCTCTTCCTCTACCCCATTGGTCCCTTCTATTTATGTGAGTCCCCCCGTTTATTAATTCCGTTCTCTCCCTGTCTCTCGCTCTCTCTCTCGCTTCAGCGTGTGAGAGAAAACATGGGACCTTTGGCGTCCTGAGACTGTTATTTCACTTAGCATGATGTTCTTCAGCCCCAAACACACGACATAGTTTTGTTCTTCTTTGAGGCTGAGTCAAGCTCCCTCATGCATATGTCTCTATCTATGTGTCACATTTCCTTTATCCATGCACCTGCTGATGCGCCTTGGGCTGGTTCCATAGCTTGCCTGCTGTGAGTCAAGCTGCTAGGAACATTGGTGTGCTTGTATCAGTGCCATGTTTTATTCTTGCTCCTGCCACATGGCAAGAGATTCCGTGCCATGTGAAGTGGAAACGGCCACACTGGGTGTCCTCCTCTCGTTTCTGAACCACGGTCCACCTGTGATCAGGTGACTAGTACATTTCTTTATGGACTTCATTGGATAAAGAAGTCCCATGCCATTGTGCATTTTCTTTTTTTAAAAAAATATTTTATGTAAATAAACTTTTATTTAAAAAGTGTATAAATGATATCAAATAACACATAAAACTTGATGATTATGCAAAGTAAATACATTTATGGAATGAATACATAAAGAAATAGACTATTGCCTGCACCCCAGAAACCTCTCCCTGGGTCTTTTCCCAGTCACGACCCTAATGTCCTCGAAGGCAATTGCTATTCTGATTTCTATCACCATATATTAATTCTGTGTGTTTTTGAAATTTGTGTAAATATATTCTTCTATATATGGATTCATTTCCATCAAAATTTTGTTTTTAAAATTTTTTTATTGGGGCTGGGGATGTGGCTCAAGCGGTAGCATGCTCACCTGGTGTGTGCGGCCTGGGTTCGATCCTCAGCACCACATACGAATAAAGATGTGTGTCTGCCGAAAACTAAAAAATAAATAATAAAATTCTCTCTCTCTCTCTTTCTCTCTCTCTCTCTCTCTTTAAAAAATTTTTTTAAAAATTATTAATTTTATTTTTATTTATATATGACAGTGGAATGCATTATAATTCATATTACACATATAGAGCACAAATATAGCAGCACCATTCACAACAGCTAAACCATGGAACCAACCTAGATGCCCTTCAGTAAATGAATGGATAAAAAATATGTGGCATATATACACAATAGAATATTACTCAGCAATAAAAGAAAATAAAATCATGGCATTTGCAGGTAAATGAATGGAGTTAGAGAAGATAATGCTAAGTGAAGTTAGACAATCCCCAAACACCAGATGCCAAATGTTTTCTCTGATATAAGGAGACTGATTCATAGTGGGGCAGGGGGTGGGAGGGGAAGGGCAGGGGCATGGGGGTAGAAATGATGGTGGAATGTGTTGACACCATTGCTCATTTTCTAAGAGCCTTGTTTTCTTTTCTTTTCAAAAAGGGTATTAAATGTTACCCAATAACTTAATGATTTTTAAGGTAGATATGATTTTTCTCATTTAAAATTACTGTATTTAATCCATTGAATTTAAATATTAACTTTTATTTCTGAAATAAACCCAATTTATTCATGATCTATGAATATATTACTTTTATCTACTATTGGTTAAGATTTTTGAACTTATGTTCACAAATGAAAATAATCAATCATCTCTACTTTTATGTATCACTCTATTTAATTTGACATCCAGATTTTGTTGGACTCATTAAATGACCAGAATTCCATTTTCTCCTTTTATTATCTGTTAAAATTTATTAGCACTTGTATGATTTTATCCTTGAAGATGTGGTAATATTAACATATAAAACCTTTGGGCTCATATTTTCTTTCTGGAAAAGTCTTTAACTTCTGTTCTCATTCCTTTAAAGTTCTTAAAGCAATTTATATGTTCCATTTCCTCTTCGGTCCATCTTAGCACATCACATGGTGTGTACATTTATTTCAGCAGAACTTTGCATTTGTATCTGCTTTCTACTTTATTCCTGTATCGGTGTCCTTTCCCTTAGGTTTAAGGATGCATTTACATAGAGACCCTCTTAAAGAGATGGCTTTATGGGTCTTCTCTATTGTCATTCTCTATTTTTTAATTCTTAACATATCTTCATGATTGCATTTCTCATAATTTCTTTGTTTTTATTGTGCATTTTCCCTTTAAATAATAAGGCAGATCCTCATGTCATGATAGCATTTCCCCATCCTACTGTAATAATTAAGACTTAGAAAATGTTTTCTGAGAATTACTTTAACATGATATGTATCACACTTATTATTCAGTTGAAAACATTTTCTCGTTTTATTTATGATTTTCTTGTTGATGTTTGACGTTGTGAGTGATTTCTACTGCATATGTAAGCGATGTTAATATTCAGCAGTGAGTGTTTACGTGTATACATTTTAATTTCTAAAGGTAGGATTTTTCTAAGAACATCTTTGAAACCATTTCTAGTTCCACTGTGTTCTTGCTGGGGAACACCATCTTTTCCCTAGTTGTTTGTTATAGGGCTGGGTGTGGACTCTGTCCTCCTCACGTGGTTCCGATGCGCTGGGACATAGTGAGCCCTCTGTTCAGTGGCACTGTGTTCCATCTGTGCCAACCTGGTCAGCTGGTCCCCACGTCATACAGGTATGCTGTGCCTCGCTCACAGTTATTTTTAACTGATGTAACTTCAGTGGGTTTATTTTAAAATAACTTCATATAAATATGAAAATTTCAATTATTAAATGCACATATACGTTGCATGCTGTATCATTCTCGGTAATCTAAAACTCTATTTTAGTGTTGTAACACTGCTTATATCAATAAAGCCTGTCCCCGGAAGTCTGTTTTGAAGGTGTCGATATCACTGCAGAGATAACTGGTATGTCTTTTTATCTATGAATTTTCTTATAGTTTTATATCCATATATTGTGACCCAGAACTTATGACCAGCTCAGTTATTTTAGTTTTTAAGTTTATCCCAACAATCTTTGTCTTTTGATTGGTGCATATAGACCTTCTAATAGCTACTATGAACATTGACACATTGGTATACATTTCCAACTTGCTAATGACTCTCATTTGCTATAAAAAACCAAACTTTTTTATTGGTTTGGTTTCCTTCTTGCCACCATTGAGTTGACTTTGGTGTTTTTACTTGATGTTTGTCGTCATAACCTATTTGTTGGTTTTCATTCTTTCTCTTTTAATTTGGTGGTCATCTGACTGACCATGTCTCCCCATGGAGCAGGTGTGCGGTCCCAACACTAGACACATTTGGTTGCTCTTTACCTTCCCTTTATTGTAATACTGTAAGAATGTTAGAGACCTCCACTTTTACCATTCCTAGGTGCATTGGACATTTTCCTCTCAGAAATTACACTCTAGCATATTATTAAACGATTTTCCAAAACCTTTACCTAGATTTTGTGACTTTCCTTTTTAACTATTTTTACTTTTTCCTAATGTATATCTATTAGAAATTTTTGAATAATTACTTTGGATAGTTAACTCTGCCATTCTTAATTTTTGGAAAGATGCCTGTATTTCACCTTCATTCCTGAATGTTCTGCTTGAGGAAGAAATCCCAGGCTGGAACTGCTCACCAGTCCCCTGCAGCCTGGTTTGTGTTGCTGCTGTAGAGAAACCAGGTACTGTTTTAATTGCACTGGATCAGATTGACTGTTTTCTGTGTGGGTCTGCATTTATTATGTGCCTTTTTTTATGTTCAGGAGTTTTACTACACAAGGTAGCTGAAGAATTATTTTACTTAATATGTTTGGGATTCTTTGGGTCCATTGAATTTAAAATTGATCTGTTCATAAATTACAAAATTCACCAGAGACTATGTTTTAAAACATTTCCTAGTTTCCATTCATTCTGCTGTCTTCTCATCATTTTAGACTTTTTTTAATCTTTCATGTTTTCAACCTTTATTTAATCATTTTTAGGATTTTGTCTTGAAAAGCCTTTAGACAATTACTTTTAGCCTAGCCTTCCAGTTTAGTGATGTCTTTAAATAGTACAAAATTTGTCTTTAAAATTTTCCAGTCTTTGTTGCATTTATTCATTTAATGTCTTCTCAAAGTTTTACCTCTAAACACTAGTTGATCATTTCTTAAAACAAGTTTGGTCTTTAAAGATCTTTTTCAGCCCTGTTTCTTTGGTATGTCTAGTTCTGGTGAGTATGCACGTGATGGTGTGTATGTCTGTGTGTGAGCATGTGTATATGTGTGAATGTGTGCCTACATATGAGTGTGTACATACATGTGTGCATGCATGCATGATATGTGCAGATGTGCCTGTGAGTGTGCATGTGTGTGCTCATGTGTGGATGTGTGTGCATGTGTGTGCATGCATGGGTGTGGAGGTTTGTGCATGTGCCAGTGCTCAGCACCCTGCTGATTCTCCGTGACCTCTGGTTTACCTGCACGTTGTGAGCTGTGGCTGGGAGCTCTTTTTCTCCAAGTTTCATCTGTGAGAACACCTTGAGGCTTGGATGGAGGTTAAGTTTTTCTAGAAAGAAGACGTTTTTGCTTCTTCCAGTTACCTGGGCCACTGTGGCGGCCCCTTTAATCTTCATTCTTCGTGTGAGTATTTGCCACCACACAGGAGACCAGCCGATTCATTTTTAGCTCAAGTTGAATTATGATTGATGAAACATGACTGACAAAAATCCACCATCAGTATGGTTATAAAACCAGAGAATCAAAGAAAACTGCATTTGAAAAATATGCAATTCAAGAAGACTGTATTACAAATCTGCACAGCACAATGCCACTTCTGCTCCCTCACAACACAACCCTGACGCTGGGCCTCCTTCCTTGGTTTGATAGTCTTTCTCACTTTGTGAAATGTCAGGGCACAAAGCCAAAAGCACAGGCATCCATGTTGCTGCATTGGTCAGGATGTTCTTGTTAGTATATAAATTCGTCCTTTTTAGGAATGCAGAATTTATACAGTTTTAATTTACCAAATTTCTGTTTTAGGATTATAAAAACAAAGGAACACTTCCCTGGGATAAGCCTTTGGGTACTTCCCAGGACATAGGGATATGCAACCAAGGCGCGGGGATCTTTGGACGTGTTGGGAATTTAGTCCCAGCTAACAGCGCGCACTTAGCCGTCATCCTTGATCCCCTGTGGATCCACGCCGCGCTCAGAACTTGGTCTGCTGGGTTCAGCGGCTGTTCTTCCCCTCAGTTTCTGAGTGTGAGCCCTTGGAAGGCTGCCTTCCTGCCTGGCTGTGCTCACCTTCACACTCACTGCCTGTCTGTGCACGAGGGTGCCCAGAGGCACACGGACTTGGCCCTGAGCTCAGCGCGGTGCCAGGGAGGTTGCTCTCACAGGATCTGTGGGAGGAGTGTGTGTGCCCAGATCTGCTGTGTGGCCCTTTCCTCTATTTGGTTTTCGTTTGTTGGCTTTTGATTTAAATGATCACGTGATGAGCACAGTAGCAACCCGCCCGAACGGTCTCCTGCCATGAAGCATATATCCTCACCTTGTCCTCTGATCCCTGGTGGCCTAGGGAGCTTGGTCTCCACGTTGAAGTGGCTCAGTGTCAGGTTGTGGTTATGAAGTGTCCTTTGTAGACTCAGATTTCCAGGTGCATTTGGCTTCTGCTCTGGGGCTGAGATCGGATTTCTCTCTCGTGTGCCTTCTGTGAAGGTGACTCCAACCGCCGTTCTACCAGCCAGTGCTTCTGCAGTCGGCAATACTCTGTCCCCAGAGCTCCAGGATGTTCTCACTCCATGGCTGTCATTTGATGGGACCAGGAATCTGAGTTAGGGGAAGCCCCATCTGCCGGCTCTAACTACTGCTGACTCTGGGTGTGGGGTCGGCTCTGCTGGGTTTCCTCCTGTCTGTCCAGACCCAGCCTCTTTTGTTTTGAGCATCACCACCCAAAGTGCCTGTTACAGGATGAACCCACACCACCCTCACCCTGAATCTGCAGTTTCCTCCAGGGCTTACTCTTTTCCCGTGTGTCCTACGGGTGTGGGCAGGTGCGTCACGGCAGCCCCATGGTCTCCCAGTATCCACATCTCAGTTGGTCAGCTCTCCACATCCCGTTTCCATGATCAGAGATTCCATCCATGGCAGGTGGAAAATATTTTTAAAAATTGTGCCTATGTTGAATAGACATAGACTTGTTCTTACAGCCTAAGAACTCTTTAAAGACCATTTTTATTGCTTTGATTATTATAAATAATCTAGAGATGATCTGAAGTCTATGAAGAAGCTGTGCAGACTGTATGTGAGGGCTACATCTCTTTATGTAAGTGACCCGAGCCTCCATAGGGTTCCGTGCGGGCCACGGGGCCTGGATCCACTTCCTCGGGTGTGCAGAGGGGTGGCTGTGGTCTCAGGGCCCTGGAATGCCGTGAGCTCACCTGCCCCTTCCCTGGTGAGCACTGGTCTTGGCACGGGGTCAGGGTGGGGAGCAGACAGTGCGTGGCCTCTGGGCCTCCTTCTTTCACTGGGTGCTGAGCTTCTCAGGCTCCTCCGAGGCTTGTCATGGCGTGATGGTGCATGTTCTCTGTGTGGAATAGTATCCCCTTGTCTGGGCACACAGTCTCTTGCCCGCTTGCCTGTTGAGCAACATCAGGTGGCTCACAAGTTTGGAGAGCATGACTGAAGCTGTCCTCAGTGGCACATGCAGGTTCCTGCGTGGACAGGCCTTTTCCAGTCCGTGGAGATGCCAGTGTGTGCTTATGCTGGATCGGATGCCACGGGTGTGTCAACCTTTGTAAGAAGCTGCACACTGCCCTGCACAGCACTGCACCCTAGGCACTCAAGGGGCCCTGAGGGACAGCGCCTGGGGTCCCAGGGTCGCCCCTGCTTGGTCAGTGCCCCAGGCTTCCATCCTAAGTGTGTGGTGGTCACACTTAATGTGCTTTCGACTGCCTGGTGTATAAAGCATATGATCCACGACAATCCAGTGTTTCTGGCTTTGGTATTGCTGTGCATTTTCCTCAATGTGAATTTGATGAATTTAAGGATTTCCACCAAAAAAAAAAAAAGCCCCATGCAGCACATTTTGCTGTGTACACTACTGAGATTATAAGCCTTATAATGATGTAAATGTTAATTTCACTGATTTGTTTCAGTGAAGTGATTTATGGCATCATTTAACTGTTTATTAGGAAATAATTAATTTTTTAATGTAAATGAATGCAAATTTTAGTGACGAATGTGACTAGAGCCAATATTAGGTCAGTGCTATGGGTCCTATTTCTGCCAGGACTTTCGTGTGGACATGCGTAAACACAGGTAGATCCACACAAGCACATGGCAGGTGGTATTAGGCGGGAGTCCATCTGGTGCCTTCGACTTTAACCCATCCCCACGGATTTAATTTTGTCCCCAATCTCATAGCTGCATGGCTAGTGGCCTTGGTTGTGTTTCAGAATGTGCATTTACTTGGTTTTATTAAGCACATCCTGTCTTAGCCAGAGTGAGGCCTCTGTTGAATGGTGCCTGTAACATGAGCCCAGAGCACGTGAGCAGCCACGGGCACAGGGCACAGGGAGCTTGCTCAGCCCTGTGTCTCAGCACAGCCAGCAGCTCCCAGCAGACCCGGCGTCCGGGCCCTGGCTGGCCACCCTTGCTCTCAGCCTCCAGGTCTGCTGAGTGGCACACAGCCACAGAGTGGCACACAGCCACAGAGTGGCACGGCTTCCTGTCCACCTGCAGGTCCAGGTGTGCCAGGTCCTCCTCCTGCATGGCCACTTGGAGGGGGTAGAGATGTAGAAGGCCACCTCCAGCTCTGCTACTGATACAATGAGAAAAAGAGGAGCAGGAGGAGGAGGGAGAGGGAGAAGGATGGGGGAAGAGGAGGAGGAAGAAGAGAAAGAGGAGAAGAGGAGGAGCAGGAGGAGGGACGACAACATGGAGTGCTCTGAGGACGTGGAGCCACGGGAGCTCTCCTTGCTGATGCAGTCCCTTTAGAAGACGGTTTGGTAGCTTTTAGCCATATAAACACAGTCTCGCACAATCCACAGTGCACACTCCTGGGAATTCACCCAGCTGAGCTTAAAACATGCCACACAAACTTTTGTACAAGGAGTTTAGGGTAGATTTCCCTTGAGCTCTGAAAGCTGTTCATCCACTCAACAGGTGAAGGGACAGACTCCCTTGGAGTTCCTGGCAATGGGACATCATGCAGCACCACACAGGAGAGCTGCTCAGCCCCTAAAGACAGGGGGAAAGTGAAGGGCTTCTTAAATGAGAAGAAGCTTAATTCCATCTGGGAGTTACCTGGACTGTGACTCCAACTTCAAGGCCTTCTGAAAATGTCCAGCTAGCGACACGGGAGGCCTAATGGTTTCCAGGAGCTGGGAGGAGGAAGGGGGGATAAGGAGGGATGGCTGAGAAGTTTCTAGGGCAGTGAGACTGTTCTGCAGGGAGGTGTCCTGGCTGGTAAAGGGCAAGATGAATCTGTGAAGCTTGTGAGACTTGAAAACTAACCGGGCTCCCAGTGGACAGAGAGGGGACCATTGGAACCCAAAGGAAAGACTCCAAGTGTAAAGTCACACCCACAGACACCCAGAGTGCACACATTTGCAGTGATGTAAATACTGATGCATGAACAGTCAGGAGAAAGAGGCAAGGCCCCGAGTAGTGGGATCCCAATACTTCTGTGGGGACTCTGCCCCAACGCGGGGATTGCAGCTCCTGGCTCCTGAGGGCCGGCTGTGCACAGCGACTTCTTCCTGAGGAGCACAGTGTGGGGCCGGGGGACGAAGGTAAGTTGACTGTGGAGCATCTGCAGGCCTACTTCTGCCTGACCGTCGAGGTTGAAACAGTGGGGTGAACTGCGTGGTTGGCTTGCGGCTCTAACACCAGGAGGAAACGCTCTGTATCCACAGTCTGGAAGAGCAGTGGCCAGAGGTTCAGGCGGCCCAGGGAGGCCTCCCGTCCTGCTCTGTGGTTCCCCTTCTTCCTAAGAGGAGGTCTCTGCAGCGATGGCAATGGATTACGTATTGTCAAGTCAACATCCTTAAATCACTGCACAAGAGTAAAACCCCCCAAAAAGGAAAAGATAAAAATTTACATTAGAATGCACCAGAAAAAACAGCCAACGCAAATGAATAGTTTAGGAAAGACCTAATTAGCAAACACCCAAAATATGAACCAGCTAATAGTCCAGAGCATGTGTAATTGTCTATTCCAGCTTAAGACCGGTTAGCTATGGATAATTTAACAATAGCTGTTACCAGACTTAAAGTTTCAAATTAAATATAGCAATACACTATCCCTCCAGGTTGTTGGTGATTTTCCCTTGCTCTAATACTTGTTTAAGAGAAATGACTCAATTTTCTGAAAACAGCTTGACATTTCCTGACTCCAGTCAATTGTTGAAGTCTCCTGAGCTCTGCCTGCTCAACTCGGTGAAATCGAGATCTTTCCTCAGCAAACGCTACTTCCCTGGCCACTCTATCACCTGATACGTGGATGTTTGATATCTAACAGTGAATCTTAGCATTTTAAACTCCATGTTATTAGAGCTCTTCTATCAAGGAAAGTCACTTACACATGCAAATCACTTCTCTTTCGTCTGTACCCACAAGGGACACAAAGAGATGAGCCATTATAACTGCACTTAACTTTAACTAACTATAATTGATTGGCATGTATGATCTTTCAAATGCTACGGTTCCCGGGATACTATAATAGAATAAAATGTTGTCAATATTAATGGGCATCATTTTGGCTCAAAGGATTATTAGTGAACAAAAATTCATATCTAAAAACTATATGAGAGGTTTTCTAAGTCAGTAATAGCCAAATTCTGGTAGTAGTAGAAGTCTTTAAATAAAATTAAATCTTACAAACATAATAGAGGGAATGAGCACCCGCTGTATGCACGTCTCCCTCTCCTACACTCCCTGGCTTTTATTGAAAGGAGCATTTTAAATCATCCTTGTGTTTACTTGACCAACAAGGAGAGCAACCACTAATAAAAAAAGTTCTCTACATTGTGCCGTGGTGTGTGTGTGTGTTCACAAGCAAGTAACACGACTTACCCAATGTCGCCCCAGAAAAATGAAGACTTGCTGCCTCAGAGCCATTAAAGGAAGGGCCACAGTTTACCCCTGTGATGGCCTGACGGAGTCGCCACAGTGCTCACCATGCCTTGTGGGGTGGCTGGTGCTGAGTTTCCAGTTCATCCAATGCACAGGAGAATTCAACCATCACAGGGAGCTGTGGAAGCCCCGTGGGAGGACTGTCAAGGACTGGGTGGTGGAGGTGCGGATTACGGGCCTGTTCTTTGTGAAGTCACCTGGACAGAGTGTAAACAGGACAGGCTTGCGGCAGGCTCCACCTGCTGACAGTTGAGGCCAGCACATCTGGCAGAGCGGCCTGTTTTGCCTCTGGGCCCAGCATTCCACCATGTCCAGGGAGATGCCTGCTTAGAGTATGAGGGGCTTGGATGCGGACGTGGAGGAGGACGCTGGTGGCTCACTGCATTTTCGGGTCTGTAATCGCAGGCTGCTCTTCAGAAGGGCTAACACCCAGGCTGCTCTAGCTCCGGACACCAGCAGAACAGGGCCCAAGACTCTAGCGGAGCTTCTCCAAGGGCCATGAAGTGAGTCACCTTGTCTGCTCTTCAGCCCAGCGTGGACTGGACGTTCACAGGGAGTGGCAGAGCTTCCTTCGTTTCTGTTCCTCCTGTTTCCACATGAGATTCTGTCATACATGCCTGTGTGTGTGTGCGCGTGTGCGCACGTGCGTGTGTGTTTCAGGAGGAAATAGTATATATTTGTTGGACTCAATAGCTGGATAATTCCAGCCCCAGTTTTGAGACCTCTCCAGCAGTTGTTTTATCTCCATGCAGCCAGTGACCCAAACCAAGATGTACTATTTCCTCCTCCAAACAGCAGTTGGCTAGAACATCCACTGGAGAAAGGAGCCTTTTCAAATAGTGCTGAGAAAGCTGGATAGCCACAGGAGGAAGACTGAAACTTGACCGCTACTTCTCACCCTGTGCAAAATAAACTCAAAATGGACCAGACTAGAGATGGAACCAATCTAGATGCTCACCCAAGGGTGAGTGGATAAAGAGAAAGGTGGTACATATCTATGATGGGATATTGTTCAACCACAAAAAAAGAGTGGATCTTGTCATTTTGCAGCCATATGGAGGGAATTGGAGGATATCCCATCCAGTGAGATAAGTCAGACACAGAAAGCCGAACCCCACATCTCTCACGTGAATGGAGGAGAGTCAGCTGCCCATGGACAGGGCTTGCTGGAGGCTGGGGGACAGCCGGAGCAGGGAGACGGAGCTTGGACATAGGAACCAAAGCACAGGTGAGGGGAAAAGTTCTGAGGTTCCACGGCACAGGGGGGACTCTAGCTGTCCATCACCTGTTCCGTAGTCCACAGGGGGCTGAGAGGGCCTTAGAGGCTGTGGACACAGTAGTGGAAGGGCATGCTCATTACTGCCACCTGGTAAATACGTATTCTAGATGTATATTGGCCATCACTCTGTAGCCCACGAATATGGTCCCCTGTACTTTAATCAAAACTGTGGCAACAATGTGTGAGGAGGTAGAGATGTCAACTCTCCTGCTGTGGCTACTGCACCACTGTCACGTGTAGCGAAGCATCACACTGCATGCCATAAATTAAACTAGTAATCAAAATGAAATGTTGAAAAATAAAGCTGGCGAATGTTTCTTGAGAGCACTGCGTGCCGAGATCCATCCGGTGCTGAGCTGAGATCACAGGGAGAAGAGCCCGGGAGGCAGCTGCCGAGCACCATGTGATGCAGGGAGGCAGCCCCGTGGCACCCAAGGCCGTGCCCTGTGAGGTGGGCACCCAGGCGGCTGGGGGGCTCAGCCTGGCCAGCACATGCCAGATGGGGTGGGCCGGGCTGCTCCTGTCCTCCTGGGTGGAGCTGGGCCTGCCAGAGGCAGCTGGTGGCTGCTGGTGGAGCCCTTTGACCCTCAGGGACTTTCACAGCCACTCCCGCCCTTCAGGAGCCCTGTGAGGAGCCTCTCCTCCTGACTCTTGATGACGACCCTTCAGATGCTCTAAGTGACGTCAATGACACGTCTTTTCACACCCTGTGATTCACCAGTTTTAAGTGTAGCATTCACTGATCTGGGGGTAAGTTTACAGCTCTGTGCAAATACCACGATCCAGGGTCAAGACTTCTTCTGCACCAAGAGCCCCTGTGCTGCTGCGCCCAGTGCAAGCCCAGCAGCCAGGCACCCAGCAAGCTGCTTTCTCTGGAAGCCTGAGGTCCCTCCTATCTTCTCTCTTTGTAGAACTTCTTTGCTATTTTTACATATTTATTTTATCAATCTGAATGCAATGTCTTCTCTAAAGATAATTTTTTAATGTATTCCCTTTGGGCCTAAACCATTTTGTTACTAGGTAAAAAGATTAGGATTAAGCCTTCTGTTAAGCCAAACTGTGCACCACAGAGCCGGGGCTGACGGTGTGGATACAGAAAACCAGGCTCAGGATAGCAGGAGTCACAGAGGCGAGCACCGACGGGAGGAAGGTGGTGGGCAAGGGGCTGTTGCAGTTGTTTGTTTGTTAAAATCTGTTTACTTGTTTTGGATGACTGTTTATAATGTGTGTTGTGCTGTTATATATGATTGAGAGTAATTCCACAAAAATGTTGTCTTTTAAATAAATGTTGGGTAGAAGAGTTCAAACTCTGGCTACCAGAATAGGACCATGAATCCTTACGTGACTGAGCGTATTAGCTCTCAGCCGACTTTCCACTACCCATCACGGGCAGGTAGCTCCCAGGGCCCACTGGGGTCATAGGGCACTGGGCTCACCTCAAATGTCCCTATGCACTTACGGTCCCCAGTTGAGTCACTAGCTTTATACTTTTTCTAGAATGATGATGCAACAGGTAGAAAACACAGTCCTCGCCGTGGAAGTGTCTGAGCCGGCATTCCAACTCCACCAGACTTTCCAACGTGGAAGATGAATTGATAACACGCACTGTGCATGACGGTGGCCTGCAGCCTCGTTCTGCAGATGTCAAGGGGAAGAAAATACCAAATGGCTCTGGCAGACGGAAGCCCACTTATTTCAAGGTAAAACACCTTTGAGAAGCGTATATATTACTGATTTTATATGATCCATAGTTGTAACCAAATTTCCAGTTAGAGAACAACTCCCATTTCTGCGTCTGTTGAGGCTTCTCTTCTGCATTATGAGAATCTTTGAGATGGTCACACAGCAGGACCACCCCAACCACGGCACTTGCCTGGGTCTCCATTAAACACATGCAAGATGGCACTTTGAGTCAATAACTACGACCTCCAGATGCCTTGCAAGTTAGAATTCCAGGAAAAAATTAAAATTAAAAGCAAATTAAAAAAAAATTAAAAGCAAAATATACCTTCAAGCAAGCCAGCCTCATGGGCAAGACCTGCCATGGTCAAACAGACACTGCCAAGAGCTGTCCTTGCTCCGTGTCCTCCAAGAACTCAGGCAGCGGGCAGCAGAGTGCAGAGCAGGGCATTCTGGGACACACACGGCTTTCCACCAGGAGACAGAGGGACTTTGGGGGTTTATTCATCAACTGGGAAACAAAACCGTTTCTCTGCATGGCCTTGCCCTCTTCAGGGAGCTGTGGCTGACCTGATATGTGCAGTGCCTACTGTGTGTTGTACCACCACAAACACTGAATCATCCTCCAAAATGGGACCTTCCCCACCAACAGAGACATGGAACCTGTGCAAACCTCGTGTCTCTTGTTTGCAAAGTGTTGCCAGCTGCCCTTCCCTGAACAGAGCCCGCCTGCTTGGCCTCTTCACTGCTGTGACTTCAACATCAGCCCAACACTCGGTAGCTACCTGAAGAGCAGAAGCCGCTACCAGAGCAGGAGCCACAGGGCCCAGCTCCACATCAACCACAGGGCCACGGCCTGCCAACCCACGGGAACTGAGACTCGCCCATCCAGGCCCAAGCCTGCCCGGCGCACAAGACCCATCCTCTGACAGGCATCAGGCATCACGTCAGCTGAAGTAAGTCACCAGAAAGAGGGAGGGCGCTGTGTTCTCCCGGGTGGTCAACACACCAAGACCCGAGGCAGGTCGGGTTCACCCAGGACCTGAAGCAGGGGGCTGACGCTTCAGGGAAACACTGGAGACGTCCTCCTTCAGGAAAGGAACTTGTGTCAGGGCCTGGGGAGGGAAGGAGCATGTTTATACCACTGTGGACTGAGAACAGGGAAGAAAGATGGAAGCAAAGCTCTGGTGGGTTCGATTCCTGCAAGGCAGATGTTCCCCATTTTCAAATTCACTTATTGGTCATGAGAAATGAGAGATTCTGAGCCGGGCAATGGCATCAGGTGATCTCACTTCACAAGACCCAGGGAGGCTGAAAGGTGGGTTGGACGGCAAAGCCAGTGGGTGCAGGAGGTGGATTAGGAGGTGGAAGAGTCCTGGTGGGTGTTGGAGGAGGGGAACACTGGGCCCAAGGTGTTTTGGGGCAGGAAGAGCAGCTTTGCCCTCTGGGCACCTGTGAGGAGGCGCAGTGTGCCAGCACAGGGGACTGAGCAGCTGCAGAGCTGACACACTTCAGCTCTGCTAGTGGAGACCCCAGGGGGCCCCTCCAGCCCCCAGGCCTCATCCTCACCAGGGTGTGTGGGTGGCCTCTCCCGCCAGGCCCCACGCGGTAGTAATTCTGAGATCAGTTTTGACTCTTGTAAAGTTAGAAAGTGGATTGGAGAGGATTTCACCTGAGGAGGTTTAGAGGCACAAACCCAGCCAAGGACACAACAATAAAAACAAGGATTTCTATTTTTGACTCTCCTTGTTAGGATATTACTGTGTCCTAAAAAGTGAGGAGGCTGGTGGGATGGAGTCTGCTTTCCTCTCTTCAATCTAAAGCAGAATGAAAACAAAACCAGAGGCTCTTGTTTCCTGAAGCAGAAAATTAAAGGAGTTTATGATTCCTGATGAGAGCCTTTATGGCTCTTGGAGACAGAGATTCCGGGCTCTTTGGTTCAAGGGGCGAGGACTCATCTGCTCCTGAGGGGGACGTGGTGTACTAAGCTCTCCCTGGAGCTGAGCTGGATGAAGGGTGAGATCTGCAGTTATGGGAAATATCTGTCAATAGTTATGGACCAGGAGGTGAAATTAATGGACTGTGGAAGAGCAGGAAACTGGAAATGGGGCCTGGCAGGGACTTTCTCTTGAAATAAGGACATTTCCCCACTTACACTAGGAATGGAGCTGACCCCAGGAGGTCAGAGGGGACCACAGTTCCTCTGCTGCTCACCTCTGCTGGCTTGGGTCAGAAAGCTGCGCATCTGCCCTGGCCTTCCTGGGTCCCAGGGGTGGCTGCGTCAGGGACAGTGGCAGTCCCAACAGTTTCCCTCTCCAAGTGGAGCTTAGCACCATGAGCTGGCGCGCTGTCCACGTGGCAGCCAGGCTTGACTTCACCTCTGCGGCCTGAGGACCAGTGTGCTAGCACCATGCACCACACAGAGGGTGGATTTGCTTTCCTCTCCCTGACCTTGGAGTCAGGAGCACACAAACACGCTGTGAAGCATCGAGCCGCCATCAAAGGGCATCTGCCCTCGGGAAACCCAAGTGTCCTCTGGCCAAAACCAGCCAAGGACGAGGGAGGAAGCTGGTCTCTGAGCTGCCCGCGTCCTTTTTCATCTCTACTGGAAGTTGAATGAACTCAAAGTCTTTCCTTTTTCCTTTCTCTCTTTTCCTATTTATATTTCTAAGACCCTGAGCAAAGTCTTTCATCTGGAAATGCATAGACTCACCTCCTTAAAATGCACGGCAGATCTGAATATCCATTTTGGCAGATGTTCCTAAAATTCTCTGGTCCGTGCTATTTGAATGCTTCTCCAATAAGTTCAGAGAATTTCCACAATCTGCAGTGTGCTCTGGGCCTAGGATGGAACGTAGGCTTGAAGCCTTGCATTTACCTAATGGCACGTAGAGGGCCGGAGACTGAATGGGGAATGTGACCAGAGCAGCAGAGACAGCTAAACCCTGCAACATTCGCCAAGGAATCTTGTCTGAAATGGAGTATTTTAGACTAATTATTAGCATATATTTGTCGAATTTGAAATTGCTTTAGTTTTAAAAACAGATATTACAGATTGAACTGCTGATCAACTTGCAGACAGAGCATAAGCAGAATTAAGGAGAGGAGGAGGAAGAGGAGAATGAGGGGGAGGAGGAAGAGAAGGGAGACGGAGGAAGAGTCCAGTCCATGTCATGTAATCCCATGGAGTCCATGCACTTGCCTGCCACCTGCTCCCATCCCATCCTACTCAGGACACACTGACCAGGCACTCAGTGTGTCCACCACAGAACGTGACACTGAGGGGGACGGAGCGATGGCTTCAGCACTGCCCCAGCCACGTTATCCGTCAGACAGTGACTTTTATTTGCTGCTTCAGCATGGCTGGGTCATTCTGCTTCCCAGGGCCAGCCTTGAGAGATATGGACAGGGGG